>NW_026622874.1:77360339-78709883 GCF_023065955.2 Ursus arctos | reverse complement strand
CTAAATCTATCTCCAAGGCATCACGCTAGCAGCCCTGAGAGAGTCTGCTAACAAACCACATGTTGCAAGGGCCTGAGTGGCTTGCAAAAAGGTCTGGTCCTCTCCCAGCCCGGAGCCCAAGCTCAGGCGTGTCGTTGGACTCTGGGAACAGCCTGCCCCCTTCTGGTCTCCTTGAGCTCCATGGAAGGGCAGGGGCTGGGTGGGCACGCTAGAGGAGGACAGACCCCGGGACCCCTCCAACATGTCTGTGCTGTGATTTCAGGATCTAGCAGGGCATGGGGGTAGATGTGGGGCAGAAAAAAGAGAGGAGACAGACAAGCAGATGAAATATAATACAAATCCAGGTAACGGCTCGCAACAGCGCGGCAGACATCCTCAGAGAAGGGAGGAAGACCAAAAAAAAAAAAAAAAAAAAATCTATGTCTATAACAGAAGGTGAAGAAAGTGACACCTGGGGAGATGTGGGTAGGGGGATAGTAATTAAGCCTGCAGAGGAAAGCAGACTTTCAAAAAGCAGTACAACTCTGCTGCTGGAACTGTCATTCCAAAAGGAATAAAAAAAGGAAATGGCATGCTCCCACCTACCTTTCCAACTGCAAACCTCTCTGTGGCTGAGCTGGGATGTGAGAGAAGAGGACACCGAACTCAGCACACACAGACGGGGTGTGGACGGAGCCCACAGAACGTCAAGGATGCAGGAAGAAATCCAGGCCTCCTTCCTTCTCTCCACTTATTTCAACAGGTGGCCTCTGCACCCAAAAATATACCTCCTGGTGCCTGTCTGAACCCCAGACACATAGGGTACAGGAAGCCCCATGCCACCGTGTTCAGCCTACATTTTCCCACTCTGGGCCAGCAGTGCACATTCTGAACACCCTTGAACCCCACTACCCAGTAGGGCTCCAAATCCACAACGACCCTCGAATTGCATTTCTCCCCCAAACACACCACAATTCACCCCAGGAGTTCAAAGGCAGTGTCTGGGAGGACCCTTCTCTGTAACTAAAAGGCCATAGGACATTGGGAAAGTTCTGGTTCTCCATCAGGAATCTCCCTCCACTCTCCTCCCCACAGACGAGGGAAAGACGTCCACCTGCTACTCACACAGACAAGCCAGAAACCTGAAATGCCATCACGTCACCTCCTGGGGCACAAAGAGCCACACTCTGGCAAAGAGGGTCACCGCTGATTCCAAAGAAGTTTAACAGATCAAAAAGCATCACGCTGTGTCTGAAGCCAATCTTCACTGAGGGCTCCCAAAGCAACACACGACAGACATGCATTCAGTGCCTAAGGATCCTGAAACTAACCCCTGGCCTCTGATGTTCCCCAAGGGCAAGGAGAATCCCTGTAGGCAAATGGCACGAGGAAGATACAGACAGACACACCGCACATCGTTATTCCTTAAGACAAACACTCACAGGGACAGGGCTGAGAGAGCCTGGCCCAGAGCTGGGGACCCTGACCTCCTGTCCTGTGTGTCCTGGCTCAGTGGGCTCAGCAAGGCAGCCCAGAGAAGGTGTGAAAGACATCTCTGGAGAAGTTGGGGACAGGACAGGAAGACACCCAGATGGCCCCAGAAGATCTACGGAAAACCCAGTTTCAGAGCTCAGACTGTTCACACCCAAGGAAGGCAAAGAAAACCCAGAAAAGCCGAAGTCGTGATGATGTGGTCAGACACACAGCTGCTGGCATTAATCGGCTACATGCAAGACGGAGAGCCAGGGACAACCATCTAAAAGAAGGGGCCATGCCCTGACACTGGACAGCTAGGTGAGGAAAGTCAGAAAGGGCACCAGGAGAGGACAAGGTTAGAGACCGCGAAGGTAGAGACAGGAGTCACAGACAGCCAGAGATGGCAGACAGGAGACCTAAAGTAAGACCAGGCGCCCAAGCCTGAATCCTAACTCGGGGAGTTGGCTGGGGATTTGGGATACCGAGTCTAGACCCCATTTCATGCCAGGAAAGGACAAGGAGACGGCAAGCAGGGAACTGAGTTGTCTCCACTCAGTTCAGCAAAAACCAAAGAGATGCTGTGAGCACCACCCATGAGCAGCGGCTGAGGATCCCGGGCACGATCCACGCACTCAGACAGCGAGCAAGGCACCAACACCCACATTCATAGTGCAAATCGGGGCGCCCAGCAAGAGTGACGGGAACAGGAACCCGGCCAGGCTCCGGTAACCCCCAAAGCGCCTCCTCTGGAGATAACTTCCCCAGACCCCAAGGGGGCAGTCCACGGACTCGGGATGGGGCAGCCCACGGCCCCCCGTGTCTCGGCAGGGACCCCGCAACGGCTTTCAGGGAAAGAGATGTGGAGCAGGCAGGCTTGGGGAGTCCCAGACTGATGCCCGGGGTTCAAGGGCTGCGGAGGGGGCGTGGGGTCGGGGCTGCCTCGTTCTCACCCTCCCTCTCTCCCTCCCTCCCTCCAGGACTCGAGCCGAAAGGGCATCTTACCAGCGCCCGCGCGGGCAGTGCCCCCCGGCTGGCCGGCTGCTGCGCCCGGGGTTCTCCGGGGCCGCCTCCCCGCGCCCGCGCCGGGGCCCCCCGTCCTCCGCCGCCGCCGCCGCCTCGGGCTGCAGCCGGCCCGGCGGGCAGGTCCCGGCGCTCCCGGCGCGGGGCCGGAGCCGGGGGCGGTTGCTCCGCGCCGCCGGCCGCTGCGCCCCCGCGGCGCTCCCCGGCCCCGGAGTCGAGGCTGCTGAAATTCCATACGACCAGCGTCTGCAGCAGCAGCACGGTGAGCGCCGCAAGCAGCGCCGAGTGCGAGCGCCGGGCCAGCCTCCGGGCGCACGGCGCCGCCACCATCTTCAGAGCGCAGCGGGCGAGCGGGGCGCGGGGACCCCGGGAGCTCCGGGCCGCCCCCGCGCTCCCCGCGGCTCCCGCGGCCGCCGGCTGCCGCTGGGGCTCGCGCTCGGGCCGCCGCCGCCGCCGCCTCGGCTCGCCGCTGCTCCTCCTCCGCCTCCGCCGCCGCCGCCGCCGCCGCCTCCACCGCCGCGGCGCGGAGTTTTCAGACGGGCAGGGACCCGGACGTCACCAGGAGGAGGGGAAGGCGGGGAGGCGGGGAGCGGGAGGCCGCGGAGGGGGCCGCCGGACGCGCGCGCTCGGGGACGGGGGGGCGCAGGGCGGGCGGGGTCCTGGCCCGCGGGGCTCCCCTCCCCACAGCCCTCTGCCGGGGGGAGGGGGTGGTGGCCGGCCAGGGGCTTGTGGGGGGGCGGGGGAGACGCGGGCCGGGGTGGCGAGGGGCGGGGCCTGGGGGCGGAGCGAGGGAGAAAAAGGAGGAGGGAAAGGAAGGGGGTGGGGGCGAGCGGAGAGGACGCACGCCCCCCACGACAAGAGTAGGAGTGGGGTGGGGGAATGGGGGAGAGTTTCCACGGCGGACAAAAGGGGCGAGGGCAGAAAAGCAGGAAAGCTTTGCGTGAGGGTGGGCTCGCTGCGAATCAAGGGGAGGTCAGGAAGATCTGGGGGTCCTGAAATCCTGCCTTCTGTGTGGGAAGGCAGCACGAGGCAGCTGAGTGGAGCTGGCTCCCCGCCCTGGAGTTTACAGTCCTGGTATATTCTAGGGGCACAAAGACTGCCGGGCAGGTGGAGAGGTGAGAATCGTATCAGGAGTGTCGGAACCACGTCAGGGTCTCACGCAACGGGTCCCTGGATCCCTGGCTTGAAGGGGCAGGGAGGAGGCTATGAATGAGTCTGTGAGTGACTCCTGAGTCACACCCCACCCTCTAGAGCCAACGATGTACTAAGTGCTTCACTGAGTCACTTCTCTGGTCCCTAAGGACGAACAAGCCAAGAGACTCCAAACCCAGTTGGCAAGCAAGTGCTTTAGTTGGTAAGGGGGTACCTAATGGAGTTTCTCAACCTTCAATGGCTTCAAAGTCCAAAGTCTGGCCCCTGAGCCTTCCTCTAGGTCCTTCTTCCAATCCATCCTGAAGCCTGCCTTCCGGACCGCGCAGGGTTCAGATCCTGGGGGAATGGGTCTTGCCTTACAAAGTGGAGTTCTTTCCCATCTGGGCTGGACTGTCCCAGTGACCTTGAGCCAGGAGAACTCCTCCCTGGGCTGGAGCTTCCTTCTATGTCAAAGAGAGTTCAGACTGACCATCCCAACAGACACAAGTTTCATCCCCAGCCTTCCCTGACTCAGTCTTTCCAGTCTTTCTCTCCCCTATCCTCTCACCCAGGGCTTTATACACAGCCACCCTGAACACACGGCGAATGGCAGAGGGGGAGGGGGTGTCCCAGACAGGACTTAGCACTATGAGAATACAGTAACAGATCAAATCCCCAGCTTGTAAATCAGGGACTTGGGGTGTGTGTGTGTGTGAATGCTTTGCATTTTATCCGCTGTGCTTTTAAACCTCATCTTAATTTTTAAAGAGAAGAAAGTGGAGGAATAAACAGGATCCATCAGAGAAGGAGGTAGAGAGGGGAGAGAGATGGTTTCACCCACTCATCAAGAATCCATGTACATCAGACTCATGTCTCACACTGGGGCCAGGTGCAGGGCCCCAAAGGCGAGTAAGGCTCAGGCTCCCCTTCAGCAAGCTTGGGGTTCAAAGGGGGATCCAGATGTAGATGTTAGTCATTAGAGAGCCATGAGGTCAGTGTCAATTTAGAGATGTGCACAAAGTGCTATTGGTTCATGAGGGTGGGATGGTAGGCATCACCTAGAAAATGCTTTCTGGACCCACATAACAAGCCAACCCACTTCCCTGAACTGAGAGTATAAACTGCCAGCTAATGAGGATTCTGAACTGCGGACTAGACTCAGCCTTCAGAGTATCTACAGCCTGGCCAGACATAGGGACAGGCATAGAGACAGACCCTTTGGGCTCAGCCCACCTAACCAGGAGTGAAATAGAAGAATGAGAGGCAGGCTCTTTGGCCTTCTGTCAACTGTTTATCACTTGGGAATATTTTTGTTATAAGGAATACAACCTCTATTCTAACTGTCTTAAAAATAGAGTTTACTGGATCAAGTAACTGAGTATTTCAGAATAAAGACATCAGGTGAGGTTTGATCCAGCAACTCAGAACTATGACTTCGAATTCCTTCTCTTTCCATCTCTCTTCTCAGCCTTTTGAGGGTTCTGTTTCATTCTGAGGCTCTCTCTTCATGTCACAACCTGGCATCAGTTGCTGAGACTATTTGTATCCTCTGTTCGTTTCTAGCCCTGAAAAAGGAGGGTCAGTATTTCCCAGCATTCTCCTCAAAAGTTCAGAGATGCTCTCTGATTGAAACAGCTTTAAGTCAGAGGTTGCCCCTAACCAGGCAAGGTAGCCAGGAACACAGAATGCTCTGATCAGCTTGACCAAGGTCCAATAGATCACCGTTGGCACTGGGGAGCAGCCAGTGTCCCTGAAACCATCTGGATGTTCTATAGGGATCAGGGTTTTATGGGAAGGAGGGAATAGGTACAGAGGAGGCAGGCACCACTATCTATTCCACAGGGCCACCTTGATGCTATATGACCTTGGGCAAGTCACTCCCCTCCAAGGCCTGTGGTTTCTTTAAGGCCAATGATGGACTGGAAGAGATGGTCCCCAAGATCACCATGTCATGTCCCCAGAACTCTTCCTCAGTGTCTGAACAGAGCTTCCCAATTCCAGCAGGGGCTGCCCTGGGGACTCTTGGCATCCATGCCCTCCAACTGTCTTTGCTTCAAGCCTCTGCTGCGTTTTTCCTCTAAGCAACAATGATGTTATCTGCTCCCTGCACATGACACGTTTAACCATGGTCCTCTGGGGCCCATGCTCTGGTTCAGCTCCCTTGGGGGCCACTGGCTGAAAGAGTGAGGTTAAGGATTCAGGCCCCCAAGTCCCTGGAGAGAGAGAGCTGTTTGTTTATCTCAACTCATAAAAAGCCACGCAAGAAGGAGGTTTAAAAGTTCTGGGCAGGTTATGGATGCCATAAACAGCTTATGTGAGGTTTTTAGGATGAAAAATCACCTGAGAGAGAAGGGCAGGAAGGCAAGCTCCTAGGGTTGCCAAGATTATCCTCCTGCCCTGAGACAGACGGACAGCCCCTCAAACATCTGCACAGAGCCTAACGTAGAAGATGGGGCAGGATTATGCGAGCAGCAGCGGCTGTGGCAACAGCAGCAAGTCTCTTTAGAATTTTTAAAGCTCATTCAGTCATTCAACACAGATGTATTGGACCCTATTATGCGCCAGGAACCATGCTGGGCAAGAGAAAAATAGATATGAAGAAGATTCCCCAAGGATTTTTTCTTTTTAAATACGGCTCCTACTCTCACATTAACCGAGAGCCAGAGCACTAAGGAAGTTCCAACTGATGTGTGGGGTTCCCTCCACATCCCCGCCCCCAAATCTTGTTCGATCATCACCTTCAAACCAGGGGAGAGAAGAGCAGTCAGCAAGGAGTTCTGAGCTCTTGGGTGTGCCCAGCGCAAAGCTAGGAGCTAGGAGGGAAATCAGGGAAGAATGGTCTTCACCCTCAAGGAGCCATCAGATGCCCAGCTCTGCTGCTTTTTGTCCGAGACTTTCAGCATCAATTAAATTCCATATGTCTCAGTTTCCTCATCTGTAAAATGGGGGGGATAATAATAGGGACTTTCTTATAGATTTCTTATAAGCATTAAATGAGATAACCCATGTAAAGGGTTTTTCTATAGAGACTGGAACATAGTAAGTGCTTAATAAAAGGTATTATTCATTTCGTTAATAACAGTAGGGCAGTGCCAATTATGAGTGTCCAAAGGTATCAGAGGGGAAAAAAGGGTAGTCAGGGAAGGCTGCCTGGAGGAAGAGGCATCTTCTGCTTCTAGGGAATCTAGCCCTCCATTTTGACAAAAGACTCCCAGTACCCCCACGGGCAAGGACCTCTTCTGTCTCTGGCACTTTGCATAGTGCAGTGAACGTCAGGCATAGAATGTGAACACCGGCTGGTGGACTGGAGCTTACAAGTTGGCAGAACCCATCACCATCTTGGCAACTTTTTATTTGTGTGATTTTAGGCAAGTTGCTTAAAATTACTGAACCTCAATTTTCCAATCTGTAAAAGGTAAAGAAAAATAATGCTTACGTCCGAAGGCTTCTGGGGGTCATGGGATCAGGGTATGGTATAAAACAAAGTGCCACATATTTCGCACAAAATGCTGGCACTGGCCAGTGTCAGTACTGATGGAATGTTAGCCTGGCTGTGGTGGCAGTCTGGTCTGTAGAGAAATGCTCTCCCCTTCTCTCAAGTACTCCTGACAGCAGGTACCAGAGAGCTAGGGTATGACATGCCTTCTCCTGAATTTAAATAAACTTCAGCCAAAGAGTCATGTGTAGTCAAATACGTGTTTGTTTGTTTTTTTAAATCTTAATCTGCCTCAATCTTAACGTGTCTGTTTCTTTTTGGTTTCTTAGAGCCTGTTTTTTACATAGGCTCTGTTTTGACCCTGACTTTGCTCTTAAAATATTTAAAACTTCCCCCTCATTTTCACTTCAGCATCAAACAGAAGTCACAAACACGG
The DNA here is from genome assembly GCF_023065955.2 of Ursus arctos. Lineage (NCBI taxonomy): Eukaryota > Metazoa > Chordata > Mammalia > Carnivora > Ursidae > Ursus > Ursus arctos. The sequence goes on along the minus strand of NW_026622874.1, from coordinate 78,702,405 downwards.
GTCACCTGCTTCGCAGTGTCAGGGGGAAGGTTACGCACAGAACACTGTCGCGGCGCTAGGATTCTCTGGTTCTTTCAGACAAGCGCATGCAAGCACCATGATTCCTTGGTGGAGGAGGTCAGAGGAGCCAGGATGCCGGAAGCCCCCCCCCCCCCAGCACGGGAGGCCACAGACACACATCACGTGTACCCCGCCCCCCAACTCCACCCAAGAGAAGGACACAGCCTCTGACCAGACCACAGACACACGTAGGCGACGCGTCCTGCCAGACACCCAGCTCTGCTTCTGACACAGAGTGTGGTTCCAGGGAATCATCCACCCCATCTATCAGCAGAGGGAGCTCTAGGTAGCAAATAACTTTCCTCTGACCGCACACTTTCCTGTAGAAAAGATCTGGAGACAGCAAGCAAAAGCAGAGGTCCTAAGTGGAGCTGGCTCCCATCCTGCACAGAAGGGGAACCCCCCCACTGCTATTTGCAAGGGCAGCGTGTGGGGGTCGGGGCTGGGGGTGATGGAGGAGAGGCGGACACACAGGTGGAAATCAGGAACCACCACACTGCCTACGGATCTGCTTTGACCCCTGAGGTCTCACAGCCTTTATACTACCCTCGAACACTGTGATGTTTGAAGAATGGACCCACTCCAGGTCCAGTGAGCAGACGATCTTGGCAGACATTTTTGTGGTTTTTCTTTAAAATAAATATTTATCATGTGTGTCCGTGGTGCCCAATATGGTCCCTGGGACCACAGGCTGTGATGATGACGACAACGACGAGCACGTACTGAATGCCAAGCCCTGTGTTCAAGACTTCAACACATAATAGTCCCCAAATATTACTGAGCACCTCCTCGATGCCCAGGACAGTGCCCCTGCTAAGGATACAACCGTGACTAAGACACAGCCGGTCCCTGGCCTCACGGAGCTTACATTCTAGTGTGGGGGGCACAAGGGCCGAGACCAGTAAATAAACATGCACACGAGTAACACCAGAGAGTGATGAGTGCTCCGAAGGAAGTAAAAAGGAGCCACCTGCTTGTGACCACAATAGGGCAAGTTAAAACAGGCTGGGGGGGGGGGGCGGGAGACGGACCTCACGGAGGGAATGCCACTGGAGAGTCTCGTGCACTGTCTCATGAAACCCGACTTTCAGAGGGGTCTGATTCCGCTCAAGCACCAAGCATCATCTGTCTGGTGAATAAATAATGGTAGGTCTATTTTTCAAATGTACATACACGCCACTGAGATGGATAAATGAAAAACACTGTTTAATTCATAGTAGTTCTGTAATTTTGAATTTCCTCAAACCCTGGTTAATAAAAACTCAGCTGTTGGCCGGTGTGATGGGGAATCAGGAATGGGTCAGAAAAAAAGAAAAGTTGAAAAGATACCATCTTACCAAAAAAAAAAAAAAAAAAAGGACTGGGAGCAACTGCTGCATTAAATCACAAATGTTTTTTGTCCAAATAGCCTTTTATTTTATTAACTTGACCCTCAGCCCTCTCAAAGGTTCTCTGTGTTACAGATGTTTCCACCTAGCCCCTGTATCTTTGTGTTGGTAGGGTCAGGCTTGTCCCCACAAACTCATTTTCTCCTGTCTCGCTCACAGACTCTGTTCTACACCCCCATCTCAACCCACATTTTAGCTGCTGTGATTCTTCAAATCTTTTGAGCATCTTTTGCTTGTAAACCTCAGGAATCCATTCCAAAAAGACTTAAGGGAAAAAGCAGTTTATTGGAAGCATATCGAATATGCTGGAGTCTGCTAGCTGCCTACCAAACGTCCAGTGTTCCCTTCTTGCTTGATAAAGAATCTTGATTTACTTAGGGTGATGATGTGCCCAAACAAAGCAATGGTTCCCAGCTTTCCTTATAGTTGAGGGTGAAGAAAGAACAGTAAACATCATTGTGAAGCTTCCAAGAAATCCTTTGGGAGAGGGTTCTAAATCGGTTGGGATGAGTGCCCTTTCTGTTGGAATGTAGGAAGGATAGCTGGAAGCCCAGCAACCATCTTGTGTCCATGAGGACAGAAGCCAGTGCTAGAGATGATGAGCCAGAAAGACAGAAGCAGCGTAGGTCCCTGACGCTTTCTGAGCAGCTGTTTATGGCCTACCCTTGGACTTCGTTTCAAACCTGAGAACGAACCTCCCACAGACTGAAGCCACTCTGGCTGGGTTTCCATTTCTCTATCTGGTACGCTGAGGTGTGTGGTGGAATCGAACCATTTCCCTGTGAGAAGGTCAAGGATAGAGACAGGCCTTGGGAAGAGCTGGAACCAGAGACCCGAACACACAAGTCAGGTCCCTTCATGTCTTGCCTCTGCTTCCCTCCAAATGCTTGAGTAATTCTCTCTCACAGCAAACCAACGCCCTCCTTGTATAAAAAACACGGCTGCCACAGCTCCGGAGCATCGTGTCCCGCAGCCACCACAAAGGGACAGAAGCTCCTTCTACAACCACGGGCCTCAAGGGGATCCTCAACGCTCCCAGATGACAGTGCATTCTGCTGGCCCAGGTGCCCTCCGCACCTTAGGCTGCGTGTTCGCACCCCCCTCCAGTTCCTGGTGTTCCTCTCCTCGCTCACTTGCCAGATGACCTTGCCTCCTAGGTGGCTGAGAAAGGAGGACGCAGGCATACGAGAGTTCCCGAAAGCTCCCTTGGCCTCATTTCCCCACTCCCCTGCTCTGGAGCGCTGAGTGACTTTTGGTGGACAAACCACCCAGGCCACTGCCTGAGGCCCCCTCCTCCGCTTGCCACAAGACCACTCCAACTCTTCCTCTCTCTTTCCTCAGTCATCACTGGTCCCTCCACAATCTAAACTTACTGCGACTTCTCTGACTGAAAACAAACACAAAGAGTCCTCTCTTGGCCCTACTTCCTTCTCTAGCATCTACCCATGTTTCTGTTCCCTTCCCAGCAAGGCTTCAAAAGAGTTGTTAATTCGGGGTAGATTCAGCAAATTCCCATTTGCTCTTAAATCACGCCTGTGCTCCCCATCGTCTACCAGACTTCGCACACTCTCAAGCTGCTCTTCAGCGCCTCACACCTCTCACCTCATGAGCTACTCCCGTCCTGTATGACCCCCCCAACGAAACCGCACGGCCCTGCCAGCCCTCCGGACTGTCTGGATGTGCTTCTGTCGTTCCTGCAGCACTGGTCACCTTTCATAAATACATCATCGATTACAGTTGTTTGATATCTGTCTCACGCCACTAGATCCCAAGTTCCATGAGAGTAGGTTTTGTCTGTTTTGTTCACTGCTCTACCCCCAGCACCAAGTACCTGGCACCTAGTAGGTGTTCAGCTACACTGTGGTGGATCGATGGATGAATCACTTTCTCAGTTACGGTCCAGAAAACACCCCAGCAAAGGGTAATCATGATCCTGGCTTGAGTCTCGGGCTCCCCTGGGAGCCATTGACTGTCCTTAAAGAAAGAGAATCCCAGAAGAAGATGGAGAACCCACATGACTCATGTAAGGAGGGAGCCATGTGCAGGAGGGGAAGACCGACCATATAGCAGATGTCACATGCAGGGGGATGGTTGAGGGTGAGCCTCTGGATACAGAACACTCTGGTTTGAATCCTGCGTCTACTTGGTACTAACTCTGGGGATTTGGCAAGTTGTTTCCCATTCCTGCTCCTTCTGGGAGGACATCTTGCCCTCCTCCTAGGATTGTCATAAAGCTTAAATAAATGATTTAATGGTGTAAAAAAAAAAAAAAGCAACACTTGGAGTGGTGTGACAGATAGAGTACAAAAACTGAAAACTATTAGAAAAACAATGGGAACTTGATAAAATAAATACATATATATTTGAGGAAATCAATACACTCGTTTTCCATGTCAGCAGATAAATAGAAATAAAAATAAGTAAAGGCAAAGAGAAATTGCATTGTGCAACCTACAAACTCAATTTAATAGATATATATAGAAACAGGCTTACCTTTACAGAAAATAAATATATTTTCTAATACCCATGAAATCTGTCATATGCAAGGGACATGAAGAAAGCCTTGACAAATAAAATAAAAGAGATTTTACTCAAGCCAAATTCTCTCTGATAATCTAATAATGTTAGAAATACATTTTTTATAACTTAAAAACTGAGAAACATAATTCTAGACAACAAAATCCAATCTTTTTTTAAAGCAATAAATAAAAGACTACTTTGTAATAGAATCTATGGAATATAACAAAAGCTGTAGTCAGAGGAAAATTAATAGACTTCAGTGCTTTCATTATAAAGAATGACTAATAAAACAACAAAGGTGATTGTTATGAAGCCCAGGAGGTTAGAATATGAACAAAATAAACTCAAAGAAATTCTGAATAGAAAATTAATAACGATAGAATCTGAAAGTAATGGAACAGAAAGCGTAAGTAGCAGAAGGGAAAATAAACTCAAAAGCTCATTTTTGAGAATACCACACTGGGTGAAGGGGGTCAAAAGGTACACCCTTCCAGTAATAAAATAAGTCAGTCCTGACGAGGTGATGTACAACACGGTGACTGTGGTTAATAATACTGTACTGCATACGTGAAAGCTGCTTAAAAAAGACATCTTAAAAGCTCTCGTCACAAGAAGACAAATTTTTGTCACTATGTATGGGGATGGGTGTTAACTAGACTAACTGTGGTGATCATTTTGTAATATGTACAAACATTGAATCCCTTTGTTGATCAACCTCCCCCCCCCATGTCTGATTAAAGAAAATAGAAAATTTGGTTCAATCAAAAAGAAGACTTAACCAAAGTTACAGAAGAGAAGAAAAACAGAAAAGAATACCATACGCAATTCTACAGCAACACGTTTGATAACCAAAATGAAATGCTTAATTTATTGAAAAAGTATTTAAAATGACCCAAGGAAAGTTGACACACTTGAAGATACTAGTTAACAGAGAGACGAAAGATTCAGCAAAAAAGATCCCCAGATAAGAGAGGTTCATTGCTGAGTTCTATATTCACCTTATGTAAAAAACAAAACGAAACAAAACAACAGATTGCTCCAATTTTTTTTTTTTTTTTTTGAGAGAGAGAGAGAAAGCAGAGGGGTAGAGGGAGAGGAGGAGAGAAAATCTCAAGCAGGCTCAACGCTCAGCACGGATCCCAACGTGGGGCTTGATACCATGACCCTGAAATCATGACCTGAGCCGAAATCAAGAGTTCGATGATTAACCGACTCAGCCACCCAGGTGCCCCACTCCAGTATTATTTAAACAGTTCTAAATCATACACACTGGTTTTCAGACTTGACTGAATGACAGAATCACCAGATGAGTTGTTTGTTTGTTTTTTTTTAAACTAATGATGTTCAAACCTCACCACTAGATACTCCCCTTCAACTGATCTGGGTTGTGCCAGGTATCACCCTCCAGATGGTTCTCATGTGTAGCCAGGGTAGGTAACCTCTTCCAGAGGACGTAATGAGAAGCTTTTCAATTCTTTTAAAAACCAGTTCTGATAAAGATAGTACCAAAAAGAAAACTCTAAGTAACTTTTACTTATGAAGAAAGACAAATCTTTTGAATAAATTACTAGCATCAAAGGACTAAAGTACTATGACTAGGAAGAGTTTATTCCAGGAATTCGAGGCTGCTTTGAACCGGGGACAGTATCAACATAATCCATTAATTACATCAATATAGTAAAAGTGAAGCTGAGACGACTTTTAATTTGATTGGGCAGTCATTCTTGACAAGTCATCAACTAAAACATTAATAGGAAGAAGCCACCTAAATATAATGAAGACTACTGAACAGAAAAATTTGTTTTAAAATGGTAAATTTTTAAAATGTTTAAATAATTTCAGAAGTTCTTGAAATTCATTAAGATGAGAAAATAAAATAATCAGTGTAAGCATTGGAAAAGAAGAACCTAAACTCTCTTTTTCCTGATGGCTTGCTCTGTGTACGAAAGGAAACTAATGGACTCTAGTAAAAAATAAAATAACAAAACAATAATCCTCGTAGAATTAAGAAGAGCATTTGTAAGGTGACTGGAAACAATAAAATTCTACAATATTAACAGCTTTTCTGCATATGAGCAATAATGACTGTGAAATGGATATGGGAAGAAATTGGAGAGAAAAAATATCCCATCCATAGAGTAATGCTTAGCACTCAGGACTCTGAAAAAATACCCCAGTCACAACAGCACCAACTCTGAAATAACTTGGAAAACCATTTAAGAAGAAAAGACTCAGGAATTACATAAAGAAAATTATTCCAAAAAGGATCTTCAAAATCTCAGTGAACTTCATAAAACAAGATCTATAAAAACAAAAATAAACACTATGTTCTTGAGTGGGAAGATTGATATAAAATGCAACCCTTCCCCAAATTCATAAAATTAACTAAAAATCCCAGCATTGATTAGAATATCAACAGTCTGCTTCCAGTGCTAAGGGGAGGGAAAGGAGATTAGATTAAACAATTGGAAAAGGAAATGCCCTAAAACAGCCAATAAATAAATAAGTGGCAGGGATACATTTTCCTTAAATATCAGAATATACCATAAAGTCAAATATAAGCATATAAACATGGTATTGCTAGTTTAGGAATAGGAAAAAAAAAAATCACTTAGATCTCCTGCAGGGAACTAAATATATAATAAAGGTGATATCTGAATCCGGTAGGGTAACATGGTTTATTTAAAATATGTTGCTGGCCTAACTAAATTTCCATTGGAAGAAAATAACGTTGAGCTCTTATCTTATATCATGTACAAGGAAACTCCAGATGGGTTAGAGTCCGGAATATAAATAAAACAAAACACTGAAAATGTCAGAGGAGACAGAGAAAGGAAGGAGAAAGCAACTCTAAGAATGAACTAGAACAGGAGGAAAAGAGGGTTAGCTGGGCTTGACTTGAGAAAGAGGAAAGCAGTTTTGAACAAACTTTGAGTCTTATAAACTGGGAAGGAATGAGAGAGAAAGATGTCTAGCGTGGTGAAAATATTAATGGCACAACAAACAACTATTTAGCAACATAAAGGAATGAAGTACTTACGTACGCTATCACAACATGCTCTTAACAACATGCCCAAGAAAGAAGCCAGACACAAAAGACCATACACTGCATAATTTCATTTACATGAAATGTCCAGAATAAGTTAACCTATTGCGACAGAAAGAAGCTTAGTGGTTCCCGGAGGCTGGGAGAAGGGGGAAATGGGGAGTGAAGGATAATGGGTACGTAATTTCCTTTGGGGCTGATGGAAATGTTCTAAATTAGATTATGATAATGGTTGCATAACTGTAAACACATCAAAACAGGTGAATTTTTATAGTATGTAAGTTATATCTCAATAAACCCATTAAAAATATTCATGCCACTAAACCCACATTTGTTTCTCAACTGTTCAAGACATATGGTACCCTACTTCACCAAGGATATAACGTACAGATTTCGTTCTTCTGGAATTGGCATATGCCATGATGCCATGTCAAATAGGTCAACTGTCAGAAATCTGAATGAGAGATCCGTAAACTGCCTTCACCTATAATTTTGAGTGTGCATTCCCCCTCGCAGAGGCTCCGGAGGCACACCACCCTGAGTTCACATCCCAGTCCCAATACTGACTCCCTCTGTGGCACACAGCCTCAGTTTCCTTATCTGTAAAATGGGAAGGTGGTCAACTGTGACAATCAAATCAAGTGTTATATACAAAGAATTTAGGTGATCTCTGGCACACAGTAGGCCCTCAATAAATATGATGGTGAGGACAATGATGATGGTGGTGAAGGTGCATAGGATTAGAGCAGAGAAAGAATGTGAGAATAGTCTAATACATATATTTATTTGTATTCATTATGTTTTTTTACTAATATGCCTTTATACAGTTTTTTAAATTTTAACATTCACGCTATTATCCATGGTGAGTGGATATTAACAAACTAATTATGTAAAGTTCCAAAATTGCTAGAAAGAAAATTGCTGGCTTCTCCCAAGGTTTTTTTTATTAAACTGAAGAGAAGAACACACAGTATTTTTAAATTTTCTAATCAGTGTGCGAAGGACAGACGGAAGAGGACTAACAGCCATTTGTAGAGTTCGAGCAGTACTCCTCTGACTTCCTCTCAAAGCCTGGAGAGGGGCGCCTGGCTGGCTCAGTCAGTGCCCATGCAGCTCTTGATCTTGGGGTTGCAGTTTCAAGCCCCACGTTGGGTGTAGAGATTATTTTAAAAAAATAAATATTCAAAGACAGTGGAAACACCTCTGAGCAGCTTGCTTTGGGAGGGTCCTCCCTCCCATAGTGGTAATAAAAGAATATATTGCTATAATCTAACACAGTGGTAGCATTCTGGGTCATTAAGTAAAGAAACTACTAATTTTTTAGGGCAAAGAAGGACATGTGTTTCTTTCTAGGTTGCAAAGTGCCCATTTTTGTTTAAAAATCATGCTGTAGAAGGGACCTGTGGGTGCCTTCTGGGGTGCTGGAAATGTTCTATACCTTATCTGGATAGTTGTACACTAGGGATACATGTGTAAAACTTAGATGAGGTTAACACTTGAGATACATATACGTCAGTGTGTTATGTATTTTATAGCTCTATGAGACACAGAGAGAGAGAGAGAGAGAGAGAGATTTGGAATCTAATCAAGTGTTCCAAGGAAACACATATATACAGAAAAAAAAAACTTTATATGCAATTATAGTCATCACAGCCTCTCTACAATAGCAAAACATTAGAAACAACTTAACTTTGAAGAGTATCAGCTAATGGTTAAGTAAACTGTGGCATACTCATTCATTGGGATGTTTAGACAACAACTAAAATATTTAAGGAAGGGGCACCTGGGTGGCTCAGGTGGTTAGGCAACTGACTCTCATTTTGCCTCAGGGTCCTGATCAAGCCCCATGTCAGGCTCCACACTCAGCAGGGAGTCTGCTTGAGACTCTCCCTGCCCCTCCCCCTGCTCACCCACTCGCTCTAAAATAAAACCTTTAAAAAAATGTATACGGAGAGTTTGCAAAAACATGGAGAAATGCTATATTATAAAGTTAAATTTAAAAAAACCTTCAAGACATAAAATATTTGTGTGTTACAGAAGCATAATTATGCTAAAATATGCATTGAAAAATGACAAGATGGAAATACCCCAGATTTTATTTTATTTTTTTAAAGGTTTTATTTATTTATTTGAGGAAGAGAGAAAGAGAAAATACAAGTGGGGGGGGGAAGAGGGACAAGCAGACTTGGTGCTGAGCAGGAAGCCCAAGGCAGAGCTCAATCCCAGGACCCTAGGATCACAACCTGAGCTGAAGGCAGATGCCCACCAAATGAGGCACCCAGGTGCCCCAGAAACATCCCAGATTTTAATACTGACTATATTTGAGCGGAGAATCTATGATTTTTTAAAAAGATTTTATTTATTCATTTAGAGAGAGAGAGAGAGAGAGCACGTGCATGAACAGGGGGAGGGGAAGAGAGAGAATCTCAAGCAGACTCAGTGCTGAGCACGGAGCCCAACAAGGATCTCACGACCCTGTGATCATGACCTGAGCCGAAACCAAGAGTCGGCAGCTTAACCGACTAAGCCACCCAGGTGCCCCCGGGGTGATTTTGTGTTCTTTCGGATTTTCTGCATTTATGAAAAATGTGTTTAATTTTCATAATTGTATAAATATAATTAATATTTTTACATTTATAACAGAAAAAAAGCAAAAATTGGACCATGAATCAATCTTGTGGTGACTAATAGCCTGGGCTGTTTGGAATTGCAGACTTGATGTCACATGCTGGTCTTTTTGCTTTAAAAGAGCAGTCATTCCTACGGCTAAAACCAATTTCCTAAGGAGATCGCCATCAGCCTCAGCATTACAGCTCAGATGCAGCCTCCTGACATACAGTTTTGAGATGTGCCTCCTGGTCAGAAAATAGTTGGCTATGTTCTACCAATTAAGGCTTTCTTCTTCATCGCCAGAATAGCTCTTCAGATAACTTATACTTCTGGAAAGTTTCTGTACAGCCAGTCCTGGACAGAAATGCTGTAACTTCAGGAGATTTAATGTCCCAAGATAAGATCATGCCAATATATAGATTTTCTGAGGAAATTCCTTTGGAACTATAATTACGAGTATTCCAGGTATTCTCCAAAACTTTCCATCACTGAGGAAAAGATCCACATTATGGGTGGAGGAACTCTGAGGAATTTGGGCTTGATCTCTGAGCATGAATGCTCGTAAAGACACAGGTAATGGCACTATTAAAGAGTCACTGCATTTATTCTCAGTCGTCCACTTATTAAGTATTTATTGAGTACCAGAATTTGTGCTAAACTCTATTATTTTTAAGCTTACACTAGAAGTTGGCAAATAACTTCCATCTTGCATGCCAAATTTGATCACTTGGTAGTGGTGGCATAGAGCGCTCTGCTGGAAAAGATTCTGGGATGGTATCCAAACTCAAATGAAAAGAGCAAGGATCGATTAGTAATGCCTGCTATTATTGCAGAAGGGGGAACGGCGGTGCATGTGCCATGCATTTGCCATGTCTGCTGGATTACTTCTGCCAATTTAATGATGGTCACGTAAGCTCTGACACGTGCTCTATTTCCTACACGTTGAAGGAACCAAATTCCTATCCAGCATCACTGGAGGAGCATTAACAGAGGAGTTAAAAAAAAAAAAAAAAGAGTGAATGTTGACCATCTGCTACCAGCTAGACCTTGTACAGTTCTCTTTCCGTAAAATGAGCCATATAATCTTCAGGACACCTCTCTGAGTTAAGCATTTCTCTTTCTTTCTTACGTATGAGGACCTAGGTTAAGGCAAGGGAAATAACTTTTCAAAGTCTACAATCAGTCACAGCAGGATTGCTCATCTATCCAATGAGCAATCCAGGCTTAACATGGAATCCAATAAAATATGATAGTGCATTTCTTTTCAGAAGATCATAAAACTAATTCCACTGATTTTTGATGATGACTTTAGTGAAATGGGTCCCTTTGGAGAAGTATTCAATCCAGTTTGTTCATCAAGACAAGATAAGGCATCGTCTCTTCTACTTTCTGCTCAACCCCAGAATGGCTGGTGTCATTTAGAGAGGGTGATACTCCTGTCACCCAAGCAGTAAGCCCAAAGCTTTATGATCTTGGCTACGAAGGCACACTCTATGAATAAGCTCCAGGAAATCCAAACAACCCTTTCTTTTCAGGTTCAAATGTCTGTTATTGTTTGATGGACCAGTCATCACCCCATAAAATCACATATAATTACATCTTATTACACAGTTACTATGTGCCAATTCTTCTGCGAAGAGCTCCAGCTGCACTACTGCATTGCATCCTCACACTGTCCCTAAAACATAGACACTATGGTTATCCTGACTTGACAGACGAGCGATAGGAGACTTCAGGATCAACTAACTTATGCAGAGTCACCTAAGTAGTAAGGTGGGGCTAAGACTCAGACCCCAAAGTCTATCGCTTAACTTCAATTTAAATTGCTTAATCAACTATTAGTTCTTAATAATTTCCAATATATCCTCTCTAGTGGGTTACCCTAAAAGTAGACTCTGAGACAAAGAAATAAGTAGAAGTACTATATTTGGTTGGGGATCCCAGAAAATGCCAGAAGGAAGGGGTAGGACATTGAGGCAGGGAAGGGAAGGAAAGAAGCCTATAAATATCTCCTCAAGCAAGTTACCAATATGAGAAGTTTCTAGAACTAGAGTTGCAAGAACTAGAGCTCTGTAGATAGAGTTCAATCCCACTTGGAGAACTCTGGGAAACCCCATGTAGAATGTGCCCACAAGCGCTATTTGTACACCAATTCCTGGCAGTTAGTGGTCAAGGGCTGCTTGCAAGGGACATGAATTCCCTGGTACTTCCAGTCTGCCACACATGTGGGCAGAGTGGGCTCTGATGGCCAGAGAAAGCCCTGAGGCAAGGAGCTCTAGGAATGGAGGTGGGAGTCAGTGCGCCTGCATGGAAACTAAAGGCCTTGGGGATGTGAGCAGGACATCAACAACTGTCACAGTGTCTACCTCACTGTCTTCCTTTTTTTTTTTTTTACAAGCCAACTTTATTGAGGTATATATTATAGACTATAACATTTACCCATTTTGACTGTACAGTTTAACAATTTTTAGCAAATTCACCAAGTTGTGTGACCATTACCATAGTCTATCTTTAGAACATTTTCGTCACCCCAGTAAGATCCCACATGCCCATTTACAGTTAATCCCTGTTCCCACTTCTAGCTCCTGGCAACCATGAATCCACTTTTTGTCTCTATGGATTTATCTTCCCCTGACATTTTACATAAATTAATCATACAATATATGGTTGTCCATGTAAGTGAGAGAGTACCTCTCCAAATGGCTAAGGTTGCAGAAAGGAAGTAAAAGCAAGGTGAGCAAATAAATTTTCCATGTGGACGGTGGGGACATTCTAGATGAAGCCAATGGTTGCATTATATTGGCAATTAAGAGACAACCCATGCTTAGACTAGAGTCTTCTCCAGATACATTCATTCATATGAATTTTTGAGGTGATGTATTTTAAACACAACTGGTAGGCAGCAAGAAATCTTGAAGCCCATGAACCCATTAGCCTGAGCAATGGAATGAATGGGGCTGTCTCTAAAACCCCCGCTGTTAAACAGATCTAATGGTTTCTGATTATCTTGGGAACTGAAGAAGTCAGTCTTTGGAAGTGACTGATGTACAGAGGGACCTTGGTCTCTTATCTGGCCTGCCAATCCATTCACAGTTTCCTCCCTTTCTTTGTGGAAATAAAATAGAAAAAAACTTGATGGCAGGCAACAAGAGCAGAACAATCGGCCAACTGGTCAACCATAGTATGCATCCTACAGAGTGCCATACCCTCTGTCTGTTGGGTAAACTGATTACAATTCCCCACCCACAGGTGCATAATTGGCCCATGACTAACTCTCTGTGGTAATAACCACTAATAAACGCCAATGACTTAGGATGTGGGATGTGGTCTACACCAACTCGCCCAAAGAAGACTCTGACCTTGCTGCTGAAGGTCATCTTCTCTGAGCTGCTCCAGTCCCTTGATTCTGGATGAACCCATAAAGTCTAAGTTTGGCTGTTTTCCCTTTTGAGATCCCTATCATGTGCTATTTAGAAACACCCCTTTTTTTTCCTTTGCATTATGAACCAATTAAGAAGTAGATTCAGAAACAAATTGCTAGCTAACATATCATCTTTATTTTTGGTAATACTGGGCTGGAGGGTACGGCTTGGACCTATGACCACAATGTGGTTCCCTGATGTCTGCCTTTGAGCCTAGATCCTGGGATTCACTAAAGAGGAGCAGCAGGGGAGCAGAACACTTACCCCACCAGCTGCAAGAGAACTGTGCTGGGCCTCAGGAGTGGAGACAGAGAGAGGTAGACCCCCACTCCTATCTCCACAAGGCCAGTCCCAAGCCCTGACCCAAGCACGCTGACTCCATGTAAGGCACCCTTGTCCGGGGGAAAGGCCAGTGCCCCAAAAGCCCCAAAAGCCCCAACTGGCTGAGCTAAATCACCACCGGATCCCATCTTCCCAATCTCGCCCATCAGATGTGATTATTTCTCCACTCTAGGAGGGGAGGGAGGGGTCAGATGAAGGGAATGATAGACACTTCCTTTTTAATAACTCCAGGGGTGGTGGTGGTGGTGGTGGTGGAAATTTCTGTTCTTCAGACTAGCAAAAATGTTATATTAGAAGAGAAAAGGGACACCTGGGTGGCTCAGTCAGTTAAGCATCTGCCTTTAGCTCAGGTCATGACCCCAGGATCCTGGAATAGAGTCCTGCATTGGGCTCACTGCTCAGTGGGAAGCCTGCCTCTCCCTCTGCCTGCCACTGCTTGTGCTCTCTCTCCCTCTGGCAAGCAAGCAAGCAAGCAAATAAATAAATAATCTTTAACAAAAAAGAGAAGAGAAAGGTTTGCTCTACAGTCCCTGTCAATTTAACTTTCTCCCTTATCTCTCTCTGCAAGTCTTTCTCTCTCCCCCTCTTCCTCCTCTTTCCCTCCCTCTCCCTGCCTCTCTCTTGCTCTCTCTCTCTCTCACACACACACACACTAGGAGGTAAAGGACTTGGATATTAGTCCTGTGAATAAGATAATTAATTTCTTTAAATCTCAGTTTCCCCAAGTGTAAAGTGAGGGACTGTTTCAGCCTTACTTTCCTATGACTCCAGAATCTACAGGAACTTTATTTCAGTCAGAAAGAATTGTATTAAGAAAGAATTCATCAGCTACAGACTGTGCTCTTAAAAAAAACACCTTCTCCCCCTCTATGGCACTTCTAACAAATGTGTAGCATAGAACTTGCAAAGTCATGCCTCTGAGGGCCCAGCAGGTACCAGGAATGAGTTACAGGGGCCAGATGTAGGACAAAAGGGAGTGGTGGGGACCGTGGGTGACCTGGAGCACAAAGGACACCCAATTTTAGCCAACTGCTGTCATGTGGGGAGGAGGGCTCTTGTTGCATGTCCTAATGTTTCAAGAGCAGGAAGACATTGACATTTTGTGTGTGTGTGTGCAAACCCTGGCTCTTTTAAAAAACATTGCTTAGGCTAAATAAAATGTATCTGCCAACTCTATTTCACCCACGGTCAGTCACTTGCAATTCTGGCCTACAGTGGCCACATGGATGGTGACTTTCTTATGTCCAGAGCCAGCTGTAATCGGAAAAACAGATGCTTGCTGTGTGAGCACTGGTGAGGATCAGGACTCCCTGAGTCTCCTCCCTACTGCCTGTAGTATTGTCTCACATTCCACTGCTAGAAGCGTATCCCCTTGGATCCTCAGGAATTACCCATGTCCACAGACTCCAGGAGACAGCAAGTGTCCCTGGAGGCCCCCCCACAAAATTGTGCAACCAGCTTCTGGGGGCTGTTCTTGCTCTAACCTAGTACCCACCTTGGAAACAGCACAGTAACACATACCTCCAACCCACACACCCTTAAAAGCATGGATGGGGGGTAGATTTCACTGCAGTTGTCTCAGGAGATAGAAGAGAGGCTGACATTGCCTTCTGCATGTTAAACTTCCTACTCATCCTCTCCTAATATTCCCTTCTTCTTGCTGACCACCACCTTCAAAAACAAACAAACAAACAAAACCAAAAAAACCAAACCAAAATAAAAAACAATGTCCAATGTCTCCAATAGCTTCTCCAGCCAAACTGGTCCTGTCAACCTGCACATATCCTCAGGAAAGCAAATACCTGCTAAGGATAATACTGACAGCCAACAACTATGGAGAACTTAATGAGACGGGCCCTGTTACTAGCACTTTTCAAGTATTTATCTATGAAAATGCTATTATCATTCTGAATATACAGAGGAGGAGACTGAGGCACACAGAGGTTAAGTAACTTGCTCAAATCACACAGGTAGAGGAGTGGGAAATGAAAACCAGACAGTCTGGCTACAAAGTCCATGCTTTTTTTTTTTTTTTTCTTAAAGATTTTATCTATTTGAAAGAGAGAGCACAAGAGAGAGAAAGCACAAGTGGGGGAGGGGCAGAGGGAGAGGGACAAGAGGAATCTCCACTGAGCAGGGAGCCCGATTCAGGGCCTGATCCCAGGGCCCCAAGATCATGACCTGAGCTGAAGGTGACGCTTAACTGACTGAGCCACCCAGGCGTCCCCAGAGTCCCTGTGTTTAAAAAGGGTTTGGCAAATTTTCTCTGTAAAGGGCCAGACGGTAAATATTTATGGGCCATACCATCCCTGTACCAATGCTCAATGCTGCCATTGTAGCATGAAAGCAGATACGGACAATCTGTAAGTGAATAGCTATGCTCCAATAAACCTTACTCACAAAAATAGGCAGCAGGCTGAAGTTTGCCACTGCTTGCTCTGGAACATAGTGTGTTGCTCAGCAGAACAAACCTCAGGCTAACCCAAAGAAGCGAGTCCCTTCTAGCATCCCCTTCAACACCACCAATGAGAACATCAGCAGTAGCAGCAACATTTGGACAACACTGGCTTGGGAAGAACCCACAGGAGAATGCTATGTCAGGACAAGGTTAGAGTCCCATGATTTATCCCACCACCCTCGTCAGCAGGTGTGATGGTTCATTTTGTCAACTTGGAGGGTGCTTTGGATGAGATGAACATTTGAATTGGTGGATTTTGAGTAAACAGATTACCCTCCATAACATGGGTGGGCCTCATCCAATCAGTTGAAGGCCCGAACACAACAAAAAGATGGGCCTCCCTGAACAAGAGGGAATTCTCCTGCAGACTGCCTTTGGACAGGAACTGCACTGTACGCTCTCCCGGGACTCCAGCAAACTAGCCTCCAAACTGCAGATTTGGACTCACCAGTCTCCGTAATCACAGGAGCCAATTCCTTATAATAAATCTCCTTCCAGATAGATATGCATATCCCTTTGGTTCTGTTTCGCTGGACAACACCAACTTATATCACAGGCAATATCTTAGCTAGATGGTTGAGAATATGAACCTGCCTGGGAGTTGGAAGTGCCCAGAACAGGGAGATGAGTGCAGGCATAGGAGGTGGGAACACCCGAACTGTCTTCTCCCTGGCTTTGCTCAGGTCTGGCTCAGCTCACTACAGCCATCCCTTGAGGGAGCAGTCCGTCTCTCCAGAGCACTACTGGGCTGGTGTGGGCCCAGGACAGCATTTGGACACTTACTCACTGCTTTGGTCTAAAGAGGTGCGGAAAACAGGGCAGTATAAATGTCTCCTGTTGCCATAATGCACCCCCACCCCCTTGTGAAAACAGGGATTCTTAAAATAGTTTGCCAATAATTGTAACATCCCATTACTCCACACTTAGGGCCACAATACTCGAAGATAGAGATATGATGAAGGAGGGATTGGTAGGAGCGGGGAGAGAATGAGAACAAACCAGCCAGTCTTGCTTCGACAACAAAGCCTTCCGGGTACCTCTAGGGTACGAACGCCTGCGCTCTTGACATGTGGGACCAGATACTTTTCTGTTGTGGGGGGCCATCCTCTGCACTGCAGGATGTTTAGAAGATCCTTGATCTCCACCCACTCGATGCCAGTAGCACTCACACCCCACCCCCAAGCTGTGACCAAAAATGTCTCCAGACTTTGCTAAATGTACCCTGTGGGCAAAATTGCTCTTTGTTGAGAACCCTTACATGAAAGGGAATCCCTACATGCCTCTCAAAGCTCAGATTGTTTATATCCAGGGGAATGATGGGCTCATGGCAGGGGATACTTCCCTGGAGCACTAATTGTCCTTGATAGTTTTTTTTTTATTTTATTTATTCATTTGACAGAGATAGAGACAGCCAGCATGAGAGGGAACACAAGCAGGGGGAGTGGGAGAGGAAGAAGCAGGCCCCCAGCCGGAAGAGCCTGATGTGGGGCTCGATCCCACAACGCCAGGATCACGCCCTGAGCCGAAGGCAGACGCTTAATCGCTGTGCCACCCAGGCGCCCCTGGGATAATTTAAAGCATTATTTTTATATTAAAACCAATGTGGATATATTACAGAGTAGAAGCCCAATCTTAAAGCTGGGAAAAATTTTCATCTGAGGTGGGGTGATTTTGTCTACACTCCCAGAACTCTTGGCAAGTACACATTTACATTTCTCTGCCTTGGGGGAAGCTAATAATAGCTACTGTGTATTGAGTGCCTACCTGGTGCCAGGAGCTCACTGGAGAGGCGATTTCCCGCTTGACTGGCACAGCTGGCTACAGTTAGTCCCATTCTGCAGATGAGAAGACTGAGATCCAGGGAGGTCATGAAACCTTTTGGGAGACTGGTGGCTGCTCAGCCATAAAGCTGGTGTTGGAACCCACCTGTCCCATCAAGCTCCTTCCCAATGGGCTTCTGGGAAAATCTGTGAAAAGGTGAGCAGCATCCCAGCACTGTTTGGCGGGTTGGTTTAAGAAAAGGAAAGGCTTCGTTGAAACTGACAAGCTCTTAGCCCTTTTTGGGAGAAGAAAGAGTGAGTTTCTGAAGCCACATGCTAAAAAGGGCAGAACTACCAAGGTGGGTGGGGCCCACTCCTTGCGAGGGAAATGGTTGGTCAGATTGGTAGCACCGGCTCAGGACTCCAGAGTCACAGCCCGAGATGCTCCTGAGTCCAGCTGGGACATTCCTTCGGGAAGTTTTTCTTCCTGGCTTTGATTTATGGATTCCTTCTCCGTGCTTCAGCAGTGCCTGTGGCTGCTGTAGGGACAAGTGGCTCACTACCTTTAGTCACTGTAGGAACTCCTATAGACTGTCATCTCCGCCAACCACTCTTAGTCTGACCTACTCACTACCTCTATTTCTTTAAATGGACCCACTCTTAAAGAATGGAAAAAAACCAAGACCCATCTATACGCTGCCTACAAGAGACCCATTTTAGACCTAAAGACACCTGCAGATGGAAAGTGAGAGGATATAAAAGCATCTATCATGCAAATGGATGTCAAAAGAAAGCCAGAGTAGCAATATTTATATCAGACAAAGGAGGACACTAGGCAATAATACAGGGGACAATCCAACAAGAAGATATAACAATTGTAAATATTTATGCACCCAACATAAGAGCATCCAAATACATAAAACAGTTAATAACAAACTTAAAAGGAACTAATTGATAATGACAAAATAATAGTAGGGGACTTTATTTTTTAAAAAGACTTTATTTATTTATATATTTATTTGACAGAGAGAGAGAGCACACGAGCACAAGCAGGTGGAGCAGCAGGCAAAGGGAGAGGGAGAAGCAGGCTCCCCAGCTGAACAGGAAGACTGATGCAGGGCTTGATCCCAAGACCCTGGGATCATGACCTGAGCTGAAGGCAGATGCTTAACCAACTGAGCCACCCAGGTGCCCCAATAGTAGGGGACTTTAACACCCCACTTACAGCAATGGAAAGATCATCTGAACAGAATATCAACAAGGAGACAATGGCTTTAAACAGCACACTGGAACATATAGATTTAACAGATGTATTCAGAACATTCCATCTTAAAGCAGCAAAATACATATTCTTTTCAAGTGCACACAGAACATTCTCCAGAACAGATCACATATTAGCCCATAAAACAAACCTCAACAAATTCAAGAAGGTTGAAATCACCATGCCTATTTTCTGACCTCAACACCATGAAAGTGGAAGTTAACCACAAGAAGAAAATCAGGAAAGGCCCAAATACATGAAGGTTAAATAACATGCTATTAAACAATGAATGATCAACAAGGAAATAGAAGAAGAAATAAAAAAGTACATGGAGACAAATGAAAATGAAAACACAAAGTTCCAAAACCTCTGGGATGCAGCAAAAGCAGTTCTAAGAGGAAAGATTATAGCAATATGGGCCAATCTCAAGCAACCTAACCTTGCACCTAAAGGGGCTAGAAAAACAACAGCAAGCAAAACCTAAGACCAGCAGAAGGAAGGAAATAATAAAGATAAGAGCAGAAACAAATGATATAAAAACTAGAAAAGTAATAACACAGATCAATAAAACCAGAAGCTGGGTCTTTGGGGAAAAAAAATCAATAAAATTGATAAACCTCTATCCAGACGCAACAAGAAAAAAAGAGAAAGGACTCAAATCAACAAAATCACCAATGAGAGAGAAGAAATTACAACCAATGCCACAGAAATACAAGCAATCATAAGAGAATATTATGAAAAACTATATGCCAACAAACTTGGCAACCTGGAAGAAATGGATAAATTCCTAGAAACGTATAAAGTACCAAAACTGAAGCAGGAAGAAACAGAAAATTTGAACAGACTAAAAAAAGAAAAAGAAAATTTGAACAGACTGATAACCAGCCAAGAAATTGAATCAGTAATCAAAAAACTTCCCAACAAACAGAAGTCCAGGACCAGATGGCTTCATAGGAAATTTCTACCAAACATTTAAAGAATAATTAAACCTTTTCTTCCTAAACTATTCCAAAAAATAGAAAAGGAAAGAAAACTTCCAAATTCATTCTATGAGGCCAACATTACTCTGATACCAAAACCAGATAAAGATACCACTACAAACGTGAGGTATAGGCCAGTATCTCTGATAATACAGATGTAAAAATTCTCAACAAAGTATAAGCAAACTGAAACCAACAACACATTAAAAAATCACTCACCATGATCAAGTGGGATTCATTCCTGGAATGCAACGGTGGTTCAATATATGAAAATCAATCATATATTGACAGATATATAATGTGATGCATCACATCAATAGAGAAAGGATAAGAATCATATGATCACTTCAATAGACACAGAAAAACAATTTGACAAAATACAACATCCATTCATGATAAAAACCCTGAACAAAGTAGGTTTAGAGGGAATATAAACATAATAAAGGCCATATATGAAAAACTTGCAGCTAACATCATCTTTAATGGGGGAAAAACTGAAAGCTTTCTTCCCCTAAGGTCAGGAACAAGATACGGAAGTCCACTCTCATTCAACATAGCCCTGGAAGTCCTAGCCACAGCAATCGGACAACAAAACGAAACAAAAGGCATCCAAATCACTAAGGAAGAAGCAAAACTTTCTCTCTTTGCAGATGACATGATACTTATATAGAGAAAACCCTAAAGACTCCACCGAAAAACTACTAGAATTTATAAACAAATTTAGTAAAGTCACAGGGTACAATATCTATGGACAGAAATATGTTGTATTTCCAATAATGAAGCAGTAGAAAGAGAAATTACGAAAACAATCCCATTTGCAAATGCACCAAAAATAATAAGCTATCTAGGAATAAAACTAACCAAACAGGCAAAAGACCTGTACTCTGAAAACTACAAGACACTGATGAAAGAAATTGAAGAGGAAAAAATAAAAAGAAAGAAGATGAAGAGGACACAAAGAAATGGGGGAAAAATTCCATGCTCATGGACTGGAAGAAAAAATATTATTAAGATGTCTGTACTACCCAAAGCAATCGACACATTTAATGCAATCCCTATCAAAATACCAACAGTATTTTCTACAGAACTAGAAGAAAAACCTAAAATTTGTATGGAACCACAAAAGACCCCAAGTAGCCAAAGCAACCTTGAGAAAGAAAAGCAAAGCTAGAGGCATCACATTCTGGACTTCTAGTTGTATTACAAAGCTGTAATCATCAAGACAGTATGGTACTGGCACAAAAAAACAGACACATGGATCAGTGGAGCAGAATAGAAAATCCAGAAATAAACCCACAATTATATGATCAATTAATCTTCAACAAAGCAGGAAAAAATGCCCAATGGGAAAAAGACAGTCTCTTCAATAAATTGTTTTGGGAAAACTGGGCAGCAACATGCAAAAGAATGAAACTGGACCACTTTCTTACACCATACACAAGAATATGCTCAAAATAGATGAAAGACTTAAATGTGAGACCTGGAACCATAATAATCCTGGAAGAGAACACAGGCAGTTAGTTCTTTGACATCAACTGTAGCAACTTCTTTCTAGATACGTCTCCTGAGGCAAAGGAAATAAAGGCAAAAATAAACTATTGGTACATCATCAAAATAAAAAGCTTCTGGGGTGCCTGGGTGACGCAATGGGTTGGGCATCCAACTTTTGGTTTTGGCTCAGGTTGCGATCTCTGGGTGGTGGGATCAGCCCCGTGTCTGACTCCATGCTAAGTGGGCTGAGTCTGCTTGACAGTCTCTCTCCATCTCCCTCTTCCCCCTCCCCTCTGTGTGTGCACACACTCTCTCTCCGATAAATAAATAAATCTTAAAAAAATAAATTAAAAAAATTAAAAAATAAATAAAAAGCTTCTGGGGTGCCTGGGTGACGCAATGGGTTGGGCATCCAACTTTTGGTTTTGGCTCGGGTTGCGATCTCTGGGTGGTGGGATCAGCCCCGTGTCTGACTCCATGCTAAGTGGGCTGAGACTGCTTGACAGTCTCTCTCCATCTCCCTCTGCCCCCTCCCCTCTGTGTGTGCACACACTCTCTCTCTGATAAATAAATAAATCTTAAAAAAATAAATTAAAAAAATTAAAAAATAAATAAAAAGCTTCTGCACAGTGAAGGAAACAATCAACAAAACTAAAAGGCAACCTACGGAACGGGAGAAGATATTTGCAAATGACGTATCTGATAAGGGGTTAGTATCCAAAATATATAAAGAACTTACAAAATTCAACACCCAAAAACCAAATAATGCAATTAAAAAAATGGGCAGAAGACATGAACAAACATTTCTTTAAAGAAGACATCCAGATGGCCAACAGACACATGAAAAGAGCTCATCATTGCTCATCATCGGGGAAATACAAATCAAAACCACAATGAGATATCACCTCCCACCTGCCAGAATGGCTACAATCAAAAGCACAATAAACAACAGGTGTTGGCGAGGACGTGGAGAAAGGAGAACACTACTACAATGCAAACTGATATAGCCACTCTGGAGAACAACATGGAGCTTCCTTAAAAAGTTGAAAATAGAACCACCACATGATCCAGCCATCGCACTACTGGGCACTTACCCAAACTACACAAGAACACTAATTCAAAAGGATATACACACCCCTATGTTTATAGCAGCATTATTTATAATAGCCAAGATATGGAAGCAGCCCAAGTGTCCATGGCTAGATGAATGGGTAAAGAAGATGGCTAAGACTTTCTCCCTGGTGTCATCAGAGTAACTGAAAACGACTACTTCTCTACCTATAATTCACTGCCATTAGTGGTCATACCAGAAACCATGTGGCTTTAACAGTGTTACAGGTTTTCCACCTGAGGACACATGCAAACAGATGGCGGGTTGTTAGGGACTCAGTGGTGCCTCTCAAAAAGTCATATGTACAAATCCTAACCCCAGTAACTCAGAAGGTAACTGTATTTGGTTTAGGGTCTTTAAAGAGATGATTAAGTTACAATGAGGTCATGGAGGTCATCCACTCTGAGTGGTGCCCTCCGCAAGAGGAAATGTGGACAGAGACATGTATAGAGGAAAACCCATGTAAAGACACAGGGAGAAGACGGACATCTACGAGACAAGAAGAGAAGCCTGAGAAGGGACAATTCTTGTTGACACCTTTGCCTGGGACATCTAGCTCCCAGAACGATGAGAAAATAAAATTTCTGCCTTTTAAGCCACCCAGCCTGTGGTACTTTGTATGGCAGCCCTAGCAAATGAATACAGGGGTTACTAGCCATGGAACCTCGAGCAAGCTACTTTGCCTCTCGAAGCCTGGGTTTTCTTATCTCTCCAAGATGGGGTAACAGGACTGTCTACATTATGGAATTGTGAAGGAAATAAAAAATATGTCCAACATGGCTAGTTACCAAAGGTCCTGGCACAGAACAGGATTCAAATCAACAACGTAGGCAAGAAGAAAAATAAACAACAACAACAAAAAAACACCCAAATTTTTATTATCACAATAGTTGGAATGCTCTCTGGACCCTGGAGGACTTGAAGATGTTCATGATCTTTATCGCCAAAGAGATAATCAAGAGTCGGGTGCTAAGCACGAAGGGCTCCATCTTCCATACTAACAAACTGGAGGGGGGGTGGGCAGGGGCATAGGAAAGAAACTCATCACTCCTTTTGCCTCTTCCCCAAAGTTATCCAGATGTTCTAAAACCACCCAGTTACAGGGGCGTGTGGGTGGCTCAGTCAGTGGAGTGTCTGACTCTTGGTTTGGGCTCAGGTCAAGATCTCATGGGTCACAAGATCAAGTCCTGAGTTGGGCTCGAGCTCAGCGTGAGTCTGCTGGAGATTCTCTCCCTCTGCCCCTCCACCCACTTGGGCCTGTTCTCTCTCTCTCTCTCAAATAAATAAATTAAAAAAAAAAAGCCACCCCATTACAGGGTCCCCCACCTTCTTTTCCCACTCAACTCCTTCTTCATCAGGATGGCTGTTTCCCCGGCCCCATCCCCACCTCCACCCCCTGCAATCTTTCAGTGTGTTCTGGGACCCCGTTCACATCCATCCCTACAGACCCCTTAAGCGCTTACCTGGGGCCCACCACTTATAAATTGTAGAGCCAGGCTTTGACCCCAGGCCTATGTGACCCTTGACACATCCCAGGAGTGAGACAGATTAAAGGAGGACTTTGGTTTGCCAAAAATAGTAACAATCCACCCATTAATTATAATTTCTACTCATTACATACAGTGATGGATGATAACGATTAAGTATAACATAAGGTTTTTGCTGACATAGTAATGGCAGTCGTGGTGTCTGTTTGCTGAACACTTACTATATGCCCACACTGCACGCGCATGTACGATTCCTTTGGAATCCTCCGATCAGCCTTCCATGTTGACGGTTTTATCATGCTCATTTCATACCCGAGGGCACTGAATCATGGAGCCCACACATCTACTGTCTAACAGATTCTGAGACAGACCGGGGCGGGGGAGCAGGGAATGGAAAGACAAAGATAATGCTGGAGAGCAGAGAAAAAGCACAGGGAAGTGCTTTTCTTATTTCCTCCTGGGTCCCCCGCACAATAGCAGGACTTCATTCTCCAAGTTTCTCTGCTTCCTGAGACTTGGAGACCCCTCCACCCTGGAACTAGGGCGAGCCGTACAGCTCATGCAGCCAGTGTTCTCCTGATCTATCCCCGCTGGGCTAGTTTGCTAGGGCTGCCTCAACAAAGAGCCAGAGCCTGAGAAGCTTCAACAAAGGGCTCTCCTCCAAACAGCATCACATGGGGGGCGTGGGCTTCAACATATTTGAAGGTGTGAGATGATAGAAAATGCTTACATTGGTCTCTGCCCCTGGTTCCTCACACAGAGCTCCTAAAACCCTTATAATTTCCCAAGTGGTAAGAGTGCTGGGAGCATCTTTTGTTCTACTGAGGCGACTCTGGTGGCTCCTGGGTGGGGGCTGGTCACCAGAAAGGCCAAGTCATGATTAGAAGCTTGGAATTTTCAGCAGCCCCCCACCCCACCCTACCTGCCTAATTCTCCGGAGAGGAGAGAGGGGTGAGGGGTAGAAACAGAGTTAGTATTAGGTCGTGCCTACTTGAGGAAGCCTCCATAAAATCCCAATAGTATGGGTTTTAGGAGAGTCCAGATTAGGGAACATGTCTATGCCTGAGAGGGTGACACAGCCCAATTCCAGAGAGACAGAAACTCCTGTGCTTGGGACCCTCCCAGACCTTACCCGATGTATCTCTTCATCTGACTATCCATCCGTATCCTTTGTCATACCCTTTAATAAACTGCTTGAGGTAAGTAAGTGTTGCCCTATGTTCCGTGAGTTGTTATGGCAAATAATGGGACCCACGTGGGGGAGGTCATGGGAACCTCTGATTTGTAGCCAAGTGGGACAGAAGTTGTGGGTAATCTGGGGACCTACTACTTGGGAGAAGAGGCAGTCCTTGTGGGACCAAGCCCTTACCCTGGGGATATGATGCTAGCTCCAGGTACACAGTGTCAGAATTGAGTTGTAGGACATCCAGCTGTGTCCCGGAATTGCTTGGTGGTGTGGGAAGAGCCCCACCTCTTGTGTCTGAAGCGTTGTGTGGTAGTCGTATGAGAGCAAAGGAGATGCATGGCAGGAGGACTGGGGTTTTTCCTTTGTAGGGTGGGGCGGGTAGTGGTGGTGGGGGGGACACACATATTCAGCCCATATGACAATGGTCTTCTCCCTGTGTCTCTCCACACCATCTTCCCTCTGCCTAAATGCCCCCTTTTTATAAGACACTAAGGGATGAGCACCTATCCTAATGACCACATTTCAACCTCTGTAATGACTCTATTTCCAAATAAGGTCACATTCTGAGATACAGACATCAGCACTTCAACATATGAATTTGGGGGCCACACAGTTCAACCCGTAACACCAGCCACATGGGAGTGCGTCTTAGGTTACGGACATTTCTTGACAGTCCAGCCCCACTAGGGTTCCACATCCTTTTCCAATATGAAAATATCCTCCAATCCAGCCCAAACCTTCTCCCATCACAGTTTAAGTTAATTGCCTTTCAATCTCCTAAAATAACAATATTCTCTCTTTTGTTTTGAGCCTTAAGTTTTGGACTGTCTTTGTAGCTGAACAACATCCCCCCCCCCCCCCCGCCAATTAAAGGACACGAAGAAAGGGAACTGAGAAGAGAGACTGGGGGCAGGGTATTCAAATCATTGTCTTCAGTTCAAAATGTGAGCCAGATGCTATCAAGGACTGGATAAGGAAGGTATACTCATGGTTGTGGTTCAGAAGCCTGAGAGCTTTGGTTTAAAAATAGGCGAACTGAAATAAACACTGAGAGCTACTCAAATGGCACCAAAATAGAGTGGTAATTGATCTAATGCAACTTTTGCCTCGGATAACATCATTATTTGTGAAATTATGTCAGTGTTGCTGCTGCCAAGTCAGCAAGCACTTACAGGACGTGACTTCTAATTTAGGAATTAGACTATTTGTGGCTCATCTTCGAAGACAGCAGGAACTCAGTGGACACCGGTGGCCAGACTTCTGAAAGTGCACAGGTTTCAGCTTGAAATCTGCAACCTCGGAATGCAGGGGAGGTGTCCTCTCCCAGTGTCCTTTTTGAGGAGGGACTCGCTGCCCGGTTCTAGGGAGTGTGGCTGGAAGATCGCCCCCAGCTATCAGTTCCTTCAAGGTTGGCCTTGGCTGCAGGTCAGCCCACATAGCCTGTGACTTAATGAAACAGGGGTATGAGCTAAGGACCCACTCGCATCACTCCAGTGTGACCTGGTACTTGCTCCAGAGCTAAGCCCTGCCTGCCTTATGATTCCAATTCTTACTGTAGCTCCCACCTGCTTCTTGCTCCTTCCTCTCCCAGGTGGAGATTCCTAACACCTCAGACCCTAGACCCCAACTCAACATCTGCTTCCAGAAGCCTGACCTGCCACAGGGCCCTCCGCGGTTTCCACCTGTACCTGTGGCACTCCCGAAGGTAAGAGGGTGGAGCTGGCTGTAGGATTCTCTGCTGGAATTTCAAGTGGGAGAATCTTTTAGATTATTCAAGAATATAATACCAGATTTCCATTCATTTGGCTTACACAAAATAAGGCGAACGCGTAAAAGCTTTTGTTAGAAAGGACAGCCATTCCCTTATTGACATTTTTTCTCCGCAACTGCCTGGATCCAGCCACTGTCCGAGGTACTGTGACCGCCATGGTACACGAGACAGACAGGTTCTCAGAGCTTAGGTTCTAGGGGAGGAGAGCAACAACATACAGATACATGAGGATGTTGATGAGGACATATAAATCTTTAAAACCCATGATGAAAATAAGATGGGGGATAGTACTGGTGACTGGGGTCTGGAAAGAGTCTTTTGATAAAATGGCCAAGGGGGACCTCTGGAGGAGGTGGCAGTAGTGTTGAGACGCGAAGGACCAAGGCAGACAATCCAGATAAAACTTTAGCCCTTGGAACTGAAAAGACCCACAAGTTCCTATTCAAAGCTGAATTTAACCGACAGCATCATCTAGAGGATGGAGGGGACCACTCTGCCAATGTGAGCTGGTCAGCTGGACCACTGACCATGCCTGGTGGCCTCCATGGAGACCGAATCAAGGACTGGACGGCCACAGAGATTTGGCCCAGATTGGAAACAGCTCATCAAAGTGATTCTTGATTCTCACATTTGATTATTATGTAGAAATGGTGGAGAAAGTGGCTCATCTACTCCCTTGGTTTATGCTGTAGGTCAGAGATGACAGGGTTCCCAATTAACAGGTATTTAAACTACTCCTTATGATCTTTGCTGGGCTTTCTTGCTTGATTTTTTTTTTAACTTTGTCCAATTCTTGGCAACTCGATTTTAAAGGTCATCATATTAACTGCAAAGATGAACCAAGGGGTGAGGTCATGTTTCATCCAGAGAAACTCTTTTGTCTTGCGTGCTGTCATTTCCATGGCCCATTGATGCAGATCTAGGTTTCAAAAAGATAATTCTATTTCAACATAGTATTCTTTGGGGGGAAAGAACTGCCTTCCCTTCCAAAACCCAGCTTTGCCTTCTCATCAAAGGAAGCCTTTGTGGCGCGTTTGTCTCCCTCGTATTGGGAGAGCAGCTGGGCTCACCAGCCCTACTCCAGCTGAAGAGAGCTGTGGACTTTATTGTAATCACCTTGTTGAAATATTTGGAATTGTATAGCAAGAGACTGGTTCTATGTTGCCATAATTTATGACAAAGACCTGAATAAATCCCCAGACATGGATTTTCTATAAAATCCTTCCTTGTGAACTTTGTTGCACTGCAAAAATGAAAAAAAAAAAAAAAAGAGAGAGAGAGAGAAGAGAGGGAAAAGGGGAGTAAAAAAAAAAGCCCACAAGATATATATAAATCTCTGAGGATACCATTTCCATTCATCACATTTACTGTAAAGACACGATTTTATTTGGATGGAAAAAGAATGAATCATAGTGGTTTTAGCATCTAATGTGGAGCTTGCTTGTAGCACTTCCCTCCGATCTTTCTGCTTCCTCAAGATCAACTGAATATGGAAGGAAGAAGCTTGCAAAGAATACTTTCTATCAACCCTAGAATGTTCTGTTAGGACGGGCATTGGGAGATGGAGGGAAATCTCCTTTTTTGTGCCCTTTACCAGGGACAGCCATTAATCTGTGAATTTTTAAGAATACTTCCTAGTTGCAGCAAGAAGTATATTGTACTTATTCAAATTATATTCTCTGAGGTGGATAGCGGGGAGAGCAAGGGGCAGGGGAGGGACAGAAAGGGAGAGAGAAAGTGAAGAAAGAGAAGGAGGCCAACCCAGAGGAGGGAGAATCTTTTAAATCATATAGCTTATTTCAACTTCCATTGCACTCATAGCCTGAGAAAGCAGGAGATGGAAAATCTGACTCTAAGATCCCCCTTTTGTCCTTCTGGCTCTTGCAGTATGAGCATCTCCCCACGCCGAGTGTCAGACTGCTATTTTTCTTCACTATGATCCCTTCAACACGACTCAACCTCCTGATCGGTGGTTCAGCCCAAGACACAGTGATCTTTGCCAGATAGAGGCAAAATGGACTGTGTAGCACACACTGAGAAACTATCCACTTCCTCACGGCATGGATAATTTTAGAGGACTTTTAAGTGAAATTATGCTTTTCCATGGTTGTTTCCTCATACGATGACTTTGGAATCTAACTACCTCTTAAGATCCTTCTCCACTGGGGTCCCCCTAAGTGAACAGACAGGGATTACAGAAGGGTTAAACATTTTTCATTAATTATTTGTCAAATACTTATTGAGAATGTCCTCTGTGCCAGGCACTGAGTTGAGCTTGGAGGATATTACATGATGATGCAAAGAGAAGTTTCTCTCCAGTCTTTTCATGCAATCCAAGGGTTTAAAAGCTGAGAAGACCTTTGGAAAATATCCTCTTCCAACAACAATGCTGAGCAACCTTTTGCACAAAGGACTGCTTTGGGGAAAATAAGCACGTTTTCCGGTCACATTCTTTTGGTTCATTCAAAGTGAATTCAAAGTGAAAATGGTTTTATTGAGTTTCTTGGCGGGAACGGGGACATTCTCAAAACAGAGCTTACTCACTCGATTAATGATTTGACATGGCTTTCTGGCCACAAAAAGGCTAATCTTTGGGCATACTTGAGAAGTAGGCCCATGGAGTTGGCTTTTAGATGGTTCAACATGAAATTAGATCATGGACTGTATCCCAGCATTTAGGCAGGTCACACGTGGCCCAGAGACTGTGCTCACTTATCCAGGAGGTAGTGAGGGGGGATGTTGTAGCTGATTCCATTTTTCATCTTCTCCAGCATATTGTGTAATAACTGGGTCCCTCTCCTGGGTTACGTGTCTGTGTTATTTAGAACTCTTTTGATTGCAAGAGACCAAAAGAAAAAAAAATATGAAAAAAAAGAAGGGGAGATGTAAAATCTCACATGAACTCAAAAGCCCAGGTGTTCAGTTCAGGCATGACAGAAGTCAGATGTTCAAGTCATTGACGCGGTGCTTGACTTTCCCTTTTCTCAATCTCTGCTTTCCTCTCTGGCAGCTTCACTCCTAGGCACACTCTCTCTGTGTGCACCCATGACCCACTAAGCAGAGCCCGGCTTATACCCTCCCAAATCCAAATCTAGCAGAGAAGAGTTGCCTCTCTCTAGGTCAGGCCTGCCCTAGTTCTAGAACGAGAGCTGATGGGTTCTGCCTCGTCTCAGTGGTCTCATTGGCCAGAATGGTCCACTGGTCAGAGATCGGGCCAGATTCACATAAACCATATCGACAGAGAGCGAGGAGATTGATTCTCTAAGGAAAATTGGACTGTTTTTTCCTGGATGAAGTTGGGGCTGGGGTGGGTGTGATCCCGGAAATACAAAGAAAGACTCTCTACCGTCCTTTTGTCTATCTGGCTGTTCATTCATCCACTCACCGACCCATTCGTTCATCCACCCACCCACCTATCTATCCATCCACTCACCCACCAGTCACCCAGATAAACTAGCTAACTGATGACTGCTCTTCCCTTTACTGTAGACAGCAATTAAACTTCCAGTGCATGGCATATCAGGAGTTTCAAGACCGTTTTTTCAATAAATGAATAAATGATTTTCCTTGTATCCTCATTTTATATACAATAAAAAGGCATATCACAATGGTTGATACACAGCCGGGATCTGCACCCATCTCTTCAACTATGTTTTTCTCAGGAAGATGTTGCCTCATGTGCTGGGGAGCAGGGGAGTCCCCCACAAGGCAGACGTATTTGAATTATTGCCTAAACACAATGGCATCGTACAAGGGTATACTTATCTGTGGTTTTATTAACCAGTGTTCATTTTTATCCCAGAATCATATCCATCTTTTCAAAAGAAAAGTTTACCCTCATTATAATGCCACATCACAGCAAAAAGTCCCAAATGTAAATAACAATTTTAATGTCAAAAGCTAGGTACATTCTGTTATTGCGCATAGCTCTCATCCCTGAAGCTACTACCCGAACTATTGAAATATGCCTCAAAGTACATGTGTCTTAATAAGGCTTTAGGGATGACCATGATACTGGTGGACGGAATGAGAATAGAGGGCATCTGGAATAATTCCATGAGAAATGCCTTCGTACGGGCCCAACAAGGTTTAAAGCCACAGGGACGCGAGGTGGGGTGATCAAACATGCTTTCACCATCATCTTTAAGATTTGTTTTGCAATTATATATATTTGTATACTTATTTATATATTTATATTTTGCATATATATACACATATATACATACATACATATATACACATATATATACGTACATATATAGATATGTATATTTCTTTTTTGCCAAATTTAGGTGCCTTATAAGCCCAAGCCTATTTGATACATGTTTAATCTGGATTGTAGCTGTGTTATCATAGTGTTTTGTGTCCAAGGATTCTAAGACGTGAATTTAGCATGGAATTTACAATTGACTATTGAAAGAGGAAAAAAAATGACTCTGAGCTAGGACTCTCTGGTTTATTCATTTGCTCAGCAAATATTAATTGAGCACCTACCATGTGTCCGGCACTGTTCTGGGATACAACAGTGAATGAAGCAAACAGACACGAATTCTTTCCTTCATGGAACTTACAGCTTGTTTCTGTCATTCAGGAATGATTTGCGTTTTGATGTACCAATCGCCCTCTGTGGGCATCTGCTTTCCTGTTTGTAGTATGAGAGTTGAGTCAACTCTCAACACAAGTAAGAGAAAGGGACCGCTTAAAGCAGGAGGCTTGGGGAAAGAAAAACCCAGAGGACAGAGTACCTCTGTTCAAACATGGAGAAAGGGTTCTGTTTATGGACAAGGATAACTGATCTGTGTGGCTCCCTAGGATAGAATGAGGGGCAGTGGCGACAGAGCTTAACCACATATAAATAGCTCGTGAGTTAGTGAGTTCTCTGTTACTGGAAGTGTGCAACCAGAATGCTGGAAAAGGTATCAGGCTTCTAAACACCCTTCCAAATATGAAAGTATAAGCATAATTAACACTACCCTCCACCATCTTGGTACTGCGCCATTTGGCCCATGGGACCTCCATGTTTGCTGTAAGAGAAGACAGGGAAGGAGGAGGTCTTTTAACTACCTCAGTCAGGAGGTAACACCTCATTTCTGCTCACAGCCCATCAGCCAGAATGAGTCTCATGGCCCAGAACTACCATCAAGTAAGACAAGGAAACATAAGAAAGAACATGAATATATGGTGAACACCTTCTCTGTTAAGATTTTGTAAAAATGGAGACAATGACAATAATAGCTATTTCAGAGTTATTTTTAGAATTAAATGAGCTAAAATGGATTAGCTTATTTAATCACATGTCATCCAATGACTGACATTCAAAAGAAAATAAAAAATGAACCACCGAGTTTTCTGGCAGGACCAACAGAGAAGGTGCCCTATAGAATCCCTGGAAGGAGTTGCTTGAAAGGGGCTGGTCTTACATGGACACACCCCCACACCTTGACTTGATGCCTTACATTCTAGCATCAGAGCCCCGCCACTGCCACCCTGTACATCTCTGGATCTGGTGCAGCCAGGGGATGCGAGATCAGGAGTTGACATGGAAAGGCCAGGTTGGAAGCCTCCAGTGACAATGTCAGCCATGCCGACCCTAAGGGGGAAGGAGGCAGCATGGGCTTGCTCTTAGAGAGTCAGAGAGGCGGTTTCCCCTCAGTGGAGCATCCTAGGTGCAGGCTGCCCATCTGAATTTGAGATGAATTCAATTTAGCCTTCTGTAATTGCTTATTTGATTCCTGACGATAACATGCAGTTAGGAAGGAAATTGACATTCTGTCATTTCTGTTCCAACGAAGCAAACTCCAACAAGTTCCCTCCTAGGTACTTTGTGGTAGCCGGGCCACCGGCTCTTCTGACAGGGAGAAATTAGCAAGTACAGGGATCTGAGATAGAGAATCCTCAGCTTCATGCTTTTTAGAGCATTATGAATGGATGAATAAGATAGGCAGTCAGGGGTACACCTAAACCTCCTTTTCCCCAGCTAATACAATAGACCTCCTTTCTAAGAGCGCTCAGGGTGGCTTTCTGCTATAGAAATATGAATTCTCTTACTTGTTATCCAGAGATCATTTATGTTCAAGGTCATTAAAAAAAAAAAATCTCGAACAATTTAAGAGTCTAGAGTCATCCCCAGTGCATCATAAAAGGCCTGAGAGTTCCCAACACAGGAAAGTGTTTGTCATGTCACGGCGACCCAATGCCCCCCTTATCCAAGCCTTTATATGACCACCACATAATGAATTATGCCCACGAAGACGTGAGAAAGGTGAGCCCATCTGAGTTAAGGAGAGGCCAGTCAGGCAAATGGGATGGGGCTGGACAAGATTCTCCGAACATGGTTGAATGGTCAGCAAGAGCTTTGCGTCTTATCAGTGAAAGAAGAAAACCCACAGGAACTTAAATGGAAGGCTCTAATGTCAATATCCATGGAAACGGAGCCTTCCATGTATCTTGGATAGATATGATTTAGATGATAGTCCCATGAAATGGTGAGAAAAAAATGTGAGCATGAAACCATAGAACAGAGTGCTTCTCTACGGGGGCAATTTCGCCCTCTCCTCTCAGAGAACACCTGGCAATATAAAAACATTTTTGGTTGCCACACCCAGAGGGGAGGGGGTGACTGGCATCTAATGAACACCCTACAACACCAGCAAAACTGCGTACAAGATGGAATGATCTGGTCCACAGTGTGGACAGCACTGAGCTTGAGAGACTGCACTACAGAGCAAGGCGCCAGGCACGGGATGGGGTCTCCTTCAGACAAGCAGGGTCTGTTGCTTTTGCAAAGACTGTGTCCACTGCCCTTGGGAAAACCTCATGGTGAGTCAAGAAAGGTGAAATCGTCTGATATTGGCTCAAAAACTTAATCATGCTCCTCTGTTTAAAATCCTCAGCCGCTGTCCTACTATTTTTAGGTAAAAGTCCAAGATGCCTCACACAGCCCTCAGGGCCCTGTGCAAGTATTTTCCTCGTCCTGTACAGCAAGGAGGAGAAGAATTAGGAAAGGAACACTGATCAGGTTACCCCCCTCTTCCATGTCATGTTAGTGGAAAAGGGGAGAAAAGGATAATTACAAATGATCTGTCCCCAGTATACCTGCAGACAACAGGAGGCGGGGGTGAGAGGAAATGAATCTCATCAGTAGACCCCAAGAGGGTTATCGATAGATTGATTCTCAAAGAGCAACAAATGTCCGATTTGTTTTCAGATATTCAGGGGTCACTAAAACCTAGACAAGAAAGGGGAATCATTCGGACACCCTTCTCTCTCCTCCTCCCTTTAGGGTTCAGTCTTTGTTTCCCACACAGCAGCGCTTGGGATTCTGGAAAATGAGGAAGGTGGATGAGAATTTTGGCAAGTTTGACTGGTGGCTCCCGACTTCAGTATGGCTAAATGTTCTTCAGGAAAGATACACATCACTCCTCCCAGCTTTTCTTTGGGCTTGGATTTGTCTCTCTTTGGCACAGTCCATTCTGAGATGGAACTGAAGACAGCCTGGTTTCATCTGGGTCCCAAACCCATGGTTGGCTCGCTGCGCTCCTGTCACCCGTCCCACTGGACTTCGCTCAGGACCCGGAGCATCCTGCTTCCTTTTCCTACAAGTTCTGCCCTCGGTGTGGGCTCCGGGCTCTGCCTTTACTGCTTCTCTTACACACAAACACACACACACACCCGTACATCCACACACATCCATCCACCCAAACCCACACATTCACACACACACACACACACACACACACACACACACACACATCCATCCACACATCCACAATCCTCACAAACCCACACATCCACACACATTCCCACACATCCATCAACACACACACATACACACCCATACATCTACACACACACATCCACCCAAACCCACACATCCACACACATTCCCACACACCCATCCACACATACACAATCCACACAAAACCACACATCCATACACACACCCACACATCTACACGCATTCCCAGATATCCTCACCACATCCATCTACACACATCCATACTCAGATAACACACACCCCCATACATCTACACACACATCCATGCACACACTCAACACACACACACACCCGCATGTACACACCCGCCCCCCACATTATTTACTCTTGCTCATCCTTCTGATATCAAATCAAACATTATTTTTGGAATAATTTTCCTCACTCTCCCTGACCTTGCTCCTTTTTTTTTTTTTTTAAATATTTCTATGCTTCCCCTGTCACACTTACATTGATTTTTTGGAACAATTTCAAGAGCCTTTATTGAAACCAACATTCATATAGTATCTTACGGGTGAAATTCTGTTTCAGCAAAACCAGTTTAACAATTTCAAATATATAAAAAAACATTTAGGGGCGCCTGGGTGGTGCAGTTGGTTGAGTGTCCAACTCCTGGTTTTGGCTCAGGTTGTGATGGAGCCCTGCGTTGGGCTCCGCACTTAGCGAGGAGTCTGCTTGACATTCTCTCTCCCTCTCCCTGCCCCTCCCATTTGTGCTCTTGCTGTCTAAAATAAGTAAATAAATCTTTTTTAAAAACCCAACAAACATTTAAAGACTAATCTTGTGATAGGTGATAATCTCCCCTTTCCCCATTTCATCTGCCATACTTAACTGCACCAAATAAACAGAAAAAACTTTAATCACCTGCACCAAAAAATAAAAATAAAAAAAGGAAAATTGCATTTTGACAAGTGCCAAATGTCCGAAATAATATCCAGAGTCTAATTACGGTATAACTAAGGCTTCCAACAGGACACTCCACAAAGCCAGTGTGAATCCCCAACATCCTGAGATATCCCGTAGCTTGACTTTGCTAGACTAAGGCTGTATAGTGTAGACTCATGTATTTTTCTATCTTTTGATGAGCAGCTCCATGAGGACAGGGGCCCAGTCCGGGCTGCAACTCCATGTACTGCACAAGGCATCTCGCCTAGGGGGGTCCCGGGGGCCTAAAGTAGCCTTCCCTCTGCTGGCCTGGCTGGCCACAGCCGTGTGCTTGCCGAGTATCCCCAGCACCCAATACAGTGCCTGGCACAGAGCCACGGCCCAGAAATGGGGATCAGGGGCCACTGTCTGGCTGAGCCCCAGCACCATCCATCACTGAGAGGGGAGGGAAGAGCTGCCTTGCAGGCAGAGAGGCCTCCCAG
This sequence comes from Ursus arctos, assembly GCF_023065955.2. Taxonomy (NCBI): domain Eukaryota; kingdom Metazoa; phylum Chordata; class Mammalia; order Carnivora; family Ursidae; genus Ursus; species Ursus arctos. The sequence continues at coordinate 78,666,371 of NW_026622874.1, read as the reverse complement.
GCCCACACGGTGGGCAGCACCTCCTCATCAGCATGAATTTACATGGGTCAGTCATTAGCCAAGCTGCAATCTCAGTAAGTCAGAAGGCTGGGCCACCACTTCCCAGAGACCTGCCAGAGTCCATCTGGGAGCCCATGAGGCTGAGAGCCTGTGGCCATCGGTCTAGCATTCTCAAAAGCAACTGGCGAAAAACATCAATGGATTGTGAAAGAAATCATCCCTTCCTCCTTCCTCTGTAGGTAGAGGTTGAAAGTCACACCCAGTTTCTAAGACTCTGTCTCCTGTGCCCCTAGATAAATAAGATCACCTCCCCAAGCCTTTATTCTTCATCTGTAAAATGGGGGTGAGAGTAATAGTCCCAATCACCCAATGTAAATATGGGAATGTGTTTAATGCTGTAACATGGTGCAGAGAACATGGGGTGTGTGTGTGTGTATGTGTGTGTGTGTGTGTGTGTGTGTGTGTGTGTGTTTAATGAATTCTCATAATGGCCCAAGACTGAGCCAAAAGGAAATCCACAGACGTAGACAGTGAGGACAGCAATCTCCATCTGGGTTGTCTTGATTTGTCTTACTCACACTCCTCTGCCCAGGCCTGTTAGCTCCCATGCAACTACCCAAGTCCTGGACAAACCATCAGAAGAGTTGCCATTGACAGAAGGAAAGAAGGGACACTTGTACGCAATCCTCAGGAGACGTGGGCACTCCTGTTCTTATCAGTACAGGTGTTCCCAAAGCAGCTAGAGAGACCCAGAGCTTACAGTACAGATGGTACAAGGAGGGGGGTGGGGCGCATGGGCACAACTCAGGCCCCCAGCCGGAGGGATTCTCTGTTTAGCTGTTTTCTAGATTGGCATTCAGCCACAGTCCTTGTTTAGGGGAAGAGGGAGCTCTTTTGCTAAAATCATACAAGTTAGATGGATGTTTATTAGCTACTTACTAGAGTAAGATTCTATGAGCATAAAACCACATGGGCTGCTGTGTGTGCAAATATAGCTAGAGAAACATCCGATTATACTGGGTGCCACTTAAAGCTGGGAATCACCAGTCAGAGAAATCTCCCCCTTGAAAATCTTGCATTTTACACCCAAGTGTTTGGGATTTACATGTGTAAATGTGCTTACGTGTCTATGCGTCCCTCTCACAAATATTCCCTGGGGCCCTCTATGCTCAGCACTGCGCTAGGCTCTAGGGGGAGATATGGAATAATACAATGCAATCGTTTCCTAGAAATGGCTAAATCCTAGTGGGGAAGAAAACATACTTAAACTATTCATGACAGTATGATTTCTGCATTCAACGAATATCATTGAGCACCTCCTACACGCCAGGAATTATTTATTCTAGGCACAAGGGACACGGCACTGAACAAAGCACAAAAGTGCTTCCTCACGTGAAACTTTTGTTCTAGGTGGGGTGAAGGCACAAGTAAAAAAAAAAAAAAAAAAAAAAAAAAAAAAAAAAAGGAAGCAAAATCAATGTGCATTTTACCCTGGCTAGTGATAAGAAGTTTCAATAACGAAGTGGGTGAAGGGATGTAGAGTGACGGGAAGGGGTTGCTATTTTCAATTGCGTGGTCAGGAAAGGTTCTGGGGAAAAGATGGTATTTGGGCAAAGAGCTGAGGCAGAATCAAGTAAGATGGTGAACCTTATCAGGTCCAAGGGAAGTGAATTCCATGCAGGTGAAAATGAACGAGCACAAGCCCTGAAGCAGAGGGTATTTGGAAAGTTCCGGAAGCAGTGGAGAGATCAGTGTGGCTGGAGCAAAGGGAGTGAGGGGGGTTCGGGAGGGATTAGTGGGGCCAGTTCATGTTACGTGACCTAATAGCTTAACGGCCTTCAGTAGAAAGTAAGCATCAACAAGAGAGGAAAAGTTAACTCTGAGAAACAAAACCCCAAACAGCCCCCAAACCCAGCTGCTACAATCATGAAATTGGGCGAGCAAGACCTCCAGCTGATTATGCCCATGAGTAAGAACTCATGCACCACTCACTCAGCAGGACGGTTCCAGCGCTGTTTGCACTTGCAGAAGCTGGGGCCCCCACGGCTATGTCTGGTGAGCGGGAGGAATCAGCGAACAGGATGCGGGTCTGCTCCGCTAAGCACCTCCAGAGGTCACGTCTCCCTCCGTCTGACTTCCCAGCACGTTCCAAGGCTTGAGACACCACCTTTCGCGGCCGCCCTTGTACCCGGAGTGAAAGCACGTGACCTAGTTTCCACCAATCAGATTACTTTTTGCAGGCTTCCCCTTGGAAGCTGGCTCCGCCCACAATGGCTGCCGCTCTCGTCCCGCTTCCGGGCGGCAGAGTTCCAGGCTTAGTGAAGCATCCAGGAGCCGGCCTCCTGAGGTCGGTGGGACCCACTGTGGGCACAGTGATGCCTCTGCTGCACCACTTCTGCACTGTGAGTTTAGAGATGGCCCTGGGTGTCCCTGTCCTTAAAGCCTGTTTGCTCCAGCTGTATTAGTTTCCTACCACCGTTGTAACAAATGACCACAAATGTGGTGACTCAAAACATCAGACCTTTATTCTTTCATGGTTCTGGAGGCTAGAAGTTCAAAAACTAGGTGTCGGCAGGGCTGCATTCACTCAGAAGGCTCTAGGGGAGAATCCACCCTTTGCTTTTCCAGCTTCTGGCGGCTGCTGGCATTCCTTGACTTACGGCTATGTCGCTCCAGGCTCTGCTCCCACAGTGACGCTGTCTTCTTTTCTCTGTATCTCATGAGTGTGTCAACGCTCCTCCACCCTCGTTCTTATAAGGACACTTATCACTGGGTTTAGGACCCATCTGGAGAATCCCAATTGATCTCCTTACCTCAGGATCCTTAATTACATCTGCAAAAACCCTTTATCCAAATTAGGTCACATTCACGGGTTCTGAGGATTACAATATGACCTTTTTTTTTTTTTTTTTTTTTTTTTGGCAGGCCACCATTCAATCCACTACACTACCTTTGGGAGATCCTGTGAGCTAACTCATACTTTTTAATACATTTCCTTTTAGCTTATACCAGCCTGAGTTGGTTCTGTTGTTTGCAAACGAGAAGCCTGACATCGACATCTCCGTACCTCTGTTTCAATGGTATGTCCCGAGATAGGACAAAGCATCTGGAATACAGCCCTGCTTAGGATCCCCAGCCTGGGACTCTGGCCTTCCTGTCGGCTCACCTTGACTCCTCTGTCTGTGTAGAGGAGCAAAATGCTGTGTCAGTAGCTCTGTGGTTGAGACATTTTCTTTTCAGCTAAAGATGTCTCCCCGCCCTACGAAGTTGCTATGCAGACCCCACCACAGAAAGGCCGGTGAGCTGGTCAGCCTTACCACATCAACTATTTATGATTTTGTTAAAAAATGAAAACCAGAACACACATACCCACAGAAAGCCACAGAATAAGCACAAGCCCTCAGAATGCTTCTGGAGAAACAGTGGTATCTCCTCACCTCTCTGGACGTTTGCTCTGACTTCTCAGCAAGCCCCATTGTTTGTCAGCTGGTGTGGGGAGCGGAGTCTCTCCAAGGGAGACTTTCCATCAATCCTCGGCGCCCACTCTGAGGAAGAAAGCAACAACCCGACAAACATGAAAAGCAAGATAGCATGGCGTTGATGCACTTGGGCTCAGGAGCCAGAGGGATCTGGGTGAAACTGGGACCCGGTAGCACTGCTTCCTCCCTGTGTGGCCTTCAGGACCTTATGCACCTCTCTGCGACTCCGTTTTCTCATTCCTGAAGGATATGAATGCCCGCTTTGTTTGTTTGGGTTCTGCTTCTGTTTTTGTGTGTGTGGGTGGATTCAGCAAAGTTCTTTGCTTACTGAGTGTTGGCACCTGTGAGCACGTGAAAACATCTTACCTTCTTTACCTCTGCTGTCGTCCTTCTCATCCCAAAGCATCATCTTGAAATCAGTTATCTGGAGATGTACCACTTCTTCGCCTGCTGTGTGTGATGTACCCCACAGGGCCTGGCCCCTGATACGTGTTCATTGAAATTCTGATGTATAAAGCTCTGTCGTTTTGACTGGTGTGTAATCTATGTTTAACAGGTCATAAGGTGACAGGGCCTGATGGATCACTTTGGACACGTATCCTAGAACCATATTTGTCTGGCTTCATCCTACCTACAAAGCCATTCATACCAATTTGCACATAAAGTTCACCAATACCAGCAGTGTCACCATTTCTGGGAGCCTCTGGGGGAATCTCTCACCTGTTCTTCTGAGTCTTGGCTTGGCTGGCGAGGGAAACCTGCTCTTCTCTTTCTGCTTTGAGCTGCACCCTGCGGACGAGGAGGTGAGGACATCGTCAGGGCAAACAGTGACGAGATGGCATTGGAACCACCATGCCACTTCCAAAGTCCCCATCGAAACAAAAATTGCTGAGCCCACCGATAACCCACTGTGTTATCAGTGTCCCCATAAATTTCATCTAACAACCATCTTGGTTTTAACTCCTTTTTCTGTAGACTGTGCTTTTTAGCATTCACTCGTGAGTCCCTGGGGTACAAGGAGGACTGATCTGAGCTGCAAGACCGATGCTGGGTTCTACCTTGCCTTTCCTTCCAGTTCTGGAACCACGGATCTTGGTGGTTAAGAGTCCAGGCTTTGCATATGTGTGCGTGCGTGTCATGTAACACAGGTTTAAATACTGGCTCTGTCATATACTAGCTCAGTGACCCTGGCTAAGTCGCACCATCTTTTTAAGTCTGAGCTTTAGTATCTGATAAAAGGGGGAAATACTTATATCTTCCTCATAGGGAGTTTTAAGGATTAAATGAAATAGTGACCACAAAGGGGATAGCCTGGCATTACATTAAGTACTAAATAAATGGTAACTACTATTTTTGTTACCTTGGGTGAATTATTTCCCTGGTGGTTCTACTGTCCCACAGGCAAAGAATACCTTTTGAGTGATCTGCCACATCTACTAAATATTTGAGATGGAGGGGGAGGGAGAAAGTGGCAGAGGGGATGGGGAAGGGGCCTTTTGAGCATCTCAGAGGAAGAAAACGGTGTCAGAAGCATGATGATACTGTAAAGATCAGCTGCAGAGCTAGCTCTATGGATTGTGAAACTCTGCCTGAGAGCAAATGCAGGGCAATTGTTGAAAACCCGGACTCTGGAGCTCAGTAGATGAGTTTTAACTCCAGGTCTGTCATTTACTAGATGCTCTTGGGCAAATTCCTTAATCCTCTGTGCCTCAGTCTTTTCATCTGTAAATTGGGATAATAGCACCTATTTAATAGGATTGCTCTGAGAATTAAGGAAGTTCATTCGCATGAGCACACACAGCAGTGATCTGGCACACAGTCATTAGTTGATAAATATAACTATGATCATTAATTAGACAACAAATTAATCCAGAAGAGAAAATATTTACAAAGGAAATCCCTACGTGCCCCTCTGTGGCTAGATCTGTTCCTATAATGTCTAAATGATCTATGGCTCTTCCAATGTTTCAGTCAACTAGAAGCCCATGTGAGCAGAAGTTCTAGGATAAACCATCTAAAAATATTGCTATTTGTATACATTTATGCAAAAAGGACTTCCATGTTGAGCTGGATTTTTTGTTCTTGCAATACACACTTGTTAGCTGCTGAGAATTTTCTACTTTAAAACTTTCAGGGAAGTGGAAGACACTGCAGACCATCCATGAGATCTTACCTTGCCCACTAACCAGATCGAGGAAGTCCAACAAGGTAATGGCACCTATCTCAGCATCTCATGGAATGGTCAAGGAGAGGAAGGAGTTTTCACGGGGTGTGGGGTTGCAAATGAAGGAAACTGACTCAAATCTGTCCAGGCTTGATGGGAAGTATCCAAGAGTATCTCCTAGAACGTGGCTGGGCTCAAAGGGTCTAGAGCCCAGGACCTGACATATCAGGGTCTAAGGAAACTCTGTTCTCTCTCCTCGTCCTAGAACTGTGTTCTCCCTCCTCTCGCTGCTCTCAGCTCATCTGTTTGTTTTCCTCCTCTGAAGAGCAGCTTTGTTGCCTCTCTTGCCCATGACCCCAGTGTGGCCACCCGTCTCTCTTCATGTTCTTTCCATTTAAGTGCCCACAAGGAACTGGTAAGAACTATGTCCAAATGTAAATTCCCAGGGCAGGATCTGATTGGCCCATTTTGTGTCCTCTAGTCATTTGTGCCCAAGGTGGAGTCAAAGTCACATATCATAAACATGTCTGCAGGAGCTGAACCCTGTGGTGTGGGGGAGGGGGTCTTAGATCATAGGGGCGTGCACTATGGGTACAGGTCCTAGAAAGCATCTGCCCCCCAGACAAATCAGGAGAAGTGGCCACACAGATGCAGTGATTGGTAATGACAGTCTCTGGAACGACCACTTGACAAGGATCCATGCCAAAATCGTCTGGGGCATTAAGCTTGCTATTGGTGAGTTCAGGTCAGTCCCCTGTCTTCTGCTTCCTGGTGTCTAAGACTCAGGAAAGGACCAAGCATCTTTGCTGATCACTATACCTTGCACCCCTGTCTCTGCACTCCTCCAACAGGCCACCCTCCTTCCCAGCACCAGAGTGTTCACCGATACCCTTCCCTTGAACGCTGTGTCCATGAACACTCTTGCAAAGCTAGCTCCTCATCCTCCTTCAGTGTTACCCCTACATTTTCAACTTTTTCCACCCTTATACATATCCTATATGTTCCCTTCACAGAATTATCATAATCTGAATTAAATGTTTATAATAATAGTGGCTGGCACCCACATAATGTTTCCAATGGGCTGGATATTTCCATAAGAGCCTGATACATTCAATTTCCTTTACTTCATCCACAAATCCATCAAATAGGCTGTCTTATTATCCCTCATTTCACAAATGAGAAAACAGAGGCAGAGCAGTTAGGTTAACTTGCTGGAGATCATCCAGCAAGGAGTTAGCTCCAAAGTCTGCCCCCCGGCCCCTACTTCCTCTTGACCACCACGTTCTTCTGCTTAGGGGTTGGATTACTCAATTATTTCCCTACTCAATTATATGCTCTATGCAGTCAGGGGCTTTGCGTATCTTTACCACTCATCAGAATGCCCGGCCCTAAGAAATTATTTGCAAAATGAATAAATGAATGAACATACGAAAATAAGAATCCATTAATTCCTCTTAAAAAGAGAGACCCAAGATGCATGTCTGCATGATAACAGGTCACCAGGCAAGAACCGTCTTCCAAGACTTTAAGAGGGTGTGGGGTCGGGGGGAATCCTACCAAAAATAGCACCAGAAGAGGACTGGGAGAAGAGATTCTTCTCATGTGAAAGCTTCTTTCTTTCTGCTTCTGGCATCTTTATCCTTGCTCCCTTATGCCCAGCCTCAGATTGCCAATCTGAGTTGATTGGAGCTGCTTCCGCGCCATCGGAGCTGGGAGCAGCTGGCATTAATAACAGAGACCTAGCCAGCGAAGCAGTGCGTGGCGGTGCATGAGAAGACCTGAGCTTGGGCATGGGAACACTGACGGTACCTTCCTCTTCTCTCTGATTATCTGAGCCAGGAACACAGAGGCTGGGAGAGGAGGAGATGGACAGGGGTCTAGGGAAGGGGTTCTACTTCAAAATATCTCCAGAATCCTCTATCTTCTCAATAAATCTACCACTGCCAACTGGGCCCCAGCCACCCCATCCCCCAGCCTGGATGACTGCAGTGGCTTCCTAACTGGTCTCCCTGCTTCCAAACACCACCTATGTCTCATCTTTTCGACCCAGCAGTTGGAGCCACCCTGTTAGAACCTACCTTGGGTCCTCTCCCTTCTGGGCTCAGAACCTTCTGGTGGCACCTGTGGCACTCACAGCAAAAAGCCAAAGGCCCCATGTGATCTGGCTCCCATTGCCCCTGTGACCTCATCCCTTGCTTCTCTCTCTCTCTCTCTCTCTCTCTCTCTCTCTCACCCAGCTCCTGCTCCCTGAAGTCCTTGGTGTTCATCAAACATGACAGTCATGGCCCCGCCTCCATGCCTTTGCTCCTGCTGTTCCGTCTGCTTGCAATGCTCTTCCCCCAGAAGTCTGCCCCCCATTTCACCCCCCATTTCAAGTCCATGTTCCCAACGAGATCTATTTGCCCATTACTAGTACTTATTACACCCCAGCCTGACACCCCAGAGCCCCACTCCTGCCCCTCCTTCCCTTTCGGTTATCCATACCACTTACCATGTTATAACGCGCTCTATCACTTACTTATTTACTTATTCATTTATTTCGTTGTCTGGCTCTCAAGTTCCAATCAGACTCGTGTGTCGTGTGCACTAGTGAGTCCTGAGCATCCAGGACAATACCTAGCACGTAACAGGCCCTCCATGAATCTCTGGTCACTGAATGAATGAGGAGTTGATGGCATCCATTCATCTGTTGAAGGCTTGCTCAGCGCCTGGCATGGTGCTAAGTGCCTTTCCATGGGTTATCACAATTAACCCTCACAGCTAAGCGGAACTGAAACCCCTTTCCTGGCCTGTGAGGTCCTCACCTGGTCCACCCATCTCTCTGCCTCACTTCTGCCATCCTCCTCCATGCTATGTGGGCCTCCCCTGCTCCCCACACGCATGCAACACAGCCTGGCCTCACAGCCTTTGCATCTGCTGCCTCTTCCCGTTGGAAACACACTTTCTTAGAACTTCATGTGACCTGTTCGTCCCTCACTTTATTTAGGCCTCTGCTCAAATATCACTTCATCACTAAGGTCTTTTCTGACCACTGCAGTTAAAATAGCACCCCCATCACTCAATCTCCTTTCTCTGCCTTATTATTTTTTTTCATAGCACTTATTATATTAACATTAAGTTATATATTGATTTGTTGGTTTCCTTTCTTTCTTCCCCCACTAGAAAATAAAGTCTATGGATGATTCACTCATTGCTGATTTCTGGAACGATGTCTGGCATGGAGGAGGTGTTCAATAGATCCTGTTGATTAGACAGCCCAAAGGGTAGGCTCTATAATCACTCTCCGTTTTAGGTGACCCTCTGGACACTGAGAGGTAGAGTAACTTCCTTAGGTCATAGAGCTAACAGAGAGGAGGAACTGAGGTCCTAGTGATATTCTTAAGCACTGCCGTATGGTCTTTATTTCTAAAGCATCCTAAAACCCCACCCAGTTCTTGCCTATGGTGGGTGATTGCGAAGTTAACAAACTCTTGAAAATCATAGCATCATTAGCAATCTTCATAGTTAAAGTCTAGCCACCTCCTGGGATACCTGAAGACGGCAAGCTCCTGGGGGGCAGCGAACTTGGCCAAGTGACTTGACATTTCTGAGCTCCAGGCTGCTCATCTCTAGTAACAGTGATGTAAGGATGAAGCAGATGGTTGCTTGTCATGTGTTTCACACACTATGTGGTGTAGAAGAGTCTATTTTTTTTAATTATTTGACTTGTCTTCATATTCCTCCTATGGTACAGTAGTACCTAGGATGGAACAGATGCTCCAGAAATATTTGCTGTGGTTCGAGTCTTTGAAAACCGCACACAAGGAAATGTATTACTGTTCAGAATATCTGCTTCTCCCTCTCCATCCAACCCCCTAACCCAGGAGGATCATATCTCCCTGACCTTTTGGCATTGGGCTTGGCCATCGGGCTTGTTTCAGTTGGTGAAATTTAAGCAGAAGTGATTGGGTCTCTTCTCTTCTATGAAGAAAGCTTGGGAGCCATTGGGTGGCTCCCTCTGATCTCATTTTGCTTTTGACATGAGACCAGCAACATCCCACATAGAAGCTGCTCCAGAGACTAACCCTGGACCCCAGGATGGAAGACAACTTAAAGCACAGCTGCATCTGACCCACGATGGACATGAAACACGAGCAAGAAATAAAGCTCTGTTGTTCTGAGGCACTGCAATCCCATTTAGGGATCATTTGTTATCTATTCCTATCCTGACTGATACACTGTGTTATGTGATTGTAGTAATAATACCACCTCTGGATTCTACATGTATTTGAACAAAATGCGTGTGGATGAAAACCCACCCTGTGGATGGACCAGAATGGTGGAGAGCGATGGAAAGAAGTGGATTCCAGCCTGGGCAGGAGAACCACAGACAGACCGATGTGACCAGAAGTGGATTATCAGCGCTGCTGCTTCTGCTGGTGGGGATAGGAATAATGAGGCTGAAGGTAAATAAATTAAGTAATTTGTTTTCTTTTCCCCAAATCACCAACTTCCACTGTTATTTCTCACATGGGAGGTGTAATGTCATTTATATATATTATTTTTCATCGAGAAAGAGTCCAACAGTAGAAAAATATGTAAAGAATAGAAATATATAAAGAAATGATGGCGATCCCAATCGTACTATGCTCGGTTCCTCCTAGGAGATAATCACTGGTAGTGGTCGGCACAGATCTGTTGTGCATTTACACGCACAGTTTCTGTAGCATAAATGAATGGAATCATAGTATACGCAATGCTTGCAATTTGCTTTTTTATTTTAACGTAGCATTTCTTTGGAGCTCTTTCCGTGGCACTCTGTAGAGGTCTAGCTCATTTTTATAATGGCTTCATATTAGTCTATGATGTGGATAAAGTGCAATTTATTTAACTTTCTCCCTATTAATGGGCATTTATATCCATTTGAATTTTTACCTGCTTCTGTGATTCATGGGCTCCAATAGCTCCACTAATGTCAGACTTTACAACGTGGCAGTATAAATGACCACATTTTTCTCTCACTAAATTTGTAAACGTCTTATCAACAACACCACGGGGGTGGATGTATTGGTTGCGAATGCCATGTGACCAGGGCATGGCAGTTCCTCCTGGAGGCGGGTGTCTCTGGGAGGGGAGGGAAAAGCTTCTGGAAAAGTGTCTGTCCCCATCTCTGATCCTTCTTCTTTCCCCTCCCAGGCACAGGAACTGTCCACAGTTCCTCAAAAGGTTCCAGGCCAAAGTGCTTCCTGTCCCTTGGCCCAAGAGCCATATCTTACGAGTAGAATCTTGATGAATCTTCCACTTGTGCTGGGGGCACTCCCCTAAACTCTTCTGAAAACCAAATATTCATTTATTTTTGGTTTCTTGCTCTCTCCATGTAGAGCTGTCATTCTGTCTCTGTCATTCCCTGTTTCTGTTTGTCTATCTGTCTCCTTCTTCACTCCTCCACCCCAAGATACAAAATTCCATCCTTGGTAGGTAACAAATATATCCTTATTAATTATCATAAACAACATCGTGTGGGGCGAGGGAACACGACACAGCAACTCTGGGAAATGAGACAAGGAACGATGACTGGGTTTTCCAGGTGCTTCAGCCAAGACCTTTGTGCCCACAAGAGCACTCAATACCATCCTGTTGATGCTAAGATGCTGCCCTTCCCATGTTGACATTTCCAAAGCCAGCATGTGTTCTCTGATACAAGTTTACTTTTAATATAGCATTTAAAAAATAACCAATGGCATTTTATAATTGGAGTACATTCCTGTAAGAGTGATTCAGTCACCCCTGCTATTAGGAACAGAGTAAAGGATGGCTGAAAATGCAGTGTTGAAGGGGACACACGAGGGCATGGCTCTCTTCCCTCTAGTCCTGTCCCCCCATGCTCATCATGCCCTTAGTGCCCACTATGCAGATTCTTTCTCTGGAGCCTTAAGGAGCCCTGGGTTCCAGGGGTGGTCCCTTAAGTTGGCGAACCGAAGTATTAGCACATCCTGCTAGAGTGACTGGTTCAGGGGCAGGAACATCATCCAAGCTGGGTCACTGGGACTTCTCCTTGGAAAGGTCACAGAACCATCAGGAAAGAGGTCTTCTTGGCTGGTAAAAACCCAATGGTATACACTGGTCCAGGGCTGGAGCAGGCCAACAAACGCATTGGAGACGAAGCTATCCTAAGAAGTCAGAGTTCGAAGATGGAGAGAGGGAACTCCCAAGGCCTTTATGGAGCACCTGAAGCCAGGTGTGCCTGAAGCTAGAGAATTCAGGTTTAAGCCCTGTCGAATTGGGCTCCTGTCGTACGCACCACCTTTGTCCTGATGACCACAAAGCAGATGTGGGCTGCCACAAAGCAGAACCAGGTCCTCAAAGAGAAGAGGGGACAGAAAAGCTTGGAGCATGGGGCAAGGGGGCAAGGGTATAGTGAGGAGGGAGAGAGGACCCATCCTGGGGCACTGAAAGGAGCCATGTGGGGATAAGGAGGCCATGAAGCCTCCCTCCATGGGCCTCCTGCCTTCTAGTTGGGCCTCTCTCTCTTTCCCCCCATTGGACAACTCCATCCCCTTTGCTTCCTGCATCTTTACCCTTGGACCTCCTTTCAGATGCTCCACACATCCTAGGGACTTCCTCCTCAGGGGATTTTCACATTGGCCTTTTGTTTCTGGACCGTTCATGCCCCCTTGTTAGTTAATATCTCTGTGAGCCTTAAGCTCAAAGATCTTGTAGGAAGGCCTATCCTGACACCCATACTGGGCAGATCCCCCCACCACTTACTCTTAGAGCACCGCGTAACTCTTTTCCCTAGCTCTGCCCATTTGTAAGGATACGTGTATGCATAATGGGTATGTGATTATCTGCTTGATGTCCTTGTTTTTCCGGAGACTGTAAGCTCCCCCGGGTGAAATCTGTCTCTACTCACAATCCTATCCCCAGTGCTTCACATAGACCTGGCACCTTGTAGGTGCTCGGTAGATATTTGCTAGATGACAGAATCAGGGTGTCACTTGGGTTGAAGTTCACAAAGGCACATAACTGATAAAGAGTTCAGGCTCTGCCGTCAGGTTCTTGGGATCACTAGCTGTGACCTTGGGAAGGTCACTAACACTTGTGAGTCTCAGTTTCTTTACCTGTGAATGGGAGGAACAGTGCCACCCACTTTCCAGGGATGCCGTAAGGATCATGTGAGCTATTCCATGTAAGGCACTGAGAACAAGGCCAGGCACACGGTCAGCACAGAATAAAAGGGGAGCTGGGCTTATTCTTACCAGGGCCCCTTCAGTTGCCTCTACTAACAGTGACAGAACCAATCTTGTGCTACCAAAGGACTGATGTTCCATTGTGGAGTTTGGATTTTTGAGGAGAATGTGTTCCCTAAAGTCCCCTAGCCAAACCAAAACAAGAATGAGATTAACTATAGAAATTCTGGCAGAATGAAGAGCCGGGTTTTCCCTGGCTTTGCAGCCGCCTGCAGCCTCCGGGTCCATGGACCGCCCATGTTCACAGAAGCATCACCAGGTGTCTAGAGCCTCCTTACCTATATTCTCAGGCTTTAATGCACTCAAGAATCAGCCGGCGGGAAAGGGGGGGATCTTTGGAAAGTGCAGACTCGGATTCAGTGGGTCTGGGCTGCGGCCTGAGATTCTGCATTTCTAACCAGCTCCCACGGGGTTCGGACGCTGCTGGTGGGGAGACCAGGCTTCGAGCGGCCAGGCGGAGGCACTTCGGGAAGCAGCCCCTGGCGTTCCTGGGGAGCTCGCCGGCTCCAGCGCCCTGCACCGTGGAGAGAGTGGGTGATTGAGAAGAAAAGCAAACAACCTGAAATGGAAATAAATACTGTGCACCACAATCTCATTAATGTCTAAAATTAGATTAACATAATTAAAAATTTAAAAGCTAGATTAAAGCATGTCAGTCTGAAATCGAGTGCTGAATTATGCGGTGGCTCTCTTTGCTTTTTCCTTAACGGGTTGTGCTAATGGGTATTTCAAAGACTACTGGGTTACATGTTGTTCTTTGTGATTTTTAGTTATCACCAAACACCTCCAAATTGGCCTTATTTTCAATATGACTTTTCCAGGACATGGCTGCCCCGCTCTCTGAAAATGTTCGAGCATGCGGAGCCTCTGGCCCTGTCCTCCCATTGACATCTAGGCCCCTTGGGATGAAAAGAGAGGCTTACTCACTCTACAGACTGTAGGTATGACTTGAATATGCATCATGCCAGTCATGGTGACTGGCATAAATATTAACGAGAGTGCCATCTTGTAAGTAAAGTAATAGAGCTTCGAGAGGGAACGTAAGCTGCTGGGGGTCACACAGCTAATTAGTGGAAGAGCTGGGATGCTAACACACTTCTGTCCGATTTTCAGATATCCATATTCTTTTCCCGGCCTCCCTGAAGAGTACAGCATCGTGGGGCTCCAGGACGGGGGTGTGTACGTGTGCATACGCATGCCACGTGGACGGACACGTGTGCAGGCAGAGGAGAGAGGAGGCACTGAGAGAAAGCCAGACAGAACAAACATCCACTTGTGAAATGTCTGTCTCTTTGTTTTTGCTTAAGTTGCCATACTGGAACCATTACCAACGGATATAATTTACTACGTGTTTTAACAGAATTGGACTGAGTGATCTGTTCTCTCAGCAGAGTCACGAAGCACTTAGTAGCTCAGGCTCTAATTCTGGTCCTGGAGTCGTTAAGTCTGTTCTCCTCCAACAGGAGATTAAGATCCCAAGGGTGAATATTATCTTGGCGACATCCCTGACTGCCATGGCTTTCACCCTGGAGCTGAGGTCGTCGTTTCTCTCCGCCCGGATAGGCAGACAGTGAAGGCAGAGTAGGGTGGGGACTCTGTGCAGCTCGGCCTGGGTCATGGTGGCCACTCCTCAGTGGCATGCCTCATATTTCTGCCAAGCTTCTCTCCTGAGTCTTCTGAGACTCACAGTTTTCCCAAAACATCTCCCTTTAAACTCAATTTCCTTTAGTGAGCTATTTCCAGAGAGTCCTGGGAAAGAATTCTGTCTAACGTGGAGTTACATTGGAAGGACACTGACGGAGGGAAAGATTGAGACAGTAGCTTTCAACTAAGATACCATTTTCACCCAGCTATATAAGCCTGAGTCAGTCTGCCGTGTTCATTCACTTCAGAATCAAACAAGGACCTGCTCGTGTACCAGCCGGACTTCTCGATGCCAAGCCTACCTCTGGGAACAAAGCTTGGGTTCTAGAAGGTGCAACATTAAAGATGCAGCTAAATCGTAAAACGGTTCAGCCTCTGTGGAAAACGGTTGGGTTCTTCAGCAGGTTAAACGTAGAACTACCCTATGACCAGCAGTGGCCCTCCCCAAAGGACTGAAAACAGATACTCAAACAAATGTCCATTGCAGCACCATCCACCGTAGCTCAAGAGGTGGAAACAACTCAAATGTTCACCAAAATGAGGTGTAAACACACAATGGAATATTATTTGGCCATAAAAGCGAATACGGTTCTGATAAGTGCTACAACATGGATGAACTTCGAAAACATGGCGGTCACATAGTGTACGGTGCCGTTTACAAGAAATATCCAGAATAGGTGAATCCATAGCAATAGAAAGCAGATTAGTGGATAGTGGGTTAGAGAAATGGGAGTGGCTGCTTAATGGGAAAGGGGTTTTCTCTGGGGGTGATGAAAGTGCTTTGGCACTAGGTGGAGGTGAAGGTTGCACAACACAGTGAATGTGCTAAATGAATTTTACACTTAAGGTGGTAAATTTTATGTTAGGTGAATCTCACCTGTATTTACACTTGATGGGCAGCTGGGAGGAAAAGTGAGACCCTGATGTCATTCGTCAACTAAAAACAGGTTTAACGGTTCTCTAGAATTTCCCCTGGTGTGGGCTGGAGAACAGAGAGAAGAGATGGGAGAATAGGCGAAAGCCACCAGTTAGAGGTGCAGTGTGGATACCTAAGGACCGCTGGCCAGAGAAGAACCTCCAGTGAACTTTGCTGAATTGCTTGGTTTAATGCCTTGTAAAAAGACAAGGAAACTGAGTCCCAGAGCAACAAAACATTTGCAAATGACAATAAGTGGCAAAACCAAAAGTTCAATGTACTTTTTTCTTGCTATGGAACATTTCCAAGAGTTTACTTGAAGAGAAAAACAAATACTCAAGCTGCACTCCCTGCAAGTTTACACTCACATCAAAGGAAGAGAGGACATCCATCCATCCATCCATCTCCCTATCCTTTCATCCATCCATCCATCCATCCACCCATCCATCCATTTTCCCATCCATCCATTTTCCCATCCATTCTTTCATCCATCCATCCATCCATCCATCCATCCATCCATCCATCCATCCAACCATCTTCCCATTTTTCCCATCCTTCCTTCCTTCCTTCCTTCCTTCCTTCCTTCCTTCCTTCCTTCCATCCACCCATCTATTCATCTATCCATCCTTCCATCCATCCATCCATCCACCCACCCACCCACCCACCTACCCATCATCTACCCATTGTCATACCCATTCATCCATTTCATTGTTTAGCAAGTATTCATAGTACATATACTAGGTAAGCTGAGGTTGGTGTTGTCAAAGCAGTCCTGCAGGGCTTTATTGGCTTCGACAAGGAATTTGAATTTTACTCTAAGAGTAATTGGAACCCATGTAAGGGTTTTAAGCCAGGGGTGACCTAATACGATTTAAATTACAGTGATTGGTTTGTGGATGATGGGCTGCAGGAGGCAAAAGTACTGGGCCCAGGCACAGTGGGATGGACAGAAGGAAGCCAGGAATTGTGACTGGGGTTAGCACTGGCTTCCTCCTGTCTGTCCCACTTAATGAGCTTAATGAGGCAGAGGCATCAAGGAAGTCTTCTTGGAGGAATTGGCATTTAAGCTGAGGATCTAAAGATGATTGGGACTCAGGTGGGGATGGCATTATTGGCAAGAAAACAGCATGAACAAAGGCACTGAGGGACAGCACAACCTGGTTTTATGTGGGAGGCTACATGAGATTCCTTCAGGAATGAGGCAGAATATTACCAAATAGATATGTTTAAGTGATGTGTGTGTGTGTGTGTGTGTGTGTGTGTGTGTGTGTGTGTGTGTAGGGTACAAGCTGACCGGTATGGGTGGGAAAGGACAGTGGAAATATTGCCAGGCTTTGGGTTATGACAGATCTTACGTGGACATGCTCATGGTACGGGGGAGCCACTGATTGTATAAGGGGAGAGAGTATAAATCCTCCCTCTTCAGCTCCTCTCTCAGTACAGAGCCGTCTTCTGAGCACATGTGGGTGAGAAAGGGGATGTTTGAAGGCTGAGACCTTAGGAAGCAAATTTTCTATGCTGTTTGTTGGCATAAGGTGTATGTGTG
Source organism: Ursus arctos (assembly GCF_023065955.2). Classification (NCBI taxonomy): domain Eukaryota; kingdom Metazoa; phylum Chordata; class Mammalia; order Carnivora; family Ursidae; genus Ursus; species Ursus arctos. Next base: position 78,649,393 of record NW_026622874.1, on the reverse strand, counting down.
GGGAGCCTACTTCCAGGGGCAATTTTTTCTCTTGTATAAAATAATCTTTCTCCTTATTATACTAACAATCTATTTGTTCTGAAAATTTAGAAAATATGGACGAGAAGAAGGAGCAAAACTGTGTACCTGCCATTCCATCAGCTGGTGAGGGCTCTGGTCATATGTTATTGCTTAACCTCCCTGTCCTTTACAATTACATAATCATGACTTCTGCACAAGTGAGCTCATACTCTGCACCCTGATTTATTAGTTACTTCTCTACTTATCAATCTAGCAGCTTCTGCATTCATTTCCTCAGGTTGCCGAAACAACCTCGGGTGGCTTAAAACAACAGAAATGTACTGTGTCAGTCTGGAGGCTGCATGTCCAAAGTCAAGGTGCCTGCAGGGCCACGATCCCTCTGCAGTCTGTAGGGGAGTCCTTCCCTGCCTCTCCCAGCTTCTGGTGATTGCTGGCAATCTGGAACATTCCTCTGCCTGCGATGCCTCGCTCCGATCCCTGCCTCTACCATACATGACGTCCCCCCTGAGTGTCTCTGTCGTCACCTGGCCATCTTCTTATAAGGACATCAGTCAGATTGGATTAAGGGCCCCTGACTCCGGTAGGACCTCCTCTTAACTAATTACATCTGCAACGACCCTATTTCCAAATAAGGACATACTCTAAGATACTGAGAATTATGACTTCAACATACCTTTTTATTTTCTTTTGGGAGAGCAGGAGTGGGGGGCACAGTCCATAATAGCTTCCCTGGCCATTAAGTACTGTTTCACAGTATGAGTTTTCAATGACTACAGAAGAGTCTATATTATGGACCTACAAATATTCAGGGATCAGTCGCCTTCACACTGAATATGTGACATGTGTGCCCTCTCCTTGTCCAGCCCTGTGGGGAGACAGTGGCCATCACCTTGACGATAATGAAGATCAGAACTTGCCAAAGCTTCCCCTCCCCCCCAGTTCCTACTGACAAAGAAGGACAGTGGACTTAAGTCCTGGGGAAAAAAAAAACAAAACCCTCTTAAATACAAGGGCAAGAACAAAAAAGGGAGACTTCGAACAACCAGAACAGTCAATTGATCTGAATTTCCCTCCGTGGCATTTCCAGTTAATCCAGATGTGACCACATTCTGGATCGCACCCAAATCCAAGCCATGATTCATCAGCTACTCAGCTGAATCCAACAAACATTTTATTCAACCTGCTTTATGAGTGTAGGCGAAAATTTTCCAGCCCCAGTTTCTTAGGATGTCACCAATTATCTCATAGGATGTTGCAACAGACTAGAAAGAAAGTTTGTTTATTTACTGGTTGGTTTGTTTTAAATTTTAGAATCTCCCTTTTCTGAGCTGGGGAGCTTTGGAAGCACGTCTTCACAAACACTTGGAGCAACACTTACTTTCATATTGCCTGTTAGGATTGTAGAGGGGTTTTCATTCACATTCTCACATTTGATTCTCCAGACAAGCCAGCCTAACAGGGCAGGACCGTGGTTACCTGAGGCTCCCAAGTGTCTCAACTTGCCCAAACCCACTTAGCTTATAACCACCACCCCTGGGGGGAGCTTAGCACTGGAGACACAATCTCATTTAATCTTCCTCCCAAACATAGGAGAAAACTGCCATATCCTTCCCCCTTCTAGAACAAACGAAATCTTAGAAAGCATGCTGCCTTGCCCAAGCTCACACAACTAGTTAATCCCAGAAGCTGGCTCTTGAAGCCAGGCTGCCAGACTCCCCAGGGTCACAGTTGTGATCTCTGCACTGCCCTATGCAGAGCTAAGACGCGGTTTCTGACATCCTTGCTGGCTCGTGACTCTTTCATCCCCATGACCTCATTTAGTTCAACAGTGGCAGTTTATCTCCATTTTAAAATGAACAAGATAATACATACTTTTGGGAGCACTGTCCCCTGTTCCTTTGCTTATGACACGCAAGGACTTTTGATGGAGGGCATGCTGGGTAGCACTTATGCTGAAAATGGCAGTATTATGTAAAGATATTCCCGATAGATGGGGCAAGTGCCCTGTCACTTGACAGGAGGGAATCGGCTGGGGTTCCACGGTCCCCAAAGTGTTCATGGATGGTCTTTGGGGGGGACATATGTATGAATGATCTTTCAAGCATATGCATTTTTTCTGGAAGTTAGTCCACATAACTCCTCATGAGAATTCCTTGTGACCCAGAAGTAAACCCAAACCCAAAACAATGTGTATTGTTTCATGTTTGTAAGGCAGGCTTTCTGGAAACCACCGTGGTTTTCTACTGAGAGAAGTCTATTGCTTTTATGTATTGGTATCATAGTAGACAGAGCATTTTTTAATTTATTTTTAAAAAGATTTATTTATTTGAGAGAGAGAGGGAGAGGGAGAGACAGGGGAGAGGGAGAGGGAAAGAATCCCAAGCAGACTCTACGCTGAACATGGAACCCAACGCAGGGCTTGATCTCATGACCCTGAAATCACGATCTGAGCCAAAACCAAGGATTGGACACTTACCCGACTGAGCGACCCAGGTGCCCCTAGACAGAGTATTTAAAGAGAATTCCAACCATGCACCCAGCAGGTGCTTAAGAAATAGGAGGTGGGGAGGAGGATGCTTTGTAGAGAGAAGCTCTGTCCACTGGTCTGGGGGGAAATGCAGTGATGCATCCAGAGACCAGGGGCTATCATCATCCAAACACACAGCAGCCAGGGGCTCCACCTCCATCACAAATGCCTGGGTGGCTCGGTGGCTCAGTCGGTTAAGTGTCTGCCTTCAGCTTGGGTTATGGTCTCAGGGTCCTGGGATCGAGCCCCACATCAGGCTCCCTGCTCAGCGGGAAGCCTGCTTCTTCCTCTCCCTCTGCCTGCTGCTCCCCCTGCTCGTTCTCTAACAAATAAAGAAACAAAATCTTAAAAAAAAAAAATGCCTGGGACCCTGCCCTTCTCTGCATCCCTACTGTAAGCACCTTGGTCCAAGCCACCAGTAGCCAAGCGTGGTCACTGTGTCTATGCGTGCACTCTTGGTCTCTCCTCTCCACTGGTCTCATGTGGATCCTGCCTTCCTCTTCCTTGAAGCCCTCTGGGGTGTCCCGCTGCCCTCAGAATACATCAAAACTCAGGGCAATGGCTGCAAAGCAGAAACAACCTCCATCAATCCATCTAGCAATTCTGCCTTCTGCCCTTGAGGACCTTGAGCTTGCTGCTTCGTCAGGCCTCTGAATTTGCTGGAAACTTCTGCCCCTAGATCTTTGCAGCGCCATGTCCTTCTCATCAGTCAGGCCTCTGTGGATGCTGTCTCTTCAGAGAAGTGCTCATTCTAAGGTAACACGAGGTTTGCTTTTCTTCGCAGCCCTTATAACCATTAAAATTGATCTTTAGTCACTTACTTATCATCTAGCTTACCCTGCAGGGGATAAGCTCCATTGGGTAGGGTCTGAAACTCAGATCCTCAATCGATACTTGTTGAGAAGGAAGGGATGGACAGGTGGGCAGGTGGGTGAGGTTCTCCTTCAAGCCGCCGGGCCCCAGCTTTCTAGAGGGACACCTGGAGTAGACAAGTGTTGGAACGACTGCTTCCTCCAAAGCACGGGAGGCTCGTTTTCACCCCACTTAGTAGTGAATTATGTTACCTGCTGGTGAGGGCGATGCCACAAGGGCTGTAATTAGTTCCCTGATTATTCACAATTGAAGCGATCATGGCTAACGGATGGTGTTCGCCACGAAAGCCTGTAGGAGAGCCAGGCCATTTGGCAGCTACCTTGTTCCCAAGAAGGCAGATCAATTTCCGTTTGATTTGTTTAAAAATAACAAATAAACAATGTGGAGCTGCTTGCAAGCAAGGTCTGGGTTCCTCCTTTTCTGAAATTTGGGGAGAGGAGGCAGCCCGAAATTGCCAGTTAGGAGAAGACAGGCAGAGCACATTCACGGCTCCATCGGATTCCCCTATAATCATAGCTAATAACTGTATTTTTCAACTACTAAACAATTCTGTTATTTTAAAGCTTCTAGTTAGTGAGCTAGCTAAATGATACTCAGGGGGCTAGCCATGGAGAAGACTCCTCTGAAATGTAGCACTGAAGCCCATTTTTTTCCACTTTGTTCTAATTTTGTCACAGGCTGACAGGTGAGCCATTGACCCTCACGGGGAGACATACAGGACAGTGGGGTTTCTTAAGAAGCCCAGAATGCACACCTTTCCCGCAAATACAAAAGCAACCAGGATTTCCTCTAGAATCATGAATTTAAAAGGCTTCTCTCCCTCAATTCACCTTAATCTGGGCTCTTCCCTGACTACACAGGTAAAAATTCACTATATTGGGGCATGAAGGAAACAGGGTGGGGGGAGTGCTGCGGAGGAGTGGAAGGAAGAGAGGACCAGAAATTCCCCCGCACCCCCATTTCCTTCATGCCCCAATATAGTGGATTATTACCTGCATGCAGAAGAGTAGTCAACGTTATGGACTCTGGAAGCCAGGACGCCTGGTTCTAATTCCGGCTCCACCATAGTTGAGCTGTGTGACCTTGGGCAAGTCATTTGACCTCTCGGGGCAACAGGTGCAACACCTATAACATGGGGATAACAGACATATTTGCCTCATAAGGTAGCTAAGAGTATTAAGTGCATTAATGTCGTACAGCGATTAGAACAGTAGCTGGTGGATGCTGTTGCTCAGAAGAGGTTACTTGTGACTAATGATCCTCTAAAGTGCTGTTTTTTCCTCTTTGCATAGGCTGTTTCCTTTGTCTGAAGTAAACATGCTTTATGCCCCAAAAACGTATTCTCTTGTTTGACTCATCTTTCGGTTTTCGGCTTAGACATTAGCTCTTCCTGGAATCCTCCCAGATCTCATATCCATGGATTAGGTGCCTTTCTCTGGGTCCAACAGCACTCTCCACTTCCACCATCACAGATGTCACCCCCAGTGTACTTTAATCACCTGTTTATACGTCTGACTTACCAACTAGATCAGGATGCGGGACCACTGCTACTTGGGGCCAGATCATTCTGTGTTGTGGGGGCCTCTCTTGGGCACTGCAGGATGTTTAGCGGTATCCCTGGCCTTGGCCCACTAGATGCTAGTAGCATCCCTCCCCTTCTATCCCAGCTGTGACATCCAGAAATGTCCCTAGATGTTCCAAGGGTCCCCAGTGGGGACAGGAGTGAAACACAGGGTCCCTGCCCTGGCTGAAACCACTTCGCTTGACCATAAGCTCTGGAGGACAGGAACTGTGGCTGGCTGTCTTTCTCATCCTCATGCCCTTCCCAGCCCCACCCCCACCCCTGGCACCTAGGTAAGAGCACCAAGTACTTATTTGGTCCTTAACAAATGTCTGCTGAATGGAGATGCTGAGCTGAGTAGCAAAGCACGCCTCAGACTCCAGCCAGCCGACCTGAGTTCTCAGCCAGGATGTGTGAGTGACTCCCTTTGTGCCGCGAAGCGATCCCTCCTCTGTGGTTCAGAGTGGCTCTCTGCATGGGACAGGGATGAGTGTGCTTGCACCAAGCAGGGTTCTGGAAGGTGGATCAGCCTCACCCAACACTTTGTTAGAAATGCAAATTCTGTTGCTCCTCCCAGACTCACTGAATTGGAATCTCTGGGGGCGGAGCTTTGAAAAGTGTGTTTTAACCAGCTCTCCAGGGGATTGGATCCATGCTCCAGCAGCTCTTACGCCTGGCTGATCTCAGAATTCACCTGGAATGCCTGTCCATGAGAGGATGTCTGGGATGCTAGATGCCCCTTCATACAACTGCATGAGCAGCTCTGACGCCGGTGCCGACCGCTGGTTCTTTACGCCTCCCTCCCGGATTGCCATGCACAGCCAGGAATGAGCCTCTCCATGCACAGGGGTTCTAACACTCCGTGCTTCCAGTCCTAAACCTTGTGGAAATTGCATTAACTCTTTTGGTCCACCAGAGGGCCACTGGCAGCGCTGGGAAGGGACAGGGTTATCCTTTCTGGGCGTGGGGCACATGGAGTCAAGGACCACAGATACACAGGCAGAAGTGTGTGTCCAAGAACGTCCTCCCAAGCTCTATTTGGAAAAATACCCAAGGCAGAGGAAGAGGCACCGTAAGGGAGTCTGTGAGGCTTTACTCACGCTCCTTGCAGTGATCTCAGGACAGCCAAGAGGGACTCTCCCCGGATTCTCTGTTTGATGCGCTGCTTTTAAAATCCCTGTCGAGAAAGCTGCTTCAGAAGGGTGCTGCACATCAGCGTGTGGAGGAGAGGCTGCGAGGCCGGCCGCACCTGTGTGTTTCCGAGCGCACCACTTCCCTCTTCTGGCCCTCAGACCTTCCACGCCGGTCGTGAAACTCTGGCTGAACCGTGGCGAGGACCCACCTAGGCGAATGGGTGACACACAGTGCAAGAGCAGCTGCTCACAAACTCGGTGGTTCTCACAGGGTGGCCCCAGACCAGCAAAGCGGCGTCACCTGGAAACCTGTTAGAAATGCAAATTCTCAGGTCCCACCGCAGACGTACTGGATCAGAAACTCTGGGGGTAGGGCAGAGGACTTCCCCTCTCTGAGCTCCATTTTCTCATTTGTGAAACTAAAAATAATAGCAGTACCTAGATCTCAGAGACCGGTTGCAGAGATTAAATGAGACATGCTTGTAAACTACTTAACGCAGTGTCTGGCATAGAGTAAAAGCTCAAAAAACAGGAGCTACTCTTGCTATCAGAACTGTTATCACCTTCAAAGACCCCTGGCCCATGCAGACCTCGAAAAGCAGCTTTTGTTAAAACTCCTCACAAATAACTCTTGTTGGACTTTGCAAAATGCCAGATTGGGTTCCACGATGCTCCCCGTGGAACACGACACACTGAATAGAAGTTACAGTGTACAGATGTGCCATGCTAATATGTTAGCCGGCTTTATAACTCATTCTGAGAGGGGCCATCGCTCCGAGCAATATGGCTATTTATCGTACGGTCCCATTCTGGGCTGTGATCTATTTAGGTCTATCCAGCTGTCAGAAAGACTGGCTTTCCTGCCACCAATCAGGAACAAGGAGATGGGCTTGAGGCAGGGGAAAACAAACAAACAAAACAGCCAACAGGACTTGAAAAATATTCCTCTCATGGCTGAGGAAATGTAAAAGATGCTGAGGGAAGGAAACAGAGTCAGCTCTGAGTGGCCTTGCAGCAGCAACGGAGAAATTTCTAGATGAACCAGCCGAGGGAGAGGACTGACTGATGTTTGTGGGCATCCTGATGCGGAGCCGGCAGAGTGAGCTGAATTTTTCAGGCGGGGGAAGAGGAGGAGGATTGAAATTTATCTTCATGCATTGCAGGTTTCGATAATCAGGGTGAGAAGTGGAGAATCACTCAGCCAGAGATGGTTCACCTTCAGTAACATTGGACTTCACTTCCTTCTTGTCTCTTACAAGGGACTCTTGTCTAGACCTCCTCAGTCTGCTCCACTGGCCCCAACCACCTCCGGGTCCATCTTTCCCCAAGGGCTCCCCATCAATTAAAAAGAAATCACAAGACAGTGTGCTGTCTGTAGTTAGCAAGGTTTGAGAACACAAACTCATACAACTCAATAGTGTACAAAAAAAAAAAAAAAAAGAGCCCAAATAACTCAATTAAAAATAGGCAAAAGACCTGAACAGACATTTTTCCAAAGAAGATATTCAAATGGCCAACAGATACAAGAAAAGAAATGCAACATCACTCAACGTTAGGGAAATGCAAATCAAAACCACAACGAGGTATCACCTCTTACAGGTTAGGACGACAATTCTCAAAAGGACAAGAGATAACAAGTGCTAGCAAGAAGACCGAGAAAGGGGAACCCTGCGCACTGCTGGTGGGAAAGCAAGCTGGTGCGGCCAGTGTGGAAGACAGTGTGGAGGGGCCTCACAAAAATAAAAATGGAGCTACTATAGGATCCAGCAATTCCACTTCTGGGTAAATAACCAAAGGAAACGAAATCACCACTTCAAAAAGCTATCAGCACCCCCACGTTCACTGGGGCCAAGACCTGCAAACAACCTGAGTGTCCACTGATAAAGATGGATGGATAAAGAAGAATGTGGCGTATATACACGATGGAATAGTACTCAGCCATAAAACAGAAGGAGATTCTGTATTTGTAACAAAGACGCAGATGAATCTTCAGGGCAGTGGGCTAAGTGGAACACATCAGACAGAGAAAGACACATACTGGATGATCTCACCTACAGGAAGAGTCTGAAATAACTGAACGGAAGAGACTGGTGGGTGCCAGAGGTAGTAGGTGGGGAAATGGGTGAGCGGTGCTTAAAAGATACAATCTTCCAGTTATAAATGAATGAGTCCTGGGGATGTCAGGTACAGCATGGTGACTACAGTTAGTAATACTGTATTACATATTTGGAAGTTGCTAAGAGAGTAAATCTTAAAAGTTCTCATCATCCACACACACAACTGTAACTATGTCAGGTGATGGACCCACTTACTGTGCTATTTCACAATATATACATATATGAATCATGGCATTGTACACCTTAAACTTATACAATGTTATATGTCAATTACATCTCCATAAAGCTGGGAAAAATAAATACAATTCTAGGAGAATATGTGATGCACGCAGAGAAGACGCGTGCTGAAACATTGGGGGTACAGTATCATGAAGTATGCAATTTACTTTCAAACAGTTTAGGAAACCCTGTGTGTGCATGTATGTGTGTGCATGTGTGTGTGTGTGTGTATGTGTGTGTGTGTGTGTGTGTGTGGAGAGAGAGAAAATGATAAAGAGCAGAGATTGCACAGTGGCAATGATTTTGGATCTAAGGTGGAAGATATGAAGGTGGTCACTACTGTTCTCTCAGCCTCCCTCTGCAGCCAGTCTTCCTGGGTTCAAATCTCCACTCTCGCACTTACTCGCTGTGCAATGACATCGGGCAAGTTACATAAACCCTCTGGGCCTCAATATCAGCATCTCAAAATGGGCATTACTGTAGTACCTGCCTCACAGGGTTTTTGTGAGGATGAAACAAGTTAATGTGCTTGTAAGCATTCCCTGAATGAAGTAAATGTTAGCCCTGTTTAGCTGTTTGTGAGATATAAAGATATAGATATAGATAGATAGATAGATAGATGATAGATACAAGGATAGATAGGTAGATGGATGGATGGATACAGACATGCATACCTGGATAAAAGTTATTAAAATGAACACATAAATTATATAATGCCCACACCTGGATTCCAGCATGCAAACACAGGCAGAAGATTTTGTTTTCCCCCAGAAGTGTGTCTTGCCCCTTGAGGGAACAGAGCTGTGGAACAGCAGTGACTGAGACCTAGGGCAATCGCCTGGCGCCCAGAGCAGAGGTGCCCTCTGCCTCCTTTCTGTCTGCTCCTTTCTCACTCAGGGAGGCTACCTCCCTCCAAAGTCAATTTCAGTGCAATCTCACTGTAAGTGGTGCCCTTGTGGATATGGGAGTCTGTTCGGCCAGGGATGGAGCCTCTCTCATGGCACTGCATGTACAATAGGGCCTGGCACCTGGATTGCATTTTAAACACATTCTGCACCATTAGGCAGTGCTCATCACTCAGTGGATTGACTGCCGAGTTGCAGGGTCCTCCCGGCCCCGAGCCAAGCTCAGCCAGTCCATCCGGCCTGGGCATCCCGCCAAGAACCTCCAGCTGAGAAGCGGGCACTCTTAGGTCACCACACACCACTGGGGTGACCCAATGAGGAGAAACGAGCCTGGTGTCCACAGCAGGCCCTCTGTGAATCCTGAAGAGAGAGCCAAGCCCTGAGGGATCTTTTAGCCAAGCTCCTTGGGAGCAGATTTGGCTTGTAGCAAGAATAAACGCTTTCTTTGGAACAATCTCTCTCTCCTCCTTGCTCAAACACTGCAGCTACTCTAATCTGATCTTCCTTCCAATCCTCCAACACACCTGGAACTTTCCTGACTTAGGATCTGGACACATGCAAATCCTCTCTGGAACATTCTCTTCTCCGCTGGTCCTGACTCACTGTACGGGTCACCTCCTTAGAGAAGCCTTCCTGGATCACACAGTATCAAAAGGCTGCCTTTTGATTATCCTTTACCTGGAAACCGTTTTTCCCTCTCTCTGTGCCTTATCTTCCTCATTTGCAAAGAAGGACAATGATGGTAGTGGCTATTCTCTATTGGCTGTCCTTTTCCACCTTCCTCTAGGCTCCATTGGGCTGATCAATGGTTTTCTCACATCCTCTGGCTGGATTCAGTCAATGAGAGATCAGTCTGTTTCTTTACCCAGCTCACTGCCTGGTGGGTGGTGGCTCCATTTCCCTTCTTCGGGCCCCTGATTAGGACCTCAGGGTCCTAACTTCTGGAAACTACTCCCCACTCTCCACATTGGGTGCTGCTGACCTCAGGTACCTCCCGCCCCTGCTGGTAGCCCTGCCCCACCTTGTAAATATCCCCTTCACTGTGCTCGAATCAATTTCCCTTTGGACTGTGCCATCGGCTTCCTGCCAGGATTCTGACCCACGCAATAACAGTATCAATTTCACAAGGTTGTTGTGAGAATTAAATCAGTTTCAGTGCAGGACACCCAGGAAGTGCTAAGATTATTATGTGTTCATCTTATATAGTTACTATTTTCCTTCCGCTCGTCACATTTTGCACTTGTGTGTTAACTGTTCACTACCTTTCTCTGTAGGCACTCTACTGTTTGCATGGAGAAGAAGTCCATGTCTGTTTGCTCAGTCTTTGATGACCTGGTGCCTGGTGTGCAGCAGACCTCAAAAAAATCTGAAAAAAAAATGTCTGATGAATGAATGGATGGATGCAGGCTGTTTCTCACTTTTGAAGCACTTTTATATATTATGTTGAATTGCGTGATAGGGTTGATCTTAGAACATTTTTGTTTTAAAAGGACAAATTTCCTGAAGTATTACTATTAGTTATCCCCTTCGATCCTGGGTTGTTAGCAAGCTAAGAGAGATAATTGCCATTTTATACATAACGGAACAGAAGAACAGAGGGAAAGGCAGGGGAAATCACCGACTGCAAACCGACTATGCCCGGGCTCCGTCAGGCATTTATTTGAGGGACACAATTTAATGTACTATTGACCATGATCTCCTCATCACCGCATCCTTAATCCAGATGCAGAGTCGGGGGAGGGAGGAGAGAGCACTCGCCACCCATGGCCATGCAGCTGGTACGTGGCAGAACTAGAACCTAGTCCTGCTGGGTGCGACTCTAAATTGTGTGCTTTGCCCACACAGCGATGCTCCCGTTCTATACCCTAGAGAAACTGCATCCATGTGTCCAGGGAAAGGCATACAAAAATATCAGGTCGGAGCAGTAAACACAAATGGTAACAATGCCAAATGTCTCTCAGTGGCAGAAAGGATAAATAAACAGGAACGTTTAAATGCTGAAATAGTATACGGCACTTACACGGAATGAACTAGGGGTGTGCATATCACCTATAATGTGGAGGGAAAAAACAAAAACAAAGTGTGGATGAAAAAATAAACCGTCAAATAATGCATTAGTTAAACACCATTTTATACCAAGTTTCAGACATATACTAAACATTATCATGCATTGTTTAAGGACACAAACATGTAACAGAAATGCTCCGATTCAAGGGATCAACAGCACCAAATTCAAAACTGTAGCCAAAGGCATGGGGACGATATTGCAGGAGAGTAACCCGGGGGTCTCAGTGGTTCCTGTGATGTTTTCCTTAGGCCGGGTAGATGTTTGTTATATTATTTTATATGTTATTTTCCAGGAGAACTCCTTCATTTATAAACAAGTGGTGCCTTGCCTAAGGTCACCCAGCTGGTCAAGGATGAACTACACAAGGATAGCTGCCTCCTGACTCCTCGACCAGTGCTCCGTCCCCTACAGCAGGCTGTGTGAAGAGCAGGTAATTACCCCCATTGCGCACTGTGGGGAAGAGGGGAAATACAACACTGAGTAATCCTTATCTTTACCTCCTTCCTTCCTTGATTACTGCCTGACCATCACCTTTGGCACCTTCTTTCAGGTTGTTCAGATTGGCCTATATCCCAGATGATTTGGTTTCTGTATGGCTTCAGTGCAAGAAAGAGGAACTTCTGGGGCGCCTGGGTGGCACAGCGGTTAAGCGTCTGCCTTCGGCTCAAGGCGTGATCCCGGCGTTATGGGATCGAGCCCCACATCAGGCTCCTCTGCTATGAGCCTGCTTCTTCCTCTCCCACTCCCCCTGCTTGTGTTCCCTCTCTCGCTGGCTGTCTCTATCTCTGTCAAATAAATAAATAAAATCTTTAAAAAAAAAAAAAAAAAGAAAGAGGAACTTCTTTTCATGGACTGAATCAGAAAGTCTCGAAACAGATGAGGAAAAGTAAACCTCCTATCGAAGAAGCTGTCACGGCAGGCACTCTTGTTTGCCTGCCCAGTAGCCCTTCTGTGCTAGAGATTACCTCCTAGACAAAAGCAGAAAATGATGACTCCTCACTTTCCCAGCTTCCCCATGGCGCAGCCAGTGACCTAATCTCCATAAAGAGAAAATCTGCTGAGGGGTTCCCGGGAGATATACCCCCCTGTTGATAAAAAGGGGGAAGGGACAAGGAGAAGTCCTTCTTTTCACTTTCTGCTTTGTATACTGACAGGTGATGATGTGATGCTTGGAGCTGTGGCAGCCAAACTGTGACCATGAGGAAAGGGCCAGTCGAATCCTAGAGAAGCTATTGAGTTGAGTTGCTGGGTGAGCTCTGGAATCACCTACCTCTGGATTGCTTCTTAAGTGCAGCAAACAAACAATCAAAAAACTGATCGATATTTTTAATATACTTCAGAATTATTTAGCAAACACGTGTACATCATGACTGTCCTGCAGGGGGAGGAGGAAAGATGTAGGCTTTTTATCCAGGTACAAATCATCTGGACCCATGCACTCGGAAGTCATCTTAAATATATAAATAGCTGTTAAAATACATAAATAGAAGCTTGCCACTTCTTTAGGTAGACCCTGCAATGGCTCCTTCTTGCTCTTTGGATAAGAATCCAAATCCATAAGCTGTCCCTCCTGGCCTGGCCTAGCTCCTGCCTGTTTCCAGGTTCACCTTGGGCCACTCTCTCCATATGACTCACGATGCACCAGTCACATTGGTTTTGTTGTTGTTTTGTTTACTTTCTCCAGTGTGCCGACCCCTTCTCAACTCCAGGTGCTTACACGGGCTTATTCCTCTGCCCAAAATGCTCTTTTCCTCTCCCTTTGCCTGGAGGATTCCAAAGCATCATTATTTGATCTCATACTACCCTGGATTTCTGCTTCCTAGCTCTGTACTTACTTATTTTTCTGTGTATTTATGTTTCTTCGTTGTCTGTCTCCACCAACAGAATTTAAGCTCCATGGGAGCAGATGTCGTGTTGGACTTCACTGCCTCCCTACCCCATGCACAATATATGCCTATTTTCCCAAAGTGAAGATCTGAGCACTTTGACCCATTCTCAAAACTACTGAAGATAATAAATGTTAACCAGTGTTATTATCGTGCCTTCTTATGGCCTACGGTTAAATCTCATATCCTTATCCTGGCGCTTACTGCATCCTTTGCCTCATTCATTCAAAATACATGTATAGAGCACCTGCTACCTTCTAGGCACTACTCTAGGACAAAGCGCCTCTCCTCCTTTGTCTTCCTCTCACTGGGGGCCAAGTCATCCGCTATCCAAAACATCCTCTCCACTCTCGCCACCCGAGTCCTTGCAACCACAAACAGAATACTGTTCTTTCCATGTTTTTGCTCAAACTGTCTCTATTGCCTATAACACCTTTGCATTCTCTGTCCACCCAATAACTCCTTAACCATCGGTTCAATCCCACCCTCCACCTTTTATTCCAATACATGCGTTAAGCCCCTTCTAAGTGTTTCGCTGTCTCCTGCATCCTACTGGAGACCCCACAGGGACACGGAGTGTGTGTGTGACTCTTCATCACGTGTGTTTGATGCTCCGCGTAGCTGACGCACACCATCTACTCAATTGTGGGAAGGAAAAGAGAGCCCGAATAGAAATTTACAGCCTCGTTTTGCCTCCAAAGGCTTAGAACACCTGAGCCAAGAGTCTCCAAATACTTCCGATCATGGATACCATGATCCAAAAAAAAGGCAAATGGGCACCGCACTCTGCAAATAATTACATACAAATTCTATGCTGAACCGTATACCCTCCTAATGATAATGCACACGCAAAAAAAGGCCACTGAAAAGAATGAGAAAAACATGTAAAATGCACAGAAATTCTACTGTTTTCCTCCAGTACCCCAGTAGATCATGTAACCTATTCCTGTTTTAGAATGTCTTGGCCTGACCTCAGAGGATGACTGGCACGTTCTAGTTCACGTAGAATGGGTGGGAGTATCTTCCGGGGAAAGGCAAGGAATTTGGGCTACAATGACAGAGAGATATTTGTCTTAAAGCTTCTTCTACCTCTGTTGCTTCCCATGATCCCGGTGTGTCTGTTCTCTGGGTTCCTCAAGCCTTGCTTTGGCCAGAGCAGGGGACCAAGCAAGCCAAAGGATTATTTATTTTTTTCCTCCTCCTCCTCCTCACTTTACCCATTACCTGGGATAAGCAGCCTCAGGCTGTAGAGCTGGCCCGAGTTTGCGAGCTGGCCGTGAAGGTGCCTGGCTCTTATCTTGCGGGGGGTTTCTCGTTGCAGATAAAGCAGAAACTTTTACTTCTCAATGTGGGTGGGGGATTTCTGTGAATGTCTCATGCTTTGGAAAAAGCAAGCCTGCCAGGAGATGTGGCCAGATATTGTTTCCTTTGCTGTGTCACCACAATTTTCAAAGAGCCACGCCCTCTCCTCCCCCTTCCCAGTCACTCCTCCAGCCAAATGAGATCCAGCTGCTTCCCCGGCCTCCCCCCACCACCCACCAGCTCTGCCCCGAGCGGCCCCTCTGGCAACAGCCCAGCCTGTGTCTCTGAGCTGACACCCCGAACCTGACCATGCTCATTATCCAAACCCGGGGTCTCAGCAAACCCTCTGCCCAGTGCCTTCCTTTGCAGTGGCCTGGGGTTTGGGAATAAAGCCACCAGACGAGCCTCTAAGTGAACCTGCTTTCTTCCTGGCCTTGGCCTTGCATGCCAGTTTGGGGGACCAACCACCCCAGTTTGCCTGGGCCTGTCCCAGTTTAAGCACTGAACATCTCATGTCCTGAAAACCCCCTCACTCCAAGAAGGACCAACTATGAAATGTGCAGGACCCAGTGCAAAATGAAAGTGCAGGAATTGCTCAAAAATTTATTAAGAATTTCAAGACGGCGACAGCAGTTTTAAGCCACATGTGGTGTCCTGATCGTGGGGCCCTTGTGTGACTGTAGGCGCCGCACGCTCATGAAGCCAGCCCTGCTCCCAGGCAAACCACCACCGTTAACCCACTCGAATACACAGATCCAGAGCAGAAAGTGTGTGGTTATCTCCACAAGGTTGTTAGTTTCTCAGAGCAACGTGTGCTGTTGAGACCACAGAACTTGCTCCCGACCCTTCCTTCCCCCCATCCTCTCGCCTATGCAGAGCTTTAGGAAACACAGAATCACGCCACTCCCCAACCTAGACCCCTTCGACGCCCTCCTGGGTGTCTACAATATTCTCAAATACGAGTGATAATAATAACACAACGATTGCAAGACGCTCCTATTGACTTAAATGATCTTTGCTCTACTGTTGCTTAAATATGTCCCAACATAACACTTGGCATCAACTTCGTATGCTCATAGTTCTTATCCAATGATGAAGCCACATTTATCAACTAAAAAAAAAAGTAAGCCTATAGAACCAGTAAAATTCAAATTAACAACATTAATTTAAAGGGGTGAGGTTGCTTTGCCAAAACTGAAGTGCCCTGGGCAGAGCGACGATGGTGACATGTTGGCTGCTATGATGTAGGTCGGCTCTTTCTCATGGGGGTTCTCCTTTGTGGGCTGGTCCCAGGATGGCTTGGTGCTCTGGGCCCTCTCCTCGGTTTGAACATGTTGGGATACCTTTGTTCAAATACCACGCTCTGACAGTATGCGAACCTCACTTGCAACAAGGATGAGTTCCACTTCTGCTCTTTTCCCATTAACCCATGACAGTGAAAGGCATGCTAATTAGCACTGGCGAGCTCATAAATATTAATTCAGGCATGTGCACTGTAATTCCATCACAGAGCCAGGTTATAAGTGGGCCACCCAAATGACCTAAAAAATGCCTATGCTAATTTTAAAACTATCATCGAAATATGAATAACAATAGTCAGCATTTATCAAGTAAGTACTGTGTGCCAAGCACTGTTCTAAGTTCTTGCCATATAATAACTTGCTTAGTCCTCACAACCCCATAGGGCAGGCACTATTATTCGTCCCATATTACAGATGAGAAGCCTGAGGCTCAAAGAGGTGACATCAACTTGTCCTGAGTTATCCCACCAGAAGTTTCTAAGAAAAATCCTCGAAGTGAACTCCCAGACTTGATCAGGCATAAAGGACCTTGAGAGGTTCTTGGCTTTAGTCTGACATCACAGAATGAAGTTCAAACTCCTGAGTTTGCCAGTAAAAGGCTTCTTCGTCTTGCCTGTTGACCTTCCCCTCTTTGTGGCTTGCTGCTCCCCATCTCATCACACATCTTCGGTGCTGCTAATGAAACCCCAAGACGGCATCAAGCTCTGTCACAGTTCTCTGTTCCTTATGCTTCAAAGTCTCCTCTCTGCCTGGGACGTTCTTGTCCTTTTCCACCCGGAAGCCTTGTGTTCTATGAGGTGATCGGCGTCACTTATCTGGGATGCTGTTTCCAAATAAGGCAAGGCTGCTGCTTCCCTTTTGGGTTCCCACAGTACTGAGGCCCCACCCTCTCTTCCCAAAGTCACCACTAACCTCCTCATAGCCCCTGCACTGGCAGCCCTTAGAGCTAAGCCAGCCAGACACTAGATGCCCTGGAACCTGGGAATTTGAAGTCAGAAGTTGCGCTATGCTAACACTTTGGCATGTATTTATTTAGTGCTTACTTTGTGCCAGGCCCGGTTCAAAGGCCTTTGCCGATTTCAGCCTGTTTCAAGCCCACAGCAATCCTACAAGGTGGGTACCACTGTCTCCCTATTTTACAGACAAGGAAGTTGGTACACAGAGAGAACAATGAATTCCCCACCATCATACCAACAATGGCAGCACCAGCATGGAATCCAGAGTCCATGCTTTGACTTGACGCCACACTGCCTTTCTACTTCAGGGGAGCCAAGATCGGGGCTGGCATCATGATAAAAAGCATGGGCAAGCTGAAAGTGTATCAGAGGCCAGGTGAAATAAAAAGGAGATGCTGGTTCATAGTGAGGAGACAGGAGCAAAGATAGGACAAAACTCAAACCCAGGAAGAGAGGCAGAGAGATTCATCTGCCCTCAACTGCTGAGGCCCCAGCCACTGTTCATGGTGACCTGCTGGACATCTTGTCTTAGAGCCTGAGGGCTTCCCATGAACCTTTTCCATTGACTTTTGTTTTTTAAGATTTTATTTATTTATTTGACAGAGAGAGAGAGACAGAGCAGAAGCAGGGGGAGCAGCAGAGGGAGAGGGAGAAACAGACTCCTCACTAAGCAGGGAGCCCGATGCGGGGCTCGATCGCAGGACCTTGGGATCATGACCTGAGCCAAAGGCAGACACTTAACCAACTGAGCCACCCAGGCGCCCTTCCACTGACCTTTTTTAAAACACCCAATAGATTGAGTTTCTTCTCTTTGCACCAATACTAAAAAACACAAAGACACTGGAAATCCATGAGCCCCATGAATTCAAAGACCCTTAGAATAAATATGCATTTTTGCTGCTTCTAAAAGGAAGCTTACCTGTTGGTTCAGTATGCAAGATCTGGATCATACTTAACCTAACTTTTTTTAGCTTAAGTATATCCCATGCAATTGTATTTAGGACATACTTATACTAAAAAATTCATTTGTGGTTTCTCTGAAGTTCAAACTTAACTGGGTGCTCTGTATTTTATCTGGCACCCCTGACCGGGGATTGCATGAGAACTGCAGACTCTGAAGCCACCTCAGACCCACTAAATCAGAATCTGCATTCTAACAGATGAGATTAGCATGCATATTAAAGTGTGACAAGTCCAGCTAAAACATGAATCAAAGGCAGTACAAAGATAGTGTAGCAGCTCCTTCATCATTAGGGACCCAAATCCTTCCTATCTTTTTCTCTCTCCAACATCCTTATCTCCTGGATCACTTCATGGTCCTAGAGAGCTTCTTGGGGTTCTCTCTATAAGTCTGGCCTCCAGATGGAGACAAGGAGAAAAGATCAAGAGCCATTTCCCAGAAGTTCCACCCAATGGCCTCCCCACTGACTGCTCCTACCTGTGAGGGAAGCTGGGACATGGAGTTTTTCATTTAGGCCCAGGGTACTTCTGTGACGTAGGGGTGCATGTGTGTGTAGGGGGTGTTGTTATTCACCAAGTTGTGGAGGTTGACCAGGAGGTCCCAACCATGGCAAAGGAGCAGGGAAGGGACACAAGACCCCTGAAATAAGGTTCCTTAAAAGAAAGGGGGAGGTCCTAGCTGCGTTCTAGACCTGGGCTAATTACAGTGCTCAGTTCAACAATAGGGTCTATGTTGGGTATCGTCTTAGCTGATGTACGAAGCTCCCACAGACCCAGACACCTTAACACCACGCTCAGACCAGCGGCTGATGGCAAGAGTGTTAGACTTGTGAAGTTACACAACTGAACACGGTACGCTCTTGGCTGTGCTAAACCCCAAAGAAGTGGATTGTGGACCCTCGAGGAACCACTGAGGCTGGCTCCTGTTGGGATTCAGGTTACCAAGAGGAGTGTCTCAGAACTGTGCAGAACCAGTCTTCAACAGCGACATCATGTGGCTGCGAGAAGCAACAGCAGCCATGTGCTGAACAGAGTCCTGGGCGCCGCTCAGTGCTAAGGATGCCCGCTTCCCCCCACACTGGATAAGCCCTTGAAGTGTAGGACCACAGCGGAAGGTTGTAAACAGAGTACTTCCCGTCTCACTGGGAAAGAGGTGCCAGTGTTCCACTGGACACACACACGCGACGTGAACATGTTTTGCACCGTGAGACCGAGGAGTGGAGAGACTCACTGTGGTATTGGGATGATTAAGGGTGATATTTTTGGTGAGGACAACTTTTTTGCTGCCCGTCCAATCTCACCCCTCGAGTTGGGGTAGGCCAAACCCAGAGCTACTCTGGGATCTTTTCAAGCCGGGTTCCTCTCAAGTAATGCCAAACTGGACTGAATCAGGGTTTCTTGATGTTTGTTACTCGCCATGCCAAATGCACTTCCCAGGCAAGGAGCGTTTCTCTTGAAATAGCAGTTGAGCATGGCAGGCAAGTCGTGACTGGAATTAGCCTGTTCCGTACTGCCTTATTAACACACTACCTCTTTTTAAGTGGCATTTCTTTTGAGGCAATCTGCAGAGCAGTGATAAAAAGACCCTCTGCCAATTACAACCTCCTTCTTGAGGGACACGCGATGACTCCACTTACACTCTTCGCTGTCGGGCATGCCTCCGCAGGCTTGGAGGGTGAGAGACCAAGTGAAAAGTTCACCTTCTGGCAATGGAGGGGACCGATGGGACAAGAAGCCACACAGAGGGCCACGTCTGCAGGACCCACCAAGGGGTGTCAATGAGAAGAGGGAGGCAGGGCCCCGGTCTTTGCAGGCAAAGCACCCGGTTAGCCAAAAAAACACAACAAAACAACCACAACCACTTTCTGTCTCTGCAGGTAAGTGGGATATTTAGAAGAGGGAGACGAAGAAGGAAAAGCAAAAGGAAAGGAAGGGAAGGGGGAAGAGAGATTGGAATCTAAAGGGTTGAAATAATATATCAAATGGATTGTGCAAAATCCACCCGATGGTTTCAGTGTCTGTGATTCATCGGTTACACGTGGCTTCAATTTCCTTTGAAATCCAGATGTGCTTGAAAAGAAGACAGAACAAGGGTAGGATAAAAGGGAGCCTGGATCTCATAGTTTCCCTCAAAACAGAGATTTGGATATTTTTGGTCACCCCCTCTGGGTTCTCAGTGCCTGGTGGATTCACTAGACGGTGGATGACAAGTCCATTCTCTGGAGAGAAAGCGTTTTCAGATACTGGAACACGGACCTCGGAGCCTCCAGTGTGAAGAGAGATCCCAACCAGGGCATCTGGAAATTAAACAGGGACCCCAGCTTACTGCCACAGCTTGCCAGTATTATTACAACCCACGGCTGGCTCTGGGCATCTTCCTAAAACATACCAGCAACTGTGGCTCCATTTTGTGGATGCAGGTCCAGATGCTGTTTGGAAGAAAGCTAGCTTTGTTCCTGACCTCCCACAGCTCACTCTTTCCAGAATTCAGACTGAATCAATGTCTTGAGTGTGAGCTCCGTCCGCTTTCTTTTTTTTTATAATAATTTTTTATTATGTTATGTTAGTCACCATACGCTTTCTGACCTCATCTCCCCTATATTCACTCCACTCCGACCACACCGGCCTCTCCAGAATCCCTCGACTGTGGGAGACAAGCTACTACCTCAGGGCCTTTGAACGTGTTGTTTTCTCTCCTTCTTGAGACACATGCTTGCTCCTCATGTCCTCAAGTCTCATCTAAATGCCAACTTCCCTGCCAGCTCTATTTAAAGTTCTAAATGGCCCATTGCTTCCTACCTCCCCTGTCTACTTCACCACGTTTTTTCTCCTGAGCACTTATTCCTATCTAATATAGTACATAATTTACAGGCTTAATGTGTGCTTTGTCTATCTCCCCCCAACTAGGCTGTTGGTTGTTTCTGTTCACTGCTCAATCCCCAGTACCAAGAACAAAGCCTGCAACACGGTAGGCCCTTAATATAGATTTATTAAATGAATGAATAGAGTGAATAAATAAGAATGGACATTTAGGCAATTCCAAAAGAAGAGAGCATAGCAGTGCCAGGAGTTAGGCAGTCAGTGGAGAGCTGGGCTCAAATTGACTTGGTTTCATTTCCACAAGGAACCCGACTATATACCTGTTAGAATATGCCAACACTGGTCCACAAGGAAGACCCAGGGACTATGGCCAATGCTAGGACCACTCTGGGGATGGCGTTACCTGCCCCTGATTGTGCCACACCTTGGCCAGAGCCACTGATGGCTTCCCCAGGGCCACTCGCCTTGACCTGGCATTCAAGACCCTCCCCAGCCTGGCACCAATCGGCCTTAACATCTATGTCTCCAATACTTTTTCATACTATATTCATTCACTCAACAAAATATCTCAAGTTTATCTTAAAAATCCATCCCGAGTTTGCATTCAACTCCATTATGTAAGTTTTGCTTGGTAGAATATTAAAAGAACATTTTTGTTGACAGACTCTTAATTTTAGCTCAACTTTCCCACCTTTGCTCATCTAAATGGAGTGTCAGGAAATTCCACAGATTCAGGAATTGTGCCTTCCTTCTCAGGGAGTTTCTCAGTTTCTGGCACCCTTGAACATACGAAGAATGACTGGCTTTTCTTTGGCGGCATTTGTTAAGCAGCACACAAAACATAATCCCAGAGCCTAGCCAAATACAACATCTACCATGTCATTCAACCCACAATGCACTTTGGAATATCCAGCCTATAAACACACTGACACACACACAAACACACAGACATGCTGAATCAAACACATATGAGAGACAAACATGTAGACACATACACAAGTGTAGACACATATGAGGCAAGCATCCATAAATGCTGAATTTCTTGGTCTAAGTTCAACTAAGGTCTCAATGCTCTGTTTAGACTGTTCTGGAAGATAACATTGAAAGACACCAACAGCGTGACATTTCACGAGAAAAGGCATGGAGTCTTTTAGTTCATTTGCTTTTTCTCTCCCTAGAACTAACTGTCCTGACCAACTCAAACTTTTGGCTTGGTTTTCTACTGAAATAACCATAGCCCAACCTTGTACCAGGTGGTTCTGATATGCTCTGACTTAGCTAAACCATTAAGTAACTTACTTTATAGGGATTATTTTAAGAAAAAGTATTTGCATTGGGGATGTGCTACGGATACGGTAGGAAATAACTATATTCAGGGCTCTGCTTTGAGAAGCAACTGGTAATCATAGGCAGGGAAAAGCAAAATAGGAATATACTACAACTCTTTTAATTTTTTTTTTTTTGATCCTTGAAATGCGGCTAAGTGTTTTAAGGATGGTATCCCTGACAGTTCAAGGTCACCATAACCGATCTGACAAAGGAAGATAACCAAGACAACACTTGTCTCAGGGGAGCGAGGCAGGAGTGAGGAATCCCTTTGCCCTCGTGCCCTCCCTAGCCTCTTGTATCCCCCACCTCTTTTAGCTGTTTCTTGCTGGAAACAATCTCAAAAGGCTTTCTGTATTAGGTACAGAGCTATTTATGTCAGTTTCACAACTCTGGGATGTAGGGCACACATATGCACACATGGACACACATGTGTACACACACACACACACACACACACATATCCACAGGACTGAAAGTTTTCAGGAAAGTTTCTTTTCATTTCTTTTCATTAAATGAAAAGCAATCGATAAGAGGCACATCAATCCAGCCATGAAGTGAGAACTTTTTAAGGAAAGGAAGAATTGTTCTCATTAAGCCCTAAAACAGTATTCTTTTCCATTGATCATCCAAACCAATTTGC
Source organism: Ursus arctos (assembly GCF_023065955.2). Taxonomy (NCBI): domain Eukaryota; kingdom Metazoa; phylum Chordata; class Mammalia; order Carnivora; family Ursidae; genus Ursus; species Ursus arctos. The sequence goes on along the minus strand of NW_026622874.1, from coordinate 78,626,775 downwards.
TCTATGTAGAATTGCTGTGTTAAAAAAAAATTAGCTGTTGATACCATTCGATACCAATTACATGGATTTTTCCCTCAACATAAGGTGCACTTGTAGTTTTTCTCAGTCTCATAATTAAAAAAAGGTGATAAGCCATGTGTTCTGAATCAATTCACTTAGATTTCAAGGGGCACAATGGAACGTCTGTTGTTCCTGAAATAAACAACAGAATCTCCACTACTCAGCACGCCTAAGGTGGTAGGAATAACGTGTATTTGTCCCAGCAAGGTTCCAAGGCCCACTGACCCAAAATATCTGTGGCTAGAGTTCAGGAGTCTGTGACTTCGGTGGGTAAAGTCTGCTTATCTGTTTTCACAAATTTCCACTTAAAATTGAGCATTTCAGTCATTGATGACTAGAAACAAAAATGACTATAGTATTAGTATTATCTGGGACTTTTCACTTACAGAAATCATAGCTTATATCAAATTACAGGCTTCTTTTGTAATGCACTGTAGTGTATTTTATGCATTTAAAAAGATCATTGTAGGAAGGAGTCCATTGGTGTCCTGAGACGGCAGAAGGGGTCCATGGCACATTAAGGGTTAAGACCCCTCTTCCAGGAGCCCTGGGTCATGAGTAAGCATGAGAATCTCACAGAGCTGGTGGTGGTACTTAAAATCCCATTAGGAAACTCCTTTGGGCCTCGAAGTCTTCTCCACTACCCAGCAAAATGCTCATTCTAATGCCCGGGGATGAAATTCGTATTTAAGGCTCTTTGGAGCAGCACCAGAGGTGAAGAGGAAGGATAAAAAGATCTCCCCCATCCCTCTGCATATTTAAAAAATGATATCCTGGGGCACCTGGGTGGCTTGGTAGGTAGAGCACTGACTCTTGATCTAAGGTCTTGATCTCAGGGCTGTGAGTTCAAGCCCCATGTTGGGCAAGGAGCCTACTTTAAAAAAAAAAAATGGTATCCTCTTCTACACCAGTATTTTGTAAACTTTTTTCCCCTTAATATTCTGATGGTAAAAACTTTTTTAAAAAGTATTTTTTAATAAACTCAATTTTTTCGAACCACTGTTGGGCCGTGTTTTTTTTTTACGATCGTAAGTCTTGATCTGAGGGCAGACCCTGCTCCTAACGCTTGGCCTGTGTTCCCCCATTTATTTCTCACAACCACTCTTTGGGGAGGTGCTGTCACAAATTCTCATCAGTGTTGCCCCTGTCATAGCGACTCTCTGAGCATATTTCAGTTTTATGGTTGCTGCACCATTCCTGGAACTGGATGTAACTTCTATCAAAACAGACCCGACAGCAGAACCATTTTTTGAGAAAAAGCAGAGAAACAAAGGAAGCCCCAGCATTAGCAATTCCTCTTCTACTGAGTCGTAATTAGACCCCGACTTTAGGCTGCGGCTCAAATACCTTATTTTTTCTTTTTTAAATTCCAAAAGCCTCAGGTTCAGGGTATTCACTCAGCTAAGCTTCCTTCCTGGGAATGGTCGCCCGCCACCTGGTGGCCAAATGGGGAATTCCACCCTTCTCTTGGCCCAGGAGGGAGATCACCCCAGAAGGGCCAGGCTGGGTGTGGCCGAAGCCCCAATGTCCTGTCAGAGCGGGAGAGCAAGGAAAATCACTGAGGCCAAGGCTCTGCATCCAGCATCTGGGTGAGATGTCAATGCCCTCAGTCTTCATTGTGGGCACATCTGGATGCCTCAGGGAACTCTTCTTACCCCAGTACATCAGGCTGGGGAGATGTAATCACAGCCGCCACCAGAAGGTCACGTTAAATGAACAGTTTTTCTGAATAAAACTAACTTCCTGGGGAAAAAATACACAAACAAACCATATTTAAAATTTGTTAAATCTAAATAATCCTGATAAGTGAGTTGCTCTTTTTATTGAGACTTTCTGTTTTATGCTAGGCACTGTGCTGTGTTTTGCATTCAGTGTCTCATCTGCTTTTTTCCTTTTTTAACAGCTCTGAGAGCTAGAGATGAAATATTCCTGTGATGAAGCCGAACCTCCGTGAAGCTAAAACACTGTCCAGGTTCCCAAGGATGGTATGTGACAGAACTGGCAGATAAGTACAGATCTTTCTGACGCCAAGGCCCAGAGCCGACTGCTGTGCTACGCTGCCTTGAGTACACACACACACACACACACACACACACGCACTCATGCATGCCCACATATGCACACACACATGCACACACATTTAAGGATGTAAAAGATCAGCTCTTTTATTAAGCTACCCTCTATACAGCAAACATGTCATCAAAGTACAAATCTAGCGCTATTATTAGAAAGACGAGTTAGTTACAGGCAGGAGAGAGAGGAATATTGTTCATTACAATATGGTTGCAATGGAGTTTTCAAGGATTCGCCTTTTATTAAGAATAATGTTTCAGGGGCATCTGGGTGGCTTAGTCAGTTAAGTGTCTGCCTTTGGCTTAGGTCATGATCCCAGGGTCCTGGGATCAAGACCCACGTTGGGCTCTCTACTCAGTGGGGAGCCTGCTTTTCCCTTTCTCTCTGCCTGCTGCTCCCCCGACTTGTGCTCTCTCTCTGTGTCAAATAAATAAATAAAATCTTACAAAAATATATTGCTTTAAATTAACAAATGCTAACGAATTGAACCCAACCGCATATTGACAAGGATTTTATGCCATGGCCAAGTGGGATTTATCCCAAGAATGTAAGGGTGATTCAACGTAAGAAAATCAATCAATGTAATATATCAGATCAATAGAATGAAGAAAAACATATAATCATCTCAAATGATAGAGTAAAGGCATTTGACAAAAATTCAATACCCTTTAATGATAAAAAATTTCAGAGAACAAGGAACAGAAGGGAACTTCCTCAACACAATAAAAAGGACATTTATGAAAAATTCACAGCTAACATCATACTCAATGGTGAAAGACTAGAACCTTTCCCCCTAAAACTAGGAACAAGACAAGCATGCTTGCTTTCCTCACTGGTATTTAACATTGTACTGGGAGTTCTAGCCAAAGCAATTGGACAAGAAAAAGAATTGAAGGGCATCCAAACTGGAAAAGAAAGAAGATTATCTCTGTTCATAGATGACATAATCATATATATAGAAAATCCCAAAGAATCTACAAGAAAGCTACTAACACTAATAAATGAACTCAGCAAAGTTGCAGGGGACAAGATGAACACAAGTTGTATCCACACCCCTGCAAAGAACAATCCCAAAGGAAAATTAATAAAGTGATCCCATTTATAATAGCATCTAACCTGGAAAGAAGAAGCAAAAAGGATTATATACTGAAATCTAAAAAATATTGCTGAAAGAAATTAAAGAAGACCAAACAAATGGCAAAACATCCTGTGTTCATGGACTGGAAGACTTAATATTGGTAAAGATGTCAGTATACAGAAAGAGATCTATACATTCAGTGGCTATCGAATCTTAATGGCCTTTTTTTGCAGAGATGAAAAAGTTATTATTCAGACTCATATGGAACTGCTACGGGGGTCCTGAGTAGCCAAAACAATCTTGAAAAAGAACAATGTTGGATAACTCATATTTCCCCATTTCAAAACTTACTGCAAAGCTACAGTCTTTAAAACAGTGTTGTACTGGTGTAAGGATAGATGAATAGACCAATGGACTAGAATTGAGAGTCCAGAAATAACCCTATACATTTATGGACAACTGCTTTTTGACAAGGGTCCCATGTCCACTTAGTGGGGAAAGAATAGTCTCTTTGACAGTTGATGCTGGGACAAGTAGATTTCCACACACAAAAGGCTGAAGCTGGATGCCCTAACCTCACACCATAGACAAAAAATTAACTAAAATAGATCAGTGACTTACATATAAGAGCTAAAACCATAAAACTCTTGGAAGAAATCACAGGGGTAAATCTTCATGATCTTGGATTTAGCAACAAATTCTTATATATGATACCAAAGCACTAGCAAAAAAAAAGAAAGAAGTTGTATGCATGTATGTGTGTGTGCGTGCTTGCATATCTCCAAAATTAGGGAAGGACAAAAAATAACAATAGTAACTTTTTAGAGCATCTTTACCCAGGAATGGAATCACAGATCGGATGTGAGAAAATCCCAGGAAAATCTATAGATCACTTTAGGTATATTGATAAGCTAACAATATTAAATCTTCCAATCCATGGCCCCGATCTTTTCCAATTTATTAGGAACCTGGAACAGAGAGAATAAGTGACTTATTCAAGATCATATAACTCACATATGGAGAATTGACAACTGGAACCCAGTTAAGTTCTCTCTCCCAGGACTCAAAGCTGAGCTCTCTCTTCCAGAGAGTGCTAGGACTATTATTCATTCGTAATTTGTGATAATTCAGGGTTGTTCTCTATTCTACCTTGCTCTTGGGAAAACTTCCCCATAGGCAGTGTGAACAGTGGGGGGGGGGGAAGGTCATAAAAAGTATACTTCCACTACTGATAATCAAATTGCTTTTGAGCACACTTCAGCACTTTAGGAGTATCCATTTATATATTAAGAATGAGTATGCTAATTGCAAGCCATTCTTAGGTATCCTTGAGGGATCTCTACTGGGCAAGCCTCATTTGAATTTACTCTCTTCCTTCAACAAACATCCAGTACTTGAGACTTACTGATTATACCCACCGAGCCTAAATTGCAAGGTTTTTTTGTAAAGATGACATGATTAAGGGAGAATGAGAATGGAACTAACCACCATTTACTAAACCTAGCATGTGCCAGGCAAGGGAATCATTGTTCTCAGCTCATACCTAAAAGAAGTAGGATTCAGCTTTTCCGCAGAAGAGCCCCTCCTGAAAATAAACTGATCCAACCCCCCAGTATGGTAATAAGAAAAGGATGTTTAACCAGAGTCCCATGGGTGGTGAAGGGAAAGTGATTTTAATAATCAGTCACCACATACAGAATGAAAATCTCCTTCAAACACCTATTTTTTTTCCCACCTAAATCTCTTCTTGCCAGTTACCTCATCTTTTGCTCTCCTTTTCCCCTAAAGCATCACAAAAGAAATGTCTTCCATTGTCCTGAGCAATTCAGCTGTGTCTCTAGATTGTAAACATCACTCAGGAGGACAAAAGCCAGGTTGTTAACCGAACAGTGACTATCAAAACTATTTTTGCAAGGCATGTGCGTGCATGTGTGTGTGTGTGTCTCGGGTGATTCTCGCTTCATGTGAAATCACTTATTATCTCCTTTGTTCTTTAAAAGAACCTTCAAAGATTAGTTCGTCCCATTTTACAGGAGGAAGACTGAAAACAATTTGGTAACTTGTCCAAAGCTGCACAGCTTGTCAATGTGGGGAGCCACTCAGGAAGACAGGCTTGATTCCAATATTCATGATGTGAAAGGCTGGTCCCAGAAAAGGAAGGCTATGAAGGGGCCTTTTTGATTTACACATCCATGGGTGAATTTTTGCCTCCATCATACTGGACCTTCTCCAACGGACTCTTAGTGAGTGGTGTGGCCAGCCATGTGTTAGGTTCGCCCAAAGAACTGATAGTCTAAGCGGGCTGCACCGACTTACGCCTGTAGGCCAGATCCAGCCTGCTGCAGGAAGGAAAGCTTTGCTGACACACACTAGGCCATTCATCTACATATTGCCTGTGACTGTTTCTGCCCTACAACAGCAGAACCGAATCATTGGGACACAGACTGAATGGTCTGCAAATATTCACTCTCTGACCCTCTGCAGAAAAAAAGTGTGCCGCTTTCTGGTCTAGAGAGTCAACGGACACACAAAGTGGAAATCAAAGACCAGAGTGTGAAGGGAGGTGGTAGGGGAGCACAGTGAGCTGCGACTTCCTGTGAGTGGAACTTGGCTGCTAAAACACTCATGGCTCATAGGCAGCCCTCCGTCTCCCCATTCTCTACCCTGATCTTAGGACCTTGAAAATAACCGATTTATGAATTAAGTCAATAGAGTCGGTACTTGCTGTGTGTCAAGCTCTGTCACAGGTGCCACGAACATAGCTCTGAGGAAAACAGACCAAAATATGAGTGTGGAATGTGGGAGAGACAAAGGCCAAAGTGACTGGGGCCAAGGGAGAGCTCAGAGTGAGGTACTAGGTCTGCTGGGAGGGAGGCAGAGGCAGGTCACGGAGGCTCTTGTGGGGTCTTACCCCAAACACAGTGGGAAGCCTCTGAGAACGTTAAGCAAGGTGGATTTGATTATTTGATATACAATTATCACTCCAGCCCCTCCGTGGAGAGCAGGTTATGGGAAGACAATGGTGGGAACGGGCAGAACGAGGACATCGTGCTTTGCAGGTACTCAGGCATCAAGCAGGGGCAGCCTGACAGGCTCCTCTGGTGCCTGCTCACCAGCTCCGCAGGCGTCACCCCTGCAGCAGCCCCTGCGCAGACACAGCAGACGCAGCATCAGAAGAAACGGATCGCCTCGTGCCGGGCAGCCGGCCCCCTTGCAAAAGGATGGATTGGACTGGTTAGAAAGAGCTCGACACCTGTGTTGCAGATCCATGAATGTCAGCCACAGGTTAATTCTGAGCAATTTCCAGGTGATCCAATAATTCATTAAACTGACGAAAACAAATCTTTGGAAAATCGAGCCAGTGACAGATAAAAAGCCCGTGATTTATTGTCTGGAGAGAAGTGTCTCCCATTCCATGCTTCAGTCTGTTGAGTGAATCGAAGTGTGCAGGAAGAACAAGGTAGGTGTGAGCTCTACTTAATGGACACTGTTCGGGCCCAGTGTGGCATGCCCTTCATAATGCTTATTCCATAAAGTATTAAAGTGGAAGGAAGCACGATGTGGCAGGAAGACGTGGATCGTCAGGTCAGGCAAAACTGAGCTTGAGTTCCTGCTCTGTCGGTTATTTGCATCTGTGAACGTGGGGGGTGAGTTGCTTCACATTTCTGAGCTGCCACTGGTTCATCTCTTCAGCTGGAGTAATAATACATTTTCCCCTGCACTCAGGAGTAGATATACTACATGCAAATTATGCACAGAGCCTAGAACATCATAGGGCACTCAATAAGCAGCCAACATGACTGTTACTGGTGATAACAAAGACGACGGGTGAGTTTTTTCCCTTTAATGGGCATACAGGCTCAGTGTGAGCATTCACACTGCTGTTGCGAGAATATTATGAAATGCTTTCGTAGACAGCCATGGATAGTAGAGTTTTCCAAGGTACACTCATTGGGAAAAAGTGGGAAATCAGAAGACAAGGAAGATGGGTGATGGCATCTGAAGTGGGTGCTAGTGAACAGGAAAAAAAGGGTCCTGGGGCTCCTGGGTGGTTCAGTCGGTTAAGTGTCCAACCCTTGGTTTCAGCTCAGGTCATGATCTCTGGGTCGTGATCTTGGGATCATGAGACAGAGCCCCGAGATGGGCCCCCTGCTCAGTGGAGAATCTGCTTCTGTCCTTCTCCCTCTGACCACCATCTCCCCACCCCCACTCATGTGCACCCACGCTCGCTCGCTCTCTAAAAATAAATGAACAAATAAATCTTTTTTTAAAATGGTCCTAAGTTTACATAGGAGCATTAATGAAGGACAATTGGGAACTTCCTTCCAAGTGGTGGTGGAGAGGGTAAGTGGTATGAAGGGAAAGACTATGCTTAGAACATGATGTTGTGATTGGTTTGAAGTCTGGATGGAGGAGTGGTTTCTGAAGGTAGACCTATAACATCTTAGATGTGGAAGAAACCTCAGAAACCACTGGAAGGAATGATGATCCTTACACACCTGTAGTTCTGGCTGTCCACCACACTTTTCATCTGGTGACAGCATTTCTGTATTCCCTAGCAGTCCATCCCTCTCAATGTGCATGCATATCCTATATTCTGTATATGTCCTTCCATCTTTTATCAATGGGAGGTCTATCATAGACATAGTGGTTTTAGAAAGGAATTGTGACATTCCTCAGCTGAAAGTACCTGAAAGCCACAAAGATGCCTAAAAGGGATGTTTTATCATGGATTACTGTTCTCATAAATGGATTCCTGCTCTAACGAAATATATTTGAGGATTTATGAGTATCTGATGGAAATCCGTTAGACAAACCTAGTTGGAGTCCACAGACCCTAAGAACATTTAAGGGGAACTTTGAGCTTTGGAATCCCCATAGTGTGTGTAAGAAGCCTTTGATTTGTGCAGGATACAAATCAGTATACAGAAGTCTGTTGCATTTCTGTACACTAATAATGAAGTAGCAGAAAGAGAAATCAAGAAAACAATTCCATTTACGATTGCACCAAATAAGATAAAATACCTAGGAATAAACTTAACCAAGGAGGTAGAAGACCTGTACTCTGAAAACTATAAAACACTGAAGAAAGAAACTGAAGAAAACACAAACAAATGGAAGGATATCCCATGTTCACGGTTTGGGAAAATAAATATTGTTAAAATGTCCATGCTACCCAGAGCAACTTACAGATTCAATGCAATCTCTATCAAAATACTATAGCACTATTTTTTTTTTTTAATTTGAGAGAGAGAGAGAGAGTACTAGTGTGTGTGGGGGGGGACAGAGATGGAGGGACAAGCAGACTCTGCACAACCCTAAGATGGTGACCTGAGCTGAAACAAAGAGCCTAATGCTTAACCAACTAAGCCATCCAGGCACCTCACCACAGTACTTTTGATAGAACTAGAACAAATAATCCTACAATTTGTGTAGAACTACAAAGACCCCAACGAGCCAAAGCAATCTTGAAAAAAAAAAAAAAAGAATAAATCTGGAGGCATCAAAATTCTGGACTTCAAGTCTATTACAAAGCTGTAGTGATCAAAACGGTATGGTACTAGCACAAAAATAAACACATAGGTCAATGGAACAGAATAGAAAACCCAGAAATGAACCCACAATTATATGATCAATTAATCTATGACAAAGGAGGCAAGAATATGCAACGGGAAAAAGTCTCCTCAAAATGGTGTTCGGAAAACTGGACAGCTATGTATAAAGGGATGAAACTGGACCGCTGTCTTACACCACACACAAAAATAAGCTCAAAGTGGATTAAAGACCTAAATGTGAGACCTGAAACCAAAAAATCTTAGAAGAAAACATAGGCAGTAATCTCTTTGACATTATGTATAGGTAAAAACATTTTTTTTAGATATGTCTCCTTTGGCAAGGGAAACAAAAGCAAAATTAAACTACTGGGACCACATCAAAATAAAAAGCTTCTGCACAGCAAAGGAAACAATCAACACAACTAAAAACCTACTGAATAGTAAAAGATATTTGCAAATTATATATCTGATAAAGGGTTAATATCCAAAATATATAAAGAATTTATGCAACTCAATACCAAAAAACAAATAATGCAACTAAGAAATGGGCAGAAGACATGAACAGTTATTTCTTTAAAGAAGATATGCAGATGGCCAACAGACACATGAAAAGATGCTCAACATCACTCATCAACAGGGAAATGCAAATCAAAACCACCATGAGATATCACCTTACACCTGTCAAAATGACTAAAATCAAAAATGCAAGAAACAACAAGCATTAGCAAGGATGTGGAGAAAAGAGAACCCTCATGCACTGTTGGTGGGAATGCAAATTGGCACAGCCACTGTAGAAAACAGTATGGAGTTTCCTCAAAAATACTACATGATCCAGTAATTCCAATATTGGGTATTTACCCAAAGAATATGAAAACACTAATTCGAAAAGATATACACACCGCTATGTTTATTGTGGTATGGTTTACAACAGCCAAGTCATGGAATCAGCCAGTGTCTATCCACAGATGAATGGATATAGATCTGGTATGTATATACAATGGATCACTACTCAGCCATAAAAAAGAATGAGATCTTGCCATTTGCAACAACATGGATGGATCTAGAAGGCATAACACTAAGTAAAATAAGTCAGTCACAGAAAGACAAATACCATATGATTTCACTCATATGTGGAATTTAAGAAAAAAGAAACAAAAAAAAGAGAGACAAATCAAGAAACAGAATCTTAACTGTAGAGAACAAACTGATGGTTACCAGAGGGTAGGGGTGGGGGGATGGGTGAAACAGGCAAAGGGGATTAAGAGTGCACTTATCATGATGATCACTGAGTAATGTATGGAGTTGTTGAATCACATAGGTTGTACAACATAGGTTGTACATGTGAAACTAACATAACACAGTATGCTAATTATACTGGAATTTATAAAATACATTTAAAAAATTTTTTTAAAAAGGCTTTGACTTAGTCTGTCAAATTGAAAATTAGTTTAAAATCAGAAAAGGCCTGGGAATGCTTACAGCATAATTTACCACTCCCTCCAATTTGGAAGCGTATTTCCAAATATTCAGCAGTTCTTCCTATAAGAGGGTTATAGTTTTCTGACCCACCGATATTAGATTCAGCCACGTGATTTGCTTCGGCACATGTGTAGATGTAACGGGAACCACGTTCAAGCAGATGTTTAAGATGATGTGTTTCTATCTACTAGCTCTCTTTCTCTTTCTGTTTGCCCCGTAATGGTCATTGAGCTTTGATGGGGGCTGTTTCTTCAACCTGGATCTTGGAATGAGAAGACAGGTGGAACAGAGGTGCAGCTGACCTATGCTTACCAGCATATTAGAAGATGGTGAAACAAACCTATTTGTCATAAGCCACTTATGGGGGTTTCTTGTTACAGCAGAACACAGTGAAACCTAACCGACACAGGGACTGAGAATGCAAGGGGGTGGGGGTCATTAGTCAAAGAGCTGATTGTTAAGCATTATAACAGAGGCCAGAGCTTTGTTCCTTATGCTACATTCCTCAAATCTAATCCTATGGAATACTGCTTCTGTTCTTTCCACTGATTGAGGAGTGTGGTGGCCCAGTGGATCTGATTTTTCAGTCTGACTATGCGTACACGTGAAGTGTGCATGTGATAAAGCTTCCCACTCTGAGCTAAAGTCAGAAGGACACATCTTACTGCTTAAAGCTAGCACGGACTCAGCCTTTTGGAGCTGTGTTTCCTTCCCAAAGCAGCTGTACGTAGTCAGATGCTCAGTACTCAGAAGCAGATGATCCCACCTCTTCCTTCTCTTAGTGTGGATTTAGACCACCTCATGTACATCAGCACTGCTCTTCAACAGCAACAGCAAGGCCAAAGGAAAAGTCCAGAGCCACTTACTTGCTTGGGGGCCAACCACTTGGCCAGAAGGGAGCCAATCATACCTGCCTGGCCTGATCTAGGTGCCAAATAGATACGGTCTAACTTACTCTTTATGGCCATCCATGAGGTAAGTGTTCCTGTCCTCATTTCACAGATGACAAAACGGAGGCTGAGACATTAAGCCACTTGCCCTGAATCACACAAGTGGTAGGAAGAGTTGGAATACAGAATCAGGTATTTGTCTCTGTTTTTTGTGACTTCTGTCAGCACCAACAAAACAAAGCAAAATGAAAACCAGAAGCACTCAAAAAAAAAAAAAAACCCAACACTGATTCAAGTGGAGGATAATGTCAAATAATATGACAACAGCGGGACTGGAGAGCTCCTATGGGATAATGAGATGGGAAAACCTGAACTCAGGGGCAAACAAACTTTCCCATGGAGTAGGAATGAGAGAAGCCAACACGGGGCACCTGCCCCTTCGTCCACTGCCTGTAAACTGGCTCCCTGGGAAGATCTTGTGGAAGGGAGGGTGAGGAGACTCTGTGACTATTTGGGGGGAGCTTCTTCCTTTCCTTCAAAGTGACAAAAGCAACAGCTTTTGTTTAAACCCCTAAACAAACTGTTTATTCTTCTATGTCACACGATGGTGAAACTGAGAAACGGATGGCAGTGCTCTTGAATGGTCATATTGTCTTCCGCCGGTGCTATTAGCGATGCGATGGAGGTATTTAATTAATTACAACTGACATATGTTTGTGCTAATTTATAAGACTGGTTAGCTTGCACATTGCGTCTGAACTCCTGCCTGCCTAGAGAGCTTCCTGAATGTAAAGCAATTTTCTAACTTGAAGCTAGTGAAAGAAACACTGGAATATTCTAACTTTGGCAAGTCCTGATGGGTTACTTCCCAGTGGTTCTCAACCAGGGGAGATTTTGCCCCCAACAAGGGACGTCTGGCAATGTCTGGAGACATCTGTCATGATCACAATCCAGGTGGGGATCGGGGAAGCATCGAGTGGGCAGAGGTCAGGGAAGCCGCTAAGCATCCTATACCGCGCAGGACAGCCCTCCACCACAAAGAATGATCTGGTCCCCAAGTCACAAGTATGAGGGTTGAGAAATTCTGACCTGACTCTCTGCTCCCACTTTAATAACCCATGCCCAGAGTGGGAAAGTGGCTTCCTCAAGGTCACACAGCAAGTTAGAGACACAACCCGGCAACAGAATGATCTGCAGTCATTAGAAACACAGTCTCTGGAGTCCAAATTTGGCTCCCAATCTTGGATTTGACTCTTACTACCTGTGGAAACTGGAGCAAGTCCCTTAGCTGCACCTCATCCAGAAAACAGGAATAATAATGGTGCCTGCTAACAGGCTTCTGAGAATAATCCAATGACATAAAGCTCGTATAAACCTAGCATACGTATGCTGCGTTTATTGTTATGTTCCATGGATTGTTAGAATTCTGTACTTTCTTATCATCAGGACTCAGGGTAAGGGAGGACACATTATTACAAAGACTACTAATATAGGATGGGAAACTTCCATTTAAACACTGTCAGCCCCTTCTATGTCCAATGGTGGAGAGGTCTCTGAATCACCAAGGACCACTTTCCTGTGCCTTTGGTCTGATTCAAGGACGCAGCATTGGCTCTGAAGGCAGGGTGTATGCAACAGCATGTAAACATGTTTCTTCTTTAGTTTGATGGCCTCCACACTCCCATTCTCCTTTATAAAGAGACAGAGGGTGTGGTGGGCCAATTAATGCCCGTCCACACCCTCTGTGAGATATCCAAGTCCTAATCCCTGGATCCAGGAGGCTCCCAAATATGGCAGGAGGGTCTCATGATTAAGTTGAGGGTTTTGAGATGGGGATATTATCCTGGATTACCTGGGTGGCCCCTAAATGTCATCACAAGGGTACTTACAAAAGGGAGGCGAGGAGGTCAAAGGAGGAACAAGGCAAGATGATGATGGAAGCAGAGAGAAAGAAGAGACCATGTGATGCAGGACCATGAGCCAAGGGATAAGGACAGCCGCTAGAAGGTGAAGAAGGCAAGGAAACAATTCTCTCTTCAAGGCTCCAGAAGGAACAAACTCTGCCAACACCTGGACTTTAACTCTGGAAGACTCATTTTGGACTTCTGACCTCCAGAACGGTAAGAGAATAAATATAAGCCACTAAGTGTGAAGTCACTTGTTACAGCACTGATAGGAAACTGATTTGGAGGGTTACTGATGGTTGGGGGGAAGGCACAGTTGCACACGGGGCTGACACCTCTTGAGAGGAGGAAGGGATTGAGGTGCTGATCCCTTCATCTCTGAGGTTCAAGGTTATATCTCTGCTGACCCATGAGGCTCTGATTGTGGTCAGCTAGCAGGACAAACCATGGAGGATACCAGCAGAGGACTCACCCCCAGAGGGAGAAGCAGGAGTGGAGATGGGGGCTGAGACCAGGCTGAGGCTGTCACAGGGGGAAGGTTGGTTCTGGGAGACTATGGGGCCACAGCTGAGATCTTTCTAGAACCTGATTCCCCAACACTGACGACCTGAATTAGGAGCCATGGCATCTGTCATGAAAAACCTGGAACAGGTGTTTTCCTTACATGGGGTACAGTGACCATAAATGGCAGACCCAAGATGCTTGAGGTCAATGTGCAGTGGAAATGCAGGGTGGGGTTGCAATGGGGTTTGAACAGCAATGCCATGGGACAAAAGTTACAGTAAGAGAGGGAGAAAATGAGCCACACAGGATCTCCAGCAAGTTATCAGGCTAAGCTGAGGCAGACGGCACCCTCTCTTGCTACAAACATATAGTCAGACTAGGTAACACACAGCAAAAACCTAAAAATACCCACCCAAACTTAAAAGTCAGAGAGGAAACTCACCAGGGGCTGGAAATGAAGACAGAGATGAAAGCCAGGGCTGTAAGGGTGGAGTGTGGGGCTTTGAGATCTGTTTATGGGCTACAAGGACCAGGGCATGGGAGATAAATTCGTAGCCTTTCAATCGATTCTCATGATTTGCAGATTCTGTATTTGTGAAGTCACCTTCTCACTAAAACATATTTATAATCCCCAGTTCAGTGCATGTGCTGCTGTGGCAGACATCTACAGCCTCAAGCGGAGCTTGAGTTCCCATTCTACAAACAAGGGTCCTTTCCCCAGTCTGCTGAGTGCTACAGGTTTTTGCGTTTTTGTAATTTTTATGGGTTATTTTGTCATTTAAAATGGTCCCCAAGCACAGTGCTTAAGTGCTGGCTAGAGTTTCAAAGTGCAAGAAGGCTGTGATATGCCTCCTGGAGAACACAGGCGTGTCAGATATGCTGGCCATGAGGCAGGAGTTATAGTACTGCTAGTTGAGTGAGTTCAATGTTAACGATTCAACAATAATATTAAATAAGGTGTCTTTAAATGGAAACACCCATAAGACAAGGTTTGACTATTGGATGAAAATGTTGCGACCAGTGGCTCATAGGAACCTAACCTGTGCTTCCCCTAGGAGCTATGGTTCACTAGCCACTAAATTGGTATTCTTGCAACTTTATGGTACCTAACTCTGACATGTGATGAGAATCAACTGTAGACACACACACATCCCTCTTCTGTTCTCATTTTATGGTCCCATCAACCTGTAAGGTAAGTACTATTATGCCCACTTGACAGGTGAAAATACTGAGGCTCCAAGAGGCTCAGCCGGCTTGCCCATCATCACACAGAACTAGAAATCAAAGCCAGTTCTGCCAGAATTAACCATCCGTGCTCTTTCTACAAAATTTTGCTGATTCTAGAATTTGCTGATGGAATTGAATCATGTTGAATGCTGAAAAGCACATAGCTGATCACAGGGTGATCACTCAAGCAAGAGACATCTCCAAGGAATTTTCTTTAAAACTCACTTTAGTGCACCTAAAACTAAAGTTCAGCCTAGAGGGGCAAGCAAGTCAAAGTTTAAAGACACCTTTTTAATCTAGAAGAGAAGGTGAATCCTAAATCAGTACAACCATTACATTTGTGCCTTTCTATTGATTTCTTTGTTTCAGTCAGCAAGAATCCTTTTTTTCGGGGGGGGGGGGAAGGTTTAGCTAGGGTGTTTTATAATTTTTTAGGTTGAGATTTTTATGCTTTTGTTTGTTTTGTTTTAAGAGCCTAATGACCACTTTCACTGTCTTTTATGTCTAATCTTCCCCAAACAATCATAAGAATGGTCTATAAACCTACACTCTCCAGTGATCCATGCATCACTGCACGAAACGTTAGAAAGAAGAGGGTCACGTGACTCATAAGTCAGCTGAGAACACCCTGCCTTGTTCACTTACAACTGACTCAAGCTCTCCATTCCGCACTCGGCTGGAAAATTTAATCTCTGCTCCAAGATTTCTGTGGATTCCAGGGTCTTACAGTCTTACCGTGACCTCTGGTTCTAATTTCCTGTTAATCTCACACTGCATATACCAACGCAGATGTGGATGCCAGAAACCTTGCCTTGATTTTCTGAGCCCGAAATTCACAAAAGACATTTATCTGGGTGTGTAACAGTCTTCAAGTGAAGTTTAAGGTGATGGATGATTTCTACCCAGCAAGTAACTTGAAAATTGATTTTTAGGAACATGTGATCTAAAAAATCCTTTAGCTATTCCTAGTGCTAGTTTGTTGTTGTTGTTGTTGTTTGTTTTGTTTTTTTAATGCCATTCCTGGCCCTTTGGCAGAATATTTTTCTATAACTTTTCCCTTTTCCTCTCTCTTAGTTCTCCCAACCAAAATCTCTGAGGTCCAGATCTGGTCATCTATCTCTTTGTTTTACTGCCCCTCCATACTTAAAGCTTATTATCAAGATGTTTTTCTAAAAAAGACAGAATCCCCTGAGGAGTATTTTCATGCCAACTATAAAAATAACATTTTCACTCCTTTTTTAATGGAGTGGGAGCTCCACAGAAGGGAAGATTTGGATGAGTTTAGAAAGGATTTAAAGAATCAAGACTATGAAGGTGAGTCTGAAAATACCACCACATGAGAACAATTGGATTTTGCATCTTTCTCTCTGCTTGACGTTATGCCCACGGCAGTCCTCACACCGACTGTTCACTTGTCTAAGAAGAATGGAGGTCTGACTCCCACTTTCAAATGCTGTTATTTTCCTCCTTCTTTTTTTTTTTTTTAAAGATTTATTTATTTATGAGAGACAGAGAGCGAGCAGGGGGAGGTGCAGAGGGAGAGGCAGACAAGCAGGGAGCCCAACAGAGGGGCTCAATCCCAGGACCCTGAGATCGTGACCTGGGCTGAAATCAACAGTCATCTGCTTAATTCTCTGAGACACCCAGGTGCCCCTCAAATGCTCTCATTTTCAAAGAAAGATGGCCCAAATTCAGTCCAAAAATGATGGGACTGCATAGAAAATGTGAGAAGACAGGATCATATGGGTGAGCCCATTTTTGCCAAGTATTTTCTCACTATTTCCCAGATGAGTGGGGCTGATTCTAGTGGAGAAGACCTGCTCCTTCATTCCAGATAGCAATATTAACTTGAATATTCGCTAATACTTAGGTAGCATCTACAGTATGGATGTTTTCCATTATTTAAGTACATTATTTTACTCATTTAACCTTCACTGAGAACCAATGAGGCAGGCACTATTTTCATTCCCATTTTACAGATGAAGAAACTGAGGCAGAGAAGTCACCCACGGTGGTGACAAACCATGGTAATTTGGTGCCAGAATCCATGTTCTTCAGCGCCATGCTATTCCAATCTCACTCTGATTTCACAAACAGTGGTGCCAGGGGACAGCTGAGTCCAGTGGCCCAAAACACAATGACTAGAACACCAAGGTCATGGGTTAAATTCAGCCAGATCCTTCAAGTGTCAGCCTAAATGCCACTTCCACGGAGAGTGTCCCCAAGCTCCTGCACCAGGACAGTTTCTGCCCCTGTGCTCTTGCCTCACCGTGTAGCCTCTGGTGACCTGTACTGTCATTGTTAAGTGAGTATTTGTAGAGTTACCTTCTTTTGTCTCCTAAAATGCAATCTCTGTGTGAATGGGGATTATGACCCTCTTGGTCACCACTGTATTTCTAATACCTACCAGAGTGTGTGACACATAGTATGGCTTCAAAAAATATTTGCTTAAAGGGAGCGTGAATGAATGAATGGGAGAGTACAGAGAGGAGCATAATGCCTGGGTTCTAGAGCAGGGTTTGTCAAAATTCGACACAACTCACATTTCCGGCCAGACGGTTCTTTGTGGTGGGGGGCTGTTGCAGGCAATGTAGGCTGTTTAGCAGGAACCCTGGCCTCTACCCGCTAGATGCTAGTAGCACCCTAAACCCAGTCATGACAAACCAAACCACATGCAAAGATGCATGACGGACTGAGCGAGAGGATACAGAGATGAGCCCAATGCTGTGATGGCAATTCCCTGCTTACTGCAGGGAAACAGACAAAAGAACATTTTCTAATGTTGATCTCCCCTGCCTCTTACAACAACCCCCTGGGTGACAGAAGCCCAGAGAACTTAGTGACTTGACCAAGGTGATGTGACTGATAGTTGGGATTTTGAACCCTGGCGGGTCTAGCTGATGGTAAAGCGCTCTTTATCTGTCACCAATATATAAGCACCCTTTAGCATCCTTGACACCTTAGGTTTGCAAACATTTCTCCAAATGCTCTGACACCCATTTATTTATATGTGTGGGAAGTCATCTAAAGACAAACACCTGTACCTCTGTGCCCAGAACAGTGCCTGGCCCTTAAAAATGCTTGTTGAGTGGACAAATGGTTAGAAAGCCTTCTCCCACTCCAAGGTGATTAAAATCAAGTTTCCATAATTTATTAAAGGGTGTGTCTATGCACTCTTTCATTGAGTAGGAATCATTTTCCCCATTTTACCAATGGGAGAAAAAAATAGAGCTGGTCCAGAACGTCTCTTAAAGCTTAAAAATACATGTTTTGCAGTAAACTCTTCTCTGTATTTCTTTTGCAAACTATGGAAATGAGGTATGAAGACTTGCCCTAGCAACACAGGCAGGATGATGCTTTCTGACTTCTCGTTTCCTTTTGGGTTACGGCTGATGCTCTGAAATGCTCTACCCCACTGACTGCTGCCTCAAGACAGTGTGTGTGAGCCAAGAAAATCTATCCAGCCATTTGCTACATCCAAAAATGGCATCCGTGAGATAGGAGTCCTCAAGCTGCAGGGCCCCAAAAGCAGATCGGAACATTCTGGTGCTTCTATTTTCAGAGGTGCGGTGGGAAAAATGGCACCCACGAGTTTTTGGATAGAAAATCTGCAAAAGAACAATCAAAATAGCTCTTGCTGGAGGTCCCCTCCCCCTATGCCTGACTCCAGCCTGGGCGGGGAAGGGGCTCCAGTGAGCAAGGGGAAAACCGAGGACGCCACTAACCTCTGTGAGTGGCCTTTCCAGGCATGGTGCGTTCTTTGAGGGACACGATCCCCCTGTGATGGAATCAATGCACAAAGAACATGCTCTCTAAAGAGATGTCTGAGCCGAATACTTCTTGGAAAAAGCAAGCCACAAAAGAATACAATGACAGAGTCAATTCTCTGCTCCCCAGCACTAAACACCCACACTTGAACACTATGCTAGGACAGTCTTGGGAACCTGAATAGAGTGGCTGAGTGTCCTTTGTAGGATGCAAGAATGTCTGACAGTAGAATGACTCTTTAAATACTTGTTCCCTTCCTGGAAAACAGGGTCACTGGGGGAAGAGGCTCCGGCTTGCTCATATGGAATCCAAGTTGCACTGAGCAGAGGACCAGGCGAATAGGACATGGTTATCAGGAAGAGAGGCCAGAGACAGGAAGAGAAGCCAGGTTTGTAAACTAGCCCACAAGCCTGGCTATCTCTATCTCTTTTGTTGATCCCTCAACCTTTAAAACCAGAGGTCTGAAAAAAAAAATTTTTTTTTTTTTTGGAGGGGGCTTGGAACCCTCATGCATGCAGATGAAGCTTGTGGAAACTTTCTCAAAATAATGTTTTTGGGTTTTTTTTGAATCCATAAAATACACTGCATTTCAAAGAAACTAATTACCTTGAAAAAATAGTTATCAAAATATTTAATAAAATGAATGTGTGACATGGTAATATACGGTCTTAATTATTAACAGGTTCACACACACACACACAAAGATCCAGTGGTGGGTCTGAAGACTTCCTAATTTTGAAATAGTGATAAGTATAAAAGATATGTTGAAATATCTACAACTCTTGTAATGATAATTAGCTGTGATTTCTAATGGTGCCATGGTCACGGCTACGCTGATACTGCTGTGGTTTATTCCCTCATTCATGATTGAGGGACATATCAAATTTCAGTTAGGAGTTAGTAGACCTGAAGTCACATTTTATTTTTTCCTTCTGAGTTCATGGCCTCTGTGAATTCTATCAGCAGGCCAGGCTAGACACGTCTGCTTTCAATACTGCAGTGATATAAGGAAAAATTCCTTAGAAACTTTCTTTGCCTACATTCATTCCCTCCACCATCTCTTCTAGTCCTGTGGGTTTAAACATATTTCTTTTTATGTTGATGATTCTCAATGTTCTACCTGCACACCTGGGTCTCTCCACAGAAATGCCTTTTTTAGCAGCTCCTCATGGGTGTCTCATTGGTATCTCAAACCAAATGTGTCTACATAGCCTCCCCATCTTCCTGTTCACACCCACCCAATCTTGGTAATGGGGCTCCGTGATTCCGGTGGTCTGGGCCAAAGAGCTGGGGGTCTCTCTGTCTCCTCTCTTTCTCTTTCCACATCCAACCAATCAGCAAGTCCTGTCAGCTCTGCTTTCAAAACATAGCCCTACTCCACCTTGCTTCTTGCCACCTCCAGGGCTAACACCTGAGCTCGGGCCACCCTTCTTAGCTTCTTAGCCTGTCCACTTTCTCCTCCCTTCCCTCCCTAAAGGCTGCTCTGGGCATGGCATCCAGGGTAATCTTTTAAAACCAAGAGCGACACAATCTGTACTACCCCTCTGTTCAAAACCCTCCAAAATTCTTTCCATCCTCACCAAGAATAAAATTCACATTTCGACCATGGACTAGGAGACTCATACACCTCCATTCTCTCCCTCTCACGGCATCACTCTGTCAGCTTGAGTAGCTTTTGTCCCCCGTTCTTCAAATTCACCAAGTCAACAGCCTATCCCAGTGTCTTTCCCTTGCTGTGACTCTGCCAGGATGTTCTTCCTGATGTCCATGTTGACTCCTCACTTCCTTCAGGTTCTGTGAAGTCTCCACTAACCACCTGTTATGGGCTGAATTGTATGCCCCCTAAAAACCCGTATGTCGAAGTATCCCCAGTACCTGAGAATGTGGCTGTATTTGGAGATGGGGTCTTTATTTATTTATTTTTTTATAATAACAGTTTCTTATTATATTATGTTAGTCACCATACAGTACATCCCTGGTTTTTGATGTAAAGTTCGATGATTCATTAGTTGTGTATAATACCCAGTGCACCATGCAATATGTGCCCTCCTTACTACCCATCACCAGCCTATCCCATTCCCCCACCCCCTCCCCTCCGAAGCTCTCAGTTTGTTTCTCAGAGTCCATAGTCTCTCACGCTTCATTCCCCCTTCTGATTACCCCCCCTTTCTCCTTCCCTTTCTTCTCCTACTGATCTTCCTAGTTCTTATGTTCCATAGATGAGAGAAACCATATGATAATTGTCTTTCTCTGCTTATTTCACTTAGCATTATCTCCTCCAGTGCCATCCACGTTGCAGCAAATGTTGAGAAATTGTTCTTTTTGATAGCTGAGTAATATTCCATTGTATATATAGACCACATCTTCTTAATCCAGTCATCTGTTGAAGGGCATCTTGGCTCCTTCCACGATTTAGCTATTGTGGACAATGCTGCTATGAACATTGGGGTGCATATGGCCCTTCTCTTCACTACGTCTGTATCTTTGGGGTAGATACCCAGTAGTGCAATGGCTGGATCATAGGGTAGCTCAATTTTTAACTTTTTAAGGGACCTCCACACTGATTTCCAAAGTGGCTGTACCAACTTGCATTCCCACGAACAATGTAGGAGGGATCCCCTTTCTCCACATCCTCTCCAGCAATTGTTTCTTGTCTTGTCAAAAAACATCCAGTGGAAAAAAGACAGTCTCTTCAATAAATGGTGCTGGGAAAATTGGACAGTTACATGTAAAAGAATGAAACTTGACCACTCTCTCACACCATACATAAAGAGAAACTCCAAATGGATGAAAGACCTCGATGTGAGACAGGAATCCATCAAAATCCTAGAGGAGAGCATAGGCAGCAACCTCTACGACATGGGCCACAGCAACCTTTTTCATGACACATCTCCAAAGGCAAGAGAAACAAAAGATAAAATGAACTTGTGGGACTTCATCAAGATCAAAAGCTTCTGCACAGCCAAGGAAACAGTAAAAAAACCTAAGAGGCAGCCCACGGAATGGGAGAATATATTTGCAAATGACACTGGAGATGGGGTCTTCAAAGGGGCAATGAAGTTAAAATGGGGCTGTTAGGTGGGCCCTGAGCCAATCTGACTGGTGGCCCTTTTTTTTTTTTTTTTAAGATTTTATTTATTTATTTGACAGAGAGAGACAGCCAGTGAGAGAGGGAACATAAGCAGGGGAGTGGGAGAGGAAGAAGCAGGCTCCTAGAGGAGGAGGGAGCCTGATGTGGGGCTCGATCCCAGAATGCTAGGATCACGCCCTGAGCCGAAGGCAGAAGCTTAAGGACTGCGCCACCCAGGAGCCCCTGACTGTTGTCCTTACAAGAAGAGGAGATGAGGACACAACAAGAGACAACAGAGAGCACATGCACAGAGGGACAACCATGTGAAGAGGCAGCTAGAGGGCCGCCATCTGCAAGCCAGAGAGAGAGGCCTCAGGAGAGACCAATCCTGCCAGCACGTTGATCGTGGACTTTGAGCCCCCTGAGCTGTGTGAAAATACATTTCTACTGTTTAAGCCACCCAGTCTGCAGGATTTTGTTATCACAGCCCTAGTAAATGGATATACCATATAAAGTAATAATTCCACTGTCCATCCCAAGATCCCCCGTCCCCTCCTTATCCTGCTTTGTTTCCTCTATAAGCACTCAACGCCATAAAATACACGAACTAATTATAAAACATAAGTAGGTTGTTTTATTCGCTCACGGTCCATCTCCCTTACTGGAATATACGTGTGAGGACAGCACAGGCTCTGCCTAGATTGTGAATGTATCAACACTTGGACTAGAGCTCTGAACTCAATGAATATTTGTTGAATGAGTAAATGAATGAATGAATGAAATAGCATCTAATAAAACTGCTTTTCCCCTTTATGAAGGTCTCAGAAGCCACTGTTACTCTTCGCATCAGGCCACCACGCTGGAATGAGGTGGATCATCCCCCATTCACACGTGAATCACTAGGAGCCATCTCAAAACCCTCCTGTGAACAAGCCAAGGAAGCAGGCAGTAAAGTGGATCTAGGCTGGCCCTCTTCCCTTCACACCTCAGGCGTGTTCTTCCTCACCTGGGCAGGTTGGTAAGGAGCGAGTTCTCATTGCTAAGAATACTATTTCTCATTTTGCTTGTGTGTGCTTTGGGCTTACATAGTTCTTTTCTAGGCGTTAGTTAGATTTAATCCTCTCTCCTACTGCCTCAGAAAAAAAATTGTTTATTAACTCAATATTTGCATACAATTTTATTCATACTGGGAACACAGCAGTTCCATATAGTTATGTGTTTATCTACCTGTCCTGCTGGTCTGTGAATGTTTGTGTTCTCAGGGCTGAGCACGGTACCTGGCAGATAGTAGATGCTGACTGAATGTGTCTTGGTGGTATTATTATCCAATATTTATCAAGTTATTCCCATTTCCTTACATTACAGTGGGAATAGTATCAGCAGCACGCCTCAAGGTTGCTGTGTGGATATGCGTAAATCACTGAGGAAATGTCTGGCACACAGTAAGCACTCAAAATAGGAAGGCCTGACTGAGTCTGGGTCAGACGAAACCACCACGGCACGGATGCATGGCTCCGGCCGGAGGCTGAAGGTAGTCTGCACGAACCTCACTCCTGTGGGGCCTGGAGAAGAAGCTGAGAAGCATTATCCAGGGGAAAGAGACTTTGGAGAATTAAGTAATCTCTTGCATTTCCTCTCAACCATATGACTTAATTATTGGGAAATGCCACAAGCACTTTTCTGTTGGGACAGATGTGTGGAAAGAAGGGGAGGCAGGCTTAATATTTTTTTTTCTTCTGGTTTATGAGTTTCATTGATTTTTCTAGAAGAAAAGGGCTTCTCTTTGACCTTGTTCCCATGAATCAGGTTTGCTTGGGACAAGGATTCTGGCAGTTGTCCGGAGACGGATGACCCTGGACCTGTGCCCCAAGGGAGGTTGGGAGGCAGCCAAGAGGGAGGGTGAAGGTACAGACAGCCTCGGGTGTCTGAAACGATGTCGCTCGCTCCCCAGTTCCACACCCAACCCGTCCCAGGCCCTGTCAATTCCATTCCCAAACCTCTCCCCAATCTGCCCGTTCCTCTCAGCTCCTTGGACACCCCCCAAATCCGAGCTGCCATCGTTTCCTGAAACAGACTCCTAACTGGACCATCAAACTCCACTCATTTCCTCCTAGTCTCTTCTCATCTGAACTAACACAGTGACCATCTGAAAACATAAATTAGATTCTTGTTCACCTCCATCTTCTCAAAACCCCCTCAGTTGCTTCCCATTGCACTTGGACAAACAGCAAAAATCCGTCACGCATGGAAACGGCCTAGATGCCAGCCCACAGATGAATGGATAAAGGAAATGTGGTGGAGGCCTACAAAGGGATCATATCAGTCTTTAAAAAGAAGGAAATTCTAGGGTCGCCTGGGTGCCTCAGTCGGTTAAGCATCTGCCTTCACCTCAGGTCATAATCCCAGGGTTCTGGGATTGAGTCCCGCATGGGGCTTCTTGCTCAGTGGGAAGCCTGCTTCTCCCTCTGCCTGCCATTCCCCCTGCTTGCTCAGTCTCTCTCGCTCTCTCTCTGACAAATAAATAAATAAATAATTTTTTTTTAAAAAAAGAAGGGAATTCTATCATTTGCAATAACGTGAACAAACCTGGAGGACATGATGCTGAATGAAATAAACCAGTCACGGGAAGACAAATACTGCGTGATTCCACTTCCTCTGGGGTGAGGACACTAATGAAAGCAAGTCACGGAATCGAGGAATGGCAGCATGCTTTCCAGGGACTGCAGGGAAGGAGAAATGCAGAGTTGCTCATCAATGGGCTCCAAGTCTCACTTAAGCAAAATGAATAAGCTCTAGAGATCAGCCTCGCAACGCAGTGCTTTTTGTCAACAATGTTGCACTCTCAGAATTGTGCTAGGAGGGTAGATCTTATGTTCAGTGTTCTTACCACAACAGAATAAGTATTGTTTCCGAAAAAGAATGAAAGCAAGTATCACCACTAATCATTATTTTAAAACTGAAATTTGATGAAAGGCCCACATTTTGTGTGCCTCCGTTCATGTGGGAAACAGGCACTTACTAATCTGTTCCAGAAACCAGACAGGCTGAATGTACATTATTAATAAATGCTGCAAAGGTATTATTGATTTGCTAAACTGATAATCAATGTTTTCTGCATACTGGGATTATCTGACTAACTTTGTTTAAAATGTACACAATGGGGGTGCCTGGGTGGCTCAGTCGGTTAAGCATCTGACTCTTGATTTCTGCTCAGGTCATGATTCCAGGGTCGTGAGATCGAGCCCCACCTTGGAGCACGGAGCCTGCTTAAGATTGTCTTTCTCGGGGCGCCTGGGTGGCGCAGTCGTTAAGCGTCTGCCTTCGGCTCAGGGCGTGATCCCAGCATTCTGGGATTGAGCCCACATCAGTCTCCTCCACTGGGAGCCTGCTTCTTCCTCCCCCACTCCCCCTGCTTGTGTTCCCTCTCTCACTGGCTGTCTATCTTTTCAAATAATAAAAAAAAAAAAAGATTGTCTTTCTCCCTCTCCCTTTGCCCCTGCCCCTGCTCGCACTCACTCGTGCTCTCTCTCAAAAAGTAAATAAAATAAAATGTACACAATGTGTGGCACAACTGAATGGTTTACATAGAAAAATAAACATTTTTATATTTAAAAAAATCCTTTTCATGGTCTTCCAAGCTCTCTGTGGTCCACCCCGTGCTTACTTCATCTCCCACCTCTCATCCCCTTCTCCCTGTGCCCTGACCATGGTGTCTCTTCCAGTTCTTTGAAAAAAAAACTCAATTTCTTCCCATTCTGTGGCAGTGGAAGTTTCAACATACATGAGTGACTTCCTCAAAGATCCCCAATCTGACCCCTCTCCCACTGTCTGAATTAGATCCTCATGTCACCCTCCTCGTGGCACCTTCGAATTCCCCCTGCACTTCCCACACCTTCCAAGCTCAGACGTGTCTCTGATTCTTTGTTTTACTGAGCTCTCCAGCTGGAGCCTGCAGACCGTGAAGCAGAGACCATCCTGTCTTGTTCACCACTTTATCTCCTGGGCCTAAGGGGTTGAGCTTATTCCATGAATACTTGTGGAGTTCTTAGGAGGCGCCAGATCCTCCACGAGGTGCTGTGGACACAAAAGGAATATGATGTCGGGTCTGACCACAAGATATCTAGACAAAAAGATCTGTACTGAAATACAGAGAGCCATAATTGGAAGGGATAAGACCTGATGCTTTCTGGTACACCGAATGTTTGAGGAAGGAAGGAGGGAAGGTCGAAAGGAAGGAGGGAAGAAGGAACTCTGAAATACATATGGAAATGGTCCTATATATGTGAAAGGAGAAGGCAACAATGAAATTTGCCTGGAAAACCAGGATGGATTCTCAAAGGAGGTGGTGACTGATCTTGACTCTAAAGGATCCTAAAGAATGAGCAGGTATTTGTCAGATGTGCAAATCTCGGGAGAGCATTATATCACCTAGGCAGCTATGTGGGAGATGGGCTGAGTGAGCCTGGAGGCAGGGGGACTGGTTAAAAGGCTGTCACAAAGGTTCAGATGAAAGATGAGAGGGCCTGAACTGGGCAGCAGCAGAGAGGCTGATGAGGAGGAGATGGTTTCCAGAGACATTAAAGAGAGGTGGAATTTGGGGAGGCTGAATTTAGGTAGGATGATATTTGGCCAAATGTAAGTAATAGAATTCTAATTAATAGTAGCCCAAATAATAGAGACATCTCTTATCTCACTATCAAGAAGATGTGAGGGCAGACACCAAGGTTGACTCAGCAATTCACTTATGTCATTAAAGAGCCACATCCATTCCAGGATGGACTCTAGCCTAACATATTGCCTTCTGATACTCATGCGTGTTGCCTCATGGTTACCAGGTGGCTGCCACAGCTCCAGGCATCATGGCTGCATTCAAAGACAGGAAGGAGAGGGTGAAGATGGGGGAGCCAGGCCACTGAGTGAGATCATTTTGCTTTTTTCTTCTTTGATTACAGAGGAAATATTTTACGGAGTTTCTCAGCCTATAGTCACTAGTGTCTCATTGGCCAGAATGGGCCACATGGCCACTCCTAGCTGCAAGGTGAGCTGTGAAACTAGATATCCCGCAAAGGAGGACAGAGGGGCCCGACTGACTTAGACCAGTCATGATTCATGCTCTGGAGTTTCCACGTTGCCTCCCTCACACATAATTAAGACCAGTTGCTAACAGTGTCTGCCATAGGGTGGGGGGTGGGCTTTGGTTTGATTCAAACGGTCTCCTCCTGGATGTGAAAAATGGCAGGCGGCTCCCTCTTGGCTTCCGCACTGTGGAAACCAGTGCTTGTTCCAGCTGAGCCTGCTGTTCTTTGCTCATACATTCCCAAGAAGACAATTATGCAGAACAGCCAGAGCTTTCTTGTTTCCCCGAATATTCTCGAGAAATAAGACTGCATTAATAATTTGTTTTCTTGGTATGGGCCATTCGGTTGCAAAACGATATTCCAGTCATAGCACGATACTTCCCTTCCTCATTTATATTCACCGTTGGTTTAATTATGCTTTTCAGTCAGAATACTTATTAATTTTATAGACCTACCTGAAAATTAAATTGGATAAATTCCTTTTGCTTGGTACCTTGAAAAATGTGTTTTTCCAAGCTGCTGCTGGAGCCCACTTTGGCCCTGTGCGATTTTGTTCCTCTTTAAGTTCATTTGCAAATAACACTGTGTTGGTTTAAAGGGTATTCATCATTTCTGAGTAGGAGAAACACCGCAAAATGCAGTCCAATTCAAAACAAAGTAGGAGGACAATGGAGAAAATTGTCAAATATTTTATTTTCTCATGGGGGGGGGTGGGAAGGCCATTGAGCGAGGCATAAAATTTCCCTTTGGATTCAACGAATCTGCCTTGCTTATGAGGAGAACTCTACATTGTATTGAAAAGAGTCAGTAAGCCACAAAGGGCAAAAAGCACAGGGAGCAGGGCCTTCCCCACTGACCAGGGCTAAGGGGGCGAAACATGAGGACAGTAGGTGGTGTGTCTATTCATGAAACAGTGACCAAACTTCCTGTGTCTCAGGTGCCATGGTGCTAGAAACACAATTAAGATATGTTACCTACTTTTCACAGAGTAGACAGATAATTACACAATGGTAACAAAACCTGGTAAATGTCAGGACAGACAAAAGCAAGGAGCACTGTGAGAGGTCAGAGCAGGGCCTCATAACTACACCGAGGGCAGGAAACATACCTATGCTGTGTGCCGGAACTCCACTGTCCAGGCCAGTGCCTGGCATACAGAGGCTTGAGAGTTAGTTGTTGAGGTGAATTGGATTAAAATGAATGGGATCTCATGCTGTGTAATAATCAAGGTAATATGAGCTCTTATAACAAATCAACACCCAAATCTCAATGGCTATAACACAACAGAAATTGTGTGTGTGTATGTCTCCAGCTTGCCAACTGCAGATCTTAGGACTTCTCAGCCTCCCTAACTGCATGAGATAATTCCTTAAAATAAATTTATATATATATATATATATATATATCTCCCAATATTCTGTTAGTTTTGTTTCTCTGACGAACAATAAAATAATCAACAGGAATGAACTGAACAAGTGAATTGACTTCGGTTAGTGACTGATCATGAAATGACAGGGTTATCCTGAAAATGCTACTTTTGGGAGAGGGAAACAAAAGTCAGTAATGGAAACTTTCACAGAAAGACCAATTTGAAGAAAGTAACTGGCTCCATACCTCGCTTTTTGCCCAAGCCCTGAAAACCTCAAAGACGGTGTTCAAATCTACAATGTTGGGAGTTACGAAGGATAAATAAGTCCTTGAGATCTAATGCACGGTGCGATGACTACAGTTAACAATACTGTATTGTACCCCTGATGTTGCTAATAGAGTGCATCTTAATTGTTCACACACAAACACACACAAAACCCCAAACCAAACTAAAACTATGTGAGGCAATACATGATATGGTAATTAGATGACTGTAGTGACCATTTCACAATGTGTATCAAATCATCGCACGGGACACCTTCGATATATACAATTTTTATTTGTCGATTATATGTCAGTAAAGCTGGAAAAAGGAATACGTATTAAAAAAGAAACAAAAAAACCCCCAAACAAACAAAAAAACAAAATAAAACAAAAACGAAGGCACCAGTACCCAAGGTTCTAATCCTAGCTGGGCCTCTAAATCGCTGAGTGACCCTGTTCAAGTCTAAAATGCTGCCAGACCTCAATTTTCTCAGTGTAAAATTAGGAAATCGAATCACACGGTCTTGCCATGCTTCCAGAGCTCTGAAAATCTATGACTCTTAAGGAGTTTGTGGATTTTCCCAAAGTTTCCCAAAGCTGGGGGGGGGGGTCCCCAGCTACAGAAGAAAGGAAATCAGGTGAACACTTTGTGGTGGCAGCTGAGAGACTGTGAAAATTCTGAGCTCCTAGCCTGGCTCCAGTGACTTTGGGCAATTCACATAATCTCCCTGTGCCTCAGTTTCCCTTAGCCATGAAATAATAGCACCAGTCGGAAAGGAATAGCTCCTCCCTCTTAGAGTGGGTTGTAACAATGAAGTGAGATGACATTCATTATGTGCTTACAACACTGACTAGCACATAGGAAAGGGCCCAATACACTCAGCTATTACTACTGCTAATATTAGTATCATCATTACTTTGCTGTTGTTGTTTAGAAATCTTAATGGCTGTCTCTTTGCTTTGTAGCCCATTTTTTGGGTCTTGTTTCCCCCAGCTATTTTATACATTCCCTAAATGGGGGAAGGGCATCATGCATGGTAGGTGATGGGGTGTAAAATAAAATACAATAGTAGCATTCTAGATACTTTGGAAATATTAGTCGTAACAGGGAAAGGAGGCATAACCAAAATCTGGAATAAAAAATATAAGGGTGCCATTTTTATAGCATTCTTAAAATGTCAAAGTTATAGTGATGGAGAAATCAGTGGTTGCAGGGGAACACGGTTGGGAGGGTGGGACCATAAAGGGGTAGCATGAGGGGATTTCTGTGTGGGGATGGTACAGTTCTGTACCCTGATTGGGGTGGTTACATGAATCTGTTCATGTGATGGAATTCCAGAGATCTATGCACACACATACACAACTGAGTGCATGTAAAAATGGACAAAATCCAAATAAGGTCTGTAATTTGATTAATAGCATTGTACCAGACTTAGTTTCCTGGTTTTGATGGGGTGCTATGGTTTCGTAAGATGTTACCATTGAAGGAAGCTGGGGGGAGGGTCTGCAGGAACCCTCTTTACCCCTTTGCAACATCTTGTGAGTTCAGAAATTATTTCAAATTAGGGGCACCTGGGTGGCTCAGTCGTTAAGCGTCTGCCTTTGGCCCAGGGCCTGATCCCAGGGTCCTAGGATCGAGCCCCGCTTCTTCCTCTCCCACTCCCCCTGCTTATGTTCCCTCTCTCACTGGCTGTCTCTCTCTCTGACAAATAAATAAAATCTTTAAAAAAATTATTTCAACTTAAAAAGTTTAAAAAAATTACAGTAGCAGCAGGGAAATGAGAACTATTCACTTAATAGGTGATTACAAGATACAACAGAAAGCAAATTCACGTCTTGTCCAGTAGCTTCGATCACAGAATCAGAATAGGATGGGCCACAACTGAAAGAGAACCAACCACCTTAGGTTATCCAAGGAGCACCTGACCTTGCGGTCACCAAAGCCAGGACACCAAAGTCGCCGGGTATTGCCAGGAAAGAGGGAGGGATGAGTGGGAGCAGCTCTGTGGGACCCGCCCTGGGGTGGAGCACACAGTCCTGCCGGAGGCAAATGTGGGTGGGATCAGAAGAGGAAGCGGGGAGGAGAGGGGTTGGATTTTCTGGAAGTAGGTAAGCCGGGATGGCTGCTGGAGAAGACCAGACACTGGGGGACTCTCCCCCTAACCCCACCACCAGGCTGTGTGCACCTTCAGCGCTTGACAACCCCCTACCCCACAGGCTGGCTCCTTTGAAGGGCTGGTTTCAGATGGGGATATGGAGGAGCAAAGCTCTATGGAGGTGGAGACAAGGGTGAAGATGAGGATGGTAAGGGCAGCCTGGCGTGGTTTTGAGCACCTTTTGCATATGCTGACTCCTTCAATCCGTGTGACCCAGCCTATGAGGGGGGCATGATAATAATTACCTACTTTACAAATAAGGCAACTGAGACTCAGAGAGGTGAAACAAATGGCCCAAGGTCACACAGTGCAGAGTTGAGACTGTTGAGTTGTACTCTCCTTAGGTTCAGACCTCTTTTCTTCCTCATTGCATATGAGTGCTAGGGAGGAAGGCGGACTGCCATGATGCCAAGACCAAGTAGAAAAGTAGAAAACCTTAAAGGTTGTCTCTTTGCTTCTTAGTCTTTTTTTTTTTTCTCTCGGCCTGCTTTCCCCAAGTATTTTGTACATTCCTTAAAAGAGTCGAGGGTGACATGGTATGTGGCAGAGAGTAAAATAAAGGAAAATATAATATGATGTAATAATATTAATATAATACAATTATATTACTTTGTATGTTAATATTACATCATAATATAAAAGTAGGTTTAAGGATACTTTGAAAATAAGCAGACATAAATGGGAAAGCAGGCATCACCAAAAACTGGAGTAAAAAATACAAAGGTACCATTTATGTAATAATCTAAAAATGTCAAACTTGGAGAACAGATGCATCAGTGGCTGCCAGGGACAGGCTGAGGACAGCATATATGAGTTCACAGTATGACCCCAGTGTCAATGTTCTGGGAGAAGAAAGGGATCTCACCACTCTTTGTCACCCACAGGTGCCTAAACTGTCTTGGGTGCCCAGGTCATATCCATAAGCACTGGTTAAAAAATGAAAACAAAAACAAAAACAAAAGAAAGGAAAACAAAAACAACTTTAAGTCCACTCACAAAAAAGTTACTAAAAAACAATACTGACTTTACAAAAATAATAGCAACCCAGCTTCTTTGCAGAAGTTCATAAAAATTCCAATGTGCATCAAGACCAAGAGCATTTTCAATTTATAAATGAGACATTCAAAGGCAGACAGGGCCCCCAAAGCTCACACACACCGTGACGCGGCATTGTGGCGGAGGGAAGGAAAACTGTCTGCCGGATCACGATGCATTTCTAATTGAAGAGTTTGAGAATGCAAATGAAAATGAATCAGCGCCAACAGGGATGCCTAAAAGACATAAGTGAGAATTACGGCAATTAAGAATGTTGTCTCAAAGGAAATTAGACTGGTCCATTAATTACAATGCTTTAAAGGGAAAGAGGTCCCAATGAAATGCAATAAATTAAAATATCAAAAAGGAAATTAGTAAGAAGAGAAGGTGGAAGTGCCAACATGAAGCTAATCTCAGAGGTAGTGATGGGGACAGAGAACGGAGAAAAAATACTGAGAGTGAATACAGACAATGCATAACAGGTCCACCGAGGATCAATCTTCCTCCTGCTCCTTGCTCTCCCCTTCCTCCCTCCCCGTGTCCCCTCCTTTCTCTCCTCCCCTCCACACCTTCCCCATCCTTCTCCCCCTACAATCTCCTTCCCTCTCTTCCTGCCATCCTTCTCTTCTTCTGATTCTCCTCCTTGCTCCCTTTGCTCTCTCTTTCTTGTGTTCCCTTTCTCATTCCCACGTGTCTTCAAAGTGCTAACTCCGAAGGGGCAGTGACAAACTAGGAGTCATCATCATTCCTCCTGTATACAATGAGCATCCACCTTAGAGTGGCTTCACAGACCTGCTGCTGCCCAGCCTCACCTCCCCAACCTTCGCCCTTTGGATCAACTGCCACGCCCATCAAGAGAAGTACTCACCAGGCTGTCCCAGGTGATGAGATTCCTGATCCAGTGACAATCTAATATCCCCTTGCTTTAAGTTCTCCAAAATTATTTTTATTTCCTTGTCTCCTCAACTTGGTAATGAAAAGCTTGAGCTTCTGTTTTTGGTACTGATGCTAATTAATATTGATGTTTTTGATACGGATCCAGAGCCTTTGGGCGAGGTGTTCCCTCTTCGGCTAGGTGCTCCTGCTCTAACTCCACACTGTGCCCATCACATTGACTTTCCTCTCCACTCGCCAGAACCCCTGCCTTTGCCTCAGGTGGCAATTATGGGTCCTAGTAATCTCCAAATTCCTCAATCCCTTCCTAGGTCCCTATAAAGCACTCGCAGGTCTCCCCATGACAGGGACAGTTGGCTTTCTTGAATGAAACTCATTCATGCTGTTGTTCTAAACACTTATCATGCTTCTGTTCATGCTTTTTTTCTAAACACTTATCATCCACATGACTTACTTCACGTGTCTCTAAAAAATGGCATTATTTTAAATTTAAATACTTTAGCCTCATCAGAAGTAATAATATCTGAAATCAGGGCTTTGCATTTTTCTTATAAATATTAACATAAATGCACAACTACACAAATTAAAATGTCCATCCAGGTGCCCCTTAAATGGGCTTGCCTCTCTTCAGCAGCAGCACTCCCTGTGCGGGAAACACTCTACAGTGAGAAAGCATGGACTTTGGATTAATTATAATCTGATTGGCTTTACCACTTGCCGTAGGAACTGGGGCAAATGTATTATCCCCAGGGCCTCGGTTTTTCTATCTGTGCATTGGCTGCAACTATATCTGTCTTTCTAAGGGTTGCTTTGAGGACCTGATGCGTGCATTAGGACACATGCTTATTTCCTTTTTCCATAATGGTGGCTCTCATTCCCCACCCAGTGTGTTCAACTCTTTGAGAGTCTTGGATAAATCTGAACACATTTTTAATTACGATTACTGATCAGAAGTCTCTCCCCACACGTTTATTTAAATGTTGGTATAAGCAAGGTGAGGGCATCTGACTTTCTTTCAAAGTGAAACATAAGCTCCTTGATAAATGGACGATATTTCATAATTTCTTAGCATCACCATGATGCTTGCCTGGGCCAAGCATATGGTGGTATTCCATCAGTACCTGCTGACCTGCTGTTGATTGATCCCTCATCCTGGCCAGAGCTCTGAACATTGCCAAGGTGGGGCTCTGCTGGAAGTGTGGCAGTGAGGCCAGTCGGCTCACATGTCCCACAGAACAGTTCTGGCTTTAAAACAGGGCCATAAGCAGGTCCCCGGCTCTCTCTCAGGCTTGCCAACGCTTCTACCATTTCCCATCTGTGTTTCTATTTTTCCTGTGAGAGTAGCTTTATTGATCTCATTAATTCTCTTTTCCATCTTTGGCATGGCAAGGTGATATTATCCACGCTTTAATGCCTCCTGTGTTTTGCAAATTACAGGATTATTATGGATAGAATGACAAGAAATACTGTTTTCACCAAATCATGGCCAAAACCACGAACTATCCTTCATTTAAATGGCAGGGGATAATCTGTCCTGGGGGGTCAGCTCGTCCAGGCCTCAGGGCTACAAACACAGATGTAGAATTTCCTCTCAGCTGAGATATTTCCATGTGAAGCAAAGCAAAGATTCCTTCACTTGAACATTTTTATTTTTGAATTCCTGGAGGCAGTTACAGATTTCCTAATAAGGGGATTTTTTTTCTTTTGTAGCAATTACATATGACTATTTTTTCTTTTGAGTGAAAATTAGTTTGAGGAAGTCTTAAAAGGAATTATCTGAGGGATGCTGGAACTCAAGATTTAGAGATTAATAAGTACTTTATAAAAAAAAAAAACCCAAAAAACAAAAACCCACCAAAAAACCCCAAAAAACAACTCTCTACTGCTCTGCTGTAAAGACAAGAAAAAGTCTCTCTTATGCAAGTTCTTTTAGTTCGATAACTAATCAAAATCACAACCACCACCAACAGAAAAGTTTCTCCTGATCTTATCTGATACTTAGAACTCTTTGCAAGAGAAAAGTAAAGAAAAGGAAAATAAGTGGCTTCTCCATAGACCATGAATTCCCCAGAACAGGAGCTTCTGTATCTATAAGAGTGTCCTAAGAACTTAGGGTATCTAGAACAGAGGGGGCACCTAATAAATGTTGATTATGGAACAAAATGAATACACGCTTTTGTCCCTTAACATTTTTTTTCTTCAAGTATAATAATGTATACACTCAAAAGAACACACATCCTAAGGGTACAATCAGATGAATTTTTACAAACTTAAATTTACTGGCATTGCTAGAATCCAAAGCAAGAAGAGAACAATACTATACCCCCAGTATTCTCCCTCACATTCCTCTCCAATTGTTACCCCCCAAATATAACCACCATATTGACTAATTTTTTGCCTTCTTTGAGCTTCCTATAAATAGGATCACACAGCATGTCTTTTTTGTGACTGACTTCTTTTGTTCAATGTTATGGTTCTGAAATTCATTTAGGTTGATACATGTAGGTGTAAGCTGTTCATTCTAATTGCTATATGGTGTTCTGTATAGGTGCAGTGGACTTCATGTTTGTGGACTCCCCCCTCACCTTCAAAGTTGAAGCTCTAACCCCCAGGGTGGTGGTACCTGGAGGTGGGGTTCGCGGGAAGTAATTAGGGTTAGATTAGGTAATGAGGGTGCCGTCTTCATGATGGGATTAATATCTTAAAAGAAGAGGAAGAGACAAGATCTCTCTCTCTCTCTCTCTCTCTCTCTCTCTCTCTCTCTCTCTCTCTCTCTCTCCCCTTTCTCCCCCTCTCCTCATGTGTGCACAAGGAAAGGCCATGTGAAGACATAAGAAGACAGCCATCTGCAAACCAGGCAGAGGGCCCTCACCAAACACCACATCTAGTAACACCTTGATCTTGGATTTCTCAGTCTCCAGAATTGTGAGAAATAAATGTTTTTTGCTTAAATCACCCAATTTATGGTATTTTCTTATAGCTGCCCACAGTGACTGAGAAAGCAGATATATATTACAACCGACTCAACTATCATACTGTTGATGGGCATTTGATAGCTTCCAGTTTAGAGTTATCATGAAATGTACTGCTTCAGAGCATCTCATATGTGTGCTTTTCTGTTGCCAGAAAATGGAAAGTCTGGGTCATAAGGTATGTATGTTTCCAGCCTTGGTAGAAACTGCCAAGCATTTTTTTTCAAAGTGTTTGTACCAATCAACACTCCCAGCAATAGTGAATGTGAGTTCCAGTTGCTCCATATCCTTGCCAATGCTTGATGTTTTCAGTCTTTTTCATTTTAGTCATTCTGGTGGATGTATAATGGGATCTCACTGTGTTTGTAAGTGTGTGTGTAGGTGTGTGCGTGTTCCTTTTTATTTTGAAATAATGAAAGATTCTCATGCAGGTGTAAGAAAGACACAGAGATCCCATATGGCCTTCATTCAGTTTTCGCCAATTGTAACATCTTGCATAACTACTGGACAATAATACGACCAGGAAATTGACATTGATACAACCCACCAGCCTTTGTCAGATTTCACTAGTTTTATGTGCACTCGTTTGCGTGTGTGTATTATCTAGTTTTATGTAATTTTCCCACCCAAGTAGACCCAATGACCACCACCAGTCAGGATACAGTCTTATTGTAAGAACCCCTCCTGCTACCCTTTATATCCACTGCTCCCTTCCTCCCTTCCTGGAACTCTCATCTCTGCACCCACTAATCTAGGCTCCATCCCTATAGTTTCACCATTTCAACAGTATTCTAGACATGGAATAATATAGTATGTAACATTTTTTTTGACTCAGCATAATTTTCTTGAGATCCATCCAAGTTGTTGCACATATCAAAGCCAACCATTTTAACTGCCAAGTGGCATTTCACAAATGAGCTTTGAGAATAAGCACCCGTTCCCAAACCATCATTTATAGTGGTTTAATTGATTTCTTTCCTACCTAAGGGATGATAAAAACAAAATTTCACATGTCCTTTCATTTGTTCATTAATTTAACCAACAATTATTAAGTACCAACTGCATGCCAAGCACTATGCTAGATTCTGGGCATATAAGAGATATAATGGCCCTGTCTCACAGGGATGTTCCTAGAGTCTATGTTGGGAGATGGACTTACAAATTTAATAGGACAAGACAGCATTACAGATGCCACAACAGTTATATATACACTTCAGTCAGGAACAGAGAAGAAAACGTTTGACTTTATGAGGATAGGGGATGGAAGATGAGTCCAAGAGATACTCTGTGGGGGCAGATGTAGAAGCCAAGTCTTGGAAGATGAATGGTTTTCCTGATGGCTGTGAATGAGAAAGGAAGCAGGAGAAAAGGGCTTTCAGAGCAGCAAGAACAGTTTGAGTATAAAATGGAGGTGGGAAGTAGTCTGTACTCATTGCAGAACTCAGCATACCATGGCTAGCTAAGTGGGTGGGCTGTTGAAGAAATGGAGTTGGGGAATGTCACCATCTTTCAGGAGCACATGTTCTTACTGCAGACACAGTCACAAGCTGCTACCCAGACGCCGTCAGCAGAATTGTACTAAAATACCCTGAGTCTCGTGGACTCCAGCCACCTTGACTTTGCAATTCCCCAAGGATCCTTGCATTAGACATGGCCAAGGACAATCACTCAAGTCACACACCTTTTACACCAGTTTCAGGAGTGTTTACCTCTCAGTTGTGCCTAACAACATGGCGCCCACACACACACACACACACACACACACACACACACACACCCATCCATCTACTTTGATGTTAAACATAAGCTTCTTTCTTGCCCTCTGGTCTGAAATGGGAATGAGGGGACTTCCGTAAGTAATAATAATATCAGTATTTATGTTGTTCTGTGCCTTCCATATAGCCTCTCCTCACACCCTCAACTCAAGGTAGACTCTACTATCACACCCAATTTTTAGACAAGGAAACTGAGGCAAAATGAGATGAAGTGACTTGCCCAAGAGCTTACAGAGCTTACAAGCAGCAGGTGCAGGTTTTAACTGTATGATGATTCTCCAAAGTCCACGCACTAGTGGTTGGTGGACTCATGGGGAGGGGAGAATTTCCTGAGACCTGAGACACTGGGTTCAGCCAAGGTAGAGAGAACCCACATGATGGGAGGTACAGAGGTCATGTTCCTACTGCATCAAGGCAAGCTCAGTCCTCCTTTTAAGTCCTCCTTCATCTCAAAAGATTTGGTGTCCTGTAATAACATTAATTCCCTGCAATATCTTGGCTGCTGTTGATATCATAGGCTTCTGGTGCCACCCAAGGCACGGTCTTTCCAAAGAACTCATGATTTTCCCAGGCTTCTGCGAGCCCAGCCAAGTCTGACCCAGCTTGCAAGCTGGCAAGTCTACATTTCAGTTCCTTGGTTTGATTTCCATCATAATCCACTGCAAACAGGAGTTGTTGATTTTCTTTAATTAAGGCTGGAAGGATGGCTTCCTGAGTGGGTAATATATTTCCAGAGCTCAGCATTTCATCTGCATGGCCTACTTTTCACTCAGAAATGGGGCAGATTCATTAAAAGAATGGCCAGACGGCTTCCTCTTTGGTTGCTTGTTTGCCTACATTTAATGAATGAATAAATAACATGCCTATTCATTACCAACTTTTGAGTGGAAATAATTGCTGGGCTCCCTCATCTGCTTGGAATAATGTTCTTTGCGTTTGGAGCGCCTTCTGCCTCGGTCACCACAGTGTTCCCCAGTCAATGGGCCAGAGGCATCCTCCAGGGGATGATATTCACCCCTGACTCACCTTGGAGAAAAGCAATCACTCTTCTGGTCCTCCAGGGTCTCATTCAGTGCAGTGAGAATGCTCATTTGTGGAAGGAGACCCTGGGACCCTAAGAAGTAAATGAGACTGATAGGCCCATTAATTCTCTGAGTACACTCTGGGGGCACCTGGGGCATTATGGTGTAATTACTGCTAAGAAAGTCTAAATTCCTATGTACTTTGCCAAAAAAGCAAAGGGAAATACTCAGTTGTGCCCTGTCTGTGAACATGTGCCTGACTCTGGCCGCAGGAAGCCTAGAGGGCCATCATGGTGACTCTTGGTTGATAGAAGGAACAAGAGACCCTTGAGACTTTTTTCATTCATCACTCAGTCATTAACAATCATTTGCCAAGTGCCTACGCTGCCCATAAATTAAAGATTATTGAATCCCTCATCTCTATCCTAGATCAGTAAAATTGCTGCCCAAATGGTCTCACAGCCTCTTTCATTACCTTCTTCCGGTTATAGTCACTCCATGGTTGCACAGTGGTCTTTTGAAAACACAAATATCATCACAACACTCCCCTGCCAAGAATCCAAGGGTTTCCCATTGACTATAGGATTCCATACAAAGTCCTTTGTGTGACCCATAGGGCCTTCCATGGGCAATTTGTCCCTTGGCTACTTCTTCAGCTTCATCTCTGCTACCCTCTGCCCCATTTAATCATCCGCCTGCCACATGAAGCTACATGCCATTTCCTGAATATATATTACATGTTTTCCACCCCTGTGTTTCTGCCTACACATTTTTCTCCACCCCTTTCCTGTGACCACTGTACATTCTTTGAGATGCTAGATCAGAGAATACCAACTTAAATCCCTAGAGAGGTCAGCCAGGTTATATAATTTTATGATGGGGGCCATGAATAATGTAATAGGGAGTGGTGGGGCTTGGGGCAAACTGGAATGCATGCCCTCTCTAAAAAGAGCAGCCACCACTCAGCAATACCTAACTGTTGCCACGAAGGGATGTGAACACGGTGTTTTCAGATCCACTACTTTTAAAGAGAAGTTGGAAATCTGGATTTTTATTTGAAATCTTCCAATTTTTAAATGTTGTAAACATATTCTTTTTTAATTTAATTTTTAACGTGTTGGGACCAACCAAAGTGAGTCTGGGCTCTTAGGGCAGTTCACAGGTGCTATTTCTTGACTCCCACCCAACATGGACTCTTCTTTGTCTTAGAAAGGTTAGTAACGTGTCACCTCCTCAGTGAAGTCAATCCTCCTTTGTGCGTGTATTATAGCCTGTAGCTCAACTGAGAGCTTCAGGGACCAATCTTTTCAAGTTAGCATAGAACACTGCATTTAGTAAATGCTCAGTAAATGTGGGATGGATAAACACACACACAAGCAGTTGAATGGGCAAATGAATAAAGAAAAGACAGAATTTTTTTTTCCACCTGTAAGCTTATAAATCACACCCCTTCAGAAAGAATGAGGGATGCCATAGCTTTCTTAATGGTCAGGAAGAGAAGTTTTATTTGTCCAGCCTTCAACTCTGGTCATAAGAGGAGCTGGCACTCACCTGTGAAAAGCATTTTGAGAGGCGACACTCAGTCCCATTGCCTAAAAATATCCACCACTCCACGGGATCTGAAATTCCCACCATTAGCACCTTTAGTGGATGACATCACTAAAGGATACATTGGAGGTATCCTTGGGGAA
Organism: Ursus arctos; assembly: GCF_023065955.2. Classification (NCBI taxonomy): domain Eukaryota; kingdom Metazoa; phylum Chordata; class Mammalia; order Carnivora; family Ursidae; genus Ursus; species Ursus arctos. Next base: position 78,586,912 of record NW_026622874.1, on the reverse strand, counting down.
CTAGCTCTTCCCTGCAGGAAATGTAAGGAGCATTGTCTGTTCTGCAAAGTTGATCTAAGAATATCCTGGGTTCTTTTCCCATTGATGACATCAACTTGCTATGTGTTCTTAGACAACTTACTTCCCTTCTTAGGACCCTGGGGGTCTCCATCATTCTCAACATTTGATGTGACATGAAATTAGGTAGAACTGCTATCTTTGACCAGGTCAGAAACTCAAGTGGATATGGCCTGGCTAAGGAATTTGGCACACTGGAAGCCCCTGCTCATCTGAAGAGGAGAGCCACTGTGTACTGCCAGGTGGGGATATCAGCCCAGAGTTAACGGATCAAATGATCCAGAGAAGCCAGAAATCCATGATTTTACATAAAGCATATCAGTTGTTTGGATTCTGGTGACTACATCACTTAAGTAAACCAAGAAACCCAAAAAGTGTTGGCAAAACAAAACATTGACATCGACTATATCAGATCCACCTCTGAACCAGCCCCTTTGAGGAGGGGAATGAAAGCTGATTGGCTAACCCTGCACTGCATGTCCACCTCTCTTGAGATGATTCCTTATGTCAAAATCAGAAAAAAAAAATTAGACAAAAGTAACAGATATCTGCTGTAAGGCACAAACTGAAAAGATAAACATCACCTCGCTCCCCACTATTTCTTCTTTTTCCTAGTGCCAAGCATTGTTTAGCTTGAAAGTGTTTGATTTGAAAAAAACCCATATACCTATTATAAGCAGATCTCTCCTTACTCATAAAGGATTTCTGCAGCGTGCTCTCAAGAAGGAGACAGCCCTTAATGATCCACGTACTCCCGCCTCCAGGTCTCGCCGTCCACACAGCAATTCTGCCCAAGGAGACCTTGGTTCACTTCTCAGTAATTCTGATTCTCAGGAACTGGCTTTTGTTTATTTTCTCCTGTCTAAAGCATACATATTTCACTCCAGCAGCTTTTCCACATCAGCAAAATGTGGGGTACCAGCACAAGATTCCTCTCATGCCCTGCCTCCTTCCTGATTAACTCTATTTAGATAATTTATTTTGGTTGCCTGTTTGCCATTTGGGAGATCGATACAAATTTAAATGAGAAGCAAAGAGTATTTGCAGGTACTTCAAGTGTTGATCAAACACAGAGCGGGCTGCTGAGGTTCTGCCTTGGAGATGAGCTCTCTAGGGATCATCTGGATCTCATCTTCTGGAAAAAAGATGAAAGACAGGAAGGGAGGGAGAGAAGAAAGGAGGGAAGGTAAGAGAAACTGGGGAGAGAAGAAAAAGGAAAAAGAAAAGAAAAAGTGGCCAAACCTGTTTCCCAGGTTTCTAGTTGGGTTGGCAAACGCCAAATGCCTCTTAGCCTTTAGCTAAACTTTTATACGGATAATCTGCATGCTGAAACCTGCCCCATATTTCTGCTTGTATTGGTTCCCAGGTAAAGCAGAAAGACACTGCCAGCTCACCTGTGCACAAGTTTTTAGCTGTCAGTGCATATTTCAAACAGCACTGACTACAGAATGCAAACTCTTTCAGGGTGCTGGTGCCCTTCCTACCAGGTTGTTGTGTACTCCCGAATCTGATTTGATTTCACGGGTGCTCTCCCCAGTTGTGACTGGGCTGGAGCCTTCCCGAACCGGACCAAATCCTGTGTACTTGGGGGGATAGTGGATAAAGTATCCTTTTGTCTAGACTCAGTGGCCTCCTTTCTATTAGTTCCCCAGACACTGCCTACTTTCTTAAGAGAAGCAGATGGTTGGAAAAGGCATTTTTCCAAGGAAATCCCGGGTCAGGTCTTGGCCATGTGGCCACACATGTGGCCAATTGGAGTGAGGGATTAGGCGTCATGGTTGGACGCTGCCTTTCTGAGGTTCCATCCAGCCCTGTGATTCTGCACTCAGTGCCGACTGTGGCATCTCGATCCACGGGGAAGGTTGTGGTTAATTTAATCAACGGAACTGTATATTTGGCTCTCCGTCTGGAGGAAAACACAGATTCACACATCAGATCAGATATAGAAATCAATTCTGAATGGATTGAATATGTAAATGTGAAAAGAAAAAAGAAGGAAAGAGACTATATGTTTAAACTCAGAGAGGGGGAGACCTTCTGAAGCTAGACAGGAAGTCCAAACACTGTCCAATAAAGGACTGACAAACTGATTATTAAAAAAAATTTTTTTACACCTGTTCAACCAAAGACAACATAAAAACAAAAGACAATGATAACTGGGATGAAACATTTGCAGTACATGTGATTGACAAAGGAGTTAATATTCCTTATAGCTGAAGGGCTCCTAGATAAGAAGGAAGATAACCGAGTTTGGAATTGGGCAAAACACTCACATAGGAACAGGTAATTTGTGAGCAGGAGGCCAGTCAATATACGAACACTTCTCAACCCCATTGATAATAAGGGAAGTGTCAGTTAAGGCAACCACGTGGTATCCTTCTTCTTCCATCTGTGGCAAAAGATTAAAAATACAGATAAACTCCGGTGCTGGTTAAGGGTGTGGGAAAACGGCAGATGCATGTACAGCCAGTTGAAATGGCATATACTGTTTTTACAATGTAATCCTAGCAATATTTATTAAAATAAAAAAAATCCTCACCATTAGGACCAGCAATCCCCTTCTTTGGGGGGGGGTGCATATTCCAGAAATAAAAGCTGTACAGAGGCCTATTAGTACAAGGACACGCATGCACATTATAGCATTGTTTGTACTGTCCCCCTACAAGGAAAAGAAAAGAAAAATGCAAAAAGGAGACAGGAGGGAGGCAGGGAATGAGGAATATTCTGGATGCCTACAGAAGGAAAAAGGGTTAATGAAATATGGTAAACTATACAAGATACTACGATGTAGTCATTTAAAGGAATGAGTCAGATCACCACCAGTCAGACAGAAAGTGCAGGTAACAGATTTATTTAGCTTAGTTGGTGATACTGAAGGTGGGGGTTTGGAGGCAGGCCACTTGGATTTGATTCAGCATTTATGAACTTGCAAGTTAAATAACTTTGCTGAGCCTGTTTCCTCATCGGTTGGCTGAGAAAACTAGTGGGGACATTAGAAGAGTTGATCATGTGAACTGCTTAGAACCATGCCTGGTAACTAGTTAGCTTTAACAACTGTTAGCTATTATTATTCATAATGTATGATTCCACTCTGGGTGAAGCAATTAAAAAAACAAAAAACAAAAAACCCACCCATAGATGTACTTGTCCTTACTGTTTGAATGAGAAAATAAAGTGCAGGGGAGGTGGGCATATAACAGAGGAAGGAGAGGTGGGATTTGAAGGGGGGAGACCGATCATTTCTTTTTTTTTTTTTTTAAGATTTTATTTATTTATTTATTTAGAGAGAAAGAGAGAAAGTGCAAGCAGAGGGAGGAGCATAGGGAGAGGGAGGGAGGGAGAGAGAGAGACAGTCTCAAGCAGTGTCCACGCTGAGCTCAGAGCCCAACATGGTGCTCGATCTCACCACCCTGAGATCATGACTGAAATCAAGAGTTGGACGCTTAACTGACAGAGCCACTCAGGTGCCCCAAGATTGATCATTTCATCATTATATTCTTACCATTGAAATGTTATAACCAATACGACTGATATTCAGTACTTAGGCAATCTTCAGGCTACAGCAATTATTAAAATACTGAAATATTTTTGTACAAGTTGGCAAAGGATGTCCCTTACTATGCTGACCATCCCATGTCCTTTCCTAGGGTCTCCCCCTCCCGCCAGCCCTCCCCATCATCCAGCAGGTACAGGGTTAATGCTTTGGTTGTCCAGGGGGTCTTCATATCCCTGCTCCAGCCTAGGGCTTAGATCACTTATCTATCACAGTTGTGCATTCCAAATATCATCCCTACAGACAGCAATATTTTACCTGTGTAATTTTATTTTAAAAATCAATAAACTGTAACATGGAAGAGAGGGCAAGCCTACATTTCTGCATCTTGGTGGTATTCACCAAAGCCAAGACCTCCTTGTATGATTTGCAAACTACCACCTTCCCCTCCACTCATCTCTCACCAACAGTGATATTCAAATTACTCTCTACCTGAAGCTAGCATGGTAAATAATTGAGCCTCCGAAAGAATATTAAAGACTTAAAAAAAAAACCCACCTTAAATAGTACCTACACAGGCTTTTACTGCAACCTACGGGGTGTCTTCCTCAAATTCACTGCTCAAAATCTCTTGAGCCCCAGAAGTCTTTTAGAATAATACCAGGAAATGAATACCTACCTGGTAATGCATTATAATTTCTAGGTCTGGCTGTGGATGGAAGCCAAGCCCAGGTTTGTACAAGTTGGAAAAGAATAAAATGTCCCTGGCTGCAAATAAATAGCAGTGCCAATAACAGATTATAATGTACTATATCCCCAGAATCCTGGGAGGAGAGAATTGAGCAAAAAGATTAGATAATTAGCCTAAAAGGACAAAGCAAGCCCCCCTAAGCTGGCTCTATTATGGGGGGGGGGCAGTGGGACACAGTGAGGAAGCTTCTGCTTAAAAGCCAGAGCAACATAAATGGCAGACTTTGTTTCAGCACTGAAAATAGGTCGCAGGACTGCAGAGGATATTTTCATGGGACCCATTTCGCAGATGCGGAAGCTGAGGTGCAGGGAGGTTACCTCTCTACCCACTGGTCTCAGACTTTGGTGAGCTGGATGTGAAAGCAGGTGCCTCTGTCACTGAAGTCCACGCTGGCCTACCAAGCGAGGCATTTCTGTCTCCAGGAGACAAAGAGGCACAGAAATGATGAGAGGGATAGGTCTCTGAGATGTTTTAAAATCAGCTTCAGTGGCCAGAGCCCACATGAAAAACCAGCCCATTTCCAGGTTGATTTCTACCTCAGGTCAAGTCTCACTTAAGTCAGGGATAATTCACTTGCTGATCTGGTAAGACAAGAAGTCCTTCCCCCAGGAGTACACACACCCCTGCCTTGCTCGGGCCACGTTTCCCCTTGCTCTTCACCACTGCTTGTGCAGGGAGTTTAGAGGTGAAGGGGCTGTGTTGACGGTAAGAGTCCCCACAGCGCTCCTCCAGTATTAGATCGAAGAAAGATGGAGGGAGGATCTAGGGGTGCTCAGCGGAAGAGAGGCGCGGTGATTATATTGACACCAGGCAGCAATTCTTCACTTGTTGAAATGGAATGCAATGGTTAGGCAAGGTGTTACTGATATGCTCCAGTTCTCTGGGAGAGGTTTTTTTTCTGGGGATAGATTTCCTCAAATTCTCGAAGGGATCTGTAGCCCAAAAGAGGTTAAAAAACCCATTGTCATGGGGTCTCCAAATCAAATGTTACAACATTCATCTCCGTTCAGCCCTTCCAATGCACGCATACTTATTGAGATCCTATTATGGGCAAGTCATGCTCAGACACAAGGACTAGGATGGGGAGCCCAACCGATGCTCCCTCTTTCCTGGAGTTTGTCTTTAAGTCAGGAAGACAGCTATCACATGACTCTTCTGGTGGCTCATTAACACAATGGTGGTAAGAGCTTCAAAAAACAAGGGCCAAGTGCAGTGAGGATCTATTTCTTGGTCTAGTCTGATTAGGGATAGAGTCCCTGAGGTGGTGAAATTTAAGCGGAGCTAGGAAGCATGAACAGTTGGGAGGGAGGATAGGGTGGAATAAAGAGTATTCTAAATTCTAGCTGAGTAGCTAGTGTGGTCTTCAGCCCAACGGCATCAACACCACCTGGGGGCTTGCTGGAAATGCAACGTCTCAAGCTTCACCTGGGATGTAGCAAACAAGAACCCGGAGTTTTTAACAAGATCCCCAGTTGATTTATATTTGCATTGAGGGTTGAGAAATGCTGCTCTGAAGAGAAAGAACAGCATCTGAGGAACTATGAGGGGATCAGGTGTTCCTGGGACTTAGAGGGAGTGGTGGTGGTGATAGTAGAAGAAATGATGCTGGAAAGAGGGGCAGATCTCATCAGATTCTTGCAGCCATCTTTAGCAAAAAAAGAAATATTTGAGGGCAAAAAAGTGATCATGCTTCTGGCAAGATTTTCTAAAACCCTCAATCGGCAGCTTGAGCTATGGGGTTGTATACATACAACAAACGCTGAGAACGGCAAATACTCGTAGGTACCCATCTCCCTTACAACACATACTGCACATCACCTCTGTGTCCTCATCTGTAAAAAGGGGGTAACAAATCCTCCATTGCAGGGTCACTGGGATGGTTTAATGGAGCACTGCCTAGAATGCTCATATGTTGAATTGGATACATAGGAACTATTTAATAGATGAGTTTACTTCTCATCGATTCAACAAATGTTTGTCCTGGCCCTTCATCTGAGCCCTGAAATGGGAGCTGAAGATGTCACAACGAACAAGAAGTGATCTATAGCCTCAGGGAGCTCAAAATCACTTTGGGGAAGCTGGGACTCCAACAGGTGATTATGATAGATTGATGAGCAGTCTGACAGGGGAAGCAGGGGGGACTGTTGGATTGTACACAAGACAGATAACAGAGGAAGCTCCAGGATATCCAGGAAGCTCATGCAATGCCTCATGGAGGAAGGTATGTCTAGGGTGATCCTAAAGAATGAGTTGGACTCAGCTAGTCCAGGAAAAGAGAGGTAAACATGACAGACACTGAAAGGCATTTACAGCATCCAGAACCAAGAACAGGTTAGATATTTAGAATATTCAAAGAGCTCCTGTAAATTATGAAGAAAAGACAGAAAACCCAAAGGAAAAACAAAACAAAACAAAAAACCCATGAACCCATGAAGATGATTCAGATATGGAGAAACGTGGTTAGCTCTATGATATAGGAAGAGACACTCACACTCTTCAGTAACTAGAGGCAGGCAAATTAAAACAGATGAGATGTTACCTACCCATCAGAACGGCAAAACATTAGACAGGTGGCAAATGCCAGGAAGCATAGAGCCAAGAGCTCTCCTTCCTTCATGGTGGGAGTGTAAACTGGCAAAATCATTTGGAAAAGCTAGCTGGTGAGACTTGGTGAACTTAGGTATGTGTCTGCCCTATTACATATATATATATATATATATATATATATCCATCCCAGGGAGTTCCCACATAGATTCATAAAGGGATGAGCCTGTATCATGCAGTTTGTTTGTAATATCAAGATGGCAACCCAGGTGTCCATCATTAGGGGATTGCATAACTAAAATGTGATAAATGTATATTACAGAACATCATACAGCATAAGGAAGTCACAAGCTAAATATACAGAAAGAAATATAGATAGATCTTAAAACAGCACTGAGTGAAGAAAGCCTCAGGATGAGGTTTATAACACAATGCTATTTAAATTAAAAACACACTCAGAATCAAAAGAACTCTACATATTTTACAATATTTACAAACATATCAAACACGTGAAAGAAGGAAATGATATTGGGAAGTAAGTGTATAAGGAAAGAAGTAAATGAATAATAAACTAAGACAAGGGCCATCCATTGACCAAGTATGACGATATATCATGAGCTAGGGAATGTGATTAACTCCGTTCTATGCTCCTAATAGTGTTTCAGGCAGAGGGAATTAAAGTACAATTTCCAGAGGCAAAAGGAGTCATGCTGCACCATGGACACAGAGACAGTGCAGTAGGGCTAGAACAAAGAATGTAAGTCGGGGGAGTTCCAGGGTAGGGAGAGACCAGATCATGGAGGGTCCCAAAGCCATACTAAATAATCACTATTTACCCCTAGGATCATAGGGAGTCACTGAAGGATTACAAGTAATGTGATTTTGTTCCTAATCTTGTCCCAAACTCCAGTAATGAGGGAACAAGGCCTTTTTTGAATTCGTGCGGTTTATTTATCAAGTGTTAATGAAATAGGCTTTGGGCATCTTAGCACTGAAATCACAGGCTTACATTTTTCCCACTTTTTTCCCCATAAGTTCATTTTTTTAAAGTTTCATTTATTTAAATAATCTCTACATCCAACGTGGGGCTCGAACTCACACCTCAAGATCAAGAGCCACATGCTCTTCTGACTGAGCCAGCCAGGTGCCCCTATCTTTCCCTCTTTTAAACCAGATATGAGACCGTCATTAACACCTTCACCAGAAGCAACACATGAAAGGCAATGTAGAGTCACAGTGACTATGTGACCTTGAACAAGGTCACCAAAACTCCAAACACGAGTTGTTTTAGTTTCCTTATTAGTAATAACAACAATGAAACAACATAAGCACTTCCTACATTCAGTCACCACTGGAATTAAATAGGAATTATTTCTAAATCTTCACAACAACCCCTTCCTTCTTTCCTTCCTCCCTTCCTTCCTCCCTTCCTTCCTCCCTCCCTTCCTTCCTTCCTTCCTTCCTTCCTTCCTCCCTCCCTCCCTCCCTTCCTTCCTTCCTTCCTTCCTTCCTTCCTTCCTTCCTTCCTTTTCCTTTCTTTCTTTTCTTTTCTTTTTAGAGAGAGAGTGTGTGTGAGTGGGAGGGACAGAGGTAGAGGGAGAGAGAGAGAATATCAATCAGGCTCCACACCAGTGGGGAGCCTGATGTAGGACTTGATCTCACACCCAGAGATCATAACCTGAGCCGAAATCAAGAGTCGGATGCATAACCTACTGAGCAACCCAGGTGCCCCTTCACAATAACCTTATGAGATAGATATTACTTACATTTTATTTGAAGAAGAAACAAAAACAGAGACAGATGTTAAGTAAGCCCAAGGTCATTAACGGTTAATACGTGAACAAACTAAGGTTGAAACAAGCAATTCTGTTCATAGGCTGTTTAAGAGTCTTTCTGTGAACTATACTTCATTGTACTATAGTCCTTACTTCAAAGTTTGCAGCATTGGCCAAGATATGCATATAGTTTATCTGGTACCTTAGAACCAAGAAATCTGAATCAAATGTCCTCTGGACCATATTGGATCTATATATGTGTATTGTTTGAGATGAATAGGTAAAAAATTATTTTTATGTTAAAAGTCTATATTTTGAAATCTAAAGATTTTACATAAAAATCAAGAATTCTGGTTTCTTCAAAAGTAAAAATAAACTGTTGGAACTTTATCAAAATAAAAAGCTTCTGCACAGCATAGGAAATAATCAATAAAACTAAAAGGCAACCTTCAGAACGGGATAAGATATTTGCAAATGACATTCTGATAAAGGGTTAGTATCCAAAATATATAAAGAACTTATAAGGCTCAACACCCAAAAAGCAAATAATCCACTTAAAAATGGGCAGAAGACATGAATAGACATTTTTCCAAAGAAGATGTACAGATGGCCAACAGACATGGAAAGATGCTCAACATCACTCATCATCAGGGAAATACAACTCAAAACCACAATGAGATATCACCTCACACCAGTCAGAATAGCTACAATCAACAACACCGGAAACAACAGATGTTGGAGAGGTTGTAGAGAAAGGGATACCCTCTTACATTGTTGGTGGGAATGAAAACTGGTGCAGCCAATTCTGGAAAACAGTATGGAGGTTCCTCAAAACGTTAACAACTACCCTATAATCCAGAATTTGCCCTACTAGGTACTTACCCAAAGCTTACAAAAATACTGATTTGAAGAGATACGTGCACCCCGATGTTTATACTACTATTATCAACAATAGACAAATTATAGGAAGAGTCCAAATATCCACTGACTGATGAATGGATAATGAAGATATGGTATTTATCATTTGCAATGATGTGGAAGGAGCTACAGTGAAATAAGTCAGTCAGAGAAAGACAAATAACATATGATTTCATTCATATGTGGAATTTAAGAAACAAAACAAATGAACATGGGGGGTAACAAAAGAGACAAAATAAGAAACAGATTCTTAACTCTAGAGAATAAACTGATGGTTACCAGAGGGGAGGTGGGTGGGGGGATGGATTAAATAGGCGACGTCAATTAAGGACTGTACTTGTTATGATGAGCACTGGGGGATGTATGGAAGTGTTGAATCACCACATTGTGCACTTGAAACAAATATTGCACTGCATGTTAACTAGCTGGAATTTAAATAAAAACTTGGGGGGAAAAAAAGAACCCTGTTTCTTGTGAAAAGTTGGAAAATTTGGCAAGACTGGTCTCCCATACTCTTTTTTAAAAAATCAGTGGGAGCTGAGTAGCAGCTACGCATTTAGAGAGGGCACATGCTTTCCAATTTTCCACAGTCCCCACCACTCCCAAATGTACCATAATCCACCAGCATCATGTACCTCATTTGCTTTAACTGCCCAGCCCTAATGGACTTTGATGTTATGACCCCAGATGCAGATAGTACAAATGGCCTCATCACTGAAAGCACAGGGCAGTTCAGGGCTTTAAAAATCCAAAGTCTGACCTATCTCAAGAAGTGATTCCAAATAAAAATCCTCCTGGAGATTTACCTCCCTGGTCTCAACTCTAATTGGTCATTTCCCCTTTGGCCTTAATTTCCTCTTTTACAAAATGGCCAAGTGACACAACAGTAAATACCACTGAAACGTGAGCACTGGAATTGTTCCTTCAGAAGCTGAACACTGGGCTTTAGCTTTCCAATAACTCCCTATTCATCCAAATCTAATTACAAAATGATTTTTAATCATTGTAAAATAAATTCACTCTTCACGTCTGGAAATGTTAAAGCCCTAATTTAACAGCACCACCACCAACAAAAAAATACCTTCTAATGGATTTGCACTAAGAAACGGAACATGGCCTGTGTTGTCAGATGTTCAATAATTTAACTACAAATGAAGTGTGCAAAATACAATATTTGTGTCATAAACCACCCGGCTTGTCACATAATAGATTTTTGAAGAGTCACGTTTCACGACACTGAGCAATGTTATGTTGGAACAGTGGAGTAGCCAAATTGAGGTTTATAGGTTCCGTTTGCTTATGTAGAAAGGGATTGAATCTCACTCAGCCAGTGGCAAGGAGCACAGAAATGCAATATTTCCCTGGATCCTGCCATTGGAAAGCAGTGGCTGGAATTCATCCAGGCAAATGGAAAACGTGAGTCATGTTCAACCTTTCCTATGTTATGAGATGTGATTTGGGTTACCTCTACACATCTAGGGGGATTTTGTGGTTCCTTTGGTATCACTGACCATGGTAGGCAGAATAACCGTGCCCCCAAAGATGTCCATGTTCTAATCCCTGGGACCTGTGACTATATTAGGTGACATGACAAAGGGGAGTTACAGATGGAATTAAGTTGCTAATCAGTGGACCTTAAGGCAGAGAGATTAGTCCAGACTCTCCAGGTGGGCCCAGTGTAATCACATGGGTCCTTAAAAATAAAAAAGGGAGATGGAGGGAGATGTAATTATGGAAGACAAACAGAGAAGAACTTAGTCTTCCATTGCTGGCTTTGAAGATGCAGAACACGGACCACGAACCATGAATGAGAGCAGCCTCTAGAAGCTGGAGAAGGTCAGGAAACAGACTCCTCACTGAAGCCTCCAGAAGGAAAAGAGCCCTACAGACACCTTGATTTTTTAGCTTGGTGATACTTCCCTCGGACTTCTGACCTCCAGAACTGTACGGTAATAAATACGTGTTGTTTAAGACCCATGACTTGAGGGGCGCCTGGGTGGCACAGTGGTTAAGCAACTGCCTTCGGCTCAGGGTGTGATCCCGGTGTTATGGGATCGAGCCCCACATCAGGCTCCTCTGCTGTGAGCCTGCTTCTTCCTCTCCCACTCCCCCTGCTTGTGTTCCCTCTCTCGCTGGCTGTCTCTATCTCTGTCGAATAAATAAATAACATCTTAAAAAAAAAAACAAAAACAAAAACCCATGACTTGAGGTAATTTGTTAAAACAGCAATAGAAAACCAATATGCTGGCACCAAAACCACGTCCACAGGAAGAATAAGAGCAGAACTGGCACACAGGCTTCTTCTACTCAAAATTAGTACACTAGGATATGAGCAAATGTCGTTACCATATTTCCTCAATTTTGTGATGCACATCTGTTTTGTTTTTCAAATTTTAACATATCTCAAATCAGGATGTATCTCACATCGAAGAATACAGTTAATAGAGTGTTTTTTTCCTCAAACCCTTCTAACAAAATGGAAAGCTGTTATTAAAAAGACTGTACATTTTACAATCCCGGCACCTTAAAATCATATAAAAAGTAGTCGTTTCAAGAAGTGAGCGGGGGGAATTCAATTCCACGAGCATTGATTGAGTATCTTGTCAGTGCAAAACATGTTGCTAGGCATTGAGGTGGGCTGGACAAGGAAAGAGAGCTGCTCCTCTCTCCAAGATTTTCACAGATAAATAGAACAATGACCCGCACATGATAAATTATACTAAAATTCTGGCTGATGTTATGATTAAAACTCCAAATACGTAACACTACAAACGCAGGCCCGTGCCTGGCTAGTTCACCTCCAAGTTCCTTGTATCTGGCCCAGGGCCTGGCACAAAGAAGGCACTCCTTGGACTGACTATGTAAGTATTTTACATGCTTTATCTCATTTTTCTAGATGGATTATATTGTGTTGCTATCTTAGAGCTAAGGAAACTGAAGTTTACAGAGAATACTTAATTTGCCCAAAGTCACACAGCTAACTAACAACTTAGGCCAGGATATCTTAGCCTCGGCACTACTGATACTTCAGGCTGAATAATTCTTTGTTGTGGGGGGTTGCCCTGTGCATTGCAGCACCCCTGGCCTCTCGCCATCAGATGTCAGTAGCACACTCCCTTCCACTTGTGACCACCAAAAATGTCTCCAGGCTTTGATGACTGTCCCCTGGGGGGGGAGGGGCAAAAATTTTCTCCAATTAAGATCTACTGGCTTAGAAAAAGAGGTATCGACATTAAATTATATGTGGACTTGAAATATGCCCACAAAATCTTTGATACTCTTTCTTTAAAGAGCTGGAGCTTAATTCCTATTTTCTTGAGTATGAAGAGACCTTAGTGACTTGCTTCTAGTAAACAGAATATGATAGATGTAATCGGGACATACAAGATTAGGTCACAGAGGGCATTTTGGCCTTCTCTTTGTTTTCCCTCTTGAATTGCTTGCTTTCGGGGAAGTCACAAGAACACAAAAGCACCCTCTGGAGAAGTCTACACAGTGAGGACTGAGGCTTCCTATGAGTAAGGAGCTGAGGCATCTTAGTCAACTGCTACGGAGGACACCATCTTAGAGTCAGCTCCTCAGCCCCAGTCAAGCCTTCAGATGACTGAAGCCCCGGCTGACATCTTTCTTTTCTTTTTTTTTTCTTTTAAAGATTTTATTTATTTATTTATTTATTTATTTATTTATTTATTTATTTATTTATTTGACAGAGAGAGAGAGCAAGTATGCACAAACAGGGGGAGTGGCAGAGGGAGAGGGAGAAGTAGGCTCCCCACTGAACAGGGAGCCCAACTCAGGGCTCAATCCCAGGACCCTAGAATCATGACCTGAGCCGAAGGCAGATGTTTAACCAACTGAGCCACCCAGGTACCGCCCTAGCTGACATCTTAACTACAACTTCATGAAAGACCCTGAGCCCAACCCACCCAGCTAAGGCACTCCTGGATTCCTGATGCTTGGAAACCAAATGAGATAATAAATGTTTGTTTTTGAAGCTATTAAGTTCTGGAATATTTATTACACAGCCACAGATAACTAATACAAAGTGAATGTCACATTGAGGGAAGGAGTGAATGGTTTAGAATGGCTGGCATTGAAGATGCATGGGGCAAAGAATACAAAGAAGGGAGACTGGAAAGGCAGAGAAAGGTCAAGGTGCAAAAGACCTTGAAATGCACACTCAGAAATCTGACCTTCATTCTGATGGGACTTGCTTGGGTCATCATGGGGCAGTAACATTTGTGCATTTTTTACTTCTAATAACACAAATATGGCAGTCTTCTGTTCAAGTCTCCTTGTGGTTTCTCATTGATTTAAGCATAAAGGATAAACGCTTAGTAAAGCAGAGAGGACCTTTGGTTTTCTTTCTCTTCCTTTTTTTCCCAGCCTAATCTTTTGCCACTCTGTTCCAGTACTGTCCCCATCCCAACACACACATACACATTCCCAACACTCCTTCTCCCTCAAACATTTTGACTTCTTACATATACTGTGTTCCCTTGTGCTTTTATAGGCTTGCCCTTGTCCTGGGTACCTTTCCTCATCTCTGCCTTTTGGACTACCTGGACTAACCATCCGTTTTTTGGAAACCTTTCCTTTCCTTCCCAGTCTGGGGAGGTATCCTCCCATATACTTTCACCCTCTCACATGGGAGTCTGGGCAGATCTTCTGCATCCATGAGATTATTCTGGTCTAAATGGACTCTTATTTGTCCATTTCAGCAACTCTTTCCCCACCTGGACTTGAGCTCCACAAGAGTTCAAAAAGGCTGCTCCTTTTTTTTTTAAATCTCTGAATAGGTGTCTAATAAATGTTTGTTGAACAAATGAATAAATACATGATTGAGTTGTTGCAGACTTCTATGTCTGCAGAAATCCAGATTTCTCTGTGGTTTGGTAGCTGGGTGATTTGTCTTGGAAGGTTTCTGAAGAAAAATAAGTCCAGCATTAAGGAGTCTTATCTTGCCCCATAGATGTATGTACCTTGTATTTGAGCTGGACATAAACAAGGATATAGCAATAGCGGGTCTCATTCTCCTCCACAAATCACTGGACTAGTTCCCCTTAGAGCAGACCAAGAGGCATTACCCTCACTTTGAAACATGACCTAATTTCACTGACTCATAGGCAGAAACCCTGAGATGTTGGTCCCTTTTCACCAATATCCCCAATCTTTTCTGATATGACAGGGGGGAAAAAGAGTATCCATAACCCTGATCATTTTCAAACAAGTTTGTTCTTGTTAACTGTTTGAAGCCCATTAAGTGTGTGGAGACTGTTTTTGGGAAGTGAGTTTGGCTTAAGGATACAAGCTGGGGCACAGCTGAGAATCTGAAATGCCTCAGATAGATCAGTGCAAAATGGTGAGCCAGAAATCTGAGAATTATGTAGGACAGAGGTCAGCAAACTATAGTCCACAGGCCAAATCCAGCTCTATTTTTTATGGCCCTTGAGCTATGAATGGTTTTTACAGTTTTTAATGGTTACATTTTAAGTGGTTACATAAGTGCCTATGTAATAGCTTTGATTCTGCCTCTTGGTTTGCAAAGCCTAAAATATTTACTATATATGGCCATTTAAGAAAAAGTTTGTCGATCCACGATGTATAACGAGAGAGAAAGAATTCCTCAGAGATGGAATCTGGCGAACAGACATGTCTACCATGGATTTTTAAGTTGCCTACAATGGGATATGCCATGTAACACCCCTCTTCTGTATCCCCTAGGGAATCTGTGTCACCTCTAGATTGGCCATTAAGACTTGTGAGTCACAGGGTCTTTAGTTGGGGACAAGGGGGGGACTCAATATATGTGTCTGAAAACAGGGACAGGGCACACAGAGGCAGAGGGTGGTGTAGCAGAGAGAAATCATCATCTGGTCACTTATGGCCTCCCTGTTACTGTCTTTAGGGTCTCAGGTTAGGTGGGAGAGGAATGACATGAACCCATCCCCCTTCTTCTCTCCCTACTGCCTAAAGGAGCTCCAGCCTGCTGGGTCTAACTGGCACTGTCCTCTGAGAGGGTACGTCCCACCTTCACTTAATCACAGGGTCCCCTCCTCTCCCAGCAGCCCATCAGCCAGAGTGCACAGCCACTTCTCGAAGAGAGCCCTCTTACCCATCAGGGGACGATAATGCCCGGCAATCATTTTGGCTTTTCCAGACTTAATGTTCTCTCTCCTCAGGTCTTTCCTGCCCCAATGGGAAGCGTAAGGATGCTATTTTAAGACATCCGTTCCTACCAAAATACCACTTTGAGACACTCATGTCCTTCCTTTCCAATAATCTCTTTTGTTTAAAGCATAAAGAACTTATCAGGCGGGGCAAGTCATGGCTTCCTATGGGAGGCAAGCCAAAGGGCAGTGTGGAGGTTCGTACAGTATTTCTGCTGCCCCAAGGCATCAGTGCTTTCCAACTCATAACGCTAAGGGCAGTGGAGGTCCTTTGTCTTATTCAGTTTCTCATTCTCATCTTCATAGACCGGGGAACTACAGGGAGAGGTCACCAGGGACCTAGGCTTTATGTGACGAGCATCGGGGTGAGACAGGACAGGCTGATTACGGCCAAATGGGCACTCAGCCTGGCCACAGCGAAAAGAGCTGGAGAACATAAAGAGAAAGAGAAAAGAAAAGGCGGTGGAAATAGTTTTTCCTACCATGGCAAAAATAATTGGGACTACATCTGAAGGTAGCATGAGGGCTGGGTATCCACTGTCATCATACAAATGAATGGATATTTGACAGAATGAATGATTTCCCACACAGCCCCCATAAACTTTTAGGTCTTATTTCCATCACTGTATTCTGCCCTTCTAAGGATAGCTAATATTTACTGAATGCTAACTATGCATCAGGTACAATGCTTATTTATTTATTTATTTATTTACTTATTTATTTATATTTATAAAAGACTTATTTATTTGAGAGAGAGAACGAGCATGCGTGTGTGCAAGTGGGGGGAGAGGCAGAGGGAGAGGGAGAGAAGCAGACTCCCTGCTGAGCATGGAGCCCAACATGGGGCCGATTCTAGGACCCTGAGATCATGACCTGAGCTGAAATCAAGAGATGCTTAACTGCCTAAGCCACCCAGGCGCCCCGATGCTAATCAGTTTATAAGATTCAGTTCATTAACTGCAAACCACAATCCTACAGTGTAGGAACTACTGTTACCCTGTATTAACAGAAGAGGAAACTAAAGCTCAGAGAGGTTAAGCCACTTGCCCACCATCATACAGCTTGTGAGTGGCAAAGCTGGGACACACAGCCAGGCCTGACCCCAGAACCTGAGCTCATAACTGCTCCTTTACATCAGCTCTCCCAAGGACCTTGCCTCCAGGATCTTGTCTCCTGTGCCAGCCAGGCAACAGCATATGGTTTGGAGAAACCAGCTCCCGTAGACAGCTGTCTAGATGGTGTTGACGTTATAAATGGTATTATAAAAAATAAGGATAAGGCTTATAAATCAGGCAAAGGGAAGTTATGATTCTTGTGGACACTCTAATCTATCTTCCTATAATTGCCTGTATATGAAATGCCTGCATGAGGTTATCGGAGTATTCCCCGAATCGCCTGCGAAGGAAAGATTGCAATTTTAGCAACCCTTGTTACACAAACCAAAGCAATCTGTTCTACTTTGACACTCTGACACCCCTGGCTGGCAAAAGGGATGGAAGTAGGGACAGACAGGAATTTGTGCACATTCCTGTTCCAAATGGGAAGTGTGAAGGGTTAACCATGAAGCATTCTCCCTGCAGAATGATGCTCTCTCCTCTAACCATGCCAAGGAAGCAATCTTTGGGATACTTGCGGAGAAAACCACAGTTCCACTTCTTTAAACCATCTTTAACCTTTAGCTCTAGAAACCCTAATTAAAAATCAATTCTGTTTTTTGTAGTAAATCTGACAGTAATTCTATCTCTAATGGCAGTGGCAAGATAAATAGTATGTCAGGTAAACTCAGCAGGAGAATGACATTTTCATTAGCAATTTACCGGGTGTGAAATTTCTACCAGGATAAGGCATTTCTGAACAATACAGGGTAACTATCCCCTTAGGATGACCCATTCTACTAATTAATGGGGGACACTAGTGGGATTAAAGTCTGCTACCCAAATAATTTTAGTGCTCACAGCAGAATTATTTTGTATGCACCTTGCACTGAGAAAATAAGTCAGGACCCAAAACAATAAACAAGCTGACATAACAAGATGATTGCAGCCTATTGCAGTCCAGAAAAATCTAATCTGGTCTCCTAACAGCATCACAATCTTTATTGTGACTGTATGGGTCCCAATTCATCAGCCCATTTCAGCAAGCTATCCCCGCCAGTAATCATTCACTTTCAGGGTAGCCTCTGAACAGGTATCGACTTTAGAGACTGGCAATCCATCCCTGGTTCTGCCGCCCTCCATCCAGATTCCTTGGCAGGCTCTGAAGCAGGTTGGGAGAGAAAAATTTGGCCCCTGCATGCTGGACCTCCAGAGAGACTATGGAGGCAGAAGGGAGAGAGGGCAGGCAAAATTCTCCAGCTCAATGCAGAGAGGATACAATCCCGGCATCACCTCTTGTTCCTGTTCCCATCCCTACAACGTCCCCAGTGATCAATCAGATCAGGGTGGAATTGTGGAATATCAGGACTAAAAGGTATAGAAAGAAAATGCTTACATTTACTGAGGGCTGATTCTATGCCCACTCTGGAGTCTTCAGGCTCTCGAGCACTATTATGGGGGATTCTTGGGAAAATCTGCTATAAGGGGCTCTGTCACGGCCCCATAATATTTTTTTCTCTTTTCAAGGAAACAGATGAGACTACTAGACTGGGACATGTTTGTAAGCGGAGATATGACAAGGTCTCCACACCCCTGCTGAAGGGGGGCCTGCACATGTCCACCACAGATGAGCAATACGGGTGTAGACCTGGTCAAAACACCGAGTTTGGGAATCCTGCTTGGTTGTTCTGTTTGTTGTGTGCATCTCCATAGACAAATGGGGAAGGAATGTCGGGTCTTAGATATGGCAAAAGGAAGCTGTAATTGGGAGTTTATCCTGGTCATAATAAAAATGTTACAACACAGCCCTCCCCTTTGCTGGAAGCATCACTTGATATCCCAAGCAGTAGGCTCTGGTGTTGAAGCTGGTGCAACTCTGTATGACTTCCATCTGTACTCATCATGGAGTCATTCATGGAACCGGCATGTTAATCACTTTGCATGCTGTATCCCCCACCCCCAATCTTTCGGTGGGCCTCCACAGAGCCTGTTGAGTGGATAACGAGTCTGTGGTCGTGCCCCCTGACCACAAGGGGCCAACGATAGACATGAAATCTAAGCCTAGACTGGCTTTAGAGATGGAGAATGTGGCTCAAGTGCTCTATGCCATGACTAATGGCCACATAATTCTGAGGCTTGCCTGGCTCTGAAATGCATAGCCGATATACAGAGAGGAAAGAAGACAGGGCAGATGAGCCCTCGGAAAGACACAAAGAGGGACACAAAGAGTGTCCCCCATCTAGCCACACCCCTAAGGTAGAGATATGCACTGGGTTTCCTGGATTCTGAGTTCCAGGTCCCTGGGAGACATGGCTGAGATCCCTGTCCTTGGATTCTGCATGATGTCTCACTGTCATAGTCAGGGTCCTTTAGAGGCAAGTGTCAGAGACACAACTCAAGCTTGCTCAAGCACCAAGGGGGTGTACTGGCTCACAGAGCTGCAAAGTCTGGGGACAGATGACTGCAGATGCTGCATGTCAACAGAAGTCCCCTTCCTCATCTCCTGTTTCTGCTTTCCTCTGGGTTGGCTTCCTTCTCAGATGGGCTCACCAAATGCTCTCAGAAGTTCTGGCCTTGCAACCACAATGAAGAAAGTGCCCCATAGTCCCAGTACGTTTAGAAAAATTGGGGGCCTGATGCTCATGGGATGGGTTAGGTCACAGCCACAAAGGAGCTAAGGCAGTGGGCAGAACATGATGACTAGTCAGTCCTCCCTTAGAAGTCCCTGTGAAGTGAAATCAGTACCATCCAAACCATGAGGATAAAGGCACAGAAAGCACAGGGACACCACCCAAAGAACACTGGGGTGTTGTTCTCAGAAAGTGGTGCTGGGCAGGCAATAAGAGGGAACATCTGCTTTACCCCAGCATCCTATTCAAGGGACTCTTGTTTTAAGTTAGTCTGAGAGGATTCTGCTTTTTGTCACCAAACAGCCGTTGACTAAACATCTAGAAAAATATGTGGGAAATGAAGACGAGCAAGACAGATTTCAGCTGTCAAAGACCTTACCTTTTTATAAGGAAGACAAACACAAGTAAAAGCTTGTTCCAAAGGTACAAGGAACCCCAGGATTTCAAAGGCAGTGATGCTGGCTAACGTAAGCAGGAAGTTTCCTCCGGTTTTCATTTCACTTGGGACTTAGGGAAAGAACGGTTAGGGTTTGAAATAGATAGGGAGAGTATTTCCAGTTAAAGAAAATGGTGTCATCAAAGACCTAGAGGCTGAAAAGTATAAGAATAAATAGAGATGAACAAGCTTACCCCAAAATATCTCCTGCATCTATCTCTCCCACCACTGCCCCAGTGTCATGCCTTGCCCAGACTCCTGGGACATTCACTTTTGCTCCAGTCCAACCATTTTTCACTTGCCACCTAGAATGACCTTTTCCAAATGCAAATCTGGTGATAATGATACCCTCCTTGCCTTTTCATGTTTCCCATTGCTCTGATGATCTAGATTAAGATTCTTACCCACTTTCGTCACTTTGCCCTCCAGCCCATTGCATGTTCTCTAAGTTATATGAATTTTCCAAAGCCTCAGATACGCTGGGGAGGCCACCTGAAATGCCCCCTGCCATCCCAACCCCTTCATGTGTTGATTAATTCATACCCTTCCTTCAGATCTCTACTGAAGGAAGAACACTCCCACTAGGCTAGTTCAGATCTCCCTGTGATGCTTACCCACTGTCACCTCATATTTGGCTTTATTTGCCTTATTTCAGTTAGTAAATAAAACTTAACTTGTATGACTATTTCATCAGTGAGTCTTCCTCCAAGAATAAGTTTTCTCAGCCTTGGTGCTACTGACATTTTGGCCCAGATCGTTCTATGTTGTGTGTGGGGGACAGGGCATTGAAGAATATTTAGCAGCATCCCTGACCTCTACCCACTAGATGCCAAGAACCCTGCCTCCCTGACTTTTGACAACCACAAATGTCTTGAGACTACCCAAAGGTCTCCTGTGGGGGTGGATGGGGACCAAAATTTCCCCCATTAAAAACCACTGCTCTACAATCTACTGCACTGTGGACTCCATTAGGAAAGAAACCAATCCAGTACCTGGTAAATGTAGATAATGTGGTTCTCAATTAACTGAACTTCAGAATCACTTAGGGAGCTTTAAAAAATTATGATACATGACCTGACCCCATACTAAGTAAACAGGAGTCTCTGAAGGGATGGGGTGGAGGGACTGAGGTCCAGGCATCCATAAAATGTTAAGTCTCTTGTGCAGCTGGGGTTAATAATCACAGAAGTTAAGTGTCCATTGCTGAAATCTTTGCTGGATTAATGTAAGGGAAGAATGGAGATAGTGAGAGGGTAAGAGAAGGCAGGGAGGGGGGGTGGGAGGAAGGAAAACAGGGAGGAAGTACAAGGAAGGAAAAAAGGGAGGAAAGAAGAAGGAAAGGAAGAAAGAAAACCAAAGCCTCTTACTGGACAGGGACTCATAAGAGAAAACTGGCTATTAAGGCTGGAAATCCAAGTTGGGACCATATTTGAAGAGCTGTGATTATTATTCCGTTGTACTTGGGGTAGCAACAGTAAGTCAATGAACACTGCAGAGCAAGGATGTTCAAGTTCAGTGTTTTAAGAAGTTAAGTGGGTCATCCAGCACAGAAGGAACTGGAATGAAGAGACCCAGGAACAAAATGAATTCTATGAAAACATTCGGAATGATAAGAAATAGAAAGGAGACAACAAATACCAAGGATTCTCTGCGGGAAGAGTACCCAGGTGATTATAGTGATAAGTACAGGGCTGCCTTTGGAAATGCAAGAGCCATGTGTCCATCATCCTGCACATAGTCAGGAAGACAGATGTGGAAGACCAGTGACTAAAATGATGTTATGAAACATGAAGCCCAGGATGCCACTGGAGCATAAAGTAGGTGCCTAACCTGGTCTCAAGGATCAGACATCACTTCTCAGAGGAAAAGACATCTCCGCTAGGACTTCCAGAGTGAAGGGGGTGGGGTGGAAGAGGGAGAGGGAAGGGAACTAGGAAAATATAATTGAGTTGGGGTGTGGCAAGAGCAAAGCAGAACGGTGCCTAGCTGAGGCAAGAAAAGTCCTGGACAATCATGGAGGTCTTGTAAGTTCTACTCAGGACCTTAGACTCTATTCTAAGAGTCAGGATAAGCCATGGTGAGAGGGTTTTAAGCAAAGTAGCAACACCACGCAGATTTGTGGGTTTTTTAGATCTTGTTTTTGCTATGGGTGCAAAGTAGAAATGTGGATAAAGAAAAAAGTCAGCAAAATGTTTTCAAGGCTTTGAACCCACTTGAGTGCAATAAAGAATGGCCATATTAGCAGCACTGGGGAGAAGAAGCCAGTGACAAGAATTATGGGACAAGAGGTATCTGAACATTTTCTTCCATTATTTTATAAAATCTTTAGGGTCCTGGCACAGAGTTGCCACGTTGGGAAGGGGAAGGAAGAGCCTTCCATTGTTATAGGTCCTGCAGACTGTGCTTGGACCCCTCTTTGCCTGTAAGTGTTCAAATTTCAGTGCGAAGAGCCTGGTTTGAATGAACCCAAGACTTTTTTTTAACTCTGGGCAGTGAAGAATCTCTCCCAGGCAGTTTCTCTGTATCTCTGAAGAATCTCAACGAAGAAAGAACATGGCCTGTGGAGCAGACCAACCCAATTTCCAAACCCTGCCCTATGGCAGACCAGCTGGATGATCTCCTTAACTAATCTGAGCCTCATTTTCCTCATCTACAAATTAGGAAGGCCAGTACTTCCCTGTGTGGTTGTGAGAATCAAATGACAGATAACATTTGGACAGTACCTAGAAAAGTGGTTGGCAGTAGATAAAGGCTGATTTTCCTTCTTCTCTGAATGGAGTCACCCAGACTAAGTGGATTAATCACCAACTTAAGCTATGTACTGCTATGAACTGTTATACCATGAATAGCCATTTCCACAATGTAGCATTAATTCAAAATAGTACAGGCATCAGTGTGATACATCACATCAATAAGAGAAAGGATAAAAACCATATGATCATTTCAATAGATACAGAAAAAGCATTTAACAAAGTACACCATCCATTCATGATAAAAATCCTCAACAAAGTAGGTTTAGAGGGAATATACCTCAGCATAATAAAGGCCTTATATTAAAACCCACAGCTAACATCACACATAATAGGGAAAAACTGAAAGCTTTCTCCCCAACATCAGAACAAGACAAGGATGTCCACTCTCACCACTTTTATTCAACATTGCACTAGAAGTCTTACCCACAGCAATCAGACAACAAAGAGAAATAAAAGGCATCTAAATCACTAAGAAAGAAGCAAAACTTTCACTATTTGCAGATGACATGACACCATATATAGAAAACCCTAAAGACCCTACCAAAAAACTACTAGAACTGATCAATGCATTCAGTAAAGTCACAGGACACAAAATCAATATATAGAAATACATTGCATTTCTATACACCAATAATGAAGTAGCAGAAAGAGAAATTAAGAAAACAATCCCATTTATAATTGCACCAAAAATAATAACATACCTAGAAGCAAAATTAACCAAAGAGGTGAAATCCTGTACTCAGAAAAGTCTAAACACTGATGAAAGTAATTGAAGACAACACAAAGAAATGGAAAGACATTCCATGCTCATGGATTGGAGCATCTATACTCTCCAAAAGAATCTACAGATTTAATGCAATCCCTATAAAAATATCAAGAGCATTTTTCACAGAACTAGAACAAATAATCCTAAAATTTGTATGGAACCACAAAAGACCCTAAATAGTCAAAGCAATCTTGAAAAAGAAACAAAACTGGAGGTATCACAATTTCAGACTTCCAATTATATTACAAAGCTGTAGTAATCAAAACAGTATGGTACTGGCACAAAATATAGACATATAGACCAAACAGGACAGAATAAAAAGCTTAGAAATAGAGCTACAGTTATATGGTCAGTTAATCTTCAACAAAGCAGGAAAAAATATTCAATGGGAAACAGTCTCTTCAACACCCAGTATTGGGAAAACTGGAGAGCTACGTGCAAAAGAATGAAACTGGACCACTTTCTTACACCATACACAAAAATAAACTCAAAATGGATTAAGGACCTAAATGTGAGATCTGAAAGCATAAAATCCTAGAAGAGAGCACAGACAGTAATTTCTCCAACACCAATTATAGCAACATCTTTCTAGATATGTCTCCTGAGGCAAGGGAAACAAAAGTGAAAATAAGCTATTGGGACTATATCAAAATTAAAAAGCTTCTGCACAGTGAAGGAAACAATCAACAAAACTAAAATACAACCTACTGAATGGAAGAAGATATTTGCAAATGATATATGTGGTAAAGGGTTAGTATTCAAAGGATATAAAGAACTTATAAAATTCAACACCCAAAAACCAAATAATCCAATTAAAAATTGGGCAGAAGACATGAACAGACATTTCTCCAAAGAAGACATCCAGATGGCCAACAGACATATGAAAAGAGCTCATCATCCCTTACCATCAGGGAAATGCAAACCAAAACCACAATGAAATACCACCTCATACCTGTCAGAATGGCTAAAATAAAAAACCGAGAAAACACCAAGTGTTGGCGAAGATGTGGATGGTGAGAAAAAGGAACTCTCATGTACCATTGGTGGGAATGCAAACTGGTGCAGCCACTCTGGAAGACAGTATGGAAGTTCCTTAAAAAATTAAAAATAGAACTACCCTATGATCCAGGAACTGCACTACTGGGTATTTACCCAAAGAATATAAAAACACTTATTCAAAGGCATACATGCACCCCTATGTTTTTAGCAGCATTATCTACAATAGCCAGGATATGGAAGCAGCCCAAGTGTCCACCAATAAATGAATGGATATAGAAGGTATGGTATACGTATGTAACAGAATATTATTCGGCCATAAAAAGGAATGACCTCTTTCCATTTGCAACAACATGGATGGATCTAGAGAGTATAATACTAGTGAAATAAGCCAGTCAGGGAAAGACAACTACCATATGATTTCACTTACAAGTGGAATTTAAGAAACAAAACAAATGAACAAAGAAAAAGAGAGATAGAGAGAGAATCTAAAAACAGAGAACAAACAGATGGTTATCAGAGGGGAGGTGGGCAGCAGGATGGGTGAAAGAGGTGGAGGGGATTAAGTGTCCACATACTGTGATGAGCACTGAGTAACGTATGGAGCTGCTGAATCACTACAGTGTACCCCTGAAACTAACATAACACTATATGTAAACTACATTGGAATTAAAATTTTAAAAAACAGCATAGGCAAGGAAGGCATACTTGAAAGACTCACCCACTTGCTTAGGAACTATGAATAAATGTTCATAGAGTGAAGAAAAAAATTCAGGACTCCAGGGAACAGAAATATTTGAATAATGGCAGAGCCAGAACATTTGTAGCAAGTCAATAGTCTACTATTCTCTCCCCAGCAAATTCTCTATCTTGAGCTTCCATAATATCGGCATCTTTGTTATGAAGCAGCTTCTGATCTATGACTCTTATGAAGGCATACCGAATGCACTTGAAGGAGAATGTTGCTTTATTACAAACCAAGGGCCTTGTGTTTATAATTTACAGTATGGTGGTCTGTGCCTGCCTGATACCATCCACAGAAGTGACAAATCATGCAAAGGAAATGAACTTATCTTGATGCTTGGCCCGTGTATTTAGCCAGCACTCTTCAGATTGCAAGTGGCAGACACAGAACTCAAAATGGCTTAAGGAAAAATGGAATTATATGGATGCAGAAGAATCTCATGAAAAAAATGGAACAATCAAGTTATGGAAAAGACAGGAATTCAGGTGGGCCTCAGGAACTGTAAAACCAAGGATTCAGTATATTGTCATTCTTTTCCCATTTCCTATAGCATTTGTCTACTTATTCTTCTCTCTCACTCCAAATGGGCTTTGGCTACCTATCCAAAAAAAAAAAAAAAAAAAAAAAAAGGCCTCTGACAACTCCTTGAGTTTTCTACTTATGATGTCAGTCCTCTAAGGGATACTGAGCTCATTCCGTCAATGCTGGTCCAAACATCTTCATGAATGAACTCAATGTCTCAGCTTGGGTCAGGTGCCCATTCTTGGGCCAATCAGCTGATCCCAGTACAGAGGAGTGTACTGTGATTGGCCCATTCTGGATCATAAGCCTACATGTGGCCCAATCAATGGTGGCTGGAGATGCAGGGTGGTTTGAGAACAGGGTCCCTCAAAAGGAAACCAAACAAAATTTGTAGGCGGAGGAGCAGATTCCAGAAAAAGAGCAAGGCTGGACAGACAAAACCAGGGGTGAACTCTACACTTTTCTCCTGGGACTAAACACAGGGAGGGCACTCTTCCCTCAAGCTTCAATCACTTATTTATTCATCTCTTTATCATTTATGCCTTCATTTGTATAAACACTAAACATTTATTACAGCACTATCTGTCAGACCATGGCCATTTTCTGGGTTTCGCGAGGAGCAAAGTGCCCCCCCCCCCCCATGCTGCTTTCATTCATACTCTTCAATGCCTCTGCTAGAAGGGCATTCAGTCCCATTCAACAGTGTGCAGGACCTTGTAGACCACTTCATGCCAGTGATTCCTCCTGTTGAGTAATCTATGCTCTTTGAAATGTCCAGCAATGGACAAATGCCACACAGATCTTCCCAATCTCTCAATAGTCACACACACACACACACACACACACACACACACACACACACACCCCAGGATGCCTGACTAGACACTGAGAAATTATTGGATTTTCCTCTAGGGAATAAAACATCTTGCTGGCCATGTTCACTCTATTGTATTGACTTGCCTCCTCCTACAAGGAGACCTATAGTGTAAAGAAACCTGAATTGAGCTCTGGCACAAATTCACTGTTTCCTTGAATAAAGTTACCCCCTCTTTGTCCTTGAGTTTTCTTATCTGAAAAGTGAAGAGCTTAAATATGAGATAAATCTTTGCAACCAGTTTTGGGAGAGAAAAACCAGGTCCTAAATTTTAAAAACTTAGCTATCAGGAAGGAATCTTCCCTAACTTTCTGGGTTGTGCTAGGGGGCCAAACTATTTTTTTCTCTCCTTTTCCCCCATCGTAGTTCTGTGTTATAATCGTCTTCCACTTCTCTGTGTTTCCTGCGACCCTGTAACTTCTAGAAGGCAGAGACCAGCCCTTAGTCATTCCAAAAGCTCAGCACAGAACTTGGCATATAATAGACACTCCATAACAGTCTGTTATATAAATGGATAAATGGATGGATGGATGAAAGACACATTGTGTTGGTCAACCTCACTTGTCCCCAGATATCATAGCCTGCTCTGAGCAAAATGACGACTACATTGACTTTTACATTGTGAGCCTGCAGAGAGAGAGCTCACGCTGTCAGGTCACACAAAAGCCAGCAGAATTCACATCTCCTTGGACGTTCTCCTGAGCCAGATTCACAGACATCCTGGTCTAACAAGTATAGCAGAGACCCAAGGACAGGACACCCGACCCAGAATTAATTAGGGTGATTCGGGCTGCTCAGATACTTTTTAAAAACAAATCTTAGTAACAGTTACCAACTGCTGAGCCCTTACTGTGTGTCAGGCACTAAGAGCTTTGAAAACATTATCTAAACCAACAGTTCTCACTCAGGGTGACTTTGCCCCCTGGGATATTTGGCAACGTCTGGACACAATTTTGACTGTCACTGTAGAAGGAGTTTGCTACTGGATCTGGTGGGCAGAGGCCAGGTGTTCGACTAAACAGCCCTCGATACACAGGACAGGCTCCCACAACAAAGAATGATCTAGACCCAAAGGTCAATAGTGCTAAGGTCGAGAAATCCTGATCTCCAGTCATCCTGTCTACAACCCTATTATTATTTTAAAATCATTATTATTATTTTCCTGATTTGAATTCCTATTGAATTCCTATTGAATTCGCGTCAAACTCCAAACATCAGGGTGCTCAGTCCCACAAGACCGTCTTCACTTCAGACGCCAGCCGATTTTACAAGAGAGGAAACTGAGGAATATGCAATACTGTATGTGCTTTGTGCCGGAAGCAGAGCTGGGATTTGCACCTCTACCTTTTGGATCTAAATCCAAAGGTTCTTACCAACTATCCTATAACTCACATTAAGTCTTATTGGCAAGGTTGAACTAAGTAGGGAACTTCACAGCGGCACTCCTGAACCTACTTAATATGCTGGGACTTGAAAATTTTCCTGCGGCTGCACCATCAGATTTTTTTACCCAGTTTCACATGAGAAACTAAAGATGCTACTTTGGCCAGAGCTGGGAGTATCTTTAAATTGAATCCAGTTCCCCCTATTGAAACATAATAACTTTTAAAGTAATCTAGTCTCTTCATTACCAGTGCTACATCCAGTTGTTGAAATCTCTTTTGAGTTGGTAGTTAAAAGGCCCAGCCATATATTTGTAACGTTATTGTTGCTGGCTCAAATGCTTAGCAACAACACAAACATCACTCAGAATCAAATTATCAGATGTACCGACAAGATGCTCCTCGATTTAATAGTGTGGTAAATGATGGCTGGGAGATGTTCTTTGAAGCTGTAGAGGCAAATGTGAAAGCTAATTCAATTCTCAAATGAATAAAAGTGAGAAACTGTTCTTATAAACCTGATATTACCAGAGATAGGGCCAGAGCATGCTGCAGCCCTGCGTGGGGGAGGAGAGAAGAGCAGAATTTATTTTATTTCTGATAATAAAGAGCTGGGCTCCGTGGCCACACAGGTTTGACCTTGGTTCCCGGGGGGGAGAACTTTAGTAGGAGTGACGGCTCATTTCCAACTCAGTCAAGAGGCTGCTTACTTTACCATCAGCTCCCCTTGGCGCTGCTTAAGAAAGGAAGGGGCCTCTAAAGAAACATCCAGGGCCTCAGGGAAATCAGATCTCTGTTTATTAGGCTTTGAGAGTGCAGAACAGCATTGCCTGAGAGAATAGGGGATCTCGGATCACCTAGGCCAGTGGCCTTCCGATTACTCAGTGGGACCCCAGGTTTTCAGAGGGGTATTCAGGGGAAAGAGGATCTGGAAGTGATTCATGGTCTGAAATTTGCTTTAATTTATCACACACACATATATACATACATATATGTAATATTGGACATACATTTGGCTTAGGCGTAAGATATTATTTAGGAAGAAAAGATTTTGCTGCCCACTTCTCTACTCACTTAGCTGAGGAACACGAGACTCTAAGGCCATACGGCCAAAGGCTCCTCTCCAACACTGATTCTTTGACATCAACTGCGTGTCCAATGGTTCAATTCCATTCTGACGCTATCAGAATTCGCGTCAAACTCTAAACATCAGGGTGCTCAGTCCCACAAGACCGTCTTCACTTCAGACACCAGCCGTGAATACCAGGAGCCACCCCACACTTCTTCCTGGCCACCTGGGCTCTACATTTGGGGTTTCCCATGATCCCCCTTCAGGTCTGACAATCAGCTAGAAGGATTCACATAACTCAGGAAGTGTTATAGTTGTGATGACTGTTCTATCATAAATGATACAAATGAAGAGCCAGATATAGAGATTTATAAGGTGATGAGATTCGGAAGGGTCCCGCGTCCAGGAGCTTCTGTCCCTATAAAGTCTGGGGTGTACCACCCTGCCTATCAATATGTTCACCAGCCAGGAAGCTCTGAGTCTCCTTGTCGAGTTTCTGCCAAGGCTAAACCACGCATGAGTGATTAAATCACTGGCCACTTGGATGGACTCAGTCTCCAGCTGTTCTCTCCAGGAGGTCCCGGCTAGCCTGAGACTGAAAGGGCTAAGCCTTTAACCACATGACTGGAAACTCCCTCAGTGTCCACACAGAGGCTAGCATGAGTCACCTCATTAGCATAACCTCTGGCGTGGCCAAAAGGGACTCCTTCTATGAATAAGAAAGACACCCCATCACTCAGGAAATACCCAAGGTTTTGAAAGCTCCAGGCCAGAACCCAGGGACAGAGATCAGATTTCTCTTTTTTTTTTTAATCATATCCCAAGGCTGAGGTTGACAGCACGACCCTGCTTTCCTGGGCACCCCAGAGTTTTCCGAGCAGTGAAATGGCAGAATGTAGAGTCCAAGCAGGAGAGACATAGCAACTGATTATTTTACAGAGAAGTAAAATGAGACTCAGATGATAGGACCCCAGCTACTTGGTGGTTAAGCTGGTCTGGAAGCTTGGACTCTAACCCTGAACTCTCTGTGATTCCCTTGGGGTTCCGTGTTTGTTTCCTAAGACTGCTAGGACCAATCATCACAAATTCAGTGGCTTAAAACAGTGCACAAGTGTTACCTTACTCATCTGAAGTTGAAGTGTAAAATGGGTCTGCAGAGCTATGCTCCTTCTGGAGGGAGAATCTCTTTCCTCGACCTTCCCAGCTTCCAAGAGATCACCTACATCTTTCCATTCATGACTGTCTTCCTCCATTTTGGAAGCCAACAGGGTAGCATCTTCAAATCTGTCCCTCTCCTTCCCTCTGCTTCCATCATTATAGTGCCTCCTGCTTCACTCTTATAAAGACCCTGTGATTACATCAGCCCCACCGGAGTCAACCAGGATGATTCACTCAACCACACAGGCAAAATCCCATGTGCTGTGGAAAGGAACACATTGGCAGGTCCAGGGATTTGGATGTGGACATCTTTGGGAGGCCATGCCTCAGTCGACCACAGCCCTGTCCTTCCCTCATGCTGGCGTGGACCTGCTACCCTCAGCACATGCTGGGTGCACCACACATTCCTGGTGACTGCCGTGCAGAGGAGGGGACCATGTCTCCCTTCTCTCAGCTTGTTTCTCCAGAGGGCCCCTTCTAGTTTTGTTAAGGGATGAAGAATTGTCCTTTGACCATGCGGGGCCATGATTACTGGAGGGGAGAGAACTACTTAGAAGCTGATAGACTCCTGTGTCCACCTCTGGTGGGTCTGACTGCTCTGTGTCTGCTGGGTCTGTGATGCATTCCCGGCCATCCTACACTGGGGGTGCGACTGGATGTTCATAAATATTGTTCATTCTGTGTCCTCCAACACAGCCCTTACGAGAGAGCCCTGCGAAGCCAAGTCTTTGTATTTTTCCGTGAAATAAACTGGTGCTGCATTTACCACTGGGACAGCATTTGGCCATCCTAAAGAGAGAGCTGAAAACCCATCTATCCTCTCTCAAAGCCCTCTGATTTGCTGTGTGAAGTCAAGGAATTTGTTTCCTTCTATTTCTCTTCAAAAAAAGCTAGAGTAGCTCTAATGAGAAATATCTTCACTTCCACGTTTCTGTGTAGGTCAGTAGTTTTCAGCCCCCAGGGGAGTTTGCAGCCCTGGGGACATTTGCACCCTGACCCCCACCCAGGGGACATTCAGCAATGTTTGGAGGCATCTGGGGAAGGGGGCTACTATTGGCATCTAGTGGGTAGAAGCCAAGGACAGAGCTAAACATCCTACAGTGCACAGGACACCCCCTCCCCCAACAAAGAATTCTCTGGCTCAAAATGTCAATAGGGCTGCAGTTAAGAAACTCTGTCTTACCCCCAAAGAAGAGGGAAAAATATCCCAGTAATTGTGTACACACTTGTTCTCTGCTCCCCCCTCCCCACCCTCTCCAGAGTTACTTGGTCTTCTCCACAGGACAGGGAGTGAGTAATCCTATTTTTCAGAATATGGGACAATTATTGAGGCACATGAATCAGCGGCAGGGTCTTTGTGCTTCCAAAGCTTCAAACACAAGAACCAGGCTACTTCCCTTGGTGTTGTCTGCCTCAGACACAGCAAGTCTCCCTCCTGCCTTAGTTGCCAACCCCTGCAGTAAAAATAATAAACAGGACACCTCTGCCGGTACCAGGAGGAGGGTGGGGACACAGCCTTTCATTGATTTGTCCTTAAAGCATCTGGGAGTGTGGACTCCCCACCTGGTCTGAATGCTTTGCCAGGTGTTCGTAGACAGAAGATATGTCCTTTTCAGGGATGTGATTTGGGGTGGGAGGCTCTTACCTAATATGGTTTCACTGGGTGAGGAGGATTTGCTGGTGATGGGGGTGGGATGGTGCAAACCACACACAGAGTTCATGGAACCAGTTCTTTGTGTAAATCTCTGTTAGGCTAGCCAGGAGGGGGAAAGGACTGCATTTTAACTTTGAATCCTTTGCATTTGGGTGTCTTGGCGACTGGACAGGAGGCCTAGATCAACAAGGATAAGCACTCAGAGCTATCCCTTGGTTTTTACTCTCCGGGGCCATAGGGAGCGCAAGGCTCTGAACAGAGCCGGGTAAAGCTCTCTTCCAAACAGGCTTCCCCACAAACCCCCCTCAAGTAAGGTTGTAAACCACAGGGACTTGGGCAAACCAGCCAGTTACGGTGAGAAGACTCCTTTGGATTCTGGCTCAGCTTGAACTGAGTGACCGCTGTATGGGAAAGTCAGGTCCTCGCCGGCAGGAAAAGATGATCAAAAGGGATTTTTGCATCAGACTGAAGCAGAAAAATCTTCTTTCTTCCTAAGACAGGGGATGGGGGGGGGGACGACTGCTTCACGTTTAACAGATAAGTTATGTTGTTATATAAGTTACGTAGTTACAGAGGATTTTAATTCTTCCTTCAAATGCAAAGAAAAACAATTATTTTTGAGATGGCTTCATTGATCCAAAAATAACTCTTGGCTGCAAACATTTATTCACACCACAAAAGGCATAAGCCTTCTTTATTGTAACAAGAATATTATCTTGTTACAGTTAATAGCTATTGAACTGCCTTTGTGTCCCAGGCACTGTTTGAGGTCACTGCCAATATATTATCTCATTTAATTTTTACCCATCCTCAGCCACAGCTACTGTGATTACCTTGATTTTATAAATAAAGAAACTGAGGGTCAGAGGGGGTAAAGTGACCTGTCCAAGATCACACAATTGATCAAGTGTCACAGACAGCATTTTGAACCTGAATTTGGCTCACTTAACGATCTCTCTTAACCACTGTCCCATAGAATTTTTACTCAGATGGATCCTCCATATTTTCACATCCAGATTCTGTCCTGAGAGTGACCAGAACCTCACTCCGGTTCTTCTTTTCTTGCAATGTCTTTGATGAATTTTGGTATGAGAATAGTCTTAGACCCATACAATGAATTTGGAAGTGTTCCTTCCTCTCCAATTTTTTGGAAGGGTCTAGGCAGAATTGGTGTTATTTCTTTCTAAAATGTGTGGGACAATTCACCACGGAAGCCATCTGAACCTTGAGTTTTCTTGGTGGGAAATTCTTAAGCTACAATTGCATTTTAGCTGATATAGTCTGTTCGAGCAATCTGTCTCATTGCGAAGGAACTTTTGTAGTTTGCGTCTTTCAGGGAACCAGGCTGCTGAATTTACAGACACAGAGCTATTTATGATATCCACCCTATTATCCTTTAAATAGCTATAGAATCTGTAATGAGATCACCTTTTTCATTGCTGATATTGGTTATTTGTGTCTCTTTTCTTTTTCTCAATCAGTCTGGCAAGATGTTTATCAATTGTACTGATGACGCTCTCAAAGAGTCCTCTTTTAGTTTTACTGGTTTTCTCTCTTTTCTCTGTTTTCTGTATCATTTGTCTCTGCTCTGATGTTTCTTACAGCATTTCTTCTGCTTACTTAGAGTCTAACTTGGTCCTCATGTTCTATTTCAAGGTGGAAACTGAGGTCCTTAATTCCCAACCTTGCTTGTTTTCTTTTATTAATAATATTTTTTATTATATTATGTTAGTCACCATACAGTACATCCCTAGTTTTTGATGTAAAGTTCCATGATTCATTACTTGCGTATAACACCCAGTGCACCATGCAATACGTGCCCTCCTTAATACCCATCATCAGCCTATCCCATCCCCCCCTCGCTGCCGAAGCCCTCAGTTTGTTTCCCAGAGTCCATGGTCTCTTGTGGTTCATTCTCCCTTCTGTTTACCGCCCCCCCTTTCTTCTTCCCTTTCTTCTCCTACCGATCTTCCTACTTCTTATGTTCCATAAATGAGTGAAACCCCTTGCTTGTTTTCTAATGTAGGCACTTAATACTACAAATTTCTGCCTAATCACTGTTTCCACAACATTCCAGATCTTGCCATATGGCGTGTTTTCACTTTTCCTCCATTCAAAATACTTTGCAATTCCTCTTTTGATTTCTCCTTTGACCCATGGTTTACTTAGAAACATGCTATTAAGTTTCCACAATATTTGAAGTTTTCCAGAGATGGGTGATTCATTTCTAATTAAATTATGTTATAGTCAGAAAACATTCTTTGGATGACTTGAATCCTTTTAACTCTACTGGAACTTGTGTTTTGGTCCAGGATGTGGTCTATATGCTCAGTGCTCTATGTGGACATTCAGAGCATGCAGGAAAGAACTTGCAATTCTGCTGTTGTTGGGCGGCGAGTGTTCTGTGGGTGTGAATTCAGTGCAGTAGGTTCAGTGTGTTTAAGCCCTTTCGTATCCTCACTGATTTTCCATTTCCTTGTTCTATCGATTACTGAGGGAGGATTGGAAATTTCTTTTTTTTTTTAAGATTTTATTTATTTATTTTAGGGATAGAGCATGAAATGGGGGAAGAGTAGAGGGAAAGAGAGACTCTAAAGCAGACTCTATGATGAGCACGCAGCCTGACGAAGGGTTGCATCTCACCACCCTGAGATCATGACCTGAGCTGAAATCAAGATTCAAATGCTTGATCGGCTGCACCACCCATGAAGCTGGAAATTTTTAACTGCAACTGTGGAATTCTTTATTTCTCTTTCGCATTTCTCTCAGTTTTTGCTTCACGTATTTCCAAGGTCTGTTACTGTGTTACAGGGCACACAAATGTCCTCTGGAGTGACCACCCCTTTATTATTATGATGCAACTTTTATTCTTTTAAATCTATTTTTTCTGATACCAATATAACTGCTCCAACTTTTTATAAAACTAGCGTTAGCATGGGGTATCTTTTTCTATCTTTTCATGTTTAAGCTATTTATGTGTTTGTACTTAAAGAGCATTTCTTGTATTTCCAGCATCTAGTTAGGTCTTGATTTTTTTTTATTTTTTATTTTATTTTTTAAATAATATTTATTTTGTTATATCAGTCACCATACAGTACATCCCCAGTTGATTTTTTTTTAAATCCAAACTCACCTTCTTGTCTTTTCATAAAAATATTCAGACCATTTAAATTTAATATGATTACAATTATTAACATAGTTAGACTCGTGTTGATCATCTTGCTATTTGGTTTTTTTTATTAGATCCATTTGTTTGTTTCCTTTCTATTTCTTCCTTTTGTTGGTTTGAGTACATTTTATGTTTTTTTTTCAAATAACAGCATTACTGAGATATAATTCATATACCATGAAATTCAGCCTTTTAAAGTATATGAATCGCTGGGTTTTAGTAAACTCAGTGTTGTTTAACCATCACTACTATCTAACTCCAGAACATTTTCATCAACCCAAAATAAAGTCCATACCCATTGTGCAGTCACTACACACTCCTTACCCTTCCCAGTCCCTGGCGACCACTGTTCTACTTTCTGTCTCTATGGATTTGTTTGTTCTGGACATTTCATATAATGGAATCACAAAATATGGGAGCTATTGTGATGGGTTCTTTCACTTAGCCTCATGTTTTCAAGACCCATCCATGGTATAGACAGTGTCACTACTTCATTCCTTTCTCTAACTGAATAATATTACATGTATAGATACACCACATTCTATTTTTCCCATTCATGAGTTGACAGACACTTGGGTTGTTGCAATTTGGGGGCTAATGTGAGTAGAGCTGCTATCAACATTTATGAACACATTTTTTTAAAGACTTTATTTATTTGGGGGGAGCATATGTGAGAACACGAATGGGGCGGGGACAGAAGGAGAGGGAGAAGCAGACTCCCCGCTGAGCAGGGAGGCCCAGGATGACAGAGGGGCCCGATCCCAGGACCCTGGGATCACAACCCACGCCAAAGGCAGACACTCAACCGACTGAGCCACTCAGGCGCCCCTATGAACACATTTTTATATGGATATATTCTTTCAAATCTCTTGGATATATACCTAGGAGTATACTTGCTGTCATACGGTAGCTATGTTTACCATTTTGAGAATTTACCAATCCAGTTTCCAAAGTGCCTGCACCATTTTACAATCCCATCAATAATCCATTAAGGTTCTAATTCCTCCACATCCTTGCTAACACTTGTTATTGTCTTTTTTTTTTAATTATAAATATTTTAGTAGGTGCATAGTGGTATCCCATTATGGTTTTCACTTGCCATCTTCCTAGTGACTAATGATATTGAGCATCTACTCAGTGCTTATCGGCCATTTGTTAATCTTCCTTGGACAAATGTCTACTGAAATCTTTTTCCCATTTTTAAATTGAGTCTTTCCATTGTTGAGTTTTAAGAGTTCTTTATATATTACAGATACAAGGTCTTCATCTGATACATGATTTGCAAATATTATTTGTCATTATGTGAGTTGCCTTTTAACTTTTTTTCATGTCTTACAAGGCACGAAAGTTTTTAATTTTGATGAAGTTCAGTTTGTCTCTTTTTTCCTTTGTCACTTCTGTTTTGATATTATAACTAAGCAGGCTTTGCCTAACAGAAGGTTACAAAGATATACTCCTTTTTTTTTTTCTGGGAGTTTTATAGTTTCAACTCTTAACATTTAGTTTGATAAGACATTTGGAGTTAATTTTTGATGTGAGGTTGGGATCTAGTTTCATTCTTGTGAATATATGGCTGCCTAACACCAATTGTTAGAAAGACTATTCTTTCCCCCATTAAAGTGTCTTAGCACCTTTGTCAAAAATCAATGGACCATAAATTTAAGGGCTTATTTCTGGACTCTCAATCCTGTTTCATTGATCTATATGTCTAGCCTTATATCAGTACCACACTGTCTTGATTACTGTAGCTTTGGAGAAAGTTTTGACAGCAAGAACCTTAAGTCCAACTTTGTTCTTTTTAAGATCGTTTCGGCTATTCGAGGTCACATGGGTTTTCAGATCAGCTTGTCAATTTCTGAAAAAAGTCCAGCTGTGATAGTGGTAAGGACTGAATTACATCTGTAGATCACTTTGTGGAGTGTGGTGAGTATAGTGATGACCCCCAAGAAGATGTCCATGTCCTCATCTCCTTACCCTGTAAATATGTGACCTTACCTGGCAAGAGGGATATTGTAGATATAATTAAGTTAAGGAAGTGAAGGTGATTCTGGATTACCCTGGTCAACCCAAAGTCCCTTATAAGAGTGAGGAAGGAGTTGCAGAGTCAAGGAAAGAGATGTAATGAGAGAAGCAGGTTTTGGAGTGATATGGCCATAAGCCTAGGCCTGTGGGCTGCCACTAAAGTCAGAAGCCGACTAAAACCACAACAAAAATCTTCAACTGAACTGGAAATGGAGGATAGGAAGCTGAACAAAAATGAACAGACAACACAACAATCCCAGCTTTTGTGGAGCTTACAGACTTAATCAAAGAATCTTACCTAGTGAATGTGCTACAGGGGACAGGAGAGCTTCTAACAACTGTCTGGGATTTAATATCTGGGGGAGGAGGTGGCATCTGAGTTGGTCACCCAGCAGAAATACACAAGAAGAAGGAGGGGTTAATTCAATGAAGCAGGTGAGGAGAACACTGCAAGCGGAGGAAAGGAGCATATAAAAGCCAGTAGGTGAAAACCAGACCTGAGCCCTAGCTCTAGGCTTTCAGCTCATGGCATGTTGGGGAACCAGAGCCCGGGCTCCTCCCTCCGCCTGTTTCTCCTGTTTCTCGCCATCACCCTGGAGGCCCTGGCACACAGCCGGAGGCAAGCTGGGAGCTTGCTAGCTTGCTTATGGAAGACAAATGTCTCCCTCTGACCCTCCTCCGCCGGCCTTCTGGGGACCCACCCCTACCCTAGAACACTTTCTGCCACTCAGCAGCTCCCACAAGTGCTGGGCTTCCAAGCTGCAGCCCCAGGGACCCCAGAGTGTGAACTGACTGAGGTTCTAGAGCACACTGTCACGCCTCTAATTACCTAGCACACCTGTACTGCCCCTGGCTTCGCCTGAGTCTCAGAGGCCACCAGAGGTCGCATTAACAGGCCCGGTATAATAAGTCATTGCCACGCAAGCTCAAGGTAATTCATTCTAACACTGGGAAGTTTCAAGACGAATTCCACTAACCTGTATTGTGCAACCAGGACACACACACACACAAAATGATACTATCACTTAGCAACTTCCTACAGCTGGTGTTTTTTTGTTACATGACGTCATTTACTCCTCACCACTAGCCTATCAATCAGGTACTATCGCTCTTCTCAATTAAGATTCTAAGAAACTCAGAGAGGTCTGCAAAATCACACAGCTTCAGTGCTGGAGCTGGGACTGGTTCCCATTCCAAGTCCTAACTGCGACCATGTTCCTTCTGGTACCTTCCATGAGCTATGCTTTCAGTACTTTAAACTATATTGTACTTATACTAATAATTTCAGAACCCTTATTACCAGAGATTTGACGCAGCAAGCCTTTATAGTTCTGTGTGTGTGTGTTTAATTGCATGATCTCTGTCTAAATAAAATCTTTTGGCCCACTGCATGTCCTAGCAATGCTGATCCTCTGGTCTAAGGGGAAATATGGGCAGTCTCTGTCCAAAGCCATCTGCCTCCCAGAAGACCCAACGAGGAAAAAAAAGCTAACAGAAAGTAACTTGCTGATCCTAATTGCTTTGCCCGCTATACATGTCTCAGATCAAACACTATTTTGTCCTCTTTTTCCCCTTTAGGGGGGAATTAATTAAGCTCTAATTACACCGACAGAAAAAATAGAAGCTACAATAAAATTATTTTTTTAAAAAAAAAGCTATTAACAAGGTCTGAGCACAGAGCTTGTTATAACCCGGGGAATGAGCCTCATTTGAATTTTATGGCCTTTCCATTTACATTTTTTTATTAAACCTTTCCTTACAATCCTCAATATGTCTCCTTCCCATGGTATAATCATCCTCGGGAATTTTCAGGTGTTAAATTAGATACTTGGGGGCTCCCTTACTCTTCCTGCATTCAGTCAGAGCATGGTGTATCCCACAAGGCAGATTAATAATAATTTTTTTAAAACTGATTTGAAAGTTCACACCAAGTTTTTTCCGTCTGGAGGGAAGTCAGACTTGCAGAGCCCCTCTGGTCCAGGCCAATTAGATGGGAGCAAAAGTTACCCTTGTTAGAGAGAAACTTTAAAAGTGTATTGGAAACAAGGCATCTCACTGCAAAAGGGAAAACTGATTCTTTCCCTCTGTCAAATGAAAATGGGCTATGCAGACAGGGCTAGGCTGATGGGAAGGTGGAAAGGATCTTCCTATGTGGAGGAGCAGGAGAGGTCTCCTTGCCCTGCAATGGCACCCATTACTGCCCTGAATGTCAGAGCCCGAGAGATACGCTGTCCCTGGAGAAGTCACCTGCCAAGTCACACAATGAGAGGCAGAACTGTGTGTCACTTAGGCCCTGTACCCGTTCTGCAGGTTTTCTATTCTACCACACATGGCTGAGTAAGTAGGGCCTTCAGAGTTCAGATTCTCAATCCCAAGCCTTGATCTTCCGAATCAGAGCATCTAGGGGTGTGATCTTGGAATCCTATTTATCAACTGCCTCCAGGGAGATTCTGACGACTAGCCAGGCATGGGAGTCCGATTAAAATGTCAAGACCACATGAAAAATACAAGATTTCAGGGAAGAGAAATGCACTAGGTATCCAAATAGCAGGGAAGACTGAAACCTACTCCCAAGAGACTGAAACTTAGGCTAGGTGGTTCCCACAGGGGAATTTCTTTGAAATCTTCTCGTTCATCCTAAAAATGATATAACTGTGGATTCCACTTTAATAATAACCACTATATAACTATGTGTGTGTGTGTGTGTGTGTGTCCCCAGATATTAGCCGATTCCAGATCTGTTACATTTCCTGGAACAGCCCATGCTCTAGCCACAGGACTTACATAAACTTCCCAAGATTCCTGAAAATCCTGATGGGGTAGAGGGTGGGTGCTTACATCCTCAGGCTCATCTCCGGGCCCTAAATTGCTTCTTCCACCACATTTGTTACCGGATCTTAACATTCCATAGATACCATCTCTACTTGTTGCTGCATGTAAAATTCCCACTAAAATCCATTCTCCTAGGTGCGCTGTAATTGTGATCATCTGGGGAGAAGGAGAGAGAAATGATGGGGGAGGGGCAGTGATGTGCTGGTGCTGGCCCACACAGCCTTGTAAGAGCCAGCTATTAAACTTCCAGCAATTCTGCAATCCAGCTGCTAAACAGAGCCATTATTAAATATTAAATTATATATAAACACAATCAAATAAACTATATGATTAACAAGGTAACAAATATTAAAAACATTACTTACTCTTTCACTACATTTTATTATCTGTGCTGTCGAAGTTATTTGCTTACTATATTTGTGTGGTAGAAATACCATAAAATGGGCTGGTATATTCCATCTCTTCCCAATTCTGTGTTTAGCGATTTCACATCAGTAAAATGTAACTGGCCATGGTTGGAGTATTTATGCCAAGTAAAGAGGCAAATGCCACAAATCAAGGCTATATTTACTGTTTTGTTGGTTGTCTAGACTTTAAAAATAATGGAAAACATGTTAATAGTGCCAATTAAACTTCAGCGTGTCATATCTGTGACTAGGAAGAAAAGTTGAAAAAAAAATTTTTTTCAGTATTTGAAAATTACTACCCAGTTCAGCAGAACGGTCACTCACATTACTGACAAATGAAGTTCTGACTTGTCTGCCTTCCTCGTTTCACTTCCAACTTATTCAACAACGTAAGTGAAAATATCAACCAACATTCATGTCAGAGCTACACTCGTAATCAAGTATTTATTTATAGACCGATTTTGTCAAATCAAGGTTGAATTGCAACCACAGACCAGCTATAGATACAGAAATTCTGCAAAATTCAAGGAAGCATTCTGTAAGAATCAATTGGCTAGATGGTAAAGAATAGTGTATATTTTGTTATCACTGTAAATTGTGTGCAACACATTCGTTATATCAGTAAAGTTTATAATAAACTTAAGTATGGTTCCCCAGACCTAGCTGTTAAACATTTAGCAGCCTACCACTAAGACAGGGTTTATGTCATAACACTGACTGAACACATAGAACAGTAAACACCCATATATAAACATACTTTCTCCCCTCAAAATGAGTAATTATTTTTCTCCCTACTTCTCTATCAGGTGCAAAATGAATTGCCTTTTTTTTTTTTAAAGAAAGAGAGAGAGAGAGAGAGAGAGAGTGAGCAGTGTGGGGCAGAGGGAGAGAGAAAACCTCAAGCAGATGCCATGCCCAGGGCGGAGCCCCAGGCGGGCCTCCATCTCACAATCCTGAGATCTTGACGCCAGCCCACATCAAGAGTCCAAGGCTTAGTCCACCTGGGCGTCCCAAAATGAAATGCTTTTTTTAATCTTCCGCAAAGCTATCTAATCATCTCTTTCGCTGGAGTACTGAACATTTGTGGGCCACCACCCACACATCCTTGTCCATCTCTCCCATGAACAGCATCTTAGAGGAATGCACCTCTGCTTCCTTCTCAGTTTTATTGTTTGGGTAGAATTAACCACCCAACTACAGAAACCGGCTATGTTGGGCTTAAGCCAATCAGCGTGTCCCAGCTTCTTGGCCACAGTGACTGGTTCAGAGTTGAACACATGACCTAATCTGGGCCAATGAGAGGGAATCCCAGGATTTAAGGAGGCAATATCAGAAAAGATAAGCTTCGGGGGCGTCCGGGTAGCGCAGTCGTCAAGCGACTGCCTTTGGCTCAGGGTGTGATCCCGCCGTTCTGGGATCGAGTCCCACACTGGGCTCCTCTGCTGGGAGCCTGCTTCTTCCTCTCCCACTCCCCTTGCTTGTGTTCCCTCTCTCGCTGGCTGTCTCTGTCAAATAAATAAATAAAATCTTTTAAAAAAAGAAAAGATAAGCTTCTTTCCTTTGGACAATGTATTTATTGCAACATGGGAACTACTTCCGCCGTTATATTATCAGAAGGAGAGAGGTCAGAACCTGGGAACGAGAAACTACCAGACCTGAGGATGAAACCAAACAAAACAGAAAGCAAAGAGGACAGACAATACCTGGGTCCTTGATAAAGTCCTTAGAGCTACTAGATGAAGTCCTTTCTAAAACCAGATCTTCCTCCTTTTTAGGTAACTAAGAACTAAGAAATCCCTTTTGATTTTAAGGCCAATTTGAGTTGATTTTTCTGTCACCAAATATATCTTGAACTTTTATATTCGTTTTGGTTCCTAACCTCAAGGGCCTCGCTTTCTACCCCAAGGCTAATAAAGCTCTTGGGTAAACATGCATATTTACTTCCCTAAGAGAAATTCTTTTGAAGCTAATAAGATACAAAAAAAAAATTGCCACATAAAAGTAGCTTTATACTGACAGTCAAGCAAAAAGAACATTCTAGAAAGTTGCACCATATTTATTCCATGGCTTCTGGGTACTTGCTAGCAGAATACTACACTTCAGTATAG
The DNA here is from genome assembly GCF_023065955.2 of Ursus arctos. Classification (NCBI taxonomy): domain Eukaryota; kingdom Metazoa; phylum Chordata; class Mammalia; order Carnivora; family Ursidae; genus Ursus; species Ursus arctos. The sequence goes on along the minus strand of NW_026622874.1, from coordinate 78,544,587 downwards.
GATACTGCAGTACTGCATACTTCAGTTTTAGAAGCCTGGCACCAAAGCATTAAGCCACCACTTGCATCTCAGATAGTCAACTCTTGGCTGACTATTCACATATTTTATGTCAATCACTAAGTACAATGTTGAGAGAGTTGAAGCAGAATTCAACAGTTTGAAGGAGGTGAAGGATAATAGTAATAGCAAAAACTTATGTAGTACTTGCTAAATGCCAGTCTCTGTGTTAAGTGCTTTCCATGGATTTATCCTCACTGCCATCCTAGGAGGTCTTGGCCTCCCACATTTATAGGTAAAGAAATGGAAATTCCTATGGAAGTTCACACGCATTTGTTCTTGAGTCTGTGCTCTAACCACTAAGTTGTATTGGTTCTCCATTCTGCTTGGCAGAAAACTGAAGGAAAATGGAGAATGTATCTGGATCCTCACAGGTGAGCTCAGGTAGGGATCCACCTCTGAGGCTCTGAGAGTACTTGTAGAGTCCCAACATCCTAAAATCCAGGAGGTTCCTCATGAAGTTAAAAATAGAGCTACCTTTGACCCAGCAATTGCACTACCGGGTATTTACCCCAAAGATACAGATCTAGTGAAAAGAAGGGGCACATGCACCCCAATGTTCATAGCAGCAATGGCCACAATAGCCAAACTGTGGAAGGAGCCAAGATGCCCTTCAACAGATGAATGGATGAAGAAGGTGTGGTCCATATATACAATGGAATATTACTCAGCCATCAGAAAGGATGAATACCCACCATTTACATCGACATGGATGGAACTGCAGGGGATTATGTTAAGTGAAATAAGTCAAGCAGAGAAAGACAATTATCATATGGTTTCGCTCATATGTGGAACATAAGGAATGGCATGGAGAACATTAGGGGAAGGAAGGGAAAACTGAAGGGGGGAAATCAGAGGGGGAGATGAACCATGAGAGACTATGGACTCCGGGAAACAATCTGAGGGTTTCAGAGGGGAGGGGGGAGAGGGAATGGGGTAGCCCGGTGGTGGGTATTAAGGGACAGCACGTGTTGTAATGAGCACTGGGTGTTATATGCAAATAATATATCATTGAACACTACATCAAAAACTAATGATGTACTGTATGGTGACTTACATAACACAATAAAAAAAAAAAAAAAGATGCCTAACCAATGCAAGCAAAAAGACTAAATGCAAATCATGCTTGAAGAGGGAAGGAGAAAGGTAGCCAAGGACACAATTTCAGTGGAACAAGATAAGGCCATTCACAGTCAAGGATCAGAAGTCAGAAAGATATGGAACATGCAAGCAAGTAGAGCAAGCTGGTTGAAGACACTGATTCGGAATGGAGATTGTACATGATGAGAGGGTGTCAAAGGATGATTCTATGTATCAAAGTGAGAAAGGTTCAATGGTTGAGGGCCATGCTTAGATAGAGGAGTCCAGTACTACACGGTTATTGCCCCAATACTGTTACGTCGCAAACCATGCCAAAACTCAGTTGCACACAACAATAAACACTTACTTCTTGTCCACAGATTTGTGGGCCAGCTGGGGTTCAGCTGATCTCGGTTATGCTTTGCTCCAAGCTGCAAGCTGAGTTCAGGTTATTAGCCACATGTCTCTTATTCTCTTTGGACCAGCAGGCAAGCTAGGGCAGATTTATGCCATGGCAATGACAAAAGCACAAGACAGTAAACCCACTCATACAGACACATTTCAAATTTCCATTCATATCATCCATTGGCCAAGGCAACTCATATGGCCCAAAGGCAGAGGGTAGGGAAACCCTGCCCACCACATGGCTATGGCAAGGGGGTGGGTGCCAACTCCTATTCCAGGGAGGGAGTAATTAAGACCAATAATTAAATCTACCACAAGCCCCAAAGAGAAATTTTGTTTGCTTTATAGGATGTAAGGATCTGCCCTGAAGAGTGAGGCAAGATATAAGAGAGTGTCCTTGCCATTAAAGAAGGAAAATGGGGAAGAGTCCATAGGGGTGAACCAGGTATATGAGAGACTAGTGGAGAAGAATGGGGAGGGGTGCTTTTCCCAGGCCTTGATGAACACAGGCACATAGGCCATGGCTCAGTGGGAAGACTCACTCAAGACTTGTCTATCAAAACTGCACTCAAGCCAGTTATAAACTAGGTGCAGTGTTACTGGTTCCAGACAGATCCTTAGGTGTCTTCCATTTCTGATGATTCTCAGGTGCCCTTAACATGGACTAAGCCCTTACCACGGACTAAGCCCTTACCATGGACCAGCCCAATAGATGGCTAAGTTTGCATTCAGAAGATTCCTAGCTGGTGGGTGGCTTTGTTATGTCCTTCCCCCCGTGCTCCCGAAACAAGCAGGGATTTAGAGTGATTGCGTTTCCTTGCTAATTACACCTCTTCCTTCTTGAACAGGTCTCTCCTGTCTTCTCTTTCCACTGGAGAATGCAGCCATGGCCCAGTTAATCTGAATAACTAATGAGCCTTCCTGAGCTAAATGACCTTTCCTACTTTAAATGGGCTCTTTGGATCTGAGATCACACCCAATTCCTTGTGGGTTAAAGCACCCTCGTTAGCTTTTATTGGCTATCAGAGTCAGGAAGGGTAAGATACGTACAGCTACATAAACATAACATCTGGTCTTTATTTTGCACTGGAACCTTAAAAAAGGCAAAAAGACACAATTTTAGATCAGTAGTTCTCAATGTTAACTGCACAGTAAAATCAACTTGGGAGCTGTGATATTATAGATGCCTGGTCCCTTCCCAGATCAATTAAATCAGGATCTCTGGGTAGGGAGAGTGCCTGGACATTGTTTGTTTGTTTGTTTGTTTGTTTCTTTTTTAATTCCCTAGGTTTCTCTAATTGTATCCAGGTGTGAAAATCACTATTTTAGAGCCTCCAGTTCAATGAGCACTGTGCTGTGTTGGTCTGGTGATTCCTCTTATAAAATTCATTGTGAAAATATAAAATATGCACATGTTCATTCTGTGCTCAGTTTTGAAAAATGTAACTGAAGATCAGAGCATCATTTTTCTTTGTTCTGAAACTTCTGCCCGGTCTCCAGCCAAAAGCAAAGCAAGGTGGAGGAATGTCTTTTCAAGCAACATTAATAATATGGAATTTATGGTGATGACCAGGATGATGACAAAAATATCAGGACACCTTGGCTGACTATGTTCATCACTGAATGTTGCAAGTCTGTCTTTCTTTTTTTCTCAGAATTTATGTGCATGTGTTGATATACATGGAGGCTTTTGTTTTATAATCAGGGAAGAAAGGGGAGGGGTATTTTGTTGGATCAAATACCAGTGGGAGAGAGAAGTATCTTGGATTGCTCTTTTCTTATATGGCCTGGAAGCTTACAAACTGCCTTGTCCTTAAACTTTGTGGGCTCTGATTATTCTCAGTTATTTTAGGGGAAGATGACAAGGTGAAAAACTAAGTTGAGGAGAAGACCATTCTCCCTTCCTCTGATGTGAGCTCTCTAGAGTATCCTTGATCAGAAATGGTCATCCCCATTTCACAGTTGAGACAATTGAAGTACAGAAAAAAATAAGAGATTTTCCCCGCATCACCCAGCTGAGTGATTTGAACTCAGATCTGCCAAACTCCAAATCTCTGCTGATTCTACAACAGAAAACCATGGCATTTGTGAGGACTAAAGACGGGACTACATATATATATTTTATCTTTAGTTAATAGCTTCCTGACAGTTTCTCTGGACATTTAGGGATGCCTCTTTGTTGAAAAACCTCTTCACATTATTTCTAAGACATCAGCGCACCCTATAACTTCATTCTGCACCAACAACCCACTGCTGTGGAAAGAACATGAAAGCATGGGGCTCGTTTCTGCAGTGAGGAATGGAAAGCTTTCCTGGCCAGAACGTCTTGTGCCCATTAGTTTTCCATGGAGGAGGGGAGTGGAAACCCAGGAAGCAGAGACGTCAGTGACCCTTCTCTACTGTTGCTGCTCTGCCATAGGGACTAGAGGCTGCCTTGGGAATCATCTCTATGGCAAAGAATCAACACTGCATTCATTTTCCTACCGGAAAGCTCCCGGATGGTTAGAAATTTGCACAGAGTAGCCAGACTGGAGAATTTATTTTCAAAGCTAACCTCAACTTAAAAGTCCCATAGCTGAGGGGCAGGGAATAGTCTAGCCATCTGTTTGCATTCTGCTCGGATTTCTTTCTCATGCACTGAGCTGGCTTGGTTACAGTTTGACTTTTTATTTTTCCTCTAAGTCTCCCAAATGCAGCTTTGGTACACTCTCCTCTATTATAAACCTTGTTTTGCCATAATCAGGGGTTAATTAGTTAGACAGACTTAGATTTCCCTGTTAACACCCTGGGCAGTGAACCTGACCAGGTGTTAAGGAAGCTGGTGGGCGTGCCAGCAGCACGGACATGCCGCTCTCTGCTACAGATACATTTACAGTATATTATCCTAAATTTCTTACTGCTTTTCTAAAGCACCAAGAGCAGCATGGGAGAGGGAACAGGGATTCCAGAAAGGAAAAGTAGGTGTGGAGGGGGAGAACCAGCTTTCCTGTGATGAAGCAAATTGTTCCACATTGGTGATTTACCGGGGAGATTATTCTGCATTATCTATTATTGGAACGGCGTGTCAAAATATTTCTTTTTCTCAAACATGTTAGAGGTTGCAAAACTCATTTCCATTGAAAATACCTGGCCGTGATTTCTCAACTAAAGAAATAACCATCTCTAAAGTTATCTGTGGAAGTCAGGGAGCCAATAATGTTTGGCTACGGTGACGTTTATTTGGCTTAATGGGTTCCTTCCTGAGAAGTTAATGTCTTTTCCACATGCCTCGGCTACAGTGGAATTGAAACTGACATACTTCTACCCGCGGGTCCTTTCTTCTCTTTAGATTATGTGAAAAATGAGCCCAATTGCAATTCTCTTGTTATGTTCACTCACCTAACATTGAACAAATGTCTCTTTGAGGACCTGTTGTCTGCCGAACACCCCATTTTCTATTTCAGCGATATCACTGCTTTCTCATATTCCCAAGTTCCTTGAAGTTTGGTGCTCTTATTCTGTCTGAGGCTCCCCAGGCCCACCACAATGCACAGCCTACAGAAATCAGCTCCGGGGCCCTTGCACCCCATCTTCCCTTCCATATTGGCCCCCTCTTACAACACACGTGAGAACAGAAGTCATACAGTTATGACATTTTTAAAAATTACATTTAATGAGCAATTAACTATGTCTAGGGCCCCATTTGCAATGGAAAGATGTATTAGTCAGTCACCTTTCCTGTCTTTCAGGGTTGATGATCTAAACAGGGGGATGTACTCATATTCAGGAGGACATACAAAATCTGATAACAGCGCTGCATGAGCACACACTAATCAGAATATACAATGGTTTCAGTACTGGAGCAGGCCCCTGAAGACCCTAAGTAAGCTGGCCAGGAGCCCTCCGCTGGCTGGACTGTGAGAAGTCATGGGTGGTGAGTGGCTGGGATGCTGCAGGAAATGCAGGGGGCACCAGGGATTTGGGGCAGCAGGTATTTACCAATCTGAATGGAGGTATTCCAATGTTTAACCAACTTAGGTAACCATGCCAGTTGCACACTGGCTGAATAACAGCCCTGCTTGGACAGAAATCTAGGGTGTAAGCTTGTCTTCACATCAGAAGCCACTTGGGGCACTTGTTACAAATTCAGATTCTGGGCCCTACAATCAGGTTCTGATGCTGTGATTGGGAGTGTGCGCATGTGTGTGTGCGTGTGTGTGTGTGTGTGTGTGTGTGAAGATTTATTTATTAACTTGAGAGAGAGAGCACATGTGTGCAAGTATGGGCGGGGAGCGGTAGAGGGACAGGGAAGGAATCTCAAGCAGACTCCCCGCTGAGCGTGGAGCCCAGCCCAGGGCTCTACCCTAGGACCTCGAGATCATGACCTGAGCCAAAACCAAGAGGTGGATGCTCAACCAACGGAGCCACCCAGGTAAATATGTGTTTTAACAAAAGTCCTTCGTGACCATGATGGGACCAGCTGGTAGACCCGGATCTGAAAGTGACTGTTAACATACTGTCAAGAGGGTAAGCCTTGGGGTCTGGCAGCTCTGGGTCAGAATGCTGGCTCTGCCACTGGCTTAAACTCTCAGAGTCTCAGTTTACTCATCTGTGAAATGGTGCTAATGGGGGTCCTTGTGAGGGTTAAATGAGAAATTATTTCTGAAATGTTCAGCCCAGACCTGGCCAAGAGAAAGTGCCAAGGGCTCCTCCCTCTCTCCACCCACACCCCATCCAAAGCAGAGTGGAAGGAGAATGTACAGCTGAACCGTCTGGGGTGCTTTGTAGGCATGAAGACTCCTGGGACCTCCCTCACTCTAATAAGTTGGTGTTTCTTAAAAGTATGGGAATCTGGAACAAATAGTCCTTAAATTTGTATGGAACCAGAAAAGGCCCCGAATCGCCAAGGAACTGTTGAAAAGGAAAAACAAAGCTGGGGCACCACATGCCAGATTTCGAGCTGTACTACAAAGCTGTGATCACAAAGACAGCATGGTACTGGCACAAAAAGACACACAGACCAATGGAACAGAATAGAGAACCCAGAAATGGACCCTCGGCTCTTTGGGCAACTAATCTTTGATAAAGCAGGAAAAAACATCCGGTGGAAAAAAAGACAGTCTCTTCAATAAATGGTGCTGGGAAAACTGGACAGCTACATGCAAAAGAATGAAACTTGACCACTCTCTCACACCATACACAAAGGGAAACTCCAAATGGACGAAAGACCTCGATGTGAGACAGGAATCCATCAAAATCCTAGAGGAGAACATAGGCAGCACCCTCTATGACATCGGCCAAAGCAACCTTTTTCATGACACATCTCCAAAGGCAAGAGAAACAAAAGATAAAATGAACTTGTGGAACTTCATCAAGATCAAAAGCTTCTGCACAGCCAAGGAAACAGTCAAAAAAACTAAGAGGCAGCCCATGGAATGGGAGAATATATTTGCAAATGATGCTACAGATAAAAGACTGGTATCCAAGATCTACAAAGAACTTCTCAAACTCAATATGCGAGAAACAAATAAACAAATCATAAAATGGGCAGAAGATATGAACAGACACTTTTCCAATGATGACATACAAATGGCTAACAGACACATGAAAAAATGTTCAAAATCATTAGCCATCAGGGAAATTCAAATCAAAACCACACTAAGATACCACCTTACGCAGTTAGAATGAAAAAAATTGACAAGGCAAGAAACAAGAATTGCTGGAGAGGATGTGGAGAAAGGGGATCCCTCCTACACTGTTGGTGGGAATGCAAGTTGGTACAGCCACTCTGGAAAACAGTGTGGAGGTCCCTTAAAAAGTTAAAAATTGAGCGACCCTATGACCCAGCCATTGCACTACTGGGTATTTACCCCTAAGATACAGACGTAGTGAAGAGAAGGGCCATATGCACCCTAATGTTCATAGCAGCATTGTCCACAATAGCTAAATCGTGGAAGGAGCCGAGATGCCCTTCAACAGATGACTGGATTAAGAAGATGTGGTCCATATATACAATGGAATATTACTCAGCTATCAGAAAGAACGAGTTCTCAACATTTGCTGCAACATGGACGGCACTGGAGGAGATAATGCTAAGTGAAATAAGTCAAGCAGAGAAAGACAATTATCATATGATTTCTCTCATCTATGGAACATAAGAACTAGGAAGATCCATAGGGGAAGAAAGGGACAAAGAAAGGGGGAGTAATCAGAAAGGGGAATGAAGCATGAGAGACTATGGACTATGAGAAAAAAACTGAGGGCTTCAGAGGGGAGGGGGGTGGGGGAATGGGATAGACTGGTGATGGGTAGTAAGGAGGGCACGTATTGCATGGTGCACTGGGTGTTATAAGCAACTAATGAATCATCAAACTTTACGTCAGAAACCAGGGATGTACTGTATGGTGACTAACATAATATAATAAAAAAACATTAAAAAAAAAGTATGGGAATCTATATTTTCTTTCTTTTTTTTATCTTTTGAGAATCTACATTTTCAATGAGTACCCCCTCACACACCTTTCTTACACTCACTAAATTGAACAAACAAACACTACTCTAGTTTGAAAAAGAATAAACAGCAGATTCCCATCCCAAGAGTGGGTTACTACCTGTTTGTTCTGTCCACACAGGAGGGCATCCCGAACACGATTAGCATGAAGGATGCAGACCCTGGAGGCCTGGAGCTGGAGCAGCCAGGGGGCCAGGAGGAACATTTCTGGCATCTACGTCCCTCTGGCATATTTAATCTCAATCAGATTTGGATAGAAGCCGCCCACCACCATGCCGTGAAGAAGGAGTGACCTAATGGATATGCAGTACATGTGCCCGGAAAAGCATTTTAATTAATGACACCAATCGATAGTCCTGTTGGTTGGGCGGGAAGCATCCATTTATTTTCTCCTTTAAATTTAACTAACATTTTATTTTATTTATCACTCTTTTTTCCAATTATAAAAATAGTAGGGCAACTGTGGAAAAATTGGGAAATAAAAGAAAAGCGTAAAGTGGTTAAAAAATGTACTTACCAGGGTGCAGTGACTATATCACCAAAAGGGTTGACTCAAAGAAGATGGGTATGTCTTTACACGGTGCCTTAAGCAGAGCAGAAGGAAACAGTATCATGTGGGAACCAAGGTCATGAGCTCTGGCTTCAGTCCCAATGGCTGCAGTATGACTTTGGCCAGTTCCCCTAACCTCTTGGTGCCTCAGTTTCCTTATCTGTAACATGGGGATAATGCTATTCCCTACTACACAAGGTTCTCACAAGGATTAAATGGAATAAAACATGCACAGTTCTCAGCCTACTCAAACACTGGTCTATTCTTTACATAATACGTTTTGATCAAATGAAGAAAATCAGGTCAGATTATGTCTGTGCTGATTGTCTACAGGTGTTGTTGACCATTCTGATCAATTTGTAAATATTTGGCTGTCACCCAGGAATGAAGACAGTTGTAGCTAACATTATGAGCACTTCCTGCAGCACTATTCTAAATACATTATCACATTAAACCTCCCAAATAGCCCTCCCCTGGGATGGCGGTATAAAGGAGTTGTATTTTATTATTTTATTTTAAAATTAAATTTTGGTATTTTTATATGAACAATTTTATTATTTTTATTTTTCTATTTTCCTTACCTGAAAAGTTCACCTGTCATAGGAACTGATCCTGCTCAAGTCATACCAACCCCAATCCAGATGTGCACACCTGGAGGTACATTTTAATTCCTGCTGTTGCTTTGAAGGAATGATGTCTGTGGTGCAGCTTCTGATTGTTTGCTGCATGGCTAATTTTAAATATTTGTTTAATATGCAAATGATAACTCCCAGTGACAGCTTGGGGAGAATTGCAGATGTCTTTCCCTCAAAACGACACAGCCTCGCTGTTGTTACCACTCAGTTACTGACACTGTGTTACTCCAATTCAGGACGCTGATTTACCCAATGATTGCAAACGTCCTGACTTCAAACAAGGCCACTGCTAACACATACACCTTTCTGAGAATGAGAAAACAGCACCCCTTTTGGAAAGATAAATTAGAAGAAATCACCACCACCACTATTCCCCTGTTCCCAGTAGAAAATTAGAATGATCTATTCCCACGTTAGTGATTGACCTAGGAAAAAGTACTCCTCTGAACACACCCAACATCTTAAGGACACACAGCCTGAGAAGTGAGGGGCTACATTTCAACCCCTATTTAACCTTCTTGGCCAGACATCCTTGTGCAGTACACAACCTGCCAAACCATATATGGCAGCCCTGACCCAGAGTCCTAAGACATTTGTACTTCTGAGTTTTCTCATGTAGTGGAATAAAAATGTTATTTCAAGAGGTGGCTCTGGAGACCCTCTTAGGGTGTTAACCATGTTTGATTAGGAAAATGCCTTGATGGGCTAATTTTGTGTAGGAAGACTATCCATGGGGAAGGAGATGGCTCCCTTGACAAAGGTGCTCTCTGTTTAGTTAGCAGGAGTTTGGTGGGTGGCTGGCAGGAGGAGGACAGTTACGTCGAGAGAAAGTGGGGAGGGAAAAGGGGATTAAGTAACAGGATGGGAGGACGGAGCCTGTAGAGAAATGTAATCAGTGATAAGTTCCCAATGGCAGGTGGCTGAAGGGCATTTTTTGGGACCAGGGATGTCTAGTACTCCAACTTGGGTTTGGAGGGATTGCCACATAAACCTCTGTTGCCTTAAAGCTTTACCACAAATCTGATGAATATAACCTTGTCTCAGCAGAACTGGAGGAAGTGAAAAAACTGGGGTTGGACCCTTTGTGCACAGTGCTTGCAAGACAGTGAGGTAGCCCTGAAACTGACCTAATTCAATGAGGAGAAACACAAACAGTGAGCAGAGAAGCCTAAGAGCTGATCTGTATCACAACTTGGAGAGTCCTAGAGAGATGGGAAGGGACACTGGCTCTCCCACCATATGTGGGGTGGAGGTAAAGCCAATTTCATTTGAATTTTAAAGGACAAAGTAATCCCAGTGGACATCAAGGTTATATGTGTTAGCAACGATCACAGAGTTTTGACTCCTGTCATCTCTCTCTTTATCTCTGAATTATGATGAATAATTGGAGCTCGTGGCTACTAAGTGTCAAATATGTACCAGGAATGAAATAAGCATGATCTCAAATTTCAAACAAACTTGGCCAAGTACATATTTATGTCCACATTTTAGAGTGAATGTCCTTGAAGCTCAGAGAGGTAAGCAAGGTGTTCAAGTTCAGAGAGGTGGGAAGTTACTGAGCTCAAAAAGGGACCCAGATCTCTCTACCTCCAGAGACAAACTACCTTTCAGTGTCTCATGGTGGTGAGTTCACATCTGTTCAAACTCTCCAGAAAAAGTTCCTGGGGCTGAGAGTATAGAGAACTTACAGACCTACGCACGTGGCAACTTCCACTACCAGAAGAAAATCCTGCCCGTTTTGGAGATGACCCAGGCTACACTGAGTTAAGAGTCTGAATTCTGGCTTGGTTCTTAAGGAACTCTATCAGTTTGGATAGAGCGATGACAGTTGAGTCCACTCTTGGTCCTGATCCTAGTATGAGTGTAAGGAATGTGAGATCAGACCCAAGTGGGCACCAGGAAGGGAAACGTCTTCCTCTAGCAAGAATGAAGACTTTGCTGATTACAGTATCTTCCCAGCTGGTATTCTCCTAACTCTCGGAGTACGTGGTCAAGCGTTTTGAAGAAATGAATCGCTTTCCTTTATGTGAAGAGCATGCAATGTGTGCAGTGTATTTCTACTTGCCTGGCAGCCTGGTGACAGTGATGCTTATCATTAAATACGTGTTAGATCACCTTGATTAGATTACTTAACGTCAACACTACATTTCATTCACGTGTGCTGAGACTTTATAGCTTTTTAATTATATCACAGTGTGGCACAGCTAAGATGGAAGCTAAAGAGAAACATGCTATGCAGTAATGCCAAGGAAAGGGAGGAGGGAGATGCTGTCTTCCATGTGCCAGGCACACTGTGGGCAGACAGGGTGGCTTTTCTTTTGGGCAACCCAAAACCTGGCACTGTGTGCAAATGTCCCACCTCTCACTGAGATGGTATCACCTCTCATTGAGAACCACTAGGCCAAACACAAACATTCTGGAGGCATGAAAGTTCTCCAGAGAGAGGGCCAGGGAGGATGCTGGGAGATGGGTCATGATAGCCCTGCAGAGCAAGAGAAAAGTTCTGAGGATAAGATATTCCTCAGCATGGCAACCCAGATGAGATCTCTTTCCCCTCTGCTTGCAGACCTAAGCTATCTACAACATTCCAGGTGCAGGTAGAAGGAAATGGAGCTCTAGATTCTGCTTAAAGAGTTCTGGAAAGAACTGGGGAGAAGATTTTTTTCCCAAAAGCTGGGTGAGCCCTGTAGCTTCTGGACTCAAACAGCAGATCCTGGGAGTCTTAAGAGATCCGTGGCCTTCTGGGATGGCCACTGTTGGTCTGTACTGGTAGGCAAAGTCCTCTGGAAGCCAAGAAGGAGCCTAGTGGAAGGGATGAGCTCTCCTGACTCCGAAACAAGGAAGTCCAAGATGATATTAGACAGGTTTCCTCTAGGTGCCCCTACAGCAGCTGGCCCATCTAACCACTTCCTTGTCTTCATCCCACATCCTATTATCTATGGGATTGGAACGCAACAGAACCAACACATTAGTATACTATCATTACTAATAATAGCAAAGGCTTAAAAAGCTCTGGCCTTGTGCCAAACACTGTTTGGAATACTTGATGTCTGTCAGCATTTTTTTAAACTTTTATTTTTAGATAATCGAGATTCACATGCAGTTGTAAGAAAGGGATAGAGAAATCACATGTGCTCTTTACCCAGTTTCCCCCAATGATAATGTGTTACAAAACCATAGCACAATACCACACCCAGGAAACTGATGTTCATCAGTTTTTTGTTTTTTTTTTTAAACAGAAAAAAGACCAAGATAAAGAATATTCCCATCACTGAAAGGATCCCTCATACTATCTTTTTCTCATCTTGCCCATGTCCCTCCTGCCCCCACCCCTTCTTACCCTTGGCCACTACTAATCTGTTCCCCATTCCTATAAGAGTGCCACTTCAAGAATGTCATATAAATGGAGTGACACAGGAGGTAACATTCTGAGACTGATTTTTTTCACTCAGCATAATTCTTGGGAAATTCATCTAGGTTGTTGCAGCATCAACAATGTGTTCCTTTTTACTGCTGAGTAGTACTCCACTGTACTGATGTACCACAGTCTGTTGAACCATTTTCCCACCGAAGGACATCTGGGTTGTTCCCAGTTGGGGGCATAACAAATAAAAGTGCTATAAGCATTTGTGTACAGGTTTTTGTGTAAAATTAAGTGTTCACTTCTCTGGAATCAATGCCCAGGAATGTAACTGCCAAAATATAGTTTTATAGAAAACTGCCAAAGTATTTTCCACGTTAGCTGTATCATTTCATATTCCTACCAACAATGTATCGGTGATCCTGCTTCTCAGCTTTCTCCCTGCACGGGTTGGTGTTGGCATACAGGACAGAATCCATAAGCTACCCCTGAGATTTAAGTGACCAACTTTCCAGAAAACCCTCATTTGAATGTTCTCAGAATGGAGAATAAATTAATCCATCAGCACACCACATTGTAGAATGATATGTTTGTCAAGTTAGCAAGGGAGAGAAAATTCAGAAAGCTCACAAGAGAGGTGAGTTTGGATGTAGGAGAAGGCATTCAGAAAGCTTGTGTGGTTGTCCAGGACCATCGCAGCCAAGCTGCCAAAAGGGCACTGGGTCTCTTGATGGTAAGAACTAAGGTGTGAAGTAAAAAAGAACAGAGAGCAGCCAAAAGTAAACTCCAGGAATTGTGAAAACCCAGATACAAACTCAGGGGTCAGTTCCTATGGCCCACTAAAACTTAATGTTTGCAGAATTTTTGCAATCAATAGCGCAGTAAATATGAGACTTCATTACCCAAAGACACCACTGTTAATCAATTAGTGATTCAGTCTCTTGAATGCACAGGACTTTTCCATGTCTGTCTTGCCCCTCTGCCCCTTATGTCAGCCATACCTTCCTCTTCTCCCTTGAGCACTGCCATCTTTATGGATGCAGCAAGACCTCACCTCTGCAGTGTGGTTTCTTTCGCTCCATCACATGCCTTACCATTCACTCAGAAAACTCTGTCCTTGTGTTTTCAAATTGTTTTCTCACCTCAATACCTAAAACTTTGGCTCAGCATTTTAATTACATCGAAGGCTACCTGTGGCAAACAAAAGAGGTCTCCCTCTGGATGACAGCATGAGCGGCTAGATGGGGTATGGCTCAATAAGAAGAAAACAAATGGAAAAAAAAATGCCATAAGACTTTTCACTTTGCGGATATTGAGATTATAGTTAATTCTCACGGTGGGCATGCATATGTGCCAGGCATTGCGTTAAATACTTTATCACATGCAATCCTTAGAACATCACAATAAGGCATGGACTGTTTTCATCCCCTTTGAAAGTGAGGGAAGTGGATTTGAGAGATTACATTACATGCTCAAGGTTATAATACTCTAAACAGTGGATCCAGGATTCAAAGCCAGGCAGTCAGATTCCAGAACCCATGCCCTGTCCATCATGTATCAACCAACAAAAATGCATTTATGCCATCTCAAAATTGAAGTGAGTCTTCTGTAGCCAATGCCTACACTATAGGAGAAAAGGTAAGAAAAGGCTGTTCCAACATGACTTGTCCTGTGTGTTGATCTGATCTGGGTTCTCAGGTTGGATCTGGCTTCCTTAAGCCTTCTTTGATGCTCTTGGGTTCCAATACTTGGTCTGGGTGCCCCAGACTCACCTAGCATGGTCCCTAATATCTAGCTGAAAGAAAGAACAATTCATATGACTATATACAATGGTAATATTTCTATAAAATCTTGCATTTAAAAAAATCATTTTGCGCTTACATCTCTGATCAAATGGAAGGCCAGCCTTCCCACTGAAAACAACTAAAAATGCTGTTGGTGAAGAGTTATCAGACCAAAATCTAAGGGAAGACAGAAATCCAGGAGGGTAAGCACAATAGTGAACCATTTTTGTGCCGAAAGCCTTTCCTAAAATTGATGAGCTTAGGCTTCAGTTTTCCTAATCTCATGGGACAGATGGACTAGGGCCCTCCCAAAGTGGGGAGTTAAATGCAAGACCCTCCAAAATATGGGATCCGAAGAGCTACAATATCAGTGTAAGGACAAACCAGAGGTAAAACCACTGCACCGATACAGGCCCCAACTCCTGGAGTCTGCAAGAAAAATTCTTCAGTACTGAGCACAGCAGGGAGAAAAATACCTTCTCTAAAAAGCCATAATAATCACAGGAATTACAGCCCAAATTGGGCCACCCACAGGGTCCAAAAACCTCCAAGCCATGAATTGGTTTAACACATTCGCAGGCTATGTCCCCAGGTGTCCAGCTAACACAACTGAAAATGCTTTTTGGAAGAACACACCTTTTTCCCAGTCTTCAAGGGACTGCCACAAATAAATTTCCAAGAAAAATGAACAGCACACAGTAATAAATGTCTGAGCACAGGAAATAAGACATAAAGAGCCTAATAAGAGAAGGAAAAACAATTATGGGAGATTCTCAAAAGATCGTTAACACAGAAAGCTTAGTTTTGCAATCTCTTTTGTTCCTGACACGAAGCTGATTAGAAAGACTAGAAACACATGGACAACATTTTACAACAAATCTGGGGAACAAGATACTAAGTCCCCAAACATAAGACGGTGGGGACAGGTCAGTAATAGACATAAGACCTGCATGGTACTCTCGTCTGTGGGGGAGAATGAGGAAGTAAGGCAGAATCTGATGGACTCGAGGAAAAGAGACAGGCAAGTAGAAAGAACAAAAGAAAAAGAATGCGAGGAGGGAAAATTCAAAAGTCAGTGAGAAACAGAGAACACAAACAGGTATTTGTGCACCCGTGTTCATAGCAGCATTATTCACAGTAGCCAAAAGGTGGGATCCACCCAGAAGTCCAACAATGGATAAAGGGATAAAAAAAATGTGGTATATTCACACAATGAAATATTACTCATCCTTAAAAGGGAAAGAAATTCTGGCCCATGCTACAACATGAATGAACCTTGAAGACAGTGACAAAAGGACAGATATTGCACTAACACTCACAAGGGGTACATAGAGTAGTTCAGTGCACAGATACAAAAAGTAGAATGGTAGCTGCTAGGAGCTTGGGAGAGAAATAGGAAATGGGAATTCTTCAAATGAATGCAGAGTTTCAGCTCTGCAAGATGACAAATGTGCTGGATGGCAGTTACACAATAATGTGAATGGACTTAATGACATAACTGCATACCTAAAAATGACCCACCTGTTAAATTTTATGTTACATTTATTTTATAATTAAAAAAATGAAAAATAAAGTTCAAAGTAAGAAATTTAGAGAGAAAAAGAACCGAGAGAGTGGCAAGTATTGAAAATAGGCCAAGGAAAAGAAAAAGAGAAAGAAAGAAAATAGGCCAAGGAGATTGAACACATAGATGATAGGAATTTCTGAAGATGAAAACCAAAGGGGGAGAACAGAAGAAATACTAAAAACTATATTTCAAGAAAACACTCCTGAAATTAAAAAATGTAATTGGAAACGAGATTTCAGAAGAGCACAATGCATACATGAGAATATTGACCCAAAATGATCAATATCAAGACACATTCTAGTATGATCTGAGGCATTAAATAATTCTCTGGGCATCTAGTACAAAAGAGTATGCAACGTTTAAGGGGAAAAAATTAGATTATTATTAGCCATTGAAAGCCAGGCTTTACGTCAGAAGAAAATTGAGTCACATATTTAAGATACTCAAGGAAAGAGAGCACCAAGGTTTTCATAGGCAGCACAATTGATTTTTTTTAAGTATAAAGGGCATAGATAAACTTATCAAAACACAAGAACTCTAGAAATATTATTCCCAAAAGCCCCCCTGAGTAATCTATTATGGAATGAGTGTTCGACAACAAAAATAACTAAAAGTTCAGTGACATAATGACAGCTAATTGGCATTAAACACATAGCTACTGAGACAGACAGAAATAAGACAAGACGAGGACACATAAGGAGGAGAGTATCAGGAAGTGGCTACATGCTCCAGCAATGTATATACTGCACAATTATTAAGAATGGGGGGTCTTTATAAGTTTTTTTCTTTTATACATCAAAATGTACACATCCGTGTACCTAAAACAGGTAATCTTTGCTGTATGGAGGTTTCATCTCTATAAACTTGAAAAAAAGGAGGGGCAGGGGAACATATACCAAAATTGTGTTGATGTTTTTAATAGCTACAATGGAGGTGGCATTAGTGTTGTTATTCCAAGACTGCTGTGTGATTAAAACTGGATAAAATGAGTGAGGAATGATGATATATTCTAATTCTGTTACCCCCTGTGCCCTAGAAAGCCAGGTTTTTGGAATGGAAGAGAGGACATACTGATGTAGTAAGAAGAGGTCAAATAAAAGTCTTGACTTAAAACTGGAAGTATCAATATGAATCCATGAGATTATATTATATTATAATTTATTTCCTGATAACTGGAAACCACCACCAACTTAGTAGCAATGAGTATCCCAGTGCCAAATTACACTACTGTATGTATTCCAATAGAAAGCCAATGACCCATATGGGACATACTCTACAGATTGCAAAAGTTGGCCAAGCCCTCTATGTTTAGGTAACAGAATGCAACTTGAACAGTTAGCATGTTGTGCAATGAGGAAAACACAAACATATGCACACACACAATTTTCTGCACCTCCCTTATCCTAGCAACCAGAAAAGAAAGAAGTGATAATCATGGTGCAAGGTCCCACATGATGGGGGCATATACTTCCTTGGGCTGGAACTAGTTCCATCTGTGTAGCCTCTATCTGCACCAGAAATTTAAAAAGTAGAGAATATCATTGGGCACCCAGCAGTGGCTTAGTTCAGAGTACACAGCTGCTTACTATCTATAGTGTGGGTAAAGAGCAGTATGTAGGGAGGTGGCCTTATCCACATCTCTAAAACCTTCTTGTACATTGGAAACCCAGATGCTTTGGCCCTTTGCACCAACTCACACACAACTGATTACAGACATGATTTAACCCCAAGAATACTAGAGCAAAAGCTTTTCCGGGACGCCTGGGTGGCACAGCGGTTAAGCGTCTGCCTTCAGCTCAGGGCGTGATCCCGGCGTTCTGGGATCAAGCCCCACATCAGGCTCCTCCGCTATGAGCCTGCTTCTTCCTCTCCCACTCCCCCTGCTTGTGTTCCCTCTCTCGCTGGCTGTCTCTATCTCTGTCGAATAAATAAATAAAAATCTTAAAAAAAAAAAAAAGCTTTTCTAAGATTTATTCATCTTGAGTCCCGAGAACCACTTTCTGCTATTGTTTCCTGGTCAGTGCCAGAAGGAGATCATTGGTCTAGCATCTCTCTCTGCTTATGGTTACTTTAACTAATGGCCCCATTGCTCTTCTCTTTCACCGAATCTTGTCTAGGTTTACTCCAGTCCTCTCCAGGAGAACTCCCTAAGTAAAATAATCAGGGGCGAATATTGTTGAAATGATAGTGTCTTCTCTCCCAGAAAACCCCTGGTCTCCATATGCAAAGTGGCCTTCGTTCTTCTCAAAGAGGAATATATAGGTAGCTCGTCTAAGTAAAACCAAAGGTCTCGTCATAATAGTTCTCAAATCTGAGTCAGTTTGGAATACATCTGCATATTAAAGAGAGCATATAAACATCTGCTCTGAATTGACCATCTATCCCCACCAGAACAAAGAGCAGCTGGCAGCCTCTTTAGCTAAAGAAGGAAAAAAATCTGGTTCGGCTATTCCATTCCACAAGGACTTAGCATAAACCTATTGTCAGAATCAAAGAGAAGCTTCCATTAATAAGGCTTATGGACAAAAATTAAAAATGTGTATACAAATGCCTCACTAGAAGTACTGGAGGACATTCTTTCTTCCAATACCCTGTCCCTCCTTGCACATGTCTCTTCTAAACCCTGATTATCGTAATCATCAACAGCTATACGGTCAGATATTTACAACCTCAAATACAGTGAAAAAAGATAACTTTTCCCACCAGCCTTCCATATAAAAGTTCCAAGGTAGGTTTCTGACTGGTCCCACTTGGGACCAATCACTGTCACCAGGAAGAACAGAAATAGTGACTGTCCAGCCCTGGGTCACATGTCCTATAGGCAAGATGTTATCTTTTTCAAGTTCGTACAAAACACAGGGTTGCAGTCAGGGAGGAATACATTCTCTAGGGAATGTGATGAGGAAAAGTATTTTTTTCCACAAGACCACTGGTTTTAAGTAGTCACAAATTGCAGAGGTCTTTCAACACAATCCCAAGTCCAAGAGAGGCTGGGATACCTGGGACCACCCTTCCCTGTATCTCTTCCTGAAGGACACGACCAAGACTGAAAGTATTCCATAAGCAACATCCGTAGGACTGGCAGCTGTCTGAACTTGGTACTCTAGCCAATTTTGAAAGTATATAGAGTTGAGAGTATTATTACCTCAGGTTCCATATTCTCCATTGATTTTTCACAATCATTGATTAGAGCAGGGTTAGTGCTTGGCAACGAGGAAGGCTTTCATTTATCAAGGGATTTGTCACTCGAGACAGGTGCTGGTTTTGCTGATTTGGAAATTGCGATAGATGATGACAGAACAATGAACAATGGGTTTGCTATTGCCATCCTTCACTATTGCCCTTTAGGCAGCATTCCAAAAAAAAAAAAATTTTTTTTTAAACAAAAAGAGGCCAAGTTCACCTGCCTGGTCGTGCCTGCCCCTGAGCAGCAGTTACTTCCTTGAGTGGAAGAATGAACCCATTTCAGTGATTGTACAGTGGTGAACTTACGGCACCAGAAGGAAGGAGACTTGACTTGCCTGCCATTCAACACACATTTAACCTTTTCCTATTCTGAGTACTCAAATTTTCCTCCAGGGAACATTCCTGATTCCCAGACCCAGTGCTTTGGGTGGAGCTGGATCTGCTTCCTGCCCCAGGGATGGGCATGTCCATATCTAGCGGAGCAAGTATTACTGTGGTTCCAGTGACTGGTTCGGGGATGGTCACACGATTCAACTTGAGCCAGTGAGACATAAAGAGACTCTTGATGGTTAAGATTAGAGGTCCAGGCTCTTCAAAGCTAGACTTGAATTTGGAGTTAAACTTGGTGATGCTGGTAGCCATTTGCCACCACATGGAAACGAGAATGAAGCTAATATGGAAGAAAGCATTTTACAGAGATGTCATTCTGATTGTATAATTTTATTTTATTTTATTTTCTTTAGAGAGGGAGAGAGGGGGTGGGGGAGGGATAGAGGGAGGGGGAGAGAAAGAATCTCAAGCAGGCTCCACACTCAGTGCAGAGCCTGACATGGGGCTCAATCTCACCACCCTAAGATCATGACCTGAGCGGAAATCAAGAGTCGGTCGGTCACTTAACCGACCATGCCACCCAGGCGCCCCTGATGGCATAATTTTAATACCTGGGTCAAGTCTCACCTGAACCTAGTTCTGATCCTCAGCTTTTCATTTATAGGCATTAAAGCGAGATTAGCTCGGGTTTTCCATCACTTGAAACAAAAAGAAGAGGTCTGCACTTTGCTTTAGTCCCATCTCTGCCACAAACTAGCAGTGTGACCTTGGGCAAGCCTCTTTATCCTTCTGAATCTGGGTGTCCTCATCTATGAAATGAGGTTGTCAGATAAAAAAGACATTTTAGCTTTGTCATTCTATAATAGTTTACTGAATTATTGTTGTAAACACAGATTGTTGCAGGACATAGGTAGAAAATCCTGAATTTAGACTTTTCAGGACAAGCAGATGGACCATATACAGCATACGCAGCAAAAAGTCCTTCTAGGAAGGGAAATGAGTAGAGAGACGAGTGAAATTTTCAAAATAATTTAGCAACTGATCTAAGGTTGACATTTCAGAAAATAAGATTATTTTGATAGGGCAAGAATAAAAAATAGTAGCACATGTAATTGTTAAACAAAGAAAATCTTTCCTTAGGAAAAATAGTTGCTAACTTAATTCAATATTTATAGCTTTCTATAACTCTTTATTTCTAACCTTTTTTAATGATTTTATTTAATGTTTCCTAAGCAACATGTTTCCTTTAAAAATGCTAATAGTGTTTGTCTTTTAATAGGAGAAATTAAATTATTTATATTTACTGTAATCACCATATGTTTGGCTTTATTTCTGTCATCTTAATTTATGTTGCTTACTTTTCATTTTTTCTTGAGTGCTCCCCCTTCCAGCTTCTAGCTAATTGAGCAAATATTCTTTCTTGCTTTTATTTCTCCAGTGAAATAGAAATCTGCTTCCCTTTTTTATACTTATATTTTCGTTTTTGTGTATTTTTACAAACACAACTCTATTTGAAATCCTATTTTCTTAGCAATGTCAAAAAGTAATCTGTAGACTAAAGCCTCCTCTCTGAAAAGACAGTCCTTATGTCATACCTTCATCTCTTCCACCCTCCACTCTCCACCCTCCAGGTCTTATTATGTAGAATTTTGGTCTAAGATTAATATCTTGTTATAGATATGCATGGATTTTAAATATTTGGTTTTATGACATACTTCTATTTTATTAACTCCTCTTTAACAACTGCATTGAAATTTTACACCTGCATTATCAGCAATTATTTGGATGTTTTCCCCTGCTTTTTTCTTCAGCTTGCTCCTTAGCTCCATTATGACTGTTCTCTCCTTCTAGAATCACTCTTTGATGAACATTGGGTCTCTTGGCTCCATCCTTCATGTGTCAACGTTTCTGTTGTAATTTTTATGTCATTGCTCTGTGGGATGGCAGAATGCTTTGAAGATAGTTCTGATTACTAAATCAATCCTTTATTTAATTTTTAATTCTGCCATTCAGATCTTCTATTTGGTTTTTAATGTTACCAATCATTTTAATTCCCAATATTTATTTTATATTATTAAAGCACTCTTATGAATAACCCCAGGTTTTTATATGGAGGTGTGTCCTCTCAGATCTGAGGGTACTAATTCACATCTTTTGAAGTCCTCTTCTGTTTCCTATATTAACTTTGGTTGGGATTTATCTCAGTATGCTCAGTTTTATGTTGTATTGTTCCTTCAAACATTTGGTGATGTGGTTGTTTATATTTATAAACAACAATGCAGGGGAATGTGCTGTCCAATAGGGCAGTGACTGAAGGAGCCAAAGTGATAGCCTCTACTCACAGGTGTCTATTTAAGTTTCAATTTAAATTAATTAAAACTAAATGAAAGTAAAATTTAGTTCCTCAGGCGCACTAGCTACATTTCAAGTGCTCAAGAGAACCATGTGGCTGGAGGTAATGGAGGGCAGCACAGATTTATAGAGTGTTCCTATCACCACAGACTGTTCTTCTGTACAGTGCTGGACTGGTTCGTTCTGGCAGCTAAAATGGCTTCCCTCCAAAGGTGACAGAGTCACTGTCCCCCAGACGGTGGAAATGGCTGCTTTGCACGGAGAGGAGGTACATGCATGCGGGTTTCCCTTCATGATGTGAGGGAGGGAGCCCTGACTTCTGATTGTGGGTGCTCCACCTCGGCCATGTTTGGCAAAGGTTACTCGGGGTAGTGACCCATTCTCTCTCTAGCCATCTAAACTCCAGTCCCCACTTTCTACAGAAAACGGCCTTCACAGAAAGCCTGGGAGTAAGTGCTACAGCCATGAGGAATGAGGAATTTCTGTAATTGTTCTGTTGTCTCTGTTACCCAGAGACCACTGCTTCTCCTAGACTGCTGTCTCTGATTTTGATTTTTCTCCAGGGTTCTACTGGGAGAACTCAGTTTTACAATTGTCTCTTTTATCTGCTTGTGGTTACAGTTTCCTCAAGGCTGTTAAAGAATCACCATTAATCTGATGCCATATCTTTTATCTCTTCCACACATTTCTCAACATTCTTGCCCTGCTGATTGCAACACTCCCCCATTTTCTAGCACCGCCACTGATTTATTCTTGCTCTTATATTTCTTCTGTCAAGATGTGCTCAATCAGCCATCTTGAACTGAGAGTAGTAGCCTGATTTCATATGCCACTTGTGTCTACAGTATAAGTTTTATAAGTAATCATAGAATGTCAGGGTTAGAAAGGAAATCTGAGCTGCAGTCCAGTCCGTTCATTTTACAGATGAACAGAGTGAGACTCATGTAAGAGAACTGACTTCTCCAAGCCTCTCCAGCACTGATGGTAGCAGTGCTGGGACAACGAAGGAAGTCACTCAGCCCGTGTACTGGCCTCTGGCCATTGCCTTCTGCTCCAAGAGCCCTGAGAAATTTACTATAAGAGGGAGTCAGCGTCTCAGCCCACCTGTACCCCAGGCTCAGCACAGGTGCCTTGTTTACCAGCTTTCTCTAAGCTTCTCCAGATGCAAAATAATGGCGGACTCAATATTTCTAAAAGAAATTTTCAACAAAGTGAAGGAATTTAAGAGCATCTTCCTCTTAACCTACAAATTCATTGACTCAGAACTGTCCTTTTCTCCAAGCACAGTGAAAAATCAAGGTTATACGTCAAAACTGTACGAAGAAAGGGGCTTGGAAAATGCAAACACCTGGCTCTGAAATGATCACGACATTGCCAGGCTGGGGTGGGGGTAGGTGTGAGGAATCAGCTTCTCCCTCCCCCAAAAAACTTCCGGGGTGGGAGCTCGTTGTCCATCTTAGTGAAATGTTTCACCTCCGGCATCTGCCTAATTGCACTGATCTGCAATCTGTTTCCAGTGAAGCAAAGTAATTAATTGTTTTAAAATGCTTTTTGAGACTTTGGAAAACTGACCTAAGTTTAATGGTTCATAAACCTCATTTGTGCTTCTATTAGAGAACTTAAAATGTGAGCTGATCTACCTCTGGACTAGAGAGGAGGAGAGGGCCTCAGAGCTATGCCATGAGACCCATAGCAATGGTGGCAGCTGCAGAGTCTTTCCTCCTTTGACATAGCAAAGAAGGCAGAGGGCAATGCAGATTCCCTGACCTCGTCCCCTAGTGGGTTTGATTTAATGATGGTGTGTTAAAGGATGATGCTGTGTTGAAGTTGGGGAGAAGCAGGACACCTTCTCTGTCCTAGAAGCTTCATCTCCTAGCTTCATACACCCTAGAATAGGGTTCTGCACCAGTTTCCAGTCCTAACTGGGTTCTTATTCCTCTGTACTCCTAGACAAAATACCTTAATCCTTGTACTTGGCCTCATAGACTGTGATTTTTCTAGGGACACCAAGAAAGTCTATCAATGTCTCTACTACTATGAGCAGTTCATTCCTGTGTTCATCCTTTGTGGATTGCAGAGGCTTAGTTTGGGGATCATAAACTCGAGTGCACCCAGATGCCAGACAGGTCACATAAATAAGTCAAGAAGGGTAGAAACTGGGGGGACTGGAGGAGGTGCATCTTTTGTAAAGATGGCGGCTGTGTTTCAGTTCTAGCTAGTTGGTGCTGTGTAGAAATGTTTGCTCAGTCATCCCAGAGGAATCAGAAGTCTAGATAGTAAGTGAGCTCTGACTTTTATTTATAAGAAACAACCAACCTACCAAGTGGCCAATGGGTCTGCAAAGTCTGAGGAGATGCAGCCAATACGAAGTTCCAGCTCTTCAGTATACCCCCATGTGGCTACCAGAGAGACCTTTGTTTATCTGCATTCTCAGTCAAGGCAGAATGGTATTCACTCCAAGAAATGAAGAGTCTACCAGAAGGTGTGTATTCCCAGGATATTCCCTAGGGGAGAGGTCCTAAGGAAATCATAAAGATTAAACTTCAGAAATCCATACCCTCTAACCAACTGTAGAGTAACCATAGAAATTATAATAAATAGCTTTGATCCACAGAGTGCCTACTACATGTCAGGATAAGTGATTTATAGACATCATCTTATTTCATTTACACAACAAACCCAAGAGGTATTATAAATATCTTCTTTATGTAGATGAGACAGCAGACTCAGAGAGGTTAAGCAATTTTCCCTAGATCTCACAGGTGGTAACTTCTAAATTTTCTCAGGAAATGAGCTCCCAAGGTCTATGTGTTATTCTGTGCCTCCCTTGAGGATACCGAGTGGGAAGTTCAACATAATGTTGAAGTGATTTCCTCTCCCAATTTCCAATGATTCCCAGAGTAGTTTTAAAAGTATGAGGAACAGATGGTTTTAGGGTGGTGATGGTATATAAATTTCCTTAAACTTTCAAATGTATATCTGAAATATACAAAAACAAATTAAACTAGGGTGATCAGAAAAATCAGCATGCTCTGAAAAAAAAAGACTCTTTAGCTTTCAAGATATTTATCATTATGGGCACTCTGGGACCATATGGATAATATCAATTTGGTAAGATTGGTGGGATAAGGAAGGCAAGACCACAAAAGGCTTTGTAAAAGCAATGGATGGGCACTGAGAGTAAGGGTCATGGTCATGGGCAATAGATTTCCCATGTTGGTTGTTGAGATTTTTCAAAACAGCTTCATTCAGATATAATTCACATGCCGTACAATGCACACATTTAAAGTATACAGCTCAGTGGTTTTGGTATTTTCACAGACACGTGCAATCATCACCACAGTCAATTTTAAAACATTTCATCACCCCCCAAAGAAGCCCTGTAATTCTCCAGCTATCACCTGCCTGTTCCCTGCTCTTCACCCAGCCCTAAGCAACCACTAATCTACTGTCTGTCTAAACAAATTGCTCGAGGTTTCATATGAACAAAATCATATAATATGTGGTCTCTTGGGGGTGGCTTTTCTTACTTCACATAATGTTTTCAAGGTTCATGGGCTGTTGAGATTTGGATGGCTTTCTTCCTCTCCCTCAGTGGGTCACCCGGCACCATCTTCTCTCTCTCAGTGGGTCACTTTGGCAGATTTCTTCTTCAAGTCTTAGAGCCTTCTTCTGGCATTGTAAACCACACCAATAGCATTCCTATCTTGAGTCCTTACCGGAAACAGTTAAATGTTAGGTACTTTCCCCTCCCTGGGATCTCCAAGGAAAGCTCCAGACTGGGCTACTCCTGGGATTTCCAGGAGCATGAGCCAGACGTTCTTTGCTGATTCATTTTACAGAATCAACATCACCAGTCAAATACTCACATCTTAGCTGTTTTCTCCCACTCTTACTTTTCCAAAAACTTAGCATTTCTAGAGCCTGACGAGATTCATCAGAAGGGTTAGATTTATAAACAACTACTTCAGACATTATTCAAGAGGTCTCTGTAGTTAGAGTGAGGTCTTCATGGAGAGACCAGTACCCTGGATCTTTCTCCAAACAGCATAAAAGACATTACTGCTTGATGCATCCTCACAATCTTTTGTCCTATTTTCTGTATTATCTTGAAGAGAACAAACCGATGTAAAAATATAGGAAATGAGTGAGTTTTGTTCAAAGCAATGGTGAGAACTGGTATTCTCAAATGATGTCTATTAAGGATCCACAAGCTAATTAGAAGTACTAGGACTTGTAAGGTGTGCAGAGATTTCAGTCTAGTTGAGGGGAGATAATATGTACTGTAGGTGGGAAGGATACTTTATGTGAACAGAACATGTTCTTTGGAACCAAACCAGTCTGGTTCAAATCTTAATCCCACCATTTACTACTTACGTGACATTGGACAAGTAAGTGAAGCTTCTCTGAGTCTCAGTCTCCTTATCAATAAAATAGAAATAATGTTACCTATTCTGAGGGATGTTTTGAGATTAAAGTATGTTGGGATTAACAATAACCACAACGACCAATACTAGTACTACTCACTAACCACCATCACCTTCATTTCTTGAACATTTATATGTCAAGATACTGCTAGGCACTTAAGTTGTTAGGTACTTAACTTCATGGGTCACCTCTCTGAAGCTTCCAACAAACCTGTCAAGGTATGCAAGATAATATAACCTTCTCTTCATTGATGAAAATACTGGTTCAGATAGGTTTAATGTTTTTCCCCAAATCACACAGCTAGTGAGTAGTGGAATTAAGTGTCAAAAGCAGATTTGTTGGTAACAAAGATGGCATCACACCCATCATTGTCACTATTGTTGCTAACAGAACAGTGAAAGTAAGAATCAAGAACATGAAAAGAGACATTTTTCATCCAGAAGCTAGAAACCCATCTTTTAAAAGTCACGCAAACACTATAAAATTTAAAATAGGCAATTTCACATTTTGATGACTGTGTTTAAAACTAGGCAATATCAAGTACATGGTTTAAATGCCAGTATAAGGATGAGACTATGTCTAGACATCTGGTATACCAGCTCCGGTACATCTGCCTGTTGTTCACCCCTCTATCCCACAAGACAAGCTAAATTTTTAGGACAAGATGCTATTCAATTCTTCTTGAAAGGGACCCCCAGAATACAACCTCCCATTTCTAGAGCATTCTTGTGATATCCCAGGCAGAGAAACTCTGTCTTCTGCTCAGCAACAAACACTGGAATTTGCCCCATTTCTTGTCCTTGGGTTCTTGCAAAGTCACTGTAATTTGAATTTTTATAAATCAAATCCTATTTCAAATGCAATTGAAGAACTTCCACTTTAAAAGAATCCTGTCTTGAATCCTCAAGAAAATGGAAGACTGACTGTAGAAATGAATAGCTAATTCTGAAATTATCCATTTTGTAAATTCAGAATTTGGTTCACAGCTTTCTGAAAACAACCTTTAAACTTTGAAACCAATTTGAAATTCAAGTTTGTAGCTGGGTCTTGTGGGCACTCCTTATCACCTTTGCTGATAATCATTTAAATATATTCATTAACAAAAATAATTGTTGTCACAGTTAACTACATTAGCACCTTTTAATTGAATTAGAAATTAGATGGGGGTCATGAATATTTCACTAGGGCTCACTGCTAGCCTTCCCAATTACCATCTTAAAAAAACAAAATGCCCTCACATAGCCATAAACAGATGGATTTGCAATGTTCATGTTCCTGGCCTTTCTCATAGTTTTGCCACAAAAGTCATCCCATTGTCAAAAATGAATCAAAAAAGAATTTTTAACTTTCATGCTCCTCTTCTGTGGTTGCAGGAATGTTGCAGAGTTTTCTGTCTTGAGGAAACTTTCAAAAAACATTTGCTGAACACAAATTGGAAACTGTCAATCCCACCGCATGCTGAAGAGCAGAGTAGGGGCTTTTGACGTACAGTCCAAGGTTCTCAACCATGGTTCTCAACAACTGACATCCGGGGTCAGAAAACTCTGTGTTGTGGGCAGCTCTCTTATATTGTTGGTTAGGAAGCTGCTAGTATCATGCAATCATACCTATCCCACTGAGTTGCTACAAAACTGACTGACATCAAGCAATAAAAGACATGGCTGAATGAGTCCCGTTCACTGTTAGCTGAAGTAGTAGTAGATATCCTAGTGGTGGCAGCAGCAGCACTAGCAGGACTTGCATGGAGACCCGAGGGATGGGGCAGGAAGACTAGCTGTCCCCATTCTATTTACCCCCGACTCACGGAAATGCCAGGGTATTGGGCTGACCGAGTTATCTCCCTGCCTGAAGAAAGGGCCCAGGTGGTACCTTCAAAGGCTACAAGTGGTCCCTCTTCCCTGGACCTTTAAGCTAGTCTAACCTACCCTACATACCACATGTCCAGTGGTCAGCCAAAGCAAGGCTCAGGTCTTTCCATAATAGACAACTGAGATAGGTGACGTTTAAAAAAAAGTGGGGTTTGGATGCAGGCAGACTTGAATTTTAAGCTTGAATTCTGATTTTGGGAGGTTGCAGGCAAGTTTCTTAAGCTCCCTGAGTCTCAGATTTCTTAGCTTTAACATGGAGTCACTGAGAATGATCCCATACGCTGGTTATAAGAAGTAAATGCAGTAATGCCCCTATTGCATGTCTGGCACAGAGCAGGCACTCTATGATCAGTAGTGATTATAATTTTTATGGCGAATATTATGATACTCTACACCATGGTTTCTCACCCTTAACACTACTGACATTTGGGGATGAGTAATTATCTGTTGTGGGGGGCCACCCTGTGCTTTGTAGGATGTTAGCGGCAACTCTGTCCAGTTAGATGTTAGTAGCACCTGTCACCAGTTTTAACAACCCAAACTGTCTCCAGACATTGACAAATGCCCACTGGAGACAAAGCAGCCCCCAGCCGAGAATTACTGCTCTATAGGAAATGGATTCCCCTCCTAGTCCACTTGGTCACTCTGTCCTGGGTCAATGTCACCTCTTCTGGGAAGATTTCTTGACTTCCTCACGTCAAATTAGCTACTCACTCCTTTGCCTCATAATTGTTTGCTCATCTGTTTGGTCTGCTAGACTGACAGCCCCTCAAGGGCTGGGTTCATTTATATCTGTATCTGTACTTGGCACACAGTGGAGGATAGCAGACAGAGCAGGAGAGGGAAGAAAGTCAACTATTATTTATTGAGCACCTACTGTATACCACAACTGCTAAGCCACTTGCACACATGATTTCTTTCAATCTTCTCAATAGGTGTGTAAGGGATGGGTCATTATGTCCATTTTCCCAATGAAGAAACTGAGGCTTAAAGAGAAGGAACTCATTTAGAGATACAGAGCAAGAATGTAAATGGAGTTGGGGTTTGAACCCAGGTCCGCATGGTCCCCAAATCTCTCCTCTCTACCAAGCATTCCCCACGAGAGGGAAATGAGGCACCTTTTCCCCAACTCTGTGTTGTTCACTCGAGCTTCCCCTCTCTCCCAACCTGGAAAGAAGGGCATTCTCAAATGAATTCCTCACCCCAGGATGAGATCAGAAAATTGGGGTGGTGTGCCAAAGGCCAGAAAGTGAGTAGAAATGGCTGACCTGCTTGAAGAAACAATCCATTCTGGATCCAAAGATGAGGCACTGAGCATTTTTCACTCTTGCTGAAAAGGTCAAATTAGAGGCAGCAGGACCCAAAGTGAGACCTTTTAGCAATTTTGGAAAGTTCAGCCTGCAGCTTGGGGGCAAAGTGGAAGCGAATTCCCACATCATCCTAGCCCTTCTCTCTACCCCCGGCTTCCAACACCAGCCGGCACCAGGCTTACCTCATCAGGCAGTAGCCTGCATGCGGCCCAGGTCCTGGGCTCCTGAAGGAGGCATCCCCCTGCCCTAGACTGCACCACTCCCCGGTGCAGCTGCTTCTTGGGGTCAGCGAGCCTCATTATTTCAGAGATTCTGAGACACACTGTAAATATGCTAAGGGGGACATACAAAGTGGGCAGCAGGCTCCAAAAGGTTAACATCTTCCTTTTCAGATGGTTACCACAGTTGCTATGGATATCTCCTACGGGAGGCTTTGCAAGTTCCACATGAAGGGGCTGAAATTAATAAACTCCTTTGAACTCAGAGCAAACAAACTGGGTTGGGCTGCAAATGCTTCAACCTGTTTACTTCTAGCTCGGACAGGAGCCCGGGGGGCGCATGGTGCTTGGAGTTTTAATCACACATCCACAAGTGTGTGTGCGCCTTTGTTTTGTCTGCGCACAGGCAGGAGGCAGGGTCATAAAAAGACCAGACTGTCTGCATATCCAAAAGGGCAAAGATTTATTTGCCGGTTTCCCCAACCAGACAGCAAGATACTTGAGGTCAAGCACTGTTTTTATTCATCTCTGCAATCCCATTAGCACGTAGCCCCATGCAGTGTAGATGTTCAGTGACTGTTTACTGAACAGTTTCATCTGTTCATTTAACACATACTTTTGAGTGCCTGCTACAGGCAAGGTACTGTGTTATGCAAAGAGATTAGTACCACAGGAAGCAGGGGGAAGTCCCTTTCTTCAGAGAGCTAGGGTTGTGGGGGAGATAATGGATTTGATGGGTGAAGAAACTCCCAACTGGAAAGTCATATGAGTACCCTTTCCTTTGGTTGGTGTGTGCACGCGTGTGCATATTAGGACTGTGCAACATGTGTTTATAAACAGTCAAAAGAATGCATTAAAAAACCAAGTGTCAGTGCAGGAAGAGTCCAGGCAGAGCGGTTAAAGAATGTGGGCTCTGGAGTTAGAGTCTGGATATTCAAGTCCTGCTTTTATCTTATTAGCTACATGTACTTAGTCAATCAGAGCCTCCAGTTCCCAAGACTATTTATTCAGCGAGTAAGTATCTCTTGCACACCTACCATGTGCTCTTCCTCGGCTCTGGGAAGGAGGGAGCACAGCAGACATCCACCCCAGCCTTCTGATGTAATGGTCATAAAGCACAGCGAGGGGCTCAACAGGGAGGACATGTGTCCAACAGGGGCAGTACCTGCACAACAAGAGACCCCAAGGGGGCCCAGGAACTGAGGCAGGTGTCTGAAGGAAGTGACCCTCAGACTGTGACGTGAAGAGTACATGAGATTTAGCCAGATGACGAGTAGAAGGAGAAGGTCCGGGCGAAGAAACAGTGTGCACAGAATTCTCAAGGAACAAGCAAGTGCCGCATGGTCGAGGAACCGGAGGAAATTGAACATGGCAGCAGCACTGAGTGTGAAGGGGAGAAAAGGCTGTATGCATGAGTGCAAGTGTGTGTGTGTGTGTGTGTGTGTGTGTGTCCAGGCATAGGTGTGTCGGTGAGTACAGAATCCTTATAAAGAAGCTCGCAGATTCCATGACCAGGAAGTCACCAAAGGTGGAATAAGACGTCCTATGGGCGCTCTGTAACCACACAGCAAAATCAATATTCTAACCCAATTGCTTTTATAGATCATATATCATGTAAGAAAGGTTTTAATTACAGTACAGCCTCTAAAAAGGTCTAAGACCCACGAATCATGGTGCTCTGCTCAGGCAGAGCTCACGGCAGGTGTGGGAATAGCAGGGGTGGGGGGTGGGGGGAGGAGGCACTTGACAGAGCCTTCCTCCCATTCCCTGTCCTCACCTGCTTGGTGTCCTTCTCACCTGCTTTGTTGGAAATTTGTGAAAGAAGAGGATATTCAGAAAATGCTATTAATCAATAAATAAATGCTCTATAAAACTATTCAGACATACGGGTAGTCAAAGAAATACAAATGAAAACAAAATGCATCTTTGCCTATAAGGTAAAAAATATATTTTAAAATCATATTTAGTCATGGCAAGGGCACAGTATGCCAGGCATGTTGGTAACAGGCACGTACATTGGTACATATTTTCTGAAGGGCAACTGAACCGAAAGTAGCTGAAACTTTAAACTAGACATAACTTTGGATTCAGCATTTCCATTTCCAGGAACTTAGCCAAAGGAAATAATCACTCAAATGGGCAGGTTAAACAGAAAAATAATTGCTCATCAAAGTATCATTTATAATATGAAATGCTTGTTATGATGACGTGATCTTTCCCGAGTTCCCATAATTGGCCTCTAAAGGCTGAGAACATAAAGGTAGTAAGCATCCCACATTTTAAGTATGGTGACCACCAACTGCTGGACAGGTCCGAGGCACTGGTGTGCTGGTGAGTGTCTAGCAACTGGCTCTGGGGTCAGGGTGAAGGTGGTCTGACAATGCCAGCTTCCGTGGTGTAAAGATTCCCACCAGGGCCGATGCCCAGCTACCAACATGCCCTCCCTTACAATGAGCCTGGAAGAGGTACTAACAGTTGGCCGTGCCAAGCCAAGATGAGTGGACTTCAGCATACCATAGGCTAGAGGCGTTGCTTCAGCTCAAGGGCACTGATCCCTTCTACCCACGCCCCAGCAAAAATATAATAGGACAGGGAGGGAGATGAGGTCAACCTTTGGGAGAGGGGCAGTGTTGGTGAAGAGAGTCTCCCTTCCTCCCCTCACCTCCCAGACATTCCTCTCCCTGCAGCCAAAGGAAGGAGGCACAAGGAACAAGAGGTCATAGGAGGCATTTATAAAAGGGGTGACTATCTCCCTGTTTGCTGTCCATGACTGCAGTGCTTCGTGAGCTGAACCGAAGGCACTGGGGTGTAGTCATGTTGCAGACTGACCAGCAGGCGGAGGGGACAAGAACCACCTTGTTCACCCCAGTTCCAGCTCCACATGGAAGCGGTGGGAGAAGGGGACTTCCAATATGACCAAGACTGCACCTTAATGACCAAGAGGAGACTTAATACCAGAGTGTGTCTGTCTGGTCTAGGTCAGAGATCTCGAGGAAGCCTGCTAGGCCGCAGAAAGGGGAAACTTGAAAAAGTGGAGGTTAGCAGAAGTTATTGGAAAAGTAAAATTCTTTCATGCTTTTCCATCAATGATTGTAGTTCAAATGGATCACACTTTTGACATAACCTAAGTATCCATCAAATAGGAATGAATCACAATATAGAACCTCCATTTAGTGGGACTGCATGCAGCTTTGCAAAGGTCTTTATACCCATTTTGGGGGGGGGCATGCGAGCACGTGCACACGTGTTATCAGTCATGTAATTCCAACAACACGCAACAATTACCAGTATGTGCTTATTAGGGGTTTTCAAAACTTAAATCTCATGTTCTCATTTTTACTAGACAGTTGATAACACTGTAAGTTTAATAAACTCTCTTGTCCATTGGGCTCTCGGATGTGGCCAATGGTAGAGAAACCACTGCCCATTCTTCCTACTATAGTTAGCAGCATGGAAATATGACCACAGTAAATTGGTTAAGTGGGAATAAAAAGTGATGCACAAATCATTACGTACAATATAACTACACATTTCTAAAAGGATTTTAAAAAGTTTATAACCATGTGTAAAGTAAAGCTTCTGGAAATGCACACATGAAAATATTCAGAGTGGTTGTTCTGGGTGGTGTATATAGACTTTCACTTAATCACTCCTTCAGCCTTGTCATTATTTTACGGCTATTCATAAAGTTCTCACGTGAATCTGAGACACTCAACTAGGCACTCCTCCTTTTCAGTTTTATCTAGTAATCAGTTCTATGTATCTTTCCCTATGATTAGCATTATTCTTATAATCAGGCCAGGGAAATATGGAGCTTTTTCTTTGTTGAAAAATGAAGTACTTAGCACATAGTACTTGGAACCTAGGGGGTGCTCAGTAATGGTGGCCATTACTTTATCATTTTGTGAATCTTGGGGCTTCATCTACCATAACTTCTTGAGCAACTGTCCTGACCCAACAGTAATGATAGCGTGTATTCATATAGTATTGGTTACGTGCCAACACATGCCAAATTATGTGCCAACACGGTTCTAATACTTATCTTATTTGGTCCTTATGATAACCATGAGGTAGCCACTATTCCCATTTTACACATCAGAAAACTGAGGCAGAAGAGTAGTTAGTGTGACATTAGGCTTCCTCCCTCTATGTCCCCAACCTGACCTGGACTCAGGGCAACTCCTCACCTCCATGGGGCACCTGGGTGGTTCAGTCATCAAGCATCTGCCTTCGGCTCAGAGCCTGATCCCAGGGTCCTGGGATTGAGCCCCGTATTGGGCCCCCTGCTCTGCTGGGAGCCTGCTTCTTCCTCTCCCACTCCCCCTGCTTGTGTTCCCTCTCTCGCTGGCTCTCTCTCTCTCTGTCAAATAAATAAAAATCTTAAAAAACAAATACTCCTCACCACCGATCAGAGGAGCTGCTCTGCTGGGAAGAGTGCAAGCAAGCGCAAGGCACATGCACACACGTGTGTGCACACAAACACGCACGTGCACACACTCTCAGAAGTGGATTGGGATGGGACTGGCCTGGGTGACTGCAGGTGACTCAGACAGCCAGGGGACGAGGCAGTGTAATGCAGACAAATGCGAAATAATACGTCTGGAGCCAATGAGCCGAAAGAGAGGGAGAGTAGATATTTAATAAAAAGTCATGAGTCCCTCCAGCCCGGAAAGGGATTTAGAGGTTACTGTTTAAAAAAAAGAAAGAAAGAAAAAAAGAAAAGAAAAAAATTTCTTGGGGTTGTGAGCACCTGTACTGTCAGAGTAAACCTGGGAAACAGGGTCCTTGTGTCCTTCCCTCTGCCTTCCTCCCCAGTGGGTGGGAAGCCAGGACGAGGTGCGTCTGGTCTTTCTGTGCTGTTGGGCCCAGGTGAGGAGCAGATGCTGATTCTGGGTCCAAAGCAAGAGGCCAAGTTCAAATGATGGGAGGCTACACCCGGGCACAGTCAAGCAAAACGTGGTGAGGGTCGGGGCGGGAGACAAGTTTCAAGATCTCAGACGGTGGCTGGAGAATGTGGGCAGGAAGTTGAAGTGGGTGTCAGTTGAGGGTGATCAGGGTGAAGTGCATACATTGAAAGGGCTGAGACTGGAAGGATGCAACCGAATGGGGCAGATGCAAGATGGAAGAGCCAGGGGGAAATCTTCGCAGGCAGCGGTGTCTGTTTCCATGCTTCGCTCCCAAGACTCACGATGCTTCCAGTCACGATGCTGCGATAACCTGACATCTGCAGGGAAAAAGGGCACTGGTGCCGAACACACCAGCTGTGGGTTGTACCCTTTCTGCTGAACACCTGCATTAGCCTGAGCAGGCGGCCTCGTTGGCCTAGGCCTCATCTCCCTCGTGTCTGAAACACGAAGAGGGTCTGTGGCCGAGAGCAGGTGGTGTTCTGCTTGAGCTGAGCCTTCCAGCACCACCCCCCATCCCGGACTTCACAGACATGTGTGGGCATATCTGGGGAACTGGTGGGGAGAGGTGGATGGAAGCTTCCTTGAGGGCAGGAATATAACTGTGAGAGCTATAGGGACCCTTTGGTGCCCAACCTGGGGACAGAGCCAGCAGGGGAGAAGAAGTCTATGGCAGGAATGACAGTGCCCCACAGAGTGGCAGAGGGGTACGGGAAAGCTGCAGGAAGGAATGCATTCTTGAGCAATCTGAGAGAGCATGGTGGGTCAGAGCTGCTTGGGGAGCCAACTGCATGATGCCAAGACTTCCAGGGTAAGCAGGTGAGGCTGGAGGATGCTGGGGTGCTCAGAATGCCCAGATGGGTGAGCGGGCAACAAACTGTAAATATTTCCCTCTTCTTAGTGACTTGTGACAGAGAGGCAGGATACAATTTTCTTGGAGAGGAAACAGGGCTGGGCAATTCCATTTTACTCAGATTTCAAGAACATTTCTATTAGGGAAAAGAAGATTCAGGATGCTTTGAGCAGGGAAGAGATTTCAAGGTGACCTTGTGGAAGGAGCCGGCATTATGAAATGTTTTTGATCAAGTAGAACAAGATAAGCTGCTCATGTTTTGGAAGGGTTCAAAGCCCTGGACACCAGCTGAAATAAGAAAATTCAATTTCTGGCATAAGATTGTGCTTTTTCTGCCTTCTAGGAGAATATACACATCCACCCCTCCTCCCCCTCACGAAAGCCGAGTGTTCCTCAGTGGTGATCCCGGCATAAACAGGGCTGTAAAGGCAGGTTTGCGTGGCATGGGTGATGCTGCCTGCAGGTGTTTGGAGACAGGATTACTGTTTCAGTCCACGTTCTTCCATACAACTCCTCACGTGGCCAGCACTGGGACTGGGGAGAGGCCCGGGGTTATTTTAGTATCTGATTTTCTTTTGTTCTCCCATAAAAACGATACAGAAAACTCCTCTGTGTTTATCTAAGACAGCCCTGTCCAGCAGAACTCTCTGCATGGATGAAAATGTGCCATAGCTACACTGTCCAATATGGCAGCCACTAGCCACAATGGGCCACAGAGCACCTGAAATATGGCAAATGCTGTGGAGAAACTCAATTTTAAATCTGACCTCGTTTTAATTAATTTAAATAGGCATCCATGGTTAGGGGTTACCTCATGGGACAGCACAGCGCTCCAAGATTCAGTGAGAAGAGCTGGGCCCACCCAGAATGGGC
This sequence comes from Ursus arctos, assembly GCF_023065955.2. Classification (NCBI taxonomy): domain Eukaryota; kingdom Metazoa; phylum Chordata; class Mammalia; order Carnivora; family Ursidae; genus Ursus; species Ursus arctos. The sequence goes on along the minus strand of NW_026622874.1, from coordinate 78,508,336 downwards.
TTGATTTCCGCCTCTAGCTTTCACTAGCTGTGGGAACTTGGACAGGTGTCTTAACCTCTGACCCCCAGTCTCCTCACCTGAGAAATGGGGATGACGACCTACGCTGCAGGAATGTTGTGGAAATGAGTTCTACATATAGACTACACAACAGACCATATGCATTTAGTACACTGTCGCTGTAATTGTTAAGTAATAAGCATGGTCCATGATGGGCTTGGGATTTCTCAGGTGCACACAGGGGCTCTCACTGATACTGGTGGGGCAAAGCACTGAGGGGCCTAATGGGTGTTGTCCTATGGGAAGGCATTGCAGCCGGCAGTGGGAGGTGAGGAGCCTGCCCCATGTATCGGGCAGCAAGGGGGTCCTGGGCACCGGTGGGAGAGTAGTATCAACAGCTCTGATTATGCCCACAGTGGGAAGAGGCCCCTCTCCTAGAGACTGAGTGCCCCAGGAAGGGCAAGGATGAGAAGCTGCTGAGACAGAGAGGGACGGGGGGAGGGGACGGGAGCCAAACACAAACATGGGGAGAGACAGGAGGGGCACAGAGAGACAAGGATGAGACAGAAATGGACAGGCAGAGACATCAAGAAAGCAGAGAGACAAAGGAAGACATAAAGATAGATAGCAGAGAACAGAGAACAGCACAGAGACAGAGACGAAAGGAATAGGCTCAGGGAGAGACAGTGGCAGAGCAAGATGGAGAGACAGAGAAAAACACAGCTACCTCGCACACACTCACTGGAGAAGAGCTGGAAAGTCAGGCTGAGAGAGAAGCAAACCAGAGAAACACAGACAGTGGGAACAGGGAGAGCCGGAGAGAAGACCTGAGAAGGGCCTGGGAGGGGAGGCTCAGGGGATGCCCAGAGACCGGGCTCAGGAGAGAGTGGACACAGGCGGAAAGAGAGTGCTAGAGCCCCAGGGGGCAGGCCAGTGGGCACAAGGTGGGGGCTCCAGGCAGGGAAAGGAGCCAAGACAGTCTTCCCAGCAGGAGGGCGGGTTGCAAACACACAATGGAGCCAGCCTGTTTTCTGTCCCTTAGCTTCTTTGTTTTGGCTCCTCAGTCAACAAGGAGTGCTCTGGGGGCAGCAAAGGTTTTCAGAGCCCCCGCTCGGCTGACTGCTCCCCCTCCCTGTGTCTTTCTCCCAAGTCGTTAATCTTAGAAGACAGGTTGGTCTTTTATTAGCTATCTCCAAGGGTCAGCTTAGAAGTATCTGGGGAGATTCAGAATGTCATTTGTCATCGGGAGCCTGATGGGCAGCCACATTGATTCGGCCCCCTCCCCGCCTCCTGTTAACTCGGGAGGCAAAAGCTGCTTTCAACCCTGCCCCTCACTGGGGCTTTAATGCCTCTCTCCACTCTTCCTTTATGCATCAGGGCAGCACCCTGGGGAGAAGGGGGGGGGACACGTGTGTCCTGGGGAAAGGGGTGTTCCCACTCCCTGCAATGCCTTCCCCCGCCCAGACCAGCAGTTCTCAGTCTTGACTGCATGGACTCTCCTGGAAGGCTTTAAAAAATGTGGAGGCCGAGGCTTACCCACGACGGTTCTGACTGAATTGCTCTGGAGTAGGGCTTAGGCACTGCATTTCTTCAAACTATCTTTAGGTGATTCTAAATGAGTCGCCAGGACTTGAGATTTCCCCAGCTAGACCCTTGCCTGCCTGCGAGATTGCCATGATTCAAGTCTTAAGTCAGGGACACCACCTCTAGGAGGTCTTCCCTGATATCCTCATTCCAACCAACTCTCTATTACCATACCCCCTGTGATCTCTATAAAGCACTAGTAGATATCTAAGTGGCAATTAAGAGCCTGGATTCTCAAGCCAGCGCATGTGGCTTTGGATGCCTGAGCCACCCCTCAGCAGCTAGGAGACCTGAGGCTATTTCATTTATTCCCTGTGCCTCCATTTCCCCTTCTGTAGAGTAGCAGAGATAAGACTTACTCCTAAGAGCTCTGGCAAGGATGAAATGAGCTCGTAAACCTAACGTGCAGAGGACAGTGAGTGCCTGGCCCAGAGTGAGCACCAGGTCAACATCTGCTACTACTATTACCTTATTTTTGTTTATTTCCCCCTTGAGTATCACAGACCTGGGCCACTCTTATCCTCAGCATCATCCCCATTTTACAGAGGAGGAAACTGAGGTACAGAGAGAGTAGGAGACTGATCCGAGGGTCTGGGTGTAACTGGGACAGTTCAACCTAGAGCTCAGAGCTAGCGAGGCCAGGTGGTCTGTGCAGGAGGCTGGGGAGGTGCTGGGCAGGAGGCCTGTGCAAGTCCACGCTGTTCAGACGTGAAGGAAGGAGAGAGCGGAGTCCCATGTGCAGGGCAGGAAGGAGTGTGGTTCAGGGTGGTATAGGCAGGGCATGAAGGAGTCGGGACAGGCGAGGAGGGAAAGGTAAGTGCGACGCCAGGACCCAATGGCTCTGGACAGAATGTGAAGGTTTTACTCAGGATTTTAGTCTCCGTCCAATGCATGAGACAGGCTCCTCATCACCTCCCACTGCACGTTCCTGATGTCCAGCCCTCAGGTCCTGCAGACTGTGTTCTGCTTGGAAACCACAGGCCATGGGGACCTTGTGTCTGAACTTGGGTGGATGACAGGGATTTGGGGTCAGGACGTCTCCTCTGAATTAGAAGCCCAATTCCCCCACTCTCCAGCTGTGTGACCTCAGGCAAGTTCCACAACCTGAGTCTGTCTGGGTTTCTCATCTGAAAGCGGAGGGCATGGAACGCCCCCTCCCAGGGCTGGGGAGGACTGACTGGGGTAGGGCAGCCTGCCTGTCTCAATAAAATACATACTTGCTACTGTGGTTGGCCCTGACAATCACTTCCTAGGTGGTGCTGGTGCAGAGAAGAATGAGAACAGGTGGAAACTCTTCCTTGTGGGGTGAGGGACGGAGGGAGATTGGGAGGGAGGGAAGGACCACCAAGCGTCCTGGTTTCCCTAGACTGAGGAGTTGCCTTGTATATGTGACTTTTAGTGGTCAACCCAGAAAAGTCCCAGGCAAATCAGGATGAGTTAGTTACCCTAAAGGAAGATTTAAGGGAATAATACTTAATTCTTCCAAAACCCCAAATCAGTGAAAAAACACAAAACAAAACAGAGAAATGGATTCAAGCTACATCATGACGGACTGGGGTTAGATCTCACACAGGACTTCCTGGCTGCTGAACAGAAGGCAAGGTTGGGCATGCCCAGAGCAACCCAGGAGGAAGCTCGGAGCCCTGGAGGGAGCCTGGAGAAACACGAAAGCACCTGTCTCGGGATGAAATGTCTGTGTCATCCTCTGGTTGCTCCCAGTGACAGATTTGACTCGGTCTCTCCTGGCCTGTGACCATCAAGCTCCACAGAGCCAGCAGCACATTTCCAAATTCCAGACCTCGGAGGCTTGCGGAGAAGGCTCAGCCGGCTCCTGACCACGGCTGAGGGGAGGGCATGTGCTTGGTGGCACACAGCCTAATCTCAGAGAAAGTGTTCTTCTGGCAAGATTCATGATAGCCATCCAGGCTCCAGACAACAAGGCCTTAACTTCCAATTCCAGGAGCCCTGCAGCGTGTGTGCCTCTCACCTGCCAAATGGCACGGCGTCGGGTCTGGGATCCGGCAGGTGTACAGCAGGTTATTTGCAAATGAATGTCACAGCAGATCTCTGTGCTTCAGAGGAAGAAAGGATAATTCAGAGAAAGGGAAGCCACAGGATCCAGGGGATTCTGAACCCCTTTCTAACCTGCTGTGTAGACAGGAGATACTGGGTGGGGCGGGGGCAAGGGTGATTACAGCCACTCTCTGCACACAGTGCCAAAACAGGGGCACTAAGGGCCACACAGCAAGCTAGAGCATTTCCATTAACCAGGGAACGTTCCTGGCTCCCCACTTCAGCAGACAGAGCTGGGAGGCTGTCATTGCTCCTGGAAGGAATCATATCACACTCCACAGCCCGAGTGCAGTTCCTCACCTGTGTGAACACCATGGCCCAAGAAGTTCCTGACGTGCAGCCTGAGGGCCACGAGGTGGGATATAAGGTGACTACAGGGGACAGACGTCCAGAGCAGCCTCTCTGTCTGACTTCAGGGCAGGGCTGCTAAGAGCACAGATTCAGCTTTATTTTCCTCGACTTGATATTATGAAAATTTTCAAATATTCAGTAAAGTTGTAAGAGTCACACCATAAAGATCACCCAGACTCAGTAGCTACTATTTTGTGATGATTGGTCTATCAGCTATCCATCTACCTACCGACCTATCAGTCCGTTTGCATTTCCTATACACTTGCATGTATAGGTGTGTATTTTTTTCCTGAACCATTGAATTATACAAATTACGACTCTTCATCACCCATTCCAGTCTCCTAAGAGCAGGGCATTCCCCTACACAACCACAACATCATTATCACACCTAAGAAAATGAACAGACATTCCAGAACATCTACTATTCAGTTCAATAGTAGATGAATTAGTAGTAGATGAATTGGAAGACGACCAGTTCAAATCCCCTCATCTGTCTCCAAAATGCATATTAAAACTGATTTAAACCACTATCCACTCAAGATCCATGCACAATATTTGTTGTCTGTTATATCTTTCGACCGAGACCAGCACCACTACCCTCCCCAAACATGTGCCTATTTTTATGACTTTTTTTTTTTTTTTTTTTTGTAGAGTCTGGACAAGCTGTCTCAGAGAATGTCCCACATTCTGGATTTGTCTGATTGCTTTCCCATGTTGTTATTTGATTTGTGGCCCTGTCCCCTGTTCTTTCTGTAAAACTGGAATTTGAGTCTAAATTAGATTCAGGTTAAATTAGATTCAGGTTAAATTAGATTCTAGTTAATTCAAATTAGATTCAAGTTTTACCTTTTCGGCAAGGATTCTCTATAGACGACGCTCTGTCCTTCAGAGAGCACTGCGTTAGGAGCTATGCAACATTAAGGTGGAGGTACCAGGCCACCCGCCGTGAAGGCACACTTTATCACCCTTTACTCTAGAAAGGCAGCCACAGGTGACTTGTGGGCACTGGACAAAACTTCTGTCCCTAGTAAGTTTTCTCCTGGAGGCAAGAATATCCTTGCTAATTCTCGCCTGAAATGACTCTTAAGTGGCAAGTTTAAAAATGATATTTTTTCTGTCATTGTATTACTCCGTCTGTATTAGCTGGTATTCTTCTTAAAGCAGCTTTTTCTTTTTGTTTCTCTCTCTCCATCCCTTCGTCCTTCTTTCCCTCTCTCCCTCTGTCTCAAGAGTCCCTGTGGACTCAGGAAATTTTAGTCATTCAATGTATAACAATCAACTTCTGTCATTTCTCATGCTAAAATTGTCCCAAATTTGGACATTACAAGTCCCATAAAGCTGGATCAGGGGCTCTCTTGACACATGTCCATCATTTCTGATACTTCCTTGCTCCCTGGAATAATGAGAGGACCCGGGCTCACCTGCCCCAGACCAGGAATCGGCCATTTCTCCAGGGAACATGGCTCCTCTCAGTGGGGAGTGGTATTTTTGCAGCAAGATCTGGGCTTTAGGTGTGAGAAGCATGGATTCTGCCTCCAGACAGCCCGGCTTCAATCCTAACTCTGCCCACCTACTGGCTGTGTGCCCCCTGGCAGGTCATCTCACTGCTCTGAGTCTCAGTTTTCTCATCCGTAGAATGGGGATAATAACTATATTTCCTACCTTGTGAGATTATTAAAAGGATTAACTATGCTCATATTTCTAAAGCTGTTCAAGCAGTACTTGGCACAGAGTGAGTGCCACACAGATGTTTGCTAAATATATAATGCCTCACAGTTTATGCAGATGGAGGGACGGGGTGGAAAACACCCTGGGGCATCCACAGGCAGAAGAGAAAACTTTATTTTTTTAAAGAACTATTCTATTCAATTAGGAAAAGCATAAGTAAAAATATCATTTATTTTTACTCCCTTTCCTTCTATTAATGACAGCTAATACTTATTTGACATTTGGAGTCTTGAAATAAAGTTTCCTTTTTATAAAAAAAAGTAAATTTTTATTGAAGTAAAACATGGATGCAATTCGACATCTCCTTTTTTAAAAATTTTTTAAAAGATTTATTTATTTATTGTTAATAGGAGGGGCAAAGGGAAGAGGGAGAGAGAATCTCAAGCAGACTCCGTGGCTGGGCACAGAGCCCAATAGCGGGGCTCGATCTCAGGACTCTGAGATCACAACCTGAGCCAAAACCAAGAGTCGGATGTTTAACTGACTCTGTCACCCAGGCGCCCCTCAACATTTCCTTTTAAAATAAATGTATTCAAAAAGACAAATGAGCCAGTTTTTTTTTTTAATGACTAAATCCCAATTGCTATGAAAAGCAGATATATCAAAAATGAATGATGAGAGTATGGGAGTGACCAAGGTTTGGCAACACTGTAATCAAGTTGTCTGGGGACTTCCACTGTTTGGAATGATTTTTAATGTACAACTGAAACAATTTTAATATTGTCTGGATGCATGTGCTATGATGTCCTCTAACATCTGGGTCTTTCAGGGGCTGATGAACCAACCAGAAAGTATAAGAGCTCTCCAAGCGACAGTGGGAACAGAGCTTTTAAGGTAAACATCCCTGCCTCTACTTACCCACCTTTATAGTATTCTCCCCACTCTCTTTCCTGTGACGATATGTGGGTAGAGGGAGGCTAAACTTTTGAGAAGGGTTGCTCCTGGGAAAAGACTGTATATGCTATGCTGGGGCTTCTTATAATCTATAAATGCCTTGGTCAGAAATGCTCATCTTAACACACAGCAACAGAGGTCCCAGACTGTCTGCCTGATGTGTTCTCTATGTGTGGGGAAAAAAATCTCCCTGTCCAGCTGCAATAGCTTTTGACTTCTTTTTATTTTTCCTCGGACCCCAAAGAGCCATGACTACCAAAAGGGGGTTTGTTGACCAGGAAGCTTACAGAGATCTAATAACGAACTTAGTCCGGAACGCAGGAAAAAAGGGAGCAGGAGTCAAGGTCAACCACACTCACAGAGCCAAGGATGACAGCTGAACCGAGAAAGGTGAAAGAGAGAGCAGAGTCTATACGTGGGGCTTGCCTCATCGACCCGAAGATTCAGTTTAATGCTTTGACGTCTGACTCATCAATCCCTTTTTTTTAAAATATATTTTATTTATTCATTTGAGAGAGAGTGTCAGATCAGGGGATGGGCAGAGGGGGAGGGAGAAAGAATCTGAAGCAGAGTGAGGAGCCCAACATGGGGCTCGAGCCCACAGCCATCAGATCAAGACCTGAGCTGAAACCAAGAGTCAGACGCTCAAATGACTGAGCCACCCAGGTGCCCCTGACTCACCAATCTTTTAATGAGCATCTATTATGTGCACTGAGGAGACCTAAAGACATGTCGCGTCCCATTACCTAGTGATTCCAGATGCTGCGAATACTATTTTAACTGCAGGTCTTCCACTGATGGCACGGGCTGGAAACAAGGTTTTAATCAGGTGGCAATTTCAGGATCGTTAGGAAACCATTGTACAGAGCAGTCACTATAGAGGGACTATTTCTAGGAACTTGGAGATCATTAAAATGGGAGCGGTGCCTTAATCCAGCTGGATTAGGATCCTTTCCAGAGTACGTCTGAGTGTACAGCGTATGTAAAGTGACAGTGTTTCCTAAACCAAAAATTGGGATGCACAATCTGCCAAAAATAAGTGCCTCTGGGGAAGGCAAGACAGGCTATTTTAAGTTGGAACTCCCCCAGAAAATCTGGGGTGTAAGCTTCTGACAATCACTGTAAGGGGCTCACTCTAGTGCGTTCTGCACACCCAATTTTAGCGTTTGTCTCCGTGCATTTCTCACATGGCCACAGCATCTGCCAGCAGTTGTGTCTGCGCGTGCTTCATGATAGATGGTGGGCGGGGGGAGGGGGGAGAAGGGGGGCTGGGGATGAGAACCCAGAAGCTCCTTCATGTGCACGGAACACAGAACTTCCGGTGTAAACAACGAAGCCAGAGCTCTGTAAAGAAGTTAGGGGATTGAGCAGGATGTCATGATTTTCCCTCCTCTGGATTCCTCCACAGAAGATAGCTTCTCAATCAGATGTCTTTATGGAATGGTACCTACCTGGAAATTTTTTTTAATGTTCAAATTTTAACTTTATTAAAACGGCAGAATGATTAGGAATAACAGAGCATGACTATTGAATGAGAAACTTCCAATTGGTTGAAGTGTACTTCTATCAATCTCAACAAATAACGAGGGATACAGAATTAAGGACCACCAAGTGGAATGTGAGGGGACGCTGTGAAGTCAGGATCTGGGGGCCCTGTATCCCCAAGTAGGCATTCTATAAAAATTAGTTGAATGAATGAACACTACATCAATTACAGACTAAGTAACCTATATATTTTCTCTTTGTCTTTTACTTTAGAATCTTGAAAAACAAATTTCATTGGCGGAGATAAGGCTATGAACTGATTCATCTTGGATTAAATGGACTCACCTTGGTCCAATCAGTTGTAACCACAAGGGTAGGACATACAGTATAAATAGTACTATCTCATTAGATAAGGTCTAATAGTGGACATTGCAAAGGAGACCGATTAAGCAGACACTCTAACTTGATCATAGCCTCCAGTCCTTCTCTGCTAAGGAAGTGGCAAGAATTCTTCATCAGTGTGCCTAAGAGAATTACCCTGGTCTGGTTTGAATGATCGGAGTCCCACATTGTTTTATTCTATGCTGGAATAGTCATGTCTTACTTTTATTCTAAAGCCCTAAGCTTCGTTCTGAATTTACTCATAGTACTTTGATTCTATGGCAGATGCTATTTCCTCCCATCTTGCTGCAATATCCTCTCACCCTCTCCATGCCCTGCCCTGTCTCCGTCTCTGTCTGTCTGTCTGTCTCTCCCCTCCCGGCTCCCTCACCCAAGTGCCCTGTTGCTGTACTTCTGTCCTCTTTAGCATTAGATTCTTTCCTGCAGAATGCATATTCTTTTGGGGAACTCAGGGAGGGCTGGGTACTGTGTCTGGGTGAGAAGAGGTAGTTATTCTTTTGGCAGATGTGAGCTGTAACCAGGCTCCCTGCTGCACAGGGAGACGCAGCCATGTTCCTTTCTGTACAATGCCGTTACAGATTCTACTACAGCCCTAGAAAGAGCACTTAACGGGCATTATGGTTTAATCGCTCTCTTCGCAATATTATATGACCTGCACTTATAAATGGAGTCGTAATATATGGTTAGTTATCTGCATACCATCTAGTCATGACAATGAGAAATGGGTCCGCGTTCTCTTGGGGACGAGAATATACAGGTTTGCCGGGTAGTGCTTTCCACCAAATGCTGCCGGCTCTAACCTGGGGCAAGTAGAGACCTGCACTCCCTCATCCTCTTGGGTTAGGTATGGGCATGCGACTCGTTTTGCCAAATGAGGTGTGAGCAGGAATAGAACAAGCCACTTCTCAGGGGAAACTTTAAGACACAGAAGGTGATTTTCCATGCACGTTTTCCCCCCACTGTGGTGCTGGCAACACTCCAGAGTGGCTGTTCCATCTATCTGGGTCCTGGAGACGGGAGAGTCCCCAGCTGACCCATGACAGATTTCCGGTCAAGCTATGGAGATGTGGGGTTGTTTGTTCCTACAGTGTAACTTAGCTCATCCTGGTTGATATCTAGGTTGTACGTGCAACATGAAACGATTTCTTTCATGAGTTTATTCATTCTATCCATCCATTTGTTCCAACATATATTATGCACTTACTATGCAAAAGATATTTAAATTAAAGAGAAATGGGATTGAAAAAGTGTCATCAAAGAGAACATATGATTGTGTGTGTGTGTGTGTGTATAGATGTGTGTGTGTGTGTGTGTGTGTGTGTGTGTGTGTACATAAATATATTTGCTGGCAAAATAAGGGGAGTGAGTTCTATGGGTAAGACACAGTGTTAAGTGCTCTACATGATGAATTAACTTATGAAGTTTGTTTAAAAATTAGAACCACTTTACAGTTTAGGAAGAAAAAAAAAACCGAACAAACTTGAAACTCCCAGGGGTTCTGGCACTTAGCCAACACTGCATAACTAATAGCAGCAGATCTGGGGCTCAAACCAAGGTGTGTCTGCCTCCAAACTACTTAACCTCCATGCTCTTCTTGCCTCTTTCCAAACACTAAGATAGTTCTGGGTTTCTTCAGAGAACCACAAGAAAGCAAAGAAAAATAAAAACTCTGCCCTTTCAAATGCTTGCCGCGAGCACGCTCTCGGGTCTCCTTTGACAGGCTGTCTTCCCTTCAAAGTGAAAAGAGAGGAAGCATGGACAGAAATAAAGGCCAGCTGTTCAGTGGAGCAGATACCGGCGTGTGGGCCAGCAGAGCCCGCCTAGCATGTCAGGAGCCCCTGGAATCGGCACCTCCACTCCCCCCTCCATCCGCTGTGGGGGCACCAGCTCAGGCTGCACGTGACCCCAGTAGGGGAGAATCTCCACAAATTCCGTGTTTTTATACGGACTTAGGAAAACGTGAGGGATGATAGCAGGAACGTCCTGATACCATCATTCATCAACAACCAGGGAAAGAAGACGATGGGACAAAAAGGTAGGTTCTTGTACCCGGAAAAGATGTGTGGGAAGAGATTAGAAATACTGAGGAGACAGAGACTTTTTTTCGGCAAACGTTTTTTCCATTCTTAAAGCTTTCAAACTTACGTAGGAGTTTCCTGGCCACAGAGAGAGGCAATAAAGGCAGCCCCCAAGGCATTCATTCATTCACTCGAAATCACTTTCTGAATGCGCACAGCGTAGGTGACTGGGGTGTACAGACAGAAACTAAATTTTCTGTAACAAACATGTACAGAAAACCTACTACGCGCCAGGTACCATTCTACGCATGCGTCAACTCGTATAGTGCTCACAAAACCCAAGACACGCGGACTCTTGTTATCTCCACTTTAGAAGGGGAAACAGAGGCACAGAGAAGTTTGATTACCTTGCCCAAAGTCAAGCAGCCCCCCAGCAGGTCTGGCTCCGGCACCATGCTCTGTACTGCATGGCCTTTTGTGGGGTCTTGCTCCTCAAGTTCACAGATCCACAGCAAAGAGGAACTTAGAAATAAATCACTCTTTTCTTAAACCATGTGAAAGCTATTTTGATCAAGAGATCCAAGAAGGAGAATTCAGGTCTACCTGGGGACATCAGGGAGAGCAGTGCTGGGAGAGAGACCTTGAAATGCCTTGATGCATGTGTTAGCCAGGTGGGCGGGTGGAGGGAAGGGCCCCCGAAGTGGAGAGAGCACGTGAGCAAGTGCACAGAGGCACGAGACAGCCTGGGCTGATCAGAAAAGTGCTGGGGCATAGAGCTGCAAAGGAGGGCAGGAGCAGACGGAGCAAGGAAGGCAGACAGAGGAGGGTCCACGAAGGAGGCTCTTGTATTCCAACTGAGACATTGCTGGGGATGGGTGGCTGCCGTCTTGCAGTGCTCATATGCACAGAATAAAAGCATCAGGCTGTTGGCAGACCTCTCCCCACCTGCACTTCAAGAATGTACCTGACATCAGCATGGACGGCTGGCTGGGAGGGAGGGAAGCAGATCTGTTCAGAGAAAGGTCCCTGGAATCAGAGAGCTCTGAGCTCAAGTCTCAGGTCTGTTTCTACCTCTGGGACCTTTGGCAATTAGTGACTGGATCTGCCAAGCCTCAGCTGCCGAATGGTGGCTGCAAGAACCATGTACGAAGCGGTTGCTAGCTCTGTCACTGGCATGCCTTGCATTGGCTTTGGATGTAGGTATACATACCACTTCAGGGGAGATTACTGTACAACAGATGAAGGGGAAATATGACGCTAGTGGCCTATCATGAACACGGTTGTTTCCTCCACTCCACAGTGGGAAGGATTTGCTGGCACGGATTCGTCCATGTTCCCACACCAGGATCCCTTCAAGACCAAATGCAAGGTTAAGTTGGTCTGTTGTCAGCAGAGCTGAGGTAGGAAACCAATTCATACTCTTACTTTCATAATTAAAGGCTCTAACTCAGCGCTGCTCAAACTTTAATGTGCACACAAGTCACCGAGATCTTGTTAAAAGTCATCACAAGAAGAAAAAGGAAATGTAACTATGTGTGGTAGTAGATGTTAACTAGACTTATCGTGGTGATCATGTGGCAATATATATAATTATTGAATCATTATGTTGTATACCTGAAAGTAATATTACATGTCACTTATGTCTACATTTTTTTAAAAAGCAAAAAAATAAAACTAAAAATTAAAAACAAATAAAATTAGTTTTAAAAAATTTTAAAGGCAGATGCTGACTCAGTAGGACCATGGAGGGCCATGGGTGATGCCCACATTCCTGTGCCAAGAATCACCCTTGGGGGGCGCCTGGGTGGTACAGTCGTTAAGCCTCTGCCTTCGGCTCAGGGTGTGATCCTGGCGTTCTGGGATCGAGCCCCACATCAGGCTCCTCCACTAAGAGCCTGCTTCTTCCTCTCCCACTCCCCCTGCTTGTGTTCCCTCTCTCGCTGGCTGTCTCTCTCTGTCAAATAAATAAATAAAAACTTAAAAAAAAAAAAAAGAATCACCCTTGGAGTAGTAAGGCCTCAATCCACTGAGATAACCATCATCCAAAGACCTAAATTGCCCAAACCAAGAGTAAGAATGAAACTCAATACCTATCATTAATTGGCTCATTCATTCATCCTTTCCATTAAATATTTGTTAAGCACCTACTATACTCGAGGTGTTGGAAAAACAAAGATCCTATATACCGTAGGTCCTGTACCAAATCAGCTTGTCCCCTATACAAATGGAGAAGGAAAGGACAAAAGGGACTGATCAATTCTGCAGAGCCTACTTCATATACTTCATCTCATTTAATTCTCCCAAAAGTTCTATGAAATTGCAATCATGCCCGCCACGTTGAAAAGTAGCAAACTATAATGTAAGGAGTAAGGATAACTACCCTCCCTTGCAAACTGATCAGCCAGTTGGTGGTGTTGGGATGTGAAGCCAGGTCTTTTGGCTTCCGCTGCCTTATTTATACTTTACAACCGAAAGCTGATTGCATTCTGTTTTTATTTACTCTGAACTTGACTGTGCCTCTTTAGGTTTAGAGAGTGAACTTTTTTTTTTTTTTGCTCATAAATTTAATTGCTGACATAAAGGGAAAAAATCCTGATGTAATTGAACAAGAAGATGTTTACAACCCTCTTCGAGCCATAGAGCTGCCGGCACACAAAATTTATGACAGCTAGGAGAGGGGAAATAAAAAGATGAGGAAGACCAAGACAGATGTGGCTATGGAAATGTCGTGTTAATATACGGGTTGATGACCCGACACTGGCACACTCAGTTGGATAACTTTTTGGAGATCATTTAACCAACTAATGAAGATTTACTTAATAAACTCTCAAACTTGCCAGAGCTAGACTCCTAGAAACAACCCTATAAATTACAAAGAAGGTGGCATGTTAAAGAGTCGTGGCGGGTGTTTAAGGATGGAGTGAGATTGTCAGAGTTGTAAAGGTCACTGTCCGGGAGGCTTGCAGCCCTCGCTGGAGGGCTGGGAACCTTTCAGGGGAGTAGCTCCTGTGTTTGCACCCAAGCCAGATAAACGCGTACAGATGTTCCCTGAACTTGATCAACTTGCTTCTCAGCATGAATACAAAATTGATTGGGCCAAATCAGAGCTCGTGCCAGTGAAGGCTGGCTGCATACAGAAATAAAATCAGCCACCTCCCATTTACTTAGAAGTCTCTGGCTTAAAATATACTGGAGGAAAATGTGTGCTTCACTTTGGAGCAAGAGCCAAATTGCACAGCGACAAAATTATTCCCATCATCATGACAGCCTCAGCCAATCGCTCCCTTTTTTAATGTGCTGAAAGGAGGCAAGTTGGCATCATTAAAAGTATTTTTTTTCCAAAAATACATCATGAAATATGGAGAAACTGGAGACAGAAGAAGGGGGCCCACGCTTCAATCTAATTCTGAGACTGGACTATTGAGCTGTTCTGGACGTACTTTGAAGGTCCTAAGAAAAGAGGTTGTATTTATTGCTTCCTGCTTCCCTTGATACCCTAGATTAGCAGGGACATGAACATCTTCCCTCTAATTCAGTTCCTGTTTTTCAAGTGAGACCCCTTTCACTGAATGATTATGCCCAGAAATATTTCATCATCACTCTTGCATGATGGATATCAACTGCATCATGCCTTTTGGTCCTTCTTAAGTACTTAGTCAAGGACATAATGGATATGGCATACTTCTGTTTCCTCTTCCCAAATTCATCCGATGTTCCCTTCATCTGTCCCCCTGTCCTTTATTACCTAATGAAGTTCTGGAAGCCAATCCAGGACGTGCTGATGTGGAAACTGCCTAAAATGGAAAGGTTAACTTAGCTGGTGCTCAGCCAGCCTCACTGAGGGAGCTCTGCTCTTGAACTGTGATGTAATGATTCTTCACACCCATCTTTGTCCTTCATCTTTTCCCTCTGGAGAAGGATTTTTTACTCAGCCCCAGCGAGTCGGCCTGCTCCTCACTCAGTTTCAGCAACTCTGATGTCCAGATGTCTTATGCCCTTTTCATATCTGTTTCAGATTATCACCCTCACCACTGAGAAGTGACAGCATGCATATTTTTCTGTGCTGAATTGCCTTTTGTTCTTTTTTTGAACCTCATCCTTGGAAATTAGATTTTGCTATCTTGGGTTGTTTCTAGTACATGACTAAGAGTTTGTTTCCTGCATAGTTACTTAATATCCCTTTCCAGAATATTACTTAAGGAGCAAAGGAGTAAATTCTTCACATACCTGTAAGAACATGTCCCCATTTTTACTTGGGGAGGAAATGGGTCGCTATTGATTTTAAGGATGAAAGTTACATAGATGAAAGGGGAGCATTTATGCAAATCAGAGCCCAGTAATTCAAGGATGATCAAAGGTTTCACATCACATGTCAACTGATCAATTGCTGGTATTGTCTGGCAGACTGTGGTGAGAAAGATTCTGAGGCTGAGTTCAGATCGGATGAGAAAATATGGCGGGACAGATCAGTAAATGGCTCCCATGGGCTTGATATAGACAGAGGGGAGAGCATCCATTCACTTTTTCAAATGCTAGTTCTGGCATGAGAGAATCCACAGTTTTGATATATCTATCAGATGCAATGACAAAGAAGTTTCGAGAAAGAGCCAAAATTTCCAGGGCAAAATATCAAGTGGTCTTCCCCCAAAGCTGTTACTTTTGTCAAAAAATTTAATTATAAATGCCAAATCTGATTAATTAATGATTGCCAGGACTGTTGAGTTAAGATCCATGATTGATAAATAATGTCCACGAATGAGGGAGTAGACATGGTGCTGCCTGTAGCCTGCATTCAGCACTCTCGGCTTAGTTCAATATGCCATTTAGTCTGTCCTGGGAATGGAATAAAGTAGTAAAGGCTTTGAAAGTATCCTACAGAGTAAGGGCATAAGTTAAGCTCATATCTGTTACAGAAGAAGTAGAAATTAGCTGAATATGGCAAAATGTCAACAACCCTACATCCGAGATTTAGAGAACAGACTTCCTTCCAGCCCATATGAAATATTTACAAAAATTGACCATATACTGGTCATAAAGCAAGTATCAATAGAATTGAGACCACACTCCAAAAATACATAGGAAAATAAAACTTCCAAGCAATTTGATAGCCACATGAAAAACTCACCATCTATTTGCAAATTTAAAAACATGCTTCTAAATAATTCAAAGACCACCTAACATGACTTATTTATGTGTATTTTTTCTTTTTCCTTCTGTGAATGCAACCTTCAAGAGGTCAAAGAGCTATGTTCACAGCACTACCCCAGTACACACACAGAATAGAAGATTGTTTGAGTCACAAGAAGGGCATGTTGAATAAGTAAATGAATGAATATCAACAGATTCTATTTATGGAGTACTTTAATGGAAATGAATAGCCTTAAATACATACGTTACAAAAGAAGAAAATCAGATCATGAGCTAAAGAGTTAGCTTGAGATATAAGAAAATACACAGTAAATTCAAAGAAAGTAGAAAGAAAGAAATGGTTTTTAAAATGTGCAGAACTTAATGAAGCAGAAAAAAAATGAGAGGGGAACAAAAATATGATGGAACTGATACATAATCCTTTTCTTAAAGAGCATTTTAAAAAAGACTTATTTATTTATTTAAGAGAGGTGGGGAAGGGCAGAGGGAGAGGGAGAGATAATCTCAAGCAGACTCCATGCTGAGCGCAGAGCCCCATGTGGGGCTTGATCTCGAGACCCTGAGATCATGACCTGAGCCAGAATGAAGAGTCAGACGCTCAACCACCTAAGCCACCCAGGCGCCCCATTTTACAGAGCATTTTTAAAAGAACAGACAAAGAGCAGAAATGGCAGTTAATTTTATAAGGCTAATATGACCCTTGATACGAAAATCAGGTAAGGAAAACTATAAATCAATCTCATGTATGGATTTAGATGTAAAAACCTTAAAATATTGGTAAAGAACATCTACTAGCATAATAAGAAATGAACGGACAGCCATAACCAAGAGCTTGTTCCAGGAATGTAAGGATGGTGTAACATGAGAAAATGTCCTAATATAAATTACTACTAAAAGAGAAAAATGATGACTATCTGCATGGAGGCAGAAGAAACATTCAGCAAAATTTCTCATTCATTCATGCGTTTAAAAAAGAAATGTTAGCAAACTAGGAATAGTAGGAAAAATCTTTAACATTTGAAGAAATATTTGCATTTGATAGGATTATCTATGTAAGAAAAACAAGAGACTATCTAGGCAAACCATTAGATTAAAAAAAATACACACACACACATATATATATATACACATATATATGCAAGCTCAGATAAAACTAGTTTATTTGAACACCACCAATAATTTAGGAAATGTAATTTTTAATGTCTTATTCATACTGGCAAACAAAAATATACAATTCTGTGAAAAAACTCTAGTAAAAGATCCCTAAATCCTTTATGGGGAAAAAAAATAACACTTTATTGAAGGATGTGAAAGAAGAGCATTGGGACAGATATACCAGGTTCATGGGTGGGAAAATACACTACGATAAAGATGAAAATGTTCTGGATTAATCTATGCAATCAAATGCAATTTCAAAGATTTTCTTTCATAAAATTTGACAAGCAAACCCTAAGATTCACAAAGAAAGATTGGAGCCAAGAATAGGCAAGAGATTTTTGAATAAGAAGGACAAAGATGAAATACTGTAAAAACTGGTTATCAAACTAGGTAAGAGAGTGTGGATTTGGTGCAGAGAGAGAGAATTAGAAAAATGGGGAAAAAAAAGAAGAGCTACAAAAACAATCCAGAATATGAGATAATATTTGCAATGAATAAAACTAGAATATATAAAGAGCTCCTAAAGTCAATAAGACAAAACTGAGTTAAAAAAAAAAAAAGGCAACAGTAATTTACACTAAAGGGAACATAAATCTACGATAAACATTTTGAGAAGGTGCTTAGGGAACTGCAATTTAAAAAAAAACATATCATCAAATGATCAAGGTTTGGCAGGATGTGGAGAATCTGAATGTTTATATTGCTAGTAGGAGTGAAAGTTTTTACAATCACTTTGTAAAGGAATTTGGAGGTATCTGCATTGCATTAATTCCAAGATGCTTCTCAACCTCCAGCCCCCACCTCATCCCTACATTTTAACATTTCTGAAATCTAGATTCATTTTACAATGTTTGGCATCTTAAGAGTCTAAATGATAGCAATTTTGTTGCAACTTACATTAGGTGGGCTCTTAGTTTTAATGAAATATGTAGTAAAGGTGAAGATGCTCATACTCTGTGATGCAGCTATTTGATTCCTAGATGTATCTCTAAAGAAACTCACAACTATACACAAAGATACGTATGGTGTTGCTCACTGCAACATTTTTTACTTTAAAAAAATTTTATCCTAAGAAGCTGGTAAAGTTGGTTTCTTTCACGCCTGTATCAGTAGGAACTGTTGTATACTATTGTCAGTAAAGTGGCTTTAAACAGAGAAGAATGTGTTGTCTTCCATAAGAAGTCCAGGAGAGTTGCTTAATTTTGTGACTCAGTGAGCACCTCAAGAACCCAGAGTCTTCCCAGTTCTCTGCTTTGCCATGGTTGGCTTGCTGACTCCTTCTCTTACACTTGTTTACTTCTTGATCACATTTCTGACTTAACAATAATGTCCCGGGGCTTCAAATTCACTCTTCATTCCTGCTATGACATTTGTTTCAACTTTTTTATCTTCAAATAATTATAGAGGCACATGAGGATGAAAAGACAGGACAAAGAGGTGCTATGTACAAATCACCCAGTTTCTTCCAATGGTTACATCTAACCTAACTTCAACACAATATCAAAACCAGGAAGTTGACATTGATACAGTGTGCCTGTGCATAGCCAGATGTCATTTTGTCACACATGTACATATGCAAAACCACCACCAGGGAGGAGAGAACCATTCCATCACAACGACTTCTCCGGTGACATCCTTTATAGTCACACTCCCTGTGCTCACTCCACCCATCCTTAACCCCTGGAAACCACTATTTTGTTCTCTTCCTATCATTATTTTGGACAGTAAAACACTATCCTTTGCTTCCGTTTCAAAGCATCACAAAAATAAGACGGACAGATGGATGGATGGATAGATGGATGGAAGGAATGATAAAGCAAATGTAATGAAATATTAATTATAGAATCTGGGGCTATGGTTCTTCACTACACAACTCTTTGTCTGTATGCTTGAAATTTTTGTCCATACAATGTTGTAACAAAACTAACCTGAATGTCCAGCAATAGGGGAACAGACAGGTAAATTATACTTCTACAACAGATTACTCGACAGCATTTAAAATGAAGGAACTAATGAACCACGAGAGACTATGGACTCTGAGAAACAAACTCAGGGCTTCAGAGGGGAGGGGGGTGGGGAAAGGGGATAGACCGGTGATGGGTAGTAAAGAGGGCACGTATTGCATGGTGCACTGGGTGTTATACGCAACTAATGAATCATAGAACTTTACATCTAAATGAATAAATAATTTAAACAAATAAAATGAAGGCACTAAATCCATATGTAACAATATGGATACATTCCAAAAACAGCGGTTGGATTAAGATGCAGAATAACTCATGTGATGTAATAACACACAGTATCACAAGGATAAGCACCATTTTGAGGTTGTTTTTCCTACTTGTTTTCATAATTTCATAATTTCATATAATAACATCACATGTGACATCTGGGTATTGATGAGGATATGGGTGCACGTTTAAGTCTTTTTTTATTTTTCATATCTAAAATCTCTTATCATTAAAGAAAACTTGACTAAAAAAGAGATACT
This sequence comes from Ursus arctos, assembly GCF_023065955.2. Classification (NCBI taxonomy): domain Eukaryota; kingdom Metazoa; phylum Chordata; class Mammalia; order Carnivora; family Ursidae; genus Ursus; species Ursus arctos. Next base: position 78,489,007 of record NW_026622874.1, on the reverse strand, counting down.
ACGTAGAGGCCTGCAGATAAGGGAAGATACTGGCCCAAAAGTAAACGTCAGAAAAGTGTGAGTCAACTTATGCTAACTTATGCACATGTCCCCTTCTAGTTTCTCAAGTTATGGGACACGTATGCCAATTACTTTAAAGAACAAGATACTTCAGACACTTTTCCAATGAAGACACACAAATGGCTAACAGACACATGAAAAAATGTTCAAAATCATTAGCCATCAGGGAAATTCAAATCAAAACCACATTGAGATAACACCTTATGCCAGTTAGAATGGCAAAAATGGACAAGGCAGGACAAATGTTGGAGAAGACGTGGAGAAAGGGGAACCCTCTTACACTGTTGGTGGGAATGCAAGTTGGTACAGCCACTTTGGAAAACAGTGTGGAGGTCTCTCAAAAAGTTAAAAATAGAGCTACCCTATGAGCCAGCAATTGCACTTCTGTGTATTTACCCCAAAGATACAGACGTAGTGAAGAGAAGAGCCATATGCACCCCAATGTTCATAGCAGCATTGTCCACAATAGCTAAATTGTGGAAGGAGCCGAGATGCCCTTCAACAGACGAATGGATAAAGAAGATGTGGTCCATATATACAATGGAATATTACTCAGCCATAAGAAAGAACGATTACCCAACATTTGCAGCAACATGGACGGGACTGTAGGAGATTATGATAAGTGAAATAAGTCAAGCAGAGAAAGACAATTATCATATGGTTTCACTCATTTATGGAACATAAGAAATAGCAGGGAGATCGGTAGGAGAAGGAAGGGAAGAATGAAGGGGGGGTAAACAGAAGGGGGAATGAACCACGAGAGACTATGGACTCTGGGAAACAAACTGAGGGCTTCAGAGGGGAGGGGATGGGGGACTGGGATAGGCTGGTGATGGGTATTAAGGAGGGCACATATTACATGGAGTGCTGGGTGTTATACGCAAACAATGAATCATGGAACACTACATCAAAAACTAAGGGTGTACTGTATGGTGACTAACATGACATAATAAAACATAAAAAAAAAAAAAAAGAACAAGGTACTTCAGGGAGAAAACCTGCTTTCTTTACATGACCCTCAATCAATGCTAGCTTTAGGTGTTTAGAGAGGTCCCAGGATAGCATCAGTACACAAGAAAGCAGATACATTTCACACCCATTTAGTAATTATCCCTGAGAGCATAGCCTCAAGCCCTTTAAAACGGAAGAGACTAAGAGCTTGGATTGTGCAGTCAACAGACATATGCAGACAAATATTTTCTAGAAACCCAAATTGCTCATGCTTTTCTCATCACAAAAGTTAGGACAGTGTTCCCTTCAGTGAGGAGAAATGAGTTTTGATCTTCTGAGTACCTGGAAACATGCCATTTCTCTGTCTGGGTGGCTATGACAAAAGTGTTCCCTGTATAATTATCCACGGGACCATTCACATGTTTTATGCATATCTCCGTATTTTGTTATGTTTCACAATAAAAGAAGAGGTGTCCTAAATTTGTGTAAATTAGGCCTGGTGGCTCAGAATACAATTTTTAGTAACAGTATCATATGTGAACTCCAAAGCTGCTGTCTCTCAAATACTTTGGATGGAAGTGAAAGTGGCATGCTTGGAAAAACCGTGAAATGACTCAGAAGTGGGCTCCAGGCGTACCAGAGAAAATCACATGGGAAATGCATGTGAACATCTGAGGGAAACTGTTTCCTGAGATGTGAGTAAAAAAAGCAGCTTCGTTTCCAAATTATAATTCTATGTGTAATTTAAAGTATGTGTGCAACAAAACAATAAACTCTTTATTCTTAAGTTGGATGTGAGACATTATCTATATCCTGCAGCTGTAAATTATACATGTAATTTGGCTGAAAATTCTGGAAAGTTAAGAATCTTCTCGTGGAGAAAACGCAGTCACCATCTATCTATCCGGGGCCATCTTGTGTGTAGGTATATGCAATTTTTCATAATTAAAAAAGCTGTGGCTCCGGATCTTTCTCTCTTAGAGGGTGTATCTCACAGACTTGTCCAAAGTTATATCTGGAAAGAGCTTTAATAAACCATCCAGGTTCTCATTCTCTCATGTGGAGCAAAGGAAGGGGGGAGGGTGTGATCTCCCTGAAGGAAAGATTACCCCCCAAAGACTTGGAGATAAAGAAAAATAATAGAGTTGTCAAAAAGATTTCACTAGTCTAACGTGGTCTTGATAGATATTTGTCAACTCCTGTCAGAATGGCTTGTCATTCTAATGCTGTGCTCTTCCCTGAGAAACAAGGAGCTACCAGCACGACAGCAGAAAAGCTATAATTAGATGGAATCAGCACACCCCTAAGTCATTACGCAAGAGGGGGAGACGGCAGGATAACTCAGGGTTGAACAGGAAACGTCTACTATTTGAGGAGGAAATATTTACTGGGGTCACTGTTATCTCATTTCAGGACACTGAGGTGAGGATGGAGAAGTGAGAAGTAAATTTACCTTATGGAAAATGAAATACTAAAAACGCACTTATAATTCATGCGGGCACCACAGCTGAAGAGTTTTAAGTCTTAGGACAGTTATAAACTATCCTATTTCACGGAGCGCCCTCGAAGACTGATAAGAAGAACAAAAACCCACAATCGAGTTATCAGAACAATTTTGAGGGAGGTATGTTTATTTGATACTAAAACAACAACAACAACAAAAGAACATAAATTGAGCATCCTGATGGTATATTTGCATAGCCTATTCTTAGACTGCCCTTTAGCGACATCCAGAGAAAAGTTCTGATAGTGATTATATGACACTGGCATGGTCCTATAGGACAACCAGTCACGAAGTGTGGAAGTGATGTGCAGTATACTTGACGCACCTGGGGGATTCATTATTGTCAAAATTCTCTTTTACATGTTATCAGTATGCTTAGAACTTTCTTAAAACCATAGTCACATAAGAGATATAAAGAACTATGTGTGGCCCAGATATTAGGATATTAAGAGGGTTGCTTGACAATAAGTAGTTTGGGGTCCAAGAAGTCAAAAGACTAGTTGTATAAAGAGAAGTGCCATATATACACAGCACTATATATATAGTCAATAAGTACTTGTTAAGTGGATGGAGAGGATTAAAAGTGGTTTATTTCTCCTACCGAAGAAAGGGAAGAAGAAAGGGGGGGTGAACAAAAGGGGGAATGAACCATGAAACACTATGGACTCTGGGAAACAAACTGAGGGCTTCAGAGGGGAGGGGGTGGGGGAATGGGATAGGCTGGTGATGAGTATTAAGGAGGGCACGTATTACACAGTGCACTGGGTGTTATATGCAAGTAATGAATCGTGGAACTTTACATCAAAAACTAGGGATATACTGCATGGTGACTAACATAATATAATAAAAAATTATTTAAAAAAATAAATAAAAGTGGGTTTTTTTAGATTTTATTATTTGAGAGAGAGTGAGAGAGAGAGCACAAGCAGGGGATGCTGCAGAGGGAGAGGGAGGAGAAGCCTCCCCCCTGAGTAGAGCCCAACATGGGGCTCGATCCCAGGACTCTAGGATCATGACCTGAGCTGAAGGCAGATGTTTAACCGACTGAGCCACCCAGGTGCCCCGGATGGAGAGGATTAAATATAGGTCTGGTGGGGCGCCTGGGTGGCGCAGTCGTTAAGCGTCTGCCTTCAGCTCAGGGCGTGATCACAGCGTTCTGGGATCCAGCCCCACATCAGGCTTCTCTGCTAGGAGCCTGCTTCTTCCTCTCCCACTCCCCCTGCTTGTGTTCCCTCTCTCTCTGGCTGTCTCTGTCAAATAAATAAATGAAATCTTTAAAAATAAATAAATAAATAGATAGATGATAGATAGATAGATAGATAGATAGATAGATAGATAGATAGATAGATAGATAGAAAGAAAGAAAGAAAGAAAGAAAACTCAATTGACTTCTGGGGAATGGAAAACTCAAGAGGTCTGCCCACTCCCTCCAGCAAAAGGTAGACAGAAGCCCAGTTCAGCAAGGAACACTGAGGCAATTAGGCCATGGCTAGAATTAGGTCATAGAGTTTTAAAATCTGATCATTTCACTCTTAGAATGGTTTCCCACTTTTCTTAGGGGGAAGTCCCAATCCTTACTATGACTTTGGCCAGCTCCTTCTAGAAGCAGATCTTGAGCCCAGGATTCTAGTGTATGCAACTGATTACGTGCTTCCAAGAGGCGGGAGAAGAGGCTGGAGAAGGACCAGGAGATAAGGAACATTATGTCCTATCCCTAGCCTGGCCCTGCAGGGAGCTGTGGAGCATAAATGCACCTCAGTCTGTTGTGTCTCAAGACAAAGAGACTAGTGGCCTGTGCTCTTTACTAGCCAGTCACTGGCTATGAGCCACCCAGTTCTCAGTACTGAAGTGGCTCCAGTAGCCCAAAGGCGATCCTCCAAAGAATGCCATGAATGCCAGCAAAGCACACAGAAGCTGAGGGATGTATGTACAGAAAAAGTAAGAGGAACTGGAGATAATGTGCAAATGACAAAATATAAGTCTGTTACAATAGTGACCTTCAAAGCCAGCATGACCTAGCTCTCTCCGTCCTCATCTCTCCCTGAGCATTCTGGATTAGTCGGGGTTCTCCAGAAAAACAGAACGAATATAAGAGATCTATTATAAGAAATTGGCTCACATGATTATGGAGACTGAGAAGTCCCACAATCTTCTATCTGCAACTGGAGACCAGGAGAGCTGGTAAGGCAGTTCCAGTCTGAGGGCAAGAGAAATCCAATGTCCCAGCAGAGACAGCAAACTTTTGTTCTATGCAGGTGTCCAACAGATGGGAAGAGGTTCACCCACAATGGGGAGGGCAATCTACTTCACTCATTTCTATCAATTCAAATGTTAATCTCATCCAGAAACACCGTTGCAGACACACCTAGAATAATGTGGGCATGCCAGGATTCAGTCAAGTTGACATGTAAAATTAACCATCACATGCCCCTGGTCTCTACATGCAATGACACAGGCTCAGTGAATGGTGCATAACCAGGGAGAGGAAGGGGGCCCAAGAATAAAGGAGGTGACGCTGGCCAGCTAAGATGCTGCATTCTAGAAGTGGTGCCATAGAAAGGCGATCATGACCTCATTCCAAAAAGAAGTTAGTGGTTTTTAGGTTTTTTGTTTTTTTTTTTTTCCCCAATGAGTGTTGGAAAACACCATAGACTGGCTTTTTATTTTACTGAGATCCAGAAGTCAAAGGAAAGGACAGGGGGCCTTTACTCTACAACAAGCTTTCTCAAAGGAGACTATATCCTCCCCAATGGGGTGAAAATGGGCTCTTCAGGGGGAAGACAATCTCATGCTTTTTATGTATAAAGCACAGATACACACACAGCACATAAACAGATATATATTTTATCTATGGTGTCAAAATTTCATGGGGAAATAATTAGGAAACAAGTGTCTAAAAAGGCTTGGGGGCATGGAAACAATATAATTTTGAAAAAGGTTGAGAAACACAGTTCTAAAACCATAAATATCTAAAACTGGAAGGGAGCACCTGTTCCTCCCAATATCCTACAAGAGGCACCTGAAGGATCCAGATGTTTAGAACTGCCAAAGGTCACACAGGGGGTTAGGGAGCGAGCCTGGCGTAGACCATGATTTTTTTTAAATCTGAGACCAATGTCCGTTCTACTTTGTTTTATGCAAAGATAAATATATCCACAAGCAAGGCCTGAGCCTCCACATCCCCTCCACTGAGACGACACTCTGGAAATAAAATAAATGAACTATGTGAATTAATTATGCACCTTCGGGGTCCTAAGGAAGACCTACGTTGTCTGAGTGGTATGACAAGAGGCAGGCGGAGAAGACAGAACACCCAGAGGGTCAGGACAAAAGTGTGTCGGGGAACGGGAGGGATGCATAGCTTGAAGATGCTGGGAGAACAAATGGGGCATATTTTTTTTCTGACTCCAGTTCATCCTCCATGTCTAAAGTTGGACTCTTTCTACTGCTACTTAAAATCCAACCAGAAAGCTGACGAGGTGTGATGGACCAAACGAAACCAGAAAAAACAACAACAAAATATCCAGTGGATGAAACTAAGGTTTTCATTACCATCTGATAATTCGGTGACGGCAGCCTCACCCGTGGGGCTGTCAGTTGGCTCCACCATCCTCCCCAGGGTCTGCGTCAGACATGCACGACTCATTCAGTCACTCGGCCGTTTACTGAGCACCTACTACATGGCGGGCATCTTCCTGGGTACTGGAGCCAGCAGTGGGGAGAGCACTGACAGCGATGAAAACCAGCTTTGGCTCGAAATCCGGGCGAATTTTACATTTCACAGAGGAGCTAAGTACCTCAGCAGGTACGGAAACCTACGTTTGAACAAAATTAGCCTCCGCGCAGTAGCTGGCACGTGAGGCGCAGGTTTCCCGACTGCGTAGGAGGGACACGGGTACACCGTCCACGAATTGTGCACTCCTCTGGCAGACTTCTCCGTCCACGTTTAAGGGAGGTTGAGACCAAATGGAATTACAAGAACAACAACAAAAAAAGGAAAATGAAGCAAATAAATAAATAAATAAATAAATAAATAAATAAATAAAAGTTTTAATTGGCTTACTCTGATCTCCCTGCTGCGATTGTATCACCAGAGTTGGCAGCTCGTCATGGGCGGTTGCCAGGCAACCGTGCTGCGCGTAAGGTCGAGGACGTGACAGCTGCGGTTTTCCATCTTGTGCTGTGAGTCTCCTGGCGTCTGGGGCTGAAGTCTGGCTCTCCCCAAGCTTCCACAGGGGTCCGGGCTGCTCCGTGCAGTCTCTGAAGTAAGCCTCTGACCCACGGTTCCAAGGGGCCTCCCAGGCAAGTTCCTGATGAAACTTCAGTCCTTATTCAATGAGTTGGCGCTCAGGCTGTGACTTTATTGAAAAGACCCCAGTGATCCCAGACAGGCCTTCTGAGCCCCTCAGATACCTCAACAGGGCAGGTGTGAGATCCGGGAGGGGAGAAGCAGAGCAATGGGATCCTCCTATCCCAGGTGTGCTGGGCGCTGCGGGAGCCTCACTCTGATGTCCTCTGATATTCCTGCTGCTGCAGACCACAGAGTATGGGCTATGCAGACAGACAGACAGAGCTGGGATTGACTGGCACATACAGGTGGTGCCACTTGAGGCACATCGCTCAGCCCCTCTGTTTCCTCCTGGCTAAAGTGCAGGGAATACTGCATGCATCCCACGGGCGTGCTGAGCATTTCTGGAGCCAGTGGATGTAAAATGTTCAGCACAATGCCAGGTGTACAGTTCCTGCTCCAGGAATTTTCGCAATTATTCTACAGGCTTCCATGAAAAACTCTGAGACATTCGTAGAGTGCTGGGGCCAGAATGGAAGTTAGCAACGTCCTCATTCTTTTAGTAAAAAATCGGAGACTCAAAAGAGTCAGAGTGAAGTGCCTGGAACCACAGAGCTGGGACTGAAACTAGGACTTAGTTGCCACCATGAAACTTTACCAGGAGGGGATACAAAAAGAGCCTGCATGTACGGAATGCATCTTGAAGGCAAATGGTACCAGTACTTGTATTGGGTAATCAGAGCAACACTCGATCGACACAGCAACCCAGAAAATTCTGAACAAGTATATGTGCTTATGTCTTATGGAAGGTATCTGGGTAGTTCCCTGATGGGTGATAGAATAACCTGTCATCTTCAGAAGAAAGTCCATCCTCCTTACTATGGCGTCCAAGACTTTTCTTGGCCTAACTATGGTTCCCACTTTAATCCAATTCTTCCCCTCACCCCCGTTGATCTTCCTGCTGATCCTAAAACATGCCAGAAATCTCCTGCCTCAGGACCTTTGCTAGGAACACAGATATCCATGGGCTCCCTCCTTCTTTTTCTTTAGGTCACTGCTCAAGGAATATCCTCACTGAGGACTTAATTTTGTATTTAACATTGTAAACATGCTCTTTGTCATGCTTATAGTATGTGTCAGCACCTGACACATTACCTATGTGTTTGTTTGCTGTCTGGATCCTGTTCCCACCATATACTGTAAGTTCCACATACGCACCAATTATTGTCTTTGGTTCATACAGTGCCTACAACTGTGCCTACAACTGTGCCTGGCCCACGTTAAACACTCAATAGACACTTATGAGTAAAAGATAGCTCTGTATGTGAGTTCTCCTCTGCCCATCCCTTCCCCACTTTTTGCCTTTCTAACTCCCACTTTTCCTTCACGAGGTAGCAACAAGTATCATCTCCTTTTAGCGACCTGTCCTCACCTCCTCGAATAGAGGCCTTGCCATGTGGGTGCATACAGTCCTGCAGAGTAGCCACCAAACTGTATCCCAAGTATCCGTTTACCTGGTGTCCCACCCGAAGTGTGGCTGGTTATACAAGCAGAGGAGCCAAGAAACATGCAGGAGGGAGGGGGCTTCCTTTGCCCAGCTGCTCTGAGACCAAGCTCCCTGCCTCACCCTCCAGTCCCAAAGCCTCATACTGTCTTCCCCTCCAGACTGAGTCACTTGAGGGCAGGGCCAGAAGGTAATTCATCTTTATATTCCCAGAATACAATGCAGTTCCTGGCACAGCGCAAGTGCACAAAACTGTTGCGTAAATGATAACAGCCAACATTTGCTGAGTGCTCACTCCCAGCCACAAAACAGTCTATTAGGGTTTCTCAGTCTTGGTACTCTTGACATAAGGGGCAGGATAATTCTCTGTTGTGTGTAGGGGCTGGCTATCCTGTGCATTGTACAACCAGCATCCCTGGCTTCTACCCATATGCCAATAGCATGCACCCCAGTTGTGACAACCAGAATGTCTGCGGACATCACCAAACGTCTGCTGGGAGGCAAATTTGCCCCCATTTGAGAACCTCTGGTCTAAGTGTTTACTATAAATTAATTCAATCCTCACAGTGATTCCATGAGGAGGTACTATTGTTAAACTACATTACAGAGGAACAAAGTAAGGCTCAGAGAAGTTAAGCAACTCACTGAGAGTCACACAACTAGTAATTAGCAGAATCAGAATATGAACTGGGCAGACTGGCTCCCAAGTCTAGACAATTAACCACCTATGAGTCAAGGTTGGAGGGGAAGCGGCTGGGCAATCGGGAGGTGAAGAAGGGACCAATAAGTATAGTTTATTAGATGCAGGCACTATTCTAAGCCCCAAGATAAATGATTTCATTTAACCCTATCTAGCCTTTGACACTCTCATCACTGTTTTTAGCATTGTACAGGAAAGGAAACTGAGGCATAGAAAGTACCCAGCTATTTGGAGGCATAGTAGCCAGAATTCAAACCTAGGAAGTCGAACTCTAAAGCTCATGGTTAAAGCTTATGGTGGTGATGGGCAGAGGGGCAGGGGTAGGGAGGGTGAGGGTGGATTCCTACTCTGCTCCAAGCCTGTGCAAAGTCACATTGCCCTTCACCAGCTTTCCCTGCCAGGCAAGCCTTGGCACTGTCCCCATGTTCCCTCTAAAATAGTTTCACTGCTCCTCACACTCACTGTGCCCCACTCTCCGGGGCACTAAGCCCTGAGGGTCTTGGAGAGCACTTTCATGTTCCAAAGAGGTCTTAGACACAAAGCCAACTGTGTGGGGAGAATGCCAGAGGCTTTCCCAGGGCTGGGACTTCTAAAATGGGGGCAGCCTTTGTCTCCAACCAAATCAGGCTTAACAGAAGAGCATGAGGGGAGCGTGGTGGAGAGATCCCGGGGGTGTTTTCAGAATATTACGACAGTCTCCTCTTACAAAAGGTGGGAGGAGAGAAGAGCACTACGAAGCACCTTGTCCAATTTTCTCCCTTTCGGTAGTCACCAAAGCAGAGATAGTATGTTTCAGAGGCGTCTTCTGCTATGATTGCCCCGGTGTTTAAAATAATGATCAGATCATTTTCCCACAGCCATTTCATCCAATGAGCCCAAATAGGATTATTGAGAAATTGCAAGGTCTTGCAGGAAATATCTCTTCTGACCTTGGGTATTGTTAGTCAGGCTGACTCAGAGAAAATAAGATCCCCTTTCATTGTTAGAAATGACAGTTCGGCAGCCTCTTCTCCAAGTAGGGTGACCCCAAAGTAGCAGGGAAGAACCACTCGGAATGGATGATAATTGATCAGCTGTGCACCCAGACACAACTGCCCTCTATGCCCATGGGAAGGGGAGGCACTGTGTGTGTGCAGGTGTATGTGTGACCGTCTCTGTGATTCTCCGCAGTGAAGCAATGTTAGCTTTTCTTAAGCAATGCTCTCAGCTTCACCAAGATTCAGGGGGAAAGATTATAGTAGGCAGAACACAATCGTCCTTCAAAATTTCTTTTATTAAAAGCCCAGTTTGATAAGTAGATGAGAATAGTGAAGACCATATGAAAAAAAGAATGAGGGACGATTTGCATGGTCAGATATTGAAGTGTATGCTAAAGCTATAATAATTGCAGTGATAAATATGCATATGCACTAATTGGCAAGATCAATGAATCAAAATAGATAGCTCCAAAACAAATACACACATTCTCTCTTGTTTCCTCTCTCTCCCTCCTTCCTTCTGCATACCACACACACACACACACACACACACACACACACGTACGCACACGCCCACGCATGCATATGCAGAATAAGCCTGGCATTGCAAATCAGTAGGAAGAGGAAGATTTATCAGTGTACACAAAAGAAAGCTCAACGCACTCCACGTATATCCAACAGAAAAGAACTTACTACAGGAAATTGGTTACAAATATATGGATAACCCAGAACAACAAAGAGGAGTACGTCTTATGTTGCCCAGAGATGAACATAACTACCTCTTCTAGGGCTAGAGAATTAAAACATAAAAGGTAGTGTTATCAAGAGCCTAGGAGTTTGCATTTCTGCTGTTACTGTTGCCACGAGCAGAAAAATAGCTTTTACATTTTTCTTATTTGTTAATCCATGTGATAGCTTCCCAATGGCAGAAACTATAACACCAGCTGGCAAAGAACTCTCGGAAACGTAGTTTTCCCACTCCTGGTTGTGGCAATGTGGAACAGAGCACATACAAGGACAGGGGTGAGCTGAGAGTCAACAGACAATGCCTGGCACGGAGGGGTTATTTGATAGTATTTTAAAAAGCAATTGGTTAGGGACACCTGGGTGGCTCAGTTGGTTAAGCATCTGCCTTTAGCTCAGGTCATGATCCTAGGGTCATGGGATCGAGTCCCTCATCGGGCTCCTTGCTCAGAGGGGAGTTTGCTTCTCAGTGTGCCTGCCGCTCACCCTGCTTGTGCTCTCTGTCTCGCTGTCTCTCTCTCCCCCGACCAATAAATAAATCTTAAAAACAAAAAAAAAGCAATTGGTTAGCAACTTAATAAAAACAAACATGTTCATTTCTTGCTATAAAGCAAAATAAATTCCAAATGGTGTAAAGGGTTAAATGCATACCTAAATACTCAAAAGACAGAAAAGGGAAAGAACAACAAAACAAAAGAATGTAATGAAAAAAAAAATTCCATTTAAGGGTGACAGAGAACTTTCTACATATTGAAACAAGAAAAGAATCACAAGAAAAAATTCATATACTGGAATAAAAATAATTTCTAATTATCAAAGAGATGCTACATAAGACTAGGAACCAAATAATCTGGATGGTGTACTTACAACTTATATTAAAATGAACTTAAATCCTAACATATGACCAAGTAAAGGTAAAGCTGTATATGCCAGGGACTTGGGTTCCTTTAGAAAAATATGGAACCAACATGTGTACAATGGAGTACTATTCAGTAGCAAAAAGGAATGAGTTTTAGTATACACATTAACATGGATGAATATCGGTTTGGGGTGAAATAAGCCACAGAAGGAGATCTACATTATTAGCCTATTTATATAAAGTTTAAAACCATATAAAACAAACTTTGTTTTTAGGGATGCATAATGGGTGGTAAAACTATAAGGAAAATTAAAGAAATAAGTACTACCAATGTCAGAATCATGGTTACTTCAGAAAGAAGGACGGAAAATTCATAGGAGGAATACCCAGGAGATTTCTAAGGTATGGAAATGTTCTATTTCATAAGCTGGATGGTGGAGAAATTAGTGTTTTACTGGATTATCACGATGATGATTTAAACCATACATACACATCATTTTGATTTATGTCACAATAAAAATGAAAAATTTTAAAAACGCAGATACGAAAAATTCAAAACATGGCTAAAAAAACCCAAAAAATCAAAAATGAAATGATACGAATATTCAAGAACATTTTAAATCAAAGAATTGTAAGTTTATTTTTATTTTTTAGAGATTTATTTATTTATTTTAGAGAGCAAGAGCTCGAGTGGGGGCAGGAGCAGAGGGAGAGGGAGAGAGAGAGAGAATCCTGAAGCAGACTCCCCACTGAGTGCAGGGCGCAATGCGGGGCTCCATCCCAGGACTCTGAGATCACAACCTGAGCTGAAATCAAGAGTTGGACACTTAACCGACTGAGCCACCCAGGCACCCCAAGGAATTGTAAATTTAAAATAATGGGATAAGATTTTTTTTTAACAATCAAACTAACAAGGATTCAAAATCTCATAATTCTCATTGTTAGTGTGGTTAAAGTGAAAACTATCATTCTCTTGGTTAAACCATTAACTATTAACTTGGTTAAACATTTCTAAAAAGCCATTCAGCAATGTATATCATGAGCCTTTTTAAAATTTTTTATTTTATTTTATTTCTATCATGAGCCTTGAAAAATGTCTATGCCTTAGAGAAATGACTAGAAACTTGGATCAATTTTGTATATGAAATCGTGGTCATCTTGGTATTTTTCTAATAACGGAAAACTTAGAAACAGTATGGGAGTAAGTAAATCATGACAGAATGAAACATCACGCAGCTTAATTTAATGATGATTACAGAGAGACTGGCATTATCATAGGAAAATGCTCATGTTATATTATTTAGTCAGAGAGGCAAACTACAAAACTTTACACCCAATATGATTTAATCTATTTTTTTTTAAAGCAAGCATATTCAAAGGAAATGCAACCAAATATCAACAGTGGTTGTAACTGGGTGCCAACACTATGGATACTTCTTTTCTTTTTTTTTTTTTTCTATGTTTTCCAATTTCCTAAAATAAGCAGTTTTTACTTTTATGATAGGGTGGGAGGGTGGAGGGAATTTCACAAAAGGTAAAAGTCCAGTTTAACTCATGTTTTCTTCCTGTTCAATCATATTACACTGCCCTTCAGCTCTTAGCTTGGCCTTACTCCAAGAACATTCTCTTGTGGAAAGGAGATGGGAGGGAAGGTCATTTCCAATTGCCATGCTTCACTTCTACCCTGACTTACATAGTGCTAGAGAAAGGGGAACTAACGGTTATTGACTGTTGTCTTGGGCACCATGTTACTCCTACATATTATCCCTTTGAGATAGAAAATTCTTACCTCATTTTAATGTTGAAGAAACTGAGACCCAGTAGGCTGAAGGCACTGGCTTGAGAGCACACAGCTAGCAAGTGGCAAGGGGGTATACCTGGGTCCTAGCTGTTTCACCAAACTCCTTCCTTCCCATATGATGGGGCCATCCATTCAAGTTTCCTTAGAATGAGCCTTAGAAACTTGGCTTAGGAATCAGTCTGCCTCGGCTAAAGTACTGCCTCTACTTAGCTAACTACGGGACTTCATGTAAGTTTTATTTAACTTCTCTGTGCCTCAGTTTTCTCATCAGTAAAATGAGAAAAATAACGGCGTCTTCCTCATGAGGTTGGTTGTGAGGAATACACAATATGATGCATATAAAGTGCTTAGGACATTTCTGGGAATTCAGTAAAAGCCAACATAATTCTCTCTAATGGGGTCTGAGCAAACAATGAGGGCTGATTTGAGGTCATTTACATTCTCACTCTCCCAATGGCTCCAATGGAATGCCATCAGATATGATCTGGTCTAAGACATGACTTCACAGACAGGGACACCCAGAACCAGAAAAGTGAAGTGAGTAATCCACACCCTCCAGTGGTGAGTAATGGAGGATGCTACTATTAGCCCCACATGCTTTCCACCATTGTATGTAGCTTTTCCCTGGCTCCCAATCCCTGGGACCAACAGCAGGGTGACCACAGTACAACCCTGGAAAAACAGTCACTTCTTCAGGTGCACACTGTTCTTCATGTACATATTATCATGTGATCACTCAGCAACCCTGGGGGGTGGGCAAGACAGTACTGTGAGTTTGGAAATGACCTCAGAGAATTTAGGTTGGTTCTCCTTGGTCCCGTAACAGAACGGAGACAGGATCCCCAGAGCTCTCTGTATAACACCACGGTGCCTTGAAGAGCTTTGTGTCTCTGTTGCATGAGATAACTATCCTCTGATGTGTGTCTCTCACGGGCAGAAAAGAAATCAGGCTGGTAGATGTTCTCACCCTGATTTCTCTCTTCAACTCCATAATGCCTGCTATTATTCACCAGCATCTCAGGGTTGGAGAAACAGTTTCATCCAGCTCTCCACTACAAGGCCTGACGCACTGAGTCTCTCTTCCACAGCCTTAGGTGGCCAGGTGTGGGGATTGTGACAGAGGTTAAACCCGTGGGACAAAAGTGATGTTGTCCTTTTCCCCAACTCATCCCCTGCTTCCTGCAACCTTAGGGTTAAAGTACCTGCCTTAGTTACGTAACACACTAACCTGTAATGCCTTAAGACATCTGATAGCAGCCAGAATGCTCAAGAGCTGCTAGGTGGGGTGTGTAGATTGGTATAGCCTCTTCAGAAAAAAGCCAGGCAGTATCTCCTAAGGCTAAACATTTACCTATCCTATAACCCAGCAATTCCACTCCTAGGTGTATGCCCAGGAGAAAGGAGTGTTCGTGTCTAATAAAAGACACAGATAAAAATGTTTATGACAGCTTTATTAATAGCAGGCAAACCGGAAAAGTAACCTAAATGTTCACCAGTAGGAAATGGATTAAAAAAAAAAACATGGCAATATTTACTTCATGGAATTTTACACGGCAATAAAAAAGAATAAAACACCACTACCTGCCACAGTATGGATAAATCTCACAATGTAATGATGAGATAAATAAGACAGGCACCAAAGAAAACATGTTGTAATGATTCTATTTACATGAAGTTCAAGAACAGGCAACACTAATCTATGGTGATAGAAACTGTACAGTGTTTATTGCTGAGGGGGCTTCTACTGACTAAGACACATAAAAGTAACTTCTGGGATGACAGAAATATTCTCTATCTTGACCCCGAATGGTGGTGAATACACAAGTAGGAATATACGTAAGAATTCACCGAGCTTTGCACACATGAAATGTGTCCTTTGCTTTATGTATATTATATCAAAATAAAATATTTAAAAACAAATCCTGTCAGCTGGGTCACTAAGGCTTCACTCACTAGAAACTCAAAATAATCTGAAAGCAAAAGCCCAGAAGATATGGTTATCTTTTAAGTCAGCCTGTAGGCCGTGCATACCTAGTAGATTCTTCTTTCTCCAAGACTTGATCCTTACACTGTCTCTTCTCTGAGCAGCCACTGGCATTGTGCTCACTGAGCTGCTATCTGTCTCATCAGAATGCGTGCCGTGAGGGAAGGGAACTATGATGCATTCATCTTCTTACCTCAGTACCTAGCAGAGTGCCGGGCTTAGAGCAGACACTCAGCAAGTATCGGTGGGCAGCTGAAAGAGTGGGTGTATGAGAAAATGAACACAGCACACACAAATATGATCTATGCCCACAATCTAGAAAGCCGCTGCAGAGACAATGTTTAGGCAGTATCACGTAGACCAGGGATTCTCAGTCTGGGGAAATGTGGCTTCCCAGGAGACATCTGGCAATTTCTGGTGATGTTTTTGGTTATCACAAGCAGGGGGTGGGAGGAGCCTACTGCACCTGGGATGATGCTAAATATCTTGTAATGCACAGGACAGGGGACAGCCTCCTCTCCAACACACACACACACATCATCATCATCATCATCATCATCATCCAACACAAAATGTCAGTAGCATCGAGGTTGAGAAACCTTGGTTCAGAGGAATAGGTAGTAAACACAGAAAGAAAGCCTTGATGGCAACTGGCTACTCATGAGCTTTGTGACTTTGAGTAAGTTACAAAACTTCTCAGAGCTTTCTCCCTTGTACAAATAGGGCTGACGCCTGCCTTAAAGGTATTTGAGAGGATTAAATGATCTCAGCTATGTGAAGAGTCTGGTTCAAAACAGGAGCCTAGTGAGATTTGGTTCCCCTCCCTTCCCTAGAGCCACTTATGGGCAATTTTTAATAAGAGAAACAGTCATCAAGCATTGCTTCTTCTCCCTCTGCTTAAGGAAAGACTGAAGAGTGAGGCAGCCCGTGAAGAATGCATTTTATTTGCCAAGTACATCAGTAGCCCCTGTTCCTAATGAAATGCATTATTAAAAGATAAAGTCAACATATTCGGAACTCAGGCCCACGTCGCATCCCAATGTAATCTGCCACTCTCCCAGCACTGCAGTGTCCTGTAAGCTTCCCCCTGAAAACACCAATTCTGATTTCCCTGCTCTCCCTCACTTTTCTCTAAACAGGCACAAACACACTGGGTTCCCGGGGGGATAGGGCGCAGGGCTTCGTACAATGCCAGTACTATGTGCAAGGGGCAGAAACACCACAAAGAAAAAGCCCAGCCTTGTTCTCTGCAAGTGGGAAGTGGAGTTTCCCACAAGGCTCAATCTAAGGCTTGCTTTCTTCCTACTCCCCTCACCCTTTATGTATTTGTAAGAGTGACTAGTCCCTAAGCAATCCTATCCTGAAAGCTTACGAACCGATTAGTATTTAAGTTTGCTGTCCTTGGTGCTGAAAAAGTCTCACCGTGCTGAGGGCGTCTGGGCCACTTTTGCATTTCTATTATTCATACTGACCAGGAAATATAAAGACAGAACACTAAAATACATTTCCACATTACTGTAGCAGATGCTTAATATGGAATATTTAAAAAACACATAGAATGAAATAACAAAAAAGACTACGATTTACCGAAAGTATGCCACTTATCAGACATTGCTATTTATCTTATGAGGTATGTACATATATTCCCCATTTTTCAGATGAGGAGAACTGAGGCAATAACAATCCATTAGCCTGACCTTCCTGTGGCAACCACATTGATAATGGAAAAGAGCTGGGTTCCTTCACAGGCCAACCCATCTACTTGGCTCTAGATCCCGTCTCCTCTCATCTTCTCAAATATTTACCAGGTCTGGGGTCCTTGAATTATCATCCCCTTTGCCGCACAACCAGCTTCTCTCTTTCTACTGCACCATTCCCAGTCTTATACCAGTATGCCCCACTATTTCTCATATAACAGAAAAAGAAGCAAAAGCCCTTGACCATCACATTTCTCTGGACATTTCCTCATCCCTTTGTTTCTTTTCAAAACAAACAAACAAATGACACTCCTCAAAAGAGCGGTTTTAGTCACCATTCCCACTTCTTCACCTCCCATCTTACATCATTTCCAGAACACTCATCCACATCATGGCCCTACCTTAAATCAGGAATGGCCGTCATATTAACAAATCCTATGGTTGCTTCTCTAAACTCTTGTTTTATTGCCCAGCAACATGTGACATAGATAACTACTATCATTTTGGAATACATAATGTTTCCTCTTGACTGCTGTGTCACTACAAAAATCCCTGTTTTCCTCCTAAATCCACGGCCCAGATTTTCAGTGTCCTTTCCTGGATCTTCCTTTTCCACTTGACTTGAAATAGTAAGTGTCACAGGGCTCAACATGGCAAGGACACTCTCCAAGTACACTGCTCAGCCAGGAAGTAATCTCATCTAACTCTATGGCTTTAAAAACCATCTATATATTGATGCCTCCTAAGTTTATATCTCCAGATCCAATGTCTACCTTGACCTCTAGACTCCTACATTCAGTTGCCTCCCCAATCTCTCCTTGGATGTCTCTATCATCTCAAACCGAAGTTTGAAAATCAGAACTTCTGATTTTCCTTCCAAAACTAACTTCTAGTCCAGTCCTCCTCAATTCAGGAATTATCACAACCATCCCATTTCTCAAAACAAAATATTAAGGTTCATCTTTGATTTTCCCTCACAGCTCACAGCCAAACCCCTAGGCAAATTCTACAGAGTCTACCAAACATATCCCAATTCTATCAACTTCTCCCCAGCTACAATGTCACTATTTTAGCATCTCCACTATCTCTCCCCGGGATAGCTGACACCCCCATATTCTACTTTAATGTTGTTTGAATAGATGGGATACATGTTCAAACATCAAAGTATATCAAAATATGTATACCCTTCTTCTTCATTGGCCCATCCCCCCTACCTTTCACAGGTAACCCCATTTTAGCTTTTTACATGTTAGCACATGATACATCCTGTTCTACTCTCACTTTACCATACCTTTAGAGATATTTCCACATGAATACTTGGAGAAAGCTTCCTCATTCTTTATGTAGTTGCTTAGTATTCCATTATATGGCTGTTAACAGAATGTATTCCAGTAACCTATCCTTTGACATCGGGGTTTGCTATCACAAACGATATGGCAGTAACCTTTTATGTAGTATTTTTGTATATGCAATTATATCCATATGATAAATTACCAGAAGTAGGGTTGCTGAATCAAAGGGAACATGCAAAAGCCACTTACCTGCTTCCGCCGTTTTCTCTCTTGACCCCTACGTTATATTTCCAAAGGCATCTGGGTGTTTTAAAAATGTTGATTATGTTAGGTCACTCCCTAGCTCAGAGGCCTCCAAGACTTCCCACTACATATACATGAGATTTAAATGCCTTACTCTAGCCTCCAAGATCTGCTTATTTTGGACTATGCCTCCTCACACAGTGATCTCCAGCAGTTGTTCTTTATATTTCTAGAACACACCCAACTGTCCTTGTCTTTGCACTTGTTCATTCCTCTGGTTGGCACACTCTTCGACCAGATCGTCACATTGCTCCCTCCCCGTCTTCAGACTAGCTTAACTATCACCTCCTCAAAGGCTTCCATGATGTCCGACCCGAAGCCCTCCAGCCTGCCTTCATTGCTGACACCATTCAAGTGCATTGTCAGAGTTTATTTCTTTATAACTCTTACTGCTTCCAGATACTGTCTTGATTTGTTTTAGCTATGTCTCCTACTAAAATGTAAACTTCATGAGGGCAGGAACATGCCTGGTACCACTGTAATCTCTAGTTCTAGAACAGTTTCTGAAAAAGTAGTCCCTGAAGAACACCTATTTATGGAATGAATGACTCTTAACATCCCAGTGTGTTAACTAACAGCATCTTTCCCAAAATACTGTGTACTTTCGACATAGGTGAGATGATGTCACACACATGACATCACATCTTGGTTTTGTCCTCTAACATTATATTTAAAGGTTTCTCCAGGAAATTAAAAATTCTTTGCAAAGCCCTTTTTTTATGAATTTGGGATAATTGATCAAAGGGAGAGATTATAATTATTTCAATCACTCATTTTTGTTAGATGTTTCGGTTGTTGCCACAGTTTTTATTTAGATTAACACAGTAATAAACATATTTAAGCATAGATGTTTGCCTATAAATTTGAACATTCACTAAAATTGGATTTATCAGCTTTAGAAGTGTAAGATGATGTTAAACCTTCAAGATAACTCTTTGAAATAGCTTGTCAGAAAGACTGCAATAATTTACACACCTCCCAGCAGTAAATCACCCCATCCTCAGCAGCTTTAATAGTTTTTCAGTATTTGCTAATTTGATAAATTAAATTGTTGTTGTCTCCTCTAACTAATGAAGTCAAATATTTCTGTAGGGCCTCTTTTAGTGATTAATGACAGCATTGTATCAACACCCATTTCTATAGGCTTAGGAGGGGTTTGGCTTTATCAAAACATCACATAAGCTGACTGTGAATTTTTTGCAATGGAAAAAAATATTAAACATCCTTATGGGATTACCACATAAGTACTGGTTGCTTCTCACCTACTTTGAAGAAAGACAGACCTCTTTTATGGTGCAATTTCCAGAAAATGAATAATAGCCCCCTTGTTTTCTTCATAGGATGTAATTTCCAGCACCATTGCTACACTTCCAAGAGTGAGGCATTTTTGAACAACTGGTAGATCTTTTTAAGGGCCCATCACAAAGCTTCTGGTAGGGGCCTTTATTTTGCATTTTCTTGGACCATGCTTCTGTGCAGAATTTTGATCATTTCATTTTACCCCTTCCCCCACAATGGAATCCATGAGTGTGTATCAGCAAAATGACATAACATAGCACATCTCCTCTATAGTTAAGCTAACCTTAAAGCTAATCTTAAAATTTTCAATAACTGTCTCCCAAAACGAGGCATTTTATCCAATGGTATCAAATTAGCATGTTATGAGGGGTGCTGCACAAATAGCTTACATTGATTCACAGATGACTTTAAAAATTCAGCGAGCCAAGAAACCCACATTATTGATTCATGCTAACAAAACGATGAAGCACAGCTAATCTTTACAACACACGCTGGGCAGAATGACATTTACAAATGCAGACAGACGGAAACCAATTGGACATAATTCTTTAAGGATTAAACTGATGGCTGCAATTAGATGAGAAAAGGTGAGCAGTCTCACTGCTGGGAATTGAGACAGCCTCCGGGGTGTGGGCCTAATTTGGCTTCTCCCTTGGTTAACCATAATATCCCACTGACCAGCTAGTTGAGTGGAGCTTCCCACGGCTAGTCAAGTTTAATTAAATTGGTTTGTAAAGTACACTGTGTCATTGCTTGAACCTGCTTCTTGGGCTTTTAAGCACAAATGCTCTGAAGAAGGCCATGCTTAGGATCGTCACAGTTGGATGCTATCACTGTAGGATACCAGACGAGCCCACCAAAGTGCTTGTTGGGGCAGAATATGAATATATCCCTTCCCGTCTGATTCTTTGTTGGAATTAAATACTCTGAGTCTGAATGAAGGGGAACTCCTTGGAATCTGATTTTTTGTTTGTTTCCCTTTTTTTTTTTTTTTGGATTTTTATTTATTTCCTTAAGAGAGAGGGAGAGAGAGAGAGAGAAAGCAGGGGGAGGAGCAGAGGGAGAGGGACAAGCAGACTCCATGCTGAGTGCACAGCCTGACGCCGGGCTAGATCCCACGACCCCCGAGATCATGACCTGAGCTGAAACCAAGAGTCTGCCGCTTAATCCACTGATCCAGGCGCCCCTCCTTTCTTTTTAAAGAAATATTCAGGTCAGACTCAAAGCTCCCTCTCTTCGAGAACAATTCTGCCATTTCTGAGCAGTTCCAAGGTTAGCCTGATAAACATCACCCAAAGAACAGAAAATCTTGATGACCTTCAAGATAACTCTGATCGTCTTAAAATTCATAATGACTCTGGTTATCAGCAAAGCGGAACAGTGATGGAGTTAGAAGTGCTTTGCAGGCGTGTAGTGTAACAAAGCACCTGTGTTTGAAAATCAAATCCCATCCCTGTCACTTACTTACACAGGAAGGGTTTAGTACATATTGTTCCTATGTCCTAGTTGCCCCAGCCCACCTAGATCTAGCAGGCTTCTTGAGACTCTGCTGGCATGGCTCAGGGAAGCTCTTCTAAAAAATATAAAACACACCATCCTAAAACACTGTGGTCCGCAATTGATTGTTTCTTGGCCCTCTCTTCCCTATCTTTCCAGAGCATTCCATACCTTCCCCACTCTCTGCTATGTACTTACATCTGGGGAACCAGCAAGAATATACCCAAAGAAAAACTCCAAGAGAGGACAATTGTAGAAATACTCATTAGCATTTCGGTAAGAGTTAGTACTCTTTCTGTGGAAAGTGAGCAAAAACCAAGCAGACAAAACCCGTGAATTATCCTGAGAAGCAGAAATAAGTGTTTATCCCATCAAACACAATCATTGCCAAAAGAGCATAAAATCTCTTGACGGACTCAG
Organism: Ursus arctos; assembly: GCF_023065955.2. Lineage (NCBI taxonomy): Eukaryota > Metazoa > Chordata > Mammalia > Carnivora > Ursidae > Ursus > Ursus arctos. The sequence continues at coordinate 78,467,127 of NW_026622874.1, read as the reverse complement.
ACTCAGAACTACTAGTTTGAAAATTCATCATTTCTCGCACTCAGAGGAGATGGCGTGTTTACTAGTTGTGGTGGTGCCTCAGAGCAGAAACTGCCTCACTTTTGAAATCTGACCTTCATGCGGTCAAATCCTGTCTCCAGGACATTTGGGGCAAGTAACCGAGTCTCACCTAGCCTCAGTTTCCTTATCTGTGAAATGGAGAGAACGATGACCATGGTGTGACAGAACTCAAGGCTCAGTTTCTATCCACCTTGCAACCCTACCTTTCTCTGTGCAATCTTCAATCTTAGGATCCGGGGGGCTCCCAGCTTCTCCAGGTTCAAATCCAGCTGAAATGAGGAAGCCTCCTACAAAGTCCTGGGGTATGTGGGGCTGACTGAAGTCTGAGAGTCCTGTTCGACCCAGATCCATGGAGTCAACGCCTCCAAAGCTGCATGGATAGAAAGACAGAAGTGAGGAATTCCCAACCAAAATAAGGGCCTGTGGCCTGAAATGGAAAAATGGGTGCGCCAGAGCTATGTTTGCCCAACAGAAAATCAATGGTAACCTTCTGCATGCCAATGTTTCTTAACTTGGTTTCAGATTAGAATCACCTGGGGAGATTGTAAAAAAACAAACAAAGCACTCTCTGGGCTCTAACCCCAGAAAGGTTAAATCAAAACACCCTGAATGAGAACTAGACATTGGTGTTTTTTAAGCACCTGAGCCAATTCTAATATTTTGCCAGGGTCAAGAACCCTGTCTATGTAGATTTGTATAGATATAGACCTTCATACAAACCACACATCCCTATGGGATGTCTGGGAATGGGACTTTGTTTTGAAAGCTATTCTACAGAATCAAAATCAGAATTCTCATCTAAGAAGTTTAAAAAACTACAAAGCTAAAAGAGCCTAGGATCTTGTGAATGTCACTATTTCCCAGGTAATTAAAGATCTTCAGAGTTTTGAACGATCTGAATGAGTTGCAGCCTCTGCTCAAAATATGAATCTGCTAACGTGCATTCTGATGTTGTCCAGTTTTTTTTCCCTTTACATCTCTAATGACTGTGAACTCATGACTTTATGGAGGAACAAAGTCCAATTTTAGAATTTCCTCCACAGCTCTGACTTCCTGAGACCTACATACTGTTTAGCATTCTGATTCAGAAGTTCTACAAAATCACTCTCATCTCTCTGTCTCTGTCTCCCCATCTCTCTCTCTGTCTCTCTCTCCCTGTCTCTCTCTCTCTCCATGGCAATCAGCAATTCAACTTCTCCCTCCGTCTAACTTCCTCATTTATTCCTCATGTAGCAATATGCTGCAGCTTTTACTGGGACCACACTTGTCTGGAAGCACTCCAGGTAATCGGTCTGCCTCAAATCGTGCTGCCAGTTATCGGACTCAAAGCCCGCAGCTACTTAGACAGCTGGAGGTTGATCCAGGTTCATTTTTAACTACTTCATTATTATGCCACCTATAGTAAAAAAAAAAAATGAAAGGGAACAGTCAATAAAACCGAGGAAACTGGAGAACAAAACAGAGAAATAAACCCTAACAAACGTGTTATGGCAATAAATGCAAATTTTTTAAGCTCCCCAAAAAAAGTCAGCAACTCTGAGATTGGGTCAAAACTTTGAATCCAGACTTACTCTGTTTACATTGGCCAGACCTAAAATAAAATCACTTATTTGGGTTAAATGCAAAAGAATAAGCAAAGAGGTGCCAGTCTATTGCAAACAAAAGTTAAGCCAGGAGCTGCAAAATGAATGTCAGGCACTGTAGAATCCAAGTAAAATATCTTAAAATAGAACAGATTATTTTACACTGATAAATATGCAATGCACAAGGCAGACCAACAGTCATAAATGTTTACTTACTGAAATCGTTAAATACCTAGAGCTAAATTACTAGCAATACAAGGGACAGATGATATAAACACTTTGCTGCTGGGAGGTTTTAACACTCAGTTTTTGACAGATTAAGTAACCCAAAATAAATAAGGATGTAAGGGATCTCTATAATGCAATATCGATTGAATAGACTTTTAAATATTGTATCAAGAAGATAATGAAACTTCTTTCAAGAGATCAATTAATACAATCTTCCAAATTCATATAATATTAGGTCATACACACTCAAAACAAAAAGTGATAGTTCAGATCACATTCTCTGAGCATATACAAAGAACACAGAAGAGTATATAAAATATAGAGAGAAATTACAGTTTTCTGGGCATATATAATGGAAAATACTCTTTAAAATCTAAACGAACAAACAAAAACTAGGAAAGTCCAAGCCTTTACAAATTAAAAATCTCCTTCCTAAATAACAAGTTGGTCAAAGAGAAAATTAAAACACTGGTTATAGATTATTTAGAAATAACTTATCTGAGAAAACAGAATACAAAAATGTGATGGTCCAAGATTCTAGCCTGAAATCTTATTATCAAGCAAGAAAGGATGAAATGAACTAAGGAAAGCACATTAATTTTTTTCAAAGGCAGCAAGTGAAAACTAAGAAAAGTATAAGAAAGAAATGAAGGGGAGATTTTAAAAAATGCAATCATTTAAGAAAACAAATAACCTGTATAGTGAGTACATAAACCTGAATGCTATTTGATTTGTAAAGAGAAATATTTTTTAAAAATTAGAAAACAGAATAATAGCAAATATTATTAGTTTTGTGCCTGGCAGTGGTTAACTCTTACTAACAATGTTACGAGGAGGGTACTGTTATTATCTTCATTTTACAAATGAAGAAACTGAAGAGAACTGATGCACCTAAGATCATGTCACAGAGGTGAGACCAAAATCCTGCCACCCTACTCCGGGACTCACTCCTGAGCCGTGCTTTACTTAGGCTCTCAACACAAAGGAGAATTAATAGAATAAAAAACTATAAATTAATAAATTAGAAGATAATGCAATGTACAATACATGATCGTATACCAAATAAATTTGACATTCTTAATGATATTGATGGGTGTTCTAGGAAAGTATAAATGATAAAAAATTGACGCAGTGGGAATCCGAGTATAACTTTGGTAAAAATTGGAAGTAAGTCATATAAAAATCACCTCTGTGGAAGATACTTAGCCCAAATTATTCTAAATGTTAACTATTTCAACATTTTAATAATAAGTAAGTCCCATGTTACGTTAGGAAGAAATAAAAAAAGAAAATGTGTCCTAACTTCTTTAGTGAGGTTGGCATGAGTCTGCTGCTAAGATCTCATAACTACAGCCAAAGGAGGAAGTGCCAGTCTGATCTTACGTATTGATATAGATATAAACATGCTAAATAAAATACCAGTAAGCACAACTCAGATGCACTTTGGAAGGATAATTTACCATGACCAAGTAGATTTTACTCCAGGAAACCAAGGATGATTTACTATTAGGAGTATTTACTATTCAACACCCTATTAACATAGTTTATCATACCAGTGGGTCAAAGAGGAAAGACCATAATCAAATACCTAAAGGTTTTCGACAAAATTCTATATTCATCTCTGACTTATTAATCTTGGAATACAGAAATACTGTGCTAACCTTGTAAAGAATGGCTCTCACATACCAACAGCCAATGCTTTACCCACCTACAAACATCAGAAACAGTCCCACTGAAGTCCTGGACAAAACAAAGGTCCCAGGGCTCCCGGGTGGCTTAGTCAGTTACACGTATGCCTTTGGCTCAGGTCAGGATCCCAGGGTCCCAGGATTGAGCCCCACCCTACCCCCCCACTCCCCACACTGGGCTCCCTGCTCAGCGGGGAGCCTGCTTCTCCCTCTCCCTCTGCTCCCCTAACCCCGCTTGTGTTGTCTCTCTCTCTCAAATAAATAAAATGTTTTTAAAATATAAATAAATAATAAATTTTAAAAAACAAAAACCAAAAAACAAAGGTCCTTGCTTTTCAATGGTTTAGATATTTACAAAGACAAGTAAAAAAACCAAAATATTAGGTTACAGATTAAAATGACAATGAGCTGTCACATATCACCTGTTAGATGGCTATTACCAAAAAGATGGAAGCTGGCGAGTGTTGGCCAGGATGTGGAGACTGTAAGCCTGGTGCACCGTTGATGGGAACATAAATTGGTCCAACTACTATGGAAAACAGTATGGAGGTTTCTCAAAAAGTTACAAATAGAACTACCTTATGATTCAGCAATCTCACTTCTGGGTGTTTATCCAAAAGAATTGAAATTGGGATCTCAAAGAGATATATGCATTCTCATATCATTACAGCAGGATTCACAAGAACCAAGATATGGAAACAACCTAAATGTCCATCAACTGGTGAATGGATCAAGAAAATGTGGTGTATACACACACACACACACACACACACACACACACACATGCGCGCGCGCGCAATGGAATATTATTTAGCCTTAAAAAGGGGAAAAAAGGAAATCCTGCCACATGCAACAACATGCATGAACGTGGAGGACATGGTAAGTGAAATAAGGCAGTCACAGAAGGACAAACACTGCGTGGTTCCATTCATATGAGGCATGTGAAAGAGTCCCACTCATACAGAGGGAGAGTAGAATGTAGATGGCCAGGGGCTGCGGGGAGGAGGGAACAGCGAGCTGCTGTTCAGTGCATACAAAGTTTCAGTTTTCCAAGATGAATATGTCCTGGAGATCCGCTGTACCACAGGGCGCCTACAGATAACAGCATTGTATTGTACACTCTGAAATTTGTTAAGAAAATAGCTCTTATGTTAAGTGTTCTTTCCACAATAAGAATCTAATTCCCTATTTAATAAAAGAAAATAGAAACTTTTTAAAAGGTTGGCTTAATGCCAGGTTGGACACACACATACTGGCATTAGATTTCGGTATGGATCCCAGATGCATCATTCACTAGCAATTAAACACCATTCTGGGAAATTACTTGGCTGGTGCAAGTGTCGGTTTCCTGTGTCCAAGGAACAGTGAACCCTCCCCATAAAGGACAGTGAGGATCACACAAGCAGACACGGGCAGAGCCCTTGGCATGGAGCCTGACACATGGCAAAAGCTGAAATCACCACTGCTCTTAGGATTAGTCACAAGTGATATGAGCGTAGCTCTAGAAAACACAGTAAAGTCAACTAGAAAATAATCAGAAGTACAAAAAAGTTCAATAAGAAGGCCGGAGGCCATGTAAAGACCTATAAACAGCAGTGAAAATCAGTTAGAAAACAGAAGTCCCCAAAAGGTCTCCTGCTCTCTCTCTGTTGCCGGCATTTGGCACAGAGTCCCTTCTCATGCCACCTCTGTCCCATCCCTGCCTGGTGATGACTTGGAATTATCATTTAGATTTCTTTTTTTTTTTTTAGACTGAAGAGTTTTAAATTTATATTAACCCAAGCAAATTACAGTACACTGATTTTAATTTATGCATTAAAATAGGGTTGTTGTACATTCTGCCACAAAATAAGAAAAATCAAGGGAAAGGACCAACTCCCTTAATTTTTTACAAGATATTTGTTTCCGACTGTAAGGTGCATAGCTTCTCCTTCTCTGCCTATGTTGATTTCAACCAGTCCTCATACTCTTGTGGAAGCTTTGCCTAACCTCTAGGTCAAATCCCCTACTATCTACTCTTTCACTAAGAGCACCTCCTTTGCAGCTTATCGAAGCAGAAATTCCATATTTATTTGTGGCATTATTGGATAAATGCCCATTCTCCCCTTAAGACTTAGGTTCTCAGACTATGCAGCTTCTAAAAATTACATTTGCCTAAAAGGATTTAACGTCTACACACTATTTGTGTCATTTTAAGATGCATCATGTAAGTCAGTATCTAACCATCCAATCCTAACTTTTATTTTTATTTCATTTTTTTTAAAGATTTTATTTATTTATTCGACAGAGACAGAGACAGCCAGCAAGAGAGGGAACACAAGCAGGGGGAGTGGGAGAGGAAGAAGCAGGCTCATAGCGGAGGAGCCTGACGTGGGACTCGATCCCACAACGCCGGGATCACGCCCTGAGCCGAAGGCAGACGCTTAACCGCTGTGCCACCCAGGCGCCCCCCAATCCTAATTTTTAAAAGCACACATTGATATCCGCATACATAAAAGAATACAAAGATATGCAACAGCACAGCATCATATTAATAGCGACACAAGATGCCTTACTTTTAACTTTTCTTTCTTCTTAATACTCAACAATACTTTTACGTGTTTAGTATAAAGTAATACTTTCTCTCCTTTAAATGAGACATAGAGACTTATCAAATATCCATATTTCCCCCAAACTTAAAATAGACACATTTTTTATTTTTTAATCATCTGGTGACAGGTGTTCAGGTGGTCAGTCACTGATGCAGACCCCATATAAACACATATATTACCTAAAAATGTCTCTCTTTCAGAAGATTATCTTCCTGGCCAATAAAGTATCATTCATATAGGAGAGAATAAAGAACTGAATATATAAAGAAAGCATCACAATAACGTTAAAAGCTGGAGAAATATTTTAGTCTGTCAAATACAAGAACTAGCCCATATTTCAGCCCCCACAGAATCACACATGTAGCACACAGGTGTGTGTGTGCACACATACACATGCACGCATGCGCGCGCACACACACACGCACCCCAATGTCAATACGTCATCAGGTACACGCTGAGCATCTACTACGTGGCTCAGTGCTCTGCTAGCTGCTCTGAGGACTTACTCCCTGTTCGCAATGAAGTCATTGGCGACTGAGACTAACACATGGAGGAGAGAGAACCAACAGCATAAAATGGGAAGGGAATACCGGCAAACAAGTGGTAGACAGTAGCTTTGCGCATTTGCAGAGCTAGACCTTCCCACCCGTCACGGGCTGCCAGTAGGACTCCCGGTGGTGGTGTGAATCAACAACCTTGCTGTTTCCATTGCACTCGCATAAATAGAGGAATGGATGGAGGAACTCCTGTGCTAAGAAAATGCAAACACCTTCATCAGGTTCCACTCTCTAGCCACCTACCCACCTGGCACGCTGCCCCCTAGTCTGACTGCAGAGCCTGTGCCCATGCCAAGCACTCCTTGAAACGTACTTCTCCTTCCATCTTTGCCGTTTGGTTCTGCTTCCTTGCCCCGCAGGAAGTCTTTCCTGGCCTCCCATGCTGGAGGCAAGCACCGGCTTCTGTTCTCCCAGTCTCCTGTGGTCTTTCACTTACGGCTCTTGTCACCCTATACTGCACTTTCTCCTCACCTTCTCCGATTCGCCCACTTGGGACAACTCCTGTCTTTATGTATCTTAATATTTCCGGTCCTAGCTCTATGGGCCTGAGCATACTCTGGGTTAAGGATATGACACTTTCACTGAATGAAGGAAGAACGGAACAAGTAAATGAAATCCAGCTCTGGACACCTTTATGACTTGAATTGCCCTTGTTCAAGCTGTTCCATGCACCTGAGATGTCCTTCACTCAACTAATTTCCACATGTTTAAATTCTAATCCTCCTTAAAGGTCTTAGGACAAATGCCATGTACACCATAAAGACTCCCTGGCTAAGTCCTATAGTCCTTTTTCAGGATTTCCCATACCATTCTACCCAGGTTTAGTGATACTTGTGAACATATTTTATTTTATTTTATTTTATTTTATTTTATTTTATTTTATTTTATTTTACTTATTTTGAGAGAGAGTGCATGCACAAGCGCACGGATGAGCTGGGGAGGGAGGAGAGGGAGAGATAGGCTCTTAAGCAGGTTCCATGCCCAGGACAGAGCCCAACACAGGGCTTGATCTCACAACCCTGAGATCATGACCTGAGCCAAAATCAAGAGTTGGACACTTAACTGACTGAACCACCCAGACGGCCCAATGTGGACATATTTTATACACCTCCCCCATTAACTGATGCACTCTGTGATGACAGAATCTATGTGTCTCCTCTATCCTTGGCTCCCTCCTAGCTACTGCCACACTGTAGGTAACAAACAAGAGTGGGCAAATGGACAAATGCAGGGTTAGTGGCCTAGAGATGTTAGTCTGGTGTTCATTCCCCCATGGCTGGACTTGGCAGATTTAAGCAGAGCAGAAGGGGAAGTGGTGAAGACAAGTTCTTGGATCTTATTCAGAGCTCAGATATTCCCATCACTGCCATCTTTTATGGGTCGTGTTTTCACTCAGCCTATCAGGAAATGTATATGATTTCCTGTAAGTATCTGAATGAACTTAAGGTGTCAGAAGAAACATGAGACTGTCATCCGGGGGAACGTCACTGATGAAATTCTTTCTGGAAACCCATCTCAGGAGAGAGATGCAATGGTATCCATACTCTGTCTCATCGAAACACACCTCTGAAGAGAGAAGAGTGGATGGGCTCAGGTGAGGGGATGGCTGTTCTTGCTCTCTAACTTAGGGCCTCCCAGACACACTGTTTCTCTCCTGTCTGGGCTGGATCTTGGCAGTTCCTGCAGCAATAAGGGGAGTTATTTTGGGGAGGCAGTTGATACGTGGCTAGTCCTCCTACAGATCAGCAATAGCTGCTTGAAATGTTAAATGTCTCCCAGATGGAGATACTTAGCATTTGTAGGAGGAATAATTTGGAGGAGAAAAAAAGCATTTGTCTTTTTGGCATCCTGTGGATTCCGTTAGAGAAGAAAGAGAACACTGTGATTCCTGCCATCCACATGTCAGTATTTTCTTGGAATTTTGCAAGTTCCAGTGACTATGCTACTTCTTCTTCTAGGGGTATCAAGTTTTGGATGTGCCAGAGCTCAAGGGAAGAGTGTATGGAACTGAGTCTCAGACAGTTGCCAAATTTCCCAGAAACCATCCGAGTTCAGCCTCTTGTTCATCAGTGGCAAATGCTTCCATCATGTGGACCAGATGGTTTTTTTCTTTGGGTGTGATCTCTTACGTACAGGGAAGGTGGCAAAGTATATGGCAGACTGGTCTAGGACACCAGGAGTTAGGATGCATGAGTTCTGGTCTTGCTTCTGCCACTAACTTTCTTTGTGGTCACGGGCAAACCACCTTATCTCACAAAGCCTTCCTTTGCCCACCTGTGAGATAAAGGGGTTCCGTTAAATAACCTTTAAATCCCCCCTCTAACTGAAGAACAATGTTGTCACTCTGCTATGGCAGAGGACATTAAGTGACATCATTTTACGGAAACATGAACTTGTCCTTCAACTAGGAAGGGAAGGCTTCAGTGAACTGCCTGTCACGCCCACTACTCATGGAAGAGATAGAGCACATCACTCACAAAAAGGCTGAATCAGTGACCCTTTTCTACTTTACTTATTTTCCGAACACCATAGGATCTCCATGGCTCACCAGTAAGGCTCACCAGTAAGTCATGCCTTTGAGTAAGCACCTGCCTTTGGCACCAGACTGAATTAAAGCAGATAGAAAGCTGAGAAATAGCGCTGAAAACCTGTAACTGAGTTGCAAATGTGCTCCCACGACATTGAGGTATGTAAAGAAAAGTATACCTTATTTATCTTCTATGACTAGTCTGCCATTCTTTAGGAATCGCCACCTTCCTTTGGTAGACCGGTAGGTAAATGCAAGTAGGGGGCTAAATTTAGTCTAAAATACAGTAAGCTTGGTCCTGTTCAATAACGTAAACAATTATTATAGGAAAATTATACGTATTTTTTGTTTGTTTGTTTGTTTGTTTGTTTTTTAGGATAATGTGGTCTTCCGGAATTCCTTACTCTTGTTCTGATCATTCCTGAGAGATTCTGGGCACTGGGGAGAGGGGAGGAAGATGACCTTGGGTGCTTCTGTATTTCTAGCTCCCCTGCTCTCTGCAGCAAGGCGCTGTGCCCAGCTGGTCACTGGTCACTGATCGGGATCTGATGGAGAAGTCTGGGGCTGCTGAATCCAGGGACTGTCTTCTCATTTTTTCAGGACCCAGATTCTGACTCGACCCTATATTGGGCTGGATATACTTGATTTCAATGTGGTCCCAGCTCCAGGAATCCTATACAGTGGCCCCTAGTAGTCATTTCTTCATCCTGGGAAGCTTCCTAGATAATAGACTCTTATCTACCCTCTTCCTCTTTCATCTTGATGTACAGGAAAATTTCCTGGTCCATTATACGACATGGGACTCTAGCATCACTTGGGAATGCTAATTCAGTCTCTCTGTGTCTATCTCTCTCCCTCTTCCCTCCAATCTTGTTACGCTCCTATCTATCACTTTGATATGGAAGTTTCCATATTAATATAGGGGCAGCTTGTATCTCTCAATCCTCTTTTATTTAGCTGAACCCATTGTGAGCCATAAAAGAAAAAAAAAAAAGGATAGGTGATTTCTACCCTCCCTATATTATGAGAATTTCACTTTTATTTTACCCTACTATTTTCTGAGGTAAAAAAGGTTTTTTTTTTCTCTTGTTTTCCCTTGGGCTCTAATGGTACAATGGCATTCTGGGAACCTGATTCTTGTGGTAGAAGATAAAAACAAGTAGGTAATATTTTAAAATATTATTCCCATTACCAAATTAGTTCTCAACTGCTGAAAGAGATTTGCTTGACTTAGGGGTGACTCACTTACCCCCTGTGAGCCTTCGAACTATAAAATGAGGTGGTCAGAACTTACATCCACTAAAACCCCTTCCCGTTATGTCCTGGTCTCACTCCAGCCAAGACGTGCCGTGGGAGGCTCACAACAATCTGGAAAGCCAGACATTCCACTCCTAAACCATGTTAGGGTACTATTTAATTTCTTTGGCATCTTGACTATGAAAAAGTTAGCTTCACAACCTTTTGCCTAAACTCCACTGTGAGTTGTGTGCTTTAACAATTTAATGTTATAGTTATTTTAGGAAAAATAAAGAGGAAGTGGAGGAGAGGAACAAGATGGTAGCCAACAAGTACAACTGAGTTCCCTTCTCACTGCCTGAAGCCTGAGGCTGGGGAAGACAGACAGGATCACAGACATATCAACACAGAGGTCCTGGTACACTCAACTGTAATAAGGGATTAAGTCAGGTAGGGCAGAGAAATTTCATGATTAATTTTAAGATTCAGAAAGCTGAAAAGACTGGATACCATCACACACACACACACACACACACACACACACACACACACACACTCACACACACGATCCATTCAGAAAAAGGGTTCAATGGCAGTGGCTCAGGGAGTGATGACTGTTCTCCAGGTTGAAATTGTGTCACTTATTCTAACATGTGTGTGTAATCTCCATGCTTCACGCACATACGTTGTCTAGGATTGCTCTTTTAATGATAGCAAAAAGATTGTGGTAAGCATGAATGTCACATTTCAGCTATTCTAAGTCAGGATGGGAAGGTGGACCATACCACTCAGAAAAGTGAAAAAAAACATCTCTTGGGAGAATGGAGTGTTGAGTTACAACGTTCCATTCTTTGGCCTATCAGGAAATATTTATTAAGGCTGCTGTAAGGCCAGGTAATCTGACAGGTGATGAGAGACTGTATTGCACAAGACAAGGCACAGTCCTTCACCTTGCAAACATTATAATCATATAAGGAAGTTGGAAAAATAAGCCAACAATTCCATTTAAGCACAGTTAGTGCTAACACAGGGAAGTAGAGGGGGCTTCCATAGAAGCCAAGAGCTAACCACCTAACTCATCCCATGGTTGTTGGGTAGGTGGGCAGTCAGAGGAAGCCTCTGAGAGGACATGGCTTTTGAGGAACAGAACTTACAGTGTTCCAAATTGGCTTGGATAAGGGTACTTTCCACTAAAAAGAGACAATGGAAGCCCCCAAACCTCGGATTTCCCCAGTATCAGTCCCAACTGCATTTGAGTTGTCCAATCCTCCTCCCTCCTAATCTGTCTATATTTTTAAACATATAAATGAAATTTAGAGCAGCCCAGCATGGCTGCCTTCAGTGGCAGGATAGAAAATAAGTGGCTGGCATTTCTCCGGGCAACCCAAACTATGAAAACTCCTTCTAAACGCTTGAAACAGCAATGCTTACAAAGATTTGGATTTCTGGCATGGAGCCCATTTTATTTATTTATGTATTTTAAAGAGAAAGAGATTAAACAAAAAAACAAACTCTAAAAGAATGCCTTAAAACTCCCCGGTTCCCAGGACAGTCAGACATCAATAATGTATTTTAAGGCCCTGGATTTCTCATTCCTTGCTGTCTTCCGGTAGTCCTCGGGGGCCTCCATATTGAGTTGCAGCAATAACCGTCTTGGCCACAATGGGGATCGTGCCTGGAATCATGCAGTGAGTAGCCCACGGCCCCCAGTTTCATTGCCTTAATGAGGGACTCGAAGAGTTTACTGCACACCCGCCTCACTCTAACTGACCTCATAGGAGGCTCATAAGGGGAATATTATCTGTCAGAGGCTGATTCTTTGACTGATTTTTACATAGCAAGCAAGGACTCACTCCTGAGAAATAGGAACATTCTGAGGTGTTAACAGGGGGATTTGTGGGTTTGAATCTGGCTCTCTGATTTACCTGGGCAGGTCACCTTATCTTCTGAGCCTCCGTTTACTCCTCTGTTCAATGGAAACATTTCTTCTTTGTAAGATTATTGTCTTAAAATTAAATTTTATATGTGCCAAATATAGACATTTAAAAAAATTAAAAAGTACTAAGTCTTATAATGAAACTCAACAATTTCAAACCTCCTCACTCCTGAATCCTGCTCCCTGGGGCAGCCACTCTCCACTGCCTGAGCTGATTCTTCTAATATTTACCTCCACATATTTAAATACAGTAGATTTCTCTTGTTCTCGCCTTGTTTCTTGCATATTTCGATCTCTCTCTTTCAGATTGGGCATTTCCTGCACAGAGTGGTGGTCAGATTGAAGAGCAAGACTCTAGGAAGCCCTCATGAGTTCCATACACATGGGGGCAGGGTGTTGGCTAACAGAATTCTTTGTAGGATGAGGAGGCAGTGAGTCAGCCTATTCGAGACCCACAATATTTCACTATCTTGATGTCTTCTCTCATCGATCTGTCACTTTCTCCAGATAAAAATCCTCTGAGCATTTGGGTGAGGAGGAGAAGGGAGCTGAGGGGTCCCAGTGTTTACGCACTTCTCTCTCCAACTGTCTGCTCTCCCTGTTGAGCCCACGAGTCCTGGGCTTGTCTTGCTGATTAATACAGAAACCCCACTTCTGTGCGTCAGGGGTGAGCGGTAGGAGGAGAGGTGGTTGTCTGACTGTGTCAGGGGAGGAGCAGGGGACCTGGAGAGTCAAAGCTCCATATACAGCTTCTAAGTCCTAACTCATTCCTGCCTTCCCTAGTACCCTGAACCTCAAAACGCCTGCTTTGCGACTATCTCTTCTCTGTGATGTCACTCAACTCTTCTGCTTCCCACCTTCCAGAATCCATCTTAATCTCTCCTGGTCTGCTCTCCTCTGCTGTGCTCTTTGTCTTTGTAAGATAATACCTTCCTCCCACCCTTCCTCCCTCCCTTCCTTTTTTGCTACCTCTCCAGTGGGGTTTAAGGAGAGAAAAGAGATAAATTCTTGCGGCCAATCTGCCAATCTGCTTTTACCCCTTACTTTATAAACAGGAGTTCTGTTGGACGAGCTAAGTGAGTAAAGGATGTACAGTGTCCTGCTCAGTGCCTGGCACACATTTAAGTGCTCAATAAAGTAACTGCACCATGTCTCTCACCTTCCTCGAGAACATTCCCTGACATCCCCAAAGGAAAGGGTGTGTGGCCTGAGAGCTGTAAGATTTTTAGGAGATTCCTGGAATTCATAGTACCTCCCAGGGGAGGGTGAAGAGTCTGAAATGCTGTTTCTCCAGGTCAATTAGCTCCATTAACTTAATTAATTCTCAAGACAGCTTCATTAAGTAGGTATGATTATCATTCCCATTTTATGCCCATTGTCTTAATATCCAGGTAGTGTAACAAGGGCCTGGAACAGCCTCTCGTGTGGGAGGAAGGAAAAAAAGAAGAGAAAAATCCCTTGACCCTCTGCTGGTGACCAGACATCAGAGAAATACATCCACCCTGCCCTGAGAGCCTGTCCAAGGTCAAGATGGACACAACTGGACATTAACTAAAGAGGTGAAAACAGATGTTATTTTCTTTTCTTTTTTTTTTTTTTTTTTTTTGGTAACTACTGACAGCAGGGGGAAAAGCAGGACTCCATTCCATTTGTGCAGAGATGATTTGGGCATTTTAAAGGGAGGGGGAGAAGGGGAGGACAGCAGGGGCTTAGTTGAGTCAGAGAACAGAAAATTTACAAAAGGCTGGCCAGGTAAATGCAATTAACCTGGCTGTGTCTGCTAGCTGGAAGTCATCAGAGTTAGGATTCTCTCCTCCTACGGAGACTGGGAGACAGAGGCCCTATCCTTCTGATCACTACATTTAAAACGAAAGGCTCTCAGGTCCTTAAGAAAAACACTTGCATTTTAAGAGAGACATATTCACAATTAAAGACCTTTTTTAGTAGATGGTCTAAGAAAGAAAGGGCAGGGACCCAAGTCAGGGGTTGGCTAGAACAAACAGTAAATCTCCCGGAAGCACTGAGCTTTCTCAGGCAAGCACTTTAATAGGAGGCTGGGGTCACCCTCGGGACATGGCCTTCTGCTGCTAGAAGCCACGTTTGGACAGAGCTGTGACCTGCAGTTCTCTCTACCAGGTCCCACAAAGGCCTAGAATAATCGTCCTAGCATGATGACACACACGCACGTGCACGCACACACACACACGCACACACACTCATTGTGGAGAGTGATAACTAATAAGCGAAACTCTGGTCCCTGGGTATGCTGGTGCCTGAGCTCCCCTGCAGAGTTCCCAATCAATGCAAGGTTGCCTGTCTGCAGCTCCACTGAGTTACTCAGATTACAAATGAAAACCAGCCCCCAGAGAGTGCAGCACTCCTGTAGCACAGAAGGAAAGCATAATTCTTGCTTACATTCGGCTTTGTGATCAGTTTCTCCCCTGGTAGCTACTCTTGTAACTTCTTTTTAGGGCTGCCAATTTTATAAACACACAGACACACTCACACAGCCCCAAACTTCTGCAGACCAAGTCTTTCTCATCTCTCCATGGTATTCCCTCCCTAAGTGCAGGATATTCTTTCTCTGTGGCTGACTGTTTCAAATGGAGCAGCTCTTTTTATAGTTTAAAAAATATACAGAATAAGTAGTAGTAATAACAGTAATAATGACCATTATTATTGGGTTTATTGTTATAGTTTCTGGGTCTAAACATCTGAACACTGTGTCAGATACTGTGGTAGGCGCTATGTAGACATTACCTCTAGACCTCCCCCAAACCACAGCACTCAGGTATGGATATCATTTCCTAGTAAATAAGGAAACAGGGCTCAGAAAGAGTAAACGACATACTCAAGGTCACACAGCCAGCCCAGAGGGACTCAAACCCAGATCTGTCTGCCCGAAGAGCTCAGGTTCTCCGAAGACACTGAGATGCTGATGGGAGCATATTCTAGGCATAAGGAGAACTGACTTTTTGATTGGACATCATCACCATCAACAGAGCTTCAAAACGACATCAGATTAAAAGCCCAGAGGATCTTCCACCAGCCCAAGAAATGCTATCATCTGGAACTTTCAGTTTTATCTCGTAAGACAGACAGAAGGAATGACGCCAACCTATCTCCAAAGACCAGTGTTTGCCCAAGTTCTTGGAATAGCAGCACAACTTCAGAGCATCTGGTAGCTAAGGAGAATCCCTAATGATTTAATAAAGTGCCCTTCCTCTACCATACCTCACAGAAGGACCCTCAAGGTAGAAATCTCCTCTACAACACCCCTGACAGATGGTCATCCTGTTGATATTTCAATGTCTGGAGTCTGAAATGCTGACAGTCCCAGAAGATTGTTCTATCATCTTTTATGAGCTCTAGCAATTTTTTTTAAAAAAATTTCTGCTCTGATAAATGAAAGTCTGCCTTTTTCTTCCATATATTTGTTGATAGTAAAATAATAACAGCGGCGATTTACTGACAACTTACCGCGTGCCTAAGTGCTTATGTGTTACCTGAGTTCATCCTCAAAGCAACTCTTGAATGTAAATATAATTATCCTTTTTTTTTTAGGAGTCAAGGAAACAGACTCAGAGCAGTAGAATGCTCTGCCCAGAATCACACAGATAGAAAGCAGCACAGCTGGGATGAGCACCTGGCTCTAGCAAAGCCCATGCTCTTGACCGCCATGGCAAGAGGATGGAACAAACATAGTCCTTTCCTCCGCCTACTGTCCTTCTGATTTCTTAAGAAAGAGCTCGTGTGTTCTTTTTTCCCACCTCCCTTCCCTCCTGGCTCTTTCAACTGTTCGTTTTCTGAAAGGACTGGCAATGGAAATAATTTGAGGTCCGCGTGCTAAGATGCAGAACAAGAGTGGAAAAGCCAGGCTTATTTCTGGAGCACCCTCGTGTTTTACTTGAGATGGCAAATGGAGACTATCTGGACAGTCCATCTGGTCCCATCTGGAGCAATAACATTTTGCTTGGAGAGCCCTGGGTTCTTTGGATGCTGGGGAGTAGAACAGCACTGTGGCTACATCGCAGCTTCTCATCCTCTGAATCTCAAGGGCAGGTGAGAGGTGAGGGTCCCCATCCTCTAGTGTGGCTTGGCCAAGCTGGATGAGAGGGCTCGGATGAGGGTGAGGTGAAGGAGGCAAGATGGAGCTTTCACCAGGGCAGCTGGCATTAAGTAGGTCCAAACAGGTTTTCAAAGCCAGAGGCTGAATTAAGTTTAGAGTGAGCACTGCCTCTCCAATGCCACACTGGCAACACTGGCTTCCTCTCTGTCTCTGGTACTTAGCGAACCTCCTCCCACCACAGACTTTGAACATACTGTTCCCTCACCTGGAAATGCTTTTCCTTCTCTTTGCCCCAGTAACTTCCATTAGTCTTTCAAACTGTGGCTCAAGTGATCCCTGGATTTTTAGACCAGCTGAAAACTACATTTTAAGCTTTCCTAGTACAAAGTACCTCTCCTTTCTGTACTAATCACATCTGCAAATTTACATTTATTTCTGTGTTTAATTAATATTTATCTTTGTTAGGCATAAGCTCTACAAGAATAGGCCAGATCTGCTTGTTTTTCACCATCATTTTCTCAGTCCCTAGCAAGGGGTCTGGAATAGAGCAAGGGCTCAAAAAATAATTTTTGAATTGGAAGATGAATGAATTAACAGGAGTAGGGGAAAAAGCAAGTCAAAGAGGGTGGCTGCCAGAGAAGCCGGGATGAGCATCAGAGAGTTAAAATCACCAGGCACTTCTCATGGGGCTGTCACATACGATCATTTTATGCAACTGGAACCCCTTGGCTTTGCACGGTGTACAACCTAGACAACTATATTTGGTGGTTCTGCAAATGGTCCAAAGGGCTTTCAAATGGTCCAAAGTTTTTGCACAGTTGTGCCAAATCTATTTAAGAGTCAATGGTGTAGAACAGACACATTTCCTCATTTGTTATCCTTTAAAGAAGTTCTCCAATTAACATATTGGTTCTCACTAGCTTAGGTAGCTCTACAAACCCCACTTCCAATACTAAGAAAGGACTGTGATATAAGCAGAAGTAACTTCCACAAAAACCAAGCTGTCTTCAGATATTATGCTGATGAATCCACCTCAGAGATGATCAGGTTTATTTATGCCTACATTCCACCATGCTGCTTGGTTTCTGGATCCATCATTCTCGTAGCTCAAATAAAAAGCCAATTGCCTTCCCTCTGGGAAATTCACATCTCTTAAAAGGGTGATAAATATCTCCAAGTTTTCCATCCATATGAGACACTGTCAGAGTTCTCCTTCATGGGCCCAGTCCATGCCCCATTGATCTTGCAGCTCCCTGATGCATAATGCAGAGAGGAAGGGAGCCTGGCTCTCTCCTTACACTCAGATTCATTCAAAGACCCCAAAATAAAACTCTTAGGCCAACTCAGGGAAATGAGGACCAGGGTATCCAGGTTCCCCTCAAGCCCCACCCCTACTAGAGGGGACACGCACTAGTGATTTGAGAACCAGGCAAAACGCTCCTCTAAGTGGTAGACCTTATAAGATATGCCTCAGTAAATTCATATAATTCGTTTGGGAACGCTCTCAGCCCCAAATAATAGATGGCCAATTAACAAATAGGTCCCTCCTTTCATATAACAAGAAGGCTTCTGACTTGGTTCAATGATCACATGGTCTCAAGACAAGCATCTCCGCAGCTCTCTTAGCTTTCCTTCATGGTTTGCCCTGCTCCCAGGCCTCAGATCCACAACATAAGTAACACCAAGCAGGAAACGTGCACATGTGTGTGTGTGTGTGTGTGTGTGTAGTAACAGTCACAGTAGCAGTAAGAGTAATGAATAAAGGGACATCTTCCCCCTTTTATCAAGAAAGCAGAAACTTTCCTGGAAGCCCCACCCAGCAAACTGTTTTGATCTCCTTGGCCACATCTGTGTCATAGGGCTACTTCTGGCTTCAAGGGAATCTGGAAAATCAAGAGTTTTAGTTGGGTACATTTCTACTCTGCACAAAACCGGAGTTGTTTTAATAAGGAAGCAGAGTAAATCAATGTCAGGTAATTATCTTTCTGAATTGCCAGCGCAAAGCAGTTTAGTTATCCTGAATTATAGTCCTCTCCAAGCAGCTCAGCACTTGACAAGGACTTCTTCCTATCAAGGAAAACCCCCCACAGTCTCCTTGGGAATTTTTCAAAGAACAACAATGGTGGAGGATCGCTGAGCTATGAGCGAATTACTAATCAAGGCTTTTGCTCTCTGACTTTTCTACAGAAATGGATATACAATGTACTTTTCTTGGTAACTGAAATCTGATTTGAGCTCCTGATGGTTTAAATAAATAATTCTGCCTCAGGAAATATCCATCACCCAGCATGTAAATGGAGATCAGCTGTGTCCTAGTGGGATTTGAGAGGGAGAAACCACCCCATCTCAAGGACACCCTCACGTATATGTTGATTCTGATTCAGTGTCTGCCTTTCTGGGTTTCTCTGCCTGAGCTCTTGTAACAAGTCGGCTAGAAATCCTTCATCTCAGAGATTCATCCCATGTTGAGCCCTCATCTCTGGCTAAAGCAAAAATAGGTGTGGAAGAGAATTTAAAAATCAGCTTGGCGTTTAAGAAGCTGGAATTGGAACCCTGGTCTTGTTGCTGCTTGCAAGTTCAATAAGGTAATGTTTGCAAAATATCTAGCACAGTCCGTGATGCATAGATGCTCAGGAAATACTACCCTTATTAACATCCCTTTAAGAAAGCAGAGGTGGAAGAGATTAAGACACTAAATTCTAATTTTCACCAAAATCTGGCAGAACCAAAACTCAAGTTTTGGAGAAAAGAACATGGTCTTTGGAGTCCTCTAGAAATCAAGTTCAAATCCTTTTTCTTCCACGTGGAGACTGTCCCCTTAGATAACCTGCTTAACCTTTTGGAGTTTCATTTCCTTATTTGTAAAACAGGTGGAAATAAGGCATACCTTACTTAGTTGATTATTCATTCAACAAACACATATATGTGTGTACTATGTGACAGATGCTGGGGATACACATATTAACAGGACATAGTTCCTTTCCTTTGGAATTCAAAGTCTAGTGGATGAATGTGCGGAGTAACTTTAACTGCTTACATTTACTAAAAATCTACTAGATTCTGGATGTTTTGATCACATTACCCAAATACTCACAGCTTCCCTACAAGAGAGAGAATATCATCCCTATGTTACAGTTGGGGAAACTGAGTTCAGAGAATTTAAGGAAATCGCCCAAGAACACACAGTCAATCGCCACAAGATTTGCACGCAGGTCCATGGGAATGCGGCACTGGGCGTGACACTAAGGACATGGCAAACGCAATCCAGTTAAGTGTACTCCAGGACGCTGGTACTCCGTTGCCACCGAGGTCCCATTAGCGGCTTTGGGCGTGTACGTAGGGGAAGAGTTGCACATGACCACGATGACTGCTCTCACCTCTCCCTGCTTTGCGGACACAGATGAACGCACGTTTGCTTTAATCTGTCTGGAAGATGAGTTGCAAAAATGATTATGTAGCAGAGGCAGGCCTTGTAAGACAGCAGAACAAAGAGAAATAGCCTGGGAGACCAGCAGCCTGGCATAAATTACCAAGGGCCCTTGGAGAGCACAGCTGTACCTAAAGCACATGACTGCACAGACACACACAGAGAACCTGTCCAGAATGTGTGGTGACTGTCCTTAAAGCTCCCTAAACAGGTACACTAGAAAAACGGGCCTATACCCTGCCAAGAAAATGAATAACGCTAATAATAAAAATTACACTTATCAAGCAATTGATAGATGTCAGGCATGTTGTTAAGCAATTTACATACATGGTCTGCTTTTCCTGTCAATGGTTCTTTGAGTTGGATACTATAAATACCCAAACTCTATGGTTGGAGAACCTGAGGCTTGGAGAGGTTGAGCCACTTGTTTAAGTGATGCACTTGGTAATTGGCCGAGTTCCAAATGAGGTCTGGGAAGCCCCGCACTCTTCATGACACATCATTATAAATCTGACCCCCACCCACACCTCTATGAATGGAGAGACAGACAACCATCAATACTCCCCATACCTACTGCCAACTCCATCCCCATCTGTGTCCCATCCCCACCCACCCACTGTCCCTCTTCTCCCAGATCCATTTATCTATCCCCATCACCAGTGGCTGCATCCCCAAAGAGAGTGGTTTTCCTGCAATGTGACCCTGGGTCATGTGCTCCTAAAACATGTTCAAAGTGTGTCCAGACCTTTTCACATCACTATGTCTTTGCAATCCTTCCCTTCCAAGGGATTGAATCAGAAAATCCTTCATTCAGGGGCGCCTGAGTGGCTCGGTTGGTTAAGCATCCCACTCTTGGTTTCAGCTCAGGTTGTGATCTCAGGATCATGAGACTGAGCCCTGAGTCAGGCTCCACACTCAGCACAGAGTCTGCTTAAGACTCTCTCTCCCTCTGCCCTTCCCTCCTGCGCTCTCTCTCTCTCAAATAAATAAATATTAAAAAAAAAAGAAAAGAAAAGAAAATCCTTGGTTCAAATCCAGGCTTCATCATGGAACACTACATTAAAAACTAAGGATGTACTGTATGGTGACAAACATAATAAAAAGTTATTATTAAAAAAGAAAAGAAATAAAAAAAATAAAGAATAGTCAAATAAAAGCTAATTTAACACTAACAAAAACAAAAAGAAACAAACAAAAAAAACAAATCTAGGCTTCACTCCTCCCTGCTGTGTAAACTTGGGCCAATCACTTAACCTCTCTGAGCCTATGTCTTCATCTGTCTTGATATCTGTTTCCTAGGGGTTCTCATTAGGAATGAATTAAATGAAAAATTTTATGCATGAAAATTTGAAAGACATGAAAATGCCTAACACATAAGATGCAAAATAATTGTTATTCTCCTTCTCTGGAGAACACATACTCATCCTTGAAAACCCAGATCAAAGTCTCCTCATTTTGTCACAGGTGGATTTTGTCACTCCATCCTCTGTGTTCTGGGAACTCCTCATATCTCTAATTAGCATTTTCCACATTGTCCTTTTTTTAAAAAAATCTGTTTACCAGACTATCTTTTCTATTAGAAGGTGAGCTCCTACAGGGAAAGGCTTTGTCTCATTTCTCTGTGCATCCAGAGCATCTACTGCCATCCCACACAGGGTAGGGTAATCCATTATTTGCCAATTGAATGCATTAAGCTGCATTAACACTCACTTGTCCACACAAGCACCTGGAGGGGGGCAGGTCTTGGAAAGCAGACTCCCTGTTTTGTTTTGTGTATGGTCTCACATCCGGCATAAGAGCATCTGTCCAAATCTAAAAGAAACCGAGGGTGACTGAAAACACAGCGTCCTTCCTTTGAGCCCCTATCCCGTGCTATGCACCAGCTACTTTACATATGCCTTCTCTAATTCTCATAGTGCTCTTGCAAAGTTTGTGAGACTGGACTGAGAGAAAGACGCGTTAAATTACATTTGTAGTCAGTTTCCATGCTCTGCCTGTGAAGGGGGTAAGTCTTGCTCTGGCTCGGGAGACTCTGTTGATTAGGCAATGCGATGGTTCATTTTATGGTCCACTTGACTGGGGGGTGGGGAGGACAGAGGGACTGAATAGAAGAAATAGGACTGGCCTTCCCTTGAATAAAAGGGAACTCCTCCCACCTGACTGTTCTGAGCTGGGACGTGGGCCTTTTCTGGTCTCTGGACTTGAACTGAAACCAGACTGGAATTTGTCCCACTGGCTCTCTAGCTCGCTAACTACAGATCTTGGGACTTCTCAGTTTCTATAACTGTATGAGCTGATTCCTTGTAAGTGTCTCTCTCTCTCTGCATTATTTGGATTCTGTCAAATGAACAGAACCAACAGGATATGTTTCTTCTATTGTTTCTTTGGAGAATGCTAATACAGGCAGAATCCAAATGACATTAAAATAAGGAAGACTGGAGGGGCACCTGGGTGGCTCAGTCGGTCAGACATCTGCCTTCGGCTTGGTCATGATTCGGGGTCCTGGGATCGAGCCCCACATGAGGCTCCCTGCTCAGTGGGGACTCTGCTTCTCCCTCTCCCTCTCCCTCTGCCTGCCGCTCTGCCTACTTGTGTCCTCTCACTCTATCAAATAAATAAATGAACAAAATCTAAAAAGAAAAAAAGACAAAACAAAATAAGGAAAAAAACTAAAGAAATAAGAGAGGCTTATTTGATACATATAATTTTAAAAATACTAAAGTAGGAAGAGAAGTGGAAAAACAGAAGCAGATTCTAGCTTATATATCAAGGAGGACTGGGGGGCAGTACAGAGAAATGGGAAAAACGGTTTTGTAAGGAATCATTCCCAAGTATGAGACACTGAGACAGAGAAATAGAGAAGTTTTGAAATAGGTAGAAAATTGGGATGTATTCCCTTCTTTGTCATTTTCCCAAGACTTTGAATGAAGCTTTGATTTGCTGTTGTTGTTTTTTCCCCCAGCTCTATTTCTGATAAAAATGAGATATGAAGTAAGACAGGAACCACACAGGGTCCTGGTTATATGTGGGTCACAATGTGTATTCATATTCTCATGTGTAAACTGAGCACTTGGGGTGATGGGTCTGTGAGAATCTCTCTCTCTTTCTCTCTTTTTCTGTACATCTCTCTATATTTATCTCTCTTTCCTTCTTTGCCTCTTTTTCTCCCTCCCTCCCCTCTGAGGTAGCTAATGTATTGAGCTAAGGATACAGAAACCTGTTGGAATCATGGTGGCCACACGGAACACGGGCCATTGAAACATGTGTCATGGTCTCCAGGCTCTCTGAAAAGTACACATTCACACGCACCAGATTTGGAAAGTCCCATTCCTAACTACAATCCTTGATTTTTATATACTGTCAAGGTGCACATCAGAATTACAAACTAAGTTTCACCCACAAACTATACACTTCCATTTTAGGACATTTTTGTTAAAAAAAAAAAAAAAGGGAAGAAAAAAAAAAGAAAAAAAGGAAAGGGAAGGGAAGGGAAGGGAAGGGAAGAAGGAAGGAAGGAAGGAAGGAAGGAAGGAAGGAAGGAAGGAAGGAAGGAAGGAAAAGAAAGAAAGAAAGAAAGAAAGAAAGAAAGAAAGAAAGAAAGAAAGAAAGAAAGAAAGAAAGAGAGAGAAAAGAAAAGAAAAATGCTTTCTTCTGGTTCTCAAACCTGAATTCAGTATTGGCAAGGTCATGTCCTCATGAGAGGTAATGAGGGAAAAAAGTAGAAAATTCTTCAGTCTCCAAAAAAAAAAAAAAAAAAAAAAAAAAAAGCTGCCCCATCATTCCAGAACACTAATTTCCCTGCCACCAAAGCTTGTAAAGCTATGTTAACATCACTGAGATAGCTCAAATTACAGATAACAAAGACAAGATTTGAATCGGGGTCTACCCGACCCTAAAGTTCATGGTCTCAAACTCTCATCTCTGCTAGCCAGTGCTCAGTAACAAATTAGGCCACATGTCCCCGAAGCAAGGACAATCCCACACATCAGCTCAGCTCTGAGAAGTCACCCAAACAGTGAACGGTTTTCCCCTGGGGATTTGAAATGGAGCAGCGGATGTACCCACATGACCAGTCCCTACAGGTCAGGTCCTATTAAATGTGGACCCCACTCAAGCCAGCTGTGAGGTCAAATAATGCTTCTGGCGAATTCTCAGTCAGCAAGCAGGAGGCATGATAGAACCTACTGAAATTTATGACAGAAAAAAATATATCAGGTAATTCAGTGTCTTTGGGGGCTTCAGGTTGGAGATTTTAAGTCTAAATTTTACCTTATTTTGCTCTGAATAGAAACAGGCAATTAAAGATGTCCAGAGAAATTTGCTTTTGAGGTAAAAAGGTGCTAAGACTATATTGGCATGTTCTAAAGCACTCCAAATGTCAAACAGTGATGGTCATAAAAAAGGTAAAGTCGAATGTTAACCATAAATTGCTGCAATTGAAATGCCATAAAACACGACAGCCTCTTTCAGAATTTTAATATTTGGAGAGGATGAGAACTGCACCGAGCCCTTGAAATGTTCTCGGACACCACTCATCTCCAAATACCCACAGCTGGGGAAACTGAGGTATGAACCAGAACTGGAACCCAAATTTCTTGACTCTCAGGCCAGCGGAACTCATTCATTAATTTTTGAATGTAGGAACGAAATATTTATGACGGGTGACTTAATTTTTACCCTTGTGTCAGATTTCACTGACACCACTAAATATTTCAGAAATGATCACCAGCAAAATTCCCAGCACACTCCACAAGGGGAAAGAGTTTAGAGGGGGTCACAGCTGGTGTCTAGGGATACTAAGTCAGAATATGTTCCTAGAATATGATCCCTGGTTAAATGCATTCAGGTAAATTATATGCTATATTCCCTTCTTGGAGAGTCTCTGTTTTCTCAAGCTTATTAAAAGTTCTGAACAGTCGGCAGTATAGACCGCACTTAGCATTCTCTGTCATCCGGCCTAGGGATCTGGTAGTACTTTGCAAACGAATCCTGTCAAAGTAACCCTGAACCCCTCTGAAGTCCCAAGCCTATGTCTATATACTTTTCTTTTTTGAGAAAAATGGAATTCTTTAGAAATTGGGATATGACATTATTCCCTCCACCACATACAAAAGAGTATTTCCCAAAAAGCCAACGGAGTAAGCTGAACACAGAAATCTTGCGGGAGAACTGATCCTATAAATGCATGTAAAGTAGGGAGAACACGCATTCTCAAGAGTTTCAACTCTTTCGTGGAGCCAAGAGTGCAGACAGAAGCAGTGGTGGCGGGGTGGGAGAATGAAGGAAAAGCAAATATTGGAAGTGAAGAAGTAAAAGGATCTCAAACTCGAGGATGCATCAGAACCATGCGTGTTCAAACAGGGTGCTGGGCCCCACTCCTCAAGTTTCTGATTCAGAAGGTCTGGGTGGAGCCCAAGCAGTTGTATGCCTAAAAAGGTGCCAGGTGCTGCTGATGCTGCTGAGCCGGGAGCCACGCTTTAAGAAGGACCAGCCTTGACCACTGGCTTACCTAGAATTTCTAGCATGAATACTCAGCCCCGTGGTCTGTGAGCTTCTTTCTAGCAGAAAATCCTTTTGGCATGACATCTCTATTGCTGGCCCCACCTAGTATCCAGGTCACATCCTTTGGCCACATCATCTCAACCTTCCACATTGTCTTGAGAATGTCAGTCCAGGTCTTTCCCCTTTCCCCTAGGCATACAGCAGATGCTATATCCAAGCCATGGACCTAGGCATACAGCAGATGCTATATCCAAGCCATGGGGAAGCCTGGCTGTAAGCTACTACCAGCAAAGCTGGGTGGCAGGGGAACCTGCAGGAGCAGCAGCAATTTCACTGTCTGTTCCTGGAAGGTGAGCACCTAAAAGTGGTGCCATAACACAGTCTCATTTCCTGCATCTCAAGGTCCTGCTTCTTTTAGTGGCTTTCAATACAGTCTTATCACTGTTATTGGTAAATTATACCTTAATTTTTACAAAATGCTTAAGAGTGAGCCTACCTACTCGACCCAGTTACCCTTCTACTCTAAGCCAATCAGACTCCTGCCCCTGAGCGATTAAACCCAAATTCCAAAACCATTTCCTAACAGAAAGACTGGAAACCACTGGAACCCAACACTGGAGCCCTGAAAAGTGAGCCCATTTAATTTCGGCTACTCAGATCCTGGAGCTCTCCCAGGTACAAGCTTCCTGAAGCCTACTTATCCAACTGTTACTTCTCTGTGCCCCCTCATTTCTCTTTACTAAATTCCCTTTTTTGCCTAAGTAAGCTACTCTGTTTCCAGGACTTAAAATCTGACCTGAGATTCTTCCAAAATAAGAGATCTAGAACTCTATATTTAACCCAGATTTAAAGAAAAAAACCCAAAAAACAAAAAACAGAGTATCTCTGGATAGAGAGGGGAGTTGGGATCTAAGACCCCAGGCCACTTGGCATCCGTAACACACACACACACACACACACACACACACACACGCACGCACCCTGCACCAGGAACACCCCCAAAGAATTTCTGAAGAACCTCAGGGTTTGCCAGACACAATGTAAGACCTTGAACTATAACACCTGCTTCTGTTTGGGTTCACTTTGGCAACCAGCAAGAGATAAGGGCTAGGGTGGATCTAGTTATCTTCAAGGCCAGTGGATAAAAATATTACCTGCCTCCCTGAGGGTTTGAAGCATAAATTCCTATTTTAGATCATCCCTCAAAGAACCACCCCCCAAAAGGCCTAGTTATATTCATGTATAACACCATCTCCCTGGCCCACCAGGCTGTATTTCTCATTTCATCAGCAGAGATGGAATCAGATCTTTGGCTCAACGATTGTAACACACATCCAAGGTTTTGCTTCCTCCCAAAATATACAATAGGAAATAACAGCAGAAACTGAGCCAACACATGTTAATTTCAGCATAAATTGTTAAAGAGCAGACATCAGCAAAGATGCAGCCGTGGAGGAGGCCCACACAACAGAACCCCCAGAATGCTTTACAGCGCAGCTCCAAATAGAAGTTGCTTCACAAAGGTTTCAAAGAAGGAAAGAAATGCACATAAATAAGCTTTGTCTTTAAAAAAAAAAAAAAAGAGTTACCCACCCTGCAACTTCCTCTGCAGGATGGCTCAACTGAGGCAAGTCACTTTCTTCAGGCAACAAGGTCTCTTTACCTAGTTTGGGGCAATTTTGCCTCTAGGGATGGATGCTTCACTTGACAGCACAGGAACTCCAGGAAATCTGAATCTCACAAGTGGAGGGCCAAACCATTCTAGCCAGGAGACTTGAGGTGCAGACTTTTGGAGTACGACACAAGTCCATTCTCGGATATTATTCTCGGTATTATTTTGACCGGGGCGGTTCACCCAAAGGATGAGGGTGTTAGACATTCTGATTACTAAACCAGCCCCATCACACAGCTGGGGTATAGACCCTCTGAAGATTAACCAATTCAGTAAGGGAAGAAGGACTCCAAAATCCCTATAGGTCCATATAGGGGACAGAATCTCAGAAGTAGGGGACCGAATCAGTCTACTGAGGTAACAGGCCATTCATATGAGAAAGGGCCAGGCAATCGCATGAAGGAAGCTCAGACATTCTGAGGTCCAGTCTGCCTTTACAAGAAATAGGGGGCTCAGACCCACTGGCGAATTTCAATCGTGGTACAGAGATAAATGTTTTCTGCAGAAAACTTCCCAGCTTGGTACATTACCCTACAAAGGGACTAAGGCTGGAAGGAGTTATCAAACAATCCATCTCCTGCGTATTCCTAGATAAACATGAGCATAAACCATTCTTATTCCAGGCTGGAGACAAAAAAAAAAAAAAAAAAAAAAAAAGAAGAAGAAGAAGAAGAAGAAAAACAAAAAAGAAAGGAAAACAGAAAATAACCCTTGAGTACAATTGAGAAAGGAGGAGAAATATGAGTACCCAGGAAGTGTGACACACTGAAAAGGAGTCATTGATTCCCCCAACCTTGTCAACACACCATCACCTCTTCTTCCAATCTTACCTTCACTTCTATGTATTTAATTCTCAAATAATCACTGAATACATGTCCTCGGATGCCCTGGCATTTTCTTATAAACTGCCATTTTGCTTAGATATGGTTTCTACTAGTGGCAGCCAAAGAACTGTATCAGACACAATTTCAAGGTGTTAAAAAACAGACGTGGTCTTCATTGTCTTATCCTCTGTCCCGTTACCACAAAGTGCCTACAAATACACGCTGCTCCATTTGAAGAAATAAAAGTTCTCCAATTATGTGTTTGCATCCAGACATCTGCATGGCATTTCATAGCTCACGAGCATTTTCACAGCTTCACTGATTGGGGTCCTTATATATTTGCAAGGGTAAAGAGAAGGAGAATTGTTGATGTGGTTATCCCAGTTTTATAAACGAGAAACACAAGGTCGGAGAGATTAATCAGTTTGTCCCAAGATCTCATAGCTCACATGTGGTGCAACCTCATTTAGAATCAGGCATGTCTGAGTCTACTCCTAAAGTCCTAGCCTTACTATCCACCTTTAGAGCCTCTTCCTTCAGTGCCCCCCACTCTGACTCCCCCCCAACTCCCAATACTGTGTATCTGGAACCAGATGCTGGCCCATGCCCTGCCATGGAACTGCTGTGTGATCTTAAGCAAGTTACTTAACTACCCTGAATCAGATTCTTTTTTTTTTTTTTTAAGATTTTATTTATTTATGTGACAGAGAGGCAGCCAGCAAGAGAGGGAACACAGCAGGGGAGTGGGAGAGGAAGAAGCAGGCTCCCAGCGGAGGAGCTCGATGTGGGACTCGATCCCGGAACGCCGGGATCACGCCCTGAGCCGAAGGCAGATGCTTAACGACTGAGCCACCCAGGCGCCCCCTGAATCAGATTCTGCATCCATATAGAAGTCCCACAGAACAAGCATTTGGGCAGCTTGAATGAAATAATATGCAAGAATGGAAGGCCTTGAGGTCACTCATCAATCACCATCCTTCCACTGGGCCAGGTGGATTGATTGCATTTTCATAAAGGGGCACGATCACTCCTGAAATGTCAGCAGTTTGTGGGTTTTGGGGGGGTTTGTTTGGTTTTTTGTTTGTTTTGTTTTGCTTTTTTTTCTCTGCCTCATAAAGGTCAAAGTGTAAGATGCTAATACTCCTGATGTGCCTAAGATGAGTGTTAATCTAATTCTCCAGCACAGATCTGCCCTGAACATACTTTAAGAGATTCTTTCTCCCTGGGCAGGACTGAAACTTCTACATGCAGAGTCTATAGGTTTGAGGCCTGGGCAGATGTCCCTCTGAAAATGTTACCAAGTAAGCGTGAATTCCTTCAATCACTGTCAGCTTATCTACATGAATTACCACATTCGCCAATTCAAAAAAGATCTCTAAGAGCATGGGACCCAGGAGAGATAAGCTTTGAGGGAGACAGGTAAGAGAACACTATCTTAGTGTTATTCTCCTTGAGGGAGGATGGGATTCATCCTGGCAGGGAAGGCTGAACACCATGAGGACCCAGAGAGCCATGTAGGGCACGGAAGCAGAGAGGGAGGGTATAAAGAAGGAAACAGATTCTTGATCCAAAATCCACTTGACTCCTAGATCCTGATGGTCATTAATTACCAGTGTCGCTATGGGTGAATTCCCTAGTTTCTTATATTCAAAAATGGGAGTGGAAGTGCTTTGAAAGGAACCTGGCTTGTTTGGATGTAGGAGCTGGGGAGGAGGAGGTCATCAGAGGACTTGCAGGTCTCTGGCTCAAGAAATCAAGTTCATGAGACAGGATATAATGGAAGAAAAACACACTGGAGGAGAAGCATGGGGTGTGGGTTGCACTGCGCTTTCTGAGCTAGTGAGCTATCCAAATGGAGATGTGGGGCAGGCCACTGGGTATACAGAGCTGTTGAGCCAGATGTTCTGGAGAACAGCACCAATGATCAGACATCACACCCCACTCTCGGCTGGAGTTGTTCTGAGTCTGACAGCTGGTCCTCCGGGTACTCCATTTCTTGTCACTAATCCTCCAGGCCCCGAGACCCCTCTGCAGGATCCTCTCTCATTCCCCTGCACATAAATCAGCACAAGAACCATGCTAAGTCCCAGGTGATAAATGAAGCCCTTCCCCAAAGAGTTTGGCCCAAGCCCAAAGCAGCAGCTTGCCTGTCGATTTATTGTCCGTTTAAATCACTTCTTGCCTCTTATGACAAAATGTTAATGACAAAATATAGGTGATCCTCCAAGAGAGGGAAAAGCTATATTTTTGCAACTGGAAATTAGAAATGTATTATTAACAATGAACATTAATTATATATTTTAATGCTCGCATGGCAGAGGTGACGGGGGCATAATTTGCAGAGAGGTGCGGGGGAGCCCTGGAACCTAGCATGACCATTTTATTAAACACGGATTCTATTTCCTGCACCCATGAATATTTCATTTGGAATATTTACTCCATCCTATTACTCAGCCATTCCTTCTTAGCTAAGCCACAGTTTTAGACAAGTCTTTTCTCTTTCTTGGTTTCATTCTTGAAAGAATGACATTTATTCCAGAAATGATATATGATTCTGAAAAAGAGTATCCTGAAAACCATATTAAAATTTACTCAGTGCTCAGGGAAATCCATACTAGCAATGGAAGAAAGCCCTATGACCACTTAAGGCTGTGAACAGCTCTATGGGAAAAGAACATGAGGTGTTTTCAGTACTGATATCACTTACCCCAGAAAGACTTTCCAATAATCTAATTCCTGGGTCTAGGTCTGCCTACTGTTCTTCCATAGTGATCCCCCCTGTACCTATCAGAGCTCCAACCTGGACATCCCAACTGCCTGTGAATAAGACACATACCCCCTTCCAAATGTGCCCAGATTCTCAATGGAAGGCCAGGCACAGATTTCAAAACATTGCACAGCTCATCAGAAACGAACATTTTAACAAATATGCAGAACACGTGATTTATACCCTTGAAAATATGAGAAACTTCACAAGGGAAGACATGCTTGCCTTTTTCTTCTTCTTCATTTTTTTTAACAGTTTACATGCCTAGAGGACCACTCCTGCTACTCCGGTGTATTCTATTAAAGGAAATATTTCTCTTCCTTTTACTTCTGGCATATAGTATCATTCCTTCCTCACAAACTCATAGCAAGATGCTTTTCATTACATGTACTTTTTGGATACAAGGCAACTAACCTTAGGAGCGACTAAGAAATAAGTCTTCAAACGCACATGCTGGCACAGGCCAGACCTGGGCTTGAAGTGAAGACTGATTCCCAAGCCGATGTATGTAGCCACTGTGTATAACACTCCTCATATGTCCCCATCGTAGGGTGAGCTCAGGGAAGACAATGATCATCTTAGCCTTAAACAAGTACCACCTAGTTATGGCACAATAAGAGCTTTGCACATCGATCTCATTTAGTGCTCTCAACAACCGTGGAAAGTAGGTAGAGTTATCTTACCTATTTTATTGCCAAGAAAAGTGAGGCTCAGAGAGGTTAAGCAACTTGCTGAGACACACACAGCTTGTAAGTGTAGAATCAGAAACAGAACTCACATCTTGCTGATTCCGAATCAGGTGACTTTTCACGTTGGCATCGAAGCGACAGTCTCAAAGATATGTTGGTTTTCTTACCGATTGCCCAGAAGACAGCTAACTATCTTGCACTGCAATTCCTAAACTATCTGGTTCCTGCTTGTGCCAGGCAAGGCCCAGTCCTCGGCTCCAGCTCTCAGAGAAGCCACTTCTTTTCCAGTCCAAAAAAAATTCCCTGACCTAGAAGTCCAGTTTTGTCTGGGTAAAGAACTCTATTGAGGAAGGGCCTATAAGAGATTTTAACTCTGTCTACCTTTGGGGACATGTTAAGGGACAACCTCCCTAACGAATGCTAAAGGTCATCAGTGTGATTTTTGTGGTGAGTGCTAAGAACTTCCCATAAGAGTATGACTGAAACCCTAAACAAATGACACGATGTTTAATTGTGTGTGCAAATAAAATTATGCAAAACACCCTAATGTGAATATAAAGTTCGAAAGACCATTTAGATTTCACGAAGAATTTTTAATGACATGAGGAGATTGTCACAGAAGCATGGTAAGGGAAAAAAAGAGTAGGTGTGAAACTGTGCATAGGGTATCACATAGTTATGTAAATTATCTGAAAGGGGTGTGGTGTAGGTGGAGAACCTGAAGATAAATATACTGAAGTGCTAACAATGGTTGCTGACAGATGGCATTATGGAGACTTTAAATTATCCTTTTTTATACTTTGTTGAATTTTCCAAATTCTCCTCAATGAAAATATTTGCCTTTGTCATTGGAGAAAATAAACACTTAAGTAACTACAATCTGTTCGGTTATACTTTTAAAATTTACATGGAGGTCTAACATAGATTTGATAGTGAACTTGAAAGGAGAATAAAGCTTTCAGATTTTGTTCCTGTGTCCATTCACCATTAGAGAGCATTTTCTTTGCACATTTTCTCTTTGTTCCTTTCCTTCTGAGATTATGGAGTTCAAATACCTATGTTAAACAAACGTGTCTGAATGCCTGGGAAGCAATTACAGCCTTCCTCCCAAGCCCAGAAGAGGGGAGGGGAGGAGCATCTGCTTTCCCTGTCAGATACATATATTTAGGCTGGGCATAGATGACACTTCTCTGGACAAAGGATAATATTGCAATCACTCCTGATTATGTTCCTGTTACCACCACATTATTTGTCACTGTAGTGTGCTGGAAGGAGGAAAGAGGAGGAGATGTGAAAAGTTACTGCAATTTGAACTCATGATGTCTTTATGAAAGCCTTTTCTTCAGAATCAGAATCCCCTCGCCTTCCTTCCATCAGATATTCTGGATATGGGATTCGCCGTGTGGCCGGTAAAATTTAAGTTTCTGTGGGGCAGAGTGTCTGTCTTAATTTACATTTGCCCGGGATGGTAGAAGCCCTAACTCCAGTAAAAAATAAACAGGTCCTGCGGATTGTAAGAAGGTCCCTGTAATTTTCCACTGACATTATTTTCTGCAAATATCAAGGAGGAAAGTGCATTTTCTTCAAGCCTTTGGTGAACTTTACACCTATTTTCTGAGCAACTCAGTTTTTGAGAGCCACTCTTAATTTTGTACTAATCAAAACTTGATTTAAAAAAAAAATCAGGAAGATCTGTTCTAAGAGCTGTCAGTCCACTTTCTAATGACCCAGATTCCCTTCTTCAAGGCCAAAGCCATAACTTTAATACGAAAATATATGTTCACAGGGTTCTTACCAATGCCTATTAAGCCAGGGATGAGGCAAGAGGCAGAAAAGATCGACACTATATTTTCATTCAATCTCTCTTAAAATAATGATGCATGCAACTTCATGTCATTACTTTTTAATGATCTTAGCCTAGTTAATAGCACAGTAATATTCCAAAAAGGAGCAGGGAATTATTTCCACATTTAATTTTCATTGCAAAAGTGAAAGGAGCTCTCTCTATTTTTTTTCCTGCAAGAGAAGCTGTCTGCTGCCTATGACTGCATTAGCTCTGCTACATTACAGCTGAGCTAATGGATCAAAACCAAGTGATTAGTTTCCTACTCTTCTGAGCATTTCCAAGTACTGACTGACTGACTCCCAGAAACCTGGACACGGGTTTTCAATGTCTACATGAAGTTGGCTTGGGTCTTTTGACCTTCCAGCAGACTTACCTGGGGATTCATTATATGTGTTCCTTTGGGTTTCTGTGTTGCACAGAATAATTAGGAAAGAGGGCTCCTGGGGAGTTTAATAGAGATCATGCATCTATGCTCCATTTTTCAACCTTAGTCAAAAACCCAGATGATCCAAAATGGCCTAATGTAAGGACTAACCATTCATAATCCATTCATCCATCCATTCATCAGTTACTGTGTGCCAGGCACTGTCCTTGGCCCTTGGCATGCTATACTGAACACTCCAGAGACAGTTTCCTGTGTTGAAGCTCGTCA
This sequence comes from Ursus arctos, assembly GCF_023065955.2. Lineage (NCBI taxonomy): Eukaryota > Metazoa > Chordata > Mammalia > Carnivora > Ursidae > Ursus > Ursus arctos. Next base: position 78,433,273 of record NW_026622874.1, on the reverse strand, counting down.
GCAATATTGTGAGTAGGAGATTTCCTCAAGAGAAAATGCTCTTGATTGGAACAAGTACAATTAGTGACACTGTTTGTTTTGGGAAGAAGGAGAATAATAAGCAGCAGACCAACCTAAATATTGACCTAGATCAGAAGATGCATCCTAAACAATATTAAATGTGGGAAAAAATAAAAGAGTATCTTTGAACCACAATGAGATGCCATTATACATGTAAAGAATGACTGAAGTTAAGAAGGCTGACAACACTATATGTTGGCAAGGGTGTGGGGCAACTATAACTCTTACACATTGTTGTGGGAAGGTAAAAAGCAATCAACCACTTTGTAAAAAATTCTGAGTTTCTTCTGAAACAAAATATACTTATATGCTGTGAGCCAGCAGTGCTGCTCCTCAGCAGATATCTAAGAAAAATGAACGCGTATATCCACAAAAGACTTGTACAATAATGTCAGTAGCAACTCTATTCATAACAGCCAAAAGTTGGCACAGCTGTTCAATAGGAGACTCAGTGAACAAACTTTAGTATCTTCATTCAGTGGAGAACTACTCAGAACACAAAAGAAGCAAAGTACTGATATGCGCAATAGTGCAGATGAATCTCGCAGACGATATTCTCACAAAAGAGTAGATAGCATATGATTCCATTTATGTGAAACTAGAACAGGCAAAACTAAGCTACTATGGAAAAAAATCAGAACAGTGATTGCCTCTGAAGGAGAAGGGAGTGGGGACTTGCAGGGAAGAGACCCCAACAAACTTTCTGGGGTGACTATGTCTTGATAGGTACTTGGGTTACAAAGGTGTATTCATTTGTCAAAACTCAAGTAATGCTACACTTAAGAATTGTGCATTTCACTGTATGCAAATGTTACAAGAAAAAACGACTGTAGACAAATATTGAACTCTGACTAATGATAACCCATGCTGATGTCTGCAACTTGCTCTGAAATGCATCAAAAGTATCAGCAGATGGATGGAAGGAAGGAGGAAGGACGGATAAAGAGATGATGGATGAATATGTGCTAAAGTGAGCAGAGTAAAATATAATTCTAGAAACTAGATGGTTGGTGAATGGGTGTTCATTGTAAAATTAACCGTTCTGTATGTTGAAATAATCATAAGAAAACATTAGAAAGCTGTATCTTTGATCAAGTAACTATGGTAGATGAAATACATCACTGGCATCTTTACGTCTCCCTATTTAGGCCATTTTTAAACTTTCTTGCCCATTTGTCTCCCACTTAAAGAACCGTTATCCCCCCTTATGCCTTCTGAAACTCAAGATCCTTCCCTACATCTTCTTTCACCCAATAAACCGAAAAATCAACACATGTGAACCTGTTAAGGCTTTAAAATAGGTCAATGTGCATGACTCTCAGACTGGGGTACTCATACTTCAATCCAGTTAATTCATTTAACATTCACTAATTGTCTATTTTTTTTAAGATTTATTTATTTATTTTAGAGAGAGAGAGCTCAAGTAAGCCTGAGCAAGGGGAGGGGCAGAAGGAGAGAATCTCAAGCCAACTCCCTGCTGAGCACAGAGCCTGACGCCGAGCTGATCTCAGGACCCATGAGACCATGACCTGAGCCCCAACGAAGAGTCAGACGCTTAACTGACTGAGCCATCCAGGTGCCCCTCACTATCTTTTAAATTTCGCCATGGCTTCCTCTATTTCCTCTTATTTCAATATAGTAATTACCAGGTTTTGTGCACCTTGCGGGTGCCAGCTACCATGCTGAGTGCTTTCGTAAATTATCATTGTCTCCAGAAACAACCCTGCTATGTAGGAGTCACCCCATCACTGCCTTACATATGAGGAAACTAAGGAATTTTCTTAAGGTCACACACCTGTCATAGGGCAAAGCCAGTATTCAAAACCTGGTGTGTCTGAGCATGAAGGCCATGCAGCTTTACAAGCAGTAAAAGACGAACTTTAAGGTTCTTTTCTGTCCTAAAATCGGATTCCAGAGGGTTAAAAACAAAAACAAAAACGCTATACTAGACATCATTGAGCAGAACTGTTAAATTTAAGGGTCTTATTGAAACTATGAGTAAATAAACAAACAAATCAATCAATAACTGAAAATCCTCATCGTGTCTGAGGCATTATCCGCAGCAAATCCTGCACACGGCTGTGGTTCCTGTTCCCCAAACACAACCTTGTTTTTAAGCATAACACGAAGAAAGAAAAGAAAAGAAAAGAAAAGAAAAGAAAAGAAAAGAAAAAGAAAGAAAGAAAAGACAATCAGGAATAAATCTGGAAAAGAGCATACCAGCTGTCACCAGGAACCTGAGATCAACAGATTGTTATAGCTGAGGTTGAATTTGTTGTTTCCTGGAAGCCACAGTGCGGGGGGGGGGGGGGGGGGGGGGATCATGTACTCTGTAGCACTTGCTTTCAGATCAAAGATAGCACACAAATACATCTGCAGGGCTGAGCTTCCCCCCCCACCCCCGCCCCTGGACAACCTGGTAGGAATCTACCACATCCTAACTCATGGAATGTTAACAGGGAACAGTTTTTCTTGGCGCTTTTTTTTTTTTTTTAACAGAAAGACAAAGCATTGTTCAAATGGGCAGACCTTTGGGAATACTCCTTAAAGCAGTGGATAACCTTGAACGGAAACTCCGTGAAGGCTCTGCTGTGAGGCTGAGCTTCAGGTTCACGTAACTTAGTTTCATGCTATTGATTTAGAACTTGGAGACTCCAGATAAAGGACTAAGTTAACTGTCTTCCGGTTGATGGTGGGCTGCAAGTGATTCATGACTGGCTTCTGTAACAGCAATTCATGGGGGAGAAACTCAGAGTTTTGGGTTAGAATGCACACACAGTTCTCACTTTGCCATTAAATACCGCACATGTTGCTTACATGATCAACTCAATTGTTGAACAATATCCCCTTATGTGAAATAACACCATGTGGTTTTCAAAGGCCTCCAACCTCCCTCTCCCTGCCAACTCTCATCTTCATACAGCAGACACAGCAGACACTGTCATTTCACTTTACAGATGAGAAAACAAAAGGAAAGAGATTTGACAAAAATTAGAAATGTGATAGTCGGGGCAGCTAGAATTTGACCTTGCCCTATGCTCTGACTAGTAATAGTACTTGTAACAGTAATGTAATAATAATAGTAATAGTCGTGATAGGAGTGTTAGCCAACAGCAGCAGCAATAGGAACGAACAGTCATAAAAACATCACAGCTTTAAGCAAGATGCTTTGCCTCTGTGGGTCAGGAATTCTCGTGTCCACCAGCAGGATAGAAGATTTCCCAAGCTCAGCAGCTCCCTCTCCTGGAGGATTTGGAAAACCCGCGCCTGTCTGCTGCCATTTTGTTAGTTCCTCACTGCTGCTCACTGCCACCGTGGCAGCACACAATGAAACCCAGAGGCTCCTACCTGGATCAGTTACCTGCTCAGATTTCCTAAAACCTTCCAGAGGCTGGCTGCAGTGAAAGACTACCAGAAGAGGACATGCTTCTATCCTTCTTGGCTAAGTCCTGAGAGCGGGTTTATTTAGACTCACCAGCTGCCTGATATTTACTCCATCCCTCCCAATTCAAGGTGTGCCAATGGGGTTCCCAAGTGGTTTGGGGACCATCCATCTTTATTTTCTCTCCTCCTCTGCCTTATTATACTGAAAGAAGTCTGAAGGGTTGTCAGGATAAGGTAAAAAGTATATGTCCCATGTTGGGGTTCATAAACTGTAGACATGTTCTCAGCCAAAAGTGAATGAGAACTGGCTCCTTGCAACTCACACATCCAACACAAGCTGCCACAGCCAGGTTCTGTGACTCAGCTTACAGGTCCCCCAGCTGGCCAAAAACGAATCAAAAATACAATGACCTTGATGTTAGGAAAAAAAATGCAACAACATGTCTTTTATTGAATGACGCACAATTCCACAGATTTCTATGTTTTCACATATGATCGAGGCTAATTATCTTCAAGCCACCAAACGAGTTACTAAGGATCATGGATGCTGGTATTCGGGAACCAACATCGCATGTTCCTAGAGTTCTCTGAGGACTAATTCAGTATTTTTCAAAGAGTAAGTTGGGCCATGCAGAATCCCTTATGCCCCTTCTCACTGCAGCAGAGGGGTCTTTGGTGCTAACGGGCCCAGGAAACATCATCTGAGGTGCCATAAATGGGGGGTGGGGAGTTTATTGCAACTGACCACTAGAATTTCTATCTCAGCCCATGACCTGTTTTCCCTCTTCCCAAGCTCTTCATTTTCTCATTATCACCAACTCGCCTTCCTCATTTCACAGGAGAAATAATGCACTTTCAGGGATGCTATAATCCAGCTCTCTGCCAGCCTGCGTGCTGAAATGCAGGAGCTACTACTGAAGGCATGGCGTGGGGGAGGGAGGAGTTCTGCAGCCTGAAGAAAGAGAGAGTGGAAGGAGAGTCTATGGCACATCAATTACCAACCTCAAGGGCTGTTCATTAAGTGAGATGATTTATATAAAGCACCTAGCACATAATAAATGCTCAATAAACATTAGACCCTTTCACTCCCCCTCCCACAATCCATCTTCTACCTGCTGATTAATTAGCAAGAGTGCTGCATATCTGAGTGATGCACCATACAGAGCATGGACAGTTGATTCATCATGAATAATGTAATGTCACAATCTGGACTATTTATATTCAGATGAATTGTACATAATATGCCACACATGCTAAAGAGGAACATTAATATTTAGCATTCCAAGCTAAGCCGGGATGATTAATTTGGCTTTAACTTTGTATCTTCTTTGCAGAATTTTCAATCTCCTCTCCTTTTAAAGGAACATTATAAGAAATATTTTCTGAAACATAAGTAGATCTTGCTTATGCATCTTTCAAAAGCCTTAAAAATCTCTACAGCTTTTTACCCAAATATTTCAGTTTTGAGACTTTATACTAAAGAAGCATTTCAAAAATACAGAGGGGAGAAAATCATTATGCACAAATATATAATGATAGGTGATCGGTTCAGTAAATTCATCCATTATGCAGAACATTATGCAGTCATTAAAAATTACTTACACAAAGCATTATCAACAACACAGAAATATACTCTGTCATAGGCTTAAGTAGAAATAATTAGCATAGACGAAGGGACTGAAGGAAGAAACACCAACATGTTTACTATGGCCGGTGTGAAACAGTGAGGCTACTGATAACTTCTCTTCTTACTTTTTCACATTTTTATAGATATATTCCCCCAACCACTTTTTTTTATTGAAAAAACTCTTTTAAAAATAAACAAAACATCACTGACTCTAAGATCCACGAAGCCAGAGTCCTTGTTTCTCTTTCACTATTGTGACACGCGGTGTTAGCATAGAACCAACCACATAAATAGACTTGGAGTGATTTTTATCAACTGGTTTTCCTGCAGTAATGATTTCCACTACACAATTTTTTTTTATGTTGGCAAAAAAAAAAAAAAAGTCAGGTAAATTTGGTGATAAGGAGGAAGGGATAAAGGTAAATACCTTGAGCACCTATTAAATGCCTGTCCTGTGCTGGCCACTTGCCTATTTGATTTCTAATCCCGTTAACAGCCTTGTGAGTAAAGGTCATTATCTGCATATTCCAGATGTGTAAACTGAGGCACAGAGAGACCACTAAGGAATCTGTCCAAGTCCTATAGCTGGTAAGAGTGAATAAAACCCAATGGTGTGACTCCAGTGTTTTCACTCTTTCCAGTAGGGCTCACCCAGCCGTTCAGATTATTCTTGGAAATTCCAAAAGCAGAAGTTCTCTCAACACCTAGATAAGAAACTTCCAACATCTCAATTTCCCATCACAGATGTTCCTGAGTGATTACTGCTCCCGCCAGCTTAGCGCACACAACACGGGTCTACATATTAAAAACTGGGCATCTAATGACCCAGTTATCTTTTTTTTACTCTATCTGTATTTTTAAATTTTTATTTATTTGTATTTATTTTTGTTAGTTTCAGAGGTAAAATTTAGTGAATCATCAGTTGCATATAACACCCAGTGTTCACTGAATCAAGTGCTCTCCTTAATGCCTGTCACCCAGTTATGCCATCCCCCCCACCGACCTCCCCTCCAGCAACCCTCAGTTTGTTTCCTAGAGTTCAGCATCTCTTACAGTTTGCCTCCCTCTCAATTTTCATCTTATTTTATATTTCCTTCCCTTCCCCAATGTTTATCTGTTCTGTTTCTTAAATTCCACATAGAACTATCCTATGACCCAGCAATTGCACTACTAGGTATTTATCCAAAGAATACATAGTGATTCGAAGGGGCACCTGCACCCCAATGTTTACAGCAGCCATGTCCACAATAGCCAGTTACCTTTCTATCACCCATCCTGCTGTACAAATCCATTCAGATTCCTTCACTGAAGACCCTGGACTTGGCCTTCTGGAGTCCCCTGGCGCCCTGGCAAGGCCAGAGAGGACAGGTCCTCATTGGGCTATCCTGACCACCCAAGTCACCACGAGGAAGTACATACTGATGTTGCCTGCAGAATCAGGCAGTGATGATCTCCGGTGGGCCTTGGGGTTTCCTGGATTTGCAGGCTTACAATGTGCTCACCTTTCAAGGAGTCCTCCTCATTCTTTCTGCAAATACCTGTTGAGTGCTCACTCTGCACAGCACAGTGCTCAGTGCTGGAGTTTGAGAGGGAGCCAAACCTATGAGATCCACATCTGTCTGGAGCTCACATCTCACTGAATGGGTAGCATTGCCACAGAACAATGAACTGCCGTGAGCCCTGATGAAGAAGTACATGGAGTTACGGTTGAGGTGTTCAGAAGGTCACTGAGGAAGTACCATCATCTGAACTATGAAGGGTGAGTAGAAACTGATTTAGCAAGAGGGTGGGGAGGGAGGAAACATGGACTAGAAGAAACCTGGCACCTTGGAGAAATACACATGGCCAGATTTTCCCAGAGCACAGGGAAGCTAGTGAGAGGAGAGAGCAAGGAAAGAGGTGGAGGCCTGACACAGGGCACGTAAGGCCACACTAGGGGTGTCTGCATGTACCCACAAAGTGATGGGAAGTCTTGAGCAAACTATGAGCAGGCTCAGATGACGGTTTTAAAAAATTCCCTCTGACTGGTGTGGGAAAGGAACTGGGGAGGGGCAAGAGTGGATGCAAGCTCCTCCTTTGTGCCCTGGCACAGCGTAGCATCTCTCAATGTCACACACACCCGGGACACTGCCTCCTTCTTGAAGTCTACTCCGTCCCTGAGATAGTCTCCACTTACCCCATCTGAGCACACGTCGCAATATATTGGCACTTCCTGTTCACTTCGCTGTACCAACATTAAATCACCAACATTAACACGTCCTAATTTTTCGATGTATTTGCTCATCCGATGCTCCCAATGTCCCTATGCAGCAGGTTCTATCAGCAACCCAGTGGTAACACATGAGGAAACTGAGTCACAGAGAGGCGAGATAACCTGTCCAGGGTGACGTGGCTATTACGTAGCACCAGTGAGCTCTGAAGTCCATGCTCACAACACTATAATGAATAACAAAAGAATGGAATTCTGATCTATTATAGCCAGCATTTAATTATCTGTGTTAATGGTTTAAAGCAGTGGCCTGCATCTTCCACAACAGTGAGTAACTACGAAATAATCCCTGGTGGACTTGGTGATACATATGGATTTTTTTTCAGTAGATTGACCTTCATAAATTACCACTTAAAATAGCCAATGACAAAACCAATTCCTGTTCCCTTAGCAGCAATCAAACTAATGGACAGGAAGTAACTAAGAACTAAACTGGCTAAGCCAAAAAAAAAAAAAAAAAAAAAAAGCACTCAATCAACAAATTTAATTAGCACTTACTTTGTCTTCAAGCTCCTGCCATCTTCCTCTGCCCCCCATCACTGCCCAATTTCTTGAAAGCATATCCCACACCACTGTCTCTACTTCCTTACCTCCTATTCACTCATCCTGAAATCGTGTCTTTGTTCCCACACTCCACTGAAGTCTATTCTACAAAGAGTCACCAATGACCACTGTATTACCACGTCCAGTGGCTTCCTACCATCCCCGCCATGCCCATGGCATTCAATCCTCTGCAACATCTTTTCTTTAAAAATTCTCTCTTAGCACCTTGAACATTGCTGTCTTCTCTGAAGAGAAGACGGAATGACGAGGGATCCAGAGGGCCATATTTTATTCCTCATCTTTCTATGACTGGTAAAATCATATATTCTCCCTCCGTCCTGAGTTTCAATCCACTGGGTGCTACTATGAGATTAATGAGTCCCAGCTGTGACTTTCTCTCTCTTTTTACTTCTCCTAATCTTACAGGGACATCACAATGAATTTTAATAAGGCAATAAGTACTTCAAGTCAACTGGAATATATAAGAATAAACCAAACCTCCATGTAGACTACACCATGTTGAATTCTGAGAGTTGCAGTTAGTGTCAGTGAAATTTAGCCTAGCCCCCCCCCCCCAGATTAGTTTTGCTTTGTTTTTTCATTCTAGCAGGGGATTTCATTGAAGAACATGAGCGGTACAGAGCTTCGGAGATGAAGGAAACCACTCATCACACAGACGAGGAGACTCTGGTAACTGCAATTACATACTGTGCTGGAGTACAAAGGGCTTGGGCTTTGGTATCAGACACTTGGGCTAAAACTCTTGTTCAGCAAATTACTAGTGCTGTAAATTTCTGCACTCATGCTTAGATCTCTGAGGCTCAAAGTTCTTATGTGGAAAATGAGGCTGATAGTAGGAGGGGTAGTGAAGAACGAATGGGATGATGCATGTACAAAGGTCTCGGCATGTAATAAGTACTTGTTTTCTCTCCTTACCATGTCAGTTCAAAGGTTCAGATGCTTCCATATTCCCAGTATCAGAAACACATCTCATGGCTCACTTCACAGCCATGAGCTTCCCCATGCTTCCCAGCCTCTTGAAGCTGGGTAAGCCATGTGAGTAATAGTGTCCAACGACCTGGGAGGGGAGGTCATCTGTGCCACTTCCTGGCTGAAGCATTCAGGGGCCAGTGCGAGATGTGCCAGCCATCTATTCCCCGTGGCAGCGACCCAGAAGCCACGAGATCAAAGAAGCTTGCATTTCTGACTCACCACCGGGAAGGCAGCCCTGGAGAGTTGCCTATTCTGCTGTGGAATCTGCCTAAGTGACACATAAACCATTGTTGTGCTAAACCACAAAATTTCTGGGTTGGTGTGTCATTATGGCACAGCCTAGCCCACCCTGATTAAATCCGTCATTCGCAGGGGTTCCTTGTTTCCTCAGTGGTGGAAGAAGGGATGAATTACAGCTCATCACTGTTCTTACCCGAGGCCTTCTCTATTAACATCTCCCCTTTCCTTCTACTTCTCTCCATTGCACACCACTATCTGATATGTTAATTTGACCTGTGAAGAACCTAAAGTCCGGGGAGGTGAAATGACATGTCCAAAGCCTCATGGCATGGAAGTGGCATGACCAGGCCCAGAAGCCAGGCCCCCTGACTTCCCCGAAGCTCTCCTTCTAGCCATGCTGTACACCAGCACCCTAAAGCTTGCCACTTCAGATGTTAATAATGCTCTGAGCTTGCCATACCTTTCAATCACTGTTAAGTGATACAATCCATGCTACATTAATGCACTAATTACCAACAGAGCACATTACCATGCCCTAATCACTAAGAAGAAGTATTGTCAATTCACCATCCTGTTTGCCAATACATGCAAAATATTTTCAGACTCATTCTCGAAGTTTGGCACGAGAAGAGAAGATATAATACAATGAACAACAGATCGATTCATTTCATATTGATAACCAGTCAGGTGGCCCTTCTATTATTATTCTTTGTTAGCTAAACAAAATCCGAAAGAGCCCCAGAAGGAAGGTGGCTGATAGCATTAGGTAGTGTGGATGAGCTCTAGAAATAAAACTCCCGCCTGGTTTAGATTCTCAGCCTCCCCCTTTCCCACCTCCACGGATTTTCCAAGTCTCAGTTTTTCAGTCACAAAATGGGAATGAAAGTAGCGCCAGCCTCATGAGGTTGCCCTGAGAAGTCAACAGTATCACAGTACTATAAAGTCCCGAGCAAAATGCCAAGCCCACAGTAAAGAGCTCATTCGATGCTGACTGTGATTATGATTGTGAATTACATATGGGTATCCCTATTCATAGACAAGGAAACAGAGACTCAGAGAGGTTATGTAATTTGTCTAAGGTCACACAGCTGATAAGTAGTAAGAAGCAAGGCCAGGATTTCAATCCACGGTAACCTGCATTTTTTTTTTTTTCACTTCACAACTATGTGCTAATTCAATTTATTCCTCATGGATTTTCTGTCTCCAAACATCTTCACGGATATGTACTTTGGGAAATACAAAGAGAACTCCACTTGGGAGTAGAAGGATGGGCATATTCGCTGGGACTGTCATTTGGAACATAGTCAGTCCCGTGTACTTACTGAACATCTACTGTGTGTCCAGCACAGTGTGCAGTACTGGGATCATAGTGACAGATCAGATGTAGCCCTCACGTCAAGGCCAGCAGGGTCCAATGGAAGACAGATACAAGTGTGAGTCAATTACAGCAGCCTCAACAGCACAACAAAATATGAGAACACAGAGGAGAGAGGGGGTCCAGAGACACTTCTTAGAAGAAGCAAAATCTCAAGCAAGGTTTGAAAGATCAATAACACCTACATGCAGATTTGGGAAGCAAGGGGGTTCTAGATGTGAGATCGGTCCATAAAAAGTCACAGAGGAATGAACAGGTGTGCTGTTCTCAGGAAAGAGAAGCAGCCAGTTCTGTCGGAATATACCATGTGTATGAGGGGGAGGGGAGGGCCCAAGAGACCAGGCCAGGGTCCAGTCACTCCTGGGGACTCCTCACTAGACTGTGAAACCCAGAGCTCGACGCGGGGGCTGACATTGGTGGGCAGGCTTTATCACAGAGCCCTCTGCTGAGTGAAGCCAAGTAGGTCTAAAGCAGTGGTTCTGAACCCTGGCTACTGGGGAGCATTTAAAGAAATCCAAGGACAGGATTCCACCCCAGACCAATTAAACCAGATACTCTGCAGGCTGAACGCTAGTATATCTGAAAGGCTCTTTGGGCAATTCTAAGGTACAGCCAGGATTCAGGCTGCTAGCTTAGAGGCAGGAATAGCATCTGTGAGCTCATGCTAGGGAAGCAGAGTCTGGAAACAATATTTTTAGGAGATCAAATTGACAGTTTTGATTGATGAGATGTAAGTGCTGAGAAGGGGGAAGAGGGTGGGTGGGAGGAGGCACTCCAAATATATTTATAATTATATATATATATATATATATAAAATCTCCCATAATATTGCCAGAGCATCTAACAAGCCCATCAGCAATTATACATGTTTTCCATCCCCATGGTGGTTATCTGGGAGAGGACAGAACGCATTACAATAATTCAAGAAAGCATTCGGCGTTCTACAGACACAATCCTCAATACTCGGGGGTCCACATTCATTCCAGTGCCCTTTATGATCCAGAGGGATTCGCGCTGAACTCGTCCTGGCCTCCTGAAAGAGAAATATCTAGGGAATTTCAGGGGAGGAATGAAATTGCGGTCTCGTTAGTGCATTATTTACTTTGATGTAGAATTCTAGCAGCCGCAGCCCAGCCTGGGCCCCGTTGTTCACATGGCTGGGTAGGAAGTGTAATGGGAATACCATTAATTTGATAGTTTTAAAAGAGGTGACTTCCAATCTGAATTATTCTTAAGTTGTGAAATGAGTCTGACCCGGTTTGTAAAACAGCAAAGAGTCAGTGCACCGTATAACCTTGATTTTTTAGAGTCCTCATGCCATGCAAAAAAAAAAAAAAAAAATTCTCCTCCGAACCCATTGTAAGGGGGTAAAAAAAGAAAAAAAAGGCCCGGATCCTCCCACCCCCTAGGCAAATTAGCAAGACAAATGTTAGCAAAAAGCTCTGCAGACGCACCATTATTTACAAAGGGGAGAGGGAAGAAGATGCTATGAAATAAATCATGCTGACAGTTCAATCAAAAAAAATCAGAATATATTATTCATGCTGCTTCTCAAGAGTTGGAAAGAAACTGGACAGGGAGAGCCAAATATGTACTCGTATGCTTTATTTACCCATAATAACAATCTGAATCCCTAAGGAACCTCTGTTTAATGAAATCTGCATGCTAACTTGACGTGACAGGCCTGCTCAACACATTTTTTTTTTAATTCTAATCCAGAGCCAGGCCTGTTCTAGGTACTGTAAATGCAAAGGTGACCAAGACAGGTGAAACCCGAGATCCTATGAAGAGTAAATTCCAGTGCTGAGCAGGGTGAAAGGGCAGGCAAAAAACAAGCAAACAAGTGGACAATGGTCAGCTCAGTAGAGACCAGCCAGGGGCTACTTTATACTGGGACTGAATGAGACCTCTCTGCCAGGGTGACATTTAAGCTGAGTGGCCATTCTGGGAGAATCTAGAGAAAGGGTACTCCAGGTCCCCCTAGGGCAAAGACCTGGAAGTAAGACTAGGGTGGGCATGTCCAGTGAACAGGAAGTGAACATTTCCTGTCACTGGGCTGCAGTGAGCAAGATGGCACAGGTAGGAGGTGAGGTCTGAGAGGGAGACAGGAAATCTCCACCCAGACAGGACTTTGAAGGCTGTGGGAAGGAGCTTGGATTTTATTCTGAGTTGCAAGGTAGGCCGCTGGAGGGTTTTAAACAGAGGGGCAACATGGTCTGATTTAAACACTCTGAAGACCCCTGTGGTTAGGTCAATAATTCAGTGTTGTGCTTGATTCCATAAGGGAGAAGAGGGGGCGCTGCAGTAACTGGGGGAGGGGGAGGAACACAAGCAAGCCTAGGGGACAGAGAGAGGTGATCCACCCAGGAGGAAATCCTTGAGAAAGACCAGATGAAGCCATTGATGGTAAGAGGATGGAGTAAGCCATGGGAATCACTTCTTAAGTGTTGATAAATCCCCAACATTAACACGTCTGAGAAAAATGGTATAGTGTGGGGTGAGGTGTTGCCCCAGAAGAACAGGATCTGGAAGAGCAAACACGGACAAGCATGTCTCGGGAGGGGTGGGCACTAAATTCCGGAACCACGAGAAACCTAGTTGCTGGGGATGAGATTGGACAAGAATGTTACAGGCCTCAGGGCACCTGGGTGGCTCTGTCAGTTGAGTGTCTGACTCTCGGTTTCAGCTTAGGTCATGATCTCAGGGTCCTGGGATCAAACTCTGAGACCGGCTCTGTGCTCAGCATAGAGTCCGCTTCAGGATTCTCTCTCTCTCTGCCCCTCCCCTGACGCTTGCCTGCTCGGGCGCGCTCTCTCTGTCTCACATAAATAAATCTTAAAAAAAAAAAAAAAAAAGAATGCTATAGACCTCACGTCTCAACTGAGGGTGGCACTCCCCCTACAGGGGCAATAGATAGCATTTCTGTCATCTAGGAGAGAGGATACTACTGACTTCTAGTGCATAGAAACCAGGGATGCTCCCAACCATGGTACAATGCACAAGAGAATACCCTGCCCCCAACGTCCATGGAGCCAAGGCTGAAGAAGCCTGAATGTACTACAGCAGTAGCGTCAGACAGTCCTGGATTTCAATCTGCACTGTGTGATCTTGGGCAATGTCCTTAATCTCAATGTGCCTCAGTGTCTCCATCTGTAAAATTGAGATGACACTAGTCCCTGCCTCCCATGGGGATGTGGATATAGAACTGAGGCCATTGGGGCAATAACCATGCGTGGGAGCACTGAGCGGAGAAGACAGAGGCTATATCATAATGTTTGGAATGAGGTCTCAAAATACCTGGGTGAGCATGGCAGGTGGGGTAATGCTCTGAATGAGACATCCGAAGACTGGGGTGTGGATCTGGGTTTCTCACACACAATGGATGACTATGAAAAGTGGCCCAGTCTTCCACTGTCCTCCGTGTCCTAATTCACATGTGGATATAGAAACATAGGACTGAGTCTCCATGACCACCCCGATGGGGACAGTCCTTCCCAGGTTCCATCCTCTAAGGGGAGAGACAGGGACAAGTAACTGATGTGCCCAGCCTAAGCTGGAGTACCCTTCCTGCACACGGCAGTGGGGGGCCCACTAGTTCTGGAGAGCTTTCCTAAGGAACACCTGAAGCCATCTTTATTGAACTCAACACCGAAGAGATGGTCAAAAAGCATTAGCTAAGAATGTCTCAACTAATGTGGGGTTTCTCAACCTCAGCACTACTGACATTTGGGACAATTCTCTGAGGTGGTGGTGGGGACTGTCCTGTACATTGTAGAATATTCGGCAGCATCCTTGGACCTCTAACCGCTAGACTTAAGTAACTCCTAATGGAGAATCACTGAACTAGCACGGTGTAGTAAAATAGTCTGTGTAGAAAGATAAATGTTGAACTCACACCTCATCTCTACCCCTTCCTCACCATGGGGCCTTACACAAGCCACGTCCCCTCTTCAGGATTCTGTTCTCTCATCTGTAATATGGGTCTAGAACTTCTCTGTACTGGGAATGAAATAATAGGTAAAGTTCTTAGCACAGGATCTAGCACATGACTGGCTCTCCAAAAGCTTTTATTGTTTCTTTTACATGGTGGAAAGTTAGAGTCAGGGACAGAACTTAGTGGCTGGGTCCCTAGAACAAAATCCATCCATAATGAGAGGAGCTACAGACAGTGCGTATGGCCCAAAGCCTCTTTAACCCTGGGCTATGAATGTTTCCTCTCTCCTCTATGGGGTGGTTATGATTGAGATCACCACTGTCACCACTAGCAAAAGACGACGTTGTTGGGATTCTTCACCATATCTGCAAGCCGTCTTGACCCCATTCCCACTCAAAGAACCCTTGATCCTTCAAGTCTTCCCCTTTACAGGGAGGGAGACTGGGAACACCAACTCTTTACAAGATCCACCAATGCAGGGGAAGAATGGGCATTGCAGCAGGCCAGGGTAGGGCATGGCAGGTCTTCCTGACGGCCTGGTTTTAAATCCTTCCAAACAAAAGCCAGTGTGCCTCCAAGGAACTGTCCGTGAGCTGGCAGATCCAAAAACGGAAGCAAAGCCCTCATGGCCGGCTGCGGGCAGACATTCTGATGAAGAAGTGCTACTAATTTAAGTCCATTTTGCAAGGTGGCGACAGCCTCCATGGGCAATCACCAGCATTCTTCAGAGGGACGGTTAAGCGCCTTACACCGTCACAGGGATGGAGAAAACAAAAGCCTCTCAGAAAGGGAGCCTCCCAAGTGGCACATCCAGCAGGACACTGCACCCTAAGCATTTTCTTCCCATGCTATGTCCTGCTGAACAGAACAGACTATTGGAATTTAAGATGCCTTTCGATGCTGTTTTGGTGACAGGGAGCCAATGACATCCCTAGTCCTGCCCTATCTTTTATTCTTCCTCTTGGTAGAGTTCCTGCAGGACATATAGAGCAAATAACCTTGTGCTCGCTTCGGCAGCACATATACTAAAATAGAGCAAATAACCTTAGCCAAATGGAAGCTAAGACTGCTTTGTTCTTAGCTGGACTGATACCCAACACTACAGTGCTGAACCTTCTAGAAAGGCTAGTCTGTGTAGCATGGACTTGACATTGACCTTCTTAATGCAATAAGAATCCTGACTGGATGGAATGAGGAGGATCTCTAGATATTAAGTGTATGGCTGATGCAGCCCACGTGATGGACCATCCAATGTCCATCTATGGGGGCAGCGCAACAAGTAGGAGTGACAGGACCTGGCTGGGCTGGCCCTCAGCTCAACTCAGTCACCCAAATGTATGGAAGGAACAGGAGACAGGGAGTTTAGGGAGGTACACATCTTTAAAACACAGGACCTCCAGTAAATATGTCCCATATTCGCCTCTCCTACTCCCTTAGAGGTAAGAGCTAGGATAGGAATGTACTGAAGAAGATTCCAGGCACGGGGAGACCAAAGCTGCTGAGAGACCACTTCTGACTAACAAGGCGTTTATTTAGAAGTGATCTTTTCTAGGGGCACCTAAGTGGCTCAGTCGGTGAAGCATCCAACTCTTGATTTCGGCTCAGGTCATAATCTCAAAGTCCTGGGATCAAGCCCAAGTCCGGCTTTGTGCTCAGCGGGGAGTCTGCTTGAGGATTCAGTCTCTCTGCTCCCCACCCCCTTGCTCTCTAAAAATAAATAAATACTTCTCTAAAAAAAAAGTGATCCTTTCTAGGAGATACAAACTCAAATTGGTCCTCCCACCTCCAGTGCCAAATATGAGGAACAGGCACAGAAGAAGTGAGTTTCCAAACATGCAATGCTGCCGACCTTGGAAAACAGTCCTTTGTTCATTTGGTTCTTCCTTTACCCGGCCTCACACAAAACAGCTTCCTGGGCCACATGTGCGAGTCAGCGCTTCTCCTAGGAGCAGGCCCATGAACGAACCAAGGTCAGGTGTGGGTGGGTGAGAAATCATCCCAGCTCCCCCAGCTCTGCTCTCTGATTCATCTCCAGCCTTTTCTGCACATGCTTCCCCAGCTTTGCTCCAACTCCTGCCATCTTCTCCATGCAACTCAGGCAGGCATTCATTCATTCATTCATTCAATGAATATGCAGTGCATGCCTACATCTTGAGCAGGTGCCCCCAGGGCAAAGGCTGAGACAGGGTTGTGGGGGCATGTGAGTCATGGAGGGAGAACCCTTCAAGAAAAGCTTCTAAGGGAGGAAGTGAGCAGAAGAGAACAGGAGAAAGACCAGAGCAAGAATGTGGTCACAGGCAGAGCCTCAGCTTGGCCTGATCCCGGGGTGGGGGGTGGGGGGGTGGGGGGGAGATGGCTCTCTGCAGTGACTGGCAGACTCTCTCTGCAAAGGGCTGGACAGTAAGTATTTGAGGCTTTGCAGACCATATGATCTCTGTCACAACTACTCAACTCTGCCATTGTAGCAGGAAAGCAGCTGGGGACAACACACAAATGTGTGAGTGTGGACATGAAGTCAAGGATCTTGCCTATCTCGCCCATCAGGGTACCCCATGCCCGGAACACTGCAGGCAGGAGTCAGTGCTGTTACGGCCCCTTCACAGGTCCTCTTTATGGCATCACTGGACCCATGCTCCAGCCGCCATGAATGCTGGGTGCTACTGGCTTGCAGCCGCCCTCCTTATACAGGAAATTGCCCACAGCTAATAGAAAGCACCTTGCACTGGGGATCACACTTCCTCCCTTCATCTACACAGCAGCATCCCATAGCCAGTGGCTGATGCATATGGAGACACAAAAGACCGACCCTCTTGCCTCACAGATGGATACTTTAGGGGTACCGTATATGCTCTCAAGTCGGGATTAGCAAGTTACAGCCCAAGGGCCAGTGTGGACCCACTGTGCATTCAACTCAATTCACTGTGCCTAGCAGAACCCAGAAGGGAGCAGACAGAGCAGGTGTTTATTGAAGAGAATGGAATAAAATTAAACCTTGAAAGATCAGCAGGATTTGGGCGGGATAGGGAGAGGAAAGCATTGTTTCAGGCCCTCAAACAAACCAAGGGCTTTATTATGCATGTCCCAACTGCCACCAACATTAGCCTGCTTCCCCCACACCACTATGCCTGGCTAACCCACTTCCACAATGAACACCACTTAGATTCAACAATGGTGAATATTTTACATCCTATATTTTTATAAATAATAGCAAACATTCTTTGGGCATTTACTATAGGCCAAGCACCTAGCAGGTGCCATATAGCATAGATGGATGATAAGCTCTCTTCTTCTTCCCATTTCACTGATGAAGAAAATGGGGCTTCAAGAAGTGAAATCACTTTCCAAATTCAAGCAGGTCCTAATGGTTAAAGCCAACGTGGAGCTGAGGTGGGAGCCTAACTTCCTGACCACTGGGTTCTGCTGCCTCATGACCCCCAACTGTAGAACGTGCTAGAGAATCCCAGAGGTTATGGGGTTATTTCTAGGGTGTCTGAGGCAGCTCCTGAAGAGATGGCCCGAGAGAGTAGCTGAAAAGCTGACTGAGCTCAGGAAGGAATACACGCCTGAGGTCTGGGAGCCAATCACCAGACAGATGAACTCCAACATCTACCCCAATCCTGTCCTTCCTTGCCATACATCTCCGACATGACCATTATTAGTGACTGGGCTCAGAAGCTTGCCACCTTGTATGATCTGAATTGATCCAGTAAAGAATTCTCTGAAAAGGACCATTAAGATGATTTATAGTCTAATTTTGGTTGCTATAGATTCTGAGTCAGACTTATGACTGGAGAGAGGAAAAAAAAATCCTGCACTCGCTTGGAATTCAGGCGAAGGTTTCCGTATTGGTAGAGAAGCATGGCTGGCTGGGAAAAAGTCGTATTTTTTAAGTTTACAGCTACCACTCCTGGTTTGGGGTTGCTATGGCAACCGAGGGCCTGCGGTGGGGGGGGGGGCGCTCTGCAGTACGGAGCGCTGATTGATAGGTCTCCCAAACACTGTTTAGACACTTCTGTGCTAGGAGCCAGATAACATTAGTTTATTTATTAAAATACATGTTAAAACACCCAGTCGTCTCTCTTGCCCCGGCATTTCATTCTAATCATTGTTGTTAAGGAATTGTTAACAGGCTACTGATAGGAATGGAAGGCAGGTCCCATTAGGGAGCTATACGCCATTTTTTGGGAGTGGGGGGATGTGCCCAGGGCTATGGGCAGGCCCCTGCATGGTGCATAATCATGCTAATTGGGCATGATTGATTGCTTCACTCTCTCCCCCACTCCCCAGTATTGGGACCCACCCGGGCTTGCAGGGAGTTTGAGGCACAGCTATAATCCTGGCAAAGACTTCTGATCCTGGCTGTGAGGCAGGCCAGGCTTGTGTCCAGCTAAGGCCTCTGAATTTCTGTCTTCTCTGTCACGAGGCTGACAGCCCGGCCTCGGTGAGTGGCAGTTTGCACCTTGAGCAGAGCGAGTGTCATCGGGCACAGGGGGGCCGGTGCGTATAGCCTGTCAAAGGTGACACCGCTCAGGAGATGGCCTACAGCTGTGGTCAGGACAGGCTGGGTGTGAATCCCTGTCTTGCTACTTGCTAGATTCCTTACACTGAGCCCACATACCAGCCAACGCTGCTCTGTGCCATGATTTCGAATTTCCAGAGCAACATAGATACAATCTTTCCTTATGTGCCAGATCATCCCACCTATATTTGAGGAGAATCACTATCATGCCCATCTTAGATTTCCCCTTTGCTCATTTATGCATCCTCTCATTCATCTCCCCTTTCAGTTACCCAATCATTCCACAAATAGCTGTTGAGAATCTACTGTGTGCCAGACACCGGGCCACCAGGCTGAATGGAACAGGCACAGTCCTGCTTCCATGTGATTTATATTTTACTTGGGAGAAAGGCACTAGAAACTATTTTTTAGAAGTTTTTTTCATGGTAGATCTTAAGAATGATAAAGGAGAAACAGAGGATTCTAAGGGACAAATCTAATATTCTATGGGAGCATGTAACTGAGACAAAATAGGAACTGGTTTGACAAAGAAGATGCTGGAAGGCAAGAGAGGCATGACATGTATGAGGGGAAAAGCATTCCAGGGAAAGTGAGAAGCATGTGCAAAGGTCTCATGGTAAGAGAGAATTCAACTTGTTTGAGGAACTAAAAGAATAGTGGAAGTGAAAGAGAGTGAGATATTACATTGGAACATAATGAAGTCAGAAAAAATCCCATTCCTTGCCTCTTCTCCAGCTTCTTGAAAAGCACATTGAAAGGAAACAGGGTCCTGGATGGAGAATAAAGGTTGGAAACAAGCCAGACTAATAATTTCTTCCAGACCTTGATTCCTGAATATGTCTGTGACTCTTGTGTTTGTGCCACTGTCACTTCATTTAAGCTGAAAACTGTGTTTCCTGGAATCACCTTCCCTGCAGGCTTCTGGTTTAAACTGTCCAAAAAAGCAACTTGTGGGGGATTTTGAAGGCAGAGACTGAACTTCAGTCATTAAGGAATTCATTCAGTCCGATAAGGTGAGGGACACAGATGTTCTCAGGAGACTTAGCGTGCCCTCCCCCTCCTCTGCTCCACAGTAAGCTTGCCTTCCTGACCACTAGCCCTGCTGACCAACAGCATTCCCAGACCACTACCAGGTGCCTGGCTGCTGACTTCCAGAAGTACAGCCATACAGAGTCAACTGTCCCCGCAGAGCTCCCTGCGAGTGCCCCTTTCTGGTCCTGCTTCTCTAGCTGGACGTGCTGAGAGTCTCGTATTTGCCATGTAGGCCAGTGCTCCAGACAAACTGGTTATTGGCTTTTTCTGATGCCCTCGCTCACCTTTCCAGGCCTTCATTTCCCCAGCTCCTCACCCAGGTGCATGAGGTCCAGTTCCTGCAAGAAAAGCTTGCTTCTGTAATACTCGTCATGACTTTGTTTCCCAGCGAAGCTCAACTGACATCAGTCCAAGAGAAGGGAAGGGAAGAGAAAGGAAGGGCAGGAGAGGGGAGGGGGGAGGGCAGAGAAGAGAAGACAAGACATCACCCTTAGATCTCATCAAGCTGCCTTGTCCTCCTGCAGGAAGGGATCCCCAATTAGAGCCTCCTATCGCGGGTGCCTTTTGTGCCCTTCCTCCCTGATCTAAGCAAGTCACAGCTGTTGGCCTGTTGACACTCATTTCATCATTGAGGAAAAACAGGATGCCTTTCTGCCATCAGGAAATATGGCGCTGATTTAAATGAGCGTTCAGATCCAGTGAGAGGTGAGAACGGAACTCTGACTCTGCCCTTTCTCACTTCTGCATATCCCACCCTATTGGGACAGCCCCTGCCATGGTTCCGCTCCATCGCGGCCTGGGCTTGAATACCTGCTCTGCTGCTTCCTGCATGTGGCCCTCAAGTGACCTCACCTCTCCCGTCCTCCTCTGAAAATGGGAGCAATTACCATGGCCCCGAGAAGCATCCAGTGAGATAGTGGGTAGAAAGTTCTCAGCACAGTGCTTGACATTTAGTAAGTGCCACTGTTCTCATCGTCCTTGTTACAACAGGTCCAGATTCCTCTACCTGGCTTTGAATCTCTGAATGAAATAAAATATGCAAAAGTGATGCATATTTTGCCCAACATTTTTTCACAGCAGCCATGCTAGTTACTGCCCTTTCCTGGTGTTCTTTCTCTTGTTCCTTAGACAGCCAGTGAAAATAGTGGCTGACTCTCTTGTTTGGCTCTCCCAAAAGCCATTCCCAAACCTCGCATCCTCGCCCACTGCAGACAGAATGAAAATAAACCGGATAGCACAGCTGCTTTACCACGCTGTCTGAAGCTTCGAGTGGACCCATGACCTAGTTCTGGTTAGCAAAATGTAATGGTGAAATTCCTAAAGCATAGTGTCTGGGAAGGCTTTACTCTCCTGATGAAGGGGACAAGTCTTATTGGTGCTTCCCTTCCTCCTTCCTGCCTTGAACGTGGACGTGATGACTGGTGCTATGGCAGCCATATTTCACACATGGGGATGAGAAACATATAGCCAAGAATAGTAGAATAGATGGACAGAAAGGACCCATGTCCTTGAAAACACAACTGAGTTGCTGAACAAACCTGAAGACACATATGTGTCCTTATATCTGTTCAATTTGTCATTGTGTAGAGGTTCGTGATTGCCACTTTTCATTATTTCCGTTACTCGCATATGAAAGCATTCTTAACTGATACCAGGCTACTATGCCTCTTTTACATATAGGAATGGGGAGGCTCAAAAGGTTGGGCAAATTCCGAAAGATTTCACAACTTCTAAGTAGCAGAATCAGAGTTCAGTCCCAAAATTCTCTCCAGTTCCAAGCTCTTAACCAATACTGCTCTGCTGTGCTCAATGAATATAAGTTTCCCTACTCTCTCCTTATATTTTTCCTTGTATCTCCCTTCTCTCCTCCATATATTTAAATTCCATTTTGATATCAAAGTCTGAGTCCTAGACCCGCCATAAGTCTTTCCATGATTAATCTAGTCCACAGAGAACTCTTGCCACACTGATTCCCATTCTCCCATTTCTACACTTAAATGTGATACTTTATGGCTTTCTAGTTCTTCAGGGGCATTGCACTTTTGACCCTCCCCTCCCCCACCCCATTAGATCACATGCTCCTTAAGGTCAGAGAAGCCACCTACTATAGAGTGAAGATCAGGGGATTTGGAGATTGGTTCACATTCTGGTTTTACCTCTTGCCTGTTATGTGGCTTTGAGAAAAAATCAGTTCATCTCTCTGGGTCTCATTCTGATTTATGAAATGAAGGTCATAATATTGCCTTAAGGTATTAATGAGGAATCTATTTGTAAAACAATTAGCAGAGTGCCTGACTCATAACAGAGACTCAAAATGATGCCTACCACTGTTATTACTGTGTGTTTTATTTCTTGTGTACTGCTTTCGTGTGTCGCAAAGGGACAACAAATAGGATGAGTTCAATAAGCAACTGTTAACAGAACGGTCCATTGACTATTTCATTAAGAACTTACTGAGATGTCACTTTATTCCAGACAATGTGCTAAGTATTTGACTTTAAAGATTTTTTTAAAGTCAAATACAATACCCCTGTCTCATACACATGAACAGATAACTATAACACAATGTGACAAATTCAATAATAAAGAAACACACAGAGTTTTATAGAGGAAGAGTGCTTATCAAATCTAGGAAGGCTTCCAAGAGGAAGTCCCAATTTGTCTCCAAAAGAGTAGAAGAAATTAAACTACAGGTTCTGTGAATGCCTTCCAGCCCCCAACTTTAATCCTTGCCTGAATTAAGTATAGAAACAGCAGATCCAGGAGTGGCGTTTGCATATCTATGAGTAAGGACTCAGATTCATGTTTATGATAATTGCTCATGCACCTTAGGACTCCTGTCTAGAGGCTGGATTAGTTAGAAACAAGCTCCTTTCCAAGCTCACTTTCATTTCAGCTTTTCCTCCTTTGCAGTAAACACACAAGCCATTCTGTAAGCTCTCTCGCTTCCCCTTCAAGCACCGCGCGCGTATTCTTAGAAGCAGCCTGCCAAGAAACAAAGGTTAATTCTGCAGGGAATGAATTGCCAGAGCCATGTTCTTATTTTAAGTTTTGATTTAGGGAAGCAACGTGGGCCTGTCTTTATTTTGCAAAGTTCGCTCACATCTCCAAAGGCAGATCCGTCAATGTCCCTCCACACGGGGGCCAAAGTCACAGGCAAGATTTTGATCCTGCCCCTCTTAAAAGGCAGGAGACTGGCTTTGTCAGTGCTTATGGGCCCTATGGTTAGGGGCGCTCTGTTGGAAGGCTTCCATCCTGCCAACCTGGCTGCACCAGGGTGCTGTAGAGTCAACAGGCAACAACAAGGCTGACAGCAGTACTTAGATAAGAGCCCCTGAAGTTGATGCATTTATGAAATATCAGAAGGTCACAGGGGTCATCCTCAGTTAGTTACTAGGCTGCTGAAGTACTGTTGCCCTCCAGCTGTGAGCCTCTGATTGCCCCACCTGGTCTGTAAGGGAACTGAGCCTGGTCCGAAAAGACTTTCCAAGGGCTTTTTTGGGGCTCTCCTATAAGGAGATTGCTACATAATGTGGAGTATTTGGTAGGTCCTCGGGTGCTTCGTTCATTCACCAAATATTAATGAATACCTAACATGTGCCAGGGGCAATCCAAATCCCAAATACGGATAAGCAAGGCTGCCACCTGTTTCTCAAGTTCTGTGTTGCACACAGAAGGAAACTGAGGGGTGAAATCCACTCCCTAAGCTGTGAACTCATGCATCTGTGTCTGCCAAGAAGGTGGGACATCTTTTAACTCATCTGCTTACAGACAGCAATTTCCTCTAATCTGCACAAATGCGCAGTCTACTTGGTGTACAGGTCAATCACAGTGCTTGCTTTTATTCTAGAAGAGGATGAGGAGGGGGCCAGAAGATGTGCATTGTGAGCAACTTGAGAACTGAGCGCGTGCATTTTTTCATACTTAGGTAGTCTAGATAGGAGCTGCCTATCGTGACCCCTTAAAGGACCCTGAAAAGAATTTTTGTTCATAAATGCATTACTGAATAATGTAAAATTTACTGAAAATTCCATGGAGTAAACTAGCAACCTAATAATATGTGAGATGACTTGAGATTATGCCAAGGGCTAAAAAGAAAATGAACAGTGTGGCTTTAATGCAGTGATGGGGGAAGGGTATTATCTTAAATAAGTGATCGATAAGGTTTTCCTCAATGATGAGCATTTGAGCTTTGACTGAAGGTACAGAAGACCCAGCCATTAAAAAACTGGGGGTCCAAGGTATTCAAAGAGTCCAACAGTCTAACTAAAGGAAGTTGTACGTGGATTTCCCAGGACACTTACTGGAGGGAAGGAGAGCTTCCCAGGGATAGCAACTGCATTTCCTTCTGGGTCCTGACATTGTTCTTATGCTCAGAATCGATCGATTCTTTGCTATTCTTGGTGGGCAGAAAGTCTTTGCAAAACTTGACCTTTCCCAAGTGTTATCAATAGAGCTAATAGAGATGCTGTCAGAAATGTCCACTAATCATCACACATCAGGGGGCTTTCTGAGTTCAGTGCTCTTGGTTCACAATTTCTGCTGCCCTTGGAATGTGTCAATGTTTGTTGAAGAGTCTTTCTTTACAGAAGTTCAATTACGGTATCATATTGATTCATTTTAAGTCTTATATTTTTACATGTTTATATATAGAGTCCCTAGAAGGAAGGGCTCTGATTTTTCCATTTTGTGCTCCCAACACTAAAACAGTATAGAATTCAAAACAGATATTTAGTCAATACTTTTGTGTTCTGATGATCCTAAGATGATCCCATACCCAAGCGGTTTGTTGTTTTGACACTTTAATTAACTTTTAAGATTGATAGATAGATAACTAGAAAATCCAAAGTCACTCTAGTGGACTGATGACATTCACCTATGCATTATAAATGACTTGAAAATGGGGTCTATGCATTTTTCCACACTCAGGTAATCTAAATATGAGCTGCCTTGCTGTGTCTCTTAAAGGATCCTGAAAATAATTTATTCTCATAAATGCATTAGTGAATGATGTAAAATTTACTAAAGATTCCACGGGATAAATAAGATACTTACACTTGCACGCCAAGTTCAACAATCCAAAATCCCCCTTTGAGCTGTCTTTTAACCAAAGTTCACTCTCCGTTATTGTCTGAAAACTGTGCCTCTCTCTCCATGATTTTCTAAAAAGCTCCAACTTCATTGACATCTCCTCTTCCTTACTTCTTGGAACATCTACTGTGGGCCAAACCATTTGTCAAAGCTTTTCTTCTAAACAATTGCTGTACTTTCTTCAAATGGAGTTTTCATAACAGCTTCCAAGAAAATATAAGAGTCTGTATACTGTTTGCCCTATAGCCTTCGCAGTATTTTGAACACAATAAATGCTCAATTAACAGCTAATTGAATCCTCAGGAGCACAGTGCAATCTGTGACATGCTGTGCTATGAACAAAACAAAAGCTTCTGGTCTTTCTCAGACTACTCGAGATCTATCCCATTTTTCTGTTGGAAGGGGAGCCACTGATGAGGCCTGTCATCACCAAATGGAAAAAAAAAGACTTTCCTCAGACCTGTTAAACAGTTAATAGCTTCTAAGTTTGTGCATATACATGCAGATGGGTATAAAACACTTCTTATCTACTTCCCTTATGGGTGAGAAGCTAGTGCTGAAAAGCCAGTGGCACTGGGACCCCAGGTAGTAACTGCTCTGCCAATTCCTCCTTCCTTACAGTGGCTTTTTAAAAAACTCTGCCTTGCCAGCAACCTCTTTGACCTTGGCTGTAGCAACTTCTTACTAGATACATCACCAGAGGCAAGAGAAACAAAAGCAAAAATGAACTATTGAGACTTCATCAAGATAAAAGGCTTCTCACAGTAAAGCAAACAATCAACAAAACTAAAAGGCAACCTTCAGAGTGGGAGAAGATATTTGCAAATGACATATCTGATAAAGGGTTAGTATCCCAAATCTACAAAGAACTTACCAACTCAACACCCAAAACCAAATAATCCAGTTAAGAAATGGGGAAAAGACATGAATAGACATTTTTCCAAAGAAGACATCCAGATGGCTAACAGACACATGAAAGATGTTCAACATCACTCATCATCAAACACAAATCAAAACCACGATGAGATACCACCTCACATCTGTCAGAATGGCTAAAATTAACAACACAAGAAACAACAGGTATTGGCAAGGATTCGGAGAAAGGGGAACCCTCATACACTGTTGGTGGGAACGCAGGCTAGTACAGCCACTCTGGCGAACAGTATGGAGGTTCCTCAAAAAGTTAAAAAGAGAACTACCCTATGATCCGGCAACTGCCCTACTAGGTATTTACCCAAAGGATGCAAAAATGCAGATTCGAAGGGGTACATGCACCCTGATATTTACAGCATCATTATCAATACTAGTCAAACTATGGAAAAAACCCAAATAGCCACTGACTGATGAATGGATAAAGATGTGGTATATATACACAATGGAATATCACTCAGCCATCAAAAAGAATGAAATTGTGCCATTTGCAACAGCATGAATGGAGCTAGGGACTACTATGTTAACTGAAATAAGGTCAGTCCAAGAAAGACAAATGCCATATGATTTCACTCATACGTGGAATTTAAGAAACAAAACAGATGAAAATATGGGAAGGGAAAAAAAGAAAGGGCAGAAACAAACCATAAGAGACTCTTAAAGATAGAGAACAAACTGAGGGTTGATGGAGGGAGGCTGGTGGGGGATGAGCTAAGTGGGTCATCGGTATTAAGGAGGGCACTTGTTATGATGAGCACTGGGTATTGTTCGGTTTTGTTTTTTTGTTTTTTTGAAGATTTATTTATTTAAGAGAGAGAGAGAGAGAGAGCGCAGGGGGAGGCAGAGAGAATCTCAAGCAGGCTGGGCACCCAGCATGGAGCTCAACACAGGTCTCGACCTCATGACCCTGAGATCATGACCTGAGCTGAAACCAAGAGTTGGACACTTAACAAACTGAGCCACCCCAGAACTGTGAGCACTGGGTGTTCTTTGTAAGTGATGAGTCACTGAATTCTACTCCTGAAACCAATATTGCACTGTATGTTAACTAGCTAGAATTAAATAAAATTTTGAAGAAAAAAAATAAAGAAATGTGTGTTCAAAAAGATAACGATAAATAAAATTTAAAAAAATAAAAATTTAACTTGCCAAAAGTCCATAGTTCCTACCTGGCAACCCTGCTTCCGGGACTCAGCTAACTAGACCAGAGCAGGCACATGACCTTAATTGAGCCAATCACCCTCTGTCTCCCTGGGTATCTGGCATTGGGCCCTGGAGAAGGAATTAATGGCTGAACTAGAAGACCTGTAGATAAGCAGACCTATAAATGAGCAGATGAGCCGAGGAGAAGCTGGAAGGAGGAGAGAAGAGATGATGTGGTCAGAGAGACCAAGTGGGAATTCCTGGTGATTCTATAGTTTCCATGATACCTCTGGCATTTGTTTTGATAAGATTCTCTCTGCATCTTCATAACAGCTTCCCTTTTCCTTTGTCCTCCTTCATGAGTGTCTCTGGCCTGTAAACCAAATTATCCCCAACCAACCACCTCCTTCACCTCATGGAGACAACCATCCCTTCCCTCTGGGCTCCCCATGCACCTTGCATGCAGGCTCCTCTTAACGCATTGAATGCGATTTGTCACGTACACATTTCCTCCTTACCAGGCTGCGAGCAGACTGAAGTCAAGGTCTGTGAGTTCATCCCTTAGCCCTACTACCTAACTCCACCCTAGGGAAATAATAAATGCCCAATAAATGTCTGTTGAATCGAATTAAGAACAATGTCATCTGCAGAATAAAATCATGTACATCTCGATTTGTTCCTAAGCCCTTACTGTTTCCACAGGAGACAAGGATTCCACAATCAGCTCAGACATGCCTTTACAACATGCACCAATTACAAGCCATGTGGGGGACTCTTCTCTAAAAATAAGCTCATTCCTCAGGCGCCTGGGTGGCTCAATTTGTTAAGCATCTGCCTTCGGCTCAGGTCATGCTCTCGGGGTCCTGGGATGGAGCCCCTCATCCATCAGGCTTCCTGCTCAATGGGGAGCCTGCTTCTCCCTCTGCCCTTCCCTCTGCCTGTGCTCTCTCTCTCTCAAATAAATAAAATCTTTTAAAAAAAATAAGCCCATTACCTTAATTACATGAAGTCAGAGTACCCTCTCAGTAGGAGCTTTTGAATGCAAACTTGCATGCAGTTGTGTGTGCACAATACTGAAGGTTGCTACTGCAGCCATGTTTCATTACCAAATCTGCCCTCGACCCACATCTTCAGGCCAACAGAATCACGCAATTAGATGTGTGGGTCAGTTCTTTCCTTTTGTTTCCTTCTGTTTACAAGGGTAATACAATTGGAGATGGTGCAACAACGGCATCATTGGTTGTTTTGGTACCACCTCCCCAGTCTGCCTCTGCCCCAGCCTTCAGCACCCCTTTATCCAAGGCTGGGAACAACTTGTACAAGACACCCAGTGAAACCCACCAAAGTTGCCTTTTCTGCCATTATGGACATAGCTGTGTAGCAAATGCAAGAAACTATTGTTTTCCTACAATCTCTGTAGTTCACCAAAATGCTGCTGAATAGGATTTAATAAAAAGAAAATTAAACGAAATTTCAAAACTCAGGAAACAAAATAGATAGGGTTGGTAAAAAACAAAATCCATGTTTTAAAACGATCCCTTCTACACTGTTGGTGGGAATGCAAGTTGGTACAGCCGCTTTGGAAAACAGTGTGCAGGTCTCTCAAAAAGTTAAAAATAGAGCTACCCTATGACCCAGCAATTGCACTACTGGGTATTTACCCCTAAGATACAGATGTAGTGAAGAGAAGGGCCATATGCACCCCAATGTTCATAGCAGCATTGTCCACAATAGCTAAATCGTGGAAGGAGCAGAGATGCCCTTCAACAGATGACTAGATTAGAAGATGTGATCCATATATACAATGGAATATTACTCAGCCATCAAAAAGAACGATTTCTCAACATTTGCTGCAACATGGACGGGACTGGAGGAGATAATGCTAAGCGAAATAAGTCAAGCAGAGAAAGACAATTATCATATGGTTTCACTCATTTATGGAACATAAGAAGTAGGAAGATCGGTAGGAGAAGAAAGGGAAGAAGAAAGGGGGGGTAAACAGAAGGGGGAATGAAGCATGAGAGACTATGGACTCTGGGAAACAAACTGAGGGCTTCGGGTGCGGGGGGATGGGATAGGCTGGTGCTGGGTATTAAGGAGGGCACGTATTGCATGGTGCACTGGTTGTTATACCAAGTAATGAACCATGGAACTTTACATCAAAAACTAGGGATGTACTGTATGGTGACTAACATAATATAATAAAAATATTATTATTAAAAATAATAATAAAATAAATAAAACAATAATATGAAATGCGTATTTACAAGTATGGCTTAAAAAGCCATAAACACAACCGAAACTTGAGTTAGCTCTGTAAATTATTAGAAACACTGTCAAGGATGGTCATCTATGTCTACCTACCCTCCGTTTTGCCTGGTTATTTCAAAATGAGCTAGAAAAAAGGAGCAAAGCAGGTTTTACCCGGTAGTTTTTCTTTGAGAGAATCCACAAAACCTTAACTTTTGTAGATTATATGATCAAAAATTTAAACATTACAATGTATATTCTTTTTACATAAATGCATAGGAGTTTGATTCTATCTTAAAGTGAATAATCTGGAATTCGATACCTTCCTTACTATGCCATTTGATCTACGTGTACCTTTTCTTAGAATGGTGGTTTCCCATTTCTCATATGCACATTAAAATACCCAAAGGAGATTTAAAATTGTTTGCCCACACAAATCAGTTAAATTAGAAACTTTGGGTGTGAGACCCAGGCTTGGCCTTTTTAAATGCTCCTCAGATAATTCTAATACATAGCCCAGACAGAGAGCCACTGTCCTCAAAAACATTTGAGAATGCAAATCATCTGTTCCCATTAAACAGTAAATCTCTTAACCTCCCTCTCAGATCTCAAACAACCTAATCCAGACAAGAAAGACCTAGGTAGGATAATGAGAACCGGACTTGGGGAAAGGGCTGTAAAGTACAGATGGGTAAGTGTCTCCTTAAAAGCTATTTGGGTCCTACCTATACAAGTCAGATACCTCAGCAAGCACATCCTCCATTGCAAATTCACAAAACACACTTTCTGTCAGCCAACGTAATGTGGTTGGGGGTCAGAATAAAAACCGCAGGCAGAGTGGCTGTCAGTTTTGGATATCCTGGGGGGTGGGGGTGGGGGAGGGAGTGGCTCATTGGTCACCATTAGGAATTGGTCACCACACATTCTGGTTGTCTTAGACTCTTCGCCCTCCTTATGGCAAAGTACAAGCTAGAACAACGTGCAATAATGCCAACAACCCTTCCAACAGAATTCATGAGGCATGCATAGGACTTCATGTGCTCCCAACACAGAACATTTAACCATTATTCAGTTGGTCAACAGTTAGCACTGTAGAGATAAAGATGAACATGTATAATCCAATAGGTGTAAAGGATACATATCCCTGGAAAGAAATTTTCAGGTTGGGAGGTACTTTGGAAGTCAAACACTCCAACTGCTATATTTTAGGTAGGCGGATTCGGAGGCTCAAACAGGACTAGTTGCTAAGGCTCTGAATTCTAAGACCACCATGCTACCTTCTCCTCAAAGTCTTTTTTCTTGAGCTCATCAAGGGTTGACCACTATGGTGGATTAATAATATTTCAGAAAGAACACGGAGGCAGGAGGATAAGGGATTTCCAGAGTTACGTTGGGCAGAGCTAAAATGTGAACGCTAGTCTCTCCCACCAAGTCTAGTATGAACAAACAGGTATCGGCTCCAGATAAACTACACACATTCTAGTCTGAACTGCCAGCTCAGAAAAGTATTATTTGAATCATCTTGGGAAAAAAGTTCACCTCTTGGAGCCTCAGTGTTGTTCGTCATAAGTGAAATACATATAACAAAAAAAATCTATCCTGCAGGACAGTCAAAAAGATAAAGCGAGATCACCAGGGGTCAGTAGACTTCCTCTCTAAAGGGCCAGGTAGTGAATATTTGAGTCTTCGTGGGCCACATGAGGTCTCTGTTGCAAGTTTTCTCACTCTTTTTTTTTATAACCCTTTAAAAAATGTAAAATAAAATAAAATAAAATAAAACATTCTTAGCTCATGGACCATACAGAAGCAGGCCGCCAGCTATAATCGCCATGGCCGATCAAGACCATATGGTCCAAGAATGTAGAAACCAGGCATGCTTAGTGCTGTATATTCAGCAACCGAGGGTAGCACTGGATGTTTGAGGATTTGCTTGCAAATCTCTGTTAATGAACAAAATACGTAAAGGGCTTGGTCCAAGGTCTAACATGTAAAACTTACTGTGTTTATTTCATGTTGTTACTATAAGACAATATGAGAGATAGAAACACACCATCCATACAGGGAGACGGAAAGAGGTGAATTAGCTAATAAGGGGATTCAGTGAAAAAACAGGCAACTGTGATGTGGAATGGCTAGGCACCATATCATTGAGGAGGTGGCATTCGCCTGAGCTTGGAAGAATGGGGAAATATTGGAGAAACAGAGACATTCAGAAGGTAATGATAAACGTGTTCGGAGGGAAGTATGAAGGAAGTTGTGCACCCGCCACTACGCCATGTTTTATCTACATTATCAGAACAAGATTATGGTTTGACAAAGACCACCTCATTCTATGATTCCTTGGGAAGTGAAATTCAATGGTTATTAGGATAACCGATGGATATGGGCAAATTCCAAAGGGGAGAATGGACCCCTTATCGTTTCGAGTTTCAATAATAGTAGACTACCTCTGATGAACAGAGATGGCCTTGAATGACGAGTGAACATGAAAAGATATGAAAGTCCCTTCTGATTCACTATGAAATAAAAGGGAAACTTGATCCATTATTTTGGTTCAATGCCACCATCTCAATAGTCACAGCAGCCAATTCTGCACACAGACATGGCTAAGCCTGGAAACTTCAGGTGCCCCAGCCCACTGAGCGCTATAGTTGCATTTTGGATTACTGACTGTGCATGTGCTTGTCAACTGCAGACCTATAATTGCAAAGCCAGTCCTTGGATAGCATGAAACAACTGTGGTTGAGTGTCACATGAGGGCAAAGCACTCTCCTTCTTCCCCCTCCTCCACTACATACACAGTCCAACACACACTCAGAGGAGTTACTGCCAGGCCAGCATTGGGGTTTAGAATTACACTGGTCGGATCACTAACAGAAATGTTACCCAATTTATACCTCCCAGCTCGTGAGTGGTTACATACTAGCAATGGAAACATTATCACATTGAATTCTCCCATCCTCTTTAAGAGATGAGGAAGTAGTTTCAAAGGTAAAAAAAAAAATTGGCTCTAGTTCCCCCAGCTCAACAGTGGAGTTAGGTCTCTCTGTCTTTTCACTAAACCACACGGTTCACCTTAAAGGATGAATTATAAATGACTAGCATCAGCTCCCTTGCCAAGAATGGATTTTGAATGGCAGAAGGCTTTGAGTCTCTGAGCAAGGATTTGACACTCAGACAGGGGAGGCAGAGAGAGTGGAGATAAGCTTCAGAGTTGTTTTCCTTGGGTACAGAAACCCCAGACTTCATCAATCAAGTACACAGTATCTCAGAGCCTTACTTGAGCATGGCTGGAGTTTGGATGACGATGACGCCCAGAGGGTCGTTAGACCATTGTTGCAGTCAAAATGTACACAGCTATCAGGCCCAGGGTTGCAGCTCAGGCTTCATAAGGCTGCTGTCATGAGGAGTCAAGAAGAAACGGGCATGGACCAAGGAGACAAACACGCTTTGCCCCCTCGTTCAGAATAATTGGCTGTGTCTATTAAAATGTAACCTCTAGATTCATTATGCTAGATGGGCTACGTCAAGTACAGACGTTAGTAGTTGGTCTATTTCATTCAACTCCTAGAGATTGATCAATAAAAAGATGTATACGGTGCCTGTATGTCTGGCAAAAAAAAAAGAAAGAAAGAAAGAAATGACCTCAGTGAATATGAACAGTGATTAGATTTCTTAGAGCATCTACGAGACCCTGAGTAAACCAGGCAGGTTCAAGAATGTGATGGATTTCTGCTGTCCAATTTAATATTTAATATTTTAATATTTAATCCAAAAGCCGTGTGCCCCATTTTTTTAAGTTACAGAATATTAAAAAGTGAAGCTATTAAAACCAGTAAGTGTTTTAGTTCAGGAAGAGAGTACAATCTTCCAAGTGACAGGAGGCTCTGGGTGTCTTGCTTTGTTTTTGAAAACATGGATTTATTTCTTAAATATTTATTATTAATGCAACAACGATCCTACCTGGTATTTATATAGTATCTTGTCTTCTGAGGAATATTTTGGCTGAATAACATCATCTGTCTTTATGAACTTCATTGTCTGGAAGAATACTCGACTAACTTTTGCGTTCTCCCACATGAGAAAACAGGCCCGGACAGATTAAACAGGTTTTCCCAAGTCACAGAGCCAATCTACTGGACTTACTCACAGAGAAGCTGTTCACACCAGTGTCGGCTGGCTACAATAGTAAAATCCCCACTGCAGATTTTCAGAGCAATGTCCTTTCCACCATTTGTTTACTGCTTACTCATAAACCTTAACCTAAAGAGGGACGCATGTGGGATAGAGACACAAACCTTGCTTTCCAAATGACTCACTCACCTCCTTGAAAAAATATTTATTAAGTGTCAGGCACTATCTAAGCCCTAGAGCTGTGCATTCCTTTCCTATGGCTGCCCTAACAAATTAGCACAAACTTAGTGGCTTAAAACAACACACATTTACTGTCTTATGGTTCTGGAGGCCAGGAGTCCTAAAATCAAAGTGTCGGAAGAGCTCTGTTCCCTCTGAAGGCTTTAGGAGAGAACCCACTGCCTTGCCACTTCCGGCTCCTAGAGCATTCCTTGCTCATGGGATCTTCTCCCCTCTTCAAAGTCCACCACTCCAACATCTCCTTTTTTTTGACTCTGACCCTCCTGTCTTCCTCTTACAAGGACGCTGTGATTGCACTGGGCCCATGAGGATAACCCAGGCAAATCTCCCCACATCGAGGTCCACCAAGTCCCCTTTGCTCTGCGAAGTAACAACTAACAGTCCATCACAGACGGTACCAATACTTGACTTGGTCCAGCCCCTCACAGCCATCGTCACAGGGTAGGAAAGAGGCACCCAGGTGAACGAGGACAAACCATGATGGTAAGCAACAAGACATGGTAAGAGGATGAGCTCCTTTTTTTTTTTTTTTAAGAGAGAAAGACAGCACAAGCAGGGAGAGCAGCAGGCAGAGGGAGAAGCAGACTCCCCACCAAGCAAGCTGCCCAATGTGGGGCTTGATCCCAGGACCCCAGGATCATGACCTGAGCTGAAGGCAGCTGCCCAACTGACTGAGCCACCCAGGCACCCCAGAGGATGAGCTTCTAACCCAGACTGATGGGTGTGAAGAAGACTGCCGGGGAAGATGATGTCTGAAGCTAGCCTTAGAGGGCTAATGGGACGCAATCAGGCACAAAAGCAAGGTGGTGTGTGAGAAGCCAGGCAGGCCAGGGCACAAGGATGCTGCAGGCGAAAGGCACGGTGTAAGCAGAGTGGAGGACGGTGGTCTAGGTCACTGACTTAGGTGTGTGCTTCCAATTGGTCTGCTTTGCTTCAGTTATCCTGAGTGACAGACAGAAAAAGAACCAGACTGGCCAGCATAACCATGAAGCGCAGGGGGCCTGGAGTCAGGTAATCTGGACTTTTCCCAGGCCCAGACCCTTCTTAAAAGTCTGACTTCTCTGATTGTCCGTTTTCTCTTCTGTCAAACCGGGGAAACAATGGTACCTACGGAGTTGCTCCAAGAATAAAATGAACTCACAAGCATAAAGTTCCCAGCACAGTGCCTCCCTAGTAGGTGTTCAATAAACATTGGATTTTTTTTTTATTGTGGTTGCTTCACTTTGGGCTCTTCTGCTCTGGAATGCAACAGGAGGGTTCATGCCAGGAAGCCCCTCTAGGAAAAGCAGGTGACTCCTTTCCGGGAGACTCTCATCCCCAGGGAGCTATCACCCCATGTTACTTCATGAAGATTATGAGGACTTCTCCAGGATGTTACATGGGGCACAAAATACAGTTCAGAGGAAGTAAGACCACAGCCAGCATACCCAGACCTCCAGCTCCCGCAAAATTTCCATTGTTGGAGGGGCACCTGGATGGCTCAGTTGGTTAAGCATCTGCCTTTGGCTCAGGTCATGATCTCTAGGTCCGTGAATGAGCCCCTCATCGGGCTCCCTGCTCAGCAGGGAGTCTTCTTCTCTCCTTCTGTTTCTCTCTCTCTCTCCCTCTGTCCCTGCCCACCGCTCCTTCTCTCTCTCTCAAATAAATAAATAAAATCTTTAAAAAATTTTTCATTGTTGGAATTCCACTTTTCTCTCTACTTGAAATGGCCACATGTGGTTATTCTGGGGATAAGTAAATAGCTGTGATTTCTGTTCACCAGAGGAGCCCTAACTTCCTGACTTTTCTGCACAATGTTGACAGTGTCATGTAGATGAAAAGAGGTTGCAGATACCCGGCCAGGTCAGCTGGGAATAATCACATCTCTTCGGTCAAGTGACAGAAGCTGAATTTACCCAGTGACAAAATGAAAGGTTTTAAACCGGATGATTTGTAAGACTCCAAAATTTAAAATTCTGTAATTCTATGGTGAGTTTGGAGCATAAAGAGACACCAAGTCCAGAAAGGTAGCCTGGGCCAATGGGCAAGGCCTGACTTTGGGACTTAATGTGCTTGAATCTGTGTTGTGAGATTTACTCACAAGGTTACTTAACTTCCCTGAGTCTCAGCTTCTGTAAAATGAGGATAAAAGTGCTCACCTGGAGGAGTTGATGGGAAGAGTACATGAAAAATCATAGGTGACAGAATCTGGCACAAAATCAGTGATCGGTCATTGCTGAATGCAAAAGCTGAAAGGTGAGGTGTCTCACCAAAGGTCTGCCTTCAAATACTGGTGGCTGAATCCTGTTCTGAAAGATCTTCTTTTTCTAAATTTAATGTTTACTGTTATCAAAGTATCAAGTGTTTACAGTTCAAAAAGAGTATTGAAAGACTAAAAAAAAAAAAAAAAAAAAAAAAGGCTGTCTCCTTCCTCACTCCCTCCCCACCACTAAAGAATTCTCCCCAGAGGAAATAACTTCTTTTTGGCATTCCTGGTAGTTTCTTGTTTCCCTCCGTGTTTCAAAATAATATGCTCATACTGTTGTTTTCTTTTTTTTTTTTTTTTGTATGGAAATGTTTTCATTATTTTATTTTTTTAATTTGATAAATTTGATGTGTTGCAGTTTGTAAATTTAAGATGCACAGTGTGTTACTTTGATACATTTATATATTCAATATGATGATTCATTTAATAGGATTGCCATTGCTTCTTAATTTATCAATTTTAACTTTCTGTTAATGGTATTAAAAAATGGAGTCTCCTCCCTCCCAACACACTCGTATCCTGCCAATTCTGTAATGCTGCATTTTTGGCTAAATCAATAATCAGCATGTGCATCCCTGTAGCTGTTGAGCCAAACAGAGGACAATGATTCCATTTCTCCCCCATTCAGGTTTAGTTTTTCCTGAAGTTATTGCCTTTTTTCCTTTTTGACTGTCTAGGCACCTAACGTGAATGCTTCCCTGAAATCTCCACCACAACTCCAAACAAATTCAACATGATGAAATTCATCAGTAAGCTCTCAGTCTGTTACCTAGGAGGTGAAGACTGGTAATGACACCTGGGTCATCTTCTCCAATATGGACGGGTTGCTCCGCAGATCCACTACGTAAGGGTCGTCCCACATCACCTACATCCCTCCTCCCCTTCATCACCTTCCAATCCTCCTGGGACTGTCTCTAACCTCTTGGCTCTGCGGAATCCCATTTCCATGCTTCCATATTTTCCTTTCCAAAAGCTTTCTCAGGTAAATTTTTAAAAATTTATTTTGAAATATAGTTGACATACAACGTTGTATTAGTTTCAGGTGTACAACATAATGATTTGACAATTCTATAGTCTAAAAATAGTTCTCATTATATCTTCACTCTGAGTAATAGTCTGAGTGGGCATCAAATTTTGGGTTATAGTTTTGAGAGCAGGGATCTATTGTCTTCTAGCTTCTAGAATTTCTGCTGAGAAGTCCAGTGTCAATTCCTTATTCTTAATCCTTTTCATATGACCTGTTATTATTCCCTTGAAGTTTTTAGGATTATCTCTGCATCCTCAGCATTCTGTGACTTCAAAATGATGTGCTTTATAATGAGTTTGAGAATTTATTTGGTACTCAGTAAATCTCTACAGCCTGGAGCTTCATACCTTTTACTTGTGGGAAATTTTACAGCATTCATTCTTTGATAAGCCTCTCTCTGACATTTTCTGTTTCCTCTCTCTCTGCAATTTCTTGTAGCTATATATACAACTTCTGAACTATTCCTCTACTTTCCTGAAATCTTCCCTAATTTACATCTCTTTTTACCTTCTTTCTACCTTCTTGGAAATTTCCTGAACTTTCTCTTTCAACTATGCTTTTGAAAGTTTGTCTTATCTTTCATATTTTTAATACCTCAGAGTTGTTTCTTGTGCTTTTACAGCTTACCCTTTATAGCGTCCTTCTCTTATTGCAGCAATGAAATATTTTCTCTAAATTCTGTGAGAACCATAATTATCATGTATTTGAAGTTTTCTTCTGCTTCCTGCATCGTCTCTGTTTTTCTCAACTTCCATTTTACTGTTTGCATGCTTTAGCTTTTTTTCCTGTGAAGACTTTCCTCAAATGGCTAGGTACCCCTTGCAATGCACTCATATTTGAATGAAGTAAACACAAACATGCACACGCACACACACTCATACTCACATACTAACTAAAGGATCTGTGGACAGAGTTCATCAGTTGAAATTCATGAAAGAATTTCACTCCCATGGACACGCTATTTTTCTGGGATAATCCCAAATGTTAGTATCAGTAGTTATTTGCAGGGGACGGGGGGTGTTCTTTCTGTTACTTTCAAGAAGATTCTTCTTATTTTGTGTCTGGAGGAATAATCCTGGTTGCCAACAGTCCAGGAGCATGCCCACCACCCTCTGTGCTTAATATTTCTGAATAAAGAGCTGTCTTGATTCCGTTTTTCTGAACCTTCCCCTCCCATTCCCTGCCTAGCTTCCCAGGATGGAGCTGGGAGTCTGGGGGTCTATCAACTAACTCTCCTGATATCAGTCCATCCTTTGCTCATGCTTTCTGAGGTAGGCGATACCTCCAATTCCGGAAATTTTCTGAGGTTTTGTGACTCAAATCGCCTTTTTATTTATGTCCCCCCACCCTTGACAAGTCCTTAGATTTTGGTTTTCTTTACTTTGCTACTTCAGTTACCATTCATTGATCTGCATTCCATTGCTCAAAACTTGGTTGACATACCTTATCCATTGTCTTCTCGCTTATTTTAATTTCTCACTCTATTTATACCATTTTATTCCTTCAGTGCCATTTATGTGGGAGTTCCCAGGGAGGAATGGAGATAAACGGACGAGTTCAATCTGCAGTGTTTAACTGGGAGGTCTGCTGGGAGTTTCCTTCCATGAAAGATTCTGTACATGGGTGGCACAAGGTAAAATACAGAGAATGTGTTTCTCTGATAAGCCTCTAGGTTTCTAATTCACAGTGGTTTCATTTTCTAGAGTAGCAGAAATTATCTAGAGTCACTCTGCCCTCTCTGAAGATCTAGATGAAATTACCTTGAACTCCGACCCCACGTACTGTTCTTCCTGAGATTCCCAACACTCCCAAAGTTTATATTTTTCCTAAGCAGGCTTTTCTCTGCTCACATGAACTGGGGTTGTTTTTGTTTACCTGCCTGTTTATCTGCTCTAACGTCACCTCAAATCTGGGGCACAGATTTGTATTCTATTGTATTTGAGCCCAAGCACTCCCTTCCCCCTACACACAAAGGAAATAACCCTTCTGAAAAGTTGATCTGCATATAATAGACTTCTTACTTCTCTAGAATGACATCTGGAGTCAAATGGTAAGACTTTAATTTCCCTTGCCCTGCTATTCCGTGATCGATGTAGAAGTTTATTTCTAAAATGAACACAAAACTTCAAACTGCATGTGTCTTCTATGTATCCTTAAGAAAGAGAAGAGGAAATCATAGTTTTCCATTGAGAAGGGAGATGGTCTACAGCCGAGAATCCTCATAAATAATACTTAACAAGACATCCTACATCTGCTTTTGGTTTCCGTACTCCAAGAAAGAATTAAGCTATTAAGAACAAGGCCAAGAGGTGACAAAGGACATCTGTTTACCTTATTTCATTTAATATTCTCAACAACCTTATGAGATATCATTTCTTCCTATTTTACAGACGACGCAATGGAGTCTAAATGACTTTCCTGAGCCGCATAGCTAGAGAATGGCAAAGTCAAGAATTTTAATAACTTCCCCTGACCACCACTGTGCTTATTATACATAGAAAGTAGATAGATACAGAGATTATGGAGATGTGTATACATATATATGGACTTGTGTGAGTGTAACACTTCACTCTCATGATTACAATCGGTTGTTATTATTCCTCTTTCTCCTATTTAGAAACGAAGACTCAGAGAGGTTAAGCAACATGCGTGAAGTAACATATATAAAGAGCGGGTGTATGAAACGCTGAAAGGCTCCTGGAGGGTAATTCAGCAGTACACAGTAGATGTCTCATGATCGGCTCCTTGACCTGCAGGTAACTACTCCTAGGCATTTATCCTTGGGAGCCATAATAGACATGTGCACAGGCTTTTTTTCTATAAAAAATGCTCAGCATAGTATTCTTTATCATAAAATACGTAGAAAAACTAAAAGAGAAAATGAGACAGGGAGAGGGAGAGAGACCTTAAATATCCACCAATAGGGGATTTAGGTAAACAAATTATGGTATGTTTACATAACAGAAAATTATTACATGACTACTGAAAATAACACAATGGAAATGTTTTTCAAGGCATGGAAACACATTCAATGTGAAGAGAAACAAAGCCCTAAATAAAACTCCATGCAGTTTCCACTGTTTTTGGTTTTTTTTTTTTTTTTAATTTATTAATTCGAAAGAGAGAGAGTGTGTGAGCACAAGCAGGGGGAAGGGCAGAGGGAGAGGGAGAGAGAATCTTGATCAGACTCCCCACTCGGCAAGGAGCCAGATATGGGGCTTGATCTCATGACCCTGAGATCATGACCTGAGGGGAAACCAAGAAACAGACACTCAACCAACTGTGCCACCCAGGCGCCCCTCCACTGTTTTCTGTATAATACCAACAATTATAACTAACACCAATATAATAGACATGCCAATACCTTTTCGTAGACATATCAAAGTAAGTAATGACTATCTCCCATTAGTATGATTATTTCTTCTTCACACTTTTTAATATTTACTAGGTGTTTTTAATGAACATATAATATAAATACCAACCCATTATTATAAGCATAGATAGAATTTCTAAAGTAGGTTAGTAACTTCGGGATTTCTGAGATGATTAAAAAAAACCAGTTCTGCCATTCTGAGATTATCACGCTCACAAACCACACGTTCCCATGGAACAGGAGCTCTAGCCAAACTCCTGAGCTAAAGGAGCCCCTGGTCTCGTGCATGTTTTCAGTGCTTCATCTTAGGTCAATTCTGGACATCTCCTGGCCAGCTCCCAATTTCGTTTCTGCCATATGTGTTAGGCAAGGGATTCCAGAGGGTTCTTTGTAGGGGGTGGACCAAGTGAACCTTCAGTTTTATTGCATCCCGGAAGTTATAAGCTCTTCAGGGATTCAGAACACATTGCTTCTTTATGCTCTATAAGCTTGGGAAGCAGGGGTCTCTCTGCATTCTAAACTGACCCTTCTGCAATTAGAAATGAGATTTCCAGCAGGGGTTCTATCTCGGTGTGAAGAGCAGACAATAGCCTTTGGCTCTCTCTAACAAGATCAGCAAACCAGGCTCTTCAAATTGGCTAAATTTATATTGCACACTAGGCCCTGTGAATAAATAACAAGGAAATTGTTTTGTTAGCTTGAAAATAATCTATACAAACTCTATCTTAATAATAGTCTCTCAACAGGCCACGTCAGCGCCGGCAGGCAGGAGCCAGATCAGAGATGGGAACAAGAGCTCGGACTTTGGAGTAACTGTAATGAAATGCTACACCTGCGGCCTCTCAAAGTAGAATTGATTGGATAAAAATTTAGTACACAAGAGTCATCCTGTGCTTGTTTCCCAGCCTTTCAGTGTCTGGAGATTAAGGACCTATTTCCCTGGAACCTGGAAGATGCTTTGAATTTTTAGCGAGATAAGGAGTGGCCTGGCACATGAGAGGTGCTCTGCATTTAAAAATCAAACAAACTGGGAACAGGGGGGGGGGGGCAACACCATTGGTCACTCTGTCAGTTAATATTCATTTGGTGTCACACAAACCTCTTTCCACACTGCCTGAAGCACAAAGGGAATTTATTCACTTACATAAATGAACATTTCAGGAGCTTACCAGCTGCAGGCATGGCTTGATCAAGGGTTAAAATCTAAGTTCTCTTTCTTTATATTGCAACTTGACTTACCTCGCGGTGGCTTCATTTTTTTTCTTTTTCTTTTTTTTTTTTTTTCACAAGTTCTTCCATTATGATTAAAGACAACTGCAATGTTTTCAGAATAACATCCTTTTGGCTTCAGATTCCTTGTGGAAAGAGTGCCAATCTCTTTCCCAGGAGGCCCAACAAAAAGCTCATTATGCTTCACTGGCTCTGTCTATCTCACATAACTAGCCACTGAACTAACCACAGTGGCAAATGAATAGATCCAAGGATGAACCAGCTTCGACCGGGTTCACTTGTCTTCCCTTGTAGTTAGGGAAAGTGGGAGGGAGATCTCATCACCACCCAAAAACATGGATTGAAATGGGGAAGGACTAACGGATCCACAGATAAATCAGAGTATGCTTGAAAAGAGGAGCATGCCTGGATCTGGTGACAAAGACCTCAAATCCAACACAGACATTAAAGAAAAAATGCTAATTGTGCCATTTAAAGAAGCCACTTAAAGCTTCTTCTCTGCCAAGTGTCACCATCCACCTTCTTTTTCTCACAGCACAATCCACAGGGTGGGAGTCATCTCCCACCTCACTGCAACCCCTGCTCTTCGTGGGTGGATCTATGCAGGCCCCTCCCTTCACTCCTCGCCCTCCCTCAATTCTTCGGCCTGTCCTGATGAAGGTAGGGAATTTCCTCTACATCGCAGGATTAGTCATCGCTTATCGCTGACTTAGTATATACCAGGCATGGCGCAACATCCTTTAGGCAAAAATCTCATTTAATCTTCACAGAAACTCTAGGAGGTCATATCTGCTGCTTATGAGAAAAATGAGGTTTGGGAAGATGATGAGACTCAGGCAAGATTGTACAGCTATGGAATGGGAGAAAAGGAATCTAATTGTAGCATGATTTCTGAGCCAGTGCTCTCCACTATACAATTCTGTTATCTCCTTCCTCCACCATACTGAACGGATTCATGGCAACGCTTCTGCTTGCTCTCTTTTTCTTAGACTTGATGGTTTCCCAGTCTAGCCTCCATTCCCACACTTCTTGTCTCGTGACTATAAATATGCTTTAAGCTCCACACCCCTGGCTGAGAGCCCAATACCTTCTAAGCATACCAAGCTGGCCTCACGGGTATGACTATGCTTCCTAGTTGAACACTGCTGCCTGCTTGGTCCCAGGAATCCTGCACACTACTTGTG
Organism: Ursus arctos; assembly: GCF_023065955.2. NCBI lineage: Eukaryota > Metazoa > Chordata > Mammalia > Carnivora > Ursidae > Ursus > Ursus arctos. The sequence goes on along the minus strand of NW_026622874.1, from coordinate 78,390,450 downwards.
TTTTTTATCCCTCCACCTCCTGATTAGGAAAATCCACTTTGACAATATCTTACTCTACTTGCTATCTTCCCTGCCAAGAAGAAGTTTCCTCCCACAAGATAGGTAAGCCCAAAATTACAGAAAAAGAAATACAAGTGCCCCATGGCAATATGCAAAGATGCTCAGCGTCACCAAGAATAAGAGATGCAAATCAAAACTACATTTGAAATAACTACATAGATTGGCAAATACAAAAAAAAAAAAAATAGACAACATATTCCTTTGGTGAGGCTGTGGGCAAACAGATCCTATCATCTATTCTGGTGGATTGCAGAATGCTACAACCCTTAAGGAGAGGAAATTGCCAACGCTTACGAAAACTATCTACCCATTTATCCTTTGGCTAGCAATCCCACTTCAAGGACTCCATTCCAAGGAGAAGTGGTCAAAAATTTGAGTGCACAAATGCCTAAGCCTACTCACTGTGGTATTATCTGTAATAGAAAAGACTGGAAAGTACCCAAATGTCCATCAACAGGGAACCAATTAAAAAAAATGATAGTATGTGCTCACGATGGAGTACCACGCAACTGTAAAAAAGGATGAAGAATGCAGCTGCTGCTTATTATTTGCAATTCTGTATTTGCCAATTAACCCACTAGCTACAATTTACTTGTGCCCCCCAAGTCAATACCGATAGCACTTTTTGCAGTCATTCCCAGACACACACATGCATAGAAGAGCAAAATATTTGAGTTATCTGATGCATAACTTTTTGGTTAGGGTCAAACAAGGTAAATCTCTGCCTTCTTTCAGTTCTCATACTATAAACTTCTGTCTTTTACACAGTTACTTAGTGCCATATTTTTTGCATTTTTGTGCTTTTTGATGATTTTACTGTTTAAAATACACCCAAGCATAATGCCAAAGTACCACCAAGAGTTCCTAAGCAAAAGAAAGCTATGATTTGCCTAGCAGAGAAATATGTGTGTTTTGTTAGATAAGCTTTGTCTGGGCACGAGTTAGTGTCTGGGTCCCAAGTTAATGAATTAACAACATGTATTAAATAAGGGGCCTTTAAACAGAAACACACATAAAATAAGTTTATGTACTGGTTGGTTGACAAAAAAAAAAAAAAAAAAAAGAGGCATCCAGAGGCTCACAGGAATCTAACCATGTATTTCCCCTAAGAGCAAGGATTCAGGATTTTCTGGCTCAGTGTTGATGGCAACTTTACATAATGTTACTACAACAAATTATGAGAATCTCCTACATTTCTATATAGTGATAAGGTGTGACCTCCAGAATGCATTCATGTGTAAGAAAGTAAGGTGCAGGGGCACCTGGGTGGCTCGGCTGGTTAAACATCAGACTCTTGATCTCAGCTCAGGTCTTGATCTCAAGGTCATGAGTTCAGGCCCCCCACTGGGCTCCACACTGGGTGAGGAGCTTACTAAAAAAAAAAAAAAAAAAAAAAAAAGTAAGGTGCAAAAGGATGATTATGGAATGCTACTTTTTAACCTAAGAAAGAGAACAGACATGAATAGATATTTCCTTGCTTACATGAAGAAAAACAATGAAAGAGTACACAACAAAAAAAGTTACCTAATTCAAGTGGTAAAAAACATGATTTGGAGGAGAGAGACATGGAAACTAGATTTCTCTGAATGCAATCTGTTCCAGATATTTTACTTTTTAACTAAGTCTATGTTTTTAAAATTTTAATATTTGTAAAACAATATTTTAGCCAAATTATATAATAAATTAAATCAAATTTGCAAGAAGCAATCCCCCAAAATCTAAAGCAAAATGAAATAAATGAACTAAACTGTGTATCAGGTTAGTGGCTTCACAGTGAAGAATTATGTTAAATATTTTTAAAATACAGTAATTTGCCTGCATGTCCCCACTGGGATACAGCCTAAGGTTAAAAACAACTGCAAAGAAATTGCAAGTTGTTTTCAGAAATCATATTTTTAGTTATAATATTGATTTTGTTATTCTGGGACTGTTGTAAGAATGTTGTAGGATAAAGCAAGTGAGTATTTATGTTGCTGTAACTGGGGCTGACGATTTTTGTTACAGGGAAGCAATATCCAAATACAGAATCAGAAAACTTGGGTAAGCCTTCTGACCTTAAATGTTCGGTAGAGATAGCGGGAGGAACACAGGATGTGTTTTCTCTTTTAAAAATACCCACTTCCATAAGAAATAGCAGGAAGATTGGTAGGAGAAGGAAGGGAAGAATGAAGGGGGGGTAAACAGAAGGGGGAATGAACCATGAGAGACTATGGACTCTGGGAAACAAACTGAGGGCTTCAGAGGAGAGGAGGTGGGGGAATGGGATAGGCCGGTGATGGGTATTAAGGAGGGCATGTATTGCATGGAGCACTGGGTGTTATACGCAAACAATGAATCATGGAACGCTACATCAAAAACTAAGGATGTACTGTATGGTGACTAACATAACATAATAAAAAATTATTATTAAAAAAAAATACCCACTTCCTAGCTCTACCTACATAAAATGCCTAGAAAGAATGACATGGCCTATAGAAAGAATGACACAGCCCAGACTGTGGTTTCTAAATACCATTTCCCACTAAAAGGAATGAGGGCTCTTTGGGTAAATGGCCAATTCCTCATCTGCTCAGAAAATATAAAGAGTGAGCCCAGAACATGAGATTGTCCCAGAAGGCATGAAGAGTTAGCAAAGACCATGGGGTCAAAATAATACAAGTGGGTCTCTAAGAAGATATTCCTACTGGCCAAAGGTAGTTTGATTTTAACTTGAAGAAGAAGAATATACACGATGAATTAAAATAATTATATATATCGGGGCACCTGGGTGGCTCAGTCAGTTAAGCATCTGTCTTCAGTTCAGGTCATGATCCCAGGGTCCAGGGATGGAGCCCCCCCACCCCCGCCTCCCCGATCTGGCTCCTTGCTCAGCGGAGAGCATGCTTCTTCCTTTCCCTCTGTCCCTCCCCCTGCTTGTGTGCTCTTTCTCTAGCTCTCTCTCAAATAAAATATTTTACAAATAAAATAATTAAATAATTAAATGTTAAGCATCAATGAGTTCAAAATGATACTCAAAAAAAGAAAGAAACCTCAAGAAAATTCTTTTTTGTTTAGAAGAATCTTAGCTAATCAGGAATGAGAGACTTAGAAAACCATCACTTTCTACCTCTAAAAAATGACGGATCTAGGCAATGATTTGAATGGTGGCTAAAATAATGGGGTGAAAAGTTAAAGAAGAACTTTATTAAGGGTGGAGCAGGCTGATACCACCTGTACCCACTGGTAAATCTTAAAGAAAGTCAATCAGAATGGATATGTATCTTGATTTAATGCACTGGGAAGCATACAACAAGCCCGCATAAACTATCATTCCCCTCCCCCTCCAAAAACCGAGCTAGATCTAACTATCAACTTCGGAGAAACAGACAGGATAGAGGAACAGGTTACATGATATTGCAGGTACGAATCAGCAGGATCTGGAATGTTCCGAAATTCTACCCAACAAACAGATCAGAAACTTGAAATAGATAAATGGAGAAAAACATGGGAAGAGGAACTTTAAAATGTAGAGACCCAAGAGATCTATCAGCCTAATGCAGAACATGGACCTGATATAGAGTTTAATTCAATAAAATCAATGGTACTGCACACATACACACACAGGATAGTTGAGGAAATGTGAACAGTAGCTGCATATTTTATGATATTAATGAATTATTTTTAGGTGTGATGCTGGCACTGTAGTTATGTTTCTGAGAAGTCCTTCTATTTTAGAGATGCATTCTGTAATATTTACAGATAAAAGAGCACACTATCTTGGAATTGCTTCAACATAATCCAAGGGGAGGGAGGCCATAGTATGGCCAATGATCTTGACCTGCTGGAATTGAAGGGATTCCCAGGACAATGGACATCAGTGCTAAAACTGGGAAAGTCCTGAACAAACTGGGAAGGTTGGTTACCCTGTGAGTGATTGACAGTAAGGGGGAAACAAGACAAATACCCATGATGATAATGATGGGTACATGGGCTTCATTTTAGGATTCTCTTGACTTTCGATTTGTTAGAAAATTTTCATGGAAAATAAAACAAGGTGCTGTCTCCTTCGTGTAGTTAGACCCGTGGAGCTCACAGCTTGTCACTTCCCCCAACTGCTACTCTATACTGGCATCTGGACTTTTCACCGGCCTCTTTCTCCCCACCCACCAACCCCGCCTCCTCACAAAAGAAACACAAGGCAGAAGTTGTGAGCATGGCAGTTAGAATCCCGGCTCTGGAGTCACAAAGATGAGAGTTCAAGCCCTTGCTTTTCCTCTCTATGTCTGACTTTGGAACAATGGCTTCTTAACCTCTGAAACTCAATTTTCTCATGAACAAATTCAGAGTCAAAGAATGGCTGCATCATAGAGTTGCTGCAAGGGTTCAGTAGAGATATGTGAGCTAAGTGCTTAGAACAGTGCCTGACCCTCTTCACGTCATCTTGGCTTTAAGATGCCTGCTTTCCTTCATTTTCCACATTTAACATTCTGAAATCAAATCCCTTTTTTTTTTCTTAATGAAAGCTGTACATCCAGAGTTCTCCAATGTAAACAATAGTATAATAACTACTTTTTCTAGTTTCTGTCTTTGATGCTTTGACATCTTGGGGCCCTCCCAGCACTAGCCAGTTCCTAGAGATAGTAAATGCCTGAGAGTATACCTTTCCTATGCAAACCAACCGACCTGGAGCCCATATCCTTAACTGCCTCCCTTATCGGGCTCTCTACTCTGGGTCACTATGCATCTGTTCTAATCCCCACAGGACCAGGTACCAGACAACTAGGGACAGCCCCTACACCCTGGAGCCTGCTGAAATTATTCAAACTAGCTAAGCCTGCTTATCCTTCTTCACCAGTTCCTTCCCAGGAAAACCACAATAAAGGCTCTTGTCTACTTTGTCCCCTCACGGCCTCTGCCTGCTGCCCAACCCTGGTATTTCTGCAAGTAGCCCTGCAGGGCACACTGTTTGTTTCTAGGGACCAATGAGTAAAAACTTCTCTCTTTATGGCAGTCATTTCCCTATCTCTATGCCTTACCACACTGAATTAAAACAAATCCCAGGTACTCTTAAAACAAAGAGAAACCAACTCCAGCCTACTTAAGAAGAAGAGAAAACAACAACAACAACAACAACAGTAAGAAGCTCACCGGTGTTAAGGGTAGAGCAGGACACCAGACTGAAAAAATAAGCAAAGTCCAGAGAAGTTTAACAGCCACATGTTCCCCAGAAACAATCTTTTGAGGATGCTATTGCTGATGTGGCTACCACTGGATGCTCAGGGCAGAAGCCCCTGGACTCTCAATGCTGCCACTGCCCCTGGACCCTTGATGTTTTCATGACGAGACCCTCAAGATTCAAGGTCATGGGCCTGAACTTCTGGTTGATCAAGGCTGTATGATTTAACTATACTCCAGGTGCAGAAAGTGGGAAAGAGGGTCTATCTGGCGCCTTTGGTGTCTTTTATCACTCAAGACAGTATTTCCCACTGGATACACAAAGGAAGATTCTCCTAAAAATGAGGATGTTTATACCTTGAGTAGCAAAAGGTCAAAAGATCATGAGAGAAGCCAAAGACAACTTGCTAAGATGAGTAAGCTTTACCTTGCCATTGCTAAACACATGCTAACTTCGCCAGATATCTCAGCATAATAAATCATAGAATTATCAAAGCCAGGAGAGACTGGTGTTAATTGATTAATGGGCCATGAAGGACTAGTCAGGAGCTGTCTATCTATCTATCATAAAGCTTCCAGTGACTTCAGAGAAGCTTTTTAACTTTTTCAGCATCTAATTCAATTAAAGGATTACAAGTTTCACTGAATAGAAACTGTAGATGAGAAACCAATATTCTTCAGTTTGACTCAGAATTATATTATCAATCCTAAGAACATGAAAGAAGTCAAGTAGCGTGAGTCATGATAAAGACAGCACATCAGGATGACTCTGCGGGAATGTCTGCTGTCCGAAGTCATTCAGGAGAGCCTTGGGATTCAGAATAGAAGAGGCTTGGCTCAAAATGGACTGTGGTTTTGAAAAGGAATCAAATTTTAAAGACAAATTTAAGCTCTTTTTGATGAGTAAAATAAAACTGCCTACAATTTAACAGTATTTCTCCTTCCACCTCATACCCTCCCCACAAAAGTTGTCATTAATTCCGTGGTGATTTTTAGAATCAATAAGATACCATAGTAAATGCCAAGTAAACTTTGGTTTAAAGATACGGCCTTGGGGTGGCATCTTCCTGACCTAGCTAGACTTTCTTCTTTTTCTTTCTTGACCGTATGTTCTTTGCCTGAACTTCTCACCTCTGTAGAGTCCACAGTCCCATGTCTGAGCTGAGAGGAGTAAAGGGACCAGGGGACATCAAGGTTTTGATTTCTTCCCCATAAGCAACGCCAGGAAGCAGTCTTTGTTGTACAGTGAAAGACACCACTGGGAAGAAAGGGTAGGAAGGCAGACCCATAGCTTTGGATTCATTTCTTTGCCTTAGCCCCGGAGCCGGTGACCAGAGGCCCTGAGAATGCTTGGGAAATTTGTCCATCCTTCCTGCAGAGCCTGGTATACCTTTGAGTGCAGACCAAGCACAAAGAAATGGGAGCTGGGGGTCAGCATAAGAATGCAGCTGCCCTTGGCTCCTATCACCTGTAACATACTTAAGGCCAGGAGCCATGTATCACTAAAAACACTCAGCTCTTCTCCAAATCTTGTTTCTAAAAATGGTGAGCCTTCCTTTACCTGACTGCATTCAAAATTTATTCTTGTATTTCCATTTTTGTTTACTTGTTATGTTTCAAGAACTGTATGTATACTACCTCATTTAATCCTCCCAAATGCTCTATATTATTTCCCCTGCTCCCCATTTTATAGATGATATAATTGAGCTTTGGAGGTAGAGACAGGACTTGACCCCAAGCTCTGCATGCAAAACTCCTTTGAGCTAATCAGCATTGGACTGAACTAATCAGATTCTCCAAACACGCTTTATTTTTTTTTCTTTTAATAATATTTTTATTATATTATGTTAGTCACCATACAGTACATCCCTGGTTTTTGATGTAAAGTTCAATGATTCATTAGTCGCGTATAACACCCAGTGCACCATGCAATATGTGCCCTCCTTACTACCCATCACTGGCCTATCCCATTCCCCCACTCCCCTCCCCTCTGAAGCCCTCAGTTTGTTTCTCAGAGTCCAAACACACTTAAAAAAAAAAAAACAACGGCTTTATTGAGGTAATTCACATACCATGTAAGTCACCCTCTTAAAGCATATGATTCAATAGTTTTTAGTGTATTTATAGAATTATACAACCATTTCCAGTATCTAATTTCAGAATATTTTCATCACCCCCCAAAAGATACCCTATTTCTATTAGTAGTCACTTATTCTCCCCACCCCAGCCTCTGGCTACCACTGACCTATTTTCTGTCTATCAATTTTCTAGTCTGGAAATCCCATATTAATGGAATCACACAATATGTAACTTTTGGGTCTGAGTGCTTTACTTAACATAATATTTTCAAGATTCATCTATGTTGTAACACAAATCAGTACTTCGTTCCTTTTTATGACTGAATAATATTCCATTGTACAGATATGCCACATTTTGTCTATTCATTCATCAGTGGATAGACATTTGGGTTGTTTTCACTTTTTTGCTGTCATAAATCATGTGTCATACAATCGATGTTTAAGTTTTTGTATAACTTTTGAATGGACATATATTTTCAACTTTTGTAGGTACATACCTAGGAGTGGAATTTCTGGGTAATGTAGTAAATCTACGTTTATATTTTGAGGAACTGCCAAACTGCTTTCCACGATGACTGTGCCATTTTGCATTCCCATCAGCAATGTATGAGGGTCCCAATTTCCCTACATCCTAGCCAACACCTGTTCCTGTCTGTCTTTTTTATTAAAGTCATCCCAGCAGGTATGAGTGGTATCTCATTATAGGTTTGATTTGCATTTCTCTAATGACTTATGATGTTGAGCTCTTTTCAGGAGCTTAATTACCATTTGTGTATCTTCTTTAGAGAAGTCTCTATTCAGATTTTTTGCCCACTTTTAATTTTGTATGTTTGTCTTTTTATTGTTGATTTGTGAGAGTCCTTCATAAATTCTCAATATAAGTCAGATATACTATTTGCAAACATATTATCCCATTCTGTAAGTTTTCTCTTCACTTTCTTGTCAATGTCCTCTGAAGCACAAAAATTCTTAATTTTGATGAAGTTCAGTCTATTTTTTCTTTAGCTGCTAGTGCTTTTGGTGTCATATCCAAGAAACTGTTACCTCATACAAGGTCATGAAAATCTATTCCTATATTTCCTTCTAAGAGTTTTATAGCCTTAGCTCTTAGATTTAGATCTATGGACTATTTTCAGCTGATTTTGTATAGGGTGTAAGGTCGGGATTCAATTTCCTTCTTTTGTATGTGCATATCGAGTTGTCCCAGTACCATTTGCTGAAAAGACTATTCTTTCCTCTCTTTAATTGTCTTGATGACACTAAAGAAAATTTAAGGATTTATTTCTAGACTCTCAGTTATCTTCCATTGATCTATGTTTACCCTTATGCCAATACCATATTGCCTTGATTACGATAGTTTTGTAGTAAGTTAGCTACAGGGAAACCTGAGTTTTCCACCTTTGTTCTTTTTTTCTTTTCTTTTCTTGTCTTCCCTTTTCCTTTTCCTTTTGGTTTTTTTTTTTTTTTTTTTTTTTGCCAAGAACTCTTGGGCTATTCTGGGTCCCTTGTATTTTCATATGAATTTTCAGAGCAGCTTGTCAAATTATGCAAAAGAGGCAGCTGGCATTCTGATAGGGATGGCACTGAATTTTTTAATCAATTTGGGGAATATCAATGTATTATGATATTAGTCTTAATCTTAAGTGTTCCAATTCATGAACATGAGACTTATTTCTATTTATTTAGATCTTCTTCAATTTCTTCCAATGATTTTTTTTTTTTTTTTTTTTTTTAGTTTTCAGTGTATAAGTTTTATACTTCCTTTGTTAAATCTATTCCTAAGTATTTTATTCTTTTGGATGCTTTTGTAAGCAGAATTTTCTTAATTTCTTTTTAGATTTTTCACTGCTAGTGTATATAAGTACAATTGATTTTTGTACATTCTTCTCATATCATGCATCCTTACTGATCATATTTATTAGTTCTAATAAATTTTTTGCATGTGAATTCTTTAAGATTTCCTATCTACACCCTCTAAACACTGCTGTATGAAAGCCTGAATCTCTGGATGGTCTCTTCAGATCCAAAATTCACGTTATTATAACCATGAACCTTTCTTACTCTGTTGGTTCTAATTTTGTCTTTGTTGGTGTTTCATTGATTTCACCACCTAGTAGCTATTCCCTCTTCTGGAAATAGTACCCCAATTTCTTCAAGGGATGCACTCCCTCTCCTGCTCTCAGTCCATAGCCTTTGGGGAGCTGCAGTTTTAGTGGTGGCCATGCAGTACAAATCTGGCCCTCACGTCGATCTGGCCATCACAGTTGGTTTGGGCGGAGCATACAGCACAATCAGAACGAATGAGTTGCATTCTCAAGACTGAAAAGTCCCCCACAAGGTCACACATTTTTCTTTTCTGTTGGACTTGGGTTCAACACAAAGACAAGAGTTGGAGACAGATTGGTTTTGATTACATCACTTCAACCCAGAATCACACCACACAGGAAGTCTGCCCAAGTCCTCAACTGCTCAGGTTTGTGATCCAATAAACTCTCCTTAGCAATTAGCCAGTTCAGAGTTGGTTGTATGTCACTTGAACTGATGCTAGTACAGATAATGGGGTCAGGTACTGTTCCTCATCGAAAGGGTTGTATCTTCCCATTGTTAATTCCTAAGAGCTTTATTTTAAATACATGGTTTGGTGATAAAAGGTATAACAAACAAATACTATCATGTTTTACCTTTCCATCCCATGAAGGAGGCTCGAAGAAAAAAAAAAGATTTTAATTTGGGGCATACTTATTTGAATTATTTAGCTTTACGTCTGGCAATGCACTTTGCTTAAACTCCATGTGCAGCCCCTCTAGTGGTTAATTTAATATGGAACAGTCCAGGCTCCCTTCTTTCCCTGGTTTCACTAATGGAGAGCTTGCTCTCAGAGGGTCTGAGGCCATGAAGACTCATCACCACCGTATTTATTAAATGAATCCCATTAGGTAGAAACAGCCAGTGTATTTTATTAGGAGGCTCTTCTAGAAGGAGTTTTGCATTATACCCAACAGTGTTCAGCAAGAAAAAAAAGAAATTCCTTTAAATAACCAGTTCCACGAGTGAGGCCCTTTACTTTTACACCATTGCACCACATGAACTCCACCTTGAATTACAGAGAGAGAGCTACCCTCAGCTTATGATTTCACGTTCACCAGAAACTTCAGAGGTTTTCAGTTCTGAGTACTAAAAACTGTCCCTCTGGATAAAATATTTTAGCTGAGAGAAAATAGGAAATTACTCTGGTAAAGGAGGTTCTTTCATTTCCCAGCTATAGATTTATTTAGAAAGAGGGGATTAGGGAGGTCAGAGAGCTATCCCTTGACTAAATGGGCTTGATTTATTATTTGTCACTTTTATAAAGTAAAGGCACACAGTAGTGCTTATCAGCCTCGACCTGGAATTTCTCAAACATGGATCAAAACTTTGCCTCTACTTCTCACTAGCATGTGCCCGTGGGAAAGTTACTGACCCACTCTGAGCTTCATACTCTTCTTCTGTATAATAAAACCTATTCATAGGCGTTTGGAGGACTAAATGGGATGACACAAAATGCACGTAGGCCCTGGTGCCTAGTAGGTACTCAATAAACGTGATGCTATTATCGTCACTTCTTCTTTTTTTTAAAGATTTTATTTATTCATTCGACAGAGAGAGAGAGACAGCCAGCGAGAGAGGGAACACAAGCAGGGGGAGTGGGAGAGGGAGAAGCAGGCTCCCAGCAGAGGAACCTGATGTGGGGCTCGATCCCATAACGCCGGGATCACGCCCTGAGCCGAAGGCAGACGCTTAACCGCTGAGCCACCCGGGCGCCCCTATTCTTGTTACTTCTTAACCTCAGCAGAAAACAGTGAATATCAGCCATCCCTATCTCACTCTAAGAAGCACGTTCGCAATCCATTCCCAAACCCCAGGTGGCCCAGGCGAGGAACTTTGCCATTTGTGACCCAGGTTGAAAAAGCTGGCATTACCTGCTCCTGATGCTGTCCTTGAAAAAATGGCTGTGTCAGAACATCACTGCGTTACAACCCTCTTAATATCATGGATCTCAACTCCAGAAACAAGTGCTGGTTATCAGCATCTAGATTTTTTTTTTTTAATTCTGGTTGCTATTTTTTCTTTCTACCTCCCTTTTCTTATTCCTGAGTTTTACAAGTGTCAGGAGATACCATCATTAAACTTTCTAGATCTTTGTTGTTATCCTACTGGAATACTTAAAAACCTCTCTTCTGAAATTTGGCCAGAAATGACAAGGAATCATGAGTTAATTCGACCACCAAGAATGATGACTCTCATGGTAAAGGCGTTTTTCACCCATCGCAGTGGAGTGAATGATGTGGACATTAGTGCCCCTACTTACAGTCATTGATGAATCTGACCTTAGCGGCTAGAGCACCCAAGTGTGGCGGCAGCAACGGTGAGAGAAAGGGTTGTAAGGGGGGGATGAATGAGCTCATTGTGCCTGGGTATTTTGGAGGCCAAGACTACTGCCAGATGGCTCAAGAAATGGGATGCAAGAAAAATGACTTTTATCACCTAAAAAGAGTAAAGGATTCAACAAAAGCAAACTCTAGGAAGAAAGGACAGCCAATATTGCCCTAACCCTAGCTCTTCCAATCATGGCATTGGTCGATTCCATTACCCAAGCTAAGGAAAAATGCCTCCTTTACAGGTGTGTTCTGCTAGAGACAGCCATTATTAAAGCAATTTGTTAGAGGCAGATCGTGTACATATTAAAGCAAGATAATCGTACTGGAGAAGCTGGCCTGAAGTACTGACTCAGCTGCAGAAGCCATGGGACGTAATTCCATTCTCTAGACCTGGGTGAGGATGGCCAAACTTAGTGACCTAGCTGCACACCATACTTTAATGCGATTTTCCCCAAAATACACGTGGTAATGGGATTAAGCCAACTTAAAAAGTAGACACTCCTGGAATCCCACTTTAAGAGAGGAGAACGCATCAATAAGATCACAGCCTCTTTTAGGAGAGAAAAATTTCAGTCTGCCCCTTAAGTTTCTTTATTCAAACAATCAATATTTATCCAAGGCTCACTCTGCAAGAGGAAGGGAATTTACGCAGTACAGAATAAGAAAGACAGAATGTCTATCTTCCAACGAACGGTGTCTGCGTTGGTGGGAGACACCAAACAAGGCATTAGGTAACCAGATACTCAATTTCAAAGGAGAACTACAGGGCACTTTGCATATGAATATTAAGGAACTCTCCCTAATGGGGAGAATGTTTTCTTGAAGAGGGTGCATTTGAGCTCACCACTAATGGATCAGAACTAGTTAAGGAGGGGCGCCTGGGTGGCACAGCGGTTAAGCGTCTGCCTTTGGCTCAGGGCGTGATCCCGGCGGTCTGGGATCGAGCCCCACATCAGGCTCCTCTGCTGGTAGCCTGCTTCTTCCTCTCCCACTCCCCCTGCTTGTGTTCCCTCTCTCGCTGGCTGTCTCTATCTCTGTCAAATAAATAAATAAAATCTTAAAAAAAAAAAAAAAAGAACTAGTTAAGGAGTAGGGTGGCCAAGTGGAACGGTGTTCTAGGCAAAGAATATGGCATATGCCAAAGCTCCAAAGCAGGACCAACAAAGAAAGATGGTGTGATCGTAGCTCAGAGAGTCACAGAGGACAGGCACGTCAAGGTTCTAAAGAGCTTGCTACAGCCCTTTGCATGTGCTGCGCTCCTTGCCTAGAACACACTGGAACGCAGGAAAACGTGTGCGGGGCCATGTTTACAATGTGGCTCTAGTCTGAAAGCAACGGGGAGCCGCTGAACAATTTTAGGCAGGAGGCGTGACAGTAGCTAAGCATTTCTGAAAGGTCGTTCAGGCTTCCATGTGAAGAATGGGCCGGACAGCGCAAGGAGTGTAGAGTCAAGAGGTATTTAGGACAAAAACCCAACAATACTTGGAAACTGACTGGATATAGAACTGACAGATAAATCTCTATGATATATGGCTAGTAGAAAAATTACGTTTTAGAAAGAAACTTTAACATTGAGGAAATTTCCAGTAACTGTCTCCGCAATTCCCCACTCTGAGCCTCATTTAGTGAGACAATTAACATCAGCGTAATATACACTGAATGTGATGCTATCAGACATGGTTGTTGCAATCCTGGAAGAATAAATGTGGACATGCACAGTGTGCTTAAAGTGTTCTCAACTTTTTTCAAGGTTTTAACTGCCAGAAGTGGGGAGTGCGATTTCTGCCCAAGCTGGACCCAGAGGATGGGAGCTGAGAGCACCTAGGACTGTGTTCTAATGCTGAGCACTATAGCAAAAAGGCAACGTGGTGGATCTGTGAAGTCAGCTGTGTGTGAGCTGACAGTCTCATTTTGTCCCTTGTTTTGGGTGGTTCTGACTCTGAAGTAGTTACTTTACCCCTCTGAGTTTCTCTTTCCTTATCTGAGAAATGAACTTGAAAGAGGCACTGTGTGTGTAAGGCACTCACGCTACTTAGCTGAGTAAATATTAGTTGCTTTATTAGTCCCTTTTTTCTAAAAGTAATTATAAAGATCTAGCTAATCATCATATTTGTAATAAAATAATAGTAATAGCTAACAGTTACTGAATGCCTCAATGTGCCAGCAACTATTCAAAACACTTATATTTATATTTATTAATTCACTGAGTCTTATAACAACCCTGTGAAATAGGTGCTATCAGCACACTCGTTTTACAGACATGAAAACGGGGGCCATAGACTCAGGGCCACCCAAGGGAGTGGCACCAGCAGGATTCAAAGCCAGCTCGCCTGAGTGGGTATTTAAAAAAAGTTTTCATACAACTTATGAAGCAACAACAGGCAGAAACAGGAGGTTGAAATTTATGTTAATCACCTTCTGTGATTCTATCAATAAATTCTGATAGAAAAACCCAAGTTGACTGCACAGAGGCACAGTGCTCTGAAAAATTTAACACTGTGCCATGCTTATAAAGAATGAAACCCGCTGGATGTCTGCTTCACAGCATTCCAAATGTTCCCCCGCCCTTTGCCTGACGACAAAGAAACAACAACTTCAATTTATACACCAACTAATCACGCCCCAGCATTCCAAGGTACTTTGCTGGGGATGAAGTGCAGTGGTTTAATGGCACAGTATGTCATGCTGGGTTAATGACAGAGAGTAGCCACGCCAGCAAAGTCCCCAGCTGGGGAACTCGGTCAGGGATCTGGGCATGCCAGTCAAGCCTGTAGTGAGAAAGGCTGACTGTGTGAAGCAACCTCCTCTTCTGCTCTTCGCTGGTGAGGGGCAAGGAAATCCTGCAGACCTGAGAGCTTTCAAGTTCTGTTGGAAACCAACTATCTAATGCAGAATGCTTTAATCACAGCCACAATGACAACGGCATTGTATAAGGTGGCACTTTGAGAGCTAAGCTTTTGATTCCATCTTTTGGTACAGAGGTCAGTGAATACTGATGTGCAATAATGCTGTGTGCTGTTCTTAACACCTGCTTTTCCCAGTGAACTGTGTGAGGGCAGGAGTGAGTCAGCCTGAATCATTGCTGCCATCATGGCACTAGCATGATGTCTGGAAAAATAGTAATAACAACAAGAATGAAGAGGAGGAGGAGGAAGTAACAGCTTACACATACTACATACTTACCCACCACAGTCTAAGTACTTTCCATGAATTATTTAATGCTGACAATAATCCTATGAGGTAGATTTTATTGCTGTCCTAATTTACACATAAAGAAACTGAGGCAGAGTGCACTGCAGCAATTGGCTCAGCTACTTAGGTGGTAGAGACAGGATTCAAACCCAGGCCCTGACTTCAGAGTCTGTGCTTCTAAGCACTATACTAGGAGGCCTCTTGTAAAGAGCAGAGATTAGTCATACTTGTGCAGTAAGTAAGTGTTCCAGCAACTCTGACAGTGGTACGGGATGTGGGTGGGGTGTAAGTAAGTGTGCCTTCCTAAGAAGGCATATTAGAATCCCCAGGGAATTGTTCCAAACTACACACCCCTTTCTTCACCACTTCCAATCCCCGCTTCTAGATGAAAATCTTTGCCGCGATCAGTCACTTTTAGTGGCAGGAACTGTGTTTTCTCCCTCAAGCGTATTGGTGAAAAAACGAGACTTTAGAAATGACTGCCCTAAACCAGTGGTTCTCAAACCCAGCTGCGCTTTAGACTAAACCAGGGAGCTTTTTTTGTTCCATCGAAATAATTCCCTTTACTTACTGTTGTTCTTTTGCACCGTGCATCCATTGTACCATGATATGATCACCCAATGATTGATTCTGTTTAATAGAATTCTGGTTTTGGAAGAGAAATTATGATATAGTTAAATAGTCAGTGTACAACACATATTTTGACTTTTTTTTTTTTTTAGTTTCTAAGAGACTGGAATAGCTAGATAAGGCAAGTAAAAAAAAAAAAAATCCTAGAGTATGAGAACTAATAGGAACTTCGAAGTTCTTTTAATCTCTTGGTTTGTAACTAAAGACAAACCAGGCAGCTTCTAAAAATAGTGATGCCATGCCTCGCCTTAGGCTGAGTAAGTGAAAATTGCTGGGGTGGGGGAATTGGTATTTCCTAAGAGCCACCCAGGTAGATCCAATATAATGGTCAAGACTGGGAAGCACTGGTCCACTCCCCTCATCTAAAAGCAACCAAGGGATTCTCCAGGCCTACCTCATTCCCCTTCCTTAGGTATTAGCTTAGGGGTACAACTCCCTGAACAGATACCGAGGGTGTCAGATATTTTAAAATTTACCCCAATTAACATTTCATGAGCACCTCCTATGTGGAAAAGACAAAGAAGCACAAAGCACGACTTTCGTCTTTTATGGCCGTAACGCTCAATAATGAGATCACACAAGCCTAGAGGCGAGTATGTAACACCGCTATACTACGTAAGAAATACCACAGTGATGGAAAAGAGCAGGAGGACTGACAGGAGCAGAGGCCCTAATGGAAAGGGGAACTGACTCCTCTCTGGACAGCTAAGAAAAATGCCATAGACACAGAGAAACAAACAGATGAGGAAGAGCAGAGGAAGCAAAGATGCAGCTTTCTTCTCTTTCTCATTTTTTCTTTTGAGACGACTGTAGATTCACTTGCAATTGTAAGAAACAATGCAGAGAAATCGCACATGCCCTCCACCCAGTCTTCCTCAGTGACGACATCTTTCATGACTGGAGTACACACCACATTTATTTTTGACAGAAGGCTCTGAGGATAAGCAGATTTTTTTTCAGTTTAAAATATCTTATTAGATAATTTAATTACGAGCACAGATCAACATTTTATTCCAAATTCGTGGCGGAAGAAGAGACCTTGTTTGACCTTGGAAGGGACACTGTAGAGGAAGAGGACGTGAGATCATCACGGCTAGGCTGGATACATGTACGCAGAGCAGTGGGTTCAGATCATTAGAGCCTTGACTGACAGTCTGCAAAGGAGGTGGGTAGGTAGTTTCCCAGAAGAAGTCTTACTCTCATTAAAGTTTAATGCAAAAATGCTTAAGCATTTTATCACAAATCTTAATTTCCCTCTTAGTAGGAAGTTGTGAATTACATCATGAAAAAATTTCTGTCTCAAACCAGGTTTGGGACCGGTTTTCTTTATCACAAGCCAAGGAATTCAACGCAGTGTTGAGAACCCACCTTGAGATTTAGAACGACTGAACATGATGCCTCCAGCTCAGCCCATGGGGAACAGGACCCAAGAAGATACCCATAAGTGATAGACAAGCAACATGGGAACTTGAACTTCTGTGTGACTTAAATGACTTGACGTTTGCTATATATTACTTACATATTAGACTGTGATTCCTCTATAATGCAAGCTACAGAAGGGCAGGGATATTTGTCTATTATTTACACTGATTTTTCCACGGAAAAAAATTTTTTTCCGTGGAAAAAGGTGTAAATAACAGACATTATCAAGCACCTAACAGGCATGCAACAAATATTGATTGACTAAGTCAACTCGTAAACATACAGACACAAGTAATACTGCTAGCTCTATATTCGAGTCATGTTGAAGGTGGGGATTTTTAAATCATAATTGCATTTCATGAACTAATATTTGGGGAGCACAGGTATGAGTATACTGATATATATCAATGCCACAACTATGAGGAAAATTTCAGCCTCATCTTGGATCTCACATGGACTTAGTGTTGGGGATCCAGGAATCACTCAAGAAAGCCTTTATTGTAATTATAATGATAAAGAACAAGTCAGTGGTTGCTGGGGATTGAGATGGGGCTGTGATTACAAAGAGATAGAATGAGAAAGTTTTTTTGGTTATTCTGTATGCTGATTATGATGGCGGTTATACAACTCTTTACATCTATTAAAATTCACAGAATGCTGGGGGTGCCTGGGTGGCTCAGTCAGTTAAGTGCCCAACTCTTGGTTTCGGCTCAGGTCATGATTTCAGGGTTGTGAAACTGAGTCCAGCATCAGGCTCCATGCTCAGCACAGAGTTTGCTTGTCCCTTCCCCTCCCCCTCCTCCCCTCCCTTCCCCTCCATCCCCTACTTGTGCTGGCTCTCTCAAATAAATAAAATCTTTAAAAAATAAAATTCATAGAATGCTGCACAAAAAGTCAATTGCTTTAAAAATAAAATATTTGCCATTAAATGACTACTAAATGGATATATTACTAAATGGCCAGCCAATGAACTAGGACCCCCCTCTCTTAGACTAACCCCTGCCTCCATACTTGATTAGATTTCCAGGAATACCATTTATATTTGATATTCCATCCCCATCACACCCTTCAGGGCAAATGACAATGAGAAGGCACCAAGCTGGACCAATCAATTCTCTCTCAGATATTTGAAATTGGGACTGTAGCCACAAGTCAACCTCCAAGAGTAACTGGAATGGTAACAACACACCCTATGGCTATGAGCCAGCCATACTCTTAAATAGAGGCAAAAGTTGAGAAAGCTGGCTTGCAGGGTAAAAGGAAGAAGGATGCAAACCTGCCAGAAGTGGACATGAAGGAAATGAGAAAAAGAGAAAGAGAATCAGACATGTTGACTGACTGATTTCATGGTTCCTCTTCTTAAAATCTATCTACCTTCTCAGTCTTCATTGCAATGAGCTATTCTACACTTCTCTAATATAACTTTGCTTACGTTTCTATTTAATCAACCTCAAGTAATCCTGTTTCTAGGATCATAGACTCTAAGTTAATCTATGTGCCATTAATTACTAGCTCCACCACCTTGCGTTGGCAAGACAATTTGGGCAACTCAACCTCTCTGTGCCTCGGTTTCCTCATTTTTTAAAGAAGGATAACAGTACCCTCCAAAGGGTTGTGAGGATTAAATGAGTCCATGTAAGGTTGTTAGAGAAATGCCTGACATATAGTAAGAACCCAAATACTGTTGTTGGTATTTTTGTTTTCCTTCTCCATCTCCTTAATACTA
Source organism: Ursus arctos (assembly GCF_023065955.2). Lineage (NCBI taxonomy): Eukaryota > Metazoa > Chordata > Mammalia > Carnivora > Ursidae > Ursus > Ursus arctos. The sequence continues at coordinate 78,371,770 of NW_026622874.1, read as the reverse complement.
ACACAGATTTACCAGAATCTGTCTAGATCCCTACTCCGACTTCATAGCAAGCAACAGCAATAATCATCCATGTTTTGCAAGGTGAGAGGACTAAGTATGGAAAAATATCTCATCCATTCTAAGAACCTCAAGATCTCCCCCAAAACATGAAAGAGTTCCTTAAAATAATAATTCCAATATAATGCAAAATTATGAAAATCAGGAGTTTTATTATATTTCATTAAAGTCTGGTAAGATCTCCTACACAGTTATATCACACAGTGCCAAAATGACATTCAAGACCATTCACTAAGTTTGTTCCTATCCTCTGTGTGGCATGAATATAGTGGGGAGTTGTAGATGACATCTTACACCCGCATTGTAATTTAGAGTTTACAAAATACTCCCTTGGATTCTATTTCATTTTGATCTCTATGACAGCCCTTTGAGGCAGGTATTATTGTTGAAATTTTACAGATGAGAAAATTAAGGTTCAGAGAGAATCCAATGTCATCCAGCTACTTAGTGTAATAACTAGGATGGAGATCTTCTGGCCTCATGAATTAAGCTTTCGCAATAATCATAATTATGCCCACAAACAAATAGCTCTGCAGTTGAAGATGTTTTCCTCACTTCTCAGATTCTACTACAAACTCACATGTTCCAGGCCCATACATTTAGTGCTCGCAGTCATACAATCTGGTAAGCAGACTATCCTCATTGTATAGACTATGTACAATGTACGAAGAGCAGTAGAGGCTCTGCACAGTATTATCTTCTACAGGGGATTTCATTTTCTTCTGGCAGCCACAGATTATGAGCAGGTCACCTTGCTTTGGCAGAGACTGGGTTTTAGGTTTTGTAGTACATCCATGGAATTTGCTGGCCTTACCATGCCCCTGGTCATCCTGAAGTAACTGTGAAACGCTCTTCTGAAGTTTCAGTGCCAACTAGGTGGCAATACCTTGCAGGGCTCGGGCAAGGTTCTCCGAAAGGTTGTATATATGCTGAATCAGCATCCAATATTCAGTGCTGTTTCTATCATGCCTAGGATTTGAGTCCAGGAATCAAGGGATGACAAGAATGACTGACTGACTCTGCAGGTGATTCAGACATCATCAGGGCTACCCTTCACCATACGCCTGTGGACCAGGCTGCAACTTCTCAGTGCCTCAGGGGTGGGGCCACTGTGAGAGCTGGGGGCAGGGCTTCCCTCCAAAGCCCAGGAGGTGGGGCTGCCCTGGGGGTGTTACGCTGCCCCAGTGGGCCCAGAAAGAGAATCACTGAGTCAAAGATGATTATCTCCAGATGTAAGCTCTAATGGATTTTGCCTTGCTAGTTTCTGGACTTTCTAGGGACCCATCACCTTATTCTTCCTTCCAATATCTCCCTTTTAGAATGCGATCATCTGTCCTGTGCCTGTCCCACCATTATATTTTGGATGCACATACTTGTCTTGTTTCATAAATTCACTGCTGGAGAAGAATTTTGCCTCAAGATGAATCATACTGCAGATCTCACCCACCCTTGATTTAGATGATATTTTGATGAGACTTTAAACCTCAGGCTATAGAGTTGATGGTGGAATGGATTAAGACCTTTGGGACTGTTGGGATGGAATGAACGTACATCGGGGTTCCCTTGCTTCCTCAATTAAAAAATACCTGGAGGTAGGTAGTCACCTGCTCCAAGAAACAAATGCCAAAAGTGGGGATGTCAGAATAAAACATATTTTTTATCACAGGGCTCCTGCTCTGGTCTAACGTCCATTCTGCAGACCTTTATAACCAAATTCTTCAATGACTAAATCTCTTTGAAAGGTGCCCAAAGTGGGCCTACCTTCCACCCATTTGTCTCCTTTGTGATGAGTAACTAGCACTATAGACATATCATGAGAAAGCGGGGTGAAATTCAGGTGGGCAAGGAGACAATTCTCTAACCATAAAAACATTAAAAGCGTGATGTTGCTAAAAACACTCTGAGAAATAATTCTTTGGAAATACCTATTATCCAAATCTCTGTATAACAGATTTAAAAGAGAACTGTGTTTGTACAAACTTTATCAATTAAGAGTGCTACAATCACTATTTCCAATCAGGGAGAAAAATATATATATACATATATATACAGTTTTCTTAAAGCACATACTTAGAGCCACAGAATAGATTTTGAGTGTAAGTTAAAGCAGAAAAAGCTGCAGGGTGTCTCCCTACGCCTTATCCAGTTATATCAGTGAGAAGCAGGGTATGAAGGTAAAAAGTCCCTTTAAGCACCCTTCAGAAGATTTGCTTATTCCTAGCATCATGTGCCCATCAACTTGCCAGTCTCCTATAAGGTCTGTTTTCTTAATATTGAAAATGATATCCACACCGTCCTGTTATCAGCTTCCCTGAGTCACCCACTCCTTTGAAATTCAAACAAAATTAGCTCAAGCCACATACCATATGCTGTCGAAAAGCTCAGTGTTGATCCCCATCTCTGTGGAGATTCTTCAGATGTAGGGACAGAACTGTCACTATCATTTAAATAATCATTTCTGGCTCAGAATCCCACAGTTCAGGGGAGACCATTTGGTTTATGGATAAGCACACTTTCTGTCCATTTCTGCACTGTCACCAGAGACTGATCTCCACCGCTTCAATCCTGAGTGTAGGCGTGGCAGATTTTTACTGAAAGTCTGGACAATGACTACAGCACAGCCAAAAATGTAGCAGTAAATCATCTCACTGTCTCAAAATTCCTTCAACCTCTTCAGGTGCCTGGTTCAGTTGGTTGAGCATCTGATTCATGATTTCAGTTCAGGTCATGATTTCAGGGTCAAGACCCTCTTCAGGCTCCAAGCTCAGTACAGAGTCTGCTTGAGATTCTCTCTCTCTTCCTCTGCCCCTCCCCCTGCTTGTGCTTGCTCTCTCTCTCAAAAAATAGACAAAATCTTTAAAAAAAAAAAATCCTTCCAACCTCTTTATCTGCCAGCAGGATGTTCATGGGCCATGCAGTTCAGCCCATTCTCTCTCCTTCCTCCTCTTCGCCTTCCCTCTGTTCCCTGCAAGCCGTAACTCCTAAGTTACTACTAATCTCCTATGCAACCCAGTTTTCAAGGTACCTTTATTTCATGATCTCCTTTCTAACTTAACATCTCACCACCTTCTAAACTCATGGGGTCTATTCTCCTAAATAACAGGAGGTCTCTCCCCAAAAGAAACCCAGCTGCCAGATTTAAAATGATTAATTTTTACCCTGTTTCAATCCTTCTACTTCTAAATGCAGCCAGTAGATGGAACCTAATCTGTGCCAGGCACTAATACGTAGTGGGTGAACACAATAAAGCTCCTAATTTCATCAAGCTCCCAAGTGGGAAGCTCAACAAACCATTATTTGTTTGGGAGAAAAATACAGTAAGGTCTTCTACATTAATGAACGAGCACAGGGCATCACTTCCACATCAGTGATTTGGAACTTTGACTTTTACACATAATAATGTTTCCCTCTTCTGAGAATACCCACCCAGGCCCTCATTTTCTATAAACAGGGAAGCCACAAAGTACAGAAAAAACATTCCTAACAGAAAGCTGGAAGCTCATGGCTAATAGGTAACTCTAATTCTTCTGCTAGATTAACCAGCCAACTACCAGTTCTAATTATATCAGATAAGAAGGCTTCTACTGCATTTTTCCAAATAAAAACAATTTCTCCCTAAGTGCAACTCTAATGCCAGCTGTTGAAAAAAGTACTTCTGTTTTTTTCCTACCACAGACATGACTGGATTCTTCAGGAAGACTTTGCCAGGACTGCAAAAAATCCACCTCCTACTTATGGTAGAATATAATGCCAATCTCTATTTGCAGGAAGGAAACTTAAGTGGTTGTATCAGCTATCAGTTACCTATTTCCGAATAACAGCCATAAGCATTTATTATTGCTGAAGAGTCTGTTGGTGAGCAGGGAAGTTCTACTGATACGAGCAATGTTTGGGTGACTTCGTCTTGTATCTGCGGTTAGCTGGCAAAGTAACTGAGAAGTAGCTGGTCAAGGACAGCATCGCATGTCTTATGGTGGGTTGGCTTTGGGCTTGTTGAGGAGTGACTGAAACCTATGAATCTCTACATCTATCGGGCTAGTACATGGCAACTAGACAGAGTTCCAAGAGAAAAAGTAGAAGGAACAGGGCCTATTGAGGTCTAGATTCAATACTGACACACTGTCCACTGCCCAATGTAACTTATAAGGTAAGTTCAGATTTAGAGGAAAAGAAACAAGATCTACCTACTTATGAAAGGTGCTACATGCAAAGTCATAGAGCAACAGTTGTGGATACAGGGAGGAATGGAAAACTGAAGCCATTATTGTAATCAACATACCACACTGGTTGAGGCTGCATTGTCAACCTTTCTTGTATTGATCTCAAATTTATCTGGAAATTTTAGTACTTAGAAGAAAGTCAGTGGGTTCCCTTCCACTCCAAACATAGAAAGTCATGAGAGACAGCTGCTCTCACACAAAGAATCAAAACAAGTCACTTAAGCCATACCAAAAATTTGAACCCACATACATGGATGCATGCGCGCACACACACACACACACACACCCTGAAAGAACAAACCTCCAGAAAATGAGAGGCCCTTTACACAAGCAAGAGACCCAACACTGCCATAATCTCTGGTGATGCTGCAGAGAATGGGAAAAGGGGGAAAACATTAAATTTCTAAAAAAGTTTAACAGCCCTGTGAATGTTGGCATGAGAAATTAGAATTTCAAGGAGCCCCAGCCACCAAGCAAGTTCCAACTCATCTACTAAATACTTACTCAAAGGTCCTGGTGGGAGCTGTGCCCCAAAAGTAGGAGTAGAGAAAGAGGTGAGAAAAATCACCCCTGAAACGCATCATTCCTGAGGAAAACTAGAAAATATTCTGGACTGAGTCATAGTGAAAATGTTAGAACATATCCAAATTTATGAGATATAGCTTTAAAAATGCTTACAGGAAAATTTAGGGTATCAAATATTTATTACTTGAAACATATACAGTTCTAAAATAAAATCAATAATCTAAGGCAGGAGTCAGTAAACTATGGCCATGGGCTAAATCCAGTTTCTTGTCTGTTTTCATAAATAAAGTTTTATTAAACGAAGGCACACTCACTCATTTACATTTTGTCTATGGCTGCCTTCAGACTGCAATGGAAAAAATGGGGTAGTTGTAACAGACCACATGGCCCACAAAGTCTCCATTTACAATCTATTCCTTTATTTTCAATCCCTTGTGTAAGTTTTCACCTTAACAAATGAGAACAAAGTAAGTAGAAGAGATGAAATCATAAAGAGCAAAAATTAACAAAGTATAAAATAGGAAACAATAAGAGAAAATATATGAATCACAAGTTGATTCTTTAACAAGACTAATAAAATTGACAAATCATTACCACGACTGAAGCAAAAAGAAGATATAAATTATCAAGAAGAGGAATTAAAAGAGGAACATCATTACAGATCACATAGACATTTTTTTCTTTAATGGTCGGGGAGTTTTTTGATTAATTTAATGTCAAAATCAAAAACTTACATGAAATAGATCCCTTGAAAAAATAAATTATCAAACTTCACATAAAAAGGAAAATCTAAATATCCTCATATGTGTTAAAGAAACTGAGTTCAGAGTTAAAAACCAAAACTTTCCCATAAACTTCAGGCACAGATGTTGTCACCAGGGAATTCTACAAACATTTAAAGAAAAATAATAACAATTCTACACAGCCCTTTCAAAAAAATAGAGAATGAAACACTTTCCAACTCATCTAGGAGGTCAGCGTAACCCTAATATTGACACTTGACAAAGATTATTACAGAAAAGAAAATCACAGATCAAAATATCTCATGAAGAAATGCAAAAATCCTCATGAAAATCTCAGCAAACATAATTCAATATTTTTAAAAGTTAATGCAAGTAGGATTTATCCTAGGAATCAAAGATTGATTTAATATTCAAAAAATCAATTAATGTAATATACCACAGTGGCAAAAGAAAAGAGAAAATCATATTATCATTCCAACAGGTGCAGAAATTCAATACCTTTGTGTGATTAAAAAAAAAAAAACGTCAGCAAACTAAGAATAAGGGAAAAAACTAAGCTGAATAACAAATCTATGAAAAACCTGTAGCTACCACCATATCTCTTACCATCTTTAATGTTAATCCTTTCCTCCCAGATTAAAAACAAAGCAATGATGTTTTTCTTACCACTTGTACTCAATAATATCCTGGAAATCATATACAATGCAATAAAAAGGAAATAAAATGTATAAAGATTAGAAAAGATAAAATTCTAGTTATTTACAGACCACATTATTGTGTATATGTAGACTGTCCAAAGGAATCTACAAAACTACTAAAACTAATTAGTAAATTTAACAAAGTCATAGGACACAGACTGACATAAAAAGTGATTTTATAACCACACATAACCAATAAACAACTGAAAATTGAAATTTAAACACACACTAGCTCTTTCCCTTTTCTTTCCCCTTTCTTTCCTGAAGAGCTCTGTCCAAAAACCATTCGGTGGGCCTGAACACAGTTAGGCATCTCTGCAGGGAGGTGGGGTAAAGTTGTTACGGGACAGTATATGGTGTTGAAACCCAAGCATAGTAAAGAGAGTATTTACAAGACAACATGGTTCGTTACAAAGTGTCAGAGTCTGAGCAGAGCGAAAGGGTTGTCTGCACAGAGGAAGGTGGGTAGGTTCAGGGCCCTAAAGCTCATGTAGGTTGAACAGGACATCCAAGTGGGAGGGAAGCCCAGCACAAGGTGCTGGAGTCTGAGTAGGGTGAGCGGGGGTGGCAGCAATAATGGGAGAACGGTACCCACACAGGGAGTGATCAAATAAGTAAACATATTGAGGGTCATGGGAGTTAGATTTCTCACTGTCATAAAGAGATGTACAAATATGAAAAGGGAGAAAATGAGAATGAACTCCACAGTGTCAGATGGAATTAAACGCACTGGTGTAAACCAGTGGTTTTCCATAAATATAGACAGGTAGCTATATAAACAATATATATAGTAATGAGCATACCTAAGGCCCAAGAGTTGCTTTCTGAACACCATTCTGAAATAAAGGGATGAAGAGCTTTTTGGATAAAAGGCCGATTTCAGGTCTAAAGCAAGAAAAGTAAAAGATGAGCCTGGTACCTTTTTTGTTAGGAAGGAAGGAAGTAGTTAAAAGCACAATGCACCTATGTCAAACAGACATGGAGACCAGCTTGAAGGTGCTCCTATCAGCCCAATCTGGGATAATCTGAGCATCAAAATAAAGAATGATATTAATGAATTAAAGTCTATTAAATAAAATAGGAATGCATTTAAAAATAGGAATGCATGAGCATATGTTGATAAAAATGAATAGTTTTGAAGTTTGATGAAAAATAGGACACTCTCAAAATATCACTAAACAAATGTTGATTACAAAGGGATAAGTAGTAAATTTACAGTGGAGAAGTCTAATAGACACTACCTTAATCAATCAAATAAACATCAATTGAAGTAAAAATCCTCAGTAAGAGAACAAATCAAAACAATGTGCCGCTTGACAGGATGCAGTAAGAATAATACAGCCCTGCTTCCATGATATTTCAGCCAAAGATGAATAATCTAAATCTAACCAAAAGGAAAAATCAGACCCATCCAAAGCCTATAAAATAATCATAAAATTTGTCAAGGTCATAAAAATCAAAGAAAGACCAAGGAATTATTTCAGATGAGTACAACAAAGTGCAACACATGATTCTGGATCAGAAACTTGTCCTATAAGGAGCATTTTGAAGAAGTTGACAAATCATAAATGGAGTCTTAAAGATTATAGGTTAACAATGTACACATGCTTATTTCCCGATTTTGATGGTTGCATTGTGATTAGTAAGGGAAACACCCTTGTTTTTAGGAAACAAATGCAGAAGTATTAGGGGATGGTATGATATCAGGTTGACAAATTACTCTCAAATGCTTCTAGAAAAAGTTTCTTTGTTCTCTACTAAAAACTTTTTGGAAAGTTCGAGGTTCTTTCATAAAAAAGAGAAACAGTGTAGTTTTCAAGAATATCAAGAGTGTCAAATATGCTGGGGTAAATCTAATGAAATATGTATATGACATACCTACCAAAAAAAAAAAAACAACCCACAGTATTTCTGAGAAAAGGTAAAGGCCTGAACAGTTATACAATGTTCATAAATGAGAATACTCACTGTTGTTAAGACAGTCATTGTCCCTAAACTGATACACAACTTCAACATCATTCCTATCAAAATTCCAGCAGGCTATTTATTACAAATACACAAGATAATTCTAAAATTTATATGACAGTACTACAGATCAAGAATAACGAAAGCAAAATTGAAAAAGATTAACAAAGCTGGAGAACTAACACTATCTGATTACAAGTCTTATTCCATAGCTACAGTAATCAAGACAGTTTCATAGGATGGTAGGATAAAAAAAAAAAAGAACTAGATCAATGAAAAAGACTAGACTATGTAGAAATAGATCCACGTTTACATGGTCAATTGATTTTTCCTAAAGATGCCAATTCAGTTGTATGGGGTAAAGAACATCTTTAACAAATCTTGCTAAAATGACTGAATTCTATACAGGGGAAATAATGAACCTTGATTCCTTTTCTCTATATAAACAAAAGTTAATTCAATATGAATCATGTGCTTAGACATGAAATTCAGAAATTTAACACTTCTAGAAAAAAAATATGAGAATATTCTCATGACCTTGGATAGACAAAGATTTTTTTGAACAAGACACAAAAAATACAAACCCTAAAAATTAAATTTTGAAAAATTAGACTTCATCAAAATTAAAACTTTCCACCCATCAAAAGACACCATTGTAACAATGATAGGGCAAGGCAAAAATTAGGAGGTATATTTACAACATCTATATATAACAATGGACTCGTATCCAGAATACACATACACAAAAACGTTAAGTGAACAATTCAAGAAATAAGCAACCACATTTTTAAAAATTCACAAAATACTTCAACAGATGCTTCACAAAAGAAGATATACAAATAGCCAACCAGTACTTCAAAAAGGATTCAATATCATTAGTCCTCAGGGAATGTCAATTAAAGACCATAACCAGTACTTGCAGCCCACAAGAATGGCTAAAATAAAAGACTGACAATGCCAAACATTGGCAAGGACGTGGAACAGCTGGAACTCTCACACACTGCTGGTATGTGTAGAAATGTCACCATCACTTTTAGAACTATGTGTCAGTTTCTTATAGAAGTTGAACAGATGTGTACCCTCTGGTCCATTTGTTCTTCAACTAGATATTTACTCAACAGAAATGAAAACATGTTTACTCAAAATCTTATATAAGGGGAACTTTCTTGGCCTCATGGATTAACTGTTAAAAGGTGGCAACAGGGGCTCCTGGGTGGCACAGCGGTTAAGCGTCTGCCTTCGGCTCAGGGCGTGATCCCGGCGTTATGGGATCGAGCCCCACGTCAGGCTCCTCCGCTATGAGCCTGCTTCTTCCTCTCCCACTCCCCCTGCTTGTGTTCCCTCTCTCGCTGGCTGTCTCTATCTCTGTCAAATAAATAAATAAAATCTTAAAAAAAAAAAAAGGTGGCAACAATGCAAATACCCATCAACTGGAGAATGTTGAAGCCTTAAATGGATTAATTACTATTCACCAATTAAAAGAATGAGCTACTAATACACATGACAATATGCATGAATCTCAAAAACAAGCATGTTAAACAACAGAAACCAAAAAAAAAAAAAAAAAGTCCAAACCACAAGAATAAGCATATATATGGAATCATCGGTATAAGACAACACTAATCTAAGATGACAGATGTCAGCAGTGGTTGCTGGTAGTGGGAGGTGAAGCCGCAACTGACTGAAAAGGAGCTTAAGGGTTCCTGGGATGATGGAGATCTGTGTCGTTTTGAGTAGTGATTTCACTGGTGTATGTAATTATCAAAACTCAGTGTATTTTCCTGTATAATAATTACATATCTCAGTGAATAAAAGAAGGTCCTTTACTATAAATGTCTGGTTCAGGACCTATCTCAGATAAGCGAAATGTTCAGTGTTTAGAATTCTTCCCTGCAGAAGAGCACAATGTTTGAAAAATTAAACGCTAAGGATATGTATAATACATCAGTATGCACATTTGCAACTCAGTGCTTCCAAATAGTTGCTACCCAACCAAACAAATCAGGAAAAGAGAGCCATCACAATTCATGTGTAATTGGCCAGCCCCCCATGATGTCCCGGGTTGTATCCAACTGCCAGCAGCACCCTGTCCGTGACTTGGGGACCATGCAGTCACAGCTACATCACTGAAGCTGAGAGCACTACCTTGCAAGTCAGGCAGACCGGGGCCCAAATTCTGCCTCAGAAATGCCCTACTGTAGCTTCATGCTCTTCTTTAATAGTTCTGTGAGCCGTAAGTCTAGTGGTGAATGGGTAGATAGTTCTCATTTCAATCTGTTAGAGGGCCCTACTTGAGACCTCCTCATTCTAGGTCTATCCTAAGGCTCACAAGATGTAGCATCAGCTCCAGTGACACAGGCCACACCTGAATTATAAATGCATACTTCACTTAGCCCCTCACACCCTCAGCCACCCTTTCCCCTCTTTTGGAAACACCAAACAAATAACCGAGATGACACACCAAGTGGCGACGATATTGGAAAGTGCAGCCAGAATGTAAAATGCCTTCCTTGAACAGGACTGTCAAGGGGCAAATAGACACTTACTTATTTTGGGGTTATGTGTGATCTAGGATGCCACTCCATGGCCCTGGACTCTCATTCAAGGCACCTGAGGCATGCAATTGTTCGACAGGCTTAAAATACATGAATCTATTTCCAAAGACGGAGACAGACATCAAGGCCCTCCTGAGTGTGTAGAACAAAGAGCAAAGAGCAGAAGAAACCAGCAACAGAGGGTAAGCCCACAGACAGCTGCTGCTGCATTTGTCTTAGAGCAGAAGCAAAGAAAATGCTCCTTTGACTTTGGAAAACTTTTCATACCCTCCCCCATAACTGCCAAGCTACCCCACACTTCCTCACTAAAGCCCCAGATGCCCATATCTTCCAGGATATAGATGTAATCCTCTTTTCTTTCTTCGAGGCAGGGCAAGACCTCCAGATTTAGTCACTACTGCTACGGGTACCATGAGATGGTTTGCTAAACCAGGAAGAAGCCTGAGTAGCAGCAAGGTGGCAGGACGTTCCTTCACAGAGAGCCACATGATCCTAATTCATTCACACACTTTCCTCTGGGCAAGCCAACAATTTAAAACCTTCCAACGTGGGTCTTCCAGGAATTACAAAAGTGGGAGTGCATCCAGATTTGAGGACTGGTGGCCCCTGTTCCCTGGTGCCACCCCAGCTGGAAGATAGCCAGGAACTGGTTACAGAGCCTCTTTGACAGAAATGGAGATTAGCAGGTGCTAAAGACAGATTAGCAACTACATGAGCTTCTCACTGGCATAATCAGTATTCAAAAAAAGGAAGGTTTTGGAAAGAAGGTGGGCAGCTGCTGGGAGTCTTCTCTGACAAGAAGAAATCTGTCTGCATTTACCAGGCCTGTGCAAACTCAAGAAACCAAAGCATAAAGGTAGCCCATTAACAGACTCTGTAGAGGGCAGGCACTCAGGCAGAATGTGCATCTGAGATAAGACGGGGTCAGAGCAGGTTTGGTTTTGTTTTCCAGGCACTTCCTGGGGACGGATGGAGGAGGTTTCACTTCTGTCCTTTCCTTTTTGTCCTGACTCGAGTTCTGACTCTAGTGCCAACACACCTGGGGTTGGTGCAGTACCTTCTCTCTGCACCCTGAGGTCTGGCCATTGGGCTGGAGGGCAGAGGGGAGAGTTTGAACAGTCTCAGCTGAAACAATGTCGTCTTAGTCCATTCGGGCTACTATAACAAAAATACCAAAGACTGGGTGGCTTAACCACTAACCTTCTCTTACTCACAGTTCTAAAGGCTAGAAAATCTAAGGTCGAGCTGCAGCAGGTCCTGTGTCTGGGAGGAACCCTCTTCCTGGTTTGCAGATGGCTGTCCTCTCCTTGTACTCTTACTTGGCAGAGAGAGAGAGAGGACATCTCCCTTGTCTCTTCTTGAAGGACAGTAATCCCACTCATGAGAGCTCCACCTTCATGACCTAATTACCTCCCCAAACCCCCACCTCCTAACACCATTCCATTTGGGGTTAGGCAGCAACATATAAAATTTGGGAGGGACACAAACATTCAATCCATAGCAAATACCAAATACATAGTCAGCTAGATTTTTAGAGCAAAAGAAAAAAAAAAGATTTATTAAAGCACCTGCTTTGTGCTGTGCATTTTATGGGGCCCCTTTCATTCATTTTATGTTAACCCAAAGGACAGAGTAACCCAAAAGACCTAGCCCACATTAGTTGATTTGGCATAAGGGAAACTAAAGACAGACTGAGTTCTCTGTTTCTTTCCCATGGTTTTGTATTTCCTTCTTAATGCTATTTTGAATTTGTTTGGGCTCAAATTATATTACACCCTTGTCATCTCCATTAGCTAAAATGTATTTATGGCTGATTATGCATGCAGAAAATAAATTAAATATCTGAATAACATTACCAGTAATTGGTGAAATTGCCTTATGTTTTCACATCCTTACAACAAAAAAGGCATCAACAAATGACCGGGAAAACAAAAGGATAATCCATTATAATTGTCCATATTACCATAGAGATAGGACAGACACAATTATGGGCAATTTCAGTGTCTAAAAATCAAGTGCGATGAAAACTATATTGAAGTTAACAAAAAAAGAATTACTTTAACTGGGGCTTTAAAACAACTGCTGGTCAGGATAAAAGGGAATAGACCCTGCTCTGAAAAATCAGCCGCTGACTTGGAAGCTGACACTGAATCTCTTAAGTTCTACAAAATATAAACCGCGGCTGAAGTGCTCATTTAGATCTGCCTGAGTGATTCTTCACGATACCGTCGCCCTTCAGACACCGCTGGTTTACTGGTGAAATATTTATGCTGATTTAGGGAGAGACTCTAATATGTTTCAGCTTCTAAACACCTAAGTACCACCCCAGCAAAGCCTGATACATATACTAGATTAGACTGGCTTAATCTCTCCTTCAGTTGCATATCTGTGTTTTTTGAAAATGATATAAATTTTAAATATTTACCACTGTAATTATTTTATTATGGTACAGGTACTGACCAGTTGGGAAGGATGCCAGCTATCGTATCAGAGCAGAATTTGGGACCCCTCTTGTGTAGGCAGAGGGCCCCAGTCACTGGGGTGCAGAGAGAAGCTGCCATATACCAACCAATATGGAAGTCTTTTAACGTTTTAACAATGGGGCAACCGTTTCGGTGTGTCCCGCTACATCAGCACCACACAGACACACAGATGAAAGACCCAAGTCTGGCCTCTCACTTTGCCTCACTTATCCAGGTGGCCCCGCTCAGCACCTTGCCAAATGGACACCCCAGGAACGTGCATCCCCGCAGAGCTCTGGCAGGTAATATGGCAGCCCGAGCCAAAGACCTTTTGTACAAGAACACACCTTCACTTTCAGCACTGACAGCTTGAAAACCCCAGTCCTGCCCATAGAACACAGCAGCTGGGGCCCAAACACAGCACCATTTTGACTGTTAAAGCCAAAAACATGTGAGATTTAAAAGAAAGTCTCCAAATCTACCAAAGGGAATCTAAAGAATAAAACAAATCAACAAAGAGAGATGCGGCAGGGCCTGTATCTTGAGAGAAACAGAACCTTTCCATTTCATTGTCAAAGTGAATTTTATAAAGTGCAGATCCAGTCATGCCACTCCTCAAAAGTCCTCGATTGCCAAACCTTTACTACGGCACCCAAGGGACTTGCCTCCCTTTGTTTCTTGCTGCTGACACCCTCTATCTAAGCAATACTGAACCCACTGTGGTATCAGAACACATCGTATACTCCCACTCCATGGAGTGGGCACTCCATTACAACCCATGTCTTAAGTCTTGGAATCATTTGCTAGAAAAATCACCTAGTTGACTCCATCCAAGTGTCCTGAAAAACACAAGGCTTGGTACCTATTAGGTCACAATAATTTGGGCCCAATAGACAATTCCATTTAATCACCAAAAACGGTGCCCAGACTATCATAAATCTTTGGGAAAATAAAGATATGTCTAATATACTCTAAGGTCACATGATCAAAAATGAGCAGAACTGAAAATTAAAAGACCACCATATCACGGTGGAGTGGTGAAGATGCGGAAGAATTGGAACTCTCATATATTACCAATGGGAATGTAAAATGGTACAACAACATGGACAACAGTCTGGCAGCTTTTAAAAAGTTAAACATAAACCTACTATATGATCCAGGCTTCCCAGTCTTAAATATTTATCTAAGAGAAATTAAAGTGTATATGCATACCAACTTTTTACACAAATGTTCATAGAAACTTTATTTGTAATAGGCAAAAACCAAATGTCCTTAAACAAGTGAATGGATAAACAAACGGTGGTACATGTATGCAATAGAATACCTCCCAGCAATAAAAACCAATGAACTACTGATACATAACAACATCGATGAATTTCAAAGCAATGATGCTAAATGAAAATAACCAAGCAAGAAGAGTATATGCTATATGATTCCACCTATACAAAATTCTAGAGAATGCAAAGTCATCTATAGTGACAGAAAGCAGATCAGGGCTTCCTGAGGGATGGAAAAGGGAAGGACAGGAAAGAGAGACTATAAAGGGGCAAGTGGAAATTTGGGGGGGGGGGTGATTACTATATTCACTATTTCTATTATGATGATGGTTTCACAAGTATATAGACAGGTCAAGACTCATACATTACATATATATATATATATATATAGTTTTAGTGTTCTTTTTTTAAAGTAGGCTCCAGGCTGGGCAGAAGCTTGAACTCATGACCCTGAGATCAAGACCTGAGCTGAGATCAAGAGTCAGACACTTAACCGACTGAGCCACCCAGGTGCCCCTCAAATTCTATACTTCAAATATATGCAGTTTATTTTATGTCAATTTTACTTCAATAAAGTTATGAAAAATATTTAAAATTAAGTCTATGCTTTATGAGAACTCAGTCATTGTGGTTTAGGGAATGCTCCGATTTTAGAAGTAGAGGTTAGAGACTGAGAACAGTCACCCTTTAGAGGAAGGATAAAATATAAGAAAAAAAGTCTAACAGTTAAGGCTGCCCAATGATAAAATACACTGGCCTCATAGGTAGTGAGTTGCCAGTCCCTGGAAGTATTAATCTGATGACCACTATTAGTCCTAGAAATGGATTTCTGCTCGGGTTGGGCAATTCTCGTACACGATCCCTGAGATTCTTGTAAACTCTAGATTCACTCATTCGCTGAGAGGGCGCTGGCAGGGTACATTTGCTGGTAGCAAACTCCCTGTTACGACGCTCACAAAAACAACCATTAGGAATTTTCCTCAAGAATAAAAGAAGTGAAAATAATTCAAAGGACTAGGACTTCAAAGTGGAGTTGAAAGGAAATCAGTTCTTCAGATATAGGAATTACAAGTGAGTACAAAGAGAACAGGGAGTGATGGAACTTTGGAGAGAGGGTGGCTGGGTGGCAGATAGTCTGGGTGTGAGAATATCCGGGAGCGGGGGGCAGCACTAGGGTCTAGAAAACCTAGGGGGTTGATGTAAGAAACTGAGAAACAGAGGTCTCAGCAGGGGCGGGAAGTCTGGGGTCCAGGGATATTTTATCACAGATGCTGATGGACTTGATCTAGAATCATCTTTTAAAGAATAAAATACAACCCCATGTTCAAAAGCTTCCAATAGCTTACTGTCGTACTTAGAATACCATTAAAATTCTTTACCAGGGTTGCATGGGTACTGCTAAGTAAAAATTGCAAGACGGAGAGAAACGTACAACAAAAATGGGATGGGATTAAAAACAAAGACAATAAAAACTCCCTGTGTGTGTACGTGGATTCTACATGAGCATTTTACACAAAGGTATCACTCTCAATGATGACACTAAATTAAAATTTCTCCTAAAGCCTGTCCCAGGTCCCCCACAAGCCCCACTCTGGCATATGGTGCTGCTCCGAGCGGGAGACAGGGATAATTGCTGGAAGCAGAGGGGGTCCTTCAAGGAGCAGTTGTGATCCCCACCAGCCACCTGGATGAAGCAATTAAATGATCGAGTGAGTGAATAGTAACAAGATGCCAAAGGGATGAAAACTGACTTGGGTAAAGGGAAAATGAGGTCAATTTCCTCACTCCTGAAAAACAAGGTGAATGTTAAGGGCAGATTCTTCTCTTTATCCCACATCCCCTCCTTGGCTCATAGAGGAGATGATAACACTCTTGTGGGAAAGAGGATGCCAATTCTCTCCACTCCTTTTTCTCCCCCAAAGAAAAGAGGAAAGGACTAAAATAAGTGGTCAGAGGGCAACATCTACTGGATCGTGGTTTCCTTAAGGACAGAGGTAGGACCCACTGTTGACCACTTGCTCTTTGAACACATCCCAGACATACCTTTCCTTCTATCTTCTGTGTCCCAAGGTCTGTAGGGCTCATCCCTATAGCTGGATGAATAACTCAAATCAGACCTGACCTACAAGTTATCTTCAATTCCAGGTTTAACTTTATTCAACCTTTAAACCTTATTCAAGGTTTAACTGGAGACTCTGCTTTGAATGTAGTTAGGGGGTTGGGTAGCTGTCAAGAAAATGGAACCATGTGCTTTGTCGGGGAGCCCATAAGTCAGGATCCTGGAAGGGAAGGAAAGAGACTGGTAGGATATGACTACCATGAAGTCTTGAACAGTGAGAAAAAACAATGGAGTTACACAAAGGAAGAAGCAAATTAGTCTATGAATATACAATGGCCTTAGGCACTCTTCTCTCTCCTGCCAACACCACCACCAATACAACCACTGTGAGGTGCTCACTCTTCTCTCCACTTCATGGGTGATTAAGTGGAGACAGAGCGCTGTGGACTGAATGTTTGTGTCCCCCAAAATTCTTGTGTTGAAACCTAATCCCTTATGTGATAATATTAGGAGATGAGGGCTTTGGAGGGTGATTAGGTCATGAGGGTGGAGCCTTCATGAATGGGATTAGTGCTCTCACAAAAGAGACGCCACAGAGCCCCCTAATCCCTTTCACCATGTGAGGACACAGCAAGAAGATGGCTGTCTATGAATCAGGAAGCAGGCTCTCACCACACATCGAGTCTGTCAGCACCCTGGTCTTGGACTTCACAGCCTCCAGAATCATGACAAATACCTGCTGTGAAGAAGCTACCCAGCTGGGGGGTGCCTGGGTGGCTCAGTCAGCTGGGCAGCAGACTCCTGATTTCGGCTCAGGTCATGATCTCAGGGTCCTGGAATCGAGCCGCTTGTCAGGCTCTGTGCTCAATGGGAAGTCTACTTGAGATTCTCTCTCTTCCTCTGCCCCTCCCCCCCCCACTCTCTGGTGCCCTCTCTCTAAAATAAATAAAATAAATCTTAAAAAAAAAAAAAAAAGCTACCCAGTCAGCTTCATCTAAATGGATGAATACAGAGAGAGTTGAAACAACTGGCAGTGGCACAGGCTAGCTCCAGGGAGCTCTTCATCACTGCATTATTCTACCTCTTTAAATGCATGAAAATAGGGACACCTGGGTAGCTCAGTCGGTTGGGTGACTGCCTTCAGCTCGGGTCATGATCCCAGGGTCCTCGGATCGAGTCCCACGTTGGGCTCTCTGCTCATCGGGAGGCCTACTTCTCCCTCTGCCTGCCACCCCCCCTGATTGTGCTCTCTCTCTCTCTGACAAATAAATAAATAAAATCTAAAAAAAAAAGCATAAAAATATATTATAATGATTACTATGTTATGATTACAATTTGAAAGAGAAAAATACTAAACCAAGTATGCCCAGCAGCTCTCATAGCCAAAAACAGGCAAGAAAAACAGAAAAAGCAGTTTGGTATAGTGGGCAGAGCTCAGAGCGTGGTCTCAGAAGACTAGGGTTCAAGTATTAGTTCTACCATGAAATTTCAGCTCCCTCACATGGGAAACACTTGTCCTGGCAAGGCTCAGCCAAGATCACATACACGAAAGCATTTTACACATGCAGTGCTAGGTCTGAACAAGCAAAAGGCTGATATGCTTGTAAGTCGGTTGTTGTAAGTCGCCAACTTTGAGTTGACCCAGTGGTTCTCCACGCAGGGTGATTTTTTTCTCCCAGGGAACACTGGCCAATGTCTGGAGACATTTTTGTTTGCCACACTTGGGGGAGGGTTTGCTACCGACATCTGGTGGGTAGAGGCCAGGGATTCTGCCAAAGGTCCTACATTGCACAAGACAGCCCCCTACACAACGAATTATCCAGCCCAACGTGTCAATAGTGCCAAGGCTGAGAAACACTGCTTTGGAATCAATTCATGTGTTATAACAATTCAGGAACAGACTTCATGCTCAATATACATTTGTTGAATATTAGTATAGAAAAACAAGGAAATAATCAAGCTCTGCAATATGGTTAATCTGAGAGAGCAATGTCACAATCAGTAAACAGGATGTAAATAAGCCAGGAAGACTGAGGGATAAGCTACATCTTTGCTACTCAAAGTGTGGTTCATGGACCAGCTTCACCCTCACCTGAACACCCGTTAGAGAGAATCCCAGACTCTACCCCAGATCTACTGAATCAGAATCTGAATTTTAACAAGACTCCCAGGTGATTCATAGGTACGTTAATGTTTGAAAAACACCTTCCTAGAGTCTATACCTGATAGCGGGTTACTTCCCAACACCAGCCTTACGTTCCAACTGACTAGCGCAAAACTAAGGTCTCCTGAAGATCAGCCCAGATGAAGTCTCCCTCTTGGCTATAATTCAGCTCTATCCACAGGTGGCATTTCCCCCTGGATGCTCTCCATTTGGATAACAGAGAGTGTGTCCCCCAGGCACAACAGCAGAGCCTTCTCTCTCTTTGTTCACAAAGTAGAGCGCTGAATATAATGAAATATGGCACATGATCAATACCCCCTATGCAGAAACTGTACAGAATGCCACAGCTGAAAGATTCTTTGAAGAGGAAAAGAAAATTCTATTGCAACTTTTATTTGGAGTTTGATTGCTTCATTGCCTCTTGCCCTCCAGGTGAAGGGGTAGCCAAGAAAAATGCATTCTGTGGGAAACTATGAGCTTGGATAACATTCTGAATGTTGCTCAGACTGTGCCCTATTGCACTGAGAAGGGAAAAGAGGTGCCCTGCATCTGCCCCAAAGCCAAACACTTCCCCAATCAGGATTATCTTACTCCTCCTTCAAGGAATAACTGGACATAAGAATTCAGTATTTATCGAGCACCGCTAAGTATGATGGCCCTATTCTAAGTATTTGACATATATTAACTCCTTTAATACCCCTGAGGTATTACATACCCTATGAGGCAGGAACTGTCGATATCCCCATTTCATAGATGAAGAAACTAAGCACAGAGAAGTTAAGTAACTTTCCCAAAGTCAGATATCTCAAAAGTGGCAAAGCCAAGACTTGAACCCACTACATCTGGCTTCAGAGCCAGAGTTCTTAACTCCTCCACCATACTGTTGACATTTAACTGTGCATTAGGGATTCCAAAAGGATTTTATGAGCATCAATAAGATGAAACTTCTTCCCTGATGCCGTACCCAGCCTGATAAAGGGGGAGAGATAAATGAACACAGCACAGCACATTAGGGGCTTGGAGCAAAATGTGTTATTTTCCCTAGTTAGCACCATCACATCCCTCCTCACTCTCTGTCTTTATTCTAATTTGACTCTAGAAACATGTTACAACTTATCAGTTACCTTCTAAGAGGTCATTAAATAATGGTTGAATGAATGAATAAAGTAACTCATGAACGAATGTGGTCCTACAGTGAGATGTGCAGAAAGTAAAGCATTCAGAATACTAGTAGGCTCTTAGAACAAATATCTGCTTTTTTTCCCCCCTGTCCAGCACTATTCCTTGAGGCCCCTCCTTATTCATGGAATTGCTTCTTCCCCACAACTCTACCCATGTGGTTCCCACTAGAGCAGCCAGGCCTCACACCGCAGCACCCGTGGCCTTAGTGGACTGGCCAGGGATGAGCTCCTAAAATGAGCCAGGCCAATCAGTTCCCTTTCTCAGGAGTTTTTTAAGTGAGAGGAAGAAAATCACAACAATCTCTCTAAGGCAGTTAAAACTGTGCAATGAAAAAAATGCAATCTGTTGGCATCCACATTTTCAACCCCAAGGAGAAGGCTTGTCTTAGGTAAGAGAGCTTCATAAAGCATTGTGCTAATGTGAAATCAAGAGCCAAAGAGAAGAGATGGAAAGAAATTACTTATGACATCATTCAAGTCTCTCTTTCCAGACACGTAAGCTCTCTGAGCTTTCATTTTCTTTTTTTGTAATAATAAGGAGAGGAAAGTTACATCTTAAAAGGCTACAGCCCCACCACTGTTGAAGAAAGAAGGGTCTCTAACCAGAGGGCAGCCAAGGAATGGGGAAAGTTGACCCTCCCACCTATCTTCACACTTACAGCCCCTAGCATCAGAAAACAGTTAATAGTTGAGAGAATCTAGTTCCCCCTGTCCTTGAGTTCTACGAAATAGCCTTCTGACTCCTGACCACAGGTGATATGGAGAAGAGTTGTTGTGATGGACAGTATGAACAGGTAAAGCTCTATGTCAGGTGAGTCTCAGGTTTCTCATGAATAAAATGGCAAATGGCATTTTAAATACATACAACTATCCTCCTGTGTCTTTGGATGCCATGAGCCATTTCTCAGGGTCTGCTCACCTGGAAGCACTCAACATTCAAATTCTGCTCCTGTAGGACTGAAAGATCATGCCCTCTTGGCTCCCACCAAACATCTGGCCTCAACAAGGTAGTTTCCCATGTCCATTACAAGGCTATGCTGTCCCTCAGTGAAGAAATACAGTGGTTTCAGTGAGTTCCAACCACAGTATGGTCAATGGAAATAGCCCTTAAAATTCCCTAGGCCCATGATTTTCACATTTTTCTTTGAGGATCCTCAGAGGTCACCTGGGGAGAAGGGGGGGAGTTAAATGGAATGTTCCTTCTACTGGCTTCCACCATTGTAGCTCTATTCTGATGTACTTTATTTAGGTTTAACATGTATTAGGGTTCTCCAGAGAAACAGAACCCATAGGAGATAGACTGATAGACGGTAGGTAGGTAGGCAGGTAGGTAGGTAGGCAGACAAGAAGATGTATTATAGAAATTGTCTCAATTTGTTATAGAGACCAAGAAGTCCTATAATTTGCTGTCTGCAATCCAGAGAACAAGGAACACTGGTGGTATATTTCAGTCCAAACCTAGAAACTTGAGAATCAGGGGAGCCAATGGTGTAAATCTCTTTCTGAGCGTGAAAGCCTAGAACCAGGGGCACTGATGTCTGTGAGCGGGAGAATATGGATGCCTTAGCCAAAGCAGAGACTGACTTTGACCTTCTTCCGCCTTTTGTTCTACTCAGGCCCCCAATGGACTGGTGAGGGAGATCCTCTTTAGTCTGTCTACTGATCCAGATGCTAATTCCTTCTGGAAACACCCTCAAAGACACATCCAGAAATAATGTTTTTACCAGTTAATGTAGGCATCCCTTAGCCCAGTGAAGTTGACACATAAAACTAACCATCGTATAACATGTAATACATTCGGACATTTCCTCTTTTATTTAAAAATTTTAAAAGGCAACCACACCTCACTAAATAAACATCAGGATCTCCTAATGGGTCCCACACTGAACTTTGAAAAACATTACTCTAACACGCGCACAAAGCACTTTCCATCTTGGATTTACTTGAGTTCTCTATATCAAAGATCACAAACCAGTTTCTACCAGACAACAAGGAACGTGTTTCATTTCAGCCCCACATAGGTGGCTAGCACAATGTTTAAAAAATAAAACTCATTTCCCGAAGTTTCAAATGGAGACATATACATTCTAGGACTCTAGCCTTCCTTGGAGGGGTGAGTGGGGAGGGGAGGTTGGGGACAGGAAATAAACTGAAGGTTGTGCAACACGGGGTCTATATTCCCACACAATTGGCTGAAGCTGAGTAGCGGCCAGTGAATTATATGGAGTATGCCTCCTCCAGTTGACCAAGGTCCTTTTTGCTTATGACAATCTCACTAATATGGAAAAAGATCTCTGATTTGCCCCCTCCATCCCAGACCTTTCCCAAAATATAAGTCTGAATAGGAAGCAATTCCGACACCACTTGGGCTCACCCAAAGGTTGCCTTGACTTCCACATGTCAAGCCTCCCACTGCAAATCCTTTCTCACCAGGGATTCAGTGAGTACAGCCAGCTCTCCTTTTGATAAATACACTTTGCTAAGATGCAGGTCAGTGTAATTTCCCAAAAGGTTAGGAGGAGTGACTGCTCAGAGAGGGCTCGCTTATTATTTCAAATGCCAGCCGTCCCATTCTTTAACATTTACTGAGTTATTTACAACTTGATTCCTGCCACACCTGCCAGAGTATCTGACCTACTCCCATCTCCCCTCCAGGCATCATCTCTCCAGCCCTGAAATGGGAGCAAGGGGGCCACAGGGCCATGCCTCCTGGAACCGGGTGGTCTCTAAGCTAAGATAGAGAAGCTACCGTAATGGGTCATTTTTGCACCAAGTCATGCTTAAAAGTGATCAATAAAATTCACCTACTTTGAGGGATGCCAGGTTGTTAATTGTGTCCATGTGGCCACAAATGTTTAGTCCATTTTCAATTTGCTCAGACAGATTAAAAAACCAATACTAATGTTTTAAATGAGTAAGCCTCAAAAACACTTCATTTCTTCTTTAACATGGGCCATGTGTTTGGGTCAGTAATTTCAGTTAAAGAAATCCTTGGGGGGCAAATATTTTTCAATAAAAATGTAATTTAAAGATTTAATAGAAATAAAAATTATAATAAGAGTCCCACCAAGATCTACCATCTCTTCGGTGTTCACTATGTGCTGAGCAGACATGCGCTGTTCAGCTCTTTGCTACGTAGACAGATAGAAAGAGAGAGAGAGATACAGATAGTTGTTTAACTCACAACATCTCTGCAAGTGAGATATCAGAGAATTAATTCCTTTCTACAAATAAAAAACCGTGGCTCAGAGAGCTTCAATACTTTCCACATGGCCACTCAGTCATTACCGGAGCCAGGCCTGGACTTCAGGACCGTCTGTGCTTTCTACCCCATACACTGCTTCTCAATCAAAATTATACCACAAAGCATCTCCTTGCAGCCAGCATCTACATCCACATACACATCAAAGCACCAAGATTACTCAATTAGGTAACTCTGGAAATTTCCCTGTAGTCATGGACTTTCTCCTGGTCTAGAATGAGAAATTCTGGAGCTAGGGTGGGCCCAGACTCCTTCTTCCCCCAGGACCCAGAAGATTGTGGTCTCCCAGCCTCGAGTGTTGAACTCCTCAGCACTGGGGTCAGACTAACCGAGACTGCAGTGTTGCCTTCTGCACTTAGTAGTGATGGGACCTTGGGCAAGTCATTTAATCTCGCTAAGGCTCAGCATCCTCAACTAAAAGAAAGTGGGACACTAACAGTGCCCACCTCACAAGGTTATGGTGGGAGAAAAATAAAAGACTGAGTATAAAGCCCATCACCCTGTGGCCAGAGCTATGATGAATAAGCATTAGATATTATCCTGGTTAGCCAGGATAATATCTAATGAAGGCTGCTGTCTGAGCAGCCATGAGAGCCATGATTGAGAATCTACAAGAACAGAACATTATGGCTTTACTTTTGGGGCAAAATGACCACCATTCATCCCAACCCATATGCACTCTTCTACCCCATCAACCACCCACCACCACCACCTTCTCCTCCACTGCAGAGAGAAGGCCTTAGCCAGGTTTTGAAAAGTAGACAACTGAAGGGCAGCCTTTGTCAGTCTCTCAGTCGGCAGAGTTCGCCCTAGGAAGCCTCAGGCTGTGTGTATCCTAGGCTTGTCCTCCATCGTGCCACCTTCTCCACTGGGCCTCAGCTCTGGGCCCTTTGCTCCTCAACCTATATGACTAAGGAGCTACAACCTCCTCTATACTTACTCTTGGGTCCTAATGAGAGCAGATCGATTTTCCTCAATCTCTCCTTCCCTCCCCCTTCCTCCTTTGCCCCTGCCCCTTCCTTGTACACCCCTTTGTCATTTTTTACTCCAGGATAATTAGGTCCTCTCTAATTTGACATATGAGCTCTCAGATCTGCCCAATGTTATCTGCTTCTTCATCCTAGTTCAGTACTGAACGTGGGCTGGAAGGAAGGAACTCCCCTGTCCCATTAAACATCTTCGCATCATAACATCCCTGTGCCTGAGGTCTGTGTTAGTTTTCTAGGGCTGCCATGACAAATGATCACAAACTTAGAGACTTAAAACAAAAGTATTCTCTCACAGGGTTAGAGGCCAGAAGTCCAAAACCAAGGTGTCTGCAGGGCCACACTTCTTCCAAAGTTTCAAAGGAAGAATGCTTGCCTGTCCCTTCCAGCTTCTGGTACATCTGGGCGTTCCCTGGCTTGTGACAGCACAACTGCCTTCTCTTCCCTCTGGGTCCTTTCTTCCTCTACCTCTACAGACGATACTTGTCATTGGATTTAGGGCCTGTCCTAATCCAGGATGATCCCATCCCGAAATCTTTAACTGAATTACATCTACAAAGACCCTTTTTCCAAGTACGGTCGTATTCACCAGTTCCAGGTGGACCTTCCTTTTGGGGAACCACCAATTTAAGCCGTCCTTGGTACGAATGAGTCCCTGGAGAGCTGTGGCATAGCTTCCTTGCATCATCTGGCTCACCTCACTCCTTCACCAAAACAATGCCAAGACCTAGAGAAAACATCCCATTCTATTACGCAAGCCAGATCTTCCACTCCCTTCTCCAAATTTCACATTGTGCAGAAATCCAAGCCTGGAGGAGGAGCTTGTGAGTGACATGGGGAAATGAAACAGAATTTCAGGAAGATAAAAGGGTCTTGGTCTCCTCCCAGAGCCAATTAGCTGTCCACTCTAACCCATGAGACAGTGTCTGAGCGATGAGCAGACATCAGCACTTCCCAAAACCTATTTCCACTGTGGTAACAAAATTTCTAATTTCAAATAAATCTAGGAAGTGTTGAGTTAAATAAATTCAAACTGGTTTCTTCATTGAAGATCTTGCCAAAGCTCTCAATATAGTAACTATGAATAGAAGTAGAAATGATTTGTAGTATTTCCCAAACTTATAGTCCAGAGAACCCCTTTACCTGTGAAGCATCTCATAGGCCTGGCATTCTTCCAAATATGCAATGGGCGATACTGGTACAAATCACCCTATGCAAATAAGTAGCTATCAAGTCATTGGGGAAATGCAAACTGAAACCACAATCAGGTACCAATTTACATCCACTGGGATGACTATGATGAAAAGACAGAAAATGACAAGCCCTGGTGAGAATGTGGGGCCATGGGAACCTCACACTTTTCTGATGGGGATGTAAAATGGTACAGTTCCTCTGGAAAGAAAGTTCAGCAGTTTCTTGAAAGGGTCAAATGTACCCTGGACCCAACAGTTTCACTCAGGAGAGAAAAAAAAATGTGTGTATACACACAAACACACACACACACACACACACACACACACACACACCCCTTCAATGTGAATGTGCACAGCAGCATGATTCACAATAGCCAAAACCTGAAAACAACCCAAAAGTTCAACTGGTAAATGGATAAATAAAACATGGTATAGCCCACAATGAATTATTATTCAACAATAAGAAGGAATGAAATACTGATACATACTACAACATGCAAGAAACAAAAGACCTTGTATTTTATCATTCCATTTATACGAGATGCCCCAAAAAGGTAGATATACAGAGACAAAGAGATGAGTGGTTGCCAGGGGGTTGGGGATGGGATTAGGAATTGACTGTAAATGGACATGAAGAATTTTACCAAAGTGATGAAAAGGTTCTAAAACTGGATTATAGCGATGATTGCACAACTCAGTAAATTTACAAAAAAATCATTAAATTGTGCCCTTTAAAACAGGTGAATTTTACAGTATGTAAATTATGCCTTGATAAAGTTGTTTTTAAAAAAGTGCTGTCACTGATTAATGAAATAAAATTTTATTAACCTAAAAAGTAATGACTCTCAGGCTATATGCTCAGCCCAATGCTTACTCAAGTGAAGGAAGGCACTGCGCAAGTTTTTAGAGTAAAGAGGAGCAAAGGTTCCAGTGCAAAGTTCTTCGTCGCACTTGGGCAAGCTGAGCGTCTTGCATACAGTCCCTACCTCTTGGGTTGTGGCTGGAAGCACGCAGTGAAGTATTTTTTTTACGGAAGAATGTGTGGAGGTACTTGCAAATCAGAAATACGTGTGGTGAATCTCTACTTGCAAACTGTACACTCAGCAAAACAAGACCCAGCCCACAGAATTTAATAAAATGGTAGAATTGATTAGAATTCCAGGACCAGTGTGATGGAAGTTCTAAGGGAGAGGGATTGGGCTCTTTGATCTGCCTGGTTCCACCCTGACTTCTTTCTAATTAGCAAAGCTTTTGAGGCTGACTGATAAGCATTCTGGGCACTACATATGTCTGGCCACTGACTAATTAATTAAGTTTTGACTTTGAGCAGTGACACTTAATTTGAAAACTTTCTACTATCCATAGATAAACATGGAAAAGTAGGACAAAAGATTTAAAAATATGCTAAAGGTGCCATTTCAAATCCAGCTCACTCCCAAGACAATAGAAAGGGTCAGTGAGTTAAATAAAGAGATGGATGCTAGAGGGGATGGGTCTGGGAATGGAGGGCTAGGCTGGCTCTGCCCCCATTCGGCTGTGTGTTTGGGCTTAGCTGTTTACCCTCTCTGTTCTCTCGGTCATTTTACTTGAAAATTAGTCTCCTTTGCAGTCTAGTTCATTGAAAAGTGACTCTGTGCACTACCAACAAAGAGAAAAGGGACACAAAACAAAAATGACTCACCAAGAGGGGAATGAGAAGGTGGACAAAAGTTATGAATCTACACAGAGATTTCGAAATTAACATTTCCCAGATCAAGGTCTGCAAACCATAGCCCAAGAGCCAAATCCAGCCTGTCATGGCTTTTTGTAAATAAAGTTTTATTGGGACACCCATTTGTCCATGTACTGCCTTTGGGTGTTTTCACACTACCAAGGCAGAGCTGAGTGGGAGCAAGAGAAATTATTTGAGCAGCAAAGCAGAAAATATTTGTTCTCTCACTGTTAACAGAAAAAGTTTACCAAACCCTGGTCTGGCATTATGCTTTTTTGGTATAATTTTTAAAATATGTTTAAAACAAAAATTAAAGGAACATTGGAAACCTCCTTCTTATCTTAAAAGACCTCCTTTTTCTGACAAGAAAGGAACTAACATTTTTTGAGCACCTCTATGCAGTTGGCACTAGGCCCCTTTCTCAAAGATAAGCCTCGCCCTGAATCTTTGAGGTTGGGATTAACATGGTCAAGTTTCAGAGGAGAAATCTGAAGCTCAGAAAGTTATTAACTAGCTCATAAGTTACAGAACCAGTGTTTGAAACCAGTCCAACTTGTCTCCAACATCATAGCATGATGCCTCCCTATTATGCCATCATTAAAGTGAACATTTTGCCAAGAGGCTCCCTCAGACATTCCCTTTGTAAAGGGTCAAAAAGCCTTGGGACAGATTTTAGAGTGATGCATTTGATAGCATCTATTCAGTCATCTCTGTGCCAACTTTATCCTCCAAGCTTGGAGAAAAGCCCCTCTATTAATCCCCTTCCAAGCAGAACCAAGACCAGGCCACAAAATTTAACAAATACTTACCAAAGAGTTGAGAATTCCAAAATTTTTCACATAGGGGAATTTATTGCTGCCACTAGAATTACTGCCTCTCTAGTAGAAATCCTATAAACTTAGGTCCCTATTCTCCCTATCCCCAAGCCCCAGATGCAAAAGAGCCCCACACTTCCAGCCCAAGGCCTTCTCTTTCCCATCCCAGTGTACTTACCATAGAACACTCCCTTTCTTCAGAAGAAATTCCCACTCCAACCACACAGCAGACTCTACCCTCCAAGGTCCAGATAAGGCATTCGAAATATTTACAGTGTAGTTCTAAAGGTCTGGGTTATTACACCACATTAATAAAAGACAGGATAAGAACCATATGATCCTTTCAACTGATGCAAAAAAAAAAAAAACACATTTGACAAAGTCCAACATCCACTCATGATGAAGACCCTCAACAAAGTAGGGTTAAAGAGGACTTACCTCAACATAATAAAGGCCATATATGAAAAACCCACAGCTAATATCATTCTAGATGGGCAAAACTGAGAGCTTTTCCTCTGTGGTCAGAAACAGCAGAGGGATGTCCACTCTCACCACTGCTGTTCAACACAGCACTGGAAGTCCTAGCCACAGCAATCAGGCAACAAAAAGAAATAAAAGGCATCCAAATCAGCATGGAAAAAGTCAAACTTTCACTATCTGCAGATGACATGTCCAATATATAGAAAGCCCAAAAGATTCCACCAAAAAAATGCTAGAATTGATACATGAATTCAGTAAAGTCACAGGATATAAAATCAATGTACAGAAATCTGTTCCATTTCTATACACCAGAAATAAAGAAAAATCAAGGAACCAACCCCACATGCAACTGCACCAAACAACATAAGATACCTAGGAATAAACCTAACCAAAGAGGTAAAAGACCTGTACTCTGAAAACTCTAAGACACTGATTAAAGAAATTGAAGGTAACACTAAGAAATGGAAAAACATTCCATGCTTATGGATTGGAAGAACAAATATTATTAAAATGTCTATACTACCCAAAGCAATCTACACATTTAATGCAATACCTATCAAAATACCACCAGCATTTTTCACAGAGCTAGAACAAACAATCCTAAAATTTGTATGGAACCACAAAAGACCCTGACTAGCCAAAGCAATCTTGAAAATGAAAAGCAAAACTAGAGGCATCACAACTCCAGGACTTTAAGTTATATTACAAAGCAGTCATCATCAAGACAGTGTGGTACCAGCACGAAAACAAACACATAGATCAATGGAACAGAATAGAAAACCCAGAACTGAACCCTCACTCTATGGTCAACTAATCTTTGACAAAGCAGAAAAGAATATCCAATGGAAAAAGACAGTCTCTTCAACAAATGGCGTTGGGAAAACTGGACAGCAACATGCAGAACAGTGAAACTGGACCACTTTCTTATACCATACCCAAAAGTGAAAGACCTAAATGTGAGACAGGAAGACATCAAACTCCTAGAGAAGAACACAGGCAGTAACCTCTTTGACCTTCGCCATGACAACTTCTTACTAGATATGTCTTTGGAGGCTAAGAAAACAACAGCAAAAATTAACTACGGAGACTACATCAAAATAAAAAGCTTCTTCACAGTGAAGGAAACAACCAACAAAACTAAAAGGCAACCTACAGAATGGGAGAAGATATTTGCAAATGACATATCAGATAAAGGGCTAGTGTCCCAAATCTACAAAGAACTTATCAAACTCAACACCCAAAAAACAAATAACCCCATTAAAAAATGGGCAGAAGACATGAGTAGACATTTTTCCAAAGAAAAGATCCAGATAGCTAACAGACACATGAAAAGATGCTCGATGTCACTCATCATCA
This sequence comes from Ursus arctos, assembly GCF_023065955.2. Classification (NCBI taxonomy): domain Eukaryota; kingdom Metazoa; phylum Chordata; class Mammalia; order Carnivora; family Ursidae; genus Ursus; species Ursus arctos. The sequence continues at coordinate 78,342,061 of NW_026622874.1, read as the reverse complement.
GGGAAATACAAATTAAAACCACAATGAGATATCACTTCAAACCAGTGTAAATGGCTAAAATTAACAACACAAGAAACAACAGGTGTTGGTGAGGATGCGGACAAAGGGAAACCCTCATGCACTGTGGGAATGCAAAAAGGTGCAGCCACTCTGGAAAACAGTATGGAAGTGCCTCAAAAAGTTAAAAATAGAACTGCCCTATGATCTAGCAATTGTACTACTAGGTATTTACCCAAAAGATACAAAAATACTGATTTGGAGGGATACATGTACCTCAGTGTTTACAGTAGCATTATCAACAATAGCCAAATTATGGAAAGAGCCCAAGTGTCCATCGATGAATGTCCACAGATGAATAGATGAAGAAGATGTGGTGCAGGGGGCGCCTGGGTGGCACAGCGGTTAAGCATCTGCCTTCAACTCAGGGCGTGATCCTGGTGTTGTGGGATCGAGCCCCACATCAGGCTCTTCCACTATGAGCCTGCTTCTTCCTCTCCCACTCCCCCTGCTTGTGTTCCCTCTCTCGCTGGCTGTCTCTATCTCTGTCAAATAAATAAATAAAATCTTTAAAAAAAAAAAAAAAGAAGATGTGGTGCATACACACATACACACACACAAGCACACACACATATCAGATACATACATATGTATTTACCATTGTATATTTACGAATGGAATATTACTCAGCCATAAAAAAGAATGCTATCTTGGCATTTGCAACCCTGTGGACGGAGCTAAAGAGTCATATGCTAAGCAAAATAAGTCAGTCAGAGAAAGACAAATACCATATGATTTCACTCATACGTGGAATTTAAGAAACAAAACAAATGATCATAAAGGGAAAAAAGAGAGAGGAAAACCAAGAAGCCGACTTTTAACTATGGAGAACCGATGGTTACCAGAAGGGAGGTGGTTGGGGGGATGGGTGAAATAGGTGATGGGGATTAAGGAGTGCACCTGCTGTAAAGAACACTAGGTATAGTATGTTAAGTGAGTGTTAAGTGTTGAATCACCAAGTTGTATACCTGAAACTAATATTACACTGTATGTTAACTGGAATTTAAATAAAAATATAAATTAATAAATTAATAAAAGTCTGTTTTATTCACTATCCCAGAAGGGCTATGCCAAGGCTAGTCCAGTTCATGTTCAAAGTCCTTTCTCCAGCCTAAGGTAAAGAGATCAGGCCTGACCACATTGCCCTCCCAACAGGATTCTGCACCCCTTATCACCTATAAACAATTCTTGAAAATGAACACATACACATTTCCCACGAAGAAGTAATTTTCAAATATCATTCAGCTGAAATCCATTTTTAGAGAGGAACAAGTTTCTTCTCACTCTGCAAAGGATGCAACCTTGCTAAACAGAACATCAAATTATATCACTAAACGGAACTCTGAACATTTCAGGGCATAGCTTCTGCATTTAAGCTCTCATTGACCAAGGTCACTAAGAGCTCTCATGGCATCTTTGTGCAAATCAGGAAATGGTCACTTCCTCCCTGCAGGTACACCACTGGACAAGTGCACAGTGCCACTGTGAGTGAGAGCAAAGGGCTCGCCCCTCTGGGTGCACACTCATCACCCTAGGGCGTAAGGCTACGCAAAGAGATCAGGGGCTGGGCTTCAATGTGACCACTGTGTAGTAAGCAACATGCACAGACATCCGTGATTCCACATGCTTTTCTCCAGGAATATTGGTCATTTCCTTTTTATTTGTTTAACTAATGGGCCCATTCCAATGATTTTTTTCATAAACAGAGGTCATCTGCAAACGTTAAACTGATATCTACCCCCTAGAGAAAATTAACATGCTGAGGTCGTCAATAAATCAGTTCAGAAGACCTGGGTTGAATATGCCACTTGGCCTTCCTCAGGTTTTCATCTATAAATTGGAGGCAGCACACCCAAAATCTCACAGATGTTTAAAATCTCTAATCCCAAAATGCAGAGTGACTTGATAAACATAAAAGGATCTGTGGATATTAGGCAGTAACCACCTAAAAACACAGAAACAACAAATGATATCATTCACGATTCCATCCAAAGTCATTTTTCCTATTCCTGCTGTCTCTTTGCTACAGTATTCTTCTAGCAAAAATCGGAGAAGGGCCATTAGTTGTCCTTGGTTTTCCAAAAAGGTCATCCAACCAATAAAGGGTTTCCAATGTGGAAGGTAATTAGCTCTTGAAGCCTTTCCATCCCACCTGATCAATTAGACTAAGCACTAAACACTCCCATCCCTAAAGTGCATAAAATTGAATTGTATGTGTGCTTTACTGTTACAGAATAATAATGTGCTGCTCTCAGAATCGGTCACACAAGCTGGGGAATAATCAATATATATATATATTTTTTTTAAGTCCGCACCCTGCCTGGTGATATTTGACTAAGATTTTTAATTTCTGGAGAAAGTAACACAAAATTTTTAAAACTAAGATAGAGGCTTTTGTGTGGCTCATTGGGGATGCTTTAAAGGCCCTGCAGAATCCAGCCCTGGTGGCAACTGGGCCACCTTGACCATGCCTTTCCACTACCGGAATCTGCCATGCAGTCTCGGTGACGAGGCAGGATGCAAGTACCAAATGCAAGGCCCATTTTTCTTTGTCAAAGTCTCGCCGTGGTAGGAGGCGGTGTCAGACATCTGGCACGGGATTTTTCTCAGCAACCCACCCAAGCATAGATGTGCACCCTTTCCCTCCTGTCCTAGAAGACAAGTTATTTAAAAGATGTATTTTTGAAAGCAGCCTTCTCTGCATGTAATGCCAACAGCCACAAATAAAGGGGGAGGGAAGAAAAGGCAATGGGAGGGCCATCGGAGAAGAGGGAGGTGCCTCCCCACGCGCTTTAAGGAATGATAGATACATGTGTCAAAGGCGGTGATAAGACATGCCGAGCTTATCAAAAACCTAAGCTCTGATGACAGAGTTCACGTATGGCGGGAAGATAAGAGAAGCTGGGTTCTTCGCTCCCTCTTTTCTCTCCCCAAAGACCCTGTTTTAATTTCCCACTCCGCATGTTATGTTTTCAGTCCCAATGGAGACCACTGAGCCTCATTCAGTTCCTTTTCTAACCTCACTGTAAAGGTTTCCAGGAGACGGTGATTAGCAGATGTCGACCTCAGAGCTATTTGGGGAAATATTGTGTAAGGGGTGTCAGAGATCCAAAATGCAGCTGAAGGTTTTGGAAATACTCGGAGTGTGGGAAGGGAATTAAGCCGGATGTTGAACACACACATACATCCTGCCTCTGCCGCAAACATGCTGTGTGACTTTGCATAAGTCATGTCATCTCCCTGGAAAGGAGTCTCCTCTCCTGTAAAATGAGAGGAGATGGGCTGTGTTATCAAGAATATTTCCATCTAGAACAATCCCATCTTCACTGCAGCTCTCTGATAACCAGGCTGAGAGGTCGCAAAGCTGGAAACCTGACCCTACCATCTTTGCCCCTCTGCTAATGATACTATGTTATCATTAGCAGACAGCGGGTTGCCCTAACAAAATACTTTAGACTGGGGGGGGGGGGTTAAACAACAGAGATGTTTTTCTCACAGTTCTGAAGGCTGGGAGTCCAAAATCAAGATGCCAACAAATGTGATTCTTAATAAAGACCCTATTCCCAGCTTGCAGAAAACATCTACCTCATAGCTATGTCCTCACATGGTGGAGAGAGAAGAACTCTAGTGTCTTTTTCTTCCTATAAGGGCACTAATCCCACCATGGAGACTCCGTCCTCATGACTTCAACTACTAATCACCTCGCAAAGGCTCCACCTCCTAGTACCATCCAACTAGGGTTAGGGCTTCAACATGTGAATTTAGGGAGGACACAAACATTCAGTCCATAACAAGTATAAAAATTATTGCAAGAGGACCAGAATCTTGATACGAAAGTCTATTTTATTTTTCCTTGAACTGTAACCAAAACCACCTTCTGTCCCCTTTACCCAAGCCTGAGATGAAACTAACCCTTGTCAAGAAATGGATTTCTCTCAGTTTCCCTACTTAAGGCTCCTCCTTGGAATTCTGCCCTTGGAAGTGGCTGCCTGGCATTGAGAAGGATCCTGAGGCCATGCTTGGGCTGAGATGGAAAGAGAGCTGTGATGGATTAGTGATTCCTGCCCTGGATGCCATGTGGGAGAGCAGCGGTAGATACATCATGTGCTTGTCATCCCTGACACCCCAAGCCTGAAGCAGGGGTCCTCCAATACTGGTGCGCATCAGAATGATCTGGAGAATTTGTTGAAAGTACAGGTTCCCAGACCCCATCGGGGATTTCTGATGAAGTGAGTCTGTGGGGGTGCTCGTGCATCTCACTGTAACAATGCCGTGAGCTGATTCTGGTACGTGCTAAAGTCTGCATGGCAAAGATTTGGGAAGAAGCTTGTTCCCTTGCAATCTTATTGGTCTGGGATTCTTAGTGCTCCAGGAACCCTTTGACATAGACAACTCAGAGATGTGTGCCTTTTCCGCATGCCTCCAGTCTTGTAACTTCCATGCAAAGAGGACTGACTTCCAACTGTTGGTATTTGCACCCCTCTTTGCACCTCTCTGCAGGAGGGCTTTCTGAGGGCACCAGACCCTGCTCTGCTCCACATAAGGCACAACAGAAGTACCAGTGAACTTCTGTGCTCTAGAAGCAGCAACTGACCAATGAAGCCGCCAAACACATATATCAGACGCTCCCAGAGTTCCCTAGCAGGGATAAATTCCAGTTGCCCACAGCAGTGCTCTGCTGGATGACACAACTTTTACTGGCCACCTTCCCTTCCCTGTCCCACTTTCCAACTCTCCTTCCCCAAAGCATGTCCAGGGATTATCACCCAAATATTCTATCTGCCCTGCAATCCTTGTCCTAGCATCTGCTTCTGGGGAAACCCATATTATGACAAAATTTGAAATAGAACTACATATGCATATGATCGAGTAGTCCCTCTTTTGGATACATACCCCTCCCCCCAAAAATCAGTATCTCCAAAAGATATCTCCACTCCTATGTTCATTACAGCATTATTTACAATAACCAAATATGGAAGCAACCTAAGGGTCCATCAATGGATGAATGGATACAGAAAAACTAGTACATAATATACTATAGAACATTATTCAGCTTCAAAAAAAAGAAGGAAAATCTATCATTTGCAATGACATGGATGAACCTGGAGGACATGATGCTAAATCAAATAAAGCAGACAAAGAAAGATAAATACAGCGTATCTCACTTACAGGTGGAATCTAAAACAAGTCAAACCACTATAAGCAGAGTAAAATGGTGGGTAACAGAGGCTGCGAGATAGGAGTGTTGTCTGTACCCAGAGGACAAGGAAAGACCCAAGAAAGAGATGGATAGTCCAGATGGGTAGGTGGCAGGTTTCAATAAGCAAGGGAACAGACGCACAAGCCTTGTCTTGGGTGGCTGCAAGATGACTAGATCTCTGCACCTGCTGGCCAGAATTTTAAAAGTTTATACAGAAGGCATAATGGGGTTCAGTCACATATCCTGTCCAGATGGCCTCAACAATACATTACTGTCTCAAGGCTGTGTCTCTGAAATGGCTCCAGATCTGGGAACAGTGGGCAAAGCATACATCCCAAGGACAGGGGAGGAGGGGATGAGCCTTTAGTTGGTCAGGTCCAGCCTGAGGGTCAATAAGTAGCCATATCCTCTCAATGCCCTCCTCCATAGAGAGCACGGAGAGAAGTCAGAAGATGTTGGGCAAAGGGTACGAAGTTGCAGTTATGGAGAATGAGTAAGTTCTACAGATCGAACGTACAGCATAGTGACTACAGTTAGTAATACTGTATTCTATGCTGGAAATTTGCTAAGAGTAGATTTCAGGTGCTCTCGGCACACACAAAAAACCAGTAACTATGTGAGTAGATGGAGATGTTAATTAGCTTGACAGTAGTGATCATTTTACTGTGTATAAGGAGATCCAAACATCATGTTGTACATCTTAAATAGACATAATTTTTATGAAATTAATAAATAAACAGTTGATTTTCAGGCATAAACTTTGTGAAAGAATGTGGCTTTGTCCAAGTTAAAAACCTAACAGAATTTTTTCCTTAAATTCCCTTCCCTCCCTCAAAACATGCAGTTCTAATTCTTCCTCCCATCCGAACCACATTCCATACATAACATGAAAGATTCTGTGTATTTGCAGAGAGCAGTTTTAGCTTTTCAAAGCACTTATGCATTTAGACATCCTTTGGTATTTATAAGAGATCTGCTAGATAGGATAGGCAAGAGCATTATTCTCTTTGGGTAAATGAGATGGGCTCTTGGAACACACACCTAGAGAAACGAGTCAGACTGCACAAGGTCACACATCATATTGGCCTCCCGCATGTCACCAGCATCACTTCATCTCCAGGGTGGCATCGTCTGCTGTGAGTTATACGATCCCAGGAGCAGGGACAGGGCAGAGGGGCTGAGAGCATGCACCACACCCCACCAGAACAGAGGCTTGCTATGAGAATGCTTTAGTAATAACAGCCACTGTTTTCACTCTGGGACAAGGAAGTTACTGTAAGAGAAGAGAAAACTGCTGTCAAATACTATCCTTGATGGGAGAGACAAACTAACTGAGCTGAAGTTTGCTAAAGTAGAGCCAGTCAACAGTATTCTGTTCTTTGTCTTCTGTTCATGGGCACCCGACACTTGCAGAGGTAGATAGAGGTGAATGGCCTTCTCTGATACAGCAATTCAAAGGTCAAGTCAGTGTATTCACAGGTATAAATGTCAGATACAGATTAGCACACCAGAAGAAAAATCAGATTAAAAAAAAACAAAAAAAAAAAAAAAAAAAAACCTTTCCCAAATCACTGGTTTTCCAAATGTAAGGTGCGCCAAGATTCCCCTAGAGGGCTTGTTAAAATCCAGATCACTGGCCCTACCCCCGAGTTTCTGATTCAGTAGGTCTGGATGGGGCCTGAGACTTTGCATTTTCAACAAGTCCCTGGGTGAGGCCAAAGATGCAGCTCTGACTCTGAGGACTTCAGTGCTTTCCAAATGTAAGGTGTGTACAAATAACCTGCAGCTATAGTTAAAATGCAGATTTGGCCTCCAGAGGTCCCAGCTGTCTAACAGGCTCCCAGTGATGCTGATGCTGCCGGTCTGTGGACCATGGTGAGGAGCAAGGCTCCAACCTGGCATCTCTCAAAGGGATGTGCAATGACCCCCCTCACATCAGAAGCACCAGTGAGCTTATTAAAAAATCCAGGTGGGAACTCTGTGGTGACAAAGAGGGGAGGTGAGAAGGAGTGGACCCACACTTTGGAATGAACGACCACATTTGCCAGCAGACTTATGGACAACACAGGATAAAGTCTGAGTGGCCAGTTACTATGTCACTCCCCAGCTCTGTACCCCCAGCAGGGTGATCTCAGGGCATTGAACTCAGCTCTAGCTCTCTTGAGTTAGCACCAAAGGTGGAATCCTCTGAGTGCCTTGAAAACAGCAAATGGGCAGAAACCCACTTAAAGGGAGAAAGAGAGAGCCAGCAGCCCTCCTTGGCCTAGGACTGACAAAGCCTCCATGCTGGAAACCAGCTGGGACCTCGAGCTGAGCCAAGCAGAGTTGGACCATCATCAGTCCAACATCCCTGAGGCTATCAACAGAGCCTGCCTTACCTCCAGCAAAAAGAGAAAGAGAGAGGGAAGGAGGGGGGAAGAAGAAAGAGACAGGAAAGTGTGTTCTCATTACAAGATGGTATTTGGAATAACGTAGAAATTCAAAACAAATATTGAACAACTTGCAAATTGCATTTTGCTGGAACTTTTCTCTTGGCTTTTTTGGTTTGTTTGCTTTAATTGAAAGCTCGTGCTTCGGTGAGCTCACATGACGTGCCCTGTTCAGTTATTCCAAATGACGGGGACCACGTGATGCTCTATTTCTCGTCGGTTGCAGAGCACATTTTATGTTTCAGGAACTACAGTACAATCACTTTCTAACTATCACATTGCACAGAAATGGCTTTGGCACTCAGGTACAATGGCACTTTCTGAGTGACTGGGAGGGTCGTCCCTGGGTCAGAGATGAGCAGGGATCATGAAAAGCAGGTGGTTCCCCGTGTACCGTCTAGGGGAAAGGACAGAAAACAGGAAAACCAGCTACAAGGGAACAGAGCATAGCACCCCGGGGTCCCCCGACCCTGGAGTCAGGAAAACGGGTAAAAAGCCCAAGACTGTGGCTGGAGAAATTGGGGCAGGGAGGAGACATGGAGCAATCCACTTTATTTCTAGAGAGATTCCAACCAGCCCACCACCTTTTATATCCTCAAGACTGGAAACTTGTACCAGATCACGCCCCTGAATGGCGCAAGTTGTACTAATTTATTGAATTCAAATATTTGGGGCTTTTTTTCCTACCCCCCACAAATAATTTTTTTTTTCAAAACCAAAAAACAAGCACAGATTTACTCACAGCGCTAAGAGCTAATACAGAAATCCCTATATTGATAGACGGCTAGGCCAGTAACGGGACTTTGACTCCTCCCAAGCACCATATAAAGTAGGTATTATATCCATTTTACAAAGCCTGTCCTTGCTGAGCCATCAAATCAATGCCAGCAGCCACACACCTCTAGACTTTTTGACATCTGGATTTTTCTATTACTTGTAGGTGAATGCATTTCTAATTAATATTGTTATTAGAAGCCAAACCAAAGTAGTGGGGTTTTTTCTCATTTCTGAAATGCTTGAGGGTCTCCTGCTTTGATATTTCTCCCTTTCCTGCTGGTTCTTCCAAACCATCCTTAAGCTCTTTATTGTCCGACTAGAAGACCGAGGAGCCCATCTCGGCAGTGCCCATGTTAGCTTCAGTTCGAAACAGCTGCTTGGATTCATTGGAAATGTCTCAAAGCAGCAGCCCCAATGGGAAACAAATGAGTCTGATTTCAGAAGAGACAAGCCCATCATCTCTTCTCACTAGCAATCTCATAGTACAATGATAATTACCAATAATGATAATAGGCAGTTAATACACATTCACCATAATCAATGCCTCTCACCACAAGTGTCCTTCATTTCTCCCATCTCTGATCTTGGTGGAAGAGGGAAATTTCAGCAAAGTATATTCCAGAAACACACAATGGCCCCTCAGGTGGCCACCCTGATTTCCATTCCCTCAGTTTTTTCAGAATAGGAAGTCAGGAAACTGAGGGATCACCGACAGCACCAGGGTGTCCTGCCTCCCTCTGCAGGCTGGATTTAAACTGACGGAAGGAGACAACTTCTCTTCAGGCACCTGGGAGAATCATGATGGAGAATCTCCAGAAATGTGACCATAATTTTCACTAGTGATCAGGTGTGATGGGATCCAGGGAGGATGTATTCAGCTGGGATTGAGGGATAGGACACAGGAGAAAGGAGTAGGGAGGGGAGTGTGGTGTGAAGCTTCTGACATGGCCTCCCAGTGACCTCCTCCCTTTTATGTGTGAGCCAGACCAGGAGATTCTCTGCCGGCAGAGAGAATGTGGCAAAAGTGATGGGATGTCACTTCTGTGATTAGGTTACAAAAGGCTGTGATTTCCATCTTGCTATTATTCTCTCTCGCTCTTCTCACATGCTTGCTCTGATAGAAAGAGCCACATGCTGCAAAGACCTCTGGCCAACCAAGCAAGAACTGAGACTCTCAGTCTGACAGCCTGGCAGTTGCTAGATCCTACCAAAAACACTGGGTGGGCTCAGGAGCAGCTACTGCCCCTGCTGACCTTGAGATGACGAGGCCCCAGCACATACCTTGACTGCAGCCAGAGAGATTTTGTAGTGCAGGATACAGCTATGCCATTCCTGGATTCCTCACCCTCAGAAACTGTGTTGTTTAAAACTTTGGGGTCATTTGTTACGCAGCAGGAGATAATACAGAAAGAAAGTCATTCTGATGTTTTAAAAGCAGAACAAAATATACACATGCATAAATGTTTTAAGACCTCAAAACCTTTCTCTACTCCACATTATAAGACAGTTTCATTTTGTTCTGTTTGAGGATTTCTCTCTGTTTGCTGGCTTAATTTTGTTTTGGAAGTTTTCCTTTTTGTTTCTTTTCTGTTCAAGCTGCTGCTAACTGAATCTGGGCACCTACTGGATTAACCAGGATCGTACCAATTGATCATTGTTACTATGTCTGCCATTTAATCAGACTTTGTAACATGTCAAGCACTGTGTTGCGCTTTTTAAGTATTATCTCATTTAATCTTCACAACGACCCAGTCAGTGGAAGAGGAAGAGGTACTGTGCTCATTCCCCCTTTCAGCATGAGGATGCGGACATTAGAGTTCCAGTTCTTGCCCAAGTCACTTCACCGGTGAGCTGCAGAGCCAGGATGTGGCCAGGGAATCTGACTCACAGGCTGTTCTCTGAATCACTTAACTGAGCAGAGCTGGAGAAGGGAGATGGGGCAGGAAAGATAGCAGGACTTATGCTGGACAGGGCACAGATCCAGAAAGCTGGGGGTCAGGGCACCTGGAGGGGGAGAAGAGCTGACAAAGACTAGCTTTTGGAAGAGAAACATTGGAAAGGTGGGAAGGAATACATGAGAGACTGGGGTCACTACCTCACACATTGGGGGAATAGGAAACAGAGAGAGGAAATATGGGAAAGAGGGGACCGAGAGAGAAGGACTGAATAATTTTGCTGTACATTATTCACACAATTCCTTTTCAGCATTTCCAAGAGATGCAGTAATGACTAAACTACTTTCAAAGTAAGAGATGGGTGCGGCACAAGGCAGTAGAGGAGATGGGCACAGTGTCAGGATTACTGTGTGTCTTCACATTCTATTAGCATCTCCATTCACAGTTTCTGCGGTGCCTTCCCTGGCTGTCTGACCCCTTCTTTATCTTACACAGATCTGAGCTTGTTCCTAATGATTGACCATCTCTCCCCACTCTTTAATGCCACCGATGCTGCAACAGGTCCAACACTCACCTTCTCCCTCCCGGATTATGCCAAAAGCCTTCTGAAAAACCTCTGTGCCTTCACTCTTTTTTTTTTTTAATGTTATGTTAGTCACCATACAGTACTTCCTTAGTTTTTGATGCAGTGTTCCATGATTCATCATTTGCATATAACACCCAGGGCTCCATACAATATGGGCCCTCCTTAATACCCATCACCGGCCTATCCCAATCCCCCACCCCCCTCCCCTCTGAAGCCCTCAGTTTGTTTCCCAGAGTCCATAGTCTCTCATGGTTCATTCCCCCTTCTGTTTACGCCCCTTCATTCTTCCCTTCCTTCTCCTACCGATCTCCCTGCTGTGCCTTCACTCTTACCCCTGCCAACCACTCTTCTAGACTAGTGATGAGACAATCGGTTTAGTTGTACAAACTTAACCGGGAGAATGTAGTGCTGATGCCCTTCACATAGAGAATCGATGCCAAGCTTCAAACCATGATATAAAAGCCTACCACCACCTCCTGCTTGAACTACAGTGACCATTTCTAAGCAGAATAAAAAAGAAGTAACAGTAAGCCCTCTTGCAACTCCTGTTCCCTGGGATCCCACTCCCTCCCCCAAGAGAAAACCATACTTCTTGTTTATACCTCTAGATATGCGGGATATAAGCATGACGTGTAGGAGGATTTAACTGCACCCACTACAACTCATGAAAAACTACAGCAAATACAATCAAGTGATCTTTGACAAAGGAGCAAAGGCAAAACAATGGATAAAGACAGTCCTTTCAACAAATGGTGCTAGAACAAACAACTGGACGTGAAAAAGAATGGGTCTAAACACAGACTTAATGCGTTTCACAAAAAGTAACTCAAAACGCATCAGAGATTTAAGTGTATAATGCAAAGCCATAAAACTCCTAAAGGATAACCTTGCTGACCTTGGGATGGCAATGCCTCTCTAGCTACAACACCAAAGGCATACTCCATGCAAGAAATGACTGATAAGCTGTATTTCATTTAAAATTTTAAAAAATTAAAAATTGCCCATAAAAGGCAAGCCGCAGACTGGGAGAATATATTTACAAAAGATGCATTTGATGGACTGTCTTCAAGCATATACAAATCACTCTTAAAATTCAACAATAAGAAAACAAACAACCAAATTTTAAAAAGGGCCAAAAGCCTTAACAGACACCTCACCAAAGAAGACTCTACAGCAGGACTGTGTCTCTTTTCCACAGCCTATCATCAGGGAAATGTAAATTAAAGCAACAATGAGATACCGTTACACACCTATTAGAATGACCAAAATCTGGAATACTGACCACACCAAATGCTGGTGAGGATGTGGAGCAGTGCTCATCAGCGCTGATGGAAATGCAAAACGGTACAGCCACTGAAGACAGTCTGGCGGTTTCTTTTTTAAGTATAATTAACATACAATGTTATGTCAGTTTTAGGTGTACAACACCTTGATTCAACAATTCTATGCATAATTCAATGCTCACTGAGATAAGTGTAGTCACCATCCGTCACTATACAACGTTATTACAATGTTATCGGCTGTATTCTTTATGCTGTACTTTTTTCATTTCCATGATTTGTTTATTTTATAACTGGAAGTTTGTACCTCTTAATCCCCTTTATCTATTTCACCCATCCCCCTACCCACCTCCCCTCTGGCAACCGCCAATGTCTTCTCTGTATTGAAGAGACTGTTTATTTGTTGTGGTTGTTCATTTGTTCTTTAGACTCCACATTTAAGTGAAATCATATGGTGTATGTCTTTCTCTGTCTGACTTATTTCACTTAGCGTAATACTCTCTAAGTCCATTCATGTTGTCACAAATGACAAGATTTCATTCTTTTTTATAGGTGAGTAATATTCTATTATCTATCTATGTATCCATCCATCCATATACCACATTTTCTTTATCCATTCATCTATCAATGGACATTTGGGCTGCTTCCATATACTGGCTACTGTAAATAATTCTGGTAGTTTCTTACAAAACTAAACTTATTCTTAACACATGATCTGGCAATCTAGCTCTTTGGTATTTATGCAAAGGAGTTAAAAAGTTACATCTGCACAAAAAAATCTACACACAGATGTTGATAGCAGCTTTACTCACAATTACCAAAACTTAGAAACAACCAAGATGTCCTTCAGTAGGTGAAGGAATAAATAACCTTTGGTCCATTCAGACAATGGAATGCTATTAAGCACTAAAAAGCAATGAGCTATTAAGCCATGAAAAGACATGGAAGAATCCTGAATGTATATTGCTAAATGAAACAAGCTGATCTGAAAAGGCTACATACTGTGTGATTACAACTATATGACATTCTGGAAAAGGCAAAACTATGAAAAGGACCAAGAGAGCCATAGTTTCCAGCGGCAGAGTTGATGAGAGGGATAGACAGACCACAGAGGATATTCAGGGCACTGAAAATACCCTGTAGATATTATAATGATACATACATGTCATTATACATTTGTCCAAACACACGGAATGTACAATACCAATAGTGAACTCTAAGGTAAACTATGGACTTTGGGTGACTTCCATAGTAACCAATGTACCACTCTGAAAAGTGATGTTGATAATGAGGGAGGCCATGCATGTGTGGGGGTAGATTGAAAACAGAAAATCTCTCTGTACCTTCCTCTCAACTTTCCTGTGAACCTAAAATTTCTCAAGAAAAAAACAAAAGAAGTCTTACAAATGCAGCAAACTTCAGATTCCCTGATTTCATCTTGCTCAGAGCCCCATTCCACCAGGTAGTATGGAAAACACTAAACACACCAGGTTTTATATCCTCATCTCAGGAAGTTTAAACAGTCCTGAGTTGGGTCAGACTTTTTAGGATAAACGTTCAATCAAATCTGAAGAGTCAACTCTACAGTAGGACTGCTTCTCTTTTCCACAAGATGTCCCTTGCATGTAGGAGAAAGTGTATGTCTCCTCAGAGGAGGAGAAGAAGGAAGTCTCAGGTCAACAGACATCTCGTGGGACTTTTCTGGTGCCTGCAACAATATGGCTGGACTGGTCTGTCCCTGACACCTTCAGAAGAGATGGTGGGTCTCTTTCGATGTTTGAGATATCATACTGGAACCTACTTCTCTTTCCAGCCATTCACCCCTTGTTTCAAAGTCCCTGTCTTCTCAGACCTCCTTGTTCTGACCCCAGATGGTCCACAGTTCTTCTTGGAATCTCCACATCACCCTGCAAAGAATTCAGAGGGACCTCTGGACAAACACTGCAGGGAATTCATCCCACGTTTCTCCCTCACTGTTCCCCTACCAAACCGAAACAGAGCTTCTAAAGGCCAGGGGTGTGAAAATATTCACTCTGCACTGCAGGAAATCAGGAGCATGCCCCACCACACTCTGAAAGGCCCCCAGAATTATTTTCCTGTTTCTACCAGCACCCACCACGTATCCATCATGGAGGGGACACTGGAGACACGCACAGGTCCTTCTCCTTCCCACCAGCTCTACTCCTCCTCCGGGACAAGATGGGCTTCCTCCAGCACCTCCACCAAGTGGAACACATGCCCTGTCCTAAAACCCTATGGTTTAAGTTGTCCGGGCTTGCACCTTGTTGCACAAAAAGACCTTTTGGAATTCAGAAAGAAAGGGTAAACAAACAAATACACAAAACCTTTATCTCTGAATGAAGTTTCACTCTGAAGATTATTTTCTTGCCATTTACTGGGAAAAAATAAATAAGTCATCTTTGAGATTCGAGGTTGAATGATGACCTCTTTGTTCCATTCCATGTGGCCCTCTCCTTCTCTGGGGCAATCTCATGCTCTCAGCTCATGGCTTAGCTTTAATAACTCAAGGGGTGCCATGAAGAAAGAAACTGGCTTCTAAGGGAATAATTAATCACCAAGGGGTATTTCAAAAACACTACATCTATCGTATTTGGTGTGTGTAGGTATATGTGTATGTTCTGTGTGTGTATTTTGACATAAGTGCCAACATGTTCTACACAAGGGGTCTGCAAACCGTGGCCTGTAGGCCAAATCCAGCCTGCCTCCAGTCTTCTGTATTGCCAACAAGCCAAAAATTATTTTTACATTTTTTAATGGTTGGGGGACATGCACACACACACACACACACACACACACACACACACACACAAAACAGAAGAAGAATATTTTGTGACACAAAAAAATTTCTGAAATTCGAATTTCATTACGCATAAAGTGTTACTGGAACACAGGCCTGGTGCTATTTGTAATGTCTATGGCTCTCTCGCGTGACATGGGCAGAGACCATACAGACCACAGAGCCTATAGTAGCTAGTAATCAGCCTTTAGGGGTGCCTGGGTGGCTCAGCTGGTTGAGTGTCTTGTCTCTTGGTTTTGGCTCAGGTCATGATCTCAGGGTCATAATCTCAGGGTCATGAGATCGAGGCCCATATCAGGCTCTGCACTCAGAGGGGAGTCTGCTTGAGATTCTCTCTCTCCCTCTTCCTCTTCCCCAGCTCACATGCTCTCTCTCTAAAAATAAATTAATTAATTTTAAAAAATAGTTACTATCCAGCCTTTTAAGAAAAAGTTTTCCAACCCCTTTCCTATACTGTTCGATCACTATTTTTCATCTTAAACACATCCTGATGATCAGTCCCTACTGAATGGGATGAATTCCACATCAAATACGAATTCCAGCCTTACATTGAATCTACTTCATTCTTTCAGGAGGCTTTTCCCCAGAATCTTCCTATTACCAGTACTGCCACAATGAATATTCTTGGACATCTGACTTTCTGTATATAATATACCACACCTCTCTCCATATTCTTCCCCCTCCAAGACCATAAGCCCCCTGAAGATAGCAACCTTCTCCTTATGGTCTCAGAGTAAAACTAAATAAAAACACCAATTGGCTGATCACAATACATCTGGTTCTAAACGCAAAATTAAAACAGACTTGGCATTCTCTCCAGAAGTTGAACGTGGTTCAGATAAAGGGATTTGAACTTCTGTAAATCCTGTGTCCTTTAGTAACGAAACCTATCTTCTGCACCATTCTTTGTGTGCATAAATATCTGCTCTGCCTCCTTTTTCTTAGCAATTTGACTTATGTTTAGCAGCCATACCCCAAGATAGCATATTCCTCTGTGACAAGATTTAATTAAACTTCCAGCAAAATAATTAGCAAGGCTATCTTAAAAGACTGTTTTAAAATACCAGAGTGATACCAAAGAGCAAATAGAGTTAACACTGTCATCAGAGATCAAAGCCATCCAAAGACGTGACTGAAGATTTAACCTCCAGCAGCCGACTAATGAAGAAGTACACACTGGAGCAGTTGTGATATCCTCCCTCTTGGGTCCCATCAACAAATTCATTTGACATGGAAAATTTCCCAGAGGAACCTTAAAAATGGTAAATTTCCATTAATTACATAGCAAAGAATGTTCTTCTCATAATTTATTATCCATTAGGAAACTTCTGGGGAAGCTCTAATGTCCTCTTATTATATAGACTATTCTTTACTTGGGGAGGCTGATGGGATTGACAAAGTTTCTCAACTGACAAAAAAGCTCAGGAAGTAAGGAGGGAGACACTAGGTAAAACTATCTTGGCTGTGACAGGAGTGATGGCTCTCTCAGCAATGAGTCCTGTGGTGATGTGACAGTAGGAGTGGTGACAGAATGGGGACGTTCAACAAGCCCAGCCACCAATTTAGGACCTGTTACCTTTCACCAGGATTCTTGGGAAGAATGGGAAAGGTCAGGGGATACAAAGTCAGGAGACTTAAGTGTGAGCCTCTGCCCTACCACTTGGTCATGCTACAGTCACAATGAAGTCTTTTATCATCTTTAAGCCTCATCGTTCACCTGTACAATGGGTATCCCACTCTCCTCCTTGTCTATTTTTTGTAGTCGTGGGGATACTGGGAGATGCTGCCAACACTCAGGTGGATGGTGAGAAGAGGGATTCTATACAGAACCCCCTTATCACTTGCCTTTCTCACTGTCTTTCATGAATAGCTCTACCCCCAGGGTAGCCCCCCAAGAGATAAAAGTGGAATAACAAAGGTGAGATTCTGGTCATTTTGCAATTAATACAGAGATATGGTGACTCTCATTTCTTTCTTGGGGTCCACAGTGGAAGAGTGTGCCTTATTTTTCTTTCTTTGTGTTGGGGATATATGTATGAAGGTTTATTTACTCTTTGGAGATGTAGGTTGAACTACTTTCCAAATGGTGGTGACCGATTATTACCCTTTTGCATTTCTTAAGTAGTCAGAAAATCCTGATTATGATTATCGCATAAAAGAGATATTAATAACCAATATTTAAGCACTCATTATGCATCAGGCATGGCACAAAGTGCCTTTAAAGCTGGTACAATTATCATCCCCATTTTATGAATGAGGAAGTTAAGGGCTATAGGTATTTTCCTAGGTTTACAACTTCTAAAACCTTCTCTCTGCCTCTCACATCCAATATGTCTGTCCACTCCATGAAAATCACCACCATGTCTCACCAGTGTCAACCCCACCACTTCTCAGAGATCCACAGATCCTGCACCTCTGTTCCTCATCTTCCAAACTGCAGTGACATACATCTTAATGAGCACTTAAACAGTTAAATGGACCAGGACCTGCAATGGACCTAGCTTGCTGCCCAAAACACAGTGACTGTTTAGTAAATGGTTGCTACAGCACAGCCTGGGGGGGGGGGGCGGTCAGTACAAGAGCTCAGGGTTCCGAGGTCTTGGTTCCAATCCTGGTTCCTCCACTTACAGAAAGGGACACCTTACCAACATGCTTCCCTTCTCCAAGACTCCACTTCATCTTAGGGATAATAATACCTCCCCTCATTGGATTGCTGTGAAGATTAAATGAACTGGATACACATAATGTGCTTGGGGTGCTGTCTGGCACTATACACATTCCATACATACAGCTCCCACCACTATTGTTATTTCCCGACAATGCAACGCTTCTATTAAGTGAGTTCTTTTTCCCCGGTGCTGTGTTCATGCCAGACAAACCGAATTAACCTTAGGAAGCTTATTACCTTTAAATCTTGATTGCAAACATGTTCCCCTCCCCCGGCAAGACTCTCTCATCCTCTCAATTCCTCTGTTAATTCTTCGGCTGATTATTTTTCTTAAATAGGGTTAGATTGTTTTCCCCCAACAAGCTCAGAAGAGAAAATAGAGACGAGGGAAAAATCTGTTTTAGCCATTAACTATGTCTCTCATGCTGCTGGCAACCTCAGCGGGTCTCACCTCCCATTTGCACTCAAGTTCCCTTTAATTTTAATAGAAGCAGTAGTGGGTCAGCCCACCACAGCCTGTGACCTGGCCAACAAAACCAGCCCCAAACGTGGCATTCACAGCGCAGGGAACGTCCAAGGGAGATTTAAAATAAATACTCACCATAGGCTCTGTGGTCAGCTCTCAGAATTTGTCTCAAAGTGATTTGCATATTCAAGACCATATTCTCCAATGCTTTGGCCCATTGGGGAGTGATTTGCATTCAGGGAGGAAAGGCTAATATTCTAGTCTTAGCAATTATTGAAACACATGCAGTCAGTACTCTAATAAATTATCTTAACCCAATTACTAAAAACATTGCAAAACATTACTGTGCATCGAAGACCGTTCTGCCCAGGAATCTTTATTGGCAGGGTAATTAAAAACGTACTAGCTGTGGCTTCTGATCAAATATTTGGGGATGTTTTGTACCATTTGAATTAGCTCTGTAGGACTCCGAGGAGAAAGATCTGCCTACTCCTTGCTTTACCCATCCCTCCCTTTCCCGTTCCTCACTTTTGGAGTCACTCACCCCTGGGGTCTCATTCCCTTATTAATGCCACCTACAAGTTCCTTCTCACCCTAAGCCATCTTA
Organism: Ursus arctos; assembly: GCF_023065955.2. NCBI lineage: Eukaryota > Metazoa > Chordata > Mammalia > Carnivora > Ursidae > Ursus > Ursus arctos. The sequence goes on along the minus strand of NW_026622874.1, from coordinate 78,323,278 downwards.
CAGGAGTAAATACTTATACACGGGCTTGGTCCTCTCTCCTCCATCCCTTCCTTCTCTGTTCAAAACAAAAGATTTTCGTCATGTATTAGGTGCCTATTGTGTGTCAGAAACTTTCACATTATCAGAATAAATCCTAAGGTAACACTGCAAGGAATGGTATTCTCATTTCCAAGTATGAGAAAATTTAAGGATTACAAAGATTAAGTGAACTCCCAAAATTGACAAAGCCGACAAGTTGCAAAGCCAGGACCCAACTTAGATCTGGTGGCACCCAAGTTTTTCTCATTCTTCCACAAGGTATTTTTTGGCTGCTGACCTGTGCCAGGCACTGTGGCAGGCCCTGGGGAAAACACAGTGCAAAAATCAGGCAGCGTCCCCACCCTCTGTATGCAGCTATTAGGTGTATCAGTCAGGGCACGTTAGTTATGCTGACGTAACAAGCAAGCCCCAAATCTCAGTGGGATGTAACAAACTGCCTTCTCACTGGTGCCATGCATCCACAGGGGCTGACTGAGCCCACAGCAGTCCTCTGTCCTCATCTAACTTTAAGCAGACATGGAAACCTAATCCTAGTAGAGGACTGGAAAGTTGGAAATATTTGGTAAACAGCACTAATGACAACCTTGGCTCCTGCCAGACGGAGAGGAGGGAAGCCGTTTTCAGAACAGCAACTTGGAGCTCTGCGGCAGATTTACAATCGAGCCATGATCCTGGCCGAGGTCCCCAGCACTCTACTTACATATCCAACATTCCGCTCCAGCACCATCTCTATCAGACCCCAGGGATCCCTGGCATCAAACCCTGCCACGATCACAGGGACAGGCAACACTCACATCCTCATAACTAGGCTCATCTTCCCATCCTGCCATGTGCACCAGGAAGCTGGACTCATGAGCCAGGATCTAAGGGTGCAAATGAAGGCAGCCTGGATCCAGAGCAGGGAGGTGGCCAACACAGCCCTGCCTACTGAATTAATGTTTTAGAATCTCTAGAAGGTTCTGAGCATTTTAATCAAGCAGGCCACAAAGAGGCAGTTCTTCCTCAGTATCATTAATGACACCATTTGGCAGTGCTTCTCCTTTCACTGTGGGACAGGTCCTGAGCTGGGCTGCATTATCCAATTTCATCCACACAACAATGCTAAAAGGAACCTATCAATGGCTCCATTTAACACGTGAAGAGGCAGGAGCAGGAAGGGGCATGGCAGGCACTGAACCCATGTCTTTCTGACATGAGCACACAGCAGCCTGGAGCAGCTAGCTAGAGCCATGGTCAGAACCACGGCAGAGCCTGATTCCACAGCCCCAAATGAAGGGGCCTGAGGCTGTGGCTAACTGATACCAGAGACAAGCAAAATGGTTCAAAGTCTAAGACAGAAGGAGCTGAACTCAACCCACATCCACCAACATTTAATGGGAGAAGAAAAACTCATTTTTAAACATCTACAATGCGCCGGAAAGCCAGACAAGTCCATAGGCCATGCGTTTCCACAGTGCACATGGCCCAGGCTCAAGGCCACATCTCATCAATCTTCACAACATCTATACATTAGGTATTTTATGGATAAGAAATCTCAGTCTCAGGGGCGCATGGGTGGCTCAGTCAGTTGAATGTCTGAGTCTTGACTTCAGCTGGGCTCGTGATCTCCAAGTCGTGGGATCCAGCCCCAGGGGCTCCGTGCTCAGTGTGGAGTCTGCTTGGGATTCTCTCTTCCCCTCTCTCGCTGCCCCTCCCCCTGCTCGCTCATTCTCTAACTCTCGAATAAATAAATTTAAAAAAAATAAAGAAATCGGAGTCTCAGAGAGGATGAGTAAGTTGCCAATGCCACACAGCTTATAAGAGACAAAGTGCACACGTGAATTCTGTGCTGCCTGACTGCATATTTTCTGCTCCCAGGGGAAGGCCAACCAAGGATGCCCCTGTAACACACACACACACACACACACACACACACACACACACACACAGAGTGTACACATGGATTTTCACGATTGTCTTATTGAAATAACACAGCATCACCTGGGAATGGGTTTGGGCTCCTCCCCTAAACCAAACTCTGCCTCACTCTGAACCAAGCCCCGTTAATTTGTCAGGCCGTAACAACACCATCAGCCCTACCAACAGCAGCAATAATAGTAGGAAAGAGGAAGAGGACAGGGGGAAAGAAGTGAGAGGTAGAATAGGAAGAAGAACCAACATCACTCCCTCCACCACCATTAATTAAGAATGTCATAAGAACCAGCATGTTCCGAGTAATTTATAAGCACCATTAAATCATTAAATCTTTACCGAAAGCCCCAAAAGGTAAGGAACACTATTACTCCCATTCTATAGGCAAGGAGACTGAAACACAGAATGGGTGGGTAGCCTCTCCAAGGTCAGCCAGCACAAGACCCAAATCTGCATGCCAAGTCCATTCTCTTAACCAGCTACTGCATCTGCCTCTGATGAAAAGCAAAAGGGTTTTATGTGGATCAGGGCTTGAGGAGGGAGGGACATAATCCAGCTTCCCGTCAGGGGGGGAAAAAAAAGTACACAACAGGCTTGGTTTCTTTCCAAAGGCGCTTGTTTTTCAAGGGTCTGCCTTATAGCCTCCCCACCCTCCTCTTGGTACCCTACCCAGATTTCCTTTCTGGTGAGTGCATCCCTCCCCCAGCTTCCGTGAAAATTATTCACAGCCACACACCCCACTCCAGAGAATTGCTTCAACCTCCCCCCTTGCACAGAGGCAAGACCCACACTTCCTCCTGAGGGCTCTCCCCCAATAAGCCACTTGCACAAGAATCCCTGCCTCAGGCTCTGCGTCTGGAGAACAAGACCCGACACCCCACTTCTCCTGCTCTCCATCTCTGCCTCTGCTCACTCGGGGTTCTGGTACATAAGTGTCTGCTTCTCAGACTCAGAGGTGGGAGAGGCAGAAGAAGGTGAAGTGAGGGACTCGGGAATCCGGGGTTGCTGGGAGGCACGAGGCCAGGCAGCTGAGAGAGGGCAGCCAACGCAACCACGCTGGCAGTGCCCAGCCACCCCCAGGCCAGCCTGCCCTCGGCCTCGTGCACTTTGGGTAATTAAGAACAGATGGCCCAGCGCCTCCGCCAAGCCCCATTAACTCCTTAATGCTGCTCTTCTGGAGGCCGGATGGTCGACTGGAAAAGCCAGCTTTGGAGGTCATCTGATGAAATGATGCCCGGCACAGAGGGCTGCCCAGTCTCTCTTCCCAGGCTGGCAGCTGCCCCCGCTGCTTCATCAGAGCTGCCATCAGTGACCAGATGGGCTGGGAAAGGGGCCTGGGTGTGCTTACTGGGGGAGATGTGCTGAGTGCAAGGAGCTCTGGCTTACGAGCCAGGGGATGATCACTGCCCTGTGGCCTCGGACGGGTCATTTAATCCAGGTCTCACTTTCATCACCCGCCAAATGGCAAGAGTAATAAGAACAATAACCAAGGGGTGCCTGGGTGGCGCAGTCGTTAAGCGTCTGCCTTCGGCTCAGGGCGTGATCCCGGCGTTATGGGATCGAACCCCACATCGGGCTCTTCCACTATGAGCCTGCTTCTTCCTCTCCCACTCCCCCTGCTTGTGTTCCCTCTCTCGCTGGCTGTCTCTATCTCTGTCGAATAAATAAATAAATAAAATATTTAAAAAAAAAAGAACAATAACCACACAACAAGAAGAAGTTTAACATCGTTCTCATGACAATTATTATTGCTTCGGTGCTGGTGATGATCATTCTAGTGGTGGTAAAAGTACTGTCAGGGAACCCTTCACAGGTAATCTCTTCTTCAATCTCTGTAAGCGCCCTTTGGATGGTTCCTCTTCTGATCTCCATTTCACAGATAGAAAAACAGGCTCAGAAAGGTTAAGCAGTGTGCCAAGTTCACCTGCCTGGCGAGAGCCAGAGGGAGGATTTGAACTCAGGTCTGACTGACTCCAGACGCCCTGCTCTTCACTGCCAGGCTACAGCACCCCATGCCACCTGCCTGACAAGATATTCAAAACTCAGAGGAAAAGAACAAAGAAAAACCACAAAAATGTTCCCTTGTCCTTGACACACCAAAGAATCCTGAATCCCTCTCTTCCAAATAAAATAAAATAAAAATAAAGACCCTATTATTGATTCAGTCCATTCTTCACCAGATTACTTTCTCAGACCTAGAAATCCAAGGCTTGTACCAGAAACTCCATGTTCTTTGCACTGCTTCTCACTACCTAGACCAAGGGGGAGGTAAGCCATGTATATCTACACATTTTAGATAAAAAGGAGGCTCTGAGAAGGCGGCTATGCCCTCGGTGAATGAGAGAACTCAAGAAACATAAATGCTAGTGTCTCATTGGGAAACACTGGCCACGTCAGATGGGCCACAGGGGAGCACCACACAGGTGAGGGATGTGGATTCAGGGAGGATCGATCATGGGGGTGCTGATCAAGAGGGCACAGGGAACCGATTTCCCACACACACACCTTTGGGGCTGGCTGACCAAAGTGCAGTTTGGCGCCTGATTTTGGCCACTGACAGGAGAGACTTCAAAGAAATAGTCAATTCTAGTACCTGGTTTTGAAATTTTTAAATGCTTTGGCAGAAAATGTTTTATTTCTTGTCACATGGGTGTATTCCGTTTGTGAAAAATCCCTGAGCCGCTCACTTAAGTATGCTTTTCTGACTGCATATTATACTTCAATAAAGAGTTTTTTAAATAAAGGAGAAATGAAAAGCAGGAAGTGCTTTGGAAAACCCAAACTGCTATCTAGGCTGGCAGTGTTGCTGTTCTTATCATGCTGTAAGCGATTCCCCCCACCACGCCACCCAGAGAGCCGGCTCCTCATCTGGAAACAAATGGGCATTCGGTTCACTGGATACCTGCCTGCGTTAGACTCCACGATGGTGGGAGAATGGTCCCCAAGCGAGCCCACCGCCAGAAGCATTCGGAAGCATCTTTCAGGCTTCATTCCTCTTTATTCTCCAAAGGCTTTACAATGCCAGACATTCTGCTCCACTATCACACCCACTCCTGGAAGGTGGAGACTACGATACGGTGAAAGCAGTTCGATGGAGACCCTCACCCTGGCAAACACAAGCTTGTCGCCAAAAGCACCAAATGCTGAGAGAGCGTTGGTGGACCCTCCCTTTAGCCTTCTTCAACCGCTTGTCATCCCACTCATCTTCTCCACCATCCCCGCCTCTGTCTGGCTGCATACCTTGACTTCTACTTCTTGTCTTCTAATTCCATGGGAGTCTTCTAATTCTTTTCATCGTTCCCTGTGTCCCCCAGTGTCACACCACTTTCTCCTCCAGCCCTCCCTAGGCACCATGACCATCCACCTGGTTGTTCAAGTTGAAAATCTTAGAATCACCCTTGGTTCCTCCCATTCCCTGACCCCTCATGTCTGGAATCCAGCTGCACCTCCCCACCTCTGGTGACATCACTGCTCCAGGTCACCTGGATGACTGTGATAGCTCTCCTTCACCCTCCTTTCCAACTACTCCTACCAACAACCCAACACCCCAGCGAGCATTCAAATTGTAAATCAGATTAGGGCAATTCCCTGCTCTGAACCTCCACTTCCAAGTCTTCCCATCCCACTTGGAGCAAAATCCAATGTATTGTCCTGCTTACGGGGCCTATGTCTGGAGAAATCCATTTGATGGTGTCCAGAGTGGCCCCCTTAATCAGCCCCAACGTCAGGGGCCAATTTCCATTTCCCACTAACCTCATCCTGATACAAGTCTTTCACGCATGCTGTTCCTTTTGCATAGGACACTTTTTCCTTGGCTCTTCCCACAGCTGGTGGCTTCTCAGCCTTCAGGTCTCAAAGAAAGGTCAACTCCTCAGAAAGGTTCTCCCTGACCACCCATATCAATTGCCCCCCATTATTCTCCATCAGACCATCCTGTTTAGTCTCCCTGCCTTAGTGTCTGTCCTCCACTCAAACAGGAAGGACTACAGTACCTATCTGTTCTGTTCTGCATGAACCTTGTGCACCCGGCACACAGTCAGGACTCAGTGAATGAGGTCAGTAATGCTAGCACATTCTCAGCATCACTCACTTAGGCTACCTACAAGAGAAGTGCCTACATCTGGCCCATTCCCTGGCTGGCATCCCAATTCATGAAGAGATAAATGGGACATAAAATAGTGGCTCCAGATTCTCCAGAGATATTTCTGTATTTCTGCTTCCTTTACCTCACTCCTTGCACACCAACATCCCAAACCAACAGAAAAAGCAAGGTTGACGTGGGCCTGCCTCCCTCCTTCTCAAGTACCAGTGGTCATGGAAGCTGACCTGCACTCTCCACTCAACTGGAAATGGAGAGGTAGCCACGTGAAACAGTGGAGCAAAAAGTCTGGACTCTGGATGTGGAAGGATCCGAAGTCAAATTCTAGCCCCAATGTATTTATTAGCTATTTGCCCTAATACGAAGCCTCCTGCCTCGGTTTCCCCTTCTGTAAAAGAAGAATCAATCTACCTGCCACAAAGCGATCTGTGGTGTGAGGGACTCCTTTGGCAGTAAACAATTACATGAGGTCCATCTAGAAAGTGTTCAGCTGGCAGATGACACGAAGCACTCACTAAATATTATCTAGAATGAGTAGTAACATCTCTGGGAAGCCGGCAGATCTCCCTTTGTATCTTCCTTCCTCTGAGAAGACTCCCCTGCTCTCGCGCCCTCTCGGTCTGACGTAGATGCTCCTCCCACACACAGCACTCAAACCCAGTGCTCAGTGCGATCCCAGTCTCATTCAGCGTAAAAGCCAGTTCCTCCATGCAGACTACACGTAACTGACCCCCACCAGCTCTTCGACCCTCTTCACACTACTCTCCCCACCATGTGACTCTGCTTTAGCCACCCTGGCCTCCCTGCTATTCCTCAAACTTTCTTAGTCACTCTCCAACCTCGCCTACGACCCTCTCTTCCTAGGACCCACTTTGCCCCAGCTATTTGCATGGTTCCCGCCCTCCTTTCCTTCAGGAACTTGATTAAAACTCCATGAGTTTCTCCTTGGCTACTGTGTTAGGCTGAACATGGCTCCCCAAAGATGCCTACATCCTAATCCCCTGAACTTTATGTGGCAAAAGGACCTAAGTAGATGTGATTAAGAAGCTTATCCTGGATTATCCAAGCAGGCCCATTGTCAACACAAGTAGATGTGATTAAGAAGCTTGTCCTGGATTATCCAAGCAGCCCATTGTCAACATAAGAGGGAGGTAAGAGGGTCAGAGAGAGAGAGAGAGAGAGACTTCTTTCTGAAGGAAGGGGCCATGAGCCAAGGAATGCAGGTGGCCCTTAGAAGCTAGAAAAGGCAAGAAAACGAACTCTCCCCCACAGCCTCCAGAAAAGACACAGGCCTGCTGACCCATTTTGAACTTTTGACCTCCAGAATTGTCATGTAATACATCATACTATTTTAAGCCACTAAATTTATAATTTATTACAGCAGCAATGGAAAGGTCATATAGCTACCTAATCTAAAATCATGTTCTTCACCAAATGTGCATATACACACATATTTGCACGAAACACACACAAACACACACGTATGGCTGTGAGCACACAAAACACACACACACACACACACGCCTTACCCCTTTTTCCTGGATTAAAAGTTTTCTCCACACCACTCACCATCTGACAAGCAAAATAAATCAGGAAAACAGCACATATCTCCCGCACACATACACACAGAAATAAATGTTCTATGAAAACAGTGATTTTTGTCTATTTTGGTCACTGCTATATTCGTTGCACCTAGAAACAGGCCCGGCATTATTGAGTGGATAGACACTCACTAAATTTGTTGACTGCATGTCTTCTTCGTCTGAGCACTTATATATCCTGTTCTGATTAGTTATATAAAATCTGTCTCACCCCTCAACTTTCAGCCCTTGAAAGCAGGGACCTGTCTCCCTTGGTCACTGCTACATTAGCCCATCACTAGCACAGAACCTCGCCCCAACCCCCAGATGATCCCCACCAATGTATGGTGCATGAACATGATACCACATTCTATACTCCTGAGCCCCAGAGTTGTCAGAATTCCAACCTGTCAAGAACGCTCACATTTTATTTGATTGCAAATATGTTGAATTCCCAGCTCACTGAAGCAAGAAAAAAAAAAGAAGCCACTCAAGTCTGTAATTTACAAAGCAAATCTGCCCAGCAGAAATACTCATCTTCAGAAGACAGTGGATTCAACCATTTTTAAAAAGGGAGAAGAAAGAAACCCGCCCTGTTCCTCAGACTTTCCCGTTGTATTGTTTACAAACCTTCTGAAAGCAGTTTGAGGCCAAGGCTAATCATTTTGCTTCAAGGGGCTCATTTCCTGAGGCTGGTGGTACTTTTTGTCTGTGAGGAAGGAATGCAGCAGGCAGGAAAACTAAGACTGTGGCCAAAGTCCTTCTGGGGGAAAGGATATATGAAAATCCAGTTGATTCTACTTGGCTTGCTAATTAGAATTCTGGGAGTACAGGGGCAGTATGTCCCTTGGAAATCCTTGGAAACAATCAGATGAACAATTCAACTATCCCTAAGAGGGAATGTGCAAGGACGTATTTAAACTATATTATTTTCACTTTAAATAACCACGTAGGAAGAATTGGTGACCAGAAGTTAAATGAGGCAGGTCTGGGGGCGGGGAATCAGTATGCAATAGTTGCCTTTACTTTTTTATTCCCTTGTCAGATTTATCTCATCATGCCACGTTGTAAAGGACTCTTCCATGCCCGTTCCCAGACCCGTCTGTGGGCTCCTAAAGGGCAGGGACCATGTGTCACTTTTCATTGCATTTCCTGGCAGCTGCGATGGTGCCTGACACATTAAACTAGACACTGTGCTCGCTGGTTAACTAAATGAGCAGATGAGTGGATGAGCGGATGGATGAATGGATGCTTAAGCCAGGAATAAGTATGCTAGGTCCCCCCTTGCCTGATAACCATCACCCAGGGCACATGTGCAATCTACAGCATCTCAGACCTCCAACCTAGAGGCTCTGATTCCGCCTGTCTAGAGCGGAACCTGGGAATATGTTCTTGAACTTTTACCCCAGCAGCTCTGCTCCTCAGGAAAGCTTGGGCACCCTGTGCTGCATTCACCTGTTTCATGCGTCCTCACCTAAAATGCCCTTGGGTTATGCTCCCCCCTGCAGCAGCAGATCATGCTCACTTCAAGCCACTCGGTATTCCCTCCCGGCCACCATTCAACCGCTCCAACCTCAGCCTGTATTTCTGTTCTGGCTCTTCACCTGAGTGTTCAAAGGTTTCCAACCTAAGATGGAGATAGCGGGGCCCATGGCAATCTGCATTCTGCCTGACATCCACACAGTGACCACACTCGATTCCCTGGAAGACCTCGCATCCAAAAGCAGGGCCTCCCGGCTCCGATTCCCTTGCATACAGCATCCTTCCTCCCAGTTTAGTTGATGTACCAACTTGGGAAATGGGGGTGATCAGCACATGCATGTGATATGTTACAACTCAGGTCCCTCCTTTGAGGAATAAGGCCTACACGGTGGCTGTCAACCTGTGCTCTGAGGAGCCTTTAGGGACCCTTTTCATGCCGGGGTGACAGATCAAACTGGACATTAACTATCATCAATTCTTGGAAGTAGGAGGAACCTCAGAGGAAATTATCCTTTCTGTATTCATGGTCCATTGCTGCATAACAAATTGCCCCAGACCTTAGTGCAGAAAAAGTGTTTATCATCTCAGTTTCTCTGGGCCAGGCGCCCAAGCACAGCTTAGCTGGGTTCTTTAGCTCCATCTCTACGAGGGGGGAGTCATCGTGGGCTGACTGAGCTGGGGAAGGCTCCACTTCCTAGATCATTCACACGGTTGTCAGCAAGATTCAGTTCCTCAGTGGTACTGGACTGAGGGTGTCAGCTGATCTCTAGCTGTTGGCCACAGCTGTTGCCATGTGGGCTCTCCGTGAGACAGTCTATGACATGGCGCCTGGCTTCACAGTTGAGCAAGGGAGAAAGAATGTACAATCCAGATGGAAGGAACCTCATCTTTCTGTAACCTGATCTTAGAAGTGCCGTCCGATCCCTTTTCCTGTGATCCATTTATCAGAAGCCAGCTCACACTCGGGGGGGGGGGGGTTACCCAAGGATGTGAATACTGGGAGGTAGGGACCCTTAGGAGTCATTATAGAGGCTGCTCCCCATACCTCCTAAAGCACCCCCATCCAACAGCCTAGTCAGAAGCAATGCGTGTGATATGGTCAGACAGACCTACGTTCAGATCTTGGGTCTACCACTTACTATTACTCCTACTACTGAAAGTAACCATAAAAATGATGATTGTGTCCCCTACTACTTATTAGGCACTTTGCAGATCTTCACAAGCATCATTTATTTTATACTCACAACATGCCTTTGAGAAAGTGCTTTTATGATACCCATTGCACAAATGAGAAAACTAAGGCTTAGGAGAGCCCAGCATCTTGCCCAAGGGCTCCCAGTGAGTAAGGAAAGCAGCCAGATTCCAGCCTCTGTGCTTCAGGTGCTGCGAAGATTCCTCTGACCTCTCCCATGACAGACTCAGACTAACACTGACCAGCAAGGGCTAGCAGAGAGGAGGAAATAAACTAATCAAAGAATGGCACGTGGTCAGAGATGTATAAAGGAGATGTATTTTGTTTAACAAACATCTCTCGTGCACTTCATGTGTTCCAGGCACTGTGCTGATTCAGGGTTCACTTATGCAATTTGTTCCGTGATCATGCCAACCCTGTGACGTACGTGGTGGTAAATGCTCACGCTGGTTTATTAAAGCTAGACTGTTCTGAGAGCTTTATAAAGTTGGAGGACTCGGTGAGCCCTCAAAATGACTCTAGGAGGTAGGTACTTGGAGCAGATGCTGGGGGAGGCTCCCTTGTATCACTGGAGGACACGCAGGCCAATTCCCAGTCTCTAGCACCTGCTTCTCTGCCAGGGCTTTCTTGGGCTGTCAAAGCTTGCTTCACCCTCCCGCGTGGTATGCACTGCTGCTCCTCCCCTGAGAACATCCTTCAACAATGACTAATACCCCAGTGCACTCATCCTTCCAGAGGGCTAACTCTACACTGTGTGCTATGCAATGTCGACCAGAGTCACCTAGAGTGATTTCTGTGCTGCCTCAGTGGCAACTGGCTGAATACAAGACCCTTTCTGGCTGTCTTCCCTTCCCTGGCCCATATCCCTGCTGCCATATCTAGCTTTTCGGAGCCTTTGAGATAAATTACTTGTACACAAATCTTTGTCTCAGGGTCTGCTTCTGAGGAACTCAAAATGACACAATACTATTATTAACCTCATTTTCAGAAGAGAAACTGAGGCACAAAGAGGTTAAGTCACTTGCCCAAGGCCACACAGGTCACACAGATGGGAAGTGGTGGAGTCAAGATTCAAACCCAGGCTGTCTGGCTCTTAACATTACGCATCCTTGTGTTTTTCCTTCTGACTAAGCCAGGTAAATAGAGTCAGAACAGTTGCCTTATGGTGCCAGGGAGAACCCTACCCCAAACACTGCGTAACCAGTGGCCAGGCGTACACATACTTTCGGGTATGACTGCAAAGACCAGCTCCATTCTTCAGTGAACATGTCAGCTCCCCAACACAGCCAGCTGTGATCCCACTGAAAGATGTGATTACGGAAGCCATGTTAATAGTGTTATCATGTAGCAAGGATTTCTGGTGTGCCTGTAAACCTAAAACTGTAATTGCCAAAGAGAACTCATCCCCCACAAATCAAGCCCCTCTGTATTGACAATTACATCCGGTGTTGCATGGAATTTAATGCCTAAATAATGAAGTCAAAGAACAATGCTGGAGACTGAGCATTTGAATATACTTGATTGATTCATTTCTCGCTCCCATTTAATAACCCACTTAGTCAGTGACGGTTAAGTGCAGCAGACTTAGAAAGAACATAACACACCAGAGAGAAAACATTTCACAGATTAATAACTGGATGTGGGTACAAACTGGCGCTCCCCTAATAGCAGCACAAAAATAGGTTATCGTCAAAAATCTGGATTTAATGTTCCAAAATGGGGATTCGTGCTTTTCTTTTATACGGCTCCATACTTATCACCACAGGCTAATGAAACATAAATCAGAAATCGGGAGCTAATAAATGCAATTCTGGGGGAGTATTTTTTTTAATTTAATACCTTCCAAGATCGTGATCTTTGTTCAAGATCTTTAATGTTCAAATTACAATGTGTGAATATTAAGTATATTCGATTATGATTGAACTCTCCAAAAGGCTAATTTATGAACCCTGCAGCCTGACACATGTGCACCATTTAGAGGAGGATGTGGCCACAGTTCATTTATACCAATTTCTCCAGTACGGAGACAAACACTCTTAAACTGCCTGTACGAATAAAGTCGTGCGCATATGTATCTGGCTGGTTTGCTTGATTTGTGCAGAGGGATGTACAATTAAATGATATTGACTCAGTGTTTAAAGCAATTTTGGCAGGAATTTTGCTTTGGGGAATGTTCTCTTAAGCTTCTTACTTGATGTTTGAGTCAAGGAAAGAGGCGGTTCGCTCAAGGAAGGGTGCTTTCTCAGGTCAGACAGTGACAAAATGGGCTTCCTCTCCAGCCAGAATTCTCTCCAGCCAGAATTCTCTTCCTGAAATAATTTTATGATATCTGTGGGAAAATACTTTCCCCAGTGAACCCGGTTTTAATGTCAGCTGAACAACATCCCCCCCCTTTGATTTGTCATGAGATTTACCCTCATTTACCCTGTTTATCAAGGGATGGGCAAGCCCCTGGGTGTAATGAGAACTGCCTCATGTCATTCCCAGTGTCCAGCCAGCCCAGAAGGACACATTACTAAAGCAGCAGGAACTGGTGGAAGAAGAGTGAAAGTGTTTCCTGTGTGCTAGGAAACACTCTGTCCCAGGACAACTGGCTCCATTCATTCTCCAGGTTACTGCCTTTGGCCATAGCATTTTTTTTTTTTTTTATTGCCACAGAGTATATAGGATACCGACTTGGTAAAAATGAAACATGAAGTTAGAACTCAGAGGTTAGGGCAAGACTGGGTAAAATATAATGCAGAGACTTATACCTCAAGATCCTACACATTTATTCCAATGAAACCATCTGATTCTGAGCCCCCTGGCAGGCAAGGTATAAAAGGAAACTCATCCCTTAAATGATTCCCCAGGGAAGGCAGACATCTTCCTGGCCCTTCAACAAATACTGCCACTGACCTTATAAAGTGTGTCTGAAAGAACTGATAACCCTGCCCCCACACCCTGCCCTCCATATGCACACTCCTCCTGTGGGCAGGTTCTTCTTACTGAGCACACAGTGTCTTCATGCAATTTAGCAGTAAACTTATGCCTCTCTGGGTAGAAGTGGGCGCAGGCAAACTGATTGGGCCTAATGCAAGGGAGAAGGCACCCCTTCCTCCAGAAAGATGGAGCCAAAGAAAGGAAAACAGCTTGGCAAGCAAATGCTGGCTTGATAATAGCTTCCACGTACTCCTTTGTCTGGATGGTGCACAAGGACCGGGACTTAATTCTAAAACTTTTTCACACAGGGCTTCTAATGGGACCACAGAGAGATAAGATGGACAAAATTCTCAATAATGGGAATAATTTGGGGGTCCCTGAAGCAGTGTCTCAGCTTTTGGTGAAAGCCAAGAACGGTGTCTATGGGAAATTTAAGGGAAAACAATTCTACTGGGGCCAAGAAAACGTGGTCCTAAAATCCCCAGTGGTGTGTTTCAAAACTATCCTGGAGGGTATCGGACTGACTGTGCTTCAGCCTATCTTCCAAAGTACTACTTTTCTCAGTATATTCAAAATACTTCAGAATATATGAGAGAAATTGATAAACCATTCTGCTAAATCATGGTGTTAGAGGAAACCATCATGAGAACAATACCCAGCCCAGGAGCAGACCTTCCAGGATGGGTAAGAGACTCCTATCCTAAGCAAGAAGGTCCGAATGGAGAGAAGGCTGAAATACCTAGATAACAGCCACCTTCTTTTATTTCACTAAGCCCCCTCTTCCTTCCTTAATTTCATTTGTCTTGGGGGGCGTGATTTACTGAGCCATTCACGTGGGTTTTAGAGCACAGATACAGGCTGTAAGTAAAGAAGGCAGCCCAGAAACCATTCAGTTGTAGGGAGTGACGGTTAACACGAGTGGTAGTAGATTAAAGAGGAACGCCAGGGTTAAGTCCCGTTAGCCCTGGAGAAGAAAAAGAAGGGAGCAAGGGAGTAGAGGAATGGACCAAAGCTCTGAGACTTGCCACTTTGAAGCAGTCCTCTGTAACCCTCTGATAGTGAAAGGCCAAAGAAAGGCAAGTTCGAATATTAGGTTCTTATATTTTCCACAAACATCGTGCCACTCAGCGGGAAGGTTCCTTGTTGCAAGAATTCCTCAAAAGAGTCTCTCTCTCTGGAAAAAATCATTAGGAACACACTAATCATGAGGGGAGGGGTCTGTTGTTGGAAATAATTTATGCTGGCCATCCAGGAAGCAGTATGCAAATTTTGACTGTTCTGATTGGACAGTCTGGCAAGATGCCAACCAATGCCCACACCCCAGGATTTAACCCCTCCATCCCTGTCTTCATTGTCAGTGCGGGACCAAGACCCGCTCTACCTTCAGACTCAACTCAGTAAGCTTGCAGGAAATGTTTCACCATTGACTAGCTGGTGCTTGAGCTACAGAAATCCTCCCCTTGTTCCAGTTTTGTTCATGACCTCTCATATTATGGTCAACATCTGGAATGAACAACTAATAATTGCAGCAATGCCTTGAGGGGTTTTTGCCTATCTACATATAAATAGTGCTGACCAGAGCTGGCCACCAGCAACGGTTAATTTAATTTAGTATCCCTTGGCAAAAGAATAGTCATTGGTTTTCCAGCACTTTTAACCTTGGTAGACCCTTGGGAAATAAAAATTAGATTGAGAGAAAATTACCAGTGGTGGAGAACAGTATAAAAGTGACAGTAACATATATAAACCTCCGGCAGGAGTGGAATAAAGTGGCATATTGTTGTTCACTGGCTTCCAAAGTTCAATATTTCTTGTGTGATTTACACTTCCGCCATTGTTTCGCCCCCTGGAGTAATTCTGGCCACTCCGGGCAGCCTCTCCCAAGATGCACATCCTTGTTACTGTCAGAGAAGGGACAGATTACCTGGCTAAGTAGGGAGAGATGTTTGGACAAACAGCCATGAGAAAACAGGGCTCAACAAATAAGACTTTAAAGAGATGCCTGGAATGAAGCGGGTGAGTGTCTGGGACGGCTAAAGCTGACATTCCAGCTTTCACTACAGAATTCTGTGATCATGCTCCATGTGGGAGCTCAGCTCTGACCGGAGGTTCTGACTGGCCTGTGCAGCCCTCTTGGCCTCATTGCTCACCACAGTATGCCCCCCACTCCATGAAACTCCTTGTATTCACACACACACACACACACACACACACACACACACCTATACCACAGTTGTTTCTCTTCCCTGAACCTTTGCTCAAGTGGTATCCTCTGCCTAGACCACCCTTCTTCCCCTTCTCTATTTTACTTGTCTAGCTCCTAATTGCCTTTTAAAACTCGGCCTAGGCATCACCTCCTCTAGGAAGCTTTCCCTGATTACCTCCAGGCCATGTGAGTGCCTTTTTCAGGATTATCCTTCTGAACTTGCCACTTACATTATTTGTATTCATCTCTTTATGTCCTTCTATCTCACCTCCAGAACACATAATGAGACCACTGGGACCTCCCAAAGAACAGAAAATTTAAGTCCAGAGAGAGAGGTCAGGGTTCAAAACAGGAGATGGAGGCAGAGGTTAGGAAACTCCTGACATCTCTGACAAATTTCCTGGTATAGGGTTTTCCTTCAATACACATACCACAATTTTGTCCTTACTTTATCTGATTGATTAATACACACACACATACACACACACACACACACACACACGTAAGCCTGTAAGGGCAGGGGTCGCGTCCACCTTTCTTTCCCATATTTTCAGTATCTACCACAGTGCCTAGCACATAGATGGTGCCCTACACACATGTGTATAATTAATTAAATGGCTAATTAATTAATGAGCAGACATGAAATAGATCCGAGAGAAAAAGCAGAAATAAGGTCATAAATGGGTCTGAATTCCAAGGTTCATGTGTACGTGTCCACATGGCACAAGAACAAACAAGCATAGAGATGTATGGAGATGTATAGAGATGATGGATATTGAGTTCGAATTCCAATGAAATTACATCCAAGCCAGGGAGGGTCGGATTCTGAGACTTATGTTTAAACAAATATTGAAACCACCATGGAATTTCTTTTCCCCGAGAGGACCGAAAGCCCATAACTTATTGAATATAAACAGACTTAAATGATGAAGCTGTCTGGAATCCACGAACACCCTCATTTTACATGTAACGAGGTGGAGCAGGATTTTATTCACTTACCCACCGGGATGATAACTTCTCATGAAAAGAGCATCATATTTGTTTAGGAGACACTTTAATTAACAGTTTGGAGTGGAGCACGAGGCTCCAAAAGTCATGCACAAGTCACAACAGAGGAACACCAAAGTGCCTTGGATAAACGGTGATCACAGTGACCCTGAGGTTCTTTTATTTCCCCAAGCACTGTTGTGAGTTGAATTTGCAAGTCTGGGGCAGAGAAGAATTGCTCTGGTAATAGAAAAGAAGGGATCGAGGGCACTGCAGTGGGTGTGAGGAAAGAAAGACACATGGGTGATGAGACTCTAAGAGACTGGGGGATTTCTCACTCTGCTTGCTACAGGCGACATGATATAGACACTCGCTCCCTGTCTCCCTATAACATCTTCAGTAAATTCTCCTCGGCTTCTTAACGCTCTCACATGAGTAGATTTTTATTTGAGAGGTGTGAAGGGGGACTCAGAGACTAGTATACGTTAGTAGCTGACATCTGGATGTTAAAAGGATGAGGAAAAGGATTCTTAGCCGAGCTAGTGGACTTGCCAAAGAACCCTCTGCCAGCCACGGCCTGAACCATTCAGACCCATCAGAGCTTTATCCTCCTACATATTGAAGATTTCAACTAGCCCTTTAGCAGCGTGCTGCAGGCAAAAGGGAAGGAAGGATGAGTTCACTTTGGAGAGTTAATGTCAACATTTATTGGCACCTAATACATGTCAGACGGTTTACGTGGATTCTCACTTAAGCTTCACAACACCTCTATGGAATAATGTTATTCCTATTTTATAGAGGAAGAATGAAGAAATTTGGGACTAGGGAGGTAAACTGTTACAAGTGAGGCAGCCAGTAAGTATTACAACCAGGATTTGAATTCCCATAGGTCTTTCCACCATGTTAGGCCATCTCCTTATAAAAGCTGGATGATGGCTAAGGAAGGGGAAGGGGTGGAGTTGGGAGATGAGGCCACCAATTCAGGTAGAACCTTCTGGTAGAAACTGTTGCCATGAAGCACTTAACAGTACAGGGAGCTAAACAAGGTATGCTGGTAAGATAGATAATCATAAGCCTGGGAACCATGGGACTTACATTTGCCATAATCACCAAAGGGAGTCGGACAGCATGGTGCTGGAAATGCAGGCACTGGAATCAGGCAAATCCTCATTTGAATCATGGCTCTGATTTATTATCTAAAACATTCAACTCTTAATTTCCCTTTAGAAATAATAATCATAAACATAAATTTAACGATTAGTCAAAAGAAGAACAGCCCTTCTGAATTAGGGAACAACTGTCGCCAGAGAATAATAACCCTAAATCTCCCTTGCTGGATTTATGGCAGCCTCCAGTTCACAGAGCGTGAGAGCGCAACCTTGTCACTTCCTTAATTCCTAAAAATAAACTGAAATTTCTGCTGTCATTGGGATGAATCTTAATTCTGTGGAAGAGACAATGGCAAAAGTGGTAACTGTTTACTAACCTTGGGTAAATTATTTCACCGCTTTGAGACACGGGTCTGTCATCTGTAAAAGGGGGATAAGCATGCACAAAAGTTCGTTTTGAAGATGCTGTGAGATAAGCATGGAAGTGCTCAGCGTGGTGCCTGGCACAGAGCACACACTCACAGAAAGGGAGTGAGGGCAGTGACAGTGCCCATGATGACAACAATGACAGAAACAGTGATGCAAAGATGAGACCCCGATGAGACAATGATGTGTTGATGTTGATGTGGTAGTGGGTGGTGATGATGATGATGATGATTTGGTGATCGTGGTGACAAAGGCAACAGCGCCATGACAAGACCCTGATAAGCAGAGATCATGATGCTGATGTTTTGGTTGATGGTGATGATGTTGGTGAGGGTGACCGTGATGAAGGAAGAAGAAACAAAAAGGAGATAAGAAGGAAAACAGAAGAAAGGAGGAATTAAAAGAAGAAAGCCTAGGATCTCTGTAATGCAACAACTCCTAGGTGACTGGGTCTCACACAGCCAAACCCAAAGTGCTGTGTTCCCCCAAGAGATGTGCTCTCCCCGATCAGAGGAGCGGTACCAAGCACACCAATGGACATGGCCTCTGGGACCCTGCCCACTCCTCCCCCCAAGGAGAAGGGAAACTTATTATTTTGATTCTCTGTCTGAAGAGAATAATGCAGCCATGTGCTTTCTGTGAGGTGAAGCCAAAGCCATGAAGGCTAACAATATACAGGAATGAACCTCAAGAGCCTGGTTTCCAGGTGGACCGAGCCCAGGCCTGGCAGGACGTGGCCAAATCACCGTCTTGGTGTCATCATTCATGAAATGGAATTGAAGCCTTTACAAGCATTCAAAGAATACCAAGTGGATGAATAAGATCATATAAGAGAATGCGCTCCAAGTTCTCTCGAGTAGCAACTACGAATATCTCAAGTTTTAGGTAATTATAAAGTGCAGAATTATTCTAATGGTTGAAAGCATGACTTGTAGCGAGTTAATTAATCTCTCTGAATCTCTATATGATGAAATAGTAAGTTTATACAGCAGTACCTATCTTATAAGATAGTAACAAGCCTAAGTGAGGTGATCCATATAAAGACTTCAACATTGTGTCTTTCTTGCGGTAGCCTCCAGTAACATTAGCTGATATTAATACTAGCGTGGGAGACAATAAGAAAATAAAACAAATATATCCAAAATACAGAAGTGATGATATGACTCTCCAGCTTAAAACTTTTAGTGGCTTCCCCACAGTTCTAAGGACAGAGTCCTAATGCTTAATATTGGCTGGCAAAGCCCTTCATGACCTGAAGTCCTGCCTAACTCCCTCCACAACTAACCCTTCCCAAACTGCTTTTATGCCTCCCGGGCTTCAAACTCTTTGTGCACACGCACACTTCCATCACGCTGCCGGCCCTCCTAGAACACTCAGCCCCTACACTTGGGGGAGCTGCCTCTCTCCATGGCCCACAGCCCTTTGAATCTCCCAAGTTACAGCACGGTTGGGTAGTTTCCTGGTGATTTATCTGTTTCCACAACTACTTGGGATTGAGACGGGACACTGACTGTTAATCTTCGCCATCTATCAGAGCACCCGGCACAGAGCAGAGCCCTGTAAATGCTTGCCGAATGAAGGAATGAGTACCGTGATTGATGTTTGCATGGCACGCAGAGGAGGAGCATGGAAGGGGTCACAGGAAGCCTGATGGAGGATGATACCTGAGCAGGATCTTGATGGACAGGCAAGATTTATCCAGGCAGATAAAAAGAGTAAGAGCATTCCAGAAAGAGAGGAGAGCATGGACAAAGCACAGAAGCATAACCCAGCAAGGTGCATTGGAGAAACTTCCTATAATTCCATAGCACTGAAATCTAGGATTCCAGAGTAGGGTAGTGCAAGATGATGCTGGGTGGTGGGTGACATCAAAAAACTTGGCCTTTATGGTGTAAACATTGGGCAGCCATTGAAGAATTTAAAGCAGAAGATGAATTCGATCAGATTATGGCATGGGATTGGTGCCTGGGACCTACTATCTGATTATTTCCTGTTCTTCCCACCCTGCCATCCGGTTCTCCTTTCCTATGTCTTCCTGAATATATTCTTTCGTTTCCTACAGTTTATGTTTACACTTTTGTAGACCCAGGATGTCGGAGAATCATGAATGAAGCTAGGTCATCCCAACACCACCAACTGGGATTCGGGGATAAAATTCCATTCTGACACGGCTGAAAACGTTAACGGGCACTTCACAACATGAGGGCTCTGAAAATAAGGCAGATGGTCCAAAAATGAGCCAGGATTGTATTTTCCTGTTGACATAAAGGAACATGTTTGTCACTTGCTTAAAATAATTATTTACCTGAGCATGCCTGTGGCAACACAGCCTTTCCAATGATCAAAGCACTTCTTAAATTGTAAATACAACTCTTCTCATCTCTCCTCTTTCAGTGTAGAATACACACAATATCCATTGAACAGCATGGCTCATGAAGTTTTTCTAAGATGATGGTTACCAATTTCGAAGTCCCAGACTTCCCTGAGGATTAAGGCTAGGGTTAAGGTTTAAGTTTAGAGTTGGGGTTTAGGGTCAAGGTTTAACATTAGGGTCAAGATGAACTTCAAGGAAAATATTTTAGAATGATTATAATCTGAGCCACTTCGAAGGTCCAAAAAACGGGACCCAAGATTCAAGAGATTAGGTAGAAACCATGATATGAAACCGAGAATGAGAGGGTAGCTGGGGAGCTAATCATTGATTGAGCATGGAGACATTTTTGAGAATGAGGATTAATATCTTTCTACTAAGGCAGATGTCAGCAAAAATATTCTGTGAAGAACCAGATAGCAAATATTAACCACTTCGCAGGCTACCTACAGTCTCTGTCGCAGATACTCAGTTCTGTGGCTCAAGGGCAAAAGCACTCATAGGCCATACATATACCAGTAAGTATGGCTGTGTTTCAATAAAATTCTGTTTACAAAAAAAGCAAGTAAAATTTGGCCCTAGTACTAGGGTCTTTAAGAGCATGTTTGGTGATAGACCATAAAAGGACAGTCTTCTGAGAATTGAACGAATGTAGAGAGATGCAGAATGGAGATATTGGAAAGCAAGATCAAGGCTGCAGCATTATTACAAATCTAGATCCAGCCATACCTGAAACTAAATTCCCCTAATTTCTTCATTTATAGGCTCATCCTCCTCATCCGTGGTTTTGCTTTCCATGTCCAGTTACCCATGGTCAACCACAGACCAAGAGCAGATGATCGTCCTTCTGATGTATCATCAGAAGGTCAACAATAGCCTAAACACTATGTCAAAAGACCTACATCACTGACCTCACTTCATCTCATCATGTAGGCATTTTAACATCTCACATCATGACAACAAGAAGGGTGGGTACAAGACACTAAGATATTTTGAGAAAGAGACCCGTTCATAAAACTTTTATTACAATATATTGTTATAATTGTTCTATTTTATTATTAATAATTATTGCAGTAATCTCTTGCTATGTCTAATTTATAAATTAAACTTGATCATAGGTGTGTACGTATAGGAAAAACCACAGTATATATAGGTTTCAGTACTGTTACATCAGGCTTCTGCTAAGGATATTAGAATATACTCCCTGAATATAAGGAAGGTTGCTATATATGAAATAATAAATTATCACATTTGTTTATGCAGTATGAGTTGGGTTTCTATCCATTGTTTCTATCTTAAAAAGTCCTAATTGGCATACAGAACATCAGGGGGAAAGAAAAAAATTTCAGGTCTCATCCTAAATCTTCTGACTCCCATTTCAGTGCTCCTTCTTTTCAGGCAGAAATGAATACCCTAGTTGAGGTATCTTTTGTCCAGCCAAAGGCCAGTGTTGCCTCTGTGGGCTGGATTTTACTCCAAGAAACCCCTATTTCCTGGAGTATCATTAAAGGAAAGTATGTGCCTAAGAAATGCTGCCCATGGATGTGGAAAGTTGACCGAACAGCCCTGGAGGGCCAGATGGATTCCAGACAGCTGTGACTTGATGGAGGCGCTCCATTTGGCAGGGCCAGGGAGAGCCCAGCATGAACAGCATCAATTAGCAACCTCTTTTGAGAGAGGACGATTATAGCACATCCCTGCAATCAAGCTTCATGCAGCCACTACAAATAATGGTTATAAAGTCTCCGTAGCAACATGCAGACATGTTTGATATGAGTTTAAAAGAGAATAGCAGAATACACCAGAATTCTCATTCATTGCTGAAGAAATTACGAATTGGTACAAGTGCCCCAGAAAACAATTTTTGCCACATGTATCAAAAACCTTTAAAATAAAAAAAAAAAAACCCTCATGACGTTTGATTCAGTAATCACCCTCCTCTCCTCAAAGAATTTACCCCAAGAAAATAGTCAGAAATGCAAGCGTGGCTTTCTGTGCTAAGGATGTTCATCACAGCATTATTTATATTGGGGATAAAAGAAAATAGTGCCCAAATGCCAAAGGTAGGAAATTGATGAAATACATGACAGTGTAGAGCCACAGAAAGAAACATGATGACTGCCATCAAAATTACGATTAAGAAGAATCTCTAATGCCACGGGAAAATACTTACATTAACATGATAACCAGTAAACATGACGTGGTACAACTTTTCATTTTTACTTACCCAGATATGGTGAAGTGTTTGGGTTCGTGGACTCAGGGCTCCTCTTATGGCTTTATTTGCATGGGGATGCTTTTCTTGGGCTAAGGAGTAAGAAGGATTCCTAGAGAGAGAAGAAACGAAGGACAATTAAAAGGATGTCATAAGAGGTGCCTCGGTGGCTCAGTTGGTTAAAGTGTCTTGTCTTCAGCTCACGTCTAATCCTGGGATCCAGCCCCGCCCCCAGCTCCCTGCTCAGCAGGGAGTCTGCTTCTCCCTCTCCCTCTGCCCCTCCCCACACATGTGCTCACGCACGCACGCACTCTCTCTCTCTCATAAATAATTTTTTTAAAAAAAGGATTTAACAATGAAACTGCATCAGGTCCTCACAGTAATATTTTTGAGGCCTCCACTGAAGAGAAGTTCTAGGCAGAATTGAAGGATCATAAATGTTGCTTTTTGGGGAAGCCTTCTTCTTCCGCCAGATGACATATCATGCCTCTCATAAATGTTCTCAAAGCACTTTATATTTCTCATACAAAGCACAGAAGAGATGCTGTCAGCATATATTTAGACGATGCGCCACCCTCACTTACCAGTCCCGTCTGGTTGAATACGGCAGCAACGGTAAAGAGCATGTGGCTATTTAAAGTTAAGTGTAAATTAACTCAAATAAAACAAAACAAACATCAATTTCACAGTCACACCAGCCATGTTTTAAGTAGATGATACAGATAGGAAACATTTCCATCAGCACAGTCTTACTGGATCATGCTGTCCCACCTATGATTCCAGGTCTTGCTCACATTCTATCCCTAGTTCCTAGAGTCTGTCTGGCACATTACAGCCACTTCATAAACATTTCCTGAGTGAATACTGTAAGGAGAGGTCTTCATTAAAAGTAAGACCTTGGGGTACCTGGGTGGCTCAGTCGGCTGAGCGTCTGACTTTTCATTTTGGCTCAGGTCGTGGTCTGGGGGTTGTGCGATTCACCCCTACCTACATTGTGCTCCACGCTCAGCACATAATCTGCTCGGGAGTCTCTCCTTCTCCCTCTGCCCCTCTCCCCACCCATGCGCACGTGCGCTCTCTCTCTCTGTCGCTCTCTCTCTCAAATAAATAAAATCTTTATTAAAAAAAAGTAGGACCCAACATAGCAAGAGAAATAAAATCATACCTCCCCCTTAGATTTGTCCCATTTTCTAACAAAAACTAGTTATGAATACATTTCTTTGGTAAGCAATAAACAGAAGAAACAATGATAAAAGAGCTCTGAACTCAAACTTGATGTCCAGGTACATGGCATCAGCCCTGGCAGCAAAGAGGTCTGGGTGACACAAATCACGTCCAACTGCTCGGGACTAAATGTGAACTGGAAGCAGGCATCCCCATCCCTGGGACCCGGATGCTGGGGAGGACAGAGCCAAGGCCCTGCCCAGGGCGGGTCCATGTGCTCCTCATCACTGATGTTTTTCCTGAGAGCTAAATGAGAACAAAGCTAAAATCTTAATCAAATCCAGGGACATGAGGGTGGGGAGCTCCAGAGCTCTAGAAGACCCATGCTATTTAACCCCTGTAGGCTCCTCGCTGCCACACACACACACACACACACACACACACACACACACAAAGCGAACAGTTCAAGAATCTCAATGTGGACAGGCAAGAAATTGTACTCTCATACACCTCCTTCCCTGCTGGAGGTGCTCAGATAAATGCTGAATTAACAGCTAACTCTCAGTCTTGGAGAGCTGGTACCTCGTAAATAACATTCACTCATTCATTCAACAAACGTTGACTGGGCATCTACTGAGTGGCAGGCAATTTTTAGGCACTGGAGATAATACCAGTGAACAAAAGAGAAACAGACAAAAATGTCTGCCTTCATGAAGCTTACCTGCTAGGCAGGGTTTCAACTTTGGCTGAGTATTAGAATCATCAGGGGAGTTTTGAGGACTCCCATTGCTTAGGCCATACGCGCATGCGTGCGCACACACACACACACACACACACACACACACACACATTCTGAATGAAGTGGTCCAAGATAGAAAACTAGGAACAGGTAACTTGCCAGGTGGGCCCAGTGAGCAGGGAAACTGAGAACCACTGTTCTCAATCACAGTGGTTTTCAACTTGTGGTCCCAAGACCATGAGCACCAGCAGTATCTCCTGGGCACTTGTTAGAATGCAAGTTCTCAGGCCACTCCCCAGATGTACACAAACACTCTGGGAGGAGGGCCCAGCAAGCTGTGTTTTAACAATCTCTCCTGGTGACTCTGATGCCCGCAGAAGTCCGCAACCAATGCTCTAAGCAAAATTAACTGGGGAGATAAGTTTTTAAAGGTAAAAGACTCATGCACTCAATCTATTCCCAATCACAAGACGGGAATCACAAGAGCAGCCTCCTCAAGTTGGTACGTGACTGCCACACCACAGGGTTTTTAGATGCTCCCACCAGCTGCTCAAGGCCCTGCTCTGCTAACTGGGCCTCCTCCCCCTACCAGTTCCCCAGTTGGCAACTCCTCCCCAGCTGCCAACGAGCCTGGCATAGACGCCCTCTGGCTGCCATCCCCAGGATAAACTGCAGGTGCGACGGGCCGCCACAGCCATCTGAGGTCCTTATCTCCCACAGGGCTGCACAGACAGTGCCCACTCTCACACACTCAGGCCTGCCTCACTGTGGCACACACATAGAGAGCACCCCATTTTACACAACACACGTAAACACATTTTTCCTCTATCACAAATATCACATACACAAAAGCATTCACGGTCAAGTATACATTCACATCCTCGTACGTTGTTCTACACCCACGTGCACACACACACTGAAATCACACTGTACGAGTGATTCTCAAATTTGTCTGCATATTGGCCTCACCTGCAAGCTTTAAAAAATGCTGATGCCCAGGCCACAGCCCAGGCCACAACCCACACCAATTAAACCAGCATCTCTGGAGTTGGAACCCAGGTATCTGTTCTTAAAGCTACCCGAGTAATTCCAATGCAAAGCCAAGGCTGAAAAGTCCTGTTCTACACCATGACTAATAGAAAGAAGTAAGAGGGTCTCAGCTTCTTTCACAAAGGAGACAAGACCCATGGAGGAAACTGGAATTGACAGACTTCCAGAGGTCTCCTGGGAAGCCTCTGAATCACCATTATCTGCACCACACATCTGGGGTTTCTTTTTCCATTTCTTGTATGCCCGTGAGTCGAGGACCACAGGAACACACTTCGTCAAACAAGGTTGGCTTTACTGGCCCACTGCAATGAGGAGAATGGCCCACCATGAAGAAGATGCCATGAGGCATCTTAGTAAGAGAGTATTATTAGTATTAGCAGGAACTTGTTATGGGATCTGAGATGGTGTTGTGTGACTTGGGAAAGGTTGCAAGGGAGCAAGGCTTCACTCTGGACTGGATGTATCAGGAAGTGAGGATGATGATAATTCTATGATTGGGGGTCCTAATGAATCTTATCTGTGGTCAAGAGGAATGAAGTCGAGCTGAAGTTATAAGTGATAAGGAAGAAGTCACTCCCATAAGCCAGGAAGTAAGGATGCCTGGCTTTTTGTGGTTTTGACAGTGGTCCCGTTTTGTGTTCACCACAGGGTGGCCTTGTCTGATGTTGGTCATTTGTGCAACTGCCGATGTTCACCAGGAGAGCACCAAGGACCAGCTGTGAGTATGAGGTCAGCGCCTGACTGTCCAGGGCTGTTTTTCTCTTTCTCTACTCTCCTGTATCTTCCATGTTGACTCTATATTGTCTCTTTGCACTTTACATGTGTCTGCTTGTTCCTCTAAGAAATAACCCTCACCTTCTCAGCCTCCTCTATAATACACAGCACATACAATATACACAGCACATATAATACATGCCGATGTGTTGACAAGGGAACCTTCACTTTCTAAAAAGTATCCTGGTTTAGATTTGTAATCACAAAATCCAACTTTCAATTCCCACTTTCTACTTGCTAAGTGTACAACTTAGCAAATGGCTCAACTTCTCTGAGCTCTTCTCTGACTGAGGGTGACAGTCCCCGTCTGCCCCACTGGGTTTCTGGTGGGAACAGATGAGACAACTCTGAGAGCACAAGGGGGTGGCAAAGCAGTAGATTCTCATGAAAAGCACATAGGGCAGGTAACTGGAGTGGAGAGATGATTGGTTTGACCAATACCTTGGTTGGTAGCAAAAGCCAGTTGGCTGTGAGGGTCCTCTGAAGACTTAAGAGTGGGTACGGAAGCTGAATTACCAGGTAGAATGCCAGTCACCTAGGTGACCCTTCAGCTCTTAAAAACAGACTTCAACAGTAAGCAACTAGACATTGAACTTGCTTAGAAGGTCACGTCGCAACATTTTCTGAGTGCTTAGTATGTGTTGGGCATTATGATGCAGAAGTGGAAAAAAATACACTTTCTTCCCAAAGATGTTCCTAGTCTATGTGAGAAAGAAAGATACAAATAAACAACTGCAATTCAGCATAATAATAATAATAATAATAAAGAAGTACTTAGAAGGTAGAGTATAGCATACAGCAGGGAGGAGTTAATCCTATCAGGGGCTGGCGAGGAGTAACAAGGAGAGCTTAGGGAAAACCACACAAAAAGGGTACTGTGTCACCTGGGTTTTCTCAGGATGAGTAGGAGCCTGACAGGCAGATAGAGGAGGAAGTATTAGGAAAAAGTGACCCGTAGCAAAGGGGGCAGCAGGTGCAAAGACAGAAGAGTACTAAATACTCTGACGTGTTCTGGGATCTTGAAACACATTCCTAAATAAGTTATCAAGGGCCTATGAGACTGCCATGTTAACTATTACATCCCCAGGCCATAACAAATTGTCTAGAGCACTGTAGTTACTTACAAACGGAGGGAGCAATCGATGAACACTACAGCTGCTCCTATCAGAGAGGTCAGCCAATGTGACAGAATCCCAAACACTTACAAATGTATATGCATGGTATAGGCTTGCTGTACAGGTATAGTTACATTATATTTTCACTCTTCTGGTCCCATGTGTACAACTCTTTGGAATTAGCTATACGGTTAACTGGTTTCAACGCTCAAAAACCGGTTTTTTGAACAAAGATTGCACCAATATTGAGATTTCTTATTATTATTATTCAGTCCTTAGTTAGCTGCTGTCTTCAAATAACTTACTCAGGAAGGGTCTGACCCAAGGGCACAAGATTCCCTCCCCAGACTCCTCTTGAGTTTGGCTTCTAAAAAGTCAAGTTTAGTTCGCTATCTGTAAGATAACAGGCCACCAGAGAGCCCTGGGATCTTCCCACAGACCTTGCTTTTATAGGAGAGACTCAGAAGTGAATTCTAGGAGTAGCCGCCAAAAGACCTTTGGGCTTCACAGACCTCATGAGTGGAATCCCCCTGGGTGATTAAAACCGAAAGTGATCTCTCTGGTGAAATTTAGTGGGCGGAGAGGCCATCCTTTTAGGATATGCTCCCTACAGAGTAGAGGAGTGCGTACACTTCTACCGGGTCTGTAGCCCCTCTGTGCTGAACGTGCTACACAGCCAAATGGCTAACGAACCACTCCTGCACCCCTGCGAGTCAGCCATGTCCAGGGCCGGCCAGCCTTGAGACAAATGGGTCCCCACTGTGGCGAGCATAAAGCAGCACTCACTAACAGAACGAATGTCTCTTCTGGGTGGCTGAGGCAGTGGTGGAGACACAGACGGCCCAATGCATATAAAGAGTCCACATGAAATCATTTCATGAAATGGGAGCATGAGGAAAAAAAAGCTATGCTTTAAAATAACCTATTATTTTATTTTTTTAAGATTTTATTTATTTATTTGAGAGAGAAAGAGAATGAGCTGGAGGGAGGAGGCGAAGGAGAGAGAATCTGAAGGAGACTCCACACTGAGTGTAGAGCCCGACGTGGGGCTCAATCCCGCGACCCCAAGATCATGACCTGAGCCAAAACCAAGAGTCAGCCACTTAATGGACTGAGCCACCCAGGCCCCAAATAATGTGTTATTTTATACCCAAATTGAAATTGGCATATGAACTAAATAAATTAAACGTAAGTGGACATTTGACTTGTTTATCTCCATCTCTAGAAATTGATATTTTTAAGTTGGCCAAAAAAAAAAAGTATTTAACCATCTCATTAAGAAAATGAAAATTACTGTATATTCAGGGATACAGATATATCTCATACTGAGCACTGTGAAAGAGGACCTGGGGAATGAGTGGCTTTAAGACCCTGGTGCCATCCCCACATGCCACCTACACAGAGGACTCGGCACCCTTGGAGGGGTTCACATTCCTGGTCTCAGCTTCTCCCCGTGACCTCTCCTCTACCTCTTTGCATGAAAACTTGAGTTTCCAAGACTCTGTCCTTAATTATTTTTCTTTTTACTTTTTACATCAGGACCATGGAGGTATAATTTATGTAAAACAAAATGTATCCATTTTAAGGGTATGGCCTGATGAGTTTAGACAAGTGTATATGGTTATATAACCCCCATCCTGATCAAATATGAAACCCTAAAGAGTGTCCTCATGCCCCTTCATGGTCAGTCCTCTCTGTCACCATAGACTCATTTCGCTGTTCTAGGATTTAATACGCGTGGAATCAAACAGTATGTGCTCCTCCATGTCTGGCTTCTCTCCGTCAGAGTGAGGTTTCTGAGATTCATCCATGCTGTTGCACGTACTGGTAGTTTCTTCTTTCTCATGACTGCCATTATATGAATGTACTTCTATTCATTTATCCATTCACACGGTGAAAGGCATTTGGGGTTTTCCCATTTTTGAATATTATACCCACAATGTCTACGAACATCCAAAGTCCTATGCTGCTTTTGTCCAAAGTTGGAACACAGTTATTTCACATGTCATGTCAGGTTCTCGGACTGCCTACAGTGACTCCATTATGGGCAGGAGCACAACAGAATCTTCTTTAATTCCCATCAACAGATTTGCCTTCCTGCCCCAGACCTGCTGTCTTCATTTGCCTTGGGAATGTGCTATCTAACTCAACCCTTAGACACCCCTGCCTGCTGGCAAAAAGTATCCCATCAACCATGCTCCTGCCCTGAAAACAGAAAACAGGTATTTATGAATCAGGTGTTGGTGTTCAGGTTAACTTCCCCAGTGACCAGTCATGTCAATGGCACATACCCCCAACGTGATGCATGAGAAGGGCACTTCTCTCTATCTTTCCCCAAAGCCTATTACACCAGTCTAACCAGGAGAGGCCCAAACTGAGGGACAGTCTACAGAATGCCTGACCAGTACTCTTCAAAACTGTCAAGAAAAACAAAGACCAAGAAACTGTCACTGGACCAGAGGAGTCTCAGAAGACGTGATGACAAAATCTACCGTGACCTCCAGGACTGGATCCCGGAACAGAAAAAGGATATGAACAGAAAACCTGGCAAGATCTTCATTAAGTCTGGAGTTTGGATAATAATGATGTCCCTGTGATGGGTTCTGGGTTTTGACCAATGTACCATGATAATATAAGGTTTTAACAACACAGAAATCTGGGTACAGGGTATACAGGAATGATCTATGTCATCTTTGCAAATTTTCAGCAAAAATAAAATTATTCCCCCCCTCCAAGTTTTTTAAAATGTCAGACTTTAACATTTGAAGCATGTAAGGGCCAATCAGGTCATAAGCCTGAGACGTGTCCAACCCAGCTAACACTGCTATGCTGCCCACTGCACCTGCACTTCCTGGGAGAGGCAGGCTAGCCCCTGTCAGTCTGCACATCTTATCCACTCATACCCCCTTTGGGTAGATCTGCCTGGGATTTATGATTATTAAACTGCTGTCTTGTTGTTACAGCCAAAAATCCTTATTCTGCACAGACTGGCCAATAAACCGTCCCAACCAAGGAGAGAGAGGCAGGTCTAAGCCAGGAAGATATGTGTTGTAATGCACATTGAAGCCCAACTATCTCTGGGAAGAAGAGAAAGCCGGAGGGGGACACGTACCACCCAAAGCTTCTCCGTGGGCAGCAATACACAAATGCCCTGCCTTTTCCATCACTTTCCCTCTTCCCCTGGAAAACAAAGCACCCCGGTGTGGGCGAGGCGGGCATTTTACAAACCCCGCGCTGGACTCCAGTTTTATTTTCCAGGGTTAATGATCTAAATAAATCTGCCCTGCCTCACCTCTGCTAAGCTGCTTAAGAAACGATGCTTTACAGTCAACATAGATCAGATTGGTACTTTCTCCCTTTGAAAAGTTGCTGTCAGTAGTTCTCACTCTACCTAACGAACCAATATTAGTTTAACTACATGTTGTTGATTAAAAGCTGAGTTTTATGCAGGCTTTTTTTTCCTGGCGGGGGGGAGGAATATTGTGCTTGCAAAGCCCCCAAGTCCTAGAATTTATAGGCCTTCCTTAATGGATATGGTAAAATATCTTTTAAGGGTGTCCTTCCCTTAGGGACCTCATTCTCCTTCCGAGCAAGATCTGACCACAGATAACTTTCTATAGCCCGGGCCAAATGGCTTTCATGTGTGGGAGCAAACCTTTCATCCTGGGTTGTTAATTGTTTTTTCATCCCAAACCATTTTCTTGGCAAGTCAACATGAACTGTGTGCCCAAGAAGACAAAAGCCACAACTCCTGGTGGTTTCAGCCAAAGACCTAGGGAAGTGTCTTCATTTGGGTTCCTCCAGAAGCAAACCCTAAAATTAAGGATTCAAATGCAAATGATTTATTAGGAAGTGATCCAAGGACACATGAGTAGGGTGAAAAGAAGTGCGATAGGTAAGGGGAAGAAACCAGTATGAAGGGTATGTTACCAGGCAAATTACCACTGTGGGAAACTGGGGCTTAGCCATACTGGCAGACCTGGGACCAGTGTGGAATATGCACTGTTGAGTCATCAGGGCTGGAAATTGTTCCCCAACTTTCAGTCATTGTAGATTGGTGCCTAGTCCTGAGAGGTGTTAACTTCCCACTCCTTACAGTTTCCCATGAGCATGGGCAAAGTAGGCTCTAGGGACCACAAAGGCCCTTCAAGCAAAGCAGCCAAATTCCATGCAAATGGTGAGAGCAGAAGGGATGTGTGTGGGACACCAGAAGCACCTGCAAAAATAATGAGTCAAAGCAGGGATGAGATGGAGCCCAGCCTTCCAGCCCTCTAGCCATGTTGGGTAAATCCCATTTCTGCCTTTGGCAGCAAGAAAAGAGTCTGCCACATTTTTAACTATGGCAGGCCGGTAGTCCAGCTCCAGAAACTGCTATAGGTGGAATGCAATGTGCAGCGCTGTGGCTTCCCTTTCTCTCTGTGTGTGGTCCTAGGAAATGGCACAGTAGAAAGATGCCTGACCCAACGGGTCTGATTCTGCCAGTAATGGGGACCTTGGGAAAGCCACTTAACCTCTCTCAAACTCAGTTTCCTCCATCTGTGAAGTGGGGCTAATAAGAAGAATCTCGTTAATACCTGAATGAAAGCAAGTATTATCTCAAGTTTCTAATTGAGAAAACGGGAGCATTCAGTGTTACTGAATCAGATGAGATAATATATTCATAAGATAAATAGCAGCCTATGAAGATAAGGTAGTGTTAATAAGAACTTCGTAAGAGAAGTCTTTTCAAGACAGTCTTTTGGAGGATGGTTGCCAAAAATACAGCCATCCCAAGGCTGCTCTTGGGTTATTAAAGATATTGTAATCAATGTATGAGAATGGACACTAGCTGTAAAGGACTAATAGAAACGTAAAACCCAAACACAACCCATTATTCTTTTGTGGATCCTGTTTTGTTTTTCTTTTTAAGATTTATTTATTTCGGGGGGGGGGCAAAGGGAGGGGGGAGAGAGAATCTCAAGCCAACTCCCCACTGAGCACAGAGCTCTGACACAGGGCTCGATCCCAGGAGCCTGAGATCATGATCTGAGCTGAAATCAGGAGTTGGATGCTTAACCAACTGAGCCAGCCAGGCACCCCTGGATACTGGTTTTAAAAAAACAATAGTTAAAAAATACAATTTGAGAAAATTGTAAGAATTTAATTATGGACCAACTTAATAGAGAATATTAAAGAACGGTTAATTTTGTTAGGTGTGGTCATGGCACTGTGGTTACATAGGAAAATGATCTTAATTCTCTGGAGATGCAGAGTCACATATTTAGGGGTTAAGTGTTACGTGTCTGTATTTACTTTAAAATGATTGAGTAAAATATGGCAAAATGCTAACAAATATTAGGGGAAAGCTATATGGGTGTCTATTATACTGTCTCTTCTACTTTTCTATAAGTTTCAAAAGTTTCATAATAAAAACTTCCCAATGTTTTTAAGCAGTTTTTTAAATAAACATTTCAAGCATCAGAAAACTGGATAGCATACTTGGGATTTATCTATGCTATTATATACCAAACCCTCGTTCATTTATGTAGTTGAAATTTTCATTGAGATCATTGTAGGTTCACATGCAGGTATAAGAAATAACCCAGAGAGCCCCCACGTACACTATGCCGAGTTTTCCCCAATGGTAACATTTTGCAAAACTATAGTCTAATATCATAACCAGGTATTGATAGCAATGACATCTATTGATCTTATTCAGATTTCCCCGTTTTTTACCTGTGGGTATTTAGTGATTTGCGAATTTATCACGTGCGTAGGTACATGTATCCTTCATCACATCAAGATACAGAACACTTCTGTCACCCCAAGGATCCTTCATGTTGGCCTTTTAAACTACACCCACCTCGCTCCCCATCCACACCCCTCCCTGTCTCTAAGCCTTGGCTCCTCCCTTTCTAAACTTATGTCATTTCGGAAATGTTATATAAATGCAGTCATATGGTATGTAACCTAAAAAGTCAACAGGCAGTGAGAGGTAAGACTGAACTAGGAACCAGAAGATCTGGGTTTGAGCCCAAGTTCTGCCACTGGTAAATATACTTCTTAGGTATATTTCAAATATATTTATCTTGGCCTCTGTTTCTTCAACTGTAAAATCAAGCAGCCACTTGCCTTCAAGGGTACAAAGCTTGGACCAGGACACAAAAGCATGCCCTTGGCCAGAACCCCAATATGAATTGTGGCCCCTGGAGTTATGCAGGGCACTATCTGCACCTGCTTTCAGGCTGCCATATTTCCTCATTTTAAATGAATATGTTGGCATTTGGGTGTTTTCTCCATTTCTGCAAGTCTGCTTGAATCAAGCTCTCTCCTCCATACCTGAGAGAATATTCTGCTCTCCTGTGCTGATGTAGAACACTTCTAAGCCTGGGAGGTCCTGGACGGTGCACGATAAATCCACCCCCCAAATAAAGGCCACCTTGTGAGGCCCCTTGTCAGACAGTTAAAACTCTCCTGGTG
Organism: Ursus arctos; assembly: GCF_023065955.2. Taxonomy (NCBI): domain Eukaryota; kingdom Metazoa; phylum Chordata; class Mammalia; order Carnivora; family Ursidae; genus Ursus; species Ursus arctos. The sequence continues at coordinate 78,289,438 of NW_026622874.1, read as the reverse complement.
ACACCCCGACTTTACTGCCAACTTCTCTTACACTTGAACAGATGGTCTGACCTTTTCAGGGTCTGCATTTCACCTATGAAAAGAGGATATGCAACAACCAGAATTCCATGCCAGCAGAAAAGGGACGGATAGCTGCAGAGACAGGGTGCTTTGCACTCTTAACGTTTAAATAACGTGACATACTGCACCTCTCTTCAGCCAAAGTGTGACTCCAACGTCATCTAATTTATGTTCAATTATTTATTCTGCGGTAATGCCTTCTCCAATTACTAATAGATAATTGCATAAGAGGAAATGAAACCCAACATGCCAGGCTAATGTGAGATCATTTTATGGGCAAATTCCTGGCTTGGAAACACTTGCTGAAATGGGGCACAGGTGATTTAGTACAATGAAATCAGGGAGACAGGGCCCCCTTTAATTAGCTCCGTAACTTATTTAATGATGCATCGTGGATCTTGAAAGCTGTTATTGTTTAAGGGTTTAATGTGCCATACAATTCAGGGAAAGGAGGCTGGGAAAGGAAAAGGCAAAATGCTGACTTCCGACCCAAGGTCCCCGTGTCCCCTGCTCAGCACCACCCGCAGTCCCGGGGATGGTTAACTTACTTTCTTGCTCCCTTCTGTGCATCAGATGTTAGTGGGAAGATCCTGTGAGTAACTTCATGCTGCCATTAGCCTCAAAGTCTACTTTAAAACCTTGCCACTACATGGATTTCTACTTCCTGCCTCAACACATTCATAACCCACCACAAGGAACTCACTTTTCCCTCTGAAGTCATCCTTCATCTTTGGTAAAAATCAGAGTCCAAAAGAGATGAGCAAGAAATGTAATTATTTTTCTAACATGGAACTTTTTATTTCCAGAGTTCATTTCACAGGGAACAGCTCGGGAACTTTAGGGTTCTCCTTCCCCTGGGGTTACCGGGTTACCTCTAGGCATGCATGGCTTCATCTCTCCATGGACTGCCAGCCTGTTTCTCGCCCAGGTTTTCTAGGTGAGCGCTCAAGGGTAAAGTGCAGGCACGCCCTCCAGGTGAGCAGTGCCTGGACTCAGGCTTTCACTGTTTCCTGTCTGAGGCTGGCTGTGTTGCTGGCAGTGCCCCACTCCATAAATCTAAGTTCAGCTTCTCCTTGTACTCTCTTCTCATTCAAGTTAGGCACCTTTGGGTGGCTTTTCCATGTGAACCAACATATTGGGGATCACAGGCCACAGAATTTGAAACATGGAAGGAGATCTCAGAAAGAACTTGGCACTACTCCCTGTCCTTCACAGTGTAGTCAGTCAGGAGTGGCGGTCGACTACAACCACAACAGAAGAGCATGAGAGAATTTTCCAGGATACAGAACCAATGGAACGGTTCTGTACTCTGATTGTGGTGGTGGTTATAAGAATATATACCTATGTGAGAGTTCGTAGAACCTAGTCATACACAGAAAATTACTTTTTACTATATGACAGTTTAAAAGAGCAAAATTAACTTCAAAAATATAATAGAACTAGCAAGTTTGAGGGTTGAGATCCAAACCTTGGTCTCCTAACCCCTATAAAACTACTCCCCCAAACAACTACAACTTAGTTGGCAGAGCAGGTCCAGATGGCAGGAACACAGACATGTGAGACATGAAATGGGGCACAGGTGATTCCACACAAGTATTTATACAGGACATCATATAGATGACATATATGGGTGTATGTGTCCCTCCCATCTTGACCTGCTTTGTAATATATATTATATATATTCTTCTCCCAAGAGCTTAGCACAGAGTCTGGTATGCAGTGGGCACGCAAGAAGTAATTGTTGAATGAGAAAGAATGAGCAATTTGCATACAGGAAGCACCATGAAAGAACGCAAGTGAGATGCCAGGGACACAGTGCAGACAGCTTGAACTTCGGCCTCCAGCGCTCTACCTGCTGACTTGTACCATGCCCCTGCCAGGTGGGGGCCTGGCTAATTATCTGTGCTCATAAAATGTCAGTGCTGATGGAAGCTGTCATTTTTCTGCCCTTCAGCTTGGAGCCTTTCAAATCACCCATAGTGGTTTTTACTCTGACCCGCCCCTTGAGCTCCAGGCACAAATATGACTTGCAGCCTCGACAGCCCGATTTCAGTGTTTTCCAGGCTCTTCAAACTCCACATGGCCAACATGGAACTGACAAGCGCCCATTCCCCAGATAAAACTCCAAGCAAAAGCCAAGTGTCTCTTTCCCATTTCAGTAAATGGCACCACCCTTCCTGCAGCTACTTAAGCCAAAACCTCAAATGTCACCACTGATCACGTCCATTCTCCTCATCCTCCCATTGCCAATCCCTCCACTCCATCAACTGCCTCATCCTCTCTCCGCCCATCCTTCACCCCTCCCCTCCTGGTGTGCACCCCTGGCCTGGAGAACTCCCAGCTTCCATACTTGCCTTGCTGCAGGCCATTCTCTGCAGAAGGAACTGGTCTTTTAAATGTAAATCACAGCAGGACAGCAAAACCTACAGCGTTTCCCTTCATGCTTAGAATCCACTCTGGTGTCAGGCCCTCTGCGATCTGACCCCTGCCCTCTCTCCCATTCCATCTCTCTGCACTGACCCCTCTCTCACACGCCAGCCACTTTGCCTTTGAACTACACATCAAATATGCCCATCTCATTCTTCGGGGTCCCTCCCCTCACTGGTCCTTGGCCTGTACTCCTCTTCCCCTGGACTGTAGAGGGCTGCCTCTTTCCCTGCAGGTCTGACTTCAGATGTGAACTCCTCAGATAAGACTTCTGGAACCACCCACCCTGAAACAGCCTCTTTGAAATTGAAGAGTGTTTATTATTTTCATCACAGAACTGGATATTTTTGTTTATAAAAATAAGTCGTCTGTTGTCCTCTTTTGTGGGGTTCTTTGCTATGTTATTCTCTGTGATAGCTTCGTGCCAAGAACAGGGCACAGAGTAGGTATGCAGCAAATGTTTGATGAATGAATTGACAGGAAAGGAAATGCAGGCAACGCACACATAAAAAAAAAGTAACTGGTACAGCCACTTTGGAAAACAGTGTGGAGGTCCCTCAAAAAGTTAAAAATAGAGCTACCCTATGATCCAGCCATTGCACTACTGGGTATTTACCCCAAAGAGACAGACGTAGTGAAGAGAAGGGCCATATGCACCCCAATGTTCATAGCAGCATTGTCCACAATAACTAAATTGTGGAAGGAGCCAAGATGCCCTTCAACAGATGACTGGATTAAGAAGATGTGGTCCATATATGCAATGGAATATTACTCGGCCATCAGAAAGAACAATTACCCAACATTTGCAGCAACATGGACGGGACTGGAGGAGATTATGCTAAGTGAAATAAGTCAAGCAGAGAAAGACAATTATCATATGGTTTCACTCATTTATGGAACATAAGAAATAGCAGGGAGATCGGTAGGAGAAGGAAGGGAAGAATGAAAGGGGGGTAAACAGAAGGGGAAATGAACCACGAGAGACTATGGACTCTGGGAAACAAACTGAGGGCTTCAGAGGGGAGGGGGGTGGGGGAATGGGATAGACTGGTGATGGGTATTAAGGAGGGCACATATTGCATGGAGCGCTGGGTGTTAATACGCAAACAATGAATCGTGGAACTTTACATCAAAAACTAAGGATGTACTGTATGGTGACTAACATAACAAAAAATTTTTTTAAAAAATGAAATAACAACAAAAAAAGTAATTGGGATATCCTCAGAGAAATTCTCAAAGACTGCATAAGCTGGCTGACATATTCCAGAGAACACATTTAAAGGAACAATTTTAAGGCAAAAAAGATTTCAGTGAAAAACTATAGCCCAGGGGCAAGAATGCCCTTCTCTTTGTATGTTGTAACGTCAACACTCGACACTTAGGAGCTTCTTCCTTCAGCAAGTACGACACTTTCTCTGAGGGTAAAGAGCAGGGCATGTATTCGGGGAATAAATTAGTATGTTTATTGGGCTGCATCCTTGTAGACAGACCACTTGTCTCATCAAAGTTACAACTGTCTCCAAAGCATGGCAAAGGCTCTCCAATCGGCAATTTACATGGGCAAACTTAACATATTGTACGATGTTGATTTATGGTGACAATTAAGAACGTATTACCAAAGTCTATTTCACCATTAACATCCCTGGGGACAGGATAAGTTTTAAATCTTCCGGCTGCTTCCTCCCTAAAGGCTTGGATCTTGGCTAAGGATTTAGAGATTATAAATTTAACAAAGGATGAAAACTGCAAGAGGAGAGTCTTGAACAGCAAATAATGAGTTTAACCAGCGTCTCAAGTTCTCAGCAAGATTTATAATGCTTCCCTGCCTAAGGCCAAGGAATCTTTTCTTGTGAAGTTTATAGCGCTATCATTTGCTGTTTTAGATCCAGATGTGAGAGTCTGGCCCTGGGATGGGACTCTTTATGGAAGTCAGTGGTCACTGCTGCAGCAGAACTTTCCTTCTGAGGACCTTTCTGGAAAATAGTATAGTGACCAGGAGGCAACAGTTGTCACTTTCAAAGACCTGAAGAGGCACCTCTGGCTTAAACAAGTGGCTTGATGTACAGACCACTGTACTCATCTGATCAGAAAGCCCCGTGGCTACACTTCCAACACTCTGGGTTGTGAGAACTCTGGGGCGAACTGGTTCCACGATGACAGAGGATGGATTTTCACCTCTGGTGAGGTGGGGTCACCTTTGGGATCACCCATCACTGTAAAGGAATACTGGCAAAAGCCAATCACTATCGACTTACAAAGGAACTGACAAAGTCTGAAAGTCAACTGTACCTAGGTCAAACTTTCACAAAGTACAGCCCACAGACCACCTCCATCAGGATCACCTGAGGTGCTTTTAAAGGAAGAAAAACCACTATGCCAGACCTGTAGAACCTGGGGTTGAGGTCTAGAAACCCTCCTTCTTAACATGTTATACAGATTATTCCTATACACACTGAATTTTAGAAAATTCGAATCGAGCTTTATTGGGATGGATGAGAGCTGACCTCCCAAAACACCTGCTCTAGCCAAATCTCTTGGATGCCAATAGTAAGTCCTTCTCTTTGCATTTGGTTATTTTCCTCTGAAAATGCAACCATCATTAGGGCCTCATAGAGAGCAAGGGAGGTGAGATTCCTGAAGAATATTCATTTCTTCTGAGACATACACCCACCACTGGACCACCCACTAGCACAGCAATACTTCCATACAATCCTGCCCAGTTTTCACTTGAAATATGTTTCTACAGGATACTTGGCACTCCGCTAGGTGCTAGAATATTTTTAAAGATTAAAATAACTTGAGAACCTGAGTAATAAATATCCAGTAGAAGAATTTCAGGTACCATGAAGGCTAGTGGGGGGAAAGCATTTTAACTCTATTTATAGATAATACTACCCAAGAGAGAGTCATGTAAAGTTTGGCTTGCATGACCATATATTGGATACTAGAACCTAGCACATTCCGTGAGTCCAAATTCTCAATGTTGTCTGGTCATGAGCCTTTCAAAGCATGGCATTTCACCAAAAGTGAGAATCATCCACCAAGTGCAATGTGTATTATGTACGTACACACACACACACACACACACACACACACACACACACAAATATACATGCACGAATAAGCATAGGAATGTATTGTTCTGCTTGGTAGGGACTGGCAGAAGATGGTGGATACAGAGTTCACCCATTCCGATCACCAGAAGCTTAATTACAATAATCAGTAAGTATCAGAGTGCCTGGGTGGCTCAGCCAGTTAAGTGGCTGCCTTCTGCTCAGGTCATGATCCCAGGGTCCTGGGATCAAGCCCCATGTCGGGCTCTCTGCTCAGTAGGAAGCCTGCTTCTCCTTCTGTCCTCCTTCAACCCTGCTCATGCTCACTCGCTCTCTCTCTCTCTCTTCTCTCAAATAAATAAAATCTTTTTAAAAATACAATAAAAATAATCAGTAAGTATCTAGAAATACCAGAGAGCCATCTTTCATAACATAAATATTTACCTTACAGAATAAATTTTCATGACATGAACTGGACGTGATATGGCATAGGACGATGATCGTAACTAACATTTATTGGGAATGTACTTTGTGCTCACGAATTTTACATACATTGTGAGTGATTCTCATTCACTATGCTGAGTTAGGTAATGTTTTATCCATTTTACAGATGAGAGAACAAAAAATTTAAGTGACATTCCAAGGCTAAACAGCAGAGAAGTAAGCTTGGATTTGAGGCCTGACTTCAGAGGCAAATTTTTCTGAAAAGGCTAGATAATAAATGTTTTAGGCTTTGTAGGCAATACAACCTTTGTTGTAACTACTCAAGTCCACATTTCAACAGTCACTGGACAATAGGTGGCTGGTGCAAATAAGTGTGGCTGTGTATCAATAAAACTTAATTTATGGGCACTGAAATTTGAACTTCCTAGAATTTTCACACATTATAAAATATTATTTTGTGGTCTTTCCAACCACTTAAAAATGTAAAAACTATTGTTGTGGTTGATAGAAAAATGGATGATGGGCTAGATTTGGTCGGCAGGCTACGGTGTGCAGACCCTTGCTATATACCACTTTCAGGTCATGATATCTTGGGTGGATTTCTCAATGCCTTAGCTTCTTATTCTTAATCACCAGGCTATGACACTTTTATTGACAGTGTACAGTAAGTCATTTGCTCACCCACATGTTCAAATTTTCATTTAACAGATATTTATTGGACCATGCACTGGGCTAGAAGCTGAAGATGCTAGATTCAGTCCCATCCCTCAGTGAACTTATATTTCAATATAAGTAACAGACAGATAAGCAAGTGTTCTATGTCACAAGTGTCTGATGGCAAAGTACAGAGTGCTATGGGACAATAAACTTTGGAATAAGGAACTCAGAATGGCTCAAAAGCATCATGAGAAAGGCAGAGACGTTTGGGACATAGGTAGTTCCATACCAGGAGGGGGCCCCAACACATATTGTCACTCACGCTACTCTGGTTTGGCTCTTTTGGGAGACTGATGTATTATTTGAATCACAAAACCTAGGTCATTGCTCTGATTCCTTGACAAAAGATGCATTGCTTTGTGTTGCTGTGTAATACATTACCATACACTTAACAGCTTAGAACAACACATATTTATTATCTCACAGCTTCCATGGGTCAGGAGTCTGGAGATGACTTAGCTGGCTCCTCTGCTCAGGGACCCACTAGGCTGTGATCAAGGTATCAGCTGGGCTGAGTTCTCATTTAGAGGTTTGACTGGAGAAGAATCAGCTTCTGAGTTCATTCACATTATTGGTAGGATTCATTTTCTGTGGCTGTGGAACTCAGGGTGGCTTGCCTCTTCAAGGCTAGCAGGAGTGAGAATGATTCTTCTCAGAGTCATACAAATATAAGTACACATAAACAATTAAGGGAGTGACATCCCATCACCCTTGCCATATGACATAGCTTAATCAAGGAATCCATCACCTTTGCCATATTCTGTTGGCAGAAGCAAGCTGCAAGTCCTCCCATACTAAAGGGGAAAGGCTCTTCCGGGCAGTATTACCAGGAGGCAGAGGTCACGGGGGTCATCTTAGGATTCTGCTGCCATGAAGACCTCGGGCACATAGGACTGATACCGTATGTTGGTCATGTGGTCTTTGTGCTAAAAGGGCTTAGAACACACTGGCACAGAGGGGCTTGTTATCATTATCCTTATCATTTGCCACTGTCACTATTAAGAAGGTCCCATCCATAATTCATTCCACTCAGAGTATCATTCCTCTCTCCAAGGTGATCTGGGATATTGCTATGCAGAGAGCAACTTCTCTTCTTTTTCTCCAGGGACTTCCATGCATCACACTGAGTCCATATTCCCTTTGATGTCTTGGAATCTTTGAGCTGACCTAAAAGCTCTGTGCCATATCATTGTCTAGGCGGAAATGCTTCTGTCAGAGATGGGTTGTGTCAACTTGTGCCCATAGTCTCTAAGCTCCCAAATTCCAAATGCTAATTTGCTCTGATTCAACAAATTCATCTCAGAATCTTTTACTGCATGCCTCTTGCATGTAGGGGTTATGCTTTCTCCTTCTTGGTAGGTTCGCTCCAACTCATATCCCCAGAATTTTCTGCCATTCGACTGTTTTAATTTGTATTCAGTGTCACTGTTTCCCCCATTCTATTTAAGATTGACTCCATTTTTTACGAGCAGTATCTAAGGTTTGAAGTGTCAGAGAAATAGCGCACCTCCCTTACCCTCTCTCACACAGCGTAGGAGTGCATTTGACTAAGCTTTTTCCTCTCTCCCTCTTTATTTCCTACTACCTTTTCCTGCCATTGAGATTCAAAATTGCTCTGTGCCCCCCTCCTTAGAATCAACTCTCAAAAAAGGGTTGGGGGCACCTGGGTGGCTCAGTTGGTTAAGTGTCCAACTCTTGATTTCAGCTCAGGTCATGATCTTGGGGTCATGGGATCAAGCCCCACGTCAGGCTCCACGCTCAGTGGACAGTTTGCTTGAGATTCTCCCTCTCCTGCTGCCTCTGCCTTTTCATCCACTCACACTCACTCTCTCAAATAAATAAATAAATATTAAAAAAAAAAAGAAAAGAAGTGGAAAAAAAAGAAACCTCTGGTACTTTAGCTGACTATCTTTTCTTTTTTTGTGCTTCTGAGTTCCTGGGAATACTCCCTGATTCAAGTGATTGTTACTATATCATTAGTAATAATAAGATTAATATTGATGATATTAATAAAAACTGACATTGCTAGAGCTCTAATTATGTTCCAGGATCTGTTCTAAGACATAGATAAATAGATAGATAGATAGATAGATAGATAGATAGATAGATAGATAGATATAGAGATATGTAGAGACAGATAGATGATAGATAGATAGATAGATAGATAGATAGATAGATAGATAGATAGATAGATATAAAGCTTCTTCTACATGACACCAGGTCCTATGCTAAGCCCCACATGTAGAATGGGTTACCTAAACCAGTCCCATTCTTTTGCTCCCAGGGCTCACTCTCTGTTGAGCACTGAACCATATGATTGCCAATATTCAACCATTTTTTCATTTACAAGAGTGGCAATTTCATATGGTTCAACCTAATGACACGCATTTATATTAAATGATTATACAAACAGAAGTACAATTATTATCTAAGAGCCATGCAGAAAAAAATGTGGGGTTCTACGTAAAAGAAGAACAGGGGAAAACTGACTAAACCTCAGGTTCAGGATGGTGTTGGGGAGATGCTTCTTCTCCAGCCCTATGCTGCTTCCTGAGAGGGGAGAATCCCATTTATGCAACAGTCCTGCTCTCCCTCCAGCTTCCTCCACTGGTGAGTTAGGGAGAGGACTGTGACTGGCTCGCCTTCCTTCTCCTTCCTCTTAGCGGTCCACCCCCATAGAAATATCTGCTTTGCTTGCTCCTCCACACTTATGCTTTTCTTTTTATTGTGGCAAAATCCACATAACATAAAATTTACCATTTTCACCCATGTTAAGTATGCAATTTAGTGGCATTTAAGCACATTCACGCTGTTGTGCAACCGTCATCACCATCCATCTCCAGAACTTCTTCGTCTTCAGACTGTAACTCTGTCCCCATTAAATACTTCCCCATTCTACCTTCCCCCAGGCCCTGACAACCATCTCCACCTCCAGTCTCTAGGAGTTTGACTGCTTTAGATACCTCATATTAGTGGAATCACACAGTATTTGTCATTTGGCGACTGTCTTATTTCACTTACCATAATGTCTTCAGGGTCCGTCCACCCTGGAGCACGTGTCAGAATCCCCTTCCTCTTTAAGGCTGAGTCATTTGCCATCGTATGCACATACCCCATTTTCTTTATCTAGTCATCCATCCATCAGTGCACACGGGTTGTTGCTTCCTTTTGGCCAATCTGAAAAATGTTGCTATGAACATGGGGGTGCAAATATCTGTTCGAGTTCCCGCTTTCAATTCTTTTTTTTTTTTTTTTAAAGATTTTATTTATTTATTTGACAGAGATAGAGACAGCCAGCGAGAGAGGGAACACAAGCAGGGGGAGTGGGAGAGGAAGAAGCAGGCTCACAGCGGAGGAGCCTGATGTGGGGCTCGATCCCAGAACGCCGGGATCACGCCCTGAGCTGAAGGCAGACGCTTAACCGCTGTGCCACCCAGGCGCCCCAATTCTTTTTTTTTTTTTTTTTAAGATTTATTTATTCATTTGAGAGAGCGTGTGTGTGCACAGAGGGGCAGAGGGAGAGAGAGAGAGAAACTTGAGCAGACTACTCACAGAACTCGGAGCCCCACACCGGGCTTGATCTCACTACCCTGAGATCATGACCTGAGCTGAAAACAAGAGTTGGATGCTTAACCAACTGCGCCCCCCCGGGGGTTGCTCTAAATTTCAATTCTTTGGGGTATATACCCATAAGTGGAATTAATGAACCAGAAGGTAAATCTATTTTTAATTTTTTGAGAAACTACTGTACTGTTTTCCACAACAGCAGTACCGTTTTAAATCCCTATCAGCAATATACAAGGGTTCCAATTTCTCTATACCCTTGCCAGTATTTCTTTTCTTTTCTTGATAATAGTCATCCTAATGGGTGTCAACTGGTATCTCATTGTGGTTTCGGTTTGCCTTTCCCTAATGATGAATGACGTTAAGCATCTTTTCTTGTGTCTATCCGCCAATTGTGCATCTCCTTTGGAAAAATGTCTATTCACGTCCATTGCCCATCTTTCATCAGGCTGCTTGTTGCTGTACTGTAGAGTTCTTCACAGTATCTAAATATTAACCCTTCCACAAATAGAAGTTTTGCAAATACTTTCTCCCATTCCATGAGTTGCCTCTTCACTCCGTTGACAGTATATTTTGATGCACAAGTGATGAAGTTTGACGTGGCCCAATTTTCCTTTCGTTGCCTGTGCTTTTGGTGTCATATCATGCTTCAGTTTTACAGAGGTAGGCCCACCACTGGGGATCCTGTGAGGACCAGCGCCACCGGGGAATGCAGTTAATTCTGGGCTTAGTGTTAAGAATCTCACTTATCCACAGAATTGAGCCCTATTTTCCAACATCAGCTTTTCTGGTTTAACAAAGAGATATTTTGATCTCCAACAGAATTACTCCTTGCCTTTTTCTTAATTCATCTGGTACTAATGTATGCCTTTCTCCTAATGCCACAAGGATGTAGGAGAACGTGATTTTAGGAGGATATCGAAAGGACGCACAGAAGTTGATGAATTGAAAGGCGAAGAGAAGGGTAATTATTCGAAGCAGACAGAAGAGAATATACAAATGCCCTGTAATAAGAGAAATATAATGTCACTGAGCAAATGAAAAAAAGCATAAGAGGGGCTGGAAAAAGTAGAGAGAAGACAGCAAAGGAAACAGAGTAAAAGATGCAGTTCCCAGCCAGGAGCAGAGCCAGAGCCCCACATCAACAGGATCTGGTAGGATAGTGTGCCTGCCCTTGACCGGAGTTCAGCCTGTTTTCCATGATTCCTAAAGGTTTTCACTCATTGTTTATCCTCATTCCTGGGTATGAATGATGGAATCATGAGATATTCCCTAGAAGATGAGGATTCCTACTGAGTAACACAGATAAACATGTCATTTTACTGCCACCATACCTTAGGTCAAAAATGTCTTAAGTGGATAAGGAAACTCCCTTATGCCAAAAATGGGGAGGGGGGAGGGAATCACAGAAAAGAGGCAACACAAATTAAACTAGTTCAATAAAATGGTTGCACAGAATGGGAAGGAACTTTCTGAAACTGCCCCCTCAAAATTGTAAATGAACACCCAAAATGCATCCGGCCATTAGAAATATAAACACTTCCCACCGTATGAAGGCTCCTCAAGAAGTTAAAAACAGAACTACCCTATGACCCAGCAACTGCACTACTATTTATCCAAAGAATACAAAAACAGTGATTCAAAGGGGCACCTGCACCCCAATGTTCATAACAGCAATGTCCACAATAGCCAAACTACGGAAAGAGCCCAGATGGCTATCGACAGATGAATGGATAAAGAAGAGGTGGTATGTATATACAATGGAATATCACTCAGCCATCAAAAAGAATGAAATCTTGCCATATGCAACAATGTGGATGAAACTAGAAGATATTAGGCTATGTGAAATAAGTTAGAGAAAGACAAATACCATATGATTTCACTCATATGTGGAATTTAAGAAACAAAACAGATGAACAGAAAGGAGGGCAAACAAAAATAAAATGGGATAAAAACAGAGAGGGAGGCAAACCATAAGAGACTCGTAACTATAGGAAACAAACTGAAGGTTGCTAGAGGGACGGGGCGGGGGCTGGGGTAACTGGGTGATGGGCATTAAGGAGGGCACTTGATGGAATAAGCACTGGGTGTTATATGCAACTGATGAATCACTAAATTCTACCCCTGAAACCAATAATACACTTATGTTAACTAAATTGAATTTTAAAAAAAAGAAATATAAACACTTTCCAGAGCACCTGGGTATCTCAGTCGGTTAAATGTCCAACTCTTGGTTTCTGCTCAGGTCATAATCTCCTGAGTTGTGAGACTGAGCCCCACATGGGGCTCTGGACTCAGTGTGGGGTCTGCTTGAGATTCACTCTCCTTCTCCCTCTGCCCCTCACCCCACTCATGTGTGTGAACTCTCCTTCTCTTTCTCTCTCCCCCTCTTTTTCTCTCTCTCAATAATAAATAAGTAAATCTTTAAAAAAAAAAAAAAAAAGAAATATAAATACTTTCCCCCAGTCCTTGGCAAGGGGTTAGGATAGGTGAATTAGGAAGATCTTTTTCTTTTTTTAAGATTTTTATTTTTAAGTAATCTCTACACCCGACATGGGGCTCAAACCTACAACCCTGAGATCAAGAGTTGCACGCTCCACTGACTGAGCCAGCCAGGCACCCCAATGAATTAGGAAGATCTTAATAAACAACACTTCCCTCTGAGTGCTTCAGTCAATCCACGGCACCCAGGACTACACAGAGGTACATCATTTCTTTAATACTTGTAACTTCCGTAGGAGGATGGGTACCACCATCATCCCTGTCTTGCAGATGAAAACACCAAGGGATTAAAGAAGTGAAATGAATTCCCAACAGTCATCACACTACTACATAGTAGAAAGATTAAAAACCAGTTTTGTCTAATGCCAGAATTCACATTTCTAATAACTGTAACAACAGCCTCATTTGCATACCTTCTATTCCAGAGAATAGAAGAGGCAGCTTTGGCCAGCTTAGGTAAAAGACTTCTCCCTAAATATGAGTTTTTCACGTTGGTTTTTCCCCCTTTATTCAGCTACCTTCAGACCCTGATGATGGACCTCCAGAGTATGTACAAAGTTCTACTGAGTGACTGGGAAGGTGGAGAGAGAAAAAGGGAAGATGGACTAACTGTAAAGAAAGATGTGTGAGAACAAAGAAGACTAACAACGGAAGGAAGGGGAAGGGGTGCTATCCCCTCTCCAAAACAGCATCTATTTTATTTATTTTATTTTATTTATGAGAGAGAGAGAGCGCGCGCACTCGTGAGCACTGGGGAGGAGCAAAGGGAGAGGGAGAAACAGGCTCCCAGCTGAGTAGGGAGCCCGACAGGGGGCTCGATGCCAGGGCCCTGAGATCTTAACCTGAGCTAAAGGCAGACGCTTAACCAACAGAGCCACCCAGGTAACCCAAGAGCATCTATTTTAATAAAAGCTGGATAGCCCCAATTCTTTGTCATCTAGACATTAGCTTCTCCCACTCAAAAATCCAAAGGCAGAGTTAAAGACAGAGATTTAAAATAAGACTAGCTCTTTTTCATTCATTCACTTTTGACATTAATTTATGTATAATTAATTTATACCTGGCACTGTTCTAGGCATTTGGGATAGATCAGTGGGCCAGACAAGGATCCCTTCCCACATAAAGTCCTACTGAAGAGAAACAGAAAATAACCAATTACCAAAATAAATACAGTAGGCACAAAGGGTCTGAAATAAGTCTTTCTTGCCCCTCTATCACTCCAAATCTGGCCATTGTAATAGCATTTATGAAATGTCTGCTCTGCGAAGACTTGATTTTAGATGTTGATCTCATATAAGTCACAGGAGTGAATTTATCAGGTGGACACTGTTATAATTCCCATTTTACAGACGGGTAAGCAAAAGCTTACAAAGGAATCTGTCTAAAGAGCAATGACTAGTAAGTGGCAGATCCCAGATCTGAACTCAAGTAGCCTGATTCCAGAATCCGTGCTGTGAGCACTAGACAGACCAGCTCCTGGGAATAGGTTCCAAGTTATAAACAAGAGAAATGGACTCTATGTAACTTAAACAGAAAAGGCATTATCAGAAGAGTAGCCAACAGCTCACACAGTCAAAGAGGAAATAGAAAATTAGACTTTGAAAATGGGAAAGAATCAGGGGGAAACAGCCAAAATTATAGTTAAAATCTCACCCCAGGAGAAGCCCCGAGGAGTGTGTCTATCTCCTCCACAGTCCATGTCATGGTCTCAGTAGCTCTAGATTCAGGGTCCTAGGGAGGATCATGTTATAGGCTGAGCTTAGTCTAGAGCCCACCCTCTATCCTCTAGGAATCATGGAAAGCAAATACCTGGCCTTTCAGCTTCTACAGCAGAAGCAGTGCCCAGGCACGTCTCCAAGGCAGTCCGTAGCTAACTCCTTGAACACGGCAAGGGGAAAGTACCGTCTTCACGAGTTTCTGCCATATTGGTGCGCCACCTGCCCTATTTTCTGCTTAATATTTCTCTCCAAATACGGTCTATGTTTTTACTTAATTTACTTTAAGAGGAAACTTTATGTTACTGCTGAGGTTCGATGTGCTGGCTATATTTTGTCTTCTAATAGTCACTAAACTACACATAAAACTCTGCGAGTTTTTTCAGTTCACCCAGGAATCACCCAAGAGCATCCCGTGCTCCAGGAGATGCTGCTCTAATATAAGTAACCGCGTTCTCCTTTCCCAGGAGGATGTGTGAACGCCTGGTGACGTCCAGAGAGACTACAGGAGGCTCCGCGTTTAACGCCAGAATTCAGAGTCAGGGACCTCTGGGAAATCTGCCTCTGCAGGCTCCCTTGTTTCCTGGCCCACTCAACGGTGGCATTAAGGAACAAAGACAGTAATGCGGGCACAAGCCCCTCCTTGGGTTTGGGACATGAATGCCCTTCTCCGCATTTCCCGAAATGCTATTTAGGCTTCACATTTATTTCCTTTTGGGAAACAGCATTCAAAGTCTCTTGCACCCTCTTTATTTCCCTTATCCCAGACCCACAGACTTGGCAGACTGACCAAATAAGCAAATGAGCAAACAAACATAAGCCTTACCAAAAGCAGGGAGTGGGAATGAGAGATGGGGGCGATTTAGCTCAAGAAATGTACTCCTTCCCTTGCAGTTAAAGCGATGAGCAAATTTATTTACACAACATATATCCACCTAGGACTACCCTGGCACCGCAAGGATATAAATGCTGCATAAAAATGACTTTTCCTCTGCGCAGAAAGTTCTGTCAACAGACCTGCAGTGAATGCAAAGCAGGACACCCAGCTGGAAGGACAAGGGCCTTTGGAGGAAGCAGAGGAGGAGATGCCACACATCCCTGCCCTGCATGAGGATTCTCTCCCTTCCTCCCCCTCAAATCCCTCTTCCTCCTCCTCTTTTTACTCCTCCTCCTCTTTCTCCTCTCTCTCTCACTTTTCTCTTTCCCACCTCCTCCCTCCCTGTCCTCCCTACCTGTCCTAGAGGGTGCGGATGAGCAGGTGGTCAGGAGAATCCTGGACAGAGTTCCAGAGGGGCTGCATGGGAACTGGGGCTGCCACACTAGCTTCCCTGAACGGGGAGGGCTGCTCTCAGCACATCTCCTCTTCCACCCAAGACGCAGGCCGGCCACGGGAAATCATCTCAGCACATTTAGTCATAAATCCTCCTGCTTAACACAGTTGACTGAATGAGATAATCAATTAATTAATAAGTCGCACTGCTCTAGACTAATACATATGCCAACACAGCAAGAAACTGGAGAAGCACAAGGGGAAATGGAGAAAGCAAAGAGGCTTCCTCTGCAAGAGGAGAGTATTTACTTGGAGTGCGGCGCAAGTTCAGCAAACATCTGCTTATTCGGGATACGAGCAACCAGGGAACTCAAAATAAGCAGAAAGGTTTCCTGGAATTTTAAAAGAACAGTTGACGCTCTTAACCACAAGATGCTCAGGCCTTATAAGATCTTGAAGTACTCTCTGAATCAGAAGATTGTTTTCCCTATGGAGTTTTAGAATAAAGTGGGTTCCAGCTTTCTGAAAATTGGCCATAAGGGTATGTTTTCTGGGACAGTTTCCAGTTAAGGTGGATAATCTGTCCACCAAATACTCCCCTCTCAAGGATTCCAGGGCATGAGGGCGGGGCGGGGGTTTATGCTAGGAAGGCCGCCTTATGGTTTGAAGAACACTGACCTTGGCCTCTAGAAAACCCAGTGGGAACCCTGGTTCTTCACCTACCAGAGGTCGGAGGACTTGGGCAAGTTCTCAGAGCCTCAGCTTCCCAATCTGTGTAATGGGAAAAGCATTTCATCTTCACAAAGTGGCTGTAAGCATGAGGTAAGAAAGGTTGCCTCTGAGTGCTCTGGGGGTCAGGAGCACCGTTCAAATGCAAGG
This sequence comes from Ursus arctos, assembly GCF_023065955.2. Taxonomy (NCBI): domain Eukaryota; kingdom Metazoa; phylum Chordata; class Mammalia; order Carnivora; family Ursidae; genus Ursus; species Ursus arctos. The sequence goes on along the minus strand of NW_026622874.1, from coordinate 78,272,807 downwards.
AACAACTACTGTCATTTATAACAACACACTGTCAGGTTTGAGTTCTCTTGTGCTCTCTCCCCTCTCTCTCCTTCCCTTTCTCTCCCCCTCCCAGGGAGCATCATAATATTCACGCTAACTATTACTCATGGAAATTACATCTCTCCGCTAGTTCTTCTTACGGAATAAATTTCATCAAATCCATTAAGATATTTTAGGCAATATGCCTCCTTTAAAGGTGTTATTAATCACGATTTTATTTCAAGATGTCGGTCTGAGGGGAAAAAAAGCAAAACCTTAGTCATTTGGTGAAGCAGTTTGAGAGTAGGGTGGGTTTCATCAGCCTTAGCCCACTCCTCTCAAACCGTCAGCAAATGCAGAAAGAGAGGAAGTCAAACAACCATGAAATATCTGATGAGGGAATAGAAGGCTGGCTGAAGACAAAGCAGAAGCTGACACCCTGCAACCCCCCCCCCCCCATGTATGCAACATTCCTCGGCACTCCTGGCTGCCCTAAAACTAAGGAAAGGACCTGCAGCTCATTGATAAGGACACAGTGATAGTGTGGACAGCCTTGGCTTGACGGTGGTGGGGCCTCCAGTGTCCTGCTAGTCTTCTTTGACATATGAAAGGAGGCTTTCTCAGCCTCCCTTTCTCCTCACCTCCCCCAACCCCATGATATATAATCAGCCACCTCTCACAACCCAGGACAGCAGCTCTTTCTGCCCATGGGTCCTGTCCCCATGCTTTAATAAACCATTTTGTACCAAAGATGCCTCAAGAATTCTTTCTTGGTCGTCGGCTCCGGACTCCACCCCACTGAACCTCACCTATATTCTACGACTTCATCATATCCAGCAAATAAGCCAAGGCCAAGATCTCTACTGTGCTTAGGAAAGCTGTAATAAGCTCAAAAGACAATGTCTTGCCCACAAACTCAATATCCACCCAAACGGCAAGTCTACACTCTGCTTAGCCTAAGGGAATGGGAATGTTCTGAGACTTTTTCCTATTACTCCTTAGTCGTCCAAGAATGGGCATCTGATCTGGGTAGAATACAGGCAGACAGACAGATGATGGGATAGATGCAAAGATGGATTCCATTCAGATGGGTTCTTTCTCCTATGCATGAGGGGTCACAAGACAAAGGGACTGAAGAAAAGTATGCGGTACGGCTGATTTAGAAGGAACCTCAAAATAATCTTGCCCCACCTTCTCATTTTTAAAAAACTGAGGCAGTGAGAGAAAACCAACTTACCCCAGGTCACAAAGCCACTACTATGACGGTTACTGATACCAGTAAATGGAATTTAGGTATCTACCGTGTGCCAGGTTTTGCACGGAGCTCTCTACATGTGGTATCTCATTTAATCCTTCCACAACAATCAGAATGCTGGTCTTAGGGATAAGGAGACTAAGGCTCAGAGAGGTGAAGCAGCACCCAAGGTCACTTGGTTGGTAAGAGGCAAAGACAGAACTGGAACCTGAAAGGTACCCTGGCCTACAGGGAACCCAAACCTCTGGTCTCTACTTTAGTAGAAGGTCTCTGTTCATTTTAACCTGAAATCGGAAAATTACCTTTTTTTTTTAAACGAACATATGGAAAAATATAATCTCCCCAAATCGTGCATTTCCTTTTTTCGAGTGAAGTCTGCTGCCAGCGCTGAGACGAGTTCGGCTGCGGCCGGGCTGTCCCATAAATAAGTCACGACGGGGCTGAGTCTGTGTGCCCGTCACTGTATATATAGTACAAGAGAGTGTCAGGGAACAGTCAACGCTCACCTCCATGAGCACATGTTTCCAAATTGCCCTTGACAGGTTAGGAGAAGAATGGTTCAAAGGGATGCATTAAATACCAGCACAAGTGCCTTGAGAGTCTGCCTTTCAGTTTCCTGGGGCTGGCACTTTGATTTCTTTCAATGCCATTTGCTTTTGCCTTTGCTTCCGTAAGGAAGGAAGTCCACAGCGACTCCTGGGGCAGCTGGTCTGGCTCCAGGGTCACTCTCCTTGGCCCTGGATACTAGCAGAACAGAACTATGAGTTGAGGAGGTACATGGTCTCTGAGGCCAAGAGAGGTGGGTTCAAATCCAGACTCTACCTTTTACCAGCCGTGTGGCCCTACGCAAACTCCTTAGCCACGCAGTTCTTCAAATATGAAATAGGGATGAAATGCTCTCCTCCAGAGGTGACAGTGAGGATAAATAAGTATATTGATAATAGCTCATGTTTATTCACTACTCATTATATTCCAAACTCTTCATTAAGCACCAAACATGTATGTATTACTCCTGTAATTCTCACAAAGAAATGGTGGTATTATTACCCCCAAGTCACAGAGAGGAAACTGAGTCACAGAGAGGTTATATAACCAGCCAGTTGTCTCCTAGCAGCCTTTGCTCCAGGTAGCCTGGTTCCAGGCTAAGATCCCTGATCTAAGACACTGTTAGTAGCACAGAAAGTGCTCACCAGATATTGGTTCTCTTTTGTCATTTAACAGCCTCCTAATTGCTCACCTATTCAGAAAGGACAATCCTCAGTGTCTTGGGGTAAGTAGAGCAGAATTACCATTTATGGACCCTCAGGTTTGTACCCAATGCTTTACTTACATTTTCTTATTGAATCTTCATAGTCCTACTGCATGTTAGGTCTTATTATCTCCTGTTGAATGTATGTATGGAGAAGCTGGGGCTCTATCCCTTGCCCCTATTTGCCAAGAGACTCTCCCAAGGCAAAGAGGGGCACCAGGACAGAAGTCCAAGTCTATCTCACTCTGAAGCCCACACCACACTGACAAACTGGGCAAGCCTTCATAACATACACCATCTAAATCAGCCAGGTCCTTTCCCCCTCCCCCACTTCACTGTTGTCCTGTAATGCAGAGCTTCCAAACTGCACCATGCATACGAATCATCCAGAGATCTTGTTAAACGCAGACTCTGATTCAGCAGGTCTGAGGTGGAAACTGAGATGCTGCATTCCTCATAAGCACCCAGACGACGCCATTGTTGCTACTGTGTGGACAATATTTTGAGTAAGGATGTCAGAGAGTCGTTCAGTCCCTTCATCTTTTCCATCTGCCATTCGAGACCCAAGAGGCTTCTAAGGGTATAGAACTGAGACTGGGAATTAGTTCCACCGTCTTTAGCTCAATGGAGTCAGTTTTCCCAACCTCCCCTGCCTCCCACCAATGCCAGCCTCACCACCACCATCACCATCATACGTGTATACTCGCGCATGGGGGCACACACACACACACACACAAACACACCCTCTCAGCCTCCCAAATTTTGTCTTTTTGTGCACATTTTATATGAAATCTTTCCATTATCAAATGAAAACTCAAATTGTTACTAGGCATATTTAACTCCAAAAGGAGAATTCCTCCATATGCAAAATGCAGCAGCCCTAGCAATTTACAAGTGAATAATGACTTAAGAAATGATAATCAGCCTGATGACATTTGGTTGTAGACAATTAAGTCTTTCGCAAAAAAAAAAAAAAAAAAAAAAAAAAGCCTTTCCCACTCTCAAATTTAAACCCAGGAGAAGTATTTACGGGGTTCTTCATAAAGTGGCCCTCTCTTGCTAGCCCATGATTTCATAGCTATGGTCCTCCGTCCAGCCTCATCTCTCTGTGCGTTCCCCCAAGACCTTCTCTGCCCAGCTCTGCTGGGCTTTCAGCTCCTTGATGGCCACGATCATTCCTACCTCAGGGCCTGACTGTACTCTCCTCTCTACATGGGGATTCCCTTCTCCCATATGTAATTCTCTGGAGATCTCTCTGTCCCCAAGCCCAGAGCTTCCTTCCATAGGGCAGGGTTTATGGTAAGGACATACTCACTGACCCTGCTCACCATTCCAAGAGGTTGACTTCACATCCTAGTCTCTCCAGGTGGGTCAACATTTTTTGGTGATCCAGCAAAAAAGTAAAGAAAGCAATCAAGGCGAAAGAATGTCACAATGGCTAGTAACCCAGGCCAGCTTACAAATCGCGCTAGAATAACCTCCATTATCACTCAGTCAAGGATTTCCTCCATGAATCAATGCCAAGGACAAGTGGAGCATTGTGAATTCACATTCTATTTATATATGCAGGTTTCAACAACACTAATAGAAGGTACTACCACCAAGAAGTTCTTGCATAAAAAACTAAACAAATTCTCTTTTGGTCATAGATTCAAACTTTTCAATGATCCCCATTATGGTCCTCTAAGAAAACTACTCCTGGACTTCCTTCCAGTGATTTTCTTTTCTTGTGACAGTGAAAATGTCAGAACTGCAACACCTCTTCTTCCTTACATGCTTGGCTCTCCAACCATCTCTCTGGCAAAGACTTCATCTATGAGCAGTTTATGACTGCCTAATTCTACTATTTCAATACTATTTATAATAACTAAACAAAATACACAAAATATTCCCTAGCACATAGAATCTCTCCCAGTTGTCACTCCCTGATAATAATTATTATAAGCAAACACTTAGTATGTGCCAGGCACGATCTTAAGCACTTTACATATACTAATTCACTAAACTTCAAAACAACTCTAGTGGTAGGTACTATTATTATCTTCCCTATTGTACCAATTAAGAAACTGAGACACAAAGAGGTAAAGTGATTTCTCCCAGTGTTATATAGGGGGTAAGTCTGAATTTGAACTTGAACTCAAGCTGTCTGGATCCCATACTCTTAAACCACTATACATTGCTACTCTTGTTTACAGATACCTGTCTACACATATTGTTTAACCTAATAATCCCTCATTTTAATTCATTTAACTCCTGATCAGCACGTTTCATCGTATATAATTTCAAATTGCCATAGAAATTCGAAGAACAAAGAATAGTATGCTATGAGAAAGAGAAACACTGGGGATCTAATTTTGATCAGGACAGTAAAGGAAGTGCTCTCTGAAGAACGAAACTTGAATGGGAACCTAAAAGATGAGGAGGGGCCAAGCACACGAGACCTCAGGTAGAAAAATGTTCTAAGACATGAGAATAGCTTAGCCAAACGCTAAAGACAGGAAAGCAACTGGCAGGCAAAGAACTGATCTACAAACTTGGTGGTTAGAACTGAGTAAGAGCAAAGTGCAGGGTGTGCAGGCAAGCAGTTCAAAGGATTTGGCAGTGAATATAGATGAAGAACCAGTAACCAGACAGAAGTGGAGTCAGAAACTATGGGGGGGGGTGGCGAAGACAAGAAGTCATTTAAATGTGTAAAGGGTGACAGCACAGGGGGGAAGAGACTTAGATACCCAACACAGATGGAAATGGTGTTCTATTAAAAGTTCCCCAGGTGACCCCAATGAGTACCACCTGATGTGATCCTTGAGGGACACTCATCAGAATGATAGAATTCCAGAATTATAGGGAGGGCAGATGAATGAAATGAAAAGGGAATAAAGGAAATCAGGCGATCCCTCATCCTCAACGCCAAACCCATTATTTTTCTCTCTAGACCTTTTCCCACCTTTTCCTTCCATCAATCACAATGGAAGTCCACTGGATGACAGAATCGCAAATAACAAAGCTGCTCATTGGACAGCAAGGGAACTAAGGATTGGAGTGGGTGACTCACACAGCCAGATGGCTCCATGGTTTGTCCCTGCCCCTTCTGTCCTACAGAACCACACATAGGAAACCCTGAAGTTGTGCTAGCCAGGGTGATACCCAAAAGTCAGCCATGGAGCCTCAACCCACATGGATCCCTCAATGGGTCTTGTTTGACCAACCTCATACAGCTACAAAATAAGGCTCCTCTTTCTTTTGTACTAGAAGTGTCAAGAGCCTCTCCAGCCATTTATTTGATGGAGAGGTTGCTAAATGTTACGGCGAACAGCCCCATCAGTCTGGGTAATAGCTGAGTGTTAGTGTCTGCTGAAACCCTAAGACCTCACCAACCTGCAAGGAAAAGTTTTCCTGACCTCCAAAGCGTGCTGCATGACTATCAGGAACATGAAGATCGTGTGCTGCGTGCACTCTGGCCTGGAGGTAAGAGGTATTCTACCTGAGCCGTGATTCTGCTGCTGACTTGATCTCTCCCGGGAAACTTTGACTAGAAGGGAAAAGGGGCTAATACAAATAACCCCACACATGGGTGCACAGCTTTTAGAAGCAAGTGCATCCTTTCAGAACTGGGTGACGCCCGTGAATTCCTTCACCCATCTAGCAGCTACTGTGGCTACGATTCTGCTTGCTGCTGAGTAACAACCGCAAAATCCCAGCGGCGCACAACAGAGAGAACTCACATAGCTGCTGCATCTGCAGGTCAGCTGATACAGGCTCAGCTGGGCCGGCTGATTTCATCGGGCTTGGCCCGAGTCATTGGCTCTGTTCTGTGTGGGTCTCATCCTCTTCTAGCTCTGGCCAACTAGCCCAGGTATGTGCTTATGATGACAGCGGGGATGCAAGAGAGCAGGCAAAAACACGTGAGGCCTCTTAAAGCTCAGGCTTGCAACCGGCACATTGTGACCCTCGTCTTATTCCATTGGCTAAGGCAGTCCACACGGCCAAACCCAAAGTTAAGGGACGGGGAAATATACTCCATTCCTTTGGTGCAGGGAGCTGCAAAGTCACGTGAGACAGGACATACACAGAGGGAGGAGCCAGTGAGTTGCTCCACTTGTCCAACCCGGTTTCCCCCTAGTTCCCCACTACATTGTGCCCCAGCTGGAATGAGCCCCCATCTACCTACCTAAACCCGACCTATTCTACAAGTCCCAGACCAACAGCCTCCCTCCTCCACCATATGGAGCCCCACAGCTGACCAGAGCTGTTCCAATTCTCTGGACCTTATGGAATGTGTCTCCTTCAGTGCCCGCGATGCTGGAGTTCAATCCGCGGGTTGGCGGATTAGGCTCTCCATGAAGGGGATGTGGTGCTGGTGCTTAGCTTTCCCAAGAAGAGAAGGAAGTGTTGATTGTCTCTGACAGAACTGTCTGACCTAAAACCCCTGGGGAGCTGAATCCTATGATTCCCTTTCTGGGGTCACAGTTGGAACCAATCTGTGGTCCACCAGTACAGGACGCTCTACTTTGTTGTGCTGGCCCCACAGCAGCACCGCTTGGGCACCAATGCCCACAGTGCCCCCTTCAGCTGGTGTCAGAAACTTCACTCTCCTGGGACCCCGAACATAGCGGGGCTCAGGAGCAGATATAATCGGGTCCCTCTAGAGGATTTTGAACCTCTCATGTCAGCCACGATACCTAAAACTTCCGTGTTGAAGAATGCTTCCCTCTATAAAATCAATGAGTGCACAGACAAGTGTGGGTTATAGACCCACACACCCAGACCTCAATTTAGATTTATTCAATCCACCTCCAACTATAAATATACTTTTTTAAAGTGAGAAAATTAGGTAGAAGAGACAAAAGTAGGAAAAAACCAGATGAAGCCCTAAGCATGACGAACACTCAACATTAATTACATTGCATTCCTGACAATACCCAGCATTCGAGGAGCTGGGAGGATAATAAAATGTGCGGATGGCCCCAGTTCAGCTTCTGCCACAGAGATCAATGGCTGAGCCTCCTTTCTCCCATATTTGGATCTTCCTTATCAGGCTCCTGGATTTTCAAGATCTTATTCACCTCTGGCTACAGGACCAGGCCTGCTGGGTCTCAAATACAGTCTGACCCCCACACAGATTCCCTCTCATCCCCCAGGGCCACCCTCTCAAAGTCCTGTTCTGCCACTTTCTTCAAGGCCGGAGGCAGCCCAGACCCCTGAACACCAGGCCATAGACTCTTACCTCTTCTCCCTCTTAAGTACCCAGGGACCATTTTGCACACACCTCTCAGCAGCAGCTGCAGCAGACACCATAAACCTGAGAGCAGGATTCATTAGCTCCATAACAGGTCCCGGTGCTCACCCTCCACAGCGCTCCGCTTCCTCGAGGTAACTGCGGGCTCCGGCAGAGAAAAGAGAAGAGAGAGTCCAGCATCCGCTGATACCCCACGGTGGCCCCAGTGGCCACTCGGAACACATCAAAGTGGGCTCCTGGCTCTGCAGGCACGAACCAGAGCCTGGTAGATGCACTTCCAGCCTGGCCGTGCTGCCGCTGCTCAGAGTACAATTTAGGACATTTTTTTCCATGCCGTTCAGGAAAGTGGGGACCTACAGAGATTTGCTAATTGGCATCGCAAGTCCTAGCATGCCCTGATCCCCGCAGAGCACCTTGTTACTCTAATTGTTTGGAGATCCATTTTCATACCCCAAGACCAGGGGCCAGAGACTCTGTAATAACCTGAAGACAAGAGGTGCTAAATGTTCTCATTGCATCTGCTCTGGACGGAATGTTGTTTGCCATTTGAGCCGTGCAGGCCAGGACAATTCTAGGGATACTTGTGATCTAAGAAATTCCTTCCATTGGGTCAGGGTCCACAGGAAGAAGGGATCCATCAGGGTTACCCCAAAGGGGGATGAGCTGGCGTGGGAGGCCATGGGCACTAGCGGCGGGGGCTCAAACTGACCCCCTTGGTCAGGCCAGAAACCTGACCATTACCTATAGTTCTTCTTCCTCTCTCCCTGACCAACTTATCAATCAGCAACGTTACCTGCTAACGTTCTAGAATCTGTCCCATCCTCCCCATTTCCATTACCGAAGCCTCAATTCATTTCTTACCTAGACTATTCTCTCCACTCACACCCCCCAGTCTGAGTCTCCAGCCCTCTAACCCAGGGAGTAGCAAACTATAGCTCATGGACCAAGTCTGGCCAGCCACCAGATTCGGTAAATAAAGTTCATTGGCACACAGCCACGCCCATTTGCTTGCATTTCGTCTATGACCATTTTTATGCTACATCAGAGTTGAATAGTTGCAAGAGAGCACGTGGCGCACAGAGTGAAAAACATCTACTATGTGGCCCTTTAAGAAAAAGCCTGCTGAGCTCTGCTCTCAGCCACCACCAACCGGCATGAGTTCAAGTCACTTGTCTCAGGATTCACCAACTGCTCCCCCTGTCAAATGGGAAAAATTAAATTCCTTGGTATGCATTCATCCATGCAACATACTTTATGAATCTTTACCTAGTTCCAAGATTACAAATCGGCAGCCCATGGGTTTCATCGAGCTGCTGTATGTCTCTTGTGGCCCACAGAGTCAAAATACTAAATTAATTGCCAGCTTTTACAAATCACGAGATTATACATCAAAGTTCAGATTTCTGATTTACCTTGGAAAACACGAACTCTGGCAACACGCAGCCCCTGTTCCCACACAGCATCCATCAGCCAGAATCAGTCCACATCTGCCCCTTTAGATGATGCCTGTGCTCTCCAGGTCACACAGACCCTACCACTCCCTAGTATCCTACACCAGGCCTGCTTCCCTCATGTAGGCAGATAAGTCTGACATTCTCTCTTTACCTTCCTTCTCTCTTTACCAGCCAGCCCTGGTAGTTCTCTCCCTGGAACGATTTACTATAGTTATACCCAAAGACTCAGAGTTCCCAAAGAAGCCATGCTCTCTCCCACCTCCACGCTTGTGCACACACGACGCCCTTGTATTAGTCTGCCAGGGCTGCCGCAAACGGAGTGGTTTAAACAACAGAAGTGTATTTTCTCATGGTTCTAGAAGCCGGAGGTCCAAGATGAAGGGGGAGAGCAGACTGGTTCCTTCTGAGGCCTCTCTCCTTGGCTTAAAGTTGGCCTTTTTCTCTCTGCATCTTCATATGGTCTTCCCTCCGTGTAGGTCTGCGCCCTAATCTCCTCGTCTTATGAGGACACCAGGCACACTGGATGAGGGCCCACCTAATGATCTCATTTCACCTTAAGTACCTTTTCAAGGACCGTACCTCCAAATAGAGTCACATTTTGAGGTACTGGGGGTTAGGAATTCAACAGACGAGTTGGGGTGGGGGACACCATTAGGCCCATACACCTCTCTTCCAGGAATGCCCTCCCCTACTTTAATCATCTGACAAATACTCACTCTTTCTTTAAGTGGCAGCTCAGATGCCCTTTCCATGGTGAGGCCTCCTCAGAAATCTCCTGCAGGATTTGCCTTCCCTCTTAGATTTCTTTGCCACTTGGGCATGCCCTCGCTAGAGAACTATCCCTTTGCACTACAATGATTTATATTCTCCCTTTTTTCCCCCACTGAACTGTGAGCTTCTGGAAATAGTAACTACTTTTTCACTTCTATTCGTTCAATAAATATCCACTGGGGCCCTACCTGTGCTGGGCATTGTTGATGCCACTGCAGATTTGACAGTGAACAAGACGGACTAGTTTCCTGCCTGCACGGAGTCCACACTCGAGCGAGGGAAAAGGGTAATAAATCAGAAAATAAACAAAAGCGGAAAATTTCACAGCACCATGCTTAAACCCCTGGGGACATTCAAAAGTCACTGAATGAATGCTGTAAGGGAAATGCATGCAAGAAGGGTCTAGACATCTCAGGACATTTTCAGACTTAGATTTCTGTGGTGTTTTGACTCTGAGCTGCTGAAGCAGTTATTACGTAGAATATCAGTCAGTCTCCACTTGTCCTGAAAGCTAGTGTCACTAGCTTGGGTCACTGCCTCCCTGTGTCCTTCCTTAAGTCGTGGGACCCAACACCAACCCCAGGAAGAGATGTAAGAACCAACACAAAGCCCACCAATGACTCACACTGCCCCTACCTCAAAACCCCCCAGAATTAAGGTCCGGTTGCCAGTGGCCAGACCCAGATATGGGTAATATTTTCCTGTGTGCAACTTCCAAGTAAATCTGGGGGGACGGGAGGGGTGGAGAGGGCAGGACAAAGGACTAGGCCTAAGAAGACCCCCTCTATGTAAACGATGTCCATTTCAGGAGCATCAGAGTCTATAACCATCTGTAAGGCAGTAATGGGTGATTTCTGGAAGTTCTCCACTAATACATGAGGAAAGGCACCAGCCACACCATAACCCCCACTCTGCTGAAAGCACAAAGCCAGTGGGAGCTCAGCATGGCCACCCATCATGTCCATTCCCTTCCTGTTTCCCACAATTCTTAAAAAGTGCTATTTGTGTATCACTGAATTAAAAAAATGCCTATTATAGAAATTTTTAAGTGGATTACAAAATTCACCCATGGATCTCCATGTCTTCTCATAATCATTCATACATATAAAATTCAGAAATCATTTCTGTCACATAAAAATTTATGAACTTATGGGTTAATGTTAAATTTATACATGAGTAGGAAGTGGCTTACAAATCCTAGGCACCTCACTCTAGAGCACATCTAGTGGTCTTTTATAACATTTACTGCACTTTATAAATATATTCCAATAGGGCCTGCATGTCAATTATCTATTGCTGGATGGTTTATATTGTTGGTGACCACTCTCGATGACTATATATATGATTATATTTAAATGATTATATTTTTTGGTATCTTGAGTTTCAAAGATTTATTTATAATATTAAATAATGAATTTTATTTATTTTTTTTGCAATTCTGCATTTGTTTTTTGTTTTCTTTATAATTTTTTATATTATGTTAGTCACCATACAGTACATCCCTAGTTTTTGATGTAAAGTCCAATGATTATATTTTCTATGCAACTATTGTCAGTAAAGAAATGGTAAGGCTCACCAAACTACCAAATTCTTATTATTTCTAATAGGTTTTAGTTCATTCCCTGAGATTTTCTATGTAGATATTCCCATCATTTTAAGTAATGATTATTTTGCCATGTCCTTTCCAATATATATCCTTAGTTCATTTTCTTCTATAATTACATTGGCGAGCAATCCCAGGGCACATGTAAATAATGAGAGAAAGAGTAGTTTGTTCCTATATTCAGTGGAAATGTCATTAGGGTTTCCCCACATTGACAGGCATAATATTGGTTAGCTGTTGGTTTGGTATAGATTTCTTTTTTTGGTTAATAAAAAATGCACTTTCAGATTCCAATCATCCTAATATCAGTAACAGATGTCAGATTTTATCAAATATTTTTGAGGCTCTACCATGATGATCTCAAGATTTAGAGAATACTTATTTCCTACACTACACATTTCCACAATCCTTTCTTTTCCCCATGTCACAGGGCCAACAGTAGAATTACTAGATCAAAGATATAAATGTTTGAAAGTTCTTCATACATTTTGTCAAACTGCATCCCCAAAGGATTGGGCCAACTGACACTCCCCACCGGCCCCTACCCCACAGGGGATGAAAACAGACTCTGCCGAGCATTGTGCTTCAACAACTAAAATCTCTGTCAACTGATAAGACTACTGAATGTTGGCCATAAAATATACAAGATATACCGCCTCTGTCCCGCTCTCCTACTGCCAACTCTTAAAAAATAATTGTTGGTCCTCAGGTTTATGGTACCTGCTGACATTTCATAAAGATTTTAACACAATTCCTCTGGAAGAGCCCTGAAGGAATATCTAGCACGATGATTGAGAAACACTTTGAGGTCACAGAACTATAATAATCTGAAAACGTTACATGTGCTTTTCCCAGGAAAAAAATGTGCACACGTGGTTTTTTTTTTTTTTTTCCAGAAATTTCCAAATACCTGCAGATCTCCTGAAGCTCATCAGGGGCGTGTCACAGACCCACAAGGAAGAAGTCTGACCTAGTCCAACACTTCTATTTTACAAATAAGGACAAATGAGGCCAGCAAATCCTGCTTTGGTTAAAAACGGAAATGAAGCCACTTTTGACTTGTTTTAAAGGCCTTTTCCAAAACTACCTGAAAAGAAGAGCATATATTAGTTTTCTGCTTTAAATAGATATTTTTATTTTTTAAAAGTAAAACATTTTGAGGAACAGCCGCATTACTGAACTTGCCGTGAAGCTTCCCAAGATAAACACTTTAAGGGAGTCCATATCCATTCTCATGGAGTAAATGGGTAAATGTGCCTGAGCAGGTTTGAGGAAATCCAGGGTCTGGTCCCAGCAGGTCAGAAAGTTAAAGGTCTATCCTGGAATAACTCATAAACCCTGTGAGTCTCATTTACCACATGTGTAAAATTGGGTAATAATAAGGTTGTAGGCTGTGGAGGGCTGTGTATGTGGGCTGTGTATGAGTGTATATTGTGGGTAATGGGGGGTTGTGAGTTATATGTGTGTTGCGGATTTTATGCATATGTGTGTATTTTTTGGGTTATGGGGGGGTGGTAGGTTGTGTGGAGGGAGTTGTAGGTTGGGTATGTATGGGGATTGTAGGGTGTGTGTGTGTGTGTGTGTGTGTGTGTGTGTGTGTGAGCTTGAGTGTATGTAAGGCTAACGGGGTAGGCTGGACCAGACTGTAGATGGCACAAGAGATGTTGCTGGTGCCCCAATGGTATCCCTTCTGCAGTGGAAGACAGCTGGCCTCCAAATGCCTGCACCAGTGTGGATTTCCTGAGGGTCTTCTCTGGGTCTGGGTCCCACTTTGGCCCCACTTTAGCAGGCCAGAAGGGCCAGCCAGTTCATGCTCTCAAACCCTAGTGGCCCCCAATCAATGACTGAAAAGAGTTGGAGGATAAATACCCCAGCTCTCCCAAGTTCAAGTTCTACACCCTTCCCAGGGGCTGCCCTGCAGGGTCTTACTTCAATTGCCCACTGCAGTAATGGGCAACAACGGTGATAACGTGCTTGAAAGTGATCTTCTATTGGTTACTTTCTTTTCCCTGTTTTACTTCCATACCCCTATCTGGGTGTTTCCTGAGATCCTTCCCAAATAAATGACCCCTTCTCACATCCATTATCACATGGTCCACTTCTGGGCAAACCCATGCTAAGACAGCCTTATAAGCCACTCTGGACTTGCCCCTGAGGGCAACGCACAGCCATAAGGGTTATCAGTGGGGGCATCACACAACCTGTTACGTGTTTTAAAAATTAAGTAAATAGGACCTAAGAGTCCAGGAACTTCCCGTAGCCCACAACTCACACCCCAAGGGAGGTGCCTATGTTGCTGATGCACAAAGTCTCCTAATCAAGGAAGGGTATTTGCCCACCTGCCAGGCACGGTGGTCCCATACTCCAGGGAGCAGGCGAACCAAGACTCAGATCCAAGCAACCTGCTTGACAGCCCCATTCACACTAGGATGCTTTCCTACAAACACCTTCAAAAGCGTTTGGCCCACACCAGTCAAGAAAAAGATCCTGGGCCAACTTAAAACCTGTCAGGCAGAGCTGTCATTTCCACTCAGCCCCCACTTGGAAAAGGGAGGCCAAAGCCACCTCCTGCCCTGGGATGGGAGCCAGGAGCCTGGTTTCTTTGCAAGTCAGGCAGCTGCTGGTGAACCTGCTTTAGAGGTGGGAATCTGGGCCACTAGAAGCTTCTGGTCCTGCCCGTGTGGCTCTCCAGGAAGCGTCATCGCCGTCAGGTGGGTAAAGAGACTGCCACTCTTTCGGTGTGATGGACAGCAGCCTTCTTGGCTGAGGCACCTCTGAAATTCTTCCCCGTCAGCCTCACCCTTCAGTGCGAATGAGAAAGGGCAGAGCCGCGGCCTCCGGAGAGCAGCGTGTGCACACATGGGAAGGAAGGAAACTGGAGGAGATGAGGCGCCTCTAAGCTGACAGAATGGACAGGACCCTCCCTCTGTGCTATGGTGGAGCTGTCCACCCCTCCCAGGACTGTTTCCTAGAGACCCAGTGAGCACCGGCCAAGCGGCAGTAACAGTGTGCAGCACGACACAGGCTCAACGCCAACCCCTGATAACCGTACTGTATACATATTCCTGAACAAACTACTTAACCCCTCCATGTCCTCCCTTATAAAATGAGGCTAATCAAACTTATTCCAGTGTTGCTGAGAGGCTTAAATGAGACCCAGTGTGTGGGAACCTGTAACAGGGTGCCTAACATGTACTGTTAAATATTCCTTTCCTTTCCCATTAGAAAAAGTAACACTTTTGCAATAATTCCTATATGCCAGGCACTGCAGAAAGTAAACTTCCCACACCCTGTGAAACAGGTCCTACAACTCATCCCATTTTATTGAATAGCAAACTGAGTCACGGAAATCATGTAACTGTCAGGAGTCCTGGCACTTCCGGTGGGAGCACCAGGGTTGGAACGCAGTGGCTCTGGCCCCAGAGCCCAAGTTCTCCCCCATTCCACTTGCTCCCCCCTTACAAGAAAAACAGGAAGCCCACCTGTCCCAGGAAGAACGCTTAAGTATCATCAGGCATCAATCGCATTCATCACTTGTTTATGCTAAGTTTCAAGGTGATGGGTGCATTCACTGGGGGGGTATATGCTGTAACTCTGGCTTCAAAACCAAACAAGCCAAAGTAAGGATGCCGTGCAGCAGTGGTTCACAAGGTACGACCCCCAGAGGAGCCGCATCAGCATCACCTGGGACTGTGTTAGAAATGCAAAGTCTCCAGCCCCCACCCAAATCTACTGAATGGGAAACTCTGGGGGTGGGGCCCAGGCCTCTGAGCAAGCTCTCCAGGAGGTGTCCATGAACACTAACGTCTGAGTGACACTGCTATAGTAGAATGTATGTTTCCTTTCTGCAGTAACTACTAAGCATGAAGAATGGATGGATGGATGGATGAATTGTAACACTGTTATGGTTTTATTCTCACCTGAGGTTGTTAGGAGACAGGGACAGTGGACACATAATGTCCACTGAGGACAAATTCATTCACGCATTCATTCATTCATTCAATATCCATTTTTGAGCACTGACTGGGCGAGGCAGTATGCTAGGAATGGCAGCATATAGCTAAAAAGACAAATGCACCAGCTTCCTACTTTTACAAGCAAACAATCTAGTAGGAGAAGCAGCTGTGTAACACATAATTACACAATTATTAAGTTGTGCTTGACGTAAAGAATATGAAAATGAAAAGGAAGGAGTCAGGAATGCATAGCAGGGGTCGCAGATCTCATCTTGGAGGTCAGGGGAAACCTCTCTGAGAAAGTGACATTTGAGTCAGGACACTGTCCCCTGAAGCAGATTAGAAGGGGGCAGCCAGCTGTGAGGGTGAGCAGGACCAACTACCCTGGCAGGGGGAGCAGCCTGTACCAAGGTCCTAGGGTAGGAAGATGCTCCCTGGGTAGTCTTAGGTGCACCCCCACCGGAGCCCTTTGAACCAGTTTTTCTGTGAATGCTCAGTGTTCCCACGCTGTGTGACTGGGCAAAGCCAGAACCTGCCCCACACACAGGGCCCCGTGGAATTCTAGCTTCTCTCAGGGGACTGTTTTCCCACCCACAGCGCCAGACAGAAGCTTGGCTTGCTTGCTGCACCCCTAAGCCAGCAGGTGGCGGTTCTGAGATCCCGTTTCACTGATGGGTAAGTCGTGCATGAAGCCGGGAGCTCCCCACAGGCAGGGGCGAGCTGGAGCTTTCTAGATCCAACTCCTGCTCATCACTTTCGCTCTGAACTTCCTCTAGCTTTCTACAAGTGCAGCTCTGCTTTCTTTCTTCTGAGCTTGGCTACATTTCTTTTTTCTTGTTATATCTTACCCAGAATTCCTCCATAATTAAAGAGAAGCAGTAAGAATGAATTTGCCACCTCAGCTCACTGTACTATACTCTTTAAATCCCCATGTCTACATTAGGTGTCACTGCGATGTGCTTCCAGAGGCTCACGGAGTTCCCATCTGACCCTGAACCGCCCAGGATTATAATCTCTACCTCAAGCTCCTCTCTGCCAAACTGCATGATCCCCCTGGCTTGCCTGCCAATATTCCCAGCAACTAAGACAGCCTGTGGCCTAAAACAGTGACTGGTAAATATTTTTGAGTGGATAAATGAGTTTACTGTTAACCTTCACACAATCCTACAAGGTGGAGAGAACACTGTTCCTCTTTTAAAAAGGGAACAGAGGCTCAGAGTGGGTGGTAACTCACCAGAAGTCCATCAGAGAACAGGCCGCAGATCTTCGAGTCAAAATCAGGGCTATGAGATCTCAAAGGCCTCTCCCCATCCACCACACTGCCTCTTCCACAGCCCTGAAACTCCAGAAGGGCTAGGCTTGTGGGTGAGGGCAACTGGATGGAGAATAGGGCTGCTTCTTTCTTCCAGCAGTGAGGACAGTGTTGTGTGATTGGAGGTGAAGGGTGTGAGCCCCGGGGCAAGGGGGAGTAATTGGGTAGTTGACAGAATGAGGTGAAGGCAGACATCCCCTCATTGTCGTAACAGAGAACACATGCTCTCATCCCAGAAATAACAAAGTTTAATCCCTCATAAAGATAGCACCAGCTCTGCCCTGTAATGTAAGGAGCAGCATGACCTTCCAGATGAAAAGCCAGCTCAGACTCGTGTGCCTGCCTTCAGGGTCATCTCCAGACTGAATGCTCCAGAGCTTGCAGAGAGGGCCTAAAAGGGACCAAACTGTCACCAAGAAAATCACAAGAAGGGAGGCGGACAATTCTCTGTGACTCTCCATCCAGGAGATCCACCCTAATTTTGTGAAATATTCAAAATTCTAAACCCTTAGCAGATTTGAAATAGTGGTTATTACCTCATCACCATGAAAGTTGAGCAAAGAAAAGCAGGGTACAGATTGTATTTCACAGTGATTTCGACCCTGCTTAAAAAGCAAAATAAAAATATGTGCAGCACGAAGAAGACAAAAACTAAAAGCAATAACATGAAAAACTGCAGGAGGAGTAGGACTCAAAGTGGGTTTTTTCCCCCTTTTTTCTATATTGCCATGAATGAACCTACCTCCTTGGAATAAAACAAAACTGCATCATAAAGAAATACAATGGTGCTTACTGAGTCTTGTTATCTATGTTGTCCCATTTTCCATAACCCAAGGAAACGCATATTATTAGCCTTGTTTTACAACAAGGGCAGTAACCTCTGATGGGCTACATAACTTGACCAAGTTATAGTTGATAAGTGCAAAGCCACATTTTAAAAATAAATGTTGACCTACTCTAAAGCATACTTTCCAACCTCAGCTGCACGTTAGAATCATATGGGAAGGTTTGGTTTCACTCATTTATGGAACATAAGAAGTAGGAAGATCGGTAGGAGAAGAAAGGGAAGAGGAAAGGGGGGGTAAACAGAAGGGGGAATGAACCATGAGAGACTGTGGACTCTGGGAAACAAACTGAGGGCTTCAGAGGGGAGGGGGGTGGGGGAATGGGATAGGCTGGTGATGGGTAGTAAGGAGGGCACGTATTGCATGGTGCACTGGGTGTTATACGCAAGTAATGAATCATGGAACTTTACATCAAAAACTAGGGATGTACTGTATGGTGACTAACATAATATAATAAAAAAATATTACTAAAAAAAAAGGAATCATATGGGAAGGTTTTAAAAATTTTGCTGTCCAGGCCACATTCCAGACCAACTAAATCTGAATCCCTCATGGAGCGCCTGGGTGGCTCAGTCAGTTAAGCATCTGCCTTCGGCTCAGGTCATGAGCTCCGGGTCCTGGGATCGAGCCCCACGTCGGGCTCCCTGCTCAGTGGGGAGTCTGCTTCTCCCTCTGCCCCTCCCCACCGTTTGTGCTCTCTCGCTCTCTCAGATAAATAAAATCTTTAAAAACAAAATCTGAATCCCTCAGTAACATGAGCTTGGTGCCGGTGACAGCAAGAATGTGGTCTTTAAAGACCAGCCCTATAGTGGGGTTCCTGGCAAGCCCAACCTCCAGCCCTTGGAGACAGTCTTTGTGCACCTTCAAGGCCTTCAAGAAACTCCTTTCTGCTTAAACTAGCTCAAATGCCTTCTGTTGCCTATAATCAAGAAAAAGTAACTTAACCCTTCTGAGCCTTTTTAGGAGGAATAATTAGCAGTATTAGGAATATAACAGAGATGTCCAGAGCTTGGAGGTTGAGGCTGGACTGCCTGCATTCAAATCCCAGCTCTGTCACTTCCACTGTGGCTTTGAACAAGTTACATCAGCTTTCTGAGCCTCCGTTTCCATGAAGTACAATGAACATAGTATATACTTTGCCCAGTGTCTTGAAGATCAAAAGGGAGAGTATAAATGGTCCTTTGCACACATAAAGCACTTTAAGTCTAGCTATTACTAAATAACTAAACTATTGTTGAGGTTGGCACTGAAAGCTCTTCCCTTCCACAAGACCACTACAACTCCAAGCTCCAGGAATGCTAATATCCATGCTTCTTAGAGGCCAGGCCATTCCCACCATCATCCCTCGGCCCTTGTGCCTCCTGCCTGGAATTGATGAGGGAACAGAAGGCTAGCTGAGGACAAAGCATAAGCTGACACCCTGCAACCCACCCCCCACACACACTCCTGGGTGGGATATGTGTGATATTCTTCCAGGAAGCTTCCAACTGTCTTAATGACTTGCTAGAGGGAAAAACAACTTTAACTGGACAATGGCAAGGCCTCCAATATCTTGTACGTCCTCTTTAACATATGAAAATCCTTTCGAAAGCTCCCTTTTCCTTACCTCCCCCAATCCCATAGTATATAATCTGCCACCCCTCACACCACCGGTGCAGCAGCTCTTTCTGCCCATTGTCCTGGCCCCGTGCTTTAATAAAACCACCGTTTTTGCACTAAAGACACCTCAAGAATTCTTTCTTGGTCAAGAATTCTTTCTCGGTCGTTGGCTCCAGACCTCATCCCACTGAACCTCCCCTATATCCCAAAACCCCATGGAATGACCGCACTTTTCTTTCCCACCTATCCAAATCTTTCAAAACCTAACTTCCCTCCCTTTTTCATGAAACCCACGCTGCTATTTCCCTTCTCTGAACCTACGTAGCATCTGGCAACCCCTACTGCATAATTTAGTACTTAATTATGCATTGCAGTGATAATCGCAGTATTCCATCCTAGATAAGTCCTGTCTCAACAGCTACACTGTAGACTTCTCAAGGGCAGGTTCCTTGTGTCATATATGTCTTGGTCAACCCCGCTGGGCTGGACACTTAGGAGGAAAGAAAAGAAAAATGTGTCATAATGAATTGATCAATTCAACAGATGCCAAATCAACGTCTCAGGTCACAGGCGTGAGGGGAAGGTCCGAGAGGAAGCCAGGAGTGGGTCTCCGGGCAGCCCTGAATTCCGCCCAGCTGACTGACTAGGAGGCTGTTCAGTAATTTGCATACAGATGACAGTCTACAAAATGCAGGTGCCTGCTTCTACACCACAGAGGCCAATTAAATGCTTCACATTTTAAAAGCAGACTCTTTAAGAAATGCCTGTGAGAACAATTAAGAGCACAAAACACAGTAAATGAAACTGGAAGTTATCAAAAGCTATTGAAAGAAGTTGGAGAAAATGGCCACAGTCCAGTGAATCAGGGGACAGACTATGGAAGCCAGGAGTACTGGCCCCGGTCCCTGCAGAGCCTCCCACAGGCCAACTGTAACAGAGATAATAACAGTGCTAGCCTCGTTTGGTAGTTGTTAAGATTGAATGTATTAATATATGTAAAGTAATTAAAACAGTGCCTAGCACTTAAGTGCTCAATAACAGTTGGTTGCAATGATTATGATGATTATTAATATGGTATTATATATGCTCCAAAATAGCAGGGACCTATTCCACCTTGTTTTCTCAGCACCCCAGCACTTCCAGAACACAGGAGGAAACTCAATAAATGTTTGTTGAGTGATCGAATTAAATGGCAAGCGAGGCTAGTGACACATTATGATCTGGAGCAGCCTGCAGACTGCCTACCCAAGTGCCTTATTAGCGCTCCCTCCTTCCTACAGCAAAGTCTCAGGAGCCCTTTTGTAAGTTTCAAGCCCAGTTTGATAGCCTCCGGGACCCCCTCCTGGCTCATCCACTCGGACTCTCCTGGCCAGGGGTCCATCTCCTCCACAGATCATCTGCTTCCTGCATCTTACCCAGCCCCCTTTGGACCTGCATGTTCTGAGCCCTCCCCCAGCTCTACGCTGGGACTCTAGAATCTTACCGGCCTGGG
This sequence comes from Ursus arctos, assembly GCF_023065955.2. Classification (NCBI taxonomy): domain Eukaryota; kingdom Metazoa; phylum Chordata; class Mammalia; order Carnivora; family Ursidae; genus Ursus; species Ursus arctos. Next base: position 78,252,035 of record NW_026622874.1, on the reverse strand, counting down.
TTTAAATCCCAGTGTCTTGCTAACCAGTGTCCTTGGGCCATTTACTTCGTGTGTCTGACCTCAGTCTCCTCACCTGAAAAGTGGAATAATGAAACCCACTGATGGATATAAATGCCCATAGCGTGCCCAGCACAGTGTCTGCACACAAAGGGGAATGGCCTGATGTTAATTCCCTCCCAGTGTGCTACTTGCACAATATGGTGGAATCACCAGAGCCCCATAAAAACAACTGGACGAGCCATTTGGCTAGCAAGAGCCTGGTGATTGAAATCACGAGCATCAAGTCTGTTACTCCAAAAGAAAGCAAAACTTTGTCATAAAACTGAGTTGTGGTAGGATGCTAGGAAAAGCTGTTTGCCGCAGCCTTAACAGGCAAGACAGAAAGGGCACAGCCTCAGAGGCCAGGGGACAGGTTTATTAGTAGGATTAAAGCCAGGGGAGCTGCTGGAGAGTCAGGGTGGCTTATCAGCATGAAATAGTGTGTCTTCACAGATAAGTTCACCCACAGAGCAGCCAGGAGGCTACTTCAGAAACAAAAAATCATAATGGGCTACTGGGAGAGCAAATACCAGTAAGCACCCAGAGCCCTGGTCCATGATCTTCTGTAAGGAAGGCCACATCAGAAGCACCAGGGAAAGTTTTCAAGTACAGAATCCAGATCCCTCCTTAAAGTTTCTAGTGTAAGTGATCTCTAGCAACCTGTTCACAATTTTTACAAGAATCCCAGGAGATGATGCTAAGGACGTAGCCAAGTTTTGGACGGAGTTACAATATGAGGATTGTTTTATAATTAGCTCAGCAGCAATCCAGACACCTGGATTTATCCATCCATTTATTTAACAAATATTCATTATATGTTTTTGGTAAGAAAGAAAGAAGGAAAAGGTGGTCAGGTCCCTCATCAAGCTTACCGTTGACAAATGGAGACACTGACCAAAGAGCCTGACAATCAATCAATCATTCATTCACCCAAAAATTAAGTCTCTACCCCGCAGCGGGCCCTGTGCTAAGGAAGCAGGCCCTAAGAAAGTGGAGAGCAACAAGAAACTTAAGAGAAAGTAGTATTTTAGATCTTAACCTCTCCAAAGGAGACATCACTGCTTTCCTTCTCTTTTTCAGAATTATGTCCTATATTATTCTCTGAGAGGGGAAAGGAATATTTCCTAAAGTTCAGAGAAAAGATTATGCTTCTAAGAACACAGTCTGCAGGCTTAGGAGACAGGTTTACACAAATGAAATACTGACAGTATGTGCTCAAACGATACTAATGAGGTAAAAAAAAAAAAGTGAAGAGAGTAAAAATGAAAAATATTAAGAGCAGCAGTAATAATATCTAACATATTAAGCACTTACTACGTGCCAGGCATTGATCTCAGTGCCAAACAGACCTAAACAAAAATACATAGCCCTTTCATCTGCTACTGGAGCGAGCAGCAAATGCAGTAGCTCTTTGGAGAGGTAATTCCACAACAGCATCAGCAGTCTTAAAAAGCATTCCTGTCATTTGACCATGTTCCTTCTTTTCAGAAAGTGCATTCTTTGAAATTATCACAAAGGTTTCATGCACAAAGATGTGCATCACTGGTTTGTTATGGCACAAAACCTGGAAACAAACCAACTGTCCAACAGCAGGGGTTTCCTTAAATTATGCATCTGCTGCATCCACATAACGAAAGAATGAGGAGACTCTCTTTGTACTGACATAAAACCCCTGCCAAGATTTACTAGTAAGTGAAAAATGCAAGGTGCAGAAGAGTGTGTGGGATCTTTGAAATTTCATGTCACATGCATGTATCAACTTGGCAAAAATGATTTCAAGGATTTAAAGCAACATGCCAAACTATTATAGAATGTAATTCAAGGCGAGGACAAGAAAAGTTGGGAAAGAATGTGGGGAAAGTGTTAACTGATTTTGAGTAGTAGACCACTGGATTCTTTTTCTCCCATTTTCCTCTATTTCTAAATTTAGATGTGTGACAAAATGAAATATTTTTGTCATAAAAAAATTAAATAAAAGAAGTCATGGGTCCAGGCTAGGGATTTGCTTAAAACCTTACAATGCACACAAGAAGGGATTCATGATCAAGAAACAAACACCAAGGATTAACGGCAAAAAATGTCAAGAATATGGTCAGAAAGGCATAAATCCTAGAATAATATTAAAAAAAAAAAATCCCAAAAAGCCAAGGGCCTCTCAAAATTGAGTTTCGTCTCTCCAACAAATGGGAAAACTGGACAGCAACATGCAAAAGAATGAAACTGGACCACTTTTTTATACCATACAAAAAAAATTAAAAATGGATGAAAGACCTAAACATGAGAGAGGAAACCATCAAACTCCTAGAGGAGAACACAGGCAGTAACCTCTCTGACATCGGCCATAGCAACTTCTTACTAGATATGTCTCTGCAGGCAAGGGAAACAACAGCAAAAATAAACTACTGAGACTACATCAAAATAAAAAGCTTCTACCCAGTGAAGCAAACAATAAACAAAACTAAGAGGCAACTTTCAGGATGGGAGAAGATATTTGCAAATGACATATCTGATAAAGGGTTAGTATCACAAATCTATAAAGAACTTATCAAACTCAACACCCAAAAAACGAATAATCCAGTTAAGAAATGGGGAGAAGACATGAATAGACATTTTTCCAAAGAAGACATCCAGATGAAAAGATGCTCACCACCACTCATCATGAAAAAAATACAAATCAAAACTACAATAACGTATCACCTCACACCTGTCAAAATAGCTAAAATTAACAACACAAGAAACAACAGGTGTTGGCGAGGATGCAGAGAAAGGGGAACCCTCATGCACTGTTGGTGGGAATGCAAACTGGTGCAGCCACTCTGAGGAACAGTATGGAGGTTCCTCAAAAAGTTAAAAATAGAATTACCCTACAAGCTAGCAATTGCACTACTAAGTATTTACCCAAAGGATAGAAAAATACTGATTCGAAGGGGACACATGCATCCTGATGTTCAATAGCACCACTATCAACACCAGCCACATTATGGAAAGAGCCCAAATGTTCATCAACTGATGAATGGAAAAAGAAGGATATGGTATATATACACACAATGGAATATTGTGTGGAATATCAGCCATAAAAAGTATGAAATCTTACCATTTGCAATGACATGGATGGAGCTAGAGACTATTACACTAAGTGAAACAAGTCAATCAGAGAAAGACAAATACCATATAATTTCATTCATATGAAGAATTTAAGAAAAACAAAACAAATAAACATAGGAGGAAAACAAAAGAGAGAGAGAAATCATAAAACACTCTTAACTATAGAGAACAAAAGTGATGGTTGCTGGAGGGGAGGTGGGTCGGGGGATGGATGAAATAGGTGATGGGGATTAAAGCGTGAATGTGTTACAATGAACACCAAGTGTTGTATATAAGCACTGAATCACTAAATTCTACACCCGAAACTAATATTACACTATATATTAACCAGAATTTAAATAAAAACTTGAATCTAAAAAATTGAGTTTTAAAGGATCACTGAGAAGTTGTTTGGGGGGTTGTTTCTTTTTAAATGTGTTGGTTAGGACACTGTGTCATAACTTACAAGAACGCCAACTCCAACTGCATGAAGCAAAAGAGGGATTTATTGGGTTACAGAATTAAAAAGTCCAAAGGAAGAACTAACTTCTGGAATAGCTCACGAGCATCTTGACTTACTTTCTCTTAACTCAGTTCTCCACGGTATCAGGCCCCAGGTAGTGGCCCCTGGAAACCTAGGCTCACTTTACTTTACTACAAGCTGTTCTAGAAGAAAAGAGCCTCTGCTTCTTTCCCCAGCAGAGGCTAGAACATCTAAGACACACCAACTGGGTCACATGCCATCTCTGAACCAATCACTGGAGTCAAGGGAAAACGATGTCCTGATTGCCCAGGCCAAAACATACGGCATACCCTGGAGTCCAGGGTGTACTGAACACCATCTGAATCTCCTTCCGGAAGAAAAGCGGATACTAGAAGAGGGAGACTTGGGAGCAAAACAACAGGTGACCCCTGGGTAACAGAGAAAAGGACAAAATCATGCGTGACCATATCTTTGATAATAAAAAAAAGTGGAGCAAAAGATGAAAAACATACCATTAAGAAGAACAGGAAATCGAACATAAAGAAGAAGCTAGTATGGGCTCATTGCTTTAAATGAGTTCAGAGGCTAGAGGAACAAAGTCTCACAATTCATCGTTATGTCCATGGAGCTGCCATCAAAGATCTGGGCTTTGACATCTTTGGGAGAAACCAAAAAACTAGGGAGGCCCCAAAGGAGACAGAGAGGAGTTGAAAGTTGATAGCCGAGGACCACAGCCAACCACTGATTTCTGAAGAAATTGTTGGGCAGATCAAAAAACAGCAGATTTAAAATGCAGGCTTAGAGAACAGTTGATTAACAAAACTACTGGAAACTCACCAAGCGCTAAGTCTGCCAAATGCACTGTGTGGGATCACCAGGTTGGGACCTCTTGGGAAGACCATGTTAAAAACAGCACATGCAGTTTCCAGAAGAGCATTTGGGAATTAGAAAACAAGTTCTAGTGATAACTCTTTGGACAGGAGAAGAACATGAGTGTGACTGAGCAGCTGACTGGCTGGCTATCCGCACCAACTGAATGTCGGCATGGCTGTCCTGAGAATGGCTATCAAGTGTATTGACTGTGCCAAGAACCAGGCTGTCTCACAGCACCACCTCGTTTAAACCTCTAAGCAATGCAGAAGGTAGATACTTACTGGTGCCCTTTTACAGATGAGAACACTACGGCTTAAAGCTAAATAAAAATAAATAAATAAATAAATAAAAAAGGTCAAACTAGCAAATGATTGAGCGGGTATTCTGACCCAGATCTGTCCAACTGCAAAATTTTTCCTAATAAACAGTGTCTTTGGCTGATGTGGTATACAGTGAGTGTTCATAATTGGGAGCTGTTCTCATGAGCTGTTAGCATGATCCCAAACAAAACACTGCCCTCTAAGTGTGAAAATGTGCCCAGTTTACTTCTCTTCTGGGGGCACCTAAAAACTTAAAGGCGAAACCAAGAAAAGACAGCAGCCTTTTTGGGGCAGGAGGTTAACACCTGAGGTTTTGAGGGACAAAACTCTTGGCCAATGGCTTCTCTACCTGTGCCTGATATTTTTCTTTCCAGAAAACTGCTCATTTCTGTTCTTCTTCCTTCTTCCTCATCTTTTGTCTCCTTTTTCAGCTATCTACGCAACTCAAGATTTTATTTCTTTATCTTATTTGGTGTCTTAATCACCAAAATAATACATGCTTATCATCAAACTATCAAGCAACAGATAAGTGCATAGTAAAAAGTGAATGTCCCCATCCCTTAGGAAACTGCTGGTGACAGTCTGACACACAACCTTCCACAATATTTACTGTGTACATATAAGTAAACCATGTTTAATACAATGTTATATATGTATATAGAAGTAGTGAGACACACACCAGAAAGGCCAGCAGCTTTGAGCAGTCTCTGAAGCGTGCACCTCTCAGCGTGGACACCTCTCAGAAACCATATTCACTGCCTCTTATGCTCATTCCTCTACCAGTCAACAAATGTGTGAGTCCTACTATGTGCCAGCTGCCATGCCAGGTGCTCAGAATACAGCTGGGATAGGCACAGGACCATTCCTGGAGACAAAATCTGGATGGTGGGTCTCGGTTGCAGAAATACAATTGCCAAACACCTTCCCTGGGCCAGCCCTTGCAGAGGGTGTGGGATATTACAGTTAAAACAGACAAGGCCCCTGCTCTGAGGTGCTCATGAAATAGAAGAGACACATCAGAAAATTAGATTACTTAATGTCTGTTTTTTATTATATTATTATTAACTAAATTTACTGAGCATTTATTAGGTGTCAGGCACTACACTAGCACTTCATGCACATTAACTCATTTAATCCTCACATGGACCCTTTGAAGTAAGTACAATGACTATCCCCATTTCACAGATGTGGACACTGAGGCTCAGAGAGGACCACTGACTTGCTTGAGGTCTCACAACTGGTCAGTGACCGGGCTGTGACTCAAGCACTCAAAAGAAGAGGAGTCCTCCTCTTTTACTCACCGTGCTATTCTGTTCCACGGCATTCTCTTTTGCTCCGTCATCAGCAGATCCCTACAGACCCTACATGATTCTCCTCTGTTCCAATCAATTTGTGCCTGGGTCTCCAGATTTTAGGGAACAGCCTTGCTTGAACTATACTGATAGTCACAACAACTAAAATTGTGTCGCATACAACAAAGAATATTCCCAGGGTACCCAGCGAGACAGAAATAGATCTGTTAATAGTCTCCTGCATTCGACTTGAAAGGTTAACATTCAGGGTCACATTCCTCCCGAGCTTGAAGACCAGGGGCATCAACGTAATGAGAGGCGCCAGCACGCCGTGAGGTCTGGACTAGTGACCTGTGAGCTTCCATTGAGCCCTTAGGCCTTGTGATTTTTTTTGAGTTCAGCACGGCGAGAGAACTTAACGAGGATCTTGGTCAAAAGAAGTCTTGATCGTTTAATGAAAAAGGCTAACTGGTCAACATCCCACTATCTATTTATTTTCAGATCAACCTAAGTCATAATTCTATTCATTATCTTACTCCCATCACACCCCCGCCCCTGCCCTGCACCCAATCACTGGCGGCCAGCTCTACAATATAAATGTTCTACAGGGTCTCCCAGCCCTGCAGGATTCCCAAAATAGTGATGCCTTGACTGCAGAGGTGTCAGTAGCTAGCTCTATAAAAAGGTCTTTCCGCTGAGTCAAATGACTACTAGGTTGTCCCAACAGGACCCCTTCTTTCATCATGCCACTCCTTCCCTAAGCTCCTGTTCTCCATTCAGACCCTTCAGTTCATATCAACAATGCTCTATTGAGCTTCTACCATGGGCTGAGCACCAGACTAGGCTGGGGATAGAAAGATGAGACCAGGTCCTATAAGATCCACGGCACTCATCATCAGAAGGAAAGGGTAAACCGCGACACCAAAATAAAAACAGTACTGTGTTTTCCATGCAGTAATATAAGAAAAAGACAAGATAAAGGGGAAGGGTTATTTATTCTCTTACTGGCAAGGGTAGGAGATGACATAAAGAAGTTTCCACAGATGAGGGCAGCGGAGGAAACAAAGGAAGGAAACCGTTAAAGGACATGTTTGGTAGATCGGGGAGTGCGAAGAAGAAAAGAGGATCACACATAATTCAGGAAAGCTACCGTGTGTAACATGGGGGAGAAGAGTGGCAGGAGATGAGCAGAACAAATTGTGATGGTCCCCCAACTACTTTGCTTGCTTAGTCATTTGATTTTAGATTTTGAAATAATTTCACACTAACAGGAAAGCTGTCAGATTCACATAAAGAACTCTCAAATATACCCTTTCCACCTAGTTCCCCCAGTCAGTATTTTACTACACTAGCTACATCGTCTTTTTTTTTCTTTTTTTTTTTTTTAAGATTTTATTTATTTATTCGACAGAGATAGAGACAGCCAGCGAGAGAGGGAACACAAGCAGGGGGAGTGGGAGAGGAAGAAGCAGGCTCATAGCGGAGGAGCCTGACATGGGGCTCGATCCCAGAATGCTGGGATCACGCCCTGAGCCGAAGCCAGACGCTTAACCGCTGTGCCACCCAGGCGCCCCTACATCGTCTTTTCTATATACACACATTTTTGTGATTTTTTTTCTGAGCCACTTGAGAGTGAGTTGAGGTCATGATATTCCTTTACCCTCAACACTTCAGTGTGTTATTTCCTAAGACCAAAGTCACTTTCTTGTAACTACTATATAAAGTCAGGAAATTTATGTTGACTTAATACTTATTCATATTTAACCAATTTTCCCAGTAATTCCCTTCATAGCAAGCAAAAAGAGTTAACCGCCCTATTTTAAATTGGAACCCCAATACTGCCAACATGCGCTTGCCCTGATTTTTCTGGATAGCATTTACCACCATCTAACATACAACATACTGTTATTTTTAAAACTGTCTCTTGCCTCCTGCCACCCCACTAGAATGTAAGTCCTGCAAGGTCAAGATTTTTGTCAACTTTGGTAACATGGTCCCAACACCCAGAACAGTACCTGGCATGTGGTAGCTGTTCAATATTCTTTGAACGGCTGAATGGCTGAACAGCCAAACCTGGAGGTACCTCTTCCCAACCTCCAATTCCTTCTTTTTTTTTTTTTTTAACCAAAAATCAATGTGATATTCATGTAAAGAACATTGAGGCTCCATGTTACTGCTTTCCCTCCTTTAAAGTTCTCCTTTGGGGTTCTTTTGTCCCCCTGTAGGTATATGGTGCATATTTCCAGGGAGAGGGCTTAAACTATTCTATCCCAGAACAATTAGGGCTTCTCCTAAAGGAAGACCAAGTCAACTGAATCCCCTTTGGGCTCTCTGTATAGATGCAGAAGTCCTTGAAGTGCAATGCTATCCATCCCTCTGCAAATAGAGTTGGCATCTTTAAATCTAACTGAAAGATTAAAAGAAAACCCCCAACTAGAAGGTCAATGTATAGATTCAACAGTTAAATCAAGCCATATCCTTAAGCACATGGGACGCAAACCTTGTATTAAATCAAAGACTTAATCTAAGTTAAGCCACCCTGGCTGGGAAATTGAGCTGGAGATGTGTAATTAACATCAGCCATTCAGCACCAACTGCCCCATCTGACAGTCCGCGGCCTGAACAACCTTGTTATAATTTCCAGGGGACTTTGAGGATGTTCACCTTTTAGGTTACAGAGATGATGAGCTTGGCTTCATTCTACCTGACCTCATCTCCTAAGACTCACCCCTGAGCTCAAGACACTCTAGGCCCTTCGACTTCCTGGTGTTTCTCAAACATGCCAAGGACGCTTCAAGGTCATTTGTACCTGTTCTCTAGCCAACTTCTTGTTGGACTTTGCTCAAATGTCACTTTCTCAGTGAGAACTTCTCTCTTGCCCTATTTAATTCTGTAAGGCCCTCCTGTCCCTGTCACTTGTTATACCCCTCCCCTGCTTTATCTTTCCCCATGGCACATATTACCTGACATACCGAACATTTTACTTATTCATTCTCTCTCTTTCCTGCAGTAGGATGTAAGACCTATGAAGCAGGGGTTCTGTTTTTTCATTCATTGCTGCCTCCCCAGTCACTTAGAAGTGTCTGGTATATATCAGGCACTCAATACCTAATCTTTTAAATGAATTAATTAATTGGTTAGTTATTTGATTAAGTGATTAATTAAGTGGTTAGTTAATTCAGCTCATGTGTCTGGCCCAGTGTGACCAAAAGGTTAATAAAACTCCATTAAAGCCTGTGTTGGGTACTAGAGGTATGGAGTCAAAGAGGATCTACCTAGAAAAACCCAAACCCCAGATGTCTGTAATATCCCACCTGAGTCACTGATGTAGGTTGGTGCCGTTGGGACAAAGTTCACATTCTCTGTCCCTAGAGTTCTCATCTCTTAGACTCCCACCTTCACCCCCCCCCCAGTAGGTTCTCTAACCCTCCAGTGACCTAGAACTCCTTCCAGCTCCTCAAAGTCACCGGTTCTTCTCACATGCAACACCTCTTTTCCTGTAACAGTCTTCTTCATCATCCCCTGCTCTTCAAGCCTGGCCAACTCCTACTCACCAGGTGTATCTCCTACCTTGGAACTCGTCACACTCTACTGTAACCATCTCCATATGGGTCAGTCTGACTAGACTGTGGGTTCCACAAAGCCAAAGCCCTTCCTTCTTCTCTACTGCATCCCACGGTCCAGGACATTGCCAGACTCCTACTTGAATATTTGCTAATTTGGACAAGGCTTATCCTATTTCACCAATGGAGGTTAAGTATAGTGTAATGATAGCATAGTAGTGTAAGTATATAACTATAGCATAATGTATAGTAGGATACATTATACTCATAATAATACAATATAACGATAAGACAGACCATGGCCTTGAAACAGCTCTGAGTTCAAACCCCAACTTTTCCACATAATAGCCGTGTGACCTTAATAAAGTTTCTTAAGCCTTCTGAATTTTTTTCTCATCTGTGAAATGATGAAGATGGTAAATTCATAACCCATTCAACACCGTTCTCAGGGCTGAGGATATGACAGTAAACAAAGGGTGGTCTGCAGTGATATCTAAGCCAAGTCCCAAGTGATGAGAAGTTGCTGGCTCCCTTGAGCACAAAAGGACAAACATGTCAGGCACAAGAAAAGTCACACACTACGTCACTGAGGAAGGAACAACCTTGTAGTTTTCAGGGAAGAGGAAAGAAGTCCACTGGAGCATCTGACCTTCTGAAGAGCAAACCTCCTCTCTGCCCTGTGTCAGGCTCATCACCCAATCTGCTCCTGGTCTACCCAGCTTCGGACTCTGAGGCCCATCTCTAGCTCCCGGGAAGGGCACTGTTTCTCTGGCCACAGGATTCTCACTTCTTCCCAACCACAAGTCTCCCTCTGGTGAGTCCCCCTGTGTACTTCCCACCAACTCGGCCTTCTCAATCCCCGACATCAATGTGCCTTTGGGTGTCACTGTTAACCAGGTTTGCCTGGCTCTCGGCCTAAAAATCTCCAAGACAAGAATCAATGGGTAATGGGGAGATCAGTAAAATGTGGGAGACTAATAGTCCAGATCAAGATGCCACTGGGATCTAGTTAGGTCTGAGAATATAAAAATGTCTATGCTCCTCTACCTCCACTACCCCTAAAAGCTAAATTCTATGGTCTATACTACTGGATATTTTATCTTCATTAGTATCTGCTTTACTCTGGTCCTGTTACAGCACTGATTCTTAACTGGAAGCAACCCCCCCCACACACACACACGGTTATTTGGCAATGTCTAGAGACAATTTGGTTGTCACAACTGGCAACTAGTGGGTAGAGGCCAGGGATGATGCTAAACATCCTACAGCGCATGGGACAGCCCACTCCCATAATAAATTATCCCTGCCCCAAAAGTCAAAAGTGCCAAGGCTAAAATCCCTGCTCTCAAGTATCCCAGCCCACACACATATAAACATTAAGCATATATATAAAAAGATGCTAAAATGTATGTGTATGTAGAAAAATGCAAACTAAAATATTAATGGCATATTTCATACCTCATATGCTAACATGGCTCAAAAAGGACAAGTACAGGCAGGAACATGGGGATATAAGAACCGTCATGCACAGCTGGTGGGAATGCACACTGGCGTGGCCCAAGCAACATGTTACTATTTAATCAGAGCCAGAGTCGCAGATCCAAAGACGAGCAGCTCTGTAAGAAATTCTTACCAAGCTTCTTACAACAACATATATGAAAATAATCATTGTGATGTTATTTGTGGTTTTATAAAGTTAAAGGCCACAGGGTGTCCATCACTGGAGAAAGAGACAAGCAAAAGTAGATGAGTGAGCACCACAAAGTATTAGAAGTGACATGTTAGATGTCCATATAGCAGTAAAGATGGCCCTTACAACTATAATGCAAGGGAGGAGGGGGAGTAAAAAACAGCATGAGGTCATTAGGACAAGTCCACATGCATCAGTTTTTTGTTACTGTACGTATTGGGGAGAATCCATTGGCACAAGTACTTTGGAAAATTGTTTGCCAGTATTTACTAAAGCCAAATATAAACACTATGACTCAGCAATTATACTTCTAGAACTATACCCAAGAGAAATGAATGCTGTGTCTACCTGACGACATTTTCAAGAATGTTCATAGCAGTTTAATTCATAATAACCCAAACTGGAAACCCCAGTTGTTATTTATTGATGGATATACATACAATGGAATACTATACAGCAACGAAAATGGAGAAACCACAACTGAATGCAGCGCAGATGACTCTCACAGACATAACGTTCAGCAAAGAAGCAAAACACAAAAAGTATATAACATGTGATTCCTTTAATAAAGTTCAAAATCACACAAAACTGATCAATAGTGTTAGAGGTCATGACAGGAGTTCCCCTTGGGGAGGACAGACTTTAAAGATGCACAAGGAAGATTTCTGCAGTGCTGGGAATATTCTGTATCTTAATCTAGGTGGCAATTATACAGGGGTCTATACATATGCAAAATATCAAGCTACACATATAAAATGTGTGCTGTTTATGTTAATTATACCTTGACTAAAAATAAAACATGGAGGGGGCACTTTCAAAAGATACAGATTCAACTGACAATCCTAAGTCCTGGCAGACATGCAGTTTGGAATGCTCATATATTGCTGACAGGAATGCAAAATGACACAGCCAGTCTGTAAAACAGTGTGGCAGTTTCTTATAAAGTTAAGCATACACTTATAATATGGCCCAGTCAACCCACTCCTGGGTACCCTAAACAATGAAAACCTATGTTCACACAAAAACCTATACACAGATGTACAAATGTTTATTAGCAGCTCCACTGATGACCACCAAAAACTGGAGACAATCCAAATGTCCTTCAATGAGTGAACGGATAAACAAACATCCATAGCACAGAATACTATTCACCAATAAAAACAAACTACTGAGATAGGCAACAATCTGGATGAATTTCAAAGGCATTATCCTGACTGAAAGAAACCAATCTCAAAGTGTTACAGACTGCATGATCCCATTTATAGGACTCCCCTGAAAAGACAAAACTGTAGTGAGGGAGACAGCTCAGGGGTCACTAGGAGTTATGAGTGGAGACAGAGTATGGCTACAAAGGAAGAGCTGGAAGGAGTTCTTCAGGGTGATGCAAGTGTCCGGTATCCTGATCACAGTGAAAGGGCTAACGTGAAGCCATGCATGTGTTAAAATTCATAGAACTATACACCACCCCTCCCAAAAGAGTCAACTGTACTGCATAACCTAAAACATAAAAAAAATAACATATTGATTCAGAATCCTATTCCATAATTAATAGACAACTATGCTGAAATAAGACAAATAAGTCCTGGCACTCTAACATACCAAATGTATTATATACTTGAAAGTTGCAAAGAGAATAAATCTTAAGTGTCACCACAAAAAAGAAATAGTAATTTATATGACGTGACAGAGACGTTAGCTAACGCTATGGTGTAACCATCTTGCAGTATTTGAGTGTAGCAAATCAGTGCATCGTACACCTTAAATTTGTACCGTGTTACATGTCAATTGTATCTTGATAAAGCTAGAAACAGAAATGTATACGTGTGTGTGTAGTGTGTGTGTGTGTGTGTGTATACACACACACACACACACACATATATATATGCTACAGGAACATACACAAATAGAAAGATATCCATTAAGCACAAAATGGTGGCCTCCTAAGGGTATCAAATGTAAACGAATGAAAGCAAGATGTGGAGATAAAAGGCAGAAAAGCTTACAGGCAAATAAAACAGACACATTCATTGATGCGCCATAAAGATTAGCACCTAGGACTGAGAGAGGCACTTGTAGTCACGGCTGTAGTTCGTGATCAGCAAGGGGAAAAGACCATATCAGGCGGGTGTGGAGGGATCCATGAACAGGCCCCCCACATTCTCCCCGCCTCTCCCCAATCCCAGGGATCACATTGAACACGCTCCTACCTTGGGCAAAGATCAGCAACATGTGTGCAGTGTTTCTGCCCAGGGAAGCCAACTCAAAACTCAAAGTTCAGAGGTTTTATTGGGGGCTGGTCACATAGGCATAACAACCAGACACCGCTACTGAAATCTCAAGATTGTAAAAGGGAAGCAGGTATTCAGTGCCTCTGGTGGGCGAAAGAGCCTTACCAGCATTTGGAACAATCCAAAAGCTGAGTTCCCTGATGTCAGTCAAGGGTCAAGCCCAAAAGCATGCCCTTCTAAAGAAGGCAAGCTTCGTTCTGCTATGTTAACTCCTACTTGCTCTGGAGCCCTGAAAGACCAGTGCTGAAGCATAATGAGGCTTAGTCCAAAAGAAAAAGTAAAATAAAATCATCACTGTATCAAACACAACAATGGTTTGACCAAGATACAGCCATGGGCATTGTGCTGTGAGTCTGCTTTCAGAGCTGTAACCACAGGGAAAAGAAGCCCTACGAATGCTCCCACCTCAGCCCCATGAGGCAGATTATGGCCACCAGTGACAGGAGACAGAATGGACAGCCCTCCCCTTTTTTCATATTAAACCAGCACTGCCCTCAACAAACCGACCAGAATGTAGTTCTCTCTAACCTTTGCCTCACTATGTGACAGCCAAATTCACACCAAAAAAAATCCCTTAGCAAATGTTTAAAAACAGAGAAGCATAGAGGGGCAGAGAACAACTCCCAAATCTCCTCAAGGATAATCTAAAGATGGAATGATTTTCACCTCATGAAACAACCCACCCAGCACCACCCCCCCCCCAGTTGCAAAGCTTCGCAGATTAAAAGGAAAAATTCTCTGATGTTTGCAGATTCAGTCTTTTAAAGTTTCAGGAATGAAAGAATTTTTGCTCCCTAATGATAACTCTCAGTTAATAGCAGAGCCTGGGCTCTGTTTAGCAGAAGAACTGCCTTTATGTTCACTACAGTCTTGCCTCACCTCAAAGACAGATGCTCAGCAAGAACAAGGAGGCTGCAAAAGTCATAAAAAATTCTCTGATAGTAATTTATCTGTTCTGAGGTGTCAGTTCTTCTGATTATCATTTAAGTCATGTTAATGTGTTAACCAGGCAGGATCACAGGAAGGAAGGAAGGAAGGAAGGAAGGAAGGAAGGAAGGAAGGAAGGAAGATGGATACGTGAGTGGATGGATGGATGGAAGAAAGAACAGGTGAGTGGGTGGATGGGTGGAAGGAAGGATAGGTAAGTAGGTGGGTGGGTGGGTGGGTGGGTGGATGGATGGATGGATGGATGTTGATAGGTAGATACAGACAGGATTATATAGAGACAAATAGAGATAGAGATAAAGAGAAATGGAGAGAGGTGATTTATCCATTCATTCAGTAATTATTTGTTGAGTATCTACTAGGTGGTGAGGATGTAACAGTAACCAAAACAGGCAAACATCCCCTACCTTACTGGAGTCTAGAATGTCTTGGAGACATTCTAGAAAGAGGAGAGACAGACTATACACAAATAAATATAGCATATAGAACAACAGTTGGTGTTAAATGCTATGGAGAGGACAAATAAAAGGGAAAGGCCTGAGACTGGCTGGGAGGGGCTTCAATTTTAAATAACAGGACCAGGAAAAGACTCACTAGGAAAATGATTTTTGAATAGAGATCTAAAGAAGATTAGGGTATTCAGATTCAATTTTACTTTTTAAGTAGATAGACCTAACTACCTATAGAAAAACAGGCTTATGCCAAAAGTATCAGGACAATGAAAATCACGGAAGTTGGCTTAACACCAACTGGAATATACAGGAGATCATGGAATATAAATGCATAGTTGTTTGCAAGATTTAGATTGGAGAAGCATAATATGGCTAAGCCACAGTTGGAAGAAACTGATAAGCTATCACGAAGAAGGGCCCTCCAAGCTCAGGGTAACCAGATCTAAGTACTCCTTATGTCATAATAATGTCATCACACACAGATGGCTTCACAGGTGAATTCTACTAAACATTTAGAGTTAATACCTATTCTAGTCAACCTATTCCAAAAAATAGAAAAGGAAGGAAAACTTCCAAATTCATCCTATGAGGCCAGTATTACCCTGATACCAAAGCCAGATAAAGACACTACAACAAAAAAGAGAACTAAAGGCCAATATCCCTGATGAACACAGATGCAAAAATCCTCAACAAAATATTAGCAAACTGAATCCAACAATACATCCAAAAAAAAATCATTCATCGCAATTAAATGGAATTTATTCCTGGGACGCAAGGGTGGTCCTATATTTCCAAATCAATCAATATGATACATCACATCAATAAGAAAAAGGATAAAAACCATATGATCATTTCAATGGATGCAGAAAAAACATGTGACAAAGGACAACATCCATTCATAATAAAAACTCTCAACAAAATAGGTTTAGAGGGAATACACCTTAACATAATAAAGTCCATATATGAAAAACTCACAACTAACATCATACTCCATGGTGAAAAACTGAGAATTTTTCCTCTAAGATCAGGAACAAGACAAGGGGGGCGCCTGGGTGGCTCAGTCGTTAAGCGTCTGCCTTTGGCTCAGGGCGTGATCCTGGAGTTCTGGGATCGAGCCCCACGTCAGGCTCTTCCACTGGGAGCCTGCTTCTTCCTCTCCCACTCCCCCTGCTTGTGTTCCCTCTCTCCCTGGCTGTCTCTCTCTCTGTCAAATAAATAAATAAAATCTTAAAAAAAAAAAAAAAAAGACAAGGATGTCCATTCTTACCACTTTTACTCAACATAGTACTGAAAATCCCTACCACAGCAATCAGACAAGAAAAAGAAATAAAAGCATCCAAATTGGTAAGGAAGAAGTAAAACTTTCATTATTTATAGATGATATGATACTATATATAGAAAAACCTAAAGCTCCACCAAAAACCTACTAGAACTAACAATCAATACATGAATTTGGTAAAATTGCAGGATACAAAATTAAAATAGAAAAATCTGTTGCATTTCTATACATTAATAAAGAAGTGGCAGAAGGAGAAATTAAGAAAACAATCCCATTTGCAACTGTACCAAAAGTAATAAAATACCTAGGAATATACTTGACCATGGAGGTATACCTATACCTAAAAACTATAAAATGCTGGTGAAAGAAAATGAAGAGATGCAGCACGTGAGTGGCTCACAGTAGGTTAAGCGTCTGCCTTCAGCCCAGGTGGTGGTCCTGAGACCAGACCCTGCATTGTGCTCCTAGCTCAGCAGGGAGCCTGCTTTTCCCTCTCCCTCTGACCTCCCCCACCCTACTTGTGCTCTCTTGTTCTCTCTCTCTTGTGCTCTCTCTCTCAAATAAATAAATAAGATCTTTTTAAAAAAAATAAATTGAAGAAGACACAAGCAAACGGAAGGATATACCATGCTCATGAACTGGAAGAACTAATATTGTTAAAATGTTCATACTACTCAAAGCAATCTACAGATTTAATGCAATCCTTATCAAAATACCAACAGCATTTTTCACGGAACTAGAATAAATAATCCTAAAATTTGTATGGAACCACAAAAGACCCTGAATAGCCAAAGTAAACTTGAAAAATAAAAATAAAACAGGAGGTAACACAATCCCAGATTTCAAGATATACTGCAAAGCTGTGGTAATCAAAACAGTATGGTACAGGCACAAAAACAGATACACAGATCAATGGAACAGAAAAGAAAGCCCAGAAATAAACCCCAAATTATACGGTCAATTAATCTACAACAAAGGAGGTAAGAATACACAATGGGAAAAAGACATTTCTCTTCAACAAATAGTGTTGGGAGAACTGGCCAGTTGCATGCAAAAGAATGAACCTAGACCACTTTCTTATACCACACACAAAAACAAGCTCAAAATGGATTGAAGACCTAAATGTGAGGCCTGAAACCATAAAATTCCTAGAAGAAAGCACAGGCAGTAATCTCTTTGACATTAGTTGTAGATATATTTTTCTAGCTGTCTCCTTCAGCAAGGGAAACAAAAGAAAAAATTAAACTCTTGGGACTACACCAAAATAAAAGCTTTTTGTACAGCAAAGGAAACCATCGACAAAGAAAAAAGACAACCTACCAAATGGGAGAAGATATTTGCTAATGATATATTCGATAAGGAATTAATATCCAAAATATATAAAGAATCTAAACAAGTCAACACCAAAACACCCCCAAATAATCCAATTAAAAATGGGCAGAAGACATAAATAGACATTATTCCAAAGAAGACATACAGATGGCCAAAAGACACATGAAAAGAAGCTCAACATCACTCATCACCAGGGGAAGTGCAAATCAAAACCACAATGAGACAATACGTCATACCTGTCAGAATGGCTAAAATCAAATCACAAGAAACAACAAGTGTTGGCAAGGATGTGGAAAAAAAGGAACGCTCATGCATTGCTGGCAGGAATGTGAACTGGTGCAGCCACTGTGGAAAACAGTATGAAGTTTCCTCAAAAAATTAAAAATAGAATTACCACATGATCCAGTAATTACACTACTGGGTATTTACCCAAAGGAAACAAAAATGCTTATTTGAAAAGATATATGCACCCCTATGTTTATTGCAGCATTATTTACAACAGACAAATGATGCAAGCAACCTAAGCATCCATTAACAGATAAATGGATAAAGAATATATGGTATAATATGTAGAAATATGTAATATATATACATACACATACACACAATGGAGCATTACTCAGCCATAAAAAAGAATGAGATCTTGCCATTTACAACAACATGGATGGATCTAGAGGGTATAATGCTAAGTGAAATAAGTCAGACAGAGGAAGACAAATACCATATGATTTCACTCTTAGGTGGAATTTAAAAAGGAAGGAAGGAAGGAAGGAAGGAAGGAAGGAAGGAAGAAAAGAAAAGAAGGAAGAAAAGAAAGAGGAAGGAAGGAAGGAAGGAAGGAAAGAAAGAAAGAAAGAAAGAAAGAAAGAAAGAAAGAAAGAAAGAAAGAGAGAAACAAGAAAAGAGACTCTTAAATACAGAGAACAAACTGATAGTTACCAGAGGGGAGGAGGCAGAGGGGAGAATGTATGAAATAGGAGATGGCGGTTAAAGACACTTCTTGTGATCAGCACTGAGTAATATACAGAATTGCTGAATCATTATATTGTATACCCAAAACTAATAATAACACTATATGTTAAATAAAATTGAATTTTTAAAATTAATTCAGTAATTTTTTAAATGCTGTCACACAAAAGTTGGTGGGCATGTCTAATTTGGGGACAGAAATAGGTAGAAGCGTGGCACCAACCAGGGTTGATATAGATACCCTGGGGATGTACCAGGTGTGTCAAAAGATGGAACAAAGGGGCACCTGGGTGGCTCAGCTCATTAAGCATCTGCATTTGGCTCAGATCATGATCCCGTAGTCCCGGGATGGGGATCCAGTCCCACACTGGCTCCCTAATCAGCGGGGAGTCTGCTTGTCCCTCTCCCTCTGCTCCTCCCCAACTCATGCTCTCTCTCACTCACTCTCTCAAATAAATAAAGAAAATATTTAAAAAAAAAAAAAAAGATGGAACAAAAACAACAGGACAGTTGAAGTTCTATAAAAATATGGAAATCCAAGTTACAGGTACTTGAGAATCCCTGGGGATTTTGCAGGTCTGCTGCTTTTTTGGACTAGGAAACGACAAAGGTTAGTCTCAGAGGTACTTATGAGCCAAATTAGATTTATAGTGATCAATACAGGGGCCCCGAGTTCCTCCCATCCCTATATGCACATGCCTTTATAATGCAACTCTGCTCCTCTCCCCATAAAGGCAGGGAGTCTACTCCTCCGCCCTCTTTCACCTGAGCTGGCCAAGTGGTTTGCTTTGACCAATAAAAATCTCAAAGAGGTGATGTCATAGGAGTTCCTACCTAAGCTTCAACAGGCCTGCAGCTTCTGCCTTCTTCCTCTTGAAAGGCTCCCCTGCAGGGTGAGTACAACTTTAATTTTGCATCCTAGTATCCTGCATGCCTCTGCACTGCCAGGCCCTGCACCTTCCCTTCCAAGGCTTTGAAACGTGGGACAGTGAAAATCCTGAGGAGGAGCATGGGCCCTGTCCTCTGGGCCTGCGTCATGATTGGTGCCTCACCTTTCCTGTGCAGGTGGGGCTGATTAATGGCACTGTTAAAAAGAACCAGCTGCTACTCTCTGTTTCCCCTTCCTGCAGAGATCCTTAATTACTGGGCTTCACCTGTTGAGTCTCCTTAAGCGACGTGAGCGTGTATTTTTAAGTGGGAAAACAATTCATTAGCAAGTGCCAACATCCTAGAGGGAGAGCCCCCAATTAATTCGAGTACTGCTTTTATCAGAATGCCATAAAGCCAAAAAAAAAAAAAAGACCTTCAGCAGATGGTGGGGACTTGGGAGCCCACAGAGAAGGGGGAAGGGTCATGAGGTCAGACCACCCCCTTCTCATCTCCATCCATACTTTAGCATCCCCCCCTTGCTTCCCCCTTTAGCTTAGTACCTTGGGAATGACAGCACTGGCCAGGCATTCAGGTGCCACCCTAAAAGGGCCAAAACTGATTTTTACCATTTTTGCTTTAGCTTTGGCATTTTGTTAAAGAAATGCAAGGTCTGCAAAAGCCTAGCCTAGAATTATTCATACATATTTTGGCCTCGAATAATATGTCTGAAGGTATCAGAATTCACGTTCTAAGACAGTGGTTCTCAACCCTCATATCAGAGGAAATTTAAAATTTAGGTGTCCAGACTATGGATTCAGATTTAATTGGTCTGGCGTGTGGACCCAGGCACTGGAATTTTTTAAAATCTCCCATGACTACTCTAAGTGCAGCCAGAATTGCAAACCTCTCTAGCTTGTACTGCACTTGGATAGATTACGAAGTACTTTCTAAAGGATGGGTCCTACGCCTTATCACTGAATCACCCATGCCAAGCACAGTGCGCAGAGTTGGTCCCTGATACGTGTTATGGGAATAGAAATAATGTCACTGGATTCACTGATCATTTTTTTTTCAGTTATTTTGCCTTATACATAAATCCACGCATATGTGTGATCAAACAGATGCTGTGTGTGTGTGTGTGTGTGTGTGTGTGTGTGTGTGTGTGTGTGAAAAGAGGGAGAGAGGGCGAGCCCGTGCTTTTATTTCCTTATCATTTTTTGCTTGCTTGCCTTGCCCCCTCTCATGTCCATCCCTATCCCAAAACCCGTCCTGCCTGCAAACCCTCTATCAACAGTCCAATCAGTGATTTTCCATATATTCCCCGTCCTCATTTAATTCTAGGCAGACATATGGACATATATGAGCCTGGATGGTCACTGTGTGTTTTGTAGAAATGGGATCGTATCACACATACCAATTCCTTATAGAAAGCCCCCCAAGTCACCTGATACAGCCCTACTTCACTCTTCTTCATGGGCACAAACTTACTCATCCATTCCCCTATGAGAGGCACTCACTTTGCTTGCCATTTCCCCCCAGTCAGAAACCCTGCAGCAATAAACAAAAGGCTATCCAATGCTGGCAACCATCCTGTAAAGTACAAATGTCCACGTGGATCGTTCTTCCCATCCCCACACACAAAGCCAAATGTCTGCTGAGCCTGCTTTGACACCCTAAACCTCATCTCTGGCCAAGGAAGATTATAATGAATTATATGAGATCACGCATACAAAAACCACTCTACAGTCTACGGAATGCTTTGTATCAAAGTGGAGCATTCACATGGCATGGCCAGGTTCTCTGTGGCCAGCCCCATTCACAACCCAGCTCTGGCAGAAAGCTGTTCAATAGCATCATTAACAGCCCATTGATCCAATTACATTTCTTTCTGTTCCACTTCAGAATTACATTCTCTCGTTCCCCCCTGCAAGAGCCCAGATAGATTGCCGATGATCAGTGGAAGAGGTAGCTGCCATCAGGACTCGCCTGAAGGGCCCAAATGCTCATCTAATTGTGGCAAGGGATGAATTAATCTGGCTGACACATCAGGCCTCTCTCCTCCATGGGAATTTGCTATTTACTCTAGCCCTGTACTCTTTCAGGTGAGATGTAGGGGGGCAGCCAAGCTTGGTCAATCCAGGGGTATTGTGGGGCTACCCTCATCTGGCAGGTAGTAGGCACTTCATAAATAACTATTTAATTGGAAAATCCCTAGGGGATCATATACTGGGGCCCAAACCAGAGCAGATTGGTGGAATAAATGAAATTTGTCCAAAGCACCTCTTTGCAGGATAGGCCAGTATGGGAGCTGGAATCTGTGTCCAAAGGTAATGCATAAAATGAAAATACATTCTAGAATAACGCAAAGTCAAGACCTTGAGTGACACCTGAGGGCAAAGTAGAGGGAACTAAATACACATTCTAAGTCCAGTGGGAAAGACAATGAAGGAGAGAAATAGTAATTGCAGCAGAAAAGGAAGCATTCACTCACGTGACAACTATATATTGAATACCCAGCATATGCCAGGCACTGTGCTAAGTACTAATGATAGGGTGGGATAGAAGTCATGATTCCAGCCCTCACTGCTCATGGTCTTGTGAAGGAGACCAAAATATAAACGCACAGTCTTAACACAGGACAAGGAAGGACAGAGCTAAGGCCTAGGACAGAAGTAAACCCAGGGAGACTCGAGAGTACATGGGGAGGCACCTAAGCCAAAGAGAGGAAGCGTGGAAGGTGTCCTGGAGGGGGAGATGGATGTGAAAGAATTCAGACAGCTGCCGGGGAGGGGAAGACAGATTGGCAGATGAACAATTTACGCCATGAAAGGCTGCAGCCTCCTCTGCCACTTCATTCACCATGACTTCCACATTTGGACTCCTCACCAATGAGAATCCATGCCCATAAGCATATCCCTGGGTGCCACTGACCGGGTGCTTTCTGACCCCCAGGACTTTGTCCATGCTGTTCCCTCTGCCTGGATAGCACGAGCCCATCCTCCCTCTCCAATCTATGCAACCACCATCTCCACCTCCCAGCAAGGCACAGTCCAAACATTACCTCCTCTGTGAAGCTGTTCCAAATTCCTCTACTGGGAATTCATCTCTGCCTCTCTCCCTGAATTCCAATAACACTTTGCTTGTTCCTCTCTTTATAGTACACAGCACTCTTGACATTGTATTATAATTATTTGTGTATTTGTCTTCTCTCCTCTACTAAACTATGAACTCCACTGGGGCAGAAAACCTTGTCTTACCCACCTTGGTATTCCCACAGTGCTTTATCCAAGGCAGAGGCTCAATACATGTTGGATGAAGATTATGTTTACCAGATCCCAGGTAAATGGAAGGAAGTTAACAGACAGCACAGCTAGAATCAGTGGACAGGCATTATGGGCAAGCCCAACTTTCTAACACCTAAAATCGGCTGCTGGCTGAAGTAGGGTCTTTCTATCATTTGATAGATTCTTTAAAAATAGCTTGATCAGGTGACTTTCCAGCTTATCTAACCTTTACCAAGTTAGTGATGGAGAATGGTTGGTGAACAAAGATGAGAAAATCCCACAAACGGGTGAGCTAGGAATGGGTGTGAGTTGTCAGTGTTATAGCACCCGGGCTAGATGATACATGCAAGGGCATTTATTAGATTAGTAAATGCTTAAACAATTAAAGAAAATTAAAAAGAGTCATTCCTAGAGAAGTTCTGATGGTATGTCAAGAACAAGGGTTCTAATCAACCTAATTCTTGTGAGATCCATCTAAAGTGTATGATGTAGACCTTAACTGATCCCCAGGTCTGTTTGGTATGTCAGTCAGGTCAAGTGGTAAGGGCTTTCTAGAGCACAAATCTCACAATCTGCTAAAAACTTCTATGGCTCCCTAGTGCCCCAGGACATGCTCCGCAGTACTCAGCATGATGTCTGAGGCCCTAACTGATGTAGCTCATGCCAGCCTCCCCTCCACCTTTCCCCTGACACACTCAGACCAGGGGTCCCGATCTCAGTGGTCTACAGGGACACAGCAGAGGGGTCCTGGCCCCAGAGAAAACCATAAATGTATGTCCCAGTTCAAAAACAGCAATTTCACAGGCTCAACCCCTTCTTCCAATGGGAATACAGCCTCAGCATTGTGAGTGTTTCTAAGTTTTCAAATGAATTAGGAAATTCAGATTTTTTTTGTAGGATCTGCCATTTTTCAGTACTGGCTCAAAAATTTTTAAACAGTATGCAGGCCAGACAAACCCCTTCTGTGGTCCATGGATCCCCACCCTTTGCTTTACTTAGAATCTATTCTGGTAATCAACTTAGTGATCCTCTATAGTACTGTGCTTGCGCACCTCTGTAATTCCCTCCCTGATTCTTCTCTGCCTACATCACCCCTCCCACCTCCTTTTCCGGGATTCATTCCTGCTCCACCTTTAAGATTCCCTTTTGTAGCAGTTACTCCTACAGAATTATCCATTTATTTATACTTGTCTCTATTTTCACAATTTCTTACAATGAACATGAATAGCCGATGCTGTCACTGCTCTCCCACTCCTAGGATCCTTCTGATGTTGTCATGCACACCAGTCCCCAAGCCTATCTCAACAGCCTTGGCCTACTGAAACCCACTTTTTCTTTGTGCTTGGAGAGCCACAAGTTCCTGGAAATATATGTCCATAAAAGTACCCCTCATCCAATGAATGGCAGGTGCAGGGGTATAAATACTCCACCTCCCTTATCCCCTGATGAAGATAAATTCAAAATGTACTGTCTGCAGATCTCCTCTGTAGATTGAACACATGTTCTCCTCTGCAGGATTGTGCTTGTTATCACACACTTGCTTCTGTTTCTCCTGGAAACACTTCCTCACAGATCAGTTTAAAATGAGTCCTCATTCCAGGATCCACTTCTGGGATCTGCAAGAAACAGCTTCTGGCATGCCTCCAATGATCTCTACCTCCTTGTGTTCACGACATTGTGCAATCTTTTCCCTGGAGTACGACTTGCTTCTAAGTCTAAAGGTGAGAAGCGTGGCTTCCATGTTTAGGTTAGAAACAATTATAACTTCTATCTTGCTAGCACATTCTACTATCTTCCCATCTTGCATGCTTTTATAATGCAAGCTGCTTTTTGGGAAAAACCCATGTGACAAGGAACTGGGGGATGGTCTCTAGCCAAGAGCCAGCAAAGAACTCAATGCTGCCAACGATCACTGAGCCATTGGAAATGGATACTTCCCCAGTTGAGTCTTCGGATGAGACCAGAAACAGACCTTGAACAAGCCCATGATTGCAATCTTCTGCAAAACCATGAAGCAGATGACCCAGCTAAGCCACAGCTAGACTCCTGACCCACAAACACTATGAGATAATAAATGTGCATTGTTTTAAGCCTCTGAGCTTTGGGTGACTTGTTAAATAGCAATAGATAACTAATACAGGGTCTCAACTTTAGAAAGCATGTAATAGTTTTATAATTAGAAAATATTTTATTCCAGACATCTTCGCTAGAAAGCCATTTCTGCATCTCCAGGCCAGAGCTGTGTCCCCTCTGTCATGGTCCTTATCACATTGAATTTAATCACTGATGTCCCTTGCCCCTCCCCATATGTCTCCCCACCTCATCACCTTGAAGCCAGACCTCTAGGAGAGGAAAAGTCCAATATATGTCTTTATGTTACCACCTAAGCATAGTATCTGTTATATAATAAATGCTTAATGATGTTTATTAAAGTAATTAATTTCACTGTTAATTATTTCTACCATGAGGTTTTAACCAAATGACTCTCTATACTCTGTCATTCTCCAGATGCCAAATGAAGGGTAGAGCAGGCCATTGGTATTCAGCAAGATCTCCACTCTATGCATCCCCTGCATTACTATCTAAGCAGCTTCTCCTTCTCCATCACCAGGGTGCATATCAATTTCACATTGACACTTCCTCCCATCTGTTCGATTCATCTGTTGGACGGTCACTCGCTGCCACTTCAGAGCAACAGGGAGTTCACTCTTCCTTTCATACCCCTCTGGGAAGCTCAGGGAAATTATCTCTGATTGATGTGATTTCTTCTTTTGGTCCTAATGACAAAATTACAGTAAAATCCAGCCCTATTTTGCACCACACTTGGAAGAAATCTGTTCAGCTTTTGTCTGCCAACCACGACAAAAACTTGATTAACCAGGACTTAGCACACAGTGGTTTTGTTTGGGGGGCTTTTCTTTTCTAGTGAGCTGAGTGATAAAACTGAAAATGTCATTTATTTCCTCCCTTATTACTTGGAAAAAGAAT
Source organism: Ursus arctos (assembly GCF_023065955.2). Classification (NCBI taxonomy): domain Eukaryota; kingdom Metazoa; phylum Chordata; class Mammalia; order Carnivora; family Ursidae; genus Ursus; species Ursus arctos. The sequence continues at coordinate 78,226,283 of NW_026622874.1, read as the reverse complement.
CAATAGTTTAGCCCACATTGCTGCCCACTGTAAATAAATTCCCCCAAAGAAATTGAGTCTGAGAGAGATGAGCATCTTACAGGCCAGAGAACTAAAGATGCTGTTAGAAATTAGGTTGAATTGGCAGAGATCTTCAGAGTGTGGGGTTTTTATTTTAAAAAGTACTTGCTAACACTCATATTCCTTGTCTTTGCCCCTCTCCTAAAAGCAAAGGATAGAGTGTGTGTCCTGGTTATTCGAGAGTTCCAGATTCTTGAAGTCCAGCTCATATAAGCTGTACTGTATTTTAGTTAATATGGTGGAGACTCATTTACAGATCTCTAAATCCAAGCTGATTAATGTCTCATATTCTGCCTACTCATTGGGGACTCACAGTCTCCTATGCATCTTGGATCCTCCCTCCAAGACACATGAAGTTCCTTCCCCATTCCCTTCCATGGTCTAGGGCATGGTGAGAAAAGGAGATTTCTCTTTTACTAAACAATAGATCCTTTTAGCTCTAGGAGAGGAAGAAGAAGCCAGAATGGTAACTTGATATCTTGACCAAAATTCAACCTAAGGGAAATGGGGTGTCAAGAGGGGAAACAGATGATGAGCACTGACTCCGGGCCAGGCACCAGGGTGGAGAATGCAGGTTTTACTCCTGACTGCAGCTGGTGAGGTCTTACTTGATCTGGTCCCCTTAACGAATTTTCTGCCCATGCTCCTACATCCCTTAACATGCGACAGCCATGCTGGCCCTCTCCATATTCTTCCTACCTTGGGACGTTTGTGCTTGCTGTTCCCTATCCGGCAATGCTTTTCTCCAGATATTTCCACGGTTCACTCTTTGTCATCCCTCACTGCTCAATTCAGTGTCCTGTCAGAGAGGGTCTCCCTAGCTAAGTTGCCCACCCTCTATGCCCAGCCATTCTCCACCATGTTCCTTTACTGTATTTTCTTCAGAGCCCACTACCACTTTTAACCCACTTCTCTCAATTCTTGTCTGCCTCCCCATGAGAATATAAACTTCACGAAAGCAAGGAGGTTTCCTGCTTGACTGTCCTGAGACCACCATGTCAATACAAGCTTGCCATGTCCTGTGTAGAGTGAACTGAATAACTAACTTCCTCTTGAATCCTCCCCCAAGATAAGTATTTTTATTATCCCCACCTACACATGAGGGAGCTGAGGCTTGGAGCAGGGCAGTCAACTCCACACATTTAAACATCCAGGAGGTAAAGGCCCGACTTTTGACCACAGAACTACCTAATGCCAGAGCCTGAATTCTCCATCATACTAGGTACTGTGTGGGAAGACAGGAGATTATGCTTTAATCAATTGTTTTCCAACTTCCATAATGAAAAATGTCTGAGCAGCTGTGACAAGGAAAGAAAAAGTCTTTTATCAGCCCACAATCATGAGTATGTCATACCTGGGACGTGTCTTCCAAATCAAACATTGCTAATTTGTCAAATAACTGGATAGAGTGGAAATTTCAAGAAACCATTGTGCCTGTGCTTCTCTGCTTCATGCCTTTTCTTTGGGATCCCCTCAATAGGCAAATGAGGTCAAAGTAGAATAGGTGATGCAGGCATCTGTCTGGGATGGTTGTAGTAGATGGACCGCCGAGCCCTGTATTTGACACGGGCTATCTGCGCTCACCCCAAACCTCACTCAAGTGGCCACCCACCCAGCATGGAAGGAAGTCATGCAAAATAATGGGAAACGGACCCTTTGGTAGTTATTTTTCTGGGACCCTCTTCTTTTATTAACACCATTTGGGATAATATTCACCCCAGGGTCCTACCCTTTGCTTTACTTCTTGTCTCCAGCTCAAAGCTCAAAAGCCTCACAAGAAAGGATTGGATTTTACTTTGTGGATCTTGAAACTTGGGGCTTCCTAAAGATAGGGCCTGCATGCCACGCCCCCATCTTCCAGTCTTTTCTGAGCAGGACTGATTTTTGGGAACTGCTCCAACCGAGCTCTGGATCCCCAAACAACACACCCAGCTCTGGATATTCCCTACCGAAGTTCCACGTACAGAAAAATAATCAGTTACCTCACCATACTGACTATCCTGAAACTTCCCCACCTGAGTAAGGAACCTTATCTTGGGGACACAACAGTGGGGAGCTGCTTACAGCTACAGAACAAAGCGATACATTCTAGTTCAAAGGCAGAACTTGCACTATCTTCTCATTCCCATTTTTTCTTACTTTAAGTCTTTTTTATTAAGAGACTCATAATGTTCTCTATCTACATGACACTTTCCATCTTTAAACATTAACTAATTAATTGACTGAAATGGTATCTTGGGAGCATTTATCATCTATCCCATTAGCCAGAGAACCAGGCGACTGTCTATAAAAGCCGTTGAAGACTCAGTGGAGGCTTTGTCTTTCCACTTCCCTTCCCAGGAATGTTTGTGTGTGTGTCTGTGTGTGTGTCTGTGTAATGGAAAAAAAATAAAAAGAAAGGATTTTGCTTCTATAACCGCTATAAAAATCTACCTCTGGGAGACATGGAATTTCAATTGTGAAATAATCAGTCTTGGAAATTGTCCTGTCCTCCAGGAAAAGAAAAAATAAGTAGTTTAACAGTGATTGCCCTTCAAAACAATTACTAATTACAATGTCTATAAAGAAAAATACCCTCGATACCATTACTCCTAATAAAGCCAAGCGAATCTATAGAAAGGAATTAGCTGGCATGTCTAGAATCTGACAGGAGAGCTCTTGGGGGTCGGTTAGTAGGGGGCGGGGTGTGCTCCAACAGGCTTATAAACCTGAATCCAAAGCTTTAGGAAGCTTACCCCCTGGGGCAAGCCCCTGTCAGCAAATTGGGAAGATTAACACGTGCCTGGAGAGAATCAGGCCAGGACAATCAAGAGAGGAGAACCCAAGCTTCTTCCTGACCATCCTTGCAGGCCCTCCATCACACTTCTCCCCTGTCCCCCTCACCTCCTCCTCAGGCAGCTGCCACAGGGCCTGGGATTCCATTTACAAGGCACGTCTTAGGGGTTGAGCATCGCCTTCTCCCCTCGACCCACTGAAAGATGCAGAAATGCCTGGGATGGGTTACATCATGGCCTTAAGGCCTTGGAATGAGTTTGCCTGTCAGATCCCATCTGTTTGGAACAAAATGTGGTATGGGGGAAGGATATGGGAGGAGAGAAAAAGAGAAAAGGGGCCCACAGGAGAGAACAGGGAGCAGCAGGGAAGATGGACAAAAGGAAACAGCTGGTCTGGTTTCAAGTTCTCCACCCCTCACCTGCTGTGAAAGCAGGGTCAAAAGCCGGGTCAAGTCAAGTGAACCCTGATGCTTAGACCTCATATCCTCATCTGTAAAATGGGGGTTGGGAGCAGGGTGTGGGAAACCCAGTGTTTCAGGTGGTGATCATTTGCACACAACAGAAACCTCTCCAGCTACTTTAAGCAGAAAGCGGAAATTTATTAGCAGGGGTAAGGTGACTTAGAAAACCAATGAAAGCATTTCTAAGAACAAACCCCTGCTCACCAAATCTCCCTACCTTACCACGACTGGGGGAAAATACCACCTGCTACTAGAGGTCACCACGTCAGGAAGTGAATGGCTGCAGAACCACCCTGCCTCCGCAATGATCCACGCCAGACTGCGCCTTTCTCCCCTCTAACGCAGTCTGCGTACAATGTACAGCAGCACATCCGATTTGCGGAAGCTGAATCATAGCCAGGACCCTAGATGCAGGAGTCCAGGAAATGTGCTTCTTAGCTCCCCAGCCTCTGCAAGAAAAGATGGCACAGTTGACAGAGGCTGGAAGGGAAGTAGAATGAGACCGTGTACAGGGTTGTCAAGATAATTTAATGAGATGGTATTTATAAAGTGCTTCACAAATGCCTGGCCATTAGTAGGTTGTCAGTAAACATTAGTTTCCCTTTACTTTCCCCAAATCTTGCTATAGGCTGACCCTGAGAATCCTCCCAAAATAACAGAAGAAAAAAACCATAGAGCAGAGAATGGATCTTCCTAACTATGTATGAGTTACTTGGGCATCTTCAATTCAGCAACCTTGTCGAACTTCACAGTTATCCCCATTTAAGGCATTCTCCTACCTCCAAAGCTGCGATAATTTTAAACAATAACTTAGGGTTTTACACTTTGTAAACAACATTTGCAAAGAATCTTCCCTCTGGATAATTACATTTACTTAATCAATTTAACCAATTTTGGGCACCTACCAGATGCCAGGCAGATAGGATTCCTCCCTTTCAAAGAGTTAACAGTCTAGGCAGAATAATTGTACAAAACATATAAAATTACAAATTCTGATAAAAGCTAAGAGAAAAAAACAGGGCGCCATGAGCCAGAAAAAATAGGGTGAAACCAATACTGTTCAAAGAGTGAAGAAGGACTTCACTTAGAAAAAATATCTCAGCTTACCTGAAGGATAATAAAGGTCAACCAAGTCAACAGTGGGAGAGATGAACATTTCTGGCAAAGGAAACAGCAGGTGCAAAGACTGTATGTTTGAGAAACCAGAAGAATACCAACATGGCTTGAGTATCCTGAGTGAGGAGAGAATGACTGGTGCGGTGAGAATTACTGTGGCTGTATACCCCAGACTATTACCTGGGGGTGACATTTCCCCTGAGGTTAGAATCCAGACATGTTAGGCAATTAACATTTCACAAACACAACAATGGAAGCAATGTTCATGTACTTCACTGCATCTCAGTTGTCTCCTTGGTAAAAGAGAAAAATATTAATCCTTCGCTGGGTGGTCGTGCTAAACAGGCTAACAAGTATAAAGCTAGTGGAGAAGCTGAGCACATGTTCAGCACCAGCAGCAGCATCGTCATCATCATCCTCAGGGCCTCGCCACACTGTTCCAGAAAGGTCCATCAGTTCTGCCCCATCTGCATCCCTTCCGTATCCCATCCCCTAATCTAGCCTACGCATGGCAGAGGCACCCATGTGACACCCCTTACCTGGTCTCAGTTGACTGGACCGGACCAGACGCCAACCACCCCCTGGGCCTATCAGATTCTGACATTTGGAAATTTGCAATGGAGACAGAGGCTGAATTGGTCAGAACGTGAAACAGTAGAAGCTGGGACAGTAAGGTCATGAAGAGGAAGAGCCAGAGCCACAGGCAAGTGGAAAGCAATCAAGAGCAAAACGTGAGATCTTGATGGCAGACACTGGTCTACAGAGAGGAGGATGGAGCAGATGTGCAGAGATAAGCTCCAGAGAGCAAGATGGAGACAACGGTTGGTTAACAACATTCCAGGTCCCATGAGGTCCAGCTGCTACATTGGATTCCCTGAGAACCTTCTGTGTCCTGACAATAAAACTTCCTATTCACTTTACTTTCTTTGAATGAGTTTCTGTTCCTTGAAATTAAACAGTCACTGCCTGAGACACTCACCGAGGTGGCAAGCTGAGGCCACCCTTCCTAAAATCAGAGCTGAAATGCAACCCCATCTTGCAAACCATGACCATGCATCCCACCACCATTTCAAGGCTTTGTACAGGCTGTTCCCTCTGCAAAGAAAGCTCTTCCACCTACTTTCTGCAAAACAAGCTCTCAGCCACCTTCCAGACTACCCTCTTTGAGTATCACTTCCACAGACTCCCACTCTAAGGTGGACCTTGCTGGGGTTTCCATAGCTCTTGGAACCTCCATTTTGCAGCATGCAAATTTTTTGTCACTTGTCCAATGGCTGCCATGCCAGCAATGTTCCCCCCCACATGTACCTGCCCTATTTCCTGCTATGTCTGCAGGGTTTGACATGGTGTTGGGCACATAGTAGCCGCTAAATAAACATCTGATTCATAAGTGATCAATAGTATGAAAGGACCAAATTGACTTTTGAGCTATTACTCCGTCCTTCAAAAAAAAAAAAAAGTTTTATTTTAACCTACTGGGTGCTCTACCCTGTGCAAGGTGTTGGCAACACAAAGGTGCATTAGACAGAATCCCTGTGTTTAGGACTTCATCATCTAGGGAAACAGATGGGTATATATACACAGAGAATTTTATTATAATGTAACATTAGTATTAAAAGAGATAGAAAAATGATCATAGGAGTATTAAAAATAACTTTGGATGATGAGGAGGAAAGGGATGGAAGAGAGGGGTCCAAGTGTCCCCCATGCCACTGCTCCTCTGAATTTCCTAAGAGAATAAATGTAATGGACATCTGTTCTTTGGCTGCTCAGCATCTATTCTTTCCAGAAATAGCACCTCACTTTTTCTTTTGGAGAAACACCTGCCACCCTTTTTGTTCAAGTGGTTTAGATCCAACCAATCCAACACCCTCCCCCCCAGAGTCAGAGGCAGGTGTATGTCTCAGGTCTGGCCAGTTAACCTACTCTAATCCCACAATGATTGGTTCAGGAATAATGGGACAAGGGCTAGCCAAATGAGAGTCAGTCTCAGGATTCTTGCGGGGAAACCAATAAAAGACATAAGCTCTTTTTTCACTAGACTGAACCACTGAATCCTACCTTGGGACTATGAGGGAAAAATCTTCCCAAGAATGAAGCTTACAGGGAAAGTAGCAGGCCGGCGAGAAAAAGATGCTTCCGATGACACTGTTTGCACACCTGGGTCCAGCTAGATCTACCCTGGATTATTAAGTTATGGGTCAAAAAATTCTACTTTTTTTTTCCTAAACTGGAATTTCTCAACCTCGACACTACTGAATTTTTTTGCCTGGGTGGGGGTTGTCCTGTGCATTGCAGGATGGTTAGCAGCAGCCCTGGCTTCTACCCACTAGATGTCAATCAATAGCCATCCTCAGCCACAGCCGTGACAACCAAAAATGTCTCCAATCATTGCCAAATATACCCTGCGGGCAAAATCTCTTCCACTTGAGGACTACTGGTGTAAACCAGCTTGAATCAGATTTCTGTTGCTTGTACCCAAAAAGAGTCAAGACTGCAAAGCAACCCCCCCCCCCAATTCCCTACCTAATTTCCAGGAATAATTTTCACTCCTACATTTCTTTACTTTCCAGGGTACCTGAAAACATCTTTCTGTGGCCTTTGCTCTCCAAAGCCAGTCTATTTCACATTTTTAAATATTGGCGTAAATGAAAGTAAGTCAATCAGATCAAGAACAACTTAGATCTCTGTTCCACCGGTACTTTTCTAAGTGGCAGATTCGAGGACATCGATTACACCCTTTACTCCCCTTTAAAAATTTAAACATCATCCCTCATTTACTTTCTTTATTTTAGAATTTTCAACAGTCAATTTTCTGTTCTCCACAGACCTTGCCTTCGATGGGAAACTAATCAATAAGAAATTATATTTTTGCCAGGCTATTTTAAAGTAATGTAACCAACATATATTTCTCTCCCATTCGTGGCTTTATTGATTGTGAAATAAAAACAGAAAGCCGGTGGAGACTCCAGCCCACATCCCTGAGACTCCCACTTCATTACGCTTCACCACCAAGAGCTCAGCCAGTGGAGCCCGTTCTCCCGACGTCCTTACTTGTGTGTGAGGCTTGCATCCCACCACCGGCCTCACACTGTAAAGTGAAGCTCAGCTAGAAATGAGTTAGTCCTTCGGAATGAGGGATGGCAAGGTGGTAATTAACAGCAAAACTCAGGCAGATGGGTTGCACGCACTAATTCTTTTCAAAATTATTTTTTTTTCTGGAAGTTATTACTCTTATCATGACAGTGCTAACTCACCTTCTGGCTCCTAAATTAGAATATCCCTTGCAAGAAAATGTCACGTTGTGTTGAATAATACAATCAGAATGAAAGTGAATTTTCAAGATGAATGCAGCTACCATTGTTTCAACTGTCTTTTAAAATACCAGGCAGGATTGGGGTGCCTGGGTAGTTCAGTCAGTTGAGCATCTGTCTTCAGCTCAGGTCATGATCTCTGGGTCCTGGGATTCGAGCCTGCTTCTCCCACTCCCTCTGCTTCTCCCTGCCCCGCTCTTTGTCTCTTTTTCTCAAATAAATAAATAAAATCTTCAAAAGATAAAAAATAAAGTACCAGCCAGGAGAGCTTTAAAGACACAAGCAAAAGAGTCAGACATGTGGATCTATTTCATAGATGTACTTGTGTACCTGAAAACAAAGAAGATACCAATGAAGCAGGGAAAGACAATGGACAGGGAGTGCCTCTGACCAAGCATAGTAGGTGCTTGGTGCCTGGTGATCTCAGCCAGTTTCTCAGGGTGGGAGAGGGGCAGGGATTCTGCCGCTGAGACCATCAATAATACACATGGATCCTTTACTAAAGGGAGAGAAATCCATCCATTTGGGAATAGTTACTTGAGAGTATCTCAAGTCATTGAATAGAGGCACCTGCATGGGTCAGCAGAACATCAGGAACACGCTGACCAAACACCACAAAGCATATACATTCTTGCAGGCACCAGACCCACCTGGGCCCAGGACTCAGGTCAAGTTTGACCAAAGGAATCAGACAGTAGAGGAGGCCTGCCTGGATGTCTGGATGTGACAGAACTCCATTCCTGGCTGCCCCGCCTATGTACCACCCTCCATGATAATGATATTACAGCAAGAACAGGCACATGCAAATGAAGAGAGAAGTAACAGGACGAGACAACCTGACAGAGCTAATTCCATTTTGAGGGCAAGTACGGGATAGTGGTTGGGAGAGGTTCGTGCACTTATTGTTTCAACACAACGACTGAGCTCCTGCTCTGAGCCCCAGCACTGCCCTAGGCTCTTGGGATACAAACCAAAGATCGTGCACTTGAGGGGCATACTTTCTAAAAGGCAAAGGGTGAAATCCCGAGGGAGGTCAAGGGCTGTGGTTAAAAGGGACTACATTAAGCCTGAACACTTCCTAGGTCCTCTAAGCCTATAATAACTCCCACAGACTTTGGCAGAGGGGAGTGTAACAAAATGTTTCCTGCACCCACACGTTCTCCTCTACCTTACCTGCCAAGAAAGCAAACTCCAGGACAGGGAGATGGAAAAGCAGCTTCTCCTGGTGTGGCAGCAGTGAGCTTGAGCTGTGGCCAATTTTGGCAATTCTCTGCTTAGATAACTCACGCGTCCCTAGCTGCCATCAAAGAATTTGGAGCTTCCATGAAGCAGTCAGGATCAGTTCATAGGAGAGGTAGCCAAACAGTAAGAACTAGCCCATGCTGAGTGTGCTCCCTCCACCTCTTGAGCAGGTAGGCATGCATGCCCCCATCTCACAGATGAAGAAACTGAAGCTCAGAGAGAATAAGCGACTTGTGTAAGGTCTGAGTGACTCCGAAGTCTATGTCCTTTCTGCGTTACTACGCTGCCCCCTTCACTCAATACAACGCGACTCACTAGCACGTGAGCACTAATAAATCAGTGAGCTGAGTCTTTAACACTGCACCTATCCCCAGGTAGGGCACTGTGGGGACACGGAATTAAGGTAGGTGCAATCTTTGTTCTCCTGGGACTAACAGTCTAGTTGAAGAGACAAGGGGAGACAAGGGGAATAAATACTCATCCAATTTTTAACAGACAATACAGACATTCCACCACGCCCACCTTGTCTTCTGCAAATACTTGTGGCTCCTGGAACAGAGGGTGCTTTACACAAGCCTGCAATGCCCTACACCCTCTCCTCTCTCCCCCTCCCCAAATCCTCTCCATCCCCCACAGGTCAGCTCCTTTAGGAAGCTCCACTAAACAAACTAAGCTGGTCGGTTGCCTCTCTTTATGTACCCTGAAACCCCTAGTGCTTACCTCCACCAGGGAACATATAATATCCCTAAACAATGAGAGCATCAGTGAGAACTTCAGAAGTTAAGGAGGAAATAAAAGCCTGAGATGGGGAGGCAGAAAAAGATAAAGGCCATGAGGGACATGTATTCTGGTCCAAGGGGGGCCATCTATGAGGAAACTGATGGCCAGGTAAGGGACAGGAGGGAGCTGGAAACAAGGTAAGACATGGAAGCCAGTATACTCAAAAGCCAATTAATCCCAACGTTCTACTTTCACTTATTTTCTCTAAATGCTTTCACCTCAGGAATTATATATGATCAGCACAACTATGAGGTAGGCAGGAGATACTACCCTCCTCATCTGATGGAAGAAGAAACCGAGACACTCAGAGAGGTTAGGTGAGCTGTCCGAAGTCACACAGCATGAAGACCCTCAGGCAGCAGAACCACTTGGTTAAGATCACACAGTCCTGTGTCAGACAAAAAACCGCTCTCCGCTTCCTGGCTCTGTGACTTTGAGCAGGAGACTTACTTTCTCTAAACCTCTGTTTCCACAATTATAAAAAGGGACCAAAACTCTCTACTTCACAGAGTTGTTGGAACCATCAAATGATTCTATGAGACTTCAGTAAGCCCTTGACATCTGCCACAACAAACCTTTATCTTACCCATTACCACCTCAGCTTTTGTTTAGCTGAGTCCTCTGCAAAACCATTTATGTGAAACTCTGGTCCCAGCTTTCTCCAGAACCATTGGGGCTTCCTCTCAAAACGTGGTGGACAAGATGACTTTGGACCCCAAATTCCTGAGCTCTTGTCTGACCGCACATCCTCTTCCTTAAAAAGCCACTGGCTTCTCATTTCCTTCCTGAGCTGCCAGGAAACAAATACCAGAGGCTTGTTTTACGGAACGGTTTGGCAAATAATTAGTTTGCCTTCCACAAAGGCCAGAGTTCACTGCAGAGATATTTAAAACTCTACTGATGGCTTAAAATAAATATCACAATGGAGATGTCAAAATAGCAGTGTGTTCTAACACATGACATTTGTGGGGGGAAGAGAGAGTAAAAAATGTAAATGGATTTACCAAAATAATCTCAAGGTAAGACCTTTGAGGTTTTGCTACCATAGAAATGTCATATTGTTTCAAGTTTCTTTCTTTTTTGCGTGAAGTTTGTTTTCCTCCTTTGAGGGCAGTGAAAGGTTTGTCATGAAAAAGAATCAAAAACTTTTCTCAAAAAGAAAAAAGGTATAATTGTATTCTTTAAAGATCAATTGTAATAATTTTCAGCTGTTTCTCTATGAGCTGAACACAATTCCCAAATACAAATACAGCAGTCCGACCTTACCTTGCGGGGATTACATTCCAAGACCCCACCCCCACCTGCCGTGAATGCCTAGGAGTAGTACCAAATCCTTATACGTACCTTGTTTTTTCCTAGACACTGATGATAAAGTTTAATTCATAAATAAGGCACAGTAAGAGATTAACAATAATAACGAATAATAAAACAGAATAATTATAACAATATACTATAATAAAACTTAGGTGAATGCGGTCTCTCTCTTTCAAAATACCTGATTGCTCCGTACTCATCCTTCTTCTTGGGATGATGTGAGATGGTAAGATGCCCATGTGAGGACTTGAAGTGAGGTGCATGATGTAGGCGCTTGAGCTGATGCTAGGCTACTACTGACCTTCTGCCCACACGTCAGGAGGAAGATCGTCAGCTTGTGGACGGTAGTTGCCCGCGGGGTACCAAACCACTGAAAGCGAAACAGTGGATGGGGTTGGGGGGGCCTACTGTAAATGAATTCTCCAAATGGAAGATGTACTGAGTACCCAAGGGATGCTAAGTTCTGGGCTGGGTCTTTTAAATAGTTCTTTCATTTTAATCCTCACAGACGTTCAGTGAGGCAAACATGATTTTGGAGATTCTGGAAACCTCTGGTAACTACTCGAGAACAGGGGCAAATAAAGCATGCCAGGATTAAACAGGAGTCCATTTTATCCTGACTCAATGCTCTTTCCAGCACATCTCCAGAGCCTTCTGCTCCATCTAGACCTTTGAGGGCTAAACATCCTACATTATCAGGCAAGGCAACAAATACAATCTTAATAACTGTGGACTTTGTGGCTAGTATAAGTAAATAAAGGGTCAGTCTCAAAGAGAAGCAGCTCTAATAAATACCCATGAACTCGCAAATGTGTCTTCTTCCTCTGGCCTGCCTGGTATAACCTTTTTCTTTATCTCCTACCACTTCCCACTTGGCCCTTTATGCTCTATTAAACACCAAATCTCATAGACTACCCAGAGCTATTTATGTCTCATGTCACTGGGCCTTTGCAAATGCTGTTTCTTTTTTCTATTTTTTTTTTTAAAAGGACATTGAGTATCCTCTTTTTTTTTTTTTTTAAAGATTTTATTTATTTATTCGACAGAGATAGAGACAGCCAGCGAGAGAGGGAACACAAGCAGGGGGAGTGGGAGAGGAAGAAGCAGGCTCATAGCGGAGGAGCCTGATGTGGGGCTCGATCCCACAACGCCAGGATCACGCCCTGAGCCGAAGGCAGACGCTTAACCGCTGTGCCACCCAGGTGCCCCTGTTTCTTTTTTCTAAATGCTCTTCCTCCACAATCTACTTGGTGAACTCCTGTTCACCCATCAAAACCCTGCTGAAACATAACCTTGAGGAAAAAGTCTTCCTCATCCCTCTCCCACTCCTACACCCAGTGGAATTTATGAGTTACTCCTCTGTCCTCTCTCTCTATCATGCAATGCTCACATCTTTGTGATTATCACAGTGTTTGGGGTTTTGTTCTCTTGGTTGGATGTTTGGCTGGTTTGGCTAACAAATCTGTTCCCCTCACCAGAGTGACTTTCCTGCAGGCGGGAGCTTTGCCTTAATCTACCTCTGTGTCCCCCATACCCGGCTCAGTGTCTGAGTCAAAACAAGCATCTAATTGAATTGAATGCAAATTGGAAATGAAAACAAATATCGCAGAGAAGTAGGAGAAAGAGAAACAAGTGCTAATGTTGTGAACGTCTATTACAGGGCAATCAACCAGACCGTGTTTTCCTAATACAGATTATGAAACTGGCACAGAGGCAAGACGGCGCAGCAGTGGGGACTCATACTCTCTGGACATCTGCTGGGTGTCTCATCTGATCAATCCCCGCCTTGCCTAACTGATGATTTCATCTTTCACAAGTCGGAGGACGCGGCAGGGGAAATGGTTACTTGGCACTAAATCCTGGCAACAAGGAAACACTGGTTATAGGAAAGGGGTGGAATCCTTGGGAAAAGACAAACAGGCAGGGAATCTTGGAGTTAATGATGGTGCAGGAAAAGAAGAAAGAAAACAAGCATTCATTAAACACCTACTGTATGCCACCCACTTCGTATGCGTTACTGCACTTAATTCCCATGATCACCTCAGAAGGTGGGTCCACATCTCTTCCATGTGCAAAAAAGCAGAAAATGCACAAAGGAAAAATCACTGGCCCAAGGTCATCCTGTGCACATCTGTCTGCCTGCAAGCTTCTAGTTCTAACTTCACACCGTGTTGCTGAGCAAAAAAGGCAGGGCGTTGCCCAACCTGACAACCTGGATCTGAAGAGAAAGTGGCGTCCCTCCATATGGGCCAGGGGATGTGAGAGTGACAACACACACACCCCACAATCACAGAACCATGACACCGTAACTGTCCTTTCTTTGAGTCCGGGCAGCTTTCTAGAACAGGCAGCCACTGTCCTTTGGGTGGTGGCTCAGCTCTCGTGGAGCTCATGGGACCTCCTCTCACCAGACGCTTCGGGGTGTACCTCCATCAGGGAAAAAGCCCTGGGGGAGCCCCACACCACTGATGACACACCTACGCCTCCACCTCTGCGCAGAAGCAGCACGCATCACTTCCGTGCGCAGGACCCAATCTCCTGCCAGGGGCAGAGAAGCGCAATTCTCCGCCCAGGAGAAAGGACCACAAATGGTGGCACATCTAAAGTCCCTACCACAGCAGCTCTGTAAAAGCAAGAAAGAAAGCTTCCACGGGCAGCAATGACCACCTGACAAATCCCGCCTCAACATACTGGCCAAGGAGAAAGAAAACACAAAAACAAATATTAGCAACCGGACAGCAAAGCTCAAGTAAAGAGAAAGGGGACACTCTGCACGGGAGAATTTGGTAGAGATTCACAACCAAGAATCACCAAGCATGTGGCGAAGTTTGGGGCTTCGAACAAGGTCGCCTGGCCACAACTCAAGAAGGAAATGTGCAAAGTAAATGGGAATGTTTTAGCTCAGGTTGCTTTACCAAAAACCCCGTGGACTATGGGACTTGAACTCCAGTTCTGAGGCTGGAAGTCCATGATCAGGGTGTCGCCATGCTCAAGTTCCGGTGAAAACCCTTCCTGGTTTAGGCACTCTGGGGTTCCCTCTTCGTGGAATGCTCTTCTCAGGATCTGAGCGAGTGTCTTGCTCAAGTGTTATTTACTCATTGAACTCCCCCAACTGCCAACTCGAAAGGACAATAGCACTGCTGAACCCCCACCCTGCACTCTCTCTCCTCTTTCTTTTCGGTTTCATTTATTCTGCTTCTTGTGTGTTCTGCCCTTCAGGATGTTTGCCCAGAATTAGACGAACTTCCAGCCTAGAAACACCAGGCAAACAGTATGCACTTAGCATTATGTGTTGTTTTTGCTTCTGTTGTTGTTATAGTGACTTTGAATTTCTTTTCTCTGATCTGCTGCTTATTAACTTCCGATTTTAGCGACAGAGGATACCTTATTTCTAAATTCTGGACATCCCGCACCTTCTACACTTTTTACTCTGACTTTCCAAGACTGCAAGATGAGAAAAAATCTTGAGAGTTCAAAGAGCAACTCACTCTTCCCACATTATCTTGCTAAGACCTGTCCCTACTTCAACCTTACATCACATCACATCACATTACCTGCGCTTTGGAGCTGCCCAGACATCCACCTGTGGAAGGCGGCCACATCCAAAACTGTCCCAGACTCTCAGAATCATCAGCATACATTCCAGCTATTGTTATGCCTCTTCAACCACGGGTCCGTGTGTGGCTGTGAATGTCACCTTGTACCACCTCTGTGCTTTCTCAGGGGGAAAGGGTGCTCTTCAGTTAAGCTGGAATACAGCTCTGCACAAGCAGTATGGAGGTACACATACTGAGTTCTATCAAGTGGCCTTGCACTTGGTGAGAAGCAATGGTCTGCAAGTTACGACATCTAAATTCCTCGGACAAGTTCTGATTGCTTTTGCAACGTGAGGACAAAACACGGAGGTCATTTTAATATCAGGTTTTATTTCGACGAAAATATCAAAATTTCCAGAGGTCATGGAATAAGTATCCAGCTACAGATTATCTGGGAAATACACCTTTCATTCCTTTCAGGAAAAAGGGCTCTTAAACATTGGGCACTTTTCATTGTACCAGGCCCTATGATGATAGAAAAAAAAAAAAAAAAAAGCTATCCCATTTCCTGTCCACGATGAGGGAATGGCCAGATATGCTCCACTGGCTCCATTTCTCAGATCTAAAAATGAAGGTCCAAAAAGGTTAAGAGCATGCACAGAAGTGAGACTAGAAGCCAAAGCTGTGTCTCCATGACTCTCAAGACTGCTTTTTCTACTACAAAGGATGGGAAGTGGGAAAAACACACTGCTCAAAAAAATAAATGCACGGGAGTACTGGTAGACCTTCTCCTGTGTGATCCTTGAAGGAGCTGCTCCGAAGCCACCAAAGCCAGGACAAGGGGCTATGTTGAGTCCAGGTAGGCCCTCCCTTCATGTAGGAATTGACAGCTGTTCCTAGTTGACTTAGCTCATTGAAGGCATTCAATTGAATCCATTCATCCACAATTACTAATTGGTCTCCACAGGCCAACAAAAAAAAGGATCTGTTCATCCACTTGACCTTGGGACTAGCTCGTCCTTGGTCTCAGCACTCTCACTGGATCATCCAGAAGGAGAGCAATCCTCCAGGACATGCCTGAGAAACTGAGCACCTCTCCCCCAGAGCTGGCAGCTTTGGGAAAGCCATCAACTTAATATCATAAGAGATGGGGTGAGACAAATGGAGGGTACAGTACTAGAAAAACCCAAAAATAGACAGGGAGAGCATAGCAGCTTCTGTTTCCCACATTGCTCCAAAACAGTAGCATTCTCTCAACATGAATGTCTTAAGAACCAAAGTACCTTTTCCTCAGCCTTGATTTGTAAGTGGCTGGAAATACAGGGAAACAAGAGTGCTGAAGAATCTTGGCTGAGAGTCAAGTCTTGGCTGGGGTCTCACTCCCAAGCCCACTGCACACCAGCTTCAGGACTTGAGCAACTACTTCATGTCTCCAAGCCTCAGTTTCTTTATCTCTAGAAGAGGAATAAACCTAGCATCTCCCTGTCATCGGGTCGTGAGTGCTAAATGAAGAAATATAGGAAAGCTCTTGACACAGGGCCCAGCACACAGAAAGTACTCAATAAATGTTGGCTATTACTTTCAAGAAAGAAAAAGGTTAGCTAGTCTATAAATTTTATAGGCCAACATCAGCACTGGAAACAACTCTTTGCCATACCCTGAATCTTCTTTGCTTGATCGATATGCTTATGATTTCTGAATGTAAAGCATCTCTTAATTCACAGTTTGGGGGTCTGTGGGGTAGTTAATGTTCCCCAGGACGTTTCTTCCCTCTGCACCCTGCTTGAGTCATGTTCCTCCTGGACGATTTCATCCACATTATGGTTTTAGCCATCTACTCATTCCCTCAAATATTTATTATTTATTAGCCGCCAATCACTGTGCTCTGCACATGAAGCTAAGACACCATATATCCTGCTCATCTCCACCTGGATGCCCCAGATACCTGAAAACCAAAGTGTCCAAAACTTGACTTTCTATCTTTCTCTTAAAACCTGGCTTCTCTTCCTGCCTCCTTTCTTGGTCAGTGGCTCCACCAACCACTCAAACTGGAATCATTCTAGACTTTCTCTCATTCCCACATCCAACAGACCCTCAATTCTTACGGATTCCAGGTCTGAATGGCTCTCCCAGCCTCTTATTCTCCATTCCCAGCTGATTCTGACGCACACCCGGCGCTCAGAGCATCTTCTTTCCAACACTACGGCAGCCTCCATGTGGTCTCACTGCCTCCAGTCTCACCCAGCAGAGCCCCACATGCAGGGCAGAGTCATCCTCTGAAACATGATTATGAATCTGCCAATCTCCTGTTTAAAAACCCTCAAGGATTCAGGAAACCTCCAAAATAAAATCTCTGCTCCTCAGCCAGGAAGGCCCACGCTGATCTAACCCTGCCTACCTACCCAGCCCTCTCTGTGGCCACTTCTCAGCAAACTCCTTCCCGTGACATGCCACTGCCTATCTGCAAGTCCCCTGGAAGTCTCTTCCTACCTCTATGTCTTTGAATATGCAGTTCTTTGTGTTCACAATTCCCTCCCCCCTCCTTGGCTGCTCAGCTCACCCTCATCGTCATGTCTCATAAGTTCACATCCCCCCATAGGCCTTTGCAATTCTCACTCCCCAGGCTATGTAAGGCCTCCTTCCTATGTTCCTTCCAGCATGTTCCTTCTATAAGAAGCATGACCCAGTATTGTAACTTGCTCTTTTTTCTTTTTTTTCTATTCCCCCCAAACTAGACAGTCATCTCTTTAGGACAGACATACTATCTTTCTTATTTCCAATGTCACTCATTTTTTTAAGGATAAAAAATGTTTAAAAGTTTTTGCAACTGAGCAAACCCGAAATCTCTGAAAGCAAATGTTTTTTTTAAAGATTTTTGAAAGCAAATGTTTTATGCATATCAGGGGAATAATAATACTGATAATAACAATGCCAACTATTTTTAAGTGCTTAATATGACTAAACACTTTATAAGCATAGCTCATTTAATCCTTGTAACCACTCCATGAGGAGGTACGATTTTTGTTCTCTTTTTGGATGAGGCAAATGAGGCACAGAGAGATCACATGCGCACGCGCACACGTTTCAGAGTCAGGGTGGTACGGTTTCTAATGTGGTTCTGTCATTTACCTTCTACATGACTTCAACGAAGTTCACCTGGTCTCCATGTTTCTTCATCTCTGGGATGCAGATTTACTGTGATAATTAAAGTACTATTTATAAAACCACTGGCACACAGTGGACACTCCATGTGACTGCCTCTTTCCCCAGACAATGACCTCTGATAACTTGTCCAAACTCTCATTATTCGGGAACATTACTGCATTCTTAAAGGAAAAGTGGACATCTGGGTGGCTAGTTCAGCGCCAGCTCATCCAACAGACCAGCTCTGAATTTCTCCCCATCTCCGCTCCCCTGTTTCCTCCATAGCCTCCCACTGACACGAGCTTCATGGATAAAGTTAGGACTCAGGGTGAGTGATCTAGCATGGGATGAGAGTAAACCTAACACAGTTTACCTGATAAATACAAAAAGCCAAAAGCTTACCAGTTTGCTTTTGAGGTTGTGAAGCAAATGTGAAAGTGCTGGATGTGTATTTTGGTCAACCACATCCAAAAGGCCATTTCTACCACCACAGACCCACAGGGGAAGCCCAGAGATCTGACATAGGTGGAGATTTGCCGTGAGCAGATTTAAATGACAAGCTGTTTGTCTGGAGATGCGAAGCTGTCTTCCCATCAGCTCCAGTCCCCTCCCGTCCTGCCTCAGCCCCTCCCCAACTCCTCACAGAGGAATACATTGACATTTCGAAATGTATTGATTACAGGAGCAGACTAGATTTGGGCAGGGGAAGGGGGAGAAATTGATTGATTTTATTATTTGTGGGAGGAAAAAAGAAGAACAAACAACAGTGCTTTTGTTTGGAGGACAAAACCAAAATTATCGGTTGAATGGGGCTGAATTAAGCACTTAAAGTTCAATCTTTCCAGAGTGCTGACAATGCAGGTGGAGATCAATACGGAAACAATTTGCACCGTGGGGAACCTGGGCTCTGGTTATTAACAACTAATTATACCAAGTTTTCTGCAGGATTGGGTTAGTTCTCTTAAAAGTTGTGATACAGCGGGACTCACAGGCAATGTCCAGGGCAGAGATCTGGTTCCCAGAGCAGCAAGTCCACAGCTCAGGGCCAGGGAAGACACCTCTGCTCTGTGGAGCCCTCTTCACAGTTTGACACTCACAGATAAGGGTATAAGAAGCCCGCCATATTTTTAACAGAATTTTAAAATATGATTACCATTGGCAAGGCTGATCTTTAACCAGGAGCATCAGTATGGCCATACCAGTGGTTAAAATACTGAAATCCTTCCATACTTGTTAGTCAACAGCCATTCTTGGGACCTCCCAGACCCCTGCTCCACCCTGATCTAAGAACTAAAAGGTTAACACCGACATGGTAAGGGTTGGTTCTCCAGGATGCACCCCAACATCCATTCTGGGGAGTCAGTGTCCATATCCTATGGGTGGTTGAATATTTTGATTATGACCCTAAACACAGACAATGACTTTTTATGATCAGCTAGTTATTGATGTAGGAAAGATGTTGGGGTTTGGAGTCAACAGCCAAGAAAGAATTATTGAGACTTCTTTGGTGCAAAAAGGTGGCTTTTTTAAAGCACAGGGACAGGACCCCTCAGGCAGAAAGAGCTGTACTGGGGTCATGAGGAGTGGCCCATCATATACTTTTAAGTTTGGAGGAGGTTAGGGACAGAACACACTTTCAAGGTATTTTGTAAACAAGGTTTCCAGGACCCTGAGGGGGCTAGCTATTGTTAGGAAAAGGTCATTTATTACTGTTTAGTAAAAACTCAGTCATGAGACCCTTCAGATGTATATCTGTGGGTCCTATGCTTGGGGATGATGGCCAACACATATCTTGGGGGGTAGAGATAAAGGAAGGTTCCAAAGGAATTTTTATATGTTAAAGTAGACTCACAGGATCCTTGGGGGAGGGGGCAGTGTCAGGCTAAAATTGCCTTTTGCCCTTAGCAAAGCATTAACATCAAGGCAGCAGAGTCCCTAGAGAAAGGTACCTTTCCCTATTTCAAGGACTTGTCAATGGACTCTAAGGAAATTTAATTTTTTTTTCTTTTGCCTTTGTTTCAACATCAGTTATCAGCAGCCCGTCTACAAACCCAGATGCCTTCCTTTGGGGGGCATATTTATTGTATATACATAAAGTCATATACACACTATATGTATGCACACACATATACACACACACACATATATACATGTACACATATATTTACTTATATAGAGCTCCATGTGTAGTTATATACAATTACGTATGTATTACATATAGTTTTATATATATAAATATAGATCAATAGCTTAATAAACTTGGTACATTTGGGAGATATTTCCATGTTAGCACACATAAATTCCTCTCTTTAACAGCTACATGGCCCTCGATTGTAATTTAGCAACTCCCTTACTCATGGATATTTAATTTAGGTGGCTCTGCTTTTTCACTATTACAAACAACGCTGTAAAGAACATCTTGAACATATGTCATTCCACACATACCTGAACACTTCTGTAGAACAGATTCCCAGAAGTGGAAATGCTGGATTAATGGAGATGTATGTTTCTGATGTTGACAGGTCCTGAGAAACTCGTCATACTTTCTTTTATACACAAATGACAACACATGTGCCCCATTTACGTGGATGGTTTATAGAAATTAACCCCTCTCAAAGTGGTCTCTAGTCCACTTGAAGAGTGTCCACAATGTGTCCATCTGCATTTAACAATGAGAGTCCACCAAACTCTTTCATGTCTGCTCTGGCACACATTTGCCCACAAAGAGGCTGAGGGAAGCTTCACTGCTGTTTCAAGCCAACAGATTATACCAGATGCCCCCAAAGCTTCCAATCTGTTGAGCTGTCTGAGAAGAGCGAATGGCAAGACTCCCTCCAGAGCCTGGGAGAATGGCACCTCACTAACCTTGTGTCATCAATTGTTACCCAGGCCCTGAAGCTGCTTTGCTTGTCTCCAGAGCCATAAAGTCCCCCTGACAGTTCTGACAACTCCGGGCCACCACACCTTGACTGGGATACGCCAAGCCTCCCATGAAAAACAGCTGTCAGTTTCTGTCCCTCTAATCAGAGGACCTCAGACACAGCAGAGAGGGCTAGATAGAAAACGGATGCCAGTCTGTCCCTTCTGTTTCTCTCCTTCCCATAACAAAAGCTCCAGGGCCCAGGAGGAGACAGAGGAGGGAAGTATTGCTCACAGTAAAAGCATCTAAACCCTCAGCTCAGTCAGCCAAATGTCCCACTACACACGCATTTTTATTCATTCCACAAAGGACTTGAGGCAGCTTCTGAGAAGGTACACAACACAATAAAATTGGAAAATGCAATTAAAAGACAAAGCCAGGTGAAATATATATGCGATAAGAAATGAAGACCAAAAGGAAATGCATCTGGGTTCTGCACAATTTTTAGATACTTCAACTCCAACTGGACTCCAAGCTCTGTGGCCGCCAAAGAAAACAAAAGGCAGGGGGGAGTAGATTAGACTTATAATATCCAGACCCACAATGTGAATGAAGAGAGTTCCCATATTTCCCACATTTAGGCTTTAAGGATAATCATGAAGAAAAAAATAGAAAGTAAAGATGACACAACCCTCAGTTTCTCGTACAGTTCTGTCTTCTTTGAACATGGTTCTCAGGAGTTGAAAGCCCAGCCAATTTTCCTCCCCAACCCACCAGGCAAAACCCTTCTGAGCTGACTTGATGCACTGTGCCCCATTTTAGCTCCCCCCGCAATGTCTACTCCAATCAGACCATCCCTCACCCTTGTCTTCCCCTCCTCAGGGTGCTGCCCAAACCAGACAAAACCCTGAACACGTAAGACTCCCCCACCACGAACCCCTCCAAGACTCCCAGAGATCTGCTTAGTCCTCCAGTGAACATAGCCCTTCTTTCCAGCCACCTGGCTAACCAGGTATGTTTCTGGTTACTGTATATACATACTTCTCCTTCTAATCCTCCTACACACACACACACACACACACACGCACACATGCACGCACGCACGTGCACACAAGGATATGGCAGGAGGCCATTCCAGTTTGTCTATACCAGAAACCACAAAGAGTATTTTCACCAACCCCCTTCTTTTATTTTGCTGAGAACTGTTAAACATTAAGAAATATCATACAAAAATCCCTATTTCTCACTTTTTAAAAAATCGGGACAAAAAAAAATTTTTAAGTAAGCAATATGGTATCTCCCCATAGGTGGGGCTGAGTAACAGTTGCCCCATTAAACAGAGAAAGGCACCTTCACCCTGCCAGAGTCCTCACCACTCCCTATGCTTTACCTGTCACCCACTTCACTCATGTTTGCAAATCCCAGTCTAGGCAACTAATGCTTAAACTTAAAAAAAAAAAAAAAAAAAAAGAAAAGAAAAAGAAAAAATGGAAAAGGCAAATGGAGTGAGCAAAATTTCACTGAAAGACTGGAGTTGAGACCCATGACTTACCATCCATCTTATAGATCCACAAAATGAGGGGTCAGACTCCAAAAGAGAAACTCTCTCCACCTCTGACAAAATTCTTTCTTCTGACTGGCAGACGCCTTGCTTTCCAGGATGGGGGAATTTGCTGACATCTATAAACCATGGCAACTCTGATGAAAGGGTCAAGAAGGCGGCTCTCTATGATGGGGCCATTTCACTTTATTTTTTGCTGTAAAGGTCTCACCCTGCCAGGGCCCTCACCAGCACCGCCCCCCCGCCGCCCCCACACACACACAGGGTTGTGCCAGCACATTAGGCTGATGTAGCTACAAAAATGAACTGCAGGCTCAGAGGCAGTAGATTCCTTTTGCAGGCAGAAACAAAAACAAAACAGAGGAATTTTTTTTTTTTTAAGTCTCTTCCTTTCCTTAAAATAAATTGTTGCATAAAACCTGTAGCCTGTTCACCAGAGGTGGGCTGGAGTCCCAGGTGTGTCCTGGAAGCCAAGCCTTGAGCGCCATCTAGGTGCAGAGGGTGGTACCGAAGGCGACAAACCTTGAGCTTCACCTGCCAGATCTTGCAGACCCTTCCCCTCCACTATCCCATCTTCCATTGCCTGAAGGTATCAGGAGAAGCGATGTGCTACAGTGGGGGGCCAGGGGCGTTGCAGTCAGACCCTGTCACTTCATTAACTGTGGAGTCTTGGGCAATTTGATTCCTTATCTGCAAAATGGGGATAACTACGCCCATTTTACTGGGTGATTGGAGGATTAAGTAGGAAAAACTACATACTCTGGCATACAACATAGAATCAATAAACTTTCGTTCCCTTCCCCCACTGCCCTATAAATTTACTCAGCCCACAGCCAAGTAACTCTGGAAGGGCTGGTTTTGTTCATCTGCAAACCAAAGATGTGGGACCTCCAGGGTTGTTAGAAGCAGAGGGAACATAACTGATACAACTCCCGGCACACAGTGAGTGCTCAACTGCTAAGAACAGGAAGAGAAGGAAATTTTAAATCAGGCCTTGATCAGTTACAGGCACTGAGGTTATACAAATACATGAGATGGTTATAAAGGCAAATAAGACAGTCTTGTAGTGAGAAAGCCAAATGTAAGTAAAAATACTAGCTAATAAATTAGATGTATGAATAAAGTACATGTCAATATAGCCTTCAAGGCTGTATCCATTACTAAACTTAATTTCATATGCATCCAGCAACAAAGCATTCTCACTCCAAATTCTGAGCCAGGAGAGACTCAGAGAAAGTAAGGGGACACACCCTGAACTTACACTATTTATGTCCCTACCTCTCCTCTGTTCCTATTCCAGATCTGACCCATCCTCACTTTCTTCCCCTGAATGGATTCCCCATTTCTGCCACTGAAATAGAACAAATTTGAAATCTGACTCTTCCTTCCCATCTCTTGCATTTCCCCACCCGAGTACTTAATCGGCCTGGAGTCCAGTCTGTTCCAATTCTCCACGTCTCTCCCCAGTTAGACTTCTCCACTCCACCCGTGCAGGAGCCTTCGACCTGGGCTCTCTGCTCTCCTGCTCTTCTCCCTCCAATCCCTCCTGCGGGGACTTCCAGAGGGTCTCACGCTTTCAGCGGGTCCCACCACAAATCTAACCTCTCTAAGCTGCTCAGCTTCCTGCAACAAGCTTTTCCCAACTACACAACCTCGCAAGCACCTCTGCTTTCCCTAAACACAGACAGGTAGTTCCCAATTCTGCTTCTATAGTGAAATAACCCAAGAAGCTTTACAACACCGTTTGCCAATAAGCGCATGAACAGAGGCTAGACATCATTAGCCATCACAGAAATGCAAATCCAAGCTGCAGTGAGATACCATGTCCCACCCACTAGAAGGGACATAAAAAATACGGACAACAGTAAGTGCTGGTGAAGATACGAAGAAACCTGAACTGTCATGCATGCCTGGTGAGAATTTAAAATAGTGAGGTCACTTGGGAAAACAAAGCCAGCATCTCCTCAAAAGGTTAAAGCGCAGAGTTAACCATATGACCCAGCAACTCCACCCATATGTACATATCCAAGAGAATTAAAAACATATATCCACATAAAAACATATACACCAATGTTTATAATAGCATTATTCATCGTATCCAATCATACTGGACTAAAATTCCTGGAGTGCAGCCCAGGAATCTACACATTTGACAAGGGTAACTTTTCAGATATCTTGCAAGTTGACCTACAGAATCAAATGAGTCCAAGGTCTGTGTCACAGCCAGGAAGACCCGACCTTCAGGACCTGGCTGCATCCGCATCTCTGACTTCCTCTCTCACCACGTCTGCCCGGCCTGTGAAGCTCCACCAACACCCGGCGCTCCCGTAACAGAAATGACCTCTTCCTTCCCCTTCTCTTGGCTCCTCCAACTGGCTTCCAGGCCTCCACTCCAGCTTCACCTCTTCTGGCAAACTTTCCCTGGCCTCCCAACCTCCTACAAATGTACTTATGGGAGCCCAGTTCTTCTCAACCAGGAGCCACTGGGCTCTTCAGGGGACACCTGGCAAATATGGAGAGAATTCTCATTGTTCTAACGAGGGCTGGGGAGGTACTACTGTTGTCTAATGATCCTACTAACATCCCACAATACACAGGACAACCACGCGCGCACACATACACACACCCACACACACCAAAAAATTATCTAGCCCAAAATGTCAATGGTGCTGACACCGAGAAACGCTCCTACAGACTACTGTCATGTGAGTTCCTCAAGGGCAGGGAATGTCTAAGACTCAACCAGATAACCTCCCTACCAGGTACAGAGTCTGGCACACAGTAGAGGTGCAGTAAATATTAGTGGAATGGATCATCTGTTCCCCTCATCTAGCACTTAGGTGTGCTCATTTATACTCTACCTCATTCAAGAAAAGAATAGTAACTGTTAACAAAAACGTATACAATACAAAAAGGTAAAAGAAACAAGTGAGTGGGTCTTAGAAGATAAAAGGAAGCTATAGGTGGGCTACATCAGGTAAGCATCAGAAATGGTGATTACAGGGGCGCCTGGGTGGCTCAGTTGGTTAAGTGTCTGCCTTCAGCTCAGGTCTTGATCTCAGGGTCCTGTGATTGAGCCCCACATTGGGCTCCCTGTTCGGTGGGGAGTCCGCTCCTCCCCCTGGCTTGTGCTCTCTCACTCTCTCACTCTCCCTCTGTCTCAAAATAAATAAATAAAATCTTTTAAAAAAGGAAGAAATGGTGACTAGAGCCATAAGGTAGAGATGAGCTGAAATCTAACTCTGGGCTTCCTGCTGGCCATGGCAAAAAGGGAAACATGAGATTCATGGCATCCATCCAATAAAAATCCCTCAGCTCCTCAAGGGAAGCACAACTTCCTCTGCTGCTGACACGTGACAGACACTGGGAGAGAAGCAGGCAGCTCTCTCAACAACATCGAGACAGCGGGAGTCTTTCATGACAATTTCTTCTTACTCCCTCTGGGTCCTTCTCTCCTCCCTAACCTCACTGTCGTTGCCATGTGCTTGGTAGTTTCTCCCTACCCCTTGAGAAAGGATGAAGACAGGCATGCCACAAGCAGGAGACATAGAGGGGTTTCTGCAGCTGAATGTGCGTTGGGACATGTCCGCCATCACCATGAGAGGACCAAGCCCTGGCTAGCCCCCTAGTCCAAAGACAGTGAGACACACACAGAGTTGGGCAGACTCAAGCCAACCCACAGACCTGCGACCTGCCGCAGAACCACCCAGCTGAGCCCGTCCAAGCTCAGGTAAGCCCCTGATGACCTACAGCTGCATGAGCCAATCCAGATGCGTGTGGCAGAGCCTCCCCAGCTGTCTCCCCAGAGCCCCAGCTAAATTCATGTTCGACATGACATGGTTTGTTATGTGGCAGTATTCCAGAACTAGCTAACTAAGACATCTCCCTCATGCGAAGTTCCAGGACACCAAAAGCATGGCAAACGTAAGTAAATAAATAAATAGAAGCAATCTTGAGCTTATATTTAGGGAATGACTCCTTCATGACAGTCCAGATTCCCCGCCAAGGGACCACCACAGAGCTGGATACTTAGAGATAACTTGATGTAAACATGTCAATCAGCATTTGATTGGGAACATAACCAAGCCGAGGCATGTCAGCAAAAAGCTGCAATGAACCCAAGTCAAAATGCTTACAAAATGGGACAATCGACTGAATCAGTCTATGTAGACTCAGGTGTTCTAAATGCCCTCCATCATCTGAGATCTGCCAGAGGAGCTGAAACAGATGATGTGGCGGCAGGTTTCCCAGTCTCAGTTCCCATATCCTCCTGCATATGGTTGGGTCCTTTCCCACCACCTCAGACCCCTCGGGAAGAGATCCAAGAACTCTCTTGATCTCTCATTCTTGCATTGGCTCCACTTCCAATTCAGGGAGACAACTTCTGTACTTCCCTCCATTGGGTGACAGGCCTGGGGACTCTGGCTTGTCTGCTCAGGAATTAAAAGGCTCAGCCCCATCCACACTTATATTCTCTCAATTCCTCATGCAACAGAATGCTTAAAGGCATGAACTGTGTAGTCAGGGAGTCCTGGTGTTTCTACAGCAGCTCTGCCACCTTATGTGCTGTGTGACCTTGGGGAGGCACTTAACCTCTCTGAGCCTCTGTTGTCTTACCATAGAATGGACATGATAATACTTACGTACCTTTGGGTTGTTGGGCTTGAAAATGGTAAGATATAAAGTACTTAGCATAGCTCCTGGCACATAGTCAGTGTTCAATGAATGTGAGCTATTATCATTGGGCTTTGAATTCAGAGCAGACTGGTCAGATAGAGCTGCTGTGGGACGGAATGAGGAACAGAGGCAAGAGAACCTACTAGGAACACCTATTGTGTGCTGGCAGCTGGGCTGGGCACTTTAAATATGCTCTCCCACTAATCCTCACCACCAGGCCCTGCCTGGTTAGCACTGCTGCTGTAGCAGGAAATCAAGTGCGAATTTTCCAATTGTTCTGGAATTGATGACAGTGGCAAGTAGTTGGCTCCCAGCTCAGGGCAGGAGATCTCTGAGAAAAATTGCTCCTAGAGAGTATGATCATACATCCCATGCCTGCCCAGGATGGTCCCGATTTATACCTGTTGTCTTGGGATAACTATTAATAATTCCCTGCTCCCTTTCACACTCGGGAGTGTCCAAGTTTGGACAATAAATCATACAGTCAACTACCCTGGAGCTGGGCATGGGGATGGCCAGAAGAAGGGGGCCTAGCATCCCCATCCCTGAGCTACAGAACCACAAAGCCCCTTCAGTACTGTCATTAGAGCAAAGCCAAGTGAGGACTCTCGGAACGTTTACTGTAAACAGAGAATGCAAGAAAAGGATGAAGGGAGCATCCCTCCTCTCAGCCCTGTGCCCTCAGAGCTCTTCAGGGATGCCCGTGACTCAATGGTACAGGAGGAAGCCAGTGAAAGGCTAGGAGGCATCCAGGGAGTTTGGATCCATGGATGATGAAAGGAGCCCAAGACAATTTTACTTTTAACTTTTTGAGAAACCTGCATACTGTCTTCCACAGTGGCCGCACCAATACGCACTCCCACCAGCAGCGCACGAGCGTTGTTTTTTCTCTACATCCTCGCCAACACTTGTTTCTTGTGTTTTTGATTTTAGGCATTCTGACAGGTATGAGGTGATACCTCACTGTGGTTTTAATTTGCATTTCCCTGATACAATACTGTATGTTAATTATACTTCAATTAAAAAAAAAAAAGAAAAGAGGGGTGCCTGGGTGGCTCAGTCGTTAAGCGTCTGCCTTTGGCTCAGGTCATGATCCCAGGGTCCTGGGATCGAGCCCCGCGTTGGGCTCCCTGCTCAGTGGGGAGTCTGCTTCTCCCTCTCCCACTCCCTGTGCTTGTGTTTACTCTCTCCTGTCTCTCTCTCTGTCAAATAAATAAAATCTTTAAAAGAAAAGAAAAGAGCCAAAGGGAGGCAGGGCTGGCCCTCTCTTGGGGTCTCAGTGGCAGACGGGGCACAGGTAAAGCTGGAACCAAGCCCACCACCAAGGACAGAGCCACGGCAGCATTTGCAAGTCTTGAGCTATGAACAGACCTGGTGTCGGCCAGAGTGAGATCAGAAATGCCGGCTCACAGCAATGGCCTTGCCGAGTTACAGAAGGGATATGCCTGCTGGCTTCCTTCTCCCTCCTCCCCCTCAACACATCAAGGAGAGAGGTGAAGGCATAAAGGGGTGAACACCCCCCACTTCTTCAGGTCCCTGCCACTGGGAAGGGAGAGAACTTTTCACTGGATCTGAAATGGTAGGTTTAAGCTGGGCCTGACAGAGATTTGTAATACCTGAAAGGAATAAGAAAGATAAGGGACCTGCCACCCAGTGGGGTAGAGAGATTTAACACACAGTTGATAATAGGATAAAAAAAAAAAAAAAAAAAAAAAACTGCCCTGTGTGTGTACCCTGTGGAGTTGAAACTTCTTCCCAAATTACCTGTCATCTATTATATACAGGATAGTAAATGCTTTACACACTTTAGCTCGCTTAAGCCCCACAACAGTCCTTACCGCCCCCCATCTAACAGCTGAGGAAAAGAGCTAAAGTAACTTAACCTGAAAAACCAGCAGAGGGAAGATTCGAACCCAGGTCTGCCCATCTGCACCACCCAGCTCTTTCCCCAACAGCGAGCTGTTTCCTCCACTCCATCTGTGCCCGCCTCAGTCCCCAGACGTCCCCAGGGCCTCCTTAATTCCTGTCGTAGGCCATAGCCCCCACCTGGTAAATGGCACTCGGCCTCTGCGGGAGAAGATTCTAATTGCACCTGACCACAAGGTCTGCAGGGAGTTCATCAATTATTCCAAGAGAATATTTGCAATGAAGGCCTTATTGACTACAGTCCATTTCCTGAGCTGGCATATTTTTTTCTCCCGGTAACTGCTGCAGAGCAAGTGCAAGTACAGATCTTGATGCCTCGCTTCTAGGGCTCCTCGCTTACTGCCAAGCATACAACTTCGCAGTCTGCCTCCCAGTCAAGGCCATGGCAAAAGACACTCTGGTCAGAAAGTCCCATTCGGGGGTGCCTGGGTGGCACAGCGGTTAAGCGTCTGCCTTCGGCTCAGGGCGTGATCCCGGCGTTATGGGATCGAGCCCCGCATCAGGCTCCTCCGCTATGAGGCTGCTTCTTCCTCTCCCACTCCCCCTGCTTGTGTTCCCTCTCTCGCTGGCTGTCTCTATCTCTGTCAAATAAATAAATAAAATCTTTAAAAAAAAAAAAAAAAAGAAAGTCCCATTCGCATTAGGGGTCCCTGGGTTTCCACAGGAAAGGCACTTCTGTTCCATTCTCTGTGGGATTTCAAATGAATACCACGTTTCTTCCTCCCAGCCAAACCTTCTTCCCCACAACTGATTATTTGCAGTACTGTAATGCCCAATAAACAGAAACAACCCAAATGTCTACCAGTAGGGAAATGTCTGTATAAACCATGGTACATCCACCCCAAAAAGTGCTATAAAATCATAGTAAAAGAATAAGGAAGGGGCACCTGGGTGGCTCAGTCAGTAAAGCATCTGACTCTTGATTTTGGCTCAGGTCATGATCTCAGGGTTGTGAGATCGAGCCCCATGATGGGCTCTGTGCTGAGCGTGGAGCCTGCTTGAGATTCTCTCTCTCTCTCCCCCTTTGCCCCTCCTCCTTGCTCGCTCTCTCACACTCTATAAATAAATAAATAAACAAACAAACATACAGATTTTTAAGGAAAGAATAAGGAAGAGCTCAATACTCCCAATATGGAATGGTCTCCAATTTATAGTTTTTAAATGAAATGAACAAGGTTCAGAAGAGAGTATAGGATTTTATATAGGAAGGAGACGAGTAAATATAATTGTTTATATTTGCGAAATGAAATAGAAGGATAAACCAGCAGAAAATGGTCCCCTTGGGTGGAGAGAGTAACAGGAATGGAAGTGGCATGCTTGGAGGCAACGAATGGAGTAGAATACCAAGAAAGAAGGAGTGTGGGGTGGTCCACCCCACCAGATGCAGCCAATAAACTGCACTGTCTGTAGAGAATTTTAAATACAAAAATAAAACTCAGTACTAAACACAATGTGATGTCCTAAATTAGATTATGGATCAAAAAAGGGGGGCAGAAGGGGGCACATTAGTGGTAAAATGTGAATAAAGTCTATACAGCCTAGTATTCAGTAGTAGTATATCAATGTTGATTCCTTAGTTTTGACAAATGTATCATGGCTGCGTAAGATGCTAATCTTAGGGGAAACTGGATGAAGGGTAAATGTGGGAATTCTCTGTGCTAGATCTTTCCAGTTTTTGTGTAAATCGAAAATTATTCCAGAATAAAAGGTTTATTAAAGATATATGAGACACGCTGAATGGCATATGAATGAATAAGCATTTATGGAATGAGGGGGGGAAGCAACTCAAGGGCATCTGCTTTCTATTCCCACTACGTATTGGCAATGGTAAATAGTATTGGTGCCTGAGCGCCCCACTCCTGCCAGGGCAAACACTCACCCTGCACCCCTGCCTTGCACCCCCATGCTCTGAGGATACCTTTTTATTTTTATTTTTTTGAGTTTTTTTAAAAATATTTTATTTATTTATTTATTTGAGAGAGAGAGAGAGAGAGGGAGCACAAGTGGGGTGAGGGGCAGAGAGAGAGGGAAAAGCAGACTCCCCACTGAGCAGGGAGCCTGACCCAGCCCAGGACCACAGGATCATGACCCGAGCTGAAGGCAGATACCCAACCGACTAAGCCACCCAGGTGCCCCAGGATACCTTTTTATACCATTCTTGGTTTGGAAATATGTAAAGGCTTTATGTGTACAAAACTAAAACAAATTTTGAAAACAGAAAGGAAAGAGACATAATACCAGGCATAAATAACCCAAATCTGAGAATCATCAGCATGGACCCCGTGGAGTCCAGGTTTGGGCAACTCTTATGAAAATCCCATAGTGGTAAAAACCGTGGTGGAATTCAAATCCAGGTCCATCCAAGGAAAGATCCCAAAACTCTCAGATGGATCTTCTTGGGGGTGACAAAACACAAATAAAAGATCACAATGGGAACTTGCAGTTCTTCTTCTGGCCTTTGTAGAAGTGTCAACAGGGACACAGAGATTTCCTTACCGACAGGACTGGCACTTTGCCCTCACGTCAGCAGTCTGCTCTTCCAGAGAAATCAAGTTGGCAGAGCCTTGCCAAGCACTAAACCTAATGCCAAGAGGCAGTGGGCAGAGCAGAACAAAAGTGGAGGACAGGCCCTTTCCATTCAAGTCAACAAATACTTCCTTTGAGCATACTTATCTCAAGAAGCCCCCTCATCATGGAAACCCCCCATGAAGAACTCATCGCTGCCTCCGCTGCATGACTTTCATATTTAATTTCAAGACTCCTATTGTTGCATGTTTTATGATTATAGCCCCCATTTCTAAGCCCTGCAGATATCTGCCCACCTTGGAGCCTTCAAAACAGCTCCTTCCTCTGCCCCATTTGCCACGAGATACCTGCATGGCTCATCCCTCAGTGTATTCAGGTCTTTACTCACAGCCACCTGCTCAAGAGCCTTCTCTCATCACCCTATCAAAAGTGAGGCACCCACATGGCACCTGGGTGCCTCAGTGAGTTAAGTGTCTGACTAGTGGTTTTGGCTCAGGTCATGATGTCAGCGTCGTGAGATCCAGCCCCGCAACAGTCTCCATGTTCAGTGGGGAGTCTGCTTGAAATTCTCTCCCTCTCCTTCTGCCCCCCACCATTTGCATGCACTCTCTCTCACTCTTTCTCTCTAAAATAAATAAATAAAATCTTTTTTAAAAAGTGAGTCACCCACTCTCCATCCCCTTACCCACTGTTATTTATCCTCATAATGCTGTCTCTTGACATCTATCCCCACTTGTTGACAGGTTTTGTCTTTCCTCTTTGAAAGTTCCAGAAGAGCAAGTTCTGTTGATGATGCATCATTAGAGCCTGAGAAATAGTAGGTGCAAAGGCCCTGAAGTACACAAGACATGCTAACAGAGCAGGAAGAAGGCCAGTGTGGCAAGAGGGAGAGGGCTAGGCAGGAGCTACGGAGGTCCAGATCAAAAAGGCCTTTGTAGGCCATAGCAAGTGGTCTGGGTTTTATTCTGGGTATTGGAAACCAATGACCACTCTTCTCTTCAGAGTACAGTCTTTCCCCTCTGGCAAAAACTTTCTTTTTGCTTAGCCACGCCCAGTTTCCTTGCACAGAGAAGAAAGAAAAGGAGTCATTTTGATTCACAAAAGGACCACAACAAAAGTGGGTCTGTGTTAGATTTTGCACCAGAGTCCATTGGGTTCCTAGTTTCCAAAGATGACATTCTTCATGTGAAGAAGCGGGCCTGTTTTTCCTCTCCTGTAGGCTAGGCTTGCCTTATGAGCAGCTATGAGCATTGAATGGGACGGAAGTAAGGTGCCAGACCTTCTAAGCCTTAAGAGAACTGGCAACATTTACTTCCTGCCCATTAAAAACTAGCCGCCATGCTGGGAAAAGCCCAAGTCACATAGAGAAGACACATGGAGGAGAACTGAGGCACTTCAGCTGAGCTCCCAGCCAAGAGCTAGCACCAATTTGCAACCATGTGAGCAAGCCATGTTAGATGCTCCAGCCGAGTTGAGCTCCCACATGACTGCAGCTCTAGCTAACGTCACACGGAGCAGAAGGTTTGCCAGCTGAACCTAGCCAACCTCCAGAATCACAACAATAATAAATTAGTTTCAAACCAGTAAGTTTGGGGCTAGTTTACATGCAGCAATCGATAACTGAGACATTCAACCTAATAACTCCTGAGTTTCCTGGATTCCAGATTCTTTCCATGTAATTTAATAAGCCTATATTAAATGCACATCACAAACGAAAAATACATCATGATTTTAGAAACCTTAAAATAATCTGCTCAATGTATGTCTTAGAATCAAGAATATGACCACTAGATGACACACACATATACTCCAAGTTCTGTATCCTCCAGATTCCCACATTTACTTCAATTACATGCAGATAACGGAACAAATCTTTAGACAACTCAGACTGCATCTGCCTTATCACCTGGTTTGTTTCTAAATTTATTGCTTCTTCGGGGTGAGCAGAGGACATGGCCCCCTCTCTCTCCCCTCTCAGGGCATATTTCAATAACACTTCTTTTTGATGAACTAATACAAGACACAGAAGCAGTCCTAAAACTCAATTTATGGAAGTCAGAGTTTGGATTGAAACTCCTGATCTTGCCTAATTAATGACACATATTATTGCCCCTGCTCCCCTAACTTAAAAGCAGCCTCTAAACCTTGACGTGTTTTCCCAATGATAGAATGCAACAAATGAATTAATGTCCTAAGGGACCATGGCAGGAATAAAGGGAAAGCCACGAAAGATAGATGATGTCTCAACTAATTTTATGATTTATCGATCTCTACTTTGCTCATTTTGCAATGTGGGAGAGCTCATTTTTCTGCCAGGCCCACGCTGGTGTCACCCTTGCTAATAGATATGATTATCATCCCCAAAACTGTATTTGTGAGAATACAAAGTGTGGCTTCCCTTTGCTGCTGACCTCAGCAGTTTTTTTTTTTATTATGTGTGCCGGACCTGCCAAGAACCGAAATTGATGCACTTATCCGGGGACTCTGTTGGACGGTCACAGGCATTTTTCTCATTTTTCTTCCAAACAAGTTCATCTTTAAGCAAGTACAGATTCATGGTTTAAATTACTGAGTTGACACATCATCTGTTTTCGCTGTGTGTAACCTCACAAGGAGGATCTTTTGTGTGGTAGGAGAGTGGGAATGGGGAGAGATGTGTCTCCGCTAACCACTTCTGGCCCATGTGCCAACTTGAGTTTAAAGATGTATTTGTCGGGAAACAACACAAACTGATTTGGATGGTTGGA
This sequence comes from Ursus arctos, assembly GCF_023065955.2. Classification (NCBI taxonomy): domain Eukaryota; kingdom Metazoa; phylum Chordata; class Mammalia; order Carnivora; family Ursidae; genus Ursus; species Ursus arctos. The sequence continues at coordinate 78,192,245 of NW_026622874.1, read as the reverse complement.
CAATCCCATTCACCAAACGCTGACTGGGTACAGGTATTGTGCTAAGTATTCTGGGGGTGGTTAGTCATTCAATAAATACTTAATGGGCACCTACTGTATACTAAGTGCTAGGGTCACAGAGTGAACAAAATGGACATTGTCTCCTTTCTCATGGAAAATGTGCCCCAATGAGAATATATGAGACATGAAAAGCAATGACTAGAAGAAAGTGGAATAGCATGTATTCGTCAACTACCGTAGAGCTACGTAGCACACAGCCAGTGGCTCGCAACAATGGGCATTTAGATCTTGCTCGTGGATCTATGGTTTGGCCTGGGTTTGGCTGATCCATGCAGGGCTTGGCTACCAGCCACCAGTTCAGTTCAGTCTATTCCAAGCGTCTCTTCTGTGACTAGCAGGTTACTCAAAGTATGCTCCTCTTACAACCATGCTAGAGGTGAAGAGGGCAGGCCCAACAACTCAGTCACATCTCAAACCTCTGCTCATGTCATGCCCACTAATATCCTATTGGCAAAAATAAGTCACAGCCAAGCCCCAAATCATGGAGTGAGGAAGTAACCTTCACCGACAACCAGACGGGGAAGGGAATACAAATCTACTGGGCAATAATCCTAACTGTCACACAGAATGATGTGACTAAACATGGGCCCATAAACGAAGCACTCAGGAAACATAAAGAGAGCTGTGAACATTGTCTGACGGTGTCTGGAAAACTTCAGAGAGGAGGTGATGTTTGAGCTGGGCCTCAAATGAGTTACCTCAAATGGCACCAAGCTGGAAAGCAAGGAACATCTCAATCAGATTGGGTGTCACAAAGCCACACCTGTGATAAGCACACTCCCAAGCAGAGGGAGAACAAGTTCCCAGGAAGACACATTAGTGGTTTAAGAGTACAGGCTACAACGCGTTTGGGTGGGCGCACCTACAAGGATGCCACCAGGCATAAGGTGGGAACCAAGAAAATACCATTCCACATGCTATTCAGAGAGATCTGTTACTACCTCACACGTGTTAGGATGGCTATTATCCAAAGGAGAAGAGATAACAAATGTTGGGGGGTGGTGTGGGGAAAGGGGAACCCTTGTGCACTGCTGGTAAGAACAGAAATTGGTACAACCACTGTGGAAAATGGTATGGTTTCCTCAAAAATTTAAAAATAGAACTACCTGATGATCCCACACTTCCACGTCTGTGTATATAGTCAAAGAACGTGAAAACAGGATCTCAAAGATATCTGCACCCTCATGTTCACTGCAGTGTTATTCACAACAGCCAAGACACAGAAGCAGTCTAAGTGCCCCACAATGGATGAATGGATAAAGAAAATGTCACATACACACGCACGCACACAGAGGAATATTATGCGGCCATAAAAAGAAGGAAATCCTGCCACCTGTGAAAACACTGATGAACCTGGAGGACATTATGCTAAGTAGAATAAGCTAGCTACAGAAAGACAAATACCATATGATCTCACTTATAAGTAGAATCAAAAAAGCCAAACTCATAGAAACAGAGTAGCATGGTGGTTGCCAAGGGCTGGAGGGGGACAGGGCAGGAAAATAGGGAAATGTTGGTCAGAAAGTCCAAATTCCAGTTATAAGATGAATAAATTCTGGGGATCTAATGTACAGCATGGCTGTGACTACAGATGACAATACCAAACTGTATATTTGAAAGTTGCTAAGAGAGTAGATCTGAAAAGTTCTTGCCATACACATACACAAATGTTAACAATGCGAGGTGATGGGGGTGTTGACTAACCTTTTTGTGGTAATCATTTCACAATATATATGTGTATCACATCAAGCCGTCATGCTATATACCTTAAACTTAAACAAAGTTCTATGCCGATTACCTCTCAGTAAAGCTGGGGTTGGGGGAAGTTTCTGTGACTCAGTATATCCAAAGCGATCCTCTAGATTTGCCATGATTCTGCAACAGGGGGACTAGAGATTTGGGGGAGTCAGTCTGGCAAAGATAAAGCCTCAGAATTGAAGACCTGAAGGCACAGACCCATGTCTGCCCCCAACTAGCTTAATGATTTCTTTGCTCTTCAGCTCCTCGTATGTGAAATGACAGGAGTTGCACGACATAAGCGGATAGGTGCACCATGATAATATGGCGCATTACAGGCTCCTGAGTATCTGTTGAACAAACAAATGAATACCTAATGCAGCACTATTTATAATTATAAAATTGTAGAAATTGCCCAAAGGCCCTCAATAGGGCTATAATTAAATTATGGTATGTCCATACCTTGGAATATTATGTAGCTATGTAAAATTTTCTATTATAAAAATTCATTACTGAAAATGTGGGAAATACAGAAAGATGCCAAGAAGAAAATAAAACTCACCCCCCCCGAGATATGGAAATATGGTATTTTTTGAGTGTGTGGACATTATGTACACATGTGTAGTTAGCTAACACAACTGAAAGTGTAACAAACTTATGAATTTAGAGCCTGCTTTTTTCCCCTCTTAATATTATTTTGAGGTGTTTTCCTATATCTAAAGATTTTTACAAAAAAGGTTTAATGATCTGAGAAATTGGTACTAATTTTATGAGGGTGGAAAACTAGAAAACAAAATCACATATTCAACATGATTTCAATTATGTAACATTTTGTAGAGACAGGTATGTATGTGTTTTGTGCCTGTCTGCATGACTGAGTATAAGGAAGTATACCCAGTGTTAATGGTGGTTGTCTTTGGGTTTTGGGGTTACAGTTCCCTGTCTCCACTGGCTTCATTTCCATCTCCACTTGTGCACGCACTTACACACACACACACACCCAAGTGTCTGTACTGGTCAGGCCTTTGCCCATGCTGTTCCCTCTGCCTGGAATGCCTTTCCCTCATTTCTACTTATTTAAATTCTTCATATTTCCAAAAACCTCTTCCAAAAGGCCTTTTGAAAAACTACTACATGAATACAGTGAGAGCTTTGTTCAGACAAGTTCTACATAATATTCCAAGGTATGCACATATCATAATTTATTTAATGATAGTCCTATGGAGGGCCTTTGGGTTATTTCTCAAATCCAGGTCCCTCTCCTCACTGGCTGTGCCACCTTGGGCAAGTCAAATCATTCTTCTGATCCCAATTTTCTCATCAGTAAAATTATAATACTAGCTGCCTCAAAGGGTTGTTATAAGGATGAAAGGAGAGAATGTATTTCAAAGATCTGCGAAAAAGTGGTCAAGTTCATTTCAGTTAATGTCAACAAAGGTCAGGTCCCATGTCCTCCTTCCGAGCTTCAAATCTCTGTCCCATTTTCTGGGTAATATTTTGCCTATACATTCACTGTATTCTGCCAAAGTTTACTTTTAAGTCTCCTAGAATCAAGGATGATGCAATTGCTAAGAATATCACCTCCAAATTAGTCAGAGTTGGCTTGCATCCCAGCTCTGACATCTCCAAGCTGTGTGAGCTTGAGCAAATCATTTCACCTCTCAGAGCCTTGGTTTTCCCATGTGAGAAATGGGTTTAAGGTTTGACATTTGGAGGGCTCAGTGGATAACCTCTTAAATGAATAACCTCATAAAGCTCTTAGAACAACGTGTGGCACACAGGAAGTGCTAAAAGGGTTTGTAATTACTACCTCATGGGGTTACCATGAAGACTGAATGGACTTAGGTCTGCAAAGCCCACACTCAGAGTCCTGGCAGTAATGTAGCAAGCCCTCCATAAACATGAGTAGTATAATCCAGTGTTTGGTAAACAAATCCAATGTCCCTTTCCCCATGCCTTAAGCAACCATACAGATATTAGTCAATCCCTTTCAAACCAAAAAGCCTGTTTTCTCCAATTCTCTGGGGTCCTCCAGAGCTAATTTAGCCATTTTCCCCCTCCCCCGGACCCCATCCTAAATGGGCAGACTCCTGGAGCCAAGTGGGATGGTCCTCCACACCACAAGGGCCCAAGGGCCAGGTAACGAACGTCTGGCTAATTGGAAGCCAAGCAGAAACTGGCGCTGGAGGACAGCCGCCAGGCTTATTGCATTTCCTTCCCCCATAAAGGAACCCTACGGTCCAGCCCAGCCAGCTCCTCTCATCGACCAGCTAATGGGGTTACAAGATTCCACTCCCCAGGAAGCTGACTTTAATAATGGGATGCCAAGGAAAGAACGGCGCTCGCAGGGAAAGGGAGGGAGGGCAGGTGAGGGTATGAATCTACAGCTGAGTGACACATCCTATATGAAGTTGATTCATGTCGGAGCAAATCTGGGCAGGGACCAGCTGATTCCGGCGGTGAAGTTATTGCTCTGCCAGTTTAATATTTCGCCATCTGCTAACTGAAGGCTCCACTGCCTGCTGGGTCCTATAAAGACTTTTATTTATTATATTACACATGGCAACATCTGCCACCGGATGAGGCTGTACTCGGCGCCCTAATTAAACAAACACACACTCCGCCACGGCAGAGGGCCGGCTCTCACTGTGCATGAGCACAACTGCTGCAGAGAGTTAAAACTGTGAGTGTCCCGGCATGAGGAGTTTTCCCAAGAAAAGGCAGCGTGTGGGACGTTCAGCTCCCCTCCTGATGGTCGCTAAAGATTTACAGCCGATTAAAGCAGGCTGGAAAAAAAAGACTTAAAAGATAGTCTCGGTTTTAATCTCCTTCGCCCTGCCTCACTCCCCAACAGAACTTGAATGTTAGGACTTGGTTTGGCCAGCAGTCGGAATTCCTGGTCTGCTTTTCCTACCACATGGTCCCCGGCCATGCTACCTTTACATCCCCCTATGGCCCTCAGGAATGCCAAGTGTCCATGCTGAAACAAGAGGCCCAACAAGAGGCCCAAAAAATGAGTTCTAGGGGTTCCACTCAGTTCTTCACCCGTGTGCACTTGTCCAGTAAATACTGAATCCATTAAGTGACCTGGTGAATGAGGTCGACTACATTTCTGTCTCCATAAAACACACATTTGACTGGTGTCTTCGAACTGACAAATAAACAAGACAAGTATAGATTGTGATAAGTGCTAGGACAGAAATAAAGTGGGTGATGTGTTAGAGAGTGCCGGCCATGGGCTGGTATATGGTGGCATTCGTGTCCTACGGCTGCTGTACCAAGTTACCACAAACTTAGTGGCTTATAACAACACAATTTATTATCTTATAGTTCTGTAGTTCAGGGTCAAAATGAAGGTGCTGGCAGGACTGCGTTCCTTCTGGAGGCACCAAGAGAGACTGCGTTCCCCTACCTTTTCCAGCTCCTAGAGGCTACCTGCATTCCTTGGCTCCTGGTCCCTTCTTCCACCTTCAAAGGCCATAACGGAGCATTTCTGTGACCCTGTTTCCATTGTCACACTTCTTTCTCTGACTCTCCTCTTCTGTTTCCTTCTCCCACTGTTAAGGACTCTTACGATTCCATTTACCCTTTCCAGATATCCCAGAACAATCTCCCTAGTGTAGGGAGATTAGTAACTTTGATTCTATCTGCAATCTTAACTCCCCTTAGCCATGCAACCTAACATGGTCACAGGTTCCAGGGATTCTGATGTGGACATCCAGCAATGGGGAGTTTTATCCCATCTGCCATGAAGGGCAGGGGACTATTTTAGATACAACTGGACTTAGGAGGGCTTCTCTGAGATGTGACCATGAGAAGAGGTTGTAAGCGAAGGAAAAAGAAGTGCAAAGATCCAGTGGCAGGAAAGAACATGGAGTGTTAAACACTGTTAAAGAGAAGCTAGCTGTGGGCTTGAGGTCGTCGCACAGATTTGTGAGCGAGGGAAAGGTGGCCCAAGATAACCTAGAGAGGTAAAAGTGGGTGGGATCCTGCAGAGTCATACATGCCTTAACGGAGGCAGCCTGGTACAATGACTGAGACCAGACATCAGAAGGGTACTTACTTCCATTTAGCATCTAATTTTTAACAGACCCTGTGCCAGAACGTATAGGTTGATTATCTTGCTTAATTCCCCAAGTACATAACATATGCTTTGCCATTCCCATCTTATGGATGAGGAAGTAGTGACTTACACAGCTAGGCGATAGAGGACAGGACTTAGCCCTGTCTGACTGACTGCTGATCTGACTCCAAAGCCCAGGCTCTCCTCCCCACTGCAGGCTGCTATCCAAATGACTCGTCTTCTATGCATGTGTGACTATGAGGCCAGATCACTCCATCTCCCTCTTCTTCCTTCCATTTGATAGACAGGCTTCAGAACCCAAAGATAACATGCAAATATCCCACTTGTGTGTTGCTTGTTGCTACTTTATGAAGAGAGGTGCATTAAATTCCTCCTGTTTATCCTGAAGAGGTTGATTCATTGTGGAAATAGAGATTTTACGTTCTCCAATCCCACTAGGGAGGATATTAGTTGGGACACTTGGCTGAGTTGCTGGAATAAGTGACCCAAGACAAAATGGCTCAAATAGGATAGGGATCTATTTCTCTTTCACATATTGGGGCAGAGGTAAATATTCTGGGGCTGTCATGGTTCTTCTCCCCTTTGCAATCAGCCATGGACCCAGGTTTCTTCTCTTATCGGTCTTGTTTCTTCCAGATTATTGTCCTCATGATTGAATGAAACAGGCTTACCAGAACCCCAATGAATTCCCTGCCTGTAGGATTAGAGTAGAGAGGATAGAATGCAAGCATTTCCCTTTCAAATGACAGGACTTGAAGTCACAACATCACTTCTGCTTACATCCCATTAGTCATTACTTACTTATCCGTCCACACATAGCTGCAAGAGAAGTTGGGAAATAGAGTCTCTTGCTGGATGGTCATGTTCTCAGCTAGAGCTTGTGAGGTTCTACTAGAAACAGGAATAGGAGAAAATAAATGCCAGGGTATAAGTAGCACTCTCTGCCACGAAGGATGACTGCCCTCTTTGTGGATCTAAAGTCTAGTCCTTCCTTTTCCACTGCATATTGCTTAAAAAAAAAAAATAAATAAGGCAGTAAATGCCTATTGTCCAGAAAAGAGAAGCAAATTAATTTCTTTTTTTCTTTCAGAGATTTAAATAAAAATGGCCTGGCCCTGAGTTGATCTTCCTAATCCCCTGTCCCTGGAAACGGCACAGGAGTGGTGGATGGATACGCAAACCTGATCTGGAACGAGACCTCTTAAAGGGAGAGTCCTTGGAAAAAAAGCTCTGTGCATGAAAGAAAGAATGTGGTACCAAGAGCTGGAGCTGTGGGAGCCCAGAGAGTCAAATGCAGACGTGAGGGAGAAGGGTTACTCTAAGAGTTGAAGCAGGGAAGCCCAAAGGTACAGCTCAGTGCTCATCAGCGCCATCTGTGGCAGTGAGGAGCACTAACAGGCTGGCGAATCCCAGAGCTTTTTCTCTACTTAGGGGTGCTGAGGACTTCTTTGCTTAACAACGTAAGAACCCTGGTCTTACAGGGAAAACTTCCAATTTTTCACCACTGAATATGATGTTAGCTGGGGTTTGTCATAAAACCCTGGGATTCTCAGATGACCCATGGTAGAGGTTGAGGGAAGACCCAAAAAGGTAAGATGGGACCTCTGGCCAACCCAGGAGGTGGAATTTCAAGCAATTCTGATTTAATTTGGGGGAGAAGGGGCGCCTGGGTGGCTCAGTCGTTAAGTGTCTGCCTTCAGCTCAGGGCGTGATCCTGGTGTTCTGGGATCAAGCTCTGCATCAGGCTCCTCCGCTGGGAGCCTGCTTCTTCCTCTCCCACTCCCCCTGCTTGTGTTCCCTCTCTCGCTGGCTGTCTCTCTCTCTCTCTGTCAAATAAGTAAATAAAATCTTTAAAAAAAATAAAAATAATTTGGGGGAGAAAAAATGTGACAGTATTTGTTCTTGAGGTGTTTGTAGAAATGCTTATTTCAACAAATAAAAGAAGTGAAAATAAACATCCTCTGAAGATCCCTTTAAACAATTTGTAGAAACACTATAGGTCAATAAAATGTCAAAGATCTGGCTTATAAAAGCACCAAAAACCTCAAGAAGCACCAAGATGACCCACTAAAAACACTCCAAATGCAATCTGTGATCAAAATCCTACTTAAAAGACTGTTTACCTGAGGTCACTGGAGGACCAGGGCAGGGGAGTAAGGGACTTTCAGCGGGTCTTTGGGGCACATTTTTACAGTAGCATTTTCCTGACACTCACATAAGCCTGTGGCCTGTTCTCCACAAATGTCCATAAACGACCTCAAATGCTTCATCCACAAAATGGGATGAGTGCTCTAAGAGGTGGTCCATATTAAGTGTTCCGAGAACACAGGGAAGCACGAACCTGAGCTCGGCTCAAGCATGGTGTTACTGAGGAGGCAGCATTTGAGCCACATGTTGAAGGAAATGAGGGATTATGATGAGGAGAGACTGTGTGCAAAGGCAGGACGATGGCGGCATTCCCACTTCACTGAGCCTTTATCTCCTCAGCAGCAAAGTGGGCTACAAGGTTATGGGGAGGGTTAGAAAAACATCTGCCAAACACCCAGGACAGCATGTGTCATTAAAAAATATATATTTAATAAGTGAATATTCATTATTAAAATAACAACCAGTTATTGACTATAGCAAAGTGGGGCTCAAATCTGAGACTCCCACATTAGGCCAGTTCTCTAAAGGGAGACAAAGTATTCCCCAGGCTCCCCCCAGAAGCCAACTGTTAAATCATCTGTGCTGGAAAGATTTTCCTACGGAAGCCCTCAGGACTTTCCACATATTAAGATCAAACCTCCAAGAGCTCACAATCAAAGTCCACCGAACTCACTGGGAAACAAGCAACCGTGAGAATCAGCAGAAATAATAAACAACATATTTTTACCTCCACTGACTTCGGATACTGGGAACGTAGAAACAACCAGATACGTAATGTAAGATAATTGTGTTTAACATACGTATTTAAGGAAATGAAATGTGAAATATCAGAAAATGAGAAAGTAATCAAAGATGATCAAAAATGACCATAGTTGCAAAAGAACCAAACAAAAAGTTTAATAATATAAAAACAATGATAGACTCTGTTGAACTTAAAGACTCAGTTCAGATTTTTTAAAAATAGCAGAAAAGGGAATTGAAACTTGAAGACGCACCTGAAGACGTTCTCCAGAATGCAGCACAGACAGACAAGGAGATGAAAACTATTAACCATTTAATAGAGAGGTCAGACTCTCTATTAAAGAGGCTTACTCTCTACAGAGGTTCCTAAGAAGAGGTTAGAGCAAGACAGACTACTTAATACATGTCTCTTTGGAGTCCCAGGAGGAGAGAGTGGAGAGATTAGAGGAGATACAGTATATAAAGTGATAGTAGGGGTGCCTGCCTGTCTCAGTTGGTTAAGCATCTGACTCTAGATTTTGGCTCAGGTCATGATCTCAAGGTCATGAGATGGAGCCCCACATCAGGTTCCATGCTGAGTGTGGAGCCTGCTTAAGATTCTCTCTCTCTCTCTCTCTCAAAAAATTTAAAAATAAATAAAAAAATAATAAAGTGATAGTGGATGGGCATTTTCCAGAAATGGCAAAACATATAAATCTTCAGATACAATAAGCACAACATTATATAAACAAGAAAATAAAAAAGAAACCCATACGTAGATGGCAGACACACAGACTGCAACGAAACCGCAAAATATCAAAGATAAAGAAAAGACCTAAAAGCTCCCAGGGGAGAAAGATTTTAAAAAAAAAAAAAAAGGAAAAAGATTACCTTCCAAAGAGCAATCATTATGTCATCAACTGAGTTTTTAGCCTCAGCAATGAAAGCCAGAAGACTCTAGAATAAGATCTGCAAAGTTTCAAAAGAAAACAACCATCACTCTAGGAGCATGCACCAGGCAGACCGTCTTTTAAGAATAAGCGTGAGATCACATTTCCATACAAACAAAAACAGAGTTTTAACTACTAACAAATCTTCACTAAAGGAATTCTAAATGAAATGCAAAAAGAAAAATAGTGTAGAAAAAAGGTCCTGGGTGCAAGAAGAAATGAATAGTTAGCAAATAAACTCTTAAACCAGTAGGTAAATATAAAACATTGCCTTATTAAATATTAATAACATTCTAATTTGTGAGATTTAAAAAACATACAAAATTGGAACAATTGTAACACTGACATTTAAGTCAGGAGGAAGACACTGGCATTCAAGTATTGTGAAGTCCTATTATCTGGAAGGAGAAATATTTATAGTCTGATACCATTTTTACAAAGCTCAAAAGCCAGGAAAAATAAATATATAGAGAGAATAACGCATTTGTGATAAAGTTGCCAAAGCCAAAAAAGAACGAAAAAACGGAAAAGAGGATAGTGGATTTCTGTATAAGAATGGGGTGGGGATGGTACAGAGAAGTAATATCCAAGCAGATCAAGCAGTACTGATAATTTTAGTTATTAAGTGATTTCATGGATCCTCATTTTATTAACATGCTTTGTAACTTACATAACTCATATATGTTCTTTTGTGTGTTTCAAATATTGCCTTTAAATAAATTAAAAGATGACGCAATAAGAGGATAGGTTTCCTGAGGACAAGAACAAAACCAAAGTTCTTCTGTATCCAGCATCTGTTGTGCACACAGTGAGCCCTCAACAAATAATCTGCTTATGTTACTTCTACAGAATCTGTTCTTAGTGATTTACAAAAGGACAAGGAAAAACAAGGCCTCCCATAAGCAAATGGCAGGGAAGCAGAAGGGAGTCTAAATTCTATGATAATATAGTATATAATGTAGTGTCACAGGCATGATACTGGTAATATTAACAGAAGAATAAACCAGTTTCTCAGCCACCAATTACACTCTCTCTGTGGCTTTGGGCAGGAAGCCTGCCTGTAGCTTCTCTGGACTTCAGATTGTTAAATCATGATGGATGATCCCATAGGGAACCAAACAAGATCAGTGGAATGCATTCATTTGCCTGGCACCCTGGGAACTCTTTCATTTCCCCCAGCCCTGACGGCCTCCTTGCATTACGGTAGTAATGGGTCCATACCACGCAGACTAACAATGACATGGGAGAGAGACCTAGGACCACAAAGCTAGCATCCCAGGACAAGCCACAACAGCAGTTTGAGAATAAACACCTCTCGTGTAGTCCAAAGGAACAGAAGGGTGGCTGGGGGTAGCAGGGAGCGCACACTTAGGAATCACACACTGCGCCTGCAGTTTGCTGACTGTGTGTCTGGGGGTGGATTATTTTGCCTGTGAAAGACTCAGTTTTCTCATTAGGAAAATGGGAATAATAACATGTAATTCAAGGATTATACAGAAGACATCTGCTTGGTCTAGCACCTACCTAGTAGGTGCCCCCAAAATATCAGCTGCCTTTCCTTAGTAAGTTCCCTACCCATCTTCACCTCTGATCCCCAACTTTAAATAAAGAAGAGAGTGCAATCATGAGTGACAGAGAAAAAGAAATGCTATTTTAAAACTACTACTGACTGCAGCTGCTTCTGCCCCTAAGGGAGAGACATTATTTCTCTCCAGACTAAATATATTTTCTTTAGCAAAATTTTTTGATAGGCAGCTCTGGTTATGAAAAGTGAGGACCCCCCCAGGGCACAGTTTAGAAGGAGACCGTGAAACAAAGCGGTAGCTAAACAGCTCTGCATTATAAAAATGAACAGGAAGCCTGAGGTTTGACAGCATGCTGAGAAATGGGTGATGGGTAAAAACATACTGCCACCGCAACTCCCATCTCTACCAGACACCCCACTGTGTCCTCTTCCCCCTCTGTATCTCCCTCATTAGAAATCATCACCATCCTAGATATGGTACACTCTACTTGTATACTGTCTGTCTCCTCCACTAGAATACAAGCTTCGTGAGGGCACAATTTTTACCCTTTTTATTCACTGCTGCTTCCCTAGAGCCCACACATGTACCTGGGAAGTATGAGGTATTCGATGCGTTTTTCTTCAATAAATGATCAAAAGGGGAATACTGAGGCATTTGGAAGTAGAACTGCCACAGCTGACCCACAGATCAGTGGGAATAAAGGACTACTGTTTGAAGTCGGAGTGGAGGGGATGTTTGTTGTACAGCACTGCTGTAGCAACAGCTGACTGATACAGTTAACAACTGGGTTCACATATGATAAACATCACATTAAGGTTATGCGGCTGACTGAGGTTTTGGAGTCAGACCAGTCTGGATTTAATCCTGTCCCACCACCTCTGAGCTTTTTGTTTGCTCCACTATAAGGAGTAAATCTTCCCTAAGAAGCAATCAAATGATACATTCCACATGGGTACTGTAAGGATTAAATTGCCATTTTTCCCCATAATCACTCAATAAATGGCAGTAGCCATTGGTATCTGCTCAAACAACTCTGATGCTTGATGCGTTCACTTAATCTCCACGTAAAGGCAGTCCTGCTTTAAAAAAAAAAAAAAAAGGCATAGGATTTTGATCCTGTATGATATTTGAAATTAAAGATGTGGAATTTATGTAATATGTTCATCCAATAAATTTGCAAAATAAAATTCTAACACTCAAAGCTTATGAATCCAAAAGGTTATTCACTGAAAATTGGTGTTGCTTCCTTTTCTCCTTTTTTCATTTTTTTAAAGTAACAGGACCACATTTGATGAAGAATCATGAAAATTTGTAGATATTTTAACCCTTTATCCACTTTCTAGAATCTATGCTAAGAAAATTATCATAAATATTTTTAAAAGGGTTTATGAATGCAGATCTTTAATGAAGTATAATCGATAGGCATGCCATACCCTATTCAGAAATAGAAAATCACCACAGAATGCCATTTTCACCTAAATAACAACAACAAAAATCCAGATAAGCTACAAAACCAGTTTTTAAAAACCCTTCAGTGAGCTCAGGACACAGATAAATCCAAATGAACTAAATTCCAGAAAGCATGTATCCTTTTAGAGGAGAGAAGAAATTTACCACTGATCTTATCCCTGGCAGAACTACAGGAGGAAGAGCAGTGATAGATGGGGTAAGGAGAAAACAGCTGAACTCCCAGCAAACTAGTAATGGCCCTTCACAGGCTGGCAAGACAGATTAGAATCCCAAGGAACCCTGGTCATGGAGCAGGTCTTCACCCATCTTTGATCACTTTCTCAGAGGTCTTTACTAATACTTGGGGACAGTAGACCAAAGCAGGAGTGAAAGAAGCGAGAGACTTTCCCCTGAAACATGTAAAGCCCCCACAAAGTGAAAGGCAGCTGTTTTTTCTGAAAAGAAAGGAAAGAGTTAGGCAAGGCAAAAGAGCTGAGAATGATCCACCAGAAGCATTCTGGACAAGCTGTGAGGCAGAGATGCTCTGAAGCACACCAGACTTGCATCCAGCAAAGCACACCAGGCTTATACCCTGGAGGAAAGGCAGGAAAATTAAAAGAACATCTCCTCAAGGCATTCTGGACTCCACAAGGGGTAGAACTGTCCCCTTCGGAATACCTAGGGGCAGAGAACCAGGGCTAAAACAGATCTTACAAGGTTCAGAAAGCAGGGTGAATGAGACTGGAGAACAAGGAGAACATTCCAATGACTCCGAGGGCAGGCATCTAAACTTTAAAGCATGAGAAGTTCCTTATGGTGCCAAAAGCTAATGGCTCAGCTTTGACTCTCAAGCGGTTTTCTGTAATTTAACCAGTGTCCAGATCCCAGGACTCATTAAAAAGAAAGTTCTGATCCCACCATCAAAACAGCTGAAACCAGTAGTAAACTGAAAAAAACTTAAGCTGCAATGAAGTCCAGGCTGAGCTCAACTACGGGCCAGACAGATTCAGCTCCCACACTAATGGCCTAACACAAGAAAAGGCACAGTCTTTTCTGGAAGTAAATATTTTTTACTTTAGTCTTGTAGATATTTTTTATATCTTTGATATAAAACATCCACCAAACAACCAAATATTAAAGGACATTAATAATTTTTAAAAAGGAAAAAATGTGGCCCAGAGTTAAGAGAGCAAATAATCAATAGAAACAGACCCAGAAACGATCCAGATATTGAAATTATTAGACAAGGACCTTAAAATAACTATGATAAAAATGCTTTTAAGAATCTAATGGGGGATGCCCAGATGCCTCAGTCAGTTAAGCAGCTGCCCGCAGCTGAGGTCATGATCCCAGGATCTTGGGATTGAGCCCTGAGTCAGGCTCCCTGCTCAGCAGGGAGTCTGCTTCTCCCTCTACCTCTGCCCCTACCCGCCCCTGCTCGTGCTCTTTCTCTTGTGCACTCTCTCTCAAATAAATAAAATCTTAAAAAAAAATCTAATAGAAATGGTAAACAACATGCATAAAGAGACAGGAAATTTCAGCAGAGTTATGTTCAGCAGGAAATGTTAGAAATGTTAGTTGGAAATCAAATGGAATAATTAGAAATGAAAAATACAGTATTAGAAATGAATAATTTGTTAAATGAGCAACCTGGGGGGAAAAAACAGAGCAAACTATCCATTAACTGAAGGGAAGATCAATAGAGTACCCAAACTAAATCACGAAGAGAAAAGATGATGAAAAAATTAGAAGAGAATATTCAGCATCTGTGGAACAATATCAATGGGTCTAACTTGGTATCAAGTGGTGTGAAGAAGTCCCAGAGGAGAAGAGAAAAAAAATGGGGTGGATGATATTAGCTGAAAGCATTTTGAAATGGATGAAATACATAAATCTATAAATCCAAAAGTCTCAGTGAAATCCAAGATAAACATAAAGAAAATTAAACCTAAACACATCACAGTCAAAATCATGAAAACCAATGATAAACAGAAAATCTAAAAAAACAAAAAGAGCAAAATGACACATTATATAAAGGAAGGAAAATAAATAATGGCTGACTTTCTAACATAAGCTAGAAGACAGAAGCCTTTAAAGTACTAGAAGAAAAAGAAATGGAAGCAAAGAAATTGCATATAGCAAAAAATATCCTCCAAAACAGATGACATAATAATATCCTCAGAAAGACAAAAGCTGAGACATGCTGAAAGTTCTTCAGATTGAAGGGAAATTATACCAACTGGAACCCTAGATCTATAAAAAAGAATAAAGAGCATCAGAAAGGGTAAATATTTGTGTAAAAAGAAAAGACCTTTTGTGGACCTTTAATATTATGTCTATATTTTCTCTAATTATTTTTAATTAACATTGACTGTATGGACCAGAAATAATAATACTGTACTATGGGATTTACAGCTATATCACTATAGAAAAAAAGAAAACAAAAGCACAAAACACAGAATTGGACATAAGTGTAATTATACTGTACTATAGTTTTTACACTGTTTATGAAGTACTTAAATATTATTGGACAGTATACAGTGAAGAAGTACACTGTAATCTTTACAGAAACTTAAAAAATTACAAGAAAGATATAATCTACCTATCCACACAGGAGATAAATGTAATATTTAAAAATATACAATTTTCCCAAAAGAAGACAAGAGTGAACAAAGAAGTAAATGACAAATAAAATAAATATAAAACAAATGTCAAGATGGGAGACATAAACCTAATGATATCATTAATTACATTAAATGGAAATGGACAAACACTGTAATCAAAAGGCAGAGATTCTCAAATTGGATATAAAAAGCATATATGCTTTTTTTCAAGCATATATGCTTTTTTTCAAGCATATATGCTTTTTCAAGAAACACAAATTTATTATATAGATAGGTAAAAAGCAAAAGGACAGAAAAAATATACCATGAAAACACTGAAATTAAGAAATATGATATGACTTTGTTAACATCAGACAAAATAGCCTTTAAAACAAAGAGCCTGTGGATTAAGGACATTTCAAAATGATAAAAGGACCAACTCATTAAGAGGATAAAACAATGACAAACATATATTCACCTAACAACACAGTTCTAAAACTCATGAAGAAAAAAATGACAAAACTGAAAATAGAAATAAATCCACAGTCATGGTTGGACAATGTATGTCCTCTCCCAGTAATTGATAGAATGAGTAGACAAAGTATTCAGTGAAGATATAGAAAATCTGAACAATTCTATCAACCAAATTGGCATAATATTATAGGATACCACCTCAAACTGCAGAAAACACATTCTTTTAAAGTGAACTTGGAACATTCAGCAAAATAGTCCACATTGAGCCATATAACAAATTTTAATGGATATCAAGGAATTAAATCATACAGAAGAACACTATAGTATGAAATTAGAAATCATTAAAAATGAGATATCTAGAAAATCCCCCAAGTACTGGGAAATAAATAAACTTTCTTAACCCATAGATTAAAGAAGGAATCACAAAGGAAATGAGAGAATATTTTAAAGTGAATAATAATAAAAACTCAACAAATCAAAATTTGTGGAATAAAGCTAAAGCAGCTTACAGGAAAATTTATGGTTTTAAATACTTATATTAGAGAAAAATGTATTGAAATGATAATCTATCATGTCTATATAATATGTGATTTTGGCTACATCATTTAATCTCCGTTAAGACTGTTCCCTCATATATAAAATGGTGAAAATGACATTTCATAGTGTCATTTTGATAATTAATTTAAATAAAGCACTTAACATAAAAAAAGAAATGATAATCTACTCTTCCATTTTAAGTAAGTAGAAGAAAAAAATACTAAAGTGTAAATACAAAGTCTTAACAGTAATAAAGGGAGAGAGAAAAAGCAAATTATCAACATCAAGAATGAAAATAAAACACTGATACAGATCCTACAGATACTTTTTTAAAGATAAATATTATAACAACATTACGGCAATCATTCGATAACTTACATTAACTAAATGAAACCACACATTGCCAACCCTGAAAACAAAGAAAATAAATAACCCTGTATCTATTAAAGAAATTTAATGTTGTAATAGGAACCTTTCCATAAAGAAAACTTCAAGTACATATGGTTCAATAGTGAACTCCACAAAATATTTAAGGGAAAAAGAATATCAATTCTGCACAAATTCAGAAACAGAGGAGGAGGGATCACTTAACTTAATCTAGAAGACCAGCCTAACCCTGACACCAAAGTCTGACAAAGATAATACAAGAAAGGAGAATAAGAGACCAATATCTCTCATGAAGACAGACACAAAAATTCTAAACAAAATATTAGCAGAAGGAATCCAGCAATATATAAAAAGGATAATACATCATAACCAAGTAGGGCTTATTCCAAGAATAACATGAACGTCAGTAAATGTAATTCATCACACTAAGAGAATAAAAATCATGTGATCATCTCAAAATATGCAGAAAAAGCATTTGACAAAAATAACCGATCTTTCATGATAAAAACATTCAATGAACTGGAAATTGATGGGAACATCTTTAATATGATAGAGTCGTCTATGAAAAACCTACAGTTAATATCATAATTAATGGTAAAACATTAAACCTTTTTCACCTAAAATCAGAAACAAGACAGGGATGACCACTCCCATCACCTATGTTCAATATTTACAGAAGTTCCTAGCTAGGACAAAGGAAAGTAAAAGAAACAAAAGGCATAACGTTTGAAAAGAAGTAAACTGTAGTTTTTTATATAAATATTTCTTTAAACCCCCAAAGCAGAACTAATGCCCCCAAAATAATGAATCCTTTGAATAAAATTTGGTGAATTCATTCAATAGACCATTTCCCAGTAATCTGGCATAAAATTCCGTAAAAAGCATTAGTAAGATAGGAAAATGTTTGCTATAATCAGCTATAAAAGATGTTTCAGGGCAATTCTTTGGAAATAAATGGACTCATTATTAGATGATTTTTAAGGAATTATGTTTAATTTTGTTGGAAATAATGGTGATCTGTGGTTAGAAAATTTTAGAAAAGGTATTCTTTATAATTTGGGGCAAAGTTTTTCAACCTCACTGCTACCAACGTTTGGGGCCAGATGATTCTCCATTGTGGGAAGCTGTTCTGTGTACTACAGGATGTTTCGTGGCATCCCTGGGCTTTACCCACTACAGGAGCATTCCCTTTGTGATAACCAAAAACATCTCCAGACATTGTCGAATATCACCTGAGCAGGTCAAAATCATCCCCGGCTGAGTACCTGTGTTTTAGGGTTAAATATCATGATGTGTGTAATTTATTTTAAAACACTTCACTGGGGAAAAACAAAAAAACCACACACACAAGACAAAAGAAATAAAACAAATATTAGTGTTAATTCTAAGCCATCAAATTATGGGTGTTTATTATACATTCTACCTCTTTTTCTGTATGCTTAAAAGTTTCATAACAGAAATCAAAATAGTTGGGGTGCCCTGGTGGCTCAGTCAGTTCAGTGTCTGCCTTCGGCTCAGGTCGTGATCCCAGGGTCCAGGGATCTATCCAGCCCTGCATCAGGCTCTCTGTTCAGTGGGAAGTCAGCTTCTTCCTCTCCCTCTCCTCCAGCCCCCCCCTACTTGTGCTCTCTCTCGCTGCTCTCTCTCTCTCACTCTCTTTCTCTCTCAAATAAACAAAATCTTTTTAAAAAAAGAAATCAAAATAGTTGTAATACTCCATTGGGGGAAAATGCAAAACTCACAACTGTATCTGCACTAGGATTACAAATACGTAAAATTATGTGTAGAAAAATCCTCGAAGAAATCTATCAAAGTGTTGTGGATGAGTTAGAGTGTGGTTCATGGTTGATTTCCTTTCCCAGATTTTAAAATAACCTATAATTATATGCTCTTAGATGGAAAAAATTGACAAAGCTAAGAGTGTTGAAATGCAATATTATTAATCATTAGTGATCTAATATTAGAAGAGAATTAGCAGTAAACACAGCAGGGACAGGAAACTTTCAGGCTTGGAATCTCTCCTCCTTCTCCGCAAAGAAAGCATCTACAGGCACAATGGCTTTGAATGGGCATACATCTGCATAATGACTTTCCTTTGTTCTTTTCTTGCTGGCTAATTGAGTAACTTGTTAAACAAACATGCCTTCAGACTTCACACCAGATTAGAGCCCTTTGTAAATAAAATTATAGTTGGGAATAGGCTTCCCCTAGCTGGTAAATAAATTTAGGAATTTAGAGATTTGGCATTGCATGTCAGATGTCTAAGTGAATCTCACATTCTTCCACATTTACAAGTAACTGCCAAGCATCATCAGATGCCAAGAGCTCACGAAGCTGGCCTCACTCCCTGAGGCAGAGATGCCTCCAATCAAAACTCCCACCAGAAAAGTGGCCCCTTTCTCTCCTACCCGATTATGTGTGTACATATGGTCACTGATGTTGGGTGTGGTAGGGATATTGCCTGGTTTCTAGGACAAGAGCACTACCCTAATCTCTTAGGATTGTGCGGCAAAAGTTTCTTTCCCCTGAATGTAGGCATTTACCCGTGTTTCCTATGGAGCCAGGCATTTTTCTTATCACTGGTGTTATAATAGTGAACAAAACAAAAATCCCTGCCCTCACAGAGCTTACTTTTTAGTGTATTCTTATTTAAATTTCCCTAAGATCCCAACCTTCAGAGGATGGATCCTGGGTATCTTTAATCAAGAGCGAAGTTGTTTGGGCAGTGTATCTATTCTTCACATAAGGATAAAAATCTTCGTTCGATTTTGTACTCATCACACGCCATCAGTCTTGGACCATTTTGAGAGAAGCTGAGCAGCAAGTGAACCTTGAACTTTTCAGATCAGAATGGTATCTTCCCTAAGAGAGGAGGAAGGTGGACTTGGTCACTATGTCACGAGAAGGCAGCTGCCTGCTCTGGGGAATAAATGTTCCACCCACGATGTCCTCCATCTCTCGGGACAGCCAGCTCCTTACTTAAAATGCACCGATCAAGAGAACAACAAGTGGGATTAGCGGAGCCTTCAAGACAGGCTGCTTTGGTCTGAAGAAAATTTGCTGAATAATGCACTCACCTTCCGTGCCTCATTTTCGTCACCCATAAAGTGCAGATGAAAGGAATACTCCTCAGATCTGTCATGAGACGTAAGAAGAATGTTTCATGGGAAGCAGTAAGAATAGTGCCTGTCACATAGTAAACACTCAATAAATGTTAGTTATTCCTCACTAATATAGGATAATACAGGATAGCATATATAATATAATATAATATAATATAATAATGCTGGTTAGTTATGAATCATTATGGTCTTAGTTACTCACCCAGAAGCCCCAGTTACATCCTGAGCACCCACTATGTGTCAGGCACCTTGCTAACTGCTGTCTGTATGTTCTCCTTTAATCCTCCCGGCAGCCTGTGACAGAAATACTATCATCCCCATTTTACGGGTGAGGATACTGAGCTCAGAGAGGTGAAGCAACCCACCTGAGGCCACACAGCTATGAGTAGCATAGTCAAGATTCAAACCCAGGCCCATCTTACTTGAAATTCTATGCTCTCTTCCCAACACAACCTGGCTTCCCCATCTTCTGTCTTTCCAATGACGCTACTATCACTGAGCCTTCACCTTATCATGTTCTTTCAACAACTTACCATTCAGACTTTCTTAACTGGCAACCAGGTGTCTTAGTTCATTCAGGCCCTTACAACAAAATACCAGAGACTAGGTGGCTAATAAACAACAGACATTTATTCCTCAGAGTTCTGGAGGCTGCAAAGTCCAAGATCAAGGTGCTGGCAGATCTGGTGTCGAATGACAGCCCATTTCCTGGCCCATTGACAGCCATCTTCTCACTGAGTCCTCACATGGTAAAAGGGGAAGGAGTTCTCTGGGTCCCTTTATAAGGGCACTAATCCCATTCATGAGAGCTCTACCCTCATGACCTAATCACCCTCCAAAGGCCCCCTTCTAAATACCCTCATGCCGGAGACTAGGTTTCAACATATAAAGCAGGGGAGAGTGAGGAAACTAGCTGTGGCACCCCCAGCACCTCTGGACCTTTGACCACTGTCAGAATCACAAATGCACTCACCCTTCGATTCAGCAATTCTACTTTCAAAAATATATCTGACAGGTATTCACACACCTGTGCAAAATGACATACATGCAGTGTTATCCATTGCAACATGGTTTGTAATAGAAAAGGGCTGGAAGGAGCCTGAATGTCCATCAAGAGGGGGAAAATAAAATAAACCAAGATAAAGCCACAGAACAGAAAAACCTATCATTACAAATAAGAAAAAAGAACTCTTTCTGCACTGATGTGGACAGAGAAGGAAGATACATTATAAGTAAAAGAGGCAGCATACAGAACTGTCTGTGTCACAACGTAACGAAGGCATATATATTTGTATTCGCTTTTATATGCCAGAAATTCTACAAAGATAAATAAACTACTAACAATGGCTGCCTGTGAAAGGGGGTGTCAGAAGTAGGAGGGACATTTTTCACTGGATACCCTGGCATACTCTTATTTTTAAACTTTTGAATCATGTAAATCAATTGCCTACTTAAAAAGATGAAATAATTTTTAAAAATACATTTTAAAAGCATCATATTGGGAATCGGGGATCCGAGTAAGAGGAAAAACTTGGACAACTTACTTTACTCCCATCGGCCTCGTTCCTTCACCTCAGCAAAACCTCCAAGCTCGGTAAAATTGTCACCTAACAAGAGCATCACAGTTGCTGTCATTGCTCCCATTAATTAAATGCCCGCCATGAGCCCTGAAAAGACAGCCAGTATGTGGCAGAGTTAGCATCTGAACCCAGGTCTCTCTGGATCCAAGGCCTGTTTTGACCCCTATGGTTTGCTGCCTCCAATCAAACTGATAAACCGGCTCGTCGCCGCCCCTTCCACCAATGCCAACCACACGTGACCTGCTGCGCACTGTTGACTTCCACCAGGCCTAGCCCTCACTCGTTTCCCATCACCCTTTATCCACCATAGCTTTGGAAATGAACTGTTACTAATGGCTACTCATATGTCAGCCTAATGAATGGGATGCAGACTTCCATTAAAATAATGAAATTAGTGAGTTTCGAATCTGGTTACATCGCATGGCACACAGCCTCAAGTAATTACCACCCCACGCTCTTTCCCTCAAATTAAAGGCAGTTTATTTATTTTAGGTCTTTGGCTGGGCCATCTCTATTAAGCTCACATCATCTACATGGGGATGGATTTTTTTTTTTTTTGGCTTGTTTGTTTAAATGATGCTCAGGCTGCTCCCCTGATTAATAAAGTCGTCAACACAGCCAGAAGCCGCTTCTGAACTGTGCAAAAGCAAAGAATATAAGTCAAAGAATAATTCTTTAGGGGCTTGGGTTTTGTTTGTTTGGTGTGGGTTGTTTTTTGTTTTTTTGTGTTTTTTTTCTCTAAAGGATGGAAACAATGAGAAAGAAGCTCTTTGAGCTCCAGGAACTCCAATTATGCTGACATTTCTGCTGCAGAAATACACCAAGATCCATTTTGCAGGAACCCAGTGAACTAGCTAATCAGATTTCCTTGGATAATTTGCTCCAAAGGTCAGCTGCCTTAAAAAGTACCCAGTGCCTCATTATTTGGTGAAGCAGGCTGCACACAGACTAGGATTTGGAACTCAGCCTCCCATGGCAAGGAAGTAGATCTAGAATTTCTTAGCACAGACCCTGCTGCCCTGGCCTTGGCCAAAATTTCATCCAACTTTGTGATGAACCTACAGACAAAACCACCTCCAGAGAAAGCATCTGATTTGTGAGACCTCTGTTTCCAAGATGGGTCTCTCCAGGGTTCCAGAGGCACCAAAGATGGCAGACTCACCTGGAATTTAATGCCATTGGTAAATTTCAAGAGAGGTTCTCATTGATGTGGCGGGTGGGTGGCCAGACCTTGCTTAAAATCTCCAAATCCAATTCTACAAAACTCCTCAAATACAGTACTCCTTGAAACTATTGAGATTTAAAAAAGAAAAGAAAAGAAAAGAAAAAACAAGGAAAGACTGAAAAACTGACACAGACCAGAGGACACTAAGGAGGGAAGAGGACTAAGGCAACATGGGGCTCTGGCTAAGATCCTGGACAGAAAAGGGACCTTCACAGAAAAACTGGTGAAATCCAAATAAACTCTGGCTTTGAGTTAATAGCTAGTGTTGGTGCTTTAGTTGTGACAAACGTACCCCAGCAACGTAAGATGATAATCTCGGAGGAACTGAAACCGGGAACTCTCTGTACTGTCACAGCAACTTCTCTCTAAATCTAAAATTATTCCAAAATTAGAAAGAAGAATTTTAATTTTATATGCCATAAAAAACTCCACTGTGTATTATGTATAGTTTGATGAAAATAATTAAGTTCAAGTTTAGTCTACAATACACCTGACAGAGAGGTCAGAACACAAGACAAAATACATCAAATGCAGAGAGGAGGGCAACTCCTTTTATTCCTATTTATTTATATGTCTATAAATATTACCAAATATTTATCTTTTAAAATCCCAACAAAGACAAAAATAAACAACAAAAAGTAAAACCAAAATTAAAATACAATGGATGTTCACCCTCTGTCCAATGGGACAGGAAACACCCTGGTGAAGGAGCTGGGGTTCTCCGTGTTTGCTGAGCACTCCCAGCAAGCCTTGCCACCCTGAGGGATTACCCTAGGACGAGAAGAGCCACAAAAGCAAACGGAGCTGGTTCAGCTCCGAGCTTCATGGATTTATAGGACCTCTAGTCCCAACCCTCACCCTCTGATCCCTCCTCTCCCCTTTGAGCTACTTCGTGGAAAGAGATATATGGAGGCACCCACTGTGCCCCACCAGGTCAACAGACACCAGGTGCTGGTCTGAAGAAGTCATGGAAACCTCGGTGGAGGAGTGTCTGAGGGGAGTCTTGAAGGAAGAGCAGAGGAAGCTGGCCAAAGAAAGGGCAGAGGACTCAGGGAGAAAGGACAAGGCACCAAACCTCAAGACTTAGGTGCATTCGGGGAAGAAGACAAAATCGAGGTGGAAGGAGTAAGAAAGGGCTCCCTCGTGAAGGTATCTTAGTCAGCTTGAACTGTTCTAACAAAATGCCACAGGCTGGGTGGCTTAAACAACACACGTTTATTTCTCACAGTTGTGGAGGCTGAAGTCCAAGATCAACGTACTGTCAGATTTGGTGCCTAGTGAGAACCCCCTTCCTGGTTTCTTGGATGGCCATCTTCTCAGTCTCTCTTCACACGGTGGAAGGATCCAGAGACTAGCTCTAGGGCCTCTTTCATAAGGGCACTAATTCCATTCATGGGGGCTGCAGCCTCATGATCGAATCACCTCCCAAAGGTCCCACTGCCTAACCATCACACTGATGATTAAGCTTCAACATAAGAATTTTAGGGGGACAGAAGCATTCAGTCTGTAGCAAAGGTTTTGTGTCCTAAGCAGTTCAAATTTATCCTGAAGATGATGGGGAGTTCTAACCAAGGGAGTGAAAGGTGACATTAGTGTTTTAGAAAGATCCAACACATGCAACAGGGAGGGTGGATGGAAGGCAAGGCTGCAAGGAGTGAGGACACAACCCAGGCCAGAAGCACGAATACCCTACCCAGAGACAGCAGTAGGAAGTTTTCCACAAGGGATGTAGGGAGCTGCCAGGAGCAGAGGTTCCTACCACAGTGAGAAGTGAGGTTACTGTTGCTCTAGGAGCTTTGTAGCTCAACACCCATCCCTACTCGAGCTGCAACTGTCCCCTGCCACCCTCCATTCCACATTCCGAGTCTCTGCCCTGTACCATGCACCTTTGGCTGCCAAACATCTGACTCTCTGTTACACTGTACCTTAAATCATCAACCTAAAGATCTATTTCTGGCAAAAACCAAGGTAATCACACGGGCTTAACAAAGTTATTAGCAGTATCATATGAACATTGACTACATCTAGGCATTATGCTAGCCTTTAACCTGCAGGGAATGATATAGTTATCCCCATTTCACAGACAGGAAAACTGAGACTCCAAGAAGTTACACAACATCACTGCATAGCTCCAAATGAGGGCAGGAGTGGGATTTGGACCCAAGAATGTCGGATTCCAATCACCCATTCCTCATTGTCTCACTTTTGTTTTCTCCTTTCTCCTTTGTTGAATGTTTCCCTCTCCTTTGGATTCAAATACAAGACCATATGGCTAGACCAAAATAAAGTCTGAATAGCTACACCTAGCTGTTTTAGAAAATGCCCGGTCTTCCCTGACAGATCTCTGACATTCCAACACTCCAGCCGTAGAGCGGCTAGCCCAACAGCAAGGACAGCACTTCCAAATCTCTTTTCCAACGGATCAGGGGAACAAGGCTGGTCTGCCATCAAGTAATGTTTGCCTTTTCCTCATTCCTGAACAAACAAACAAACAAACAAACTATATGGATGGACGGATGGATGGACGAACAGATGACGGATATGCATTTACGAGTATTCTCTATTTTTAAAAGGGAACCTAGGAAACTATCAACAGTGGTTGTCATTCCCAGGAAGGAAAAGAGTAGTTGGCACAAGGGTGGGAATGGACACTACCTTTTGCTATAAAATCTTCTTTATCTTTCAAATGTTGAGCTACATAATTCCTTATAAATAAACAACAATAGAAGCACCTAGGTGGCTCAGTCTATTAAGCATCCAACTGGATTTCAGCTCAGGTCATGATCTCAGGGTCGTGAGATCCACCCCCAAGTCAGGTTCTGCGCTGAGCATGGAGCCTGCTTAAGAGTCTCTCTCTCCCTCTCCCTCTGCCCCTTCCCCCACCCCTGCGCATGCACATGCTCTCTAATAAACTAATTAATAAAATAAGATAAACAGCAATATAACAATAATTTTAAAATACCTTGTTAAATAGATATATGCATGAACGAGCGGCAGGAAGAATGAATAAATCCTAAAAACAGGAAACCTTTAAAATAAATAAGTTCTAACTGTTAAACAAATTTCCGTTTCTCTCCCATTGATTTTTCTTTCAGTCTTGGCACCAACTTCTACTAGGCTGTATAAGAATCCAACACAATGTGGTATCCAACTTGGCACATAATCAATTACAAAATTTGGTTATTTTAAGTCAAATCTGTCAATAATGTTGTGGTGTTTTGCAAGAGCATCTCGACTTCAAGGTTTGCCCGCACAAATCTACTCAAGGACCGCTCTGCAGATAGAGTGAGGAACAACAGGGCTGAGGCCTGGACATGTGATGCCACCCAACTTCTTTAATTTACTTTGTAATTTTCCTCTGGTGCATTAAACCCCACCTGCATGCTGGGCCTCTGAAGACTGCCCCCTGCACCCTTGGGGGAGCATAAGGAAGAGTTATGAGTAATCGGACCTTGCCAACGGAGAGACAGTGAGACAAATGACTTCCCCAGCCACCATCAATAGCATTTCCAGGAGGAAATGAAGAGAACTGGCTCTTGGCCGTAAAGGATTTATTGCTTTCCTTTCAATCGGTATGGAAATGGAGCAGAGTTGCTTCAAAGCATGTGGGGTTTTTTAGCTTTCCAAGAGGCTGCTTGGATTTTACACCCTAGAGAGGTTGACAACGTTCAATAAAACTTTATGGAGCTTCTACTGAGTTAGCATGGATCCCATGTCCTGCCCTCAAGAGATTCACACTCTAATCCAAGATATAAATACAATCCAAAAAAAGGGGAGGCGGCAAGTACCAAATTACTTGCAAGGAGGCAGGTATGTGACTTTCTCCTTCTGATTCCCCTAGATGTGGGGGTAATTTTTAATTTTGGTTGATGTGAATGGACTATCAGAGGTATGTGAAAACACCTGTGTTAACTGTGGAATACCAGACAGTTTCACTTCTTCTAGGACAGTTTGGAAGTCACAAATTTCTCATCAAGATAGAAAATGGAAACAAAGAAAAACCATGTTGGCCATAGGGTGTCCCAACTGACAGTGATGGCTCAATTGCGCCATCTTGTGGTGATCCCTGCCATCATCCCATGAGCAGTCCATGCCCTGGCCCCCCTCCCCAGCCTTCGCCCAAAAGTTTTGCTACTGGTGTGTCTATTGGTTCCAGCAAGCAGTGCAGAAGGGACCTGGACAAAACAGCATCCTATAGACTGTAACAATAACGAAAAGCATGTTAGAGTGGAGACATCTGAGCTGGGTCATAAAGGAACAGACATCCAGCCATTAAGGAGCAGGAAGGACGTTTCCAACGAGGGGTATGACATGCAAAGGTTGGCAGCTGGAAGAGGTCCAGTCCTATGAGGCAGGCAGGTCAGTCAGTCTGGGCTGGTGAAAACTCTCTTCAGTTGCTGTGGGTATGAGGCCTCCCTAGGGAGGTGTGGAATCTCTACTGTTTCCCAAGCACCCATCACCTCATGATTATGGGAGAGGATGTTTGCTTTCCTTCAGTAGCCCCACTCCCTTTGGGGTCTCCCATTCCACTGTCATGGTGTGTCTATGGATCTATACCATGCTAACCCATGTGTATTCATTAGTTCATTTAATTCTCCATCACCCGAAATAGAGGGATACCATTAATAACTCCTTTTTCCAGATTAAGAAAGTGAGGCTCAGAGAGGTGAAATCACTCACCCAAAGTGACTCAGCTAATAAGCAGCAGAGCCAGGATTTGAACCAAGTTCTCTGCCTGACTCTGAAGCATGCCCTTGTTCTTCATAAGGATGATCTCATGCGCAGGCCTCTGACACTGGGTGTGACAAAGACAACCATCCCATGTGAAATCACTCAATCCAGAGCACTTCTGTTTGCAACCTAAGCAGTGGCCAAATAGTCCTTCCGTGGAAAACTAAGCCTTCTGCTACAGCCCCGCAGGTTTGTGCCCTGGGCCTTCTTGTCACCTGGCCAGCAGATGTGGCAAAATGGGAAGGGCTGGGAGGCCTGAGCTCCAAATGTCAGCTCTGCCCCTGAGGAGCTCAAGCATAACATGTCTAAAACCGAGCTCCTGATCCCCAAAACCTGCTCCTCCCATGAGGACCTAATCACCTGCAACTCGTCCTCACTCGCCCTCCTCCAGCCGCACACTCTCCCTTATTCTTACTTAAACACAAAACGTTCCTGCCTCAGAACCAGCGCACTGGCCATTCTATCTGCCTGGAAATGCTTTTCCCTCAGATACACGGGCTGGCTCCCTCATCTCCTTCAAGTCTTCACGCTAACGTCACCATCTCAATGAGACCAAGCCCGGCCTCTACCACCCCAACCGTGTCCCCCAAACCCCTCTACTTGCTCTGTATTTTCCAGAGGGGTTGTCCCTTTCCACAGTACTATACAGTTTACTCATTTATTCTGTTTCCTGTTTCTTGGCTGCCTTCCTTCGCTAGAATAAAAGTACCCCTGACGTAGCTCTGATCAGTGAAAGGAAGGCAGAATGTACCTGTACACTCTTTGTCCTTCCTCAGCGTCCATGCCTGCTGCCATGATGCCTGGAGGTACAGCAGCTATTCTGCAACCATGAGGGTGGAAGCTGTATGGCAAAGCAGGAAGAGGAGAGAGCCGGGGTCCCAGATGGCATCTCTGACACTCTAACCAGCCATGGCCTGTCTACTGCCGAGCTTATTATTGCTCAAGCCAAGTGAAACCCTGCCCAACCACATTGTTAGAGTAAAGTTTTCCAATATTTGCAGCCTTGGGCAATGCTCTTGCCCCATGCAAGATATTGGTGAGTTGAGGGAATGAAAGTAAAATCCTTTAAGCCCAGAGCAGAGTATGTGCAAAGGCCCAAAAGTGCAAGTAAGCAAGGTCAAGTCAAGCAACATAAAGTTCAGTGTGGCTGGAATGGAGCAGATAAAAAGAAGGTGGTGAAGGATAAGGTTGCAAAAGTAGACAGGGCTCCCATCTAGTGGGCTTTTATAAATCAAATTACAGAAGCAGTGCAGAGCCGTCCTAAGTTACTAAGAAAAATTAGACTTAGTTTATATAAAGTGAACAATATATAGTGACTGCTCAAAAAGTGATAAGCATTATATCGCTTTTTGTTAGACCTTTTTACGGAGGTATGACTGACATCTAAAAAGCTATACATCTTTAATTTGTACAACTCGAGGAATCTGGGGACAAGTACATCCCTTGAAACCATCGCCACCAGAGAGGTCATAAACATGACCATCACCTCCCCAAGTTTCCTCTTATCCCCTTTATTACAATTGTCGATACCACTTTGTGTGTAGTAAGAACACTTAATATAAGATCTATTCTCAGCAACTGCTGAGCGTACAATATAGTATTATCAGCTAGAGACACTACACTACAGAGTCAATCTCCAGAACATACTGACTGATCTTGCATAACTCATATTTTATACCCTTTGACCATCACCTCCCATTCTGCAGAACAAATGAAACACTCAATAAAATGAAAAGATAACCTGCAGAATGCAAGAATACATTTGCAAACCATCATTAATATCCAAAATATATAAGGAACTCACACAACTCAACAGCAAAAGCACAAACAAATTTTTTAAATGGGCAAAGGACCAGAACAGACATTTCTCCAAAGAAGACATACAAATGGCCAACAAGTAGATGAAAAGGTGCTCAATGTCATTAATCACCAGGGAAATGCAAATCAAAGCCACAGTGAGATATTGCTTCATGCCTGTTAGAATGGCTATTATTATTTTTTTAAAAAGGTAAGTGTGGATGAGGATGTAGAAAAAATGGAACTCTTGCACACTGTTGGTGGGAATGTAAAATGGTACCACCAGTGTGGTAAACAGTATAAAGGTGCCTCAAAAAACTGAATAGAATAGCACTGCCATTAGATGTACTTCTGGGTATTCATCCAAAGGAACTGAAATCAGAATCTCGAAGAGATACCTGCATTCCCATGTTTGTTGCAGAATTACTCACAATAGCCAACAACCTAAATGCCCATTGGTAGATGAACAGACGAAGAAAATGTGGTGTATACATACGGTGGAATATTATGCAGCCTTTAAAAGAAGGAAATCCTGCTAGTTGCAACACCGTGGATAAACCTGGAGGACATTATGCTATGTGAAATAAGCCAGATGCAGAAGGACAAATACAAACTGATCTCATTTATATGTATCATTTTACCTCTGGATGAACACAAAGAACTCCTCCAACCAACTGGAGAGGCGTCACCTCATTTGCAAGCCCCCTGGAGATCACAGACACAGGCAGAGGGAATACAGTGCGGGGAGAGAAAGAAGAGAAACAACCGAGCCAGGACAGTCCAGACACCACTTTACTTGCGTTTGCCATGGTCAGGATTTATTCCCACACAGTGACTCACCCACAGCACCAACCTCAAGGCCCCTCTCTAATTGACTGTTCTGCCCAGTGACGTTCAAGATCGTCTCAGAAAACAGCAAAAACTCCAAGGCGAGCTGGCCTCCTTAAGCAGCCTTTCCCCTTCCTTCCTTGTCCCTGGGCTGTTTCCAGCAGCCGGCAGCAAGCACCTAAATGAGGGTTTGATCAATGGAGGCCAGGTTGATATTGATAAAGCGGCTGCAGTTTCTGCAAATCACCCAGCACTCATAGATACTGAAGATTAATCTTTACAAATACGGGGCAAAGGGGGAGAAAAAAACCAAGTCGATTTAGTTTCCGATTATTACTTTCTCCAGAAAGCACTGAAGAGTCAAAAGTTTAACTGATGTACATTAGACAGGGAGACAAATCCAGAAATATCACCCAATTACTCGGTAGCTTCTAGAAGGTATTTTTCATGACAGCAGGTGGGTTTGCCTTTTCTAAATTAGGAAGGAGACAAGACACCACTAAAAGGATGTTGACTTGGCCCGGTGCACAAGTGCTAACCTCACCGGACAAACTTAAGCCTGAATATCTGTCCTAGTCTACAGGGTGTCCTTGAAAACACATTTCCACTGATTTCCTAGTTATTTTTATTTTATACTGTATGTATCTTTAGAAACTCTACTGACTGTTCCTTCCTGGAACAAGATGGATTTTTTTTAATACAAAGAAATAATACATAAAAGTGCTTAGCCTTCCTTATGCCTCAGATTTCACATCCAGAGAGTGGGTACAAGCCCAGGATGTAATGTATAGCAGTTTCTCAACCCAAACACTGCTGACATTTGGGGCCAGATAATTCTCTGTTGTGTGGGGGGGAGGCTCTCCTATAATTGCAGGATGTCCAGTGGTATCCCTGGGCTCTACACCCACAGGTTACCAGCAGCAGCCACCTCCCCGTCACCAGTTGTAGCAACCAAAAATGCTCCAGATACTGCCAAATGTTCCCTGGGGAACAAAAGCACTTGTGTATAGTAATATGCAAGTACATAACAAGAGTTGGATACATGCCACTCGAAAAACCTTCCATGCTGTATTCACATAAGCAACAAAACCAAATTCCATACTTGGTGCCAGTTTTAACCCCTTCATTCATGTCCATGTCACAGCCAGAGAACCTGAAGAAGAAGTTTTGAAAACATTGATCACAATGCAGTTCCCTGAGGTCAAGTCCAGCTCCGTGGGGATGCATCCTGTCTAAGTGCACACAGCCCCAAGCTCAGAGGGCCCCGCTCTGCTGCTGGTGTCTTGAAATGCCCATTACTTTTTTTTTTTTTTTAACAAGGAGCCCCACATTTTCATTTTGCCCTGGGCCCTGCAAATTGTGTACCCAGCCCTGCCTGAGATATGTTTTAAACTCAGGTTCCTGGATGAAGTTATGAGCTCAAAGAGGTATCAGCAGCACCCCTGTACTCACTGCAGCATTAATCACAATGGCCAGGATATGGACCCAATCGAAGTGTCCACTGACAGATGAATGGACAAAGAAGATGTGATATGCACATGGTGGAATACTATTCAGCCACACGAAAAGGGAGGAATCCTTCTTTTTACAACAACACAGATAAAATTCAGGGTGAAATAAGTCAGAGAAAGGCAAATACTGTATGATCTCACTTAAATATAGAATCTAAAAAAAGTTGAACTCACAGAAACAGTAAAATGGTGGTTGCCAGGGGCTGGGAGGTGGTAGAAATGGGGAGATATGGGTCAAGGGTACAAACTTCCAGTTATGAGTACATGATAGGATCTAATGTACAGCACAATGACTAAGTTAATAATACAATTTTGTACACTTGAAAGTTGCTATGAAAGTAGACCTTAAATGCTGACCACACACACACACACACACACACACACAGGTAACTATGTAAGGCCATAATATGTTAACTAACCTAACTGTGCTAGTCATTTCTCAAGATACAGGATACCGAATCATCACATTGTACACCTTAAACTTACACAATGTTATTTGTCAATTATATTTCAATAATGCTGGAAATAACAAAAAAATAAATAAAAGAAACTCAGATTCCCAGATCCACTGTTTTTAATAGTTCCATAATAGTTATATAATAACTATAAAACAGTTATAAAATCCTACGAGAGATCTTCTCTGAGTCTCTGACTTAAAATGAGAGAGAAATTCCTCTTTAAAACCTAAAAATTCCAACCAAAAGTAATCTCTCATTTTCAATGCAGAATAAGTCCAGCAGACACACAAGATGGGTTAAAAGACAAAACTGTGACACCAGACTGAGAGGGTTAAGGGACTTCGTGGAAATGAATACAAAAATATTTAAAATATTTAAATTTTCTAACCTTTCCATTTTTACTTCTAAATGACCTAAGAAAAAAATCAGATCATTTGGAAAGAATGAAAAAGAACAATTTTTATAAAACCAAAATCAGATTCCTGAACTCTCCACTTGCATATAGGGGATGAAACTGACCTAGGATTTTCCTCATGGAAGAGGAAGAACCAGGTCCCTAGGATGAATATTTTGCTGGTTAGATTTTCCAAGCACAATTCACGTTGTAGAATTTGCTGAACCTGATTCCAGTTTCTTAGTATTAATCACTTTTTACTTGCACTCCAACTACTTCCCCACCCACCCCATTCCTTTCAAAAAAAAAAAAAAAAATGTAAAGCAAAGACCTAAACTCTTGGGAATTTTTATATATAGAGAGAGGAACTTTCCAAACTGCATTTAGATGCCACACTTCGTCAGCTGTCATGAAAACAAGACAGACAGTACTTCCCAGGAGCTGACCCAATGTAATAGTATCCTACTATACAGATCTAACATCATACTGGGTGAGACACACGGTCTCTGTTTTAGAAAGCAAAACAGGAGAGCATGCCAAAAATGTATTCCACTCACTTGACTGTATGAGTCCTGAAACCCATCTGGCAAAGGAAGAAATAAAACTTAGAGGATTTGGCAGAATCACAGAATGCAGGAAAATGTTTCCAAAGGGGGCCTCACCCGATACTGCAAATAAGAAGCGTGTTTTTGTCTAGAGGAAAAACATAAAAAATAATTTTGTTTTGTGGCACCCTTTTTTAAACTTGATCAAAAGTGAGTCCCTTGCTCTGCTGAGACCGTAGGAGTATTTAGGAAAGGAAACTGGGAGGTGGACACTGGAAAGAGATAACCTGTGTAACAAAAAACTAAAGGTTTGGGGTGCCTGGGTGGCTCAGTCAATTGAGCATCTGACTCTTGACCTTGGCTCAGGTCTTGATCTCGGGTGGTGAGTTCAGGCCTCGCATTGGGCTCCATGCTGGATGTGGAGCTTACTTTAAAAAAAAAAAAAAAAGAGTAAAGGTTTTGGAGCCCCATAAGAAAGGAGAGAGGGGCAGAGTTGGGGAGAGGAAAGAAGGATCTAGAAGCCTACATGTGCCAGTCTTCAGTGGAGTCCCATAAACTCACAACCTGTGAGTAGGCTTCCTCTAGGCATTGGGCAGGAACCCAAGTTCTGCACTGGGGCCCATATGGGATCAAACGGGCAGCATGGGGAATGCCAGAGCAAGAGGCAGATGGGACCCTGAGAAGAACCCCTTCCCTGAATTAGCAGGAACTAGCTAGAGTAAATTTTACCTAGGTCTTTGAGGATCAAACAAATCACAGCTGACATCCAGGTTACTCTCCTAAGTTATAAAATGTTTGGCAGTTTCCAACCTTGCGTTGGAACCATGCAGCACTGGAGGTCAGAAGCAGTTCTCAGCCACATCTGGATGCCTGAACACTGGTGCGACGGGCCTGCCGGGACACAGTCCACCCCGAACCTTACCATTAGTGTCTACACTTGCCCAGTCGCCAACAGCTAATATCTGCATCTCTTTGCTTGGAGCAGAATCCATTGACAGTGGCCCGGGCCCACTGTGCCTGTGCATAGGACAGGTCAGGAGCACCCGGGAATCAATACATCCCTGGGGAAAGGATTCAACTGGTGACTGACTGCAAGACTCCTTCACCCCTCAGGTGAGATAACTCCAGAGTGCATGTCCTACACTGGAGTCAGCAAACTTTTTGTGCGGTGGGCCGGACAGTGGAATTCTAGGCTTTCTGGGCCGTATGCTCTCTCATAGCCACTCAACTCTGCCGCTGCAGTGCAAAAGCAACCACACACAATACAGGCATGAACTCGTGTGAATGTATTCCAACGGAACTCTACAAGACCAGCTGGCAAGCCGGATCTGCCATGGGCCATAGTTGGCAAACGCCTGTTCTAGGCCATTTTCCAGAGTTAACCAGAGAGATTAAACTCTGTGATCCCCACAGTGGTAACAAACGTGTTAATGTACTAGTTTTCAGCTCCCTTCCCTTCCCAGCCTGTGCCCTCACCTCCTCTTCTCTAGCTTAATAGACTACTTCCACTCAAATCCTTCCTTGCCTCAGAGTCTGCTTCCGTGAGAACCCAAAATAAGACAGTTGGTTAGGGTACTTTTGGCTGCAAGTAACTGACAGTTGAACTAAAAGTGATTTAAATGACACAGGTTTATTATACCTTCCACAAAAAACCCAGGTGGTCCAGGCAGGTCAATTCAATAATGTCAGGGCATTGGGGGTTCTGATCCTTACAGCTTGCTGCCAAGAACAGAGAACACGCCAATGCCAAATGAGTCGCTGCTAAAAACCAGCGGGTTAAGCATGCCTGGATTAAGCCAATTGAGGCCCAAGCTCTGGGGTATGGGGAAGAAAGGAGTCCATCTTCTCTGGCCATAAAAGCAACTGGTACCTGAGCAAAATGAGGGTCCTCTCAGCAAAGAATGAGAAAAGGCTACTGGGTAGATAACTACTAACACATACCCAATAGCAGGTATTCAGTAAACGCTGTTTCAGTACACAAATGCATGGGTCAATGGATGTGAACAATGGACAGCAACTTTCCAAAAGAGAGATAAAGTAGAAGGGGCCATGCTGAACCTAGGAATGGTGCGGAATGCGCCCAGAGTGACTTGGATATGCAGGGGAGATCTTAGAGGCTTTAGATAGCTCGATTACGTAACTCAGAGCCATCAGCGCAAACTAAAGGGGGATGTGAAGGTGACTTCATTAAAATCAAATACAAATGTGTTCTTCCCTGGTTGATAATGGGTACAGCATTTTACAGTTCATAAAGCTCATGTCCATCCATTAATCTTACCACTTGATCAAAAAAGAAAAAAACAGGGAATAGCTGGGTCAGGTACCATAAAGCACAAAAGACTTCTGAGAGAGATTAAAGACTGAAATAAATGGTCTCAAGTAACAGAGAGTTCATTAATTGGAAAACTCAATATTGTTAAGATGGAAATTCTCCCCAGTTATCTATAGAATCAATGCCATCCTGCTCAAAATTCCAGCAGGTTTTTTGGAGGAATTGACAAAATGACTCTAAAATTAATATGAAAATGCTAAAAACCAAAAAGAGCCGAGGCCATCTTGTAGGAAAACAAAGCTACAGACTTATAATACCCAATACCAACATTTATTATGAAGTTTAAATAATTCACAGCAAAATGGCATGAGGGGAGACAGTGGAACAGAAAAGGAAGTCCAGAAAATGTGTGACAAAGACAGCACTGTGATTCAGTGAGGAAAGATCGTCTTTTCAATAGGTGCTGCAGGGTCAAGTGGATATCAATATCAAATAGCGACAATGAAATAGAGCGACTGGAACTTTCACACATTTCTCAGTGAAGTATAGATTGGTATAATCACCCCGGAAAACTGTTTGGCTATCCCTACTAAAGCTGAAAATATGTATACCCTGTTACCTAGCAACTTTCATTTCTGAATATATATGTAACAGAAATTAGTGCATACATCCACCAAAAGGTTTCATATAAGAATATCTGTAGCAACTTTATTAGTAATCGCCACAACCTGAAAATAGCCCAAACGCCCCTGAACTATTTACACAGTGGAATGATACACCATTAAAACAATGAAGCAGGGCTATGCACACAAAATGAATGAACCTTAGACATAACGTTGCACGAAAGATGCCAGACACACACACAAAAGTGCATAGAGTACATGTAGTTCAAGAATAAGCAGATCCACGAAGCGGAAGAAGTCAGAATCATAGTTACCTTTGAGAGATACTCACTGGAAAGGGGCTCGAGTGAGCTTCCTGGGGTGTTTAAAATGTTCTAGATCTACATGGTGGTTACATAGTTTTATACCTATGCCAAAATTTATCAAGCTATACACTTAGGGTTTGTACATTTCACTGTACATATGACCTACTTCACTACAGGAGATAAAAAGTCAAGGAGTATTGCTAAGGTCTGCTCAGGAGAGGATTTCCTGAAGATCTGGTACCTAGAGTCCTGAGGATTTAACTCCGTGCAGAGATAAAGCCTAGAATACTAGGAAAATAGACAAGGAGCACACCCTAAGTCTCGGCCCCTTGGGAGGTCATTGTTTGGTTCTTCTGGACAAGGTAGAGCACCTTGGCAGGCAACTGGGCAGTATGTAAGATACATAGACAGTGAAATAATCAGCTTGACCACCACAGAAAGTAGCCAGAAAGAGACACAGATCATGGCTAAAAGAGGAACCAACTTCTACACCAGAAGAACAGTATCCTTCACCAAATCACAGAGTAAATAATGGTAAGTGGCTTTTTAAAAGTGCTTGCTATATGCCCAGCATTTACAAGTTAGAATCCACTCATTGAAGCTTCGCAACAACCTAAAAATGCATCTAGTGAGTGGCAGAATTGAGAAGCAAACAGAAAGGTATGGCCCCACAAAATGCCCCTCAACAGGTGACTGGATTAAGATGATGTGGTCCATACATACAATGGAATATTACTCAGCCATCAGAAAGAATGATTACCCAACATTTGCAGCAACATGGACGGGACTGGAAGAGATTATGCTCAGTGAAATAAGTCAAGCAGAGAAAGACAATTATCATACAGTTTCATTCATTTATGGAACATAAGAAATAGCAGGAAGATCGGTAGGAAAAGGAAGGGAAGAATGAAGGGGGGGTAAACAGAAGGGGGAAACCATGAGAGACTATGGACTCTGGGAAACAAACTGAGGGCTTCAGAGGGGAGGGGGTTGGGGGATTGGGATAGGCCAGGGATGGGTATTAAGGAGGGCACATATTGCATGGAGCACTGAGTGTTATACGCAAATAATGAATCATGGAACATTACATCAAAAACTAAGGATGTACTGTATGGTGACTAACATAATCAAAAAAACACTAACAGGAAAAAAAAGGAAGGAAGGAAGGAAGGAAGGAAGGAAGGAAGGAAGGAAGGAAGGAAGGAAGGAAGGAAGGAAGGGCCCCAGAACTCATCCACCCAGCCCTATGCCACAGTTCTTAAGGATGAAGAGGAATCATGTCTTCAAGAAGCATTTCCTGCCCCCTTCTGTCCCTGCTGGGCTGGGTCTCAGGTCACACCTACACACTTCTCTCTTCCACAACACTCTTCACGCTCTCTTGTCCTTGTCTGGTTTTCTATTAGTTTCCAGAGGCTGCTGTAAGAAATCACAGCAAACTCAGTGGCTTAAAACAACAGAAATGTATTCTTTCCCAGTTCCCCAGAGGCCAGAAGGCTGAAATCAGTTTCACTGAGCTGAAATCAAGGTGTCAGAGGGACTTTGCCCCCAGGAGCTCCAGGGGGAATTTGTTCCTTCCCTCTTCCAGCTTCTGGTGGCTGTAGGCGTTCCTTTGCTTATGGCTGCACCAAGCCGGTCTCAGTCTTCATACTGCCTGCTCCTCTCCTGTGCGTGCAATCTCCCTCTGCCTTTCTCTTATAAGGGCACCCATGACTGGATTAACAACCCACTCCAATAATCTGGAATAATCTCCCTGTTTCAAGATTCTTAACTCAATCACACTTGTGTGTTCTTTTTCCTCACAAGGTAACATTTACAGGTTCCAGGGACTATAACCTGAGATCTCTGCGTGGCTCCTGTTTAGCCTGCTGTCTCTATTAACTTTGTCACTATCACCATTGTCTCTATACTACTATCACCATCTCTATATTATTATCCCTATCTCTATATTAACTCTGCACTCGTCAACAGCTGAGGCCATCTGTAGCCATTTTCAAATAGCCACACATATGGACACTCCTCCTATTAAAAGATGGGATCTACATCCTCTCCCTTGACTCGTGAATTCTGTGATTGCTTTGACCTATAGAATATAGTGGAAATCACACTGTTCCAGTTTCGGATCCAGGTTTTAAGAGACGGTCAGCTGTTACTTCCTATCTCTGGGAACGCTCATTCTTGGAACCCAGCCGCTATGCTATGAGAAATCCAAAGTATGTGATGAGGCCACATGAAAGTGCCCCAGGGAAACTGAGCTCCCAGCCAATAGCCAGCTCAACTGCCAGACATGTGTCTGAGCCATCCTGGATGGCCAGCCCAGTCAAGACCTCAGATGTCTCCACCCCCAACCACTATCTGACTGCAAGTGCAGGAGAGATGTGAAATGAGAAACACCTACTTCTCAGTCAACACAGAGTCATGAATGATAATACCAAATATTTGTTTCTGGCTAGTATGTGAGCAGGTCGGGGGCGGGGGGGAGGGTTATGCAGCAGCAGATGATCTAAAGATTATCTTTTTCACAGTTCCATACCAAGAACTCTGCCTGGAGGTCTTGACGCCCAGGGAAGGTGGAATAAATTAAAAACTACCAAACTCTAGACGGTATGGCCAAGAAGTTGGGCTGGAGATCAAAAACTATTGACATTAGATCCCAAAGAAATGACAAGGTGATGGGGTACAAGAGGAAGGCAGCGAAGAAACAAATTTTCTAGAGCCTTGTATTAGAGTTCTCCAGAGAACGAGAACCAATATTATACATCTATTACAATTATACAGTTCCTCATCATAATTTCCCGAGAGAAAGAGAGATTATGAAGAACTGGCTCACGTGATTATGGAGAAGCCCCACAATCCGCCGTCTGCAAGCTGGCGACCCAAGAAGGCCAGTGGTGTGATTCTGTCTGAGTCAGAAGGCATGAGAACCAGGGGAGCTGACAGTATAAATCCCAGTCCAGGGGTAGAAGATGAACTACTATGTCCCAGCTCAAGCAGCAAGGCAGCCTTCCTCCACCTTCTGTGCTATTCAAGCCCTCCAAAGATTGGATGAGGACCACCCACGCTGGGGAGGGGGATTTACTTTGCTGAGCCCACTGATTCACATGCTAATCTCATCTGGAAACACCTTCACAGACACACTAGAATAATGTTTGATCTGGGCATCCCGTGGGCCAGTCAGGTGGACACATAAAATTAACCATCACAAGCGTTGTTGGGGGTAAAGGCGAGCAGGGACAGTGTTGAGTGGGACCAGGTTCAACAGATTCTCAATGTTTACTGAGAGGTACACAGACTCTGCATATCGTTTCCTTTCCTTTTAACCCTTCTTTTAATTTAGTAAACAATGTATTGAGTACTTCCTGAGAGCCAAGCATTGGTTGAGGTGAAGGATATTCAGTGGTCAGAGAGTTCCTTCCTTCATGGAGCTCTGAACCAGAGTATTTAGGGAGACCTCAAAACCACAGGGAGGGGATTCAAGGACCCATTCCTGACCTTAATTACCTTCCTCGGCAGTTGTGCTCACCAAAAATCATTTTCTAAAATCATCAGACCGTTCAATACTACTACGTGTCCCTTCCAAAATGGATATGGTACCAGCAGTAAATCAGGAAGATTAACTTGGCAAAGTCCTTCCATTCATTCTGTGGCAGCTGTTACAATCTCCTGTCGTGGGGAGCTGGGGGGGGGGGCAGACCCCTTCTGTCCAAATGACTATGCATGCTGTGGGCCACAAGAACAGGAAACGATGGGTGCTAATGAGGCCAGCCTGTATGTGGGGAAAGAGTCAGCCCAAAGACAAGCTTCTCAAAGCCACTATGATGTGCCTTCCCCAAATGCTTCCACCATAATAATGCACCAGCCACGGCCTGCTCAGACCCTCCCCCCGGGGAACTTGCTCAAGGCAGAGGAGCTGACCAACGGTCTCCAGCGGCTGCACCTGTGGACCCACCATGGTGGTCATACCAGGTCACCCTCCCCAGGCCTTTTCCCAGTCAGTGACTGAACAGAGCAGGAGAGCTAGAACCAAGCTATTCTATCCCAGTGCTGAATTAGTCCAACAGGTAACTTTGTCTTGGGAAATGCCTACTGGCCTGGCTGAAACTTTCTCAGAACTATGCAGAAGTCCCCTTCCTTCCTCCTCTCCTTTCATCGGGGTCAGATGCGCATGATGACCTGAAGGCTCTCTCCCTGCCTACGCCTGCTCCCTCTCCTCTGTCCTCCCTAGGCATTTCTCCAATAAATGTCTTGCACAGTTAATTCCTGTATTGCCTCCTTCTCAGGGGACCTGAACTGACATACTATCTAGAGACTCGCTATTACTTTGCATTTTCTTTTTTTATTTCATGTATGGAATTTACATGGTTGTCACTTTGCTTCCTTTCCCCATTGTATATTACAATATGAGTGCTGTCTTATGTTATTATGCTTCTTGCATATTGTTTATAATCCATAATAGTCCATTGTATAGAAGGATCATAAGTATTAGCCACTCCCCTTCAGTTGGACACTCAGGGTCTTTCCAATTTTTTCCTAATTAAATGTTCCTGCAGTAAATGCTGTGTGGAGCTTCGGTAAGGTTTACTCAGAACATGTCAGTATACTGGGGACCTCTCCCCCAGAGGAAGCGAATTGTAGGGGCTGTCTGAGACAGAAGAAAAGGTCCTGCATGAGGAACCAGGAGACCTGGGTTCTTGTTCTGATTCTGCCATATCCGAGCTGCACAACCCTGGGCAAATCACTTTGTCTCTCTGGGCTTCTGTTTCCCCCATCCATCAAACAAAGATGACACTTGAGGACCATCTCCTGTGAATATCAAATGTATGTCATCATTTTCAAAAGATTTTGGTTACCAGGTGTGGGGAGGGTGGGTGAAATGGGGAGATGGGAGATGTTGGTCAAAGAGTACAAAGTTGTAGTTACGCAGTTCTAGAGATCTAATGTACAGCATGATGACTACAGTTAATAATACTGCATTGAACACTGGAAATTTGTTAAGAGAATAGAACAGATTTCAGATGCACTCATCAAACACACAAAAATGGTAACTTTGGGGGGAGATGATGTGTTAATGAGCTTGACTATAATAATCACTCCACTATGTATATCAAATCATGTTGCACACCTTAAATACATACAATTCTTATTAAAATATATATATAAATAACTGAAACCAGGGACCCAGAGAGCTCTCTCCCCCTCCTTCCACTATGTGAGGACACAAGAAGTCAGTTTCTGGTGTCTTAAGCCACCCAGCTCTGTGGTAATTCACGACAGCAGCCCACACAGACTCAAACAGTGAGAATCCAAGCAGGGAAATCATTGGGACATATTTTGCAATCAACCTACCACAGTGGGGCTCCGCATTACCGGCTCCTGGAAACGGTGCGGAAACGGGCTGTGAGAAGGAAGAGATATAGTGAGAGGGTAGGACTGTGGTGCTTGGGGGTGGAAGCTGCTGCTGACAAACCTGCCCCTCAACAGCATCTCACGGTAAGCCCTCCAGATGCAACATCAAGGTGGCCCCGAAGAACCACCAGCAGTGGCTTCCAGAGCCTGGGACCCGATCTCTTAGCTGGCCCAAGACAACCTTCAAGGAGCAACTGTCAAACCCCCTCCCCAATCTGGGTACAAAACCACATGCAGGAGGTTGCCCCCCAGGCTCGGAGAGCTTCCTGAGCCCTGCCCACAGCTATTATCACAAGCAAGTATGACATCCCTCCACAACTCTGTTGCTCATGTGTCCTCCATGCCCTTTCTTTTAGCAGTTATTTGGGAAGAGATGAAGCATTTTGCTTTAAAAAATAAAAAGCAACAGTCCTTTTTTGAAAATCAGCTTGAAACTCAGTAAACAGCCCTGCCGAAGGCAAAGGGAAAATGCTGAAAGTGATCCTGTCTGTCCAACTGCTCTGACCAAGACTCTTCGGAGCATGCTCCAAGAGGGAAAAACACACAGGGCTCTGGCACCAAGAGTCAGGGAACACCATCCGCTCACCTTTCCTGGGAGCAAGTTCATCAGACCATTTCCCTTCCACCTATCCCTTCTCTACCACTCCAAGACCCCACTCCCATTTAGCAACAAAAATACAGCCTTCGGTAGGGGAATAATTCTCTAAATAAAGATAACACCGTCCCTAGCACTCCCTCACCCTCTTCATCCTCACCTCTCTTCCCACCGTGCACGCACGCGCACACACACACACACACAAAATCTCATTTATCTTGTTGGTTTTCTCATCTTTTTCACACACCACACAATTGGGTAAATAAGTTCTGTGTTCAATCTTTTAACAGGGGTTATTCAATTTACTCAAGCCAATGTGAAATTTCCCCCTGGTTTCCATGACAACCTCTCAGCACATTCAGTCTTCACATAAATGAGTTATTGCTTTTATGTTCTCATACCCTAAGACAATGAGGAAATTAACATAATGTGGTCATACAGAAAAAAACAATCAAAACAATCACAATCCTCATATCCTCCCCAGAAATTCATAGATAGCGTTCTGTGAAAAAGAACCAAAGAGAAATGAGGCCTTTGCATCTGACAACACTGTTAACATTAGAGATTTCATTTCAGATGCATTTAAATGAAGCTAGACCATAGTGGGGTTCAAAAAAGTATATAGACAGAGAACCAAAATGAAGGAGAAAGACATGTAAAAGCAGAGACTCAAATCCACCTGCAGGCCATACATCCTCCCAACAGAGCTGTCACACTGGGCCTCACAGTCTGCACTCCGGCCACGTTAGCACTCCTGCCCCAGGACCTTCACACATGCTGTTCCCTAGGCCTGGCATTTTTTCCCATGTGATTCTCCCCATGCCTGCTTTGCTTAGATAATTCTTACTCATTCCTCAGGTCTTGGCTTAGAAAGTCACTGGCTCAGGGAAATCAGGTTTCACCACTTGTCAACAGTAGGTTGGATCCTCCCGTGTTATATATACCTTCATGGCTCCTGGTATTCTTCATTATTTCAGGTAGGTTTCCCCAGAAGCAGCTCCTAAGAGAAGGATTTGGAGGTAAGTGGGTTTATCTAGGAAATGATCCCAGGAAACACTGGCATGACAGAGGAGAAGCAGACAGGGAAGGGGAAGAAGCCAATCCAAGGTGTGTTGAGCAGCTTAATGTGGACAAGTGGAGCTCAGTCCCACTGGAGACTTCTGGGAGCCAGCACAGAGTATGCCTCAGCTTAGAGGTGAGGAAGGCAAGACAACTACGACTGGTTTACCACTGGTTGGGGTAAACTCTCCTGCGTGTGCATTTCCCTGCACTGCCAGGCTGCCCCACAAAGGCCAGCTGTAGAAAGCCCCAGCCACTATTGCAGGTACTTGTGGTATGAAGAGTGAGCTTCAAGACCTTATGGGCAAGGCACCAACAGCGCCTACCACATCTTCCAACGCAAACGACATAACTGTTATCTGAGCCTGGAGATCGATGGAATAGGAGACAAAGGGTTTGACTCAAAGCCAGCCAGCAAAATGGAGCCCAAATGGATACAGAGGCATAGGAACAGAAGAGAAACTATAGATTCAAGAGATATTGGATGTTGGAGCATAGGTTTTCGTCAAGGAGCTGCAGACTTTCTGGAAGGGGGTATCTAAGGTCCTCCCTGCCATCCTAAAATCCTCCACCATCTCTTTGGCTGGCCAGGGGCATATCTGGTAGACAGTTCAATCCAGGCAGTTCCAGCTCTCATGTCAAGAAAGAGCAATCTTTGGACTCAGGTGTAGGGGTGGCTGCTCCCCCAACAGACCTCAGAATTAACTCTCAACCTCTGTTTGGTGAACTTAGAGTCCTAAGCCTCTCCGCTTTTTGATGGTTCCAATTAGAGAAAGTAATCTGATGAACCATCAATAGGGAAATGCACCATTAAACAGTGATATAACCATTCAATCAAATATTATGCAACCACTAAAAATGATGGCTGCTTGGGGTAGGTATTCATAAAGATACGTATGTAACAGCATAATAACAGCAAATGTGAATTATGCTTGCTGTTTACTCATTGACTCCCCACACTAGCACAAAACTTCAACAACGGTGGGGATGTTTGTTTTGTTTGATGCCAGATCCTAAGCATCTAGGACAGGGACAGGCACAAAAATATCCAACAGCCAACAGGGTAAAATTCATTGTGTCTGGCATCCAATAAAAAACTACTCAGTCTACCATGGGTGGAGGCAAGGGCTGGCCTCCATCACAGCCAGCAGCTGCCAGGAGGGGCTGGGTGAGCCAAGTCAGAAGTACCGTGTAGAAGAGGGAGTTAAGATGGCGGAGGAGTAGGGGACCCCTTTTTCAGCCAGTCCCCTGAGTCGAGTTGGATA
Source organism: Ursus arctos (assembly GCF_023065955.2). Taxonomy (NCBI): domain Eukaryota; kingdom Metazoa; phylum Chordata; class Mammalia; order Carnivora; family Ursidae; genus Ursus; species Ursus arctos. The sequence continues at coordinate 78,147,857 of NW_026622874.1, read as the reverse complement.
GGTACTAGACCAGCCTGAACATCCACGGAATCAGCCTGAGATGCAGGAAGATACATCTGGATCTCTACAAATGATCATCTCCAGCACTGAGTATTGAGGTACGAAGCGGTGAGCCATGAAACCACGCACAGATATCGGAAGATAAACGGAAGGGGGAGGGAGCCGCCGCGTTCGGGCGCTGGGAAGCGGTAGCCACCTGCATGGGGGAGTGGGTGGACTTGCGGACCAGCACCCGCGAGAGAGCAGACTGAGACCGTGAGCCGGGGAACGCGCACCACCAGACTGAAACGGAGCTCCGGTGTGCTCACTGGAACCAGACTGAGACCGGGAGCTCCAGGAGCACGCGGGGGCGGCTGGCAGTGTTAGAAACACAAAGGACAGAGACGCGCTGGCCCTGGAAGTGAGGGCTGGGACGCCAGGTGTGGGGCGCACATCCCAGGATGCTGCAGGGTTGAGCAGCACCAACAGAAACAGAGTTAAAGTGGCCAGAACATCAGTGGAGAACGGTCCGCGATCCCTCTGTTCTGAGACAGAGGCTGAGATTTGGCCACTGCTGCTCTGACTCTCAGAAGAGGCACAGCAAACCACCAGGGAAAGCCGCCAGAGAACAAAAGCCTGGAAACACCGGCTCACAGACACGGAGACTCTACCCAAACAGGGTTGCCTGAGTATCGGCATGGCAGGCCCCTCCCCCAGAAGGCAGGCTGAAAAATCAAGAAGCCCACATCCCTAGGATCCCTATAAAACAAGGGCACACGGCCTGGGTCCTGGTCAATAATTTGGGCTCTGGACAACCCCGCAACCCCTCCTTATCAGAATGACGAGAAGGAGAAATCCCCCCCAGCAAAGAAAAGACAATGAGTCTGTGGCCTCTGCCACAGAACTAATGGATATGGATATAACCACATTATCAGAAATGGAATTCAGAGTAACAATGGTCAAGATGATGTGTAGACTTGAAAAAAGTATTAACAAAAATGTTAATGAGAATATAGAATCTCTAAGGGCGGAAATGAGAGCAAATCTGGCAGAAATTAAAAATTCTATGAGCCAAATGCAGTCAAAACTAGAGGCTCTGACGGCCAGGGTGAATGAGGCAGAAGAACGTATCAGCGAATTGGAGGATGGGTTAGTAGAAGACAAAGCTAAAATAGAATCTGGACTTAAAAAAATCCACGCTCAAGAATGTAGGTTACGGTAGATTACTGACTCAATGAAACGTTCCAATGTCAGAATCATTGGCATCCCCGAGGGGGTGGAGAAAAACAGAGGTCTAGAAGAGATATTTGAACAAATTGTAGCTGAAAACTTCCCTAATCTAGCAAGAGAAACAAACATTCGTGTCTAAGAGGCAGAGAGGACCCCTCCCACGCTCAACCACGACAAACCTACACCACGTCACGTCATAGTGCATTTCGCAAATATTAGATCCAAGGATACAGTATTGAAAGCGGCCAGGGCAAAGAAATTTCTCACGTACCAAGGCAAAGGTATCAGAATTACGTCAGACCTGTCTACACAGACCTGGAATGAGAGAAAGGGCTGTGGGGGGCATTTTTTAAAGCTCTTTCAGAGAAAAACATGCAGCCAAGGATCCTTTATCCAGCAAGGCTGTCATTCAGAATTGATAGAGAAATAAAAACCTTCCAGAATCACCAGTCATTGACCAATTTCGTAACCACGAAACCAGCCCTACAGAAGATATTAAGGGGGGTTCTATAAAGGTAAAAAGACCCCAAGAGTGATACAGAACAGAAAGTCACAATCTATAGAAACAAAGACTTAACTGGCAACATGGCATCATTAAAATCATATCTCTCAGTATTCAGTCTCAATGTAAATGGCCTAAATGCTCCCATAACGCCACAGGGTTGCAGATTGGATAAAAAAACATGACCCATCCATATGCTGTCTACAAGAGACTCATTTTGAACCTAAAGATACATTCAGACTGAAAGTAAAGGGATGGAATATACCATCTTTCACGGCAATGGACCTCAAAAGAAAGCTGGGGTAGCAATTCTCATATCAGACAGATTGGATTTTAAACTAAAGAATATAGAGACACGGAAGGGCACTATATTATTCTTAAAGGATGTATCCAACAAGTGGATATGATAATTATAAATATATATGCCCCAGCAGGGGAGCAGCAAGATACACAAGCCAACTCTTAACCAGAATAGAGAGACATATAGATAAAAATACGTTAATAGTAGGGGACCTCAACACTCCACTATAAGAAAAAGAACACCCATGCAAAAAATCAACAAAGAAACAAGGGCTTTGAATGCCATACTCGACGAGTTAGACCTCATAGATATATATAGAACACTACACCCCAGAACCAAAGAATACTCATTCTATCCTAATGCCCATGGAACATTCTCAAGAATAGACAATGTTCTGGGATGCCTGGGTAGCAGAGTCATTAGGCGTCTGCCTTCGGCTCAGGTTCCGGGATCGAGTCCCACATCGGGCTCCTCCACTGGGAGCCTGCTTCTTCCTCTCCCACTCCCCCTGCTTGTGCTCCCTCTCTCGCTGGCTATCTCTGTCAAATAAATAAAAATAAAAAATCGTAAAAAAAAAAGAATCGACCATGTTCTGGGACACAAAACAGGTCTCAACCGATACCAAAAGACTGAAATTATTCCCTGCATATTCTCAGACCACAATGCTTTGAAACTGGAACTCAACCACAAGGAAAAACTTGGAAGACACTCAAACACTTGGAGACTAAGAACCATCCTGCTCAGGAATGATTCGATAAACCAGGAAATCAAAAATCAATTTAAACAATTTATGGAGACCAACGAGAATGAAAACACAATGGTCCAAAACCTATGGGATACTGCAAAGGCAGTCCTAAGGGGGAAATACATAGCCATCCAAGCCTCACTCAAAAGAATAGAAAAATCTAAAATGCAGCTTTTATATTCTCACCTCAAGAAGCTGGAACAGCAACAGAGGGACAGGCCTAATCCACACAGGAGGAAGCAGTTGACCAAGATTAGAGCAGAAATCAATGAATTAGAAACCAGGAGTCAGTAGAGCAGATCAACAGAACTAGAAGCTGGTTCTTTGAGAGAATTAATAAAATTGACGGACCACTGGCAAGGCTTATCCAAAAGAATAGAGAAAGGACCCAAATTAATAAAATTATGAATGAAAAAGGAGAGGTCACAACCAACACCAATGAAATTGGAAGGATTATTAGAAACCTTTATCAACAGCTTTATGCCAATAAATTAAGCAATCTGGAAGAGATGGAGGCCTTTCTGGAAATCTATAAACTACCAAGACTGAATCAGGAAGAAATTGATTTTTTAAACAGGCCAATTAATTATGAAGAGATTGAGTCAGTGATAAACAACCATCCAAAAAACAAAACTCCAGGCCTGGACAGTTTTCCTGGGGAATTCTACCAAACATTCAAAGAAGAAATAATACCTATTCTCCTAAAGCTATTTCAAAAAATAGAAACAGAAGGAAAGCTACCAAACTCATTCTATGAGGCCAATATTACCTTGATCCCCAAACCAGGCTAAGACCCCATCAAAAAGGAGAATTACAGACCGATTTCCCTAATGAATATGGACACCAAAATCCTCAACAAGATCCTGGCTAATAGAATCCAACAGTACATTAAAAGGATTATCCATCATGACCAAGTGGGACTCATCCCGGGGATGCAAGGGTGGTTCAACATTTGCAAATCTATCAGTGTCTTAGATTTTATCCAGAAAGAAAAATTCAAAAATCATATAATTCTCTCAATAGATGCAGAAAAAGCATTTGACAAAATACAGCATCCTTTCCTGATTAAAACCCTTCAGAGTGTAGGGATAGAGGGTACATTCCTCAATCTCATAAAAACCATCTATGAAAAGCCTACAGCAAATATCATTCTCAAGGGGGAAAAGCTGGAAGCCTTTTCCTTAAGATCAGGAACATGACAAGGATGCCCACTCTCGCCACTATTATTCAACATAGTACTAGAAGTCCTTGCAACAGCAATCAGACAACAAAAAGGGATAAAAGGTATCCAAATCGGCAAAGAAGAAGTCAAAATGTCTCTCTTTGCAGATGACATGGTACTCTATATGGAAAACCCAAAAGAATCCACTCCCAAACTATTAGAAGTTATAGAGCAATTCAGTAATGTGGCGGGATACAAAATCAATGCTCAGAAATCAGTTGCATTTCTATACACGAATAATGAGACTGAAGAAAGAGAAATTAGGGAATCCATCCCATTTATAATAGCACCAAAAACCATATGATACCTTGGAATTAACTTAACCAGAGATGTAAAGGACCTATATTCTAGAAACTATAAATCACTTTTGAAAGACATTGAGGAAGACACAAAAAGATGGAAAAATATTCCATGCTCATGGATGGGAAGAATTAACATAGTTAAAATGTCCACGCTACCCAGAGCAATCTACACTTTCAATGCTATCCCGATCAAAATACCGATGACATTTTTCAAAGAACTGGAACAAATAGTCCTTAAATTTGTATGGAACCAGAAAAGGCCCTGAATCGCCAAAGAACTGTTGAAAAGGAAAAACAAAGCTGGGGGCATCACAATGCCGGATTTTGAGCTGTACTACAAAGCTGTGATCACAAAGACAGCATGGCACTGGCACAAAAACAGACACACAGACCAATGGAACAGAATAGAGAACCCAGAAATGGACCCTCGGCTCTTTGGGCAACTAATCTTTGATAAAGCAGGAAAAAACATCCGGTGGAAAAAAGACAATATCTTCAATACATGGTGCTGGGAAAATTGGACAGCTACATGCAAAAGAATGAAACTTGACCAATCTCTCACACCATACACAAAGATAAACTCCAAATGGATGAAAGACCTCGATGTGAGACAGGAATCCATCAAAATCTTAGAGGAGAACATAAGCAGCAACCTCTACAACATCGGCCAAAGCAACCTTTTTCATGACACATCTCCAAAGGCAAGAGAAACAAAAGATAAAATGAACTTGTGGGACTTCATCAAGATAAAAAGCTTCTGCACAGCCAAGGAAACAGTCAAAAACACTAAGAGGCAGCCCACAGAATGGGAGAATATATTTGCAAATGATGCTACAGATAGAAGACTGGTATCCAAGATCTACAAAGAACTTCTCAAACTCAATACGCAAGAAACAAATAAACAAATCATAAAATGGGCAGAAGATATAAACAGACACTTTTCCAATGATGACATACAAATGGCTAACAGACACATGAAAAAATGTTCAAAATCATTAGTCATCAGGGAAATTCAAATCAAAACCACACTAAGATACCACCTTACGCCAGTTAGAATGGCAAAATGGACAAGGCAAGAAACAACAATTGCTGGAGAGGATGTGGAGAAAGGGGATCCCTCCTACATTGTTGGTGGGAATGCAAGTTGGTACAGCCACTCCCGAAAACAGTGTGGAGGTCCCTTAAAAAGTTAAAAATTGAGTGACCCTATGACCCAGCCATTGCACTACTGGGTATTTACCCCAAAGATACAGACATAGTGAAGAGAAGGGCCATATGCACGCCAATGTTCATAGCAGCATTGTCCACAATAGCCAAAGCGTGGAAGGAACCAAGATGCCCTTCAACAGATGACTGGATTAAGAAGTTGTGGTCCATATATACAATGGAATATTACTCAGCTATCAGAAAGAACGAGTTCTCAACATTTGCTGCAACATGGACGGCACTGGAGGAGATAATGCTAAGTGAAATAAGTCAAGCAGAGAAAGACAATTATCATATGATTTCTCTCATCTATGGAACATAAGAACTAGGAAGATCGGTAGGGGAAGAAAGGGATAAAGAAAGGGGGGGTAATCAGAAGGGGGAATGAAGCATGACAGACTATGGACTCTGAGAAACAAACAGGGCCTCAGAGGGGAGGGGGGTGGGGGAATGGGATAGACTGGTGATGGGTAGTAAGGAGGGCACGTATTGCATGGTGCACTGGGTGTTATATGCAACTAATGAATCATCAAACTTTACATCAGAAACCAGGGATGTACTGTATGGTGACTAACATAATATAATAAAAAAAACATTAAAAAAAAAAGAAGTACAGGGTAGGGCAAACTTTGACCAATAAACACAGGAGGCAGGAAGGAGTCAGCAGAACAATGACTCACCCTTCCTCCCTCACGATGGACAATTCCGAGATGCAGTAAGTCCATCAAGTTTCTCTAGAGGTGTCCCATCGGACAAGCTGTGTTTCTGTCAAGCTGTGGCCCACTCGGTCACAGGTGCCACCTTGCACATGCTTCCTCTTCTTCTCAGCCTCACTTCCCTCTTGCCATCATCTGTCCTTCCTTGGGATTACATAGCCCAATACAGCATTAGCGTGTACACTTTCTATCAGGTCCTGTTGCTAGGCAGAGATAACTCCTCCCAAAATCTGTGACTCACAGAGTATCTTTGGAAAGATACTGCTCTGGTTAATCCCTCAACTTAATGGCTTAAAACAGCAGCTATAGTTATTATTTCATGATTCTGAGGGTCAGGAACACAAGCAGGACCCAGATGGGCAAGTCCTCTGCTCTATGTGGTGTCCACTGGGGTCACTCAACGGTATTCAGTTGACTTCCAGGGCCCAAACAGCTTGGGTGACATGCTAGTTGCCTTGGTGGGGATCCCTGGAAGCTGGGTTCCACGGGACCCTTCTCCCTCTCCTGTCATCTCAGGGTCTCCGCACACATCTCTCCAGCAGGATCCTTGGACTTCTTACATGGTGGCTCAGGGCTTTAAGACCAAGACTTTGAAGAGGAGGGAAGCCCACTTAAAGGCTAGGCCCAGAGCCAGCATGGCATCACTTCTCTGGCACTCCTAGTCAAAGCAGTTAGAGGGCAGCCCAGGTTCAAGAGGAGGGGAGAAAGATTCCACTTCTCAATGGTGGAGTGTCAAAAAGTTTGCAGCCACCTACAGTCTCCAGACAGGCAGGCAGGCAGGCAGGCAGACACACACACACACACACACACACACACACACACACACGGGAAACTGGGAACAGGTGTGGAGTGAAGACAGAAGTATCGGGGTAGGAGGGATCCCTTCATCCTATTGGCAGGGTTTTCCATGGGCATGTATGACTTTTTTCAAAGAAAAAAATGTGGAGGAAAAGGAAGAGGAGAGAAACAATGTCAATACGCTGAATCCTCATCTTCTGTGGCAGAGAGTCAATAGAAAATGTCTTAAATTGATAAATCAAGAAACAGCTGCATAAGCATCTTATTTGAAGTTACAGAGATAAACACCAGAAGACCTAAAAATGGAAACAGCATTTCCAGCAACTGCCTCTGGGAGACAGGACTCAGGGAAGGGAGAGAGGAGAGAAGGGGCCAGGAACTGCTGCTTTTATTAGGAGCCCTTCCATTCCTGTAATTTTTACTATGTATACATACTACTTCGATAAAAAAAATTTTAAGGGGGAGAAAAGGAGGAAAAGTGGCAATGGTTCTTTTTAAAGCTATGTAATTAAACCCGAAAAAAGTCTCATTTTGCTAAGTGGGAAAAAAAAGTGGCAGGATACAAAACTATATTCATAGTACGGTTAGAAGTACATTTCATAAAGATAGAAAGAGAGGAAACATCTATATGGGGGAGGGGAAGACATGAAAGGAATGAACCTCCCCAAGTGATGGTGGGCTGGGCTTCTCTGCTGTGTTTCCCAAATTTTAGGCAATGTGATTCTCTTGCTTTCATAATGAAAAGAAATAAATTCATTACTTTAAATAAATGAACTGAGCAGCGATTAAATAAAAATGTCAGAAGAGTTTCTGAAGAACTCTCAGCTAGAACCTTCTTTAATTCCTGGGGCCTCCCAGCTGGGGTGATGGAGGAGGCCAGCTCTGTCCACAGGCTCTGGCAGACTCTACTCAACCAGGGCTATGGACTTGGTTATAACACCTTCCCAGAAAGAATTTAGTCCATGTACTTCTAATTCAACTGAACAATAACTTCTGTTAAGCCTCCAGTGTTTCAGTTCTGAATCTGAAATGCTTCTTCAGTCATTAAATAAATATTTATCGAGTACCGACTATGTGCTAGACAAAATGCCAGGGGCTGGGGTTACAATGATAGATGAGACAAGTAAAATCTCCATTACTCTGGAACCATAGTTTGGGGGAGGCAGACAAGCAATCAGGCAATTGCATTATATCTTAACAGATGCTTTGAGGTCATAATACAAGTGGGAGGAGATAACCCGGAAGGCTTCCTAGAAGAGGCCAAACCTAAGCTCAGACTCAAAGGATGAACCAGAGCAGATCAGGCTAAAGGGAGGGAAAGTATTTCCAGCATGGACTACACAGTATGCAACGGCTCAGAGACAAGAGAAAAGATGGCTAATTCAAGGAACCAAGAATGACCAAAAAAAAAAAAAAAAAGTCCCATAATCAGAACAGTCCCAAAGGACTCATCTCCTCTGGAGGCTCCAGGGCTAGACTGCCTAAACTAGAATTCAGCCCTGCCACTTACAAGCTATGTGACCTGAGTCAAGGTACATACCTCAGCTATGCCTCAGTCTCTTTATCTAGTATCTTAATCTGCTCAGGCTGCTATAACAGAAGACCACACACTGTGTGGCTTGTAAATCACAGAAAATTATTGCTCACAATTCTGGAACCTGGAAGTCCAAGATCAAGGAGCAAGGAGATTCAATGTCCTGGTTCAGATACAGCATCCAGCTGTCACCTCACATAGCAAAAGGCAGGAGGTCCCTTTTATAAAGGCACTCATCCCATTCAGAAGGGTTCCACCCTCCTGTCCTAATCACCTCCCAACAGCCCCACCTCTGAATACCACTTTGTGGGGTATAGGAGTCAACACATAAATTCAACAACAGACATTCAGGCCGTAGCACTGGGCTCTTTCTCTGTCTCCCCCCCCCACCCCCCGCCCCATCCTCTTTCCCTCACTTCTCTTCTCTCCCTCCATAAGCCACACCCACCCACATCCCGGTTTCAGACTTGGAAGGAGCCCAGCCTCAGTCACACACCTTGCAGGGATTCATATCCAGGCACCCCCACTCCAAAGGCTATGTGTTACACACCAGGCTACACCATGCACACTTCTCAGTCTACACTGTGGGATCAAGGATGCCAATGCCATGCCGGACACAGAGCCCCCTGCCCGGAAAACAGGTGAACCAGACACGGTTTCAGAGCGGGTGGGGGAGGTGGCGCCAATCTGAAGGATAAGGCAACAGAAGGCGACACAGCAAATCCCAATGCAGCCTGCTGCAGTCTGACTGCGGTGTTGCTGAAGAACGCTCCTGGGGGCAGAACGTGCACCGTGGAATCAGACCCAGGCCCAGCCCTGCAGGTCCTGTAACTTCAGTGTTTTCACCTGCATCGTGGTGAACCTCAGGTTCACCTCACAAGGTAAGATGAACTAGCCGGCCAGTGCAAAGTGTCCAGCACTGTGCCCAGCTCACACTGGGCACCTGATATGCATCCACTCCCTTCTCCCTTGTTCGAGGCCACCTAGTCATGAATGGCAGAGCTAGCCGCCTTCTTTTTTTTTTTTACCAAAATCAAAGAATGTCTGCAAAAGAGAAACAGCTACCCATAGCCCCTCCTGCCTCTCCCTTAATAGTTTATTTCTAAGTTATTCAATGCAAGAGACTTAGCCCAGCTAAAATTATTCAAAATCGACCTTGAGATCAAAAACAAATTGGCTACAGCAGTAAGCGATTGGCAAATGCAATCTAACTGCCCCAGGCGGCATTAGAGCCTTCCACGTTGACAGGAAGAGTCAAATGTGCATCTTGGAAAATTCCAAAAAAAAAATTAAAGGTCACCACATTTGTAGGCAGAATGGATTTTCCTGAGACCATTACAAACAGACTACCTAAATTACAAAGATTCTAGGTTTGACAGCTCCCAGGGGGGCTTCAGGTGAGGAGAACACCACTTTCGACTCACAAGCGTCCACACTGCTGCTGTCTGTGGCCATCTGAAGGTTCTGCCGTCACCCGTTCTCCCGCTGAAACTTCCCAACCTGCGCCTAATGGCCCAGGGAACTGGGAGTGCCAGACTGGGACCAGACCTGTGTTCCAAGGGTCTGACCAGGCAGGGAAGCCGAGAAGATGCAAATCGGTAAGATGGCTCCAAACATTTCTCTAGGGAGGGCATCAAGCCAAAACAGGAGGACCAAACCCCAAGGCCAAGTCTACAAGGAAAGGCTGGGCTTGTAACTGGGAGACAGACTGAGTTAGGGACACAGTCTGGGAGCTGGCAGGTGACAGGCTTGGGTAACAGCCTTGAGCAGCGTTAGAACACCTGCGCTGTCTGGTTTTATGGAGGAGGGGTACCAATATTAATAACAATAGCTACGTGCGCTCCAGAGCCAGGCACCATGCTAAACTTGTCCATGCATCTCTTCACTTAATCCTCACGGTGCCCGATGCATGGTGCTTGTTCCATCCCCATTTTACTCAAAATTGAGGCTCAGAAAGGCTTCTCCAAGGTCACACAGTAATCATGGAAACCCAGGAAATCTGGCTGCAGGGCTCAAGACCTTGTCAATGTCACTTAATTACATGTGGCAGCTCAGGTGTGTTAGCGTCACTCAAATAAATAGCAAAACTTAATTCTGAACAGAAGCTACAATTTGTACTTCGTTTTTTAAACAAGGAAACTAACACCCAGTAAAAGTAAGGAGAATACAGCTCTTCACGGAAGCTGGGTTCATGGGAGCAAAAAATAAAGACACATCCCAAATATGATATATTGGTATACACGACCATTAAGCAAGTATTTACTCCTTCCCATCCCTTCCACCATGGGAGGAATATAATTCCCTGCCCCATTAATGCTGGGCTTGCTTTGGCCAATGGGACATGGGCAGAAGTGACTGTGTACCAGTTTCCAGCTTAGGCCTTAAAAACATCAATTGTATTTGCTCACCCCCTGGAAGCTGCAAGGTTTTACCAGGAAACCACTGCTTCCCCAGTCTGGGCCTCAGAAGGAAACAGAGGGATCAGACCTGAAAGTAATCCTACAGTGTAAAGCAGACTCTCCACAGCCAAACCACGGACCTATATGTAAGACAGAAATGCTTATTTTTATAACCCACTGAGTTTTTTGTGGTTGTTTATTACACAGCTATCAGTGACTGATACATCTACACAAGGGTATGTATACACCTGTATGTATTATATAGGATATACAACGTGTGAAGACTGAAAGTACATCTCCATATATAGGAGATAGTATAGGGGCGCCTGGGTGGCTCAGTCGTTATGTGTCTGCCTTCGGTTCAGGGCGTGATCCCAGGGTCCTGGGATCGAGCCCCACATCAGGCTCCTCCGCTGGGAGCCTGCTTCTTCCTCTCCCGCTCCCCTTGCTTGTGTTCCCTCTCTCGCTGGCTGTCTGTCAAATAAATACATAAAATCTTTAAAAAAAAAAAAAAAAGGAGATAGTATAGGGCACTAATGTAGGATCAGGAGGAAGAATTAAGGTTGCATTCTTGCTCTGACATTTACTGGCTGTGTGTTTGGGGGGAGATTACTTGACCTCTCTGAGTACATTACCTCCTTTGTCACATGGGGATTAAAATTGTGCCTATCTCACTGGATTATTGTTGAGATTGAAGCAAAATAAAAGTATGCATAATGAGCCTAGCATAGAGCCTAACACATACTCATTTATTCATTCAACAATATTTACTGAGTAACTACCTTTGCCAGGCACTTTCCCAGGTTTTTAGAATACAGTGACTAGCTATAGAAAAGTGAGAACGTGAAACAGGGTAAGGACAACCAGCAGCCAAGGAAGACGAGGGAAGCGTTCCGTGTGAAGTACTCTGCACAATGCCTGGCACGCAATAAGTGCGATAAATAGTAGCCCCTTTTATTCTCAGAATGATTAGCATGCAAGAATGAGGTACTCAGATGCAGACAAAAAAGAAAATCAGCCTCTCGACTCCCCAGCAGACCCCTGTCCTTGGAAGCCTCAGTACACCACAGCAACAAATCAAGGACCCTCACTGGGTGGACACAGCCTCAGGCGCTTTTGAAGCTGACACACAAATCCTGCAAATCGCGCCAGCCTCATATGGTAGGGCTGAGAAGAGACAGGCCAGCTGCTGTTGGGAGGCTGGAGCTCCACCTCTCCATGAAAGAAGAAGGTTCCTGGGGCCTGAGCCATGCTTCAAATCCACTGATCACATCAAACACACGCTGCTGAGGAGGGGAGGGAGCAGCGAGGTGTTCAGAAGGTGGAGGGCAAGGTCAGCTGAGGGGGACCCTTCACACAGGTGCTGGGGAACCAGTGATGCTTCAGGTCCTTAGGTGGCGGAGAAACACACAAGCCTTTGCGAACACACTTACCGTGCAGTCCTTGAGGCCACCTCCTGTTTCTCAGTCCTAATTGGCATGTTTTCCCATCTCCTCAGAAACAGCCGCAGGAGATGGCATTACATAATAAAAGTGTGGTCTTCGGGGTGGGACAATCTGGGTCTGCATCCTGCCTCTATCACTCACCAGCTGGCTTCGTGGGCCAGTCATTTAGCCCAAGGAGCTACCCACTCCTATGTAAGGATTAAATGAGATAACCCTATAACACCTTATATGTAACATGTCTCACAAGCAAAGTGCTTACCACGGTACCTGGTACAAGGTAACTACTCAGAGTTGTGGCTCTTGTTAGTGACCCATTTTATGAAGGAGCACACTGAGACCCAGAGAGGACTCTGACCTTACCATCAAACCATGGGGTCTTTTTCCCCCCTCTACCACACCATCTCCAACTGATCTATTTCTCAAACAATCTCAAAAATCCCCTAAGGATGAATCTGGAGTTTGGTCCCTGTATCAATAGCGATTAGCACACAGTATGAATTCGGTGGTTGAAGAGCGTGATCAGGTCACAGGCTCAGCTGCTCAGAGTCTGGTGGTACTACAGCAGCCATCTGTCCTAGTTTGAGCACTGAAAGTCCCACATCCTGGGACACCAGTCAGAGCTGGGCAAAACAGGACAGCTGGGAACCCTGCCGGTAGCAGGCCTGAGTGAAGGAGGAAAAAGCCGTCCCTCCTCTGTTTGGGCCCGAGAAGCAATCCCAGGCACTGGTTAGGAGCAAGGGCCTGGAGCCAGTCAGTTTTACGTCCTGCCTCCATTGCTCACCAGCTCAGGGACCTTGGGAAGGATGACTGAGCCTCTCCATGCCTGTTTCCTCCCCTGTAAAAGGGGGGCTAACAGATTAGCTGACCTCTGGGGCAGGCTTTCTCACCTGCAACACTTCTGACATTCTGGACCAGATCGTTCTTTGCTGTGGGGGCCGTCCTGAGCATGATGCGATGTTTAACAGCATCCTTGACCTCTACTCACTGGACGTCCATAGCACATAGCCACCCCTGCCCCCAAGTTGTGACAATCAAAGATGTCTCCAGACATTACCAAATGTCCCCTGGGCAGCAAAACTGTCCCTGGTTGACAACCACTGGTCTAGTAAGTGTTGTGAGGATACATGAGGTGAGGTATGCATCAGAGAGTCTGTTTCTACACAAACAAATACACGGAAGCCCTGGCAATAAAGCAGGAAGATGGCAAGCCAAGAGATGAGCAGGTAGGACCCTGGATGGGCCAGAGGCAGCGCAGCCAAGCCACTGCTGGGTGCGACAAACAGCAAACGGAACCCGGCCTGGCCAGCAGCCCTCCCATGGGAGCCTGGACTTCGAGTTAGCCCCACGTGCAAAAGTGGAGAGGATTGCTCCTTGGTTGCTGGCACAGCACCATCACAGAGAGCAAATCCTCTTCTGTTGGATATATTCCTTCTCTCTCGGATGTGTATGTATCTCTGTGAAGTGAATTTCTTCATCAAACACTGACTGCTGGCTGTGCGCCAGGCAAACAGAAGTGAAAAAAAGAGACAAGAGGACCTGCCCTCATGGAGCTCTGAACATATTGTGATGGTTGACGTGCAGTGCACTTTTAACCAGGAGAAATCGTGTCGTGCAGAACTGACTCTGTCCCTGACGTTTTTCCCCTCAGCACTCTGCTTTTAAGATCCGTCCGTGCCCCTGCACGTACATCAGATCTAGTCTTCCAACGGTCGCGCAGCAGTGTTCTAAGACGGACTTCATTTGCCTTTGTGCCAGAGCTCTCTCCAGAATTTCTGTACCTGTAGACACTCCAAGGACTTGCCTTAAGGGGCCAAACCCCACTGAACTCACTAACATTGTGTAGACTTGAGAGGCTCTGCCAAAAGCTGCCACGAACCAAAAGCATCATGCCCCACGATCAGTGAATACCCTTGACCACTTTGCCCGAAGCGAACCTTGATTGCTAAGTACATCACAAAATCAGAGCCCCTGAATGCTGCAGTAGAGGCCAGCCCAATCTCCTGGCTTTACAAAGGGAAAAATGAAACTGAGGCTCAGAGACATGCAAGAAATGGCCAAGATTTTAGGCAGAGCCAGGTTTAGAAATTCCTGTCTACTGGCATCTTGTTCCTCTACAAAGCCCTCTCTGAGAGATCAGAAATTCACCCGTGATTTACAGGAGTTGGTTCACTTTACAGATTTTCCTCCATCTCTCCCGCCCACCACCACCTTCCCTATCTCATATTCCCCCCACAACCCCACCCTGCTTTTAAATTCTTGCTGGAACCATCCATTTTGCGACCAAGTGTTGACTTCAAATGATATATGAGACGATTGACATTTCAAATATTCCAGGCAGGATAGAGAATTCTGATCACAGCCCAGCCTGAAACATCCCCACATCTCCTCCTTACTCCTTCTGGGCAGTAACTGTCCCCCTACCAGCCCACCCCCTCCCCACCACCCCAACATTAATTTCCCCTGATTCATTTTTCATGCCTTTGAATTCTGCCTTTTCAAAGCAGAATATGTTTCTGTAGCTGTTTCTCATACCTCCCTTCCCCTCATGAATATTTCAAACGCAATAGTGATATGATCGCTCAACCTTAGAGGCACACCAACTTTATCTTATTTATCTTACCGAGCTGCTTCCGATCCCGGGATTAAGTCCAAAACATCCTTTGAGAGTTTGTTTGGGTTGTTTTCCCCCAGGCTGCTGCTGCTGCTGTTTATGTAAATTTTAAGGAGAAGAAGCCTGCCCCCTACCCCAGCCCCCACCCTGGGCACAGGCCCCGGGGCCCCAGATACCCTTCCTGTCCGTGCCCATCCTCCTCCTTGATCTCTTCTCAAGCCAAATGGCAAGTTTCCTAATGGGTCCCTGTAGTGGCATAAATCTCCCCTAACCTCCAGCCCAATGGTCCCTTGCAAGCAGGAAACTAACTCTCCATGTGACCTTGATTAGGTCATTTTGCGGTTGTGGGACCAAGTTTCCCTGTCTACAAACAAGGGATTGGACACGTGATCCTACAGTCTTCTCAGCTCTAAAGCTGCGTGAGATGTAGTGGAACAAAGAGCACAGGATTCAGAATCAGGCAGTGCCTGCTTCAAATCTAAGTTCTACTACTAAACTAGCTGGTGACCCTTAACTAACTGTGCCTATCACTAAACAAGCATGTGACCCTTAACTGTGTCAACCACTAACTAGCAGTAGGACAACTGTGTCTGCCTCTAGTAGAATGACTCTTACTTAGTGGTGTCTACCACTAACGAGTTAGATGACCCTTAATCCACCGTGTCTACCACTAACTGGCTGTGTGGCCACGACGTTGGCTACAGAAGCTCTTGGAGCTTCAGTTTCCTTCCTTGTAAAACACATTTGGTTACAATAGCTGCCCCTTGGGGTTGCAATGGAGTGATGGGCTGTCCCATTCAGTGTGTCTGGGACTGAGGAGGGTCCAGGGGCACAGAACGTTCTGTGCTAACACTGGGAAAGTCCTGGACCAGACAGGACTCGTTGGTAGGTTACAGTAAGAATTAGAAGTGAATCAGGTGACACGGAGACAACTGGGTACATGGATATAAATTAGAATATACCATTAATTATTGCTAATGGTTGTGGAGGAATTACTTTCACGTCTGATTTTTTCAAGAATTTTTACATTTCTCTTTTCTTTTCTTTTTTTTTTTTTTTTTTTTTTTTTTTTGAGAGACAGAGAGAGAGCACATGCACTCAAGGCGGGGCCGGGCAGAGGGAGAAGCAGACTCCCCACTGAGCAGGGAGCCCAACATGGGGCTCAATCCCAGGACCCTGGGATCACAACCCAAGCCAAAGGCAGACGCTTAAATGCTTAACCAACTGAGCCACCTAGATGCTCCCAAGATTTTTTACATTTCTTTTTATCAAAGCAATACAAACACATGAGAAACAAGACCCGAAATAAAAAGCAAAGCTCTCCTGCCAGGGCTCTGCTCCCAGGCCAGCCCCTCTCCCCAAAGGCAAGCGCTTGCAGCCCTTTTAGCTTCTGATCTTTCAGAGCTGAGCCTGCCACCCTCACACTCCATCTGCACCCCTGTCCTTGGTACTTCTGGCCTTAAGGATCAGCTACTCCAGGCACGGTGGTATCCTATGTGTAACGCTTCTATGGCAGGGGCACTGAGGACCAGAATGGGAAGTGGGAGCAGACCCTGGAGAAATCTCCGGGGATCTCTGGGGCAGGCATTAACTCTTTAGGTGCAGGTCATGGAGAGGCAGGAGGCATGGGCGGCAGGAGTAGCAGCTATTTACCGTAGGGTATTTCTACACTGGTGAACATTGGGGAGCAGCAGCTCTGCTTGTGAGGGGTTCACTGACTTCAGAGGTGAGGACATCTTCCAAGAAGAGAGACTGGGACAACACAAGCCGGACATGGCCCTCGGGGCAGAGCTACAGCCAAGCCACCCGGGACACATGCTTTGCGTCTGGGTCTCCCTGGCAACACCGTCTCCAGATCACAGTCAGTTGTTCCAGCTCAGGGAAAGGCCACTTGGAATGGGAGAGTATGAGCTCCGCAAAGTAGACGTAGTCATCTTCAAGGAACTGTCACCTCCTGGAGAAGTCCAGGTGGCAGAGCTGTCCAAGTCATGCCCTAGACAGGAAGAAGGCCTGGTACAGACCGTCAGTCCTCATTCGCATCACTGGACAGGTGAGTGGCCAGTTCACATTCCCAGCAGCTGACGTGTCCTGATGAGCACTGAGGAAGCGGTCACCCCCCAGAATCCAGAGCTGCGACTGAGAAAAGAGTCAAGCAGTCCCGGAGAGAAGCAGTCTCCCCAGGTGGGTCTTGAAGGGGGCAAAGAGAAGAGGGGACATTCCACACCCCTATGGTGCCACCTGATCAAACCAAAAGCCCATCCCAGAAAAGCCTGGAGTGTTGCAGAAGGACCCGTAGATTGGGAGGCCAGAGAAACAACTCTAGCCTTTATTCTGCTTCTGTTTTCTAAAGCTCGAGCACTTAAGGTTCTTTGGCTGCAAGCAAGAGAAGTAAAATCAAACAAAAATTTAAAAGTGGGAACTCACAGCATCAAAGAAATAAACAGAGTACCCAGACCTAAGGAGGTTCTAGGATCTCCCTGCCGGGAACACCTGGACCGGCTCTCCACAGCAGTGGTTCTCAGCCCTAGCTGCAAGCAAGAATCAACTGAAGAGCCTCTTAGAAACCACTGATGCTGGGACCTCCCCTTCAGAAGTTGGAGTTTAACTGGTGTGGGTTAGACTGTCTCACCCCAAAGATGCCCCAGTGATTCTCACGTGAAGTTAAAACTGAGAACCACCCTTCTAGGGATGCTACTCCAAGTGTGGGCCACAAACCAGCAGTGCCAGAGTCACCGTCACCAGGGAGCTCGTTAGCAGTGCAGACTCTCAGAGCCACCTGGACCTTCTGAATCCAAAGGTGCACTTTCACAGGTTCCTCAGCCAAGTTGTAAGCAAATTAAAGATTGAGAAGTACATGACTGGAGTGTCACGGAATGACCACTGAACATCCCGGAGAAGTTTCCTTGAGAGCAAAATCCCCAGAAGACAAGCATGTGATTGGCCGTGCCCTGGTCGCACTGTGACAGAGGTAGGGGAGCCAGCAACGATGCTTGGAGCCTCACCAGACCCACAGGCAGGAGAAGGGCTGCCCCTTAAAGGAGAGGATGCAGGGCACAGAAAGACTCCACAGGTCCAGCACAGCAACCCTGGACAAGTTCAGAGGTGGTGATGCCAGTTACCACTTATTAAGTGCTTACTGGATGCCAGGCACTGTGCCAAGGGCTCAACCAAGTTCATGTATGCTCCCTATAATCCACAGGACAGATGTCACCACTACTACTACTACTACTACTACTACTACTATTTCGTAAAGGAGGAAGGTAAGGTTTAGGGCAATAGTTCTCTACCTTGAGCATGCTCCAGAGTCCCCTGGAGGGTTTCTTAAAGCTCAGATTTCTGGGTCTGACCCTCAGAGACTCTGACTCAGTGCGTCTAGGACAATGCCAGAGAACCTGTATTTCTAACAAGCTCCCAGGTGACGCTGATGCTGCTAGTCCAGTCACACAATTCGGAAGCCAGGCATTAGCCCTGCAAGCCAGGGGAAATACAGTAAAAATCAAGTGAGTGACTTTTCAAAAAGCGCTAATGCCCTCCTAAAAAATAATGTCCAGTATTAGGCAAGTCCCCATTTTCACAAAGAGAAACCACCCAACTCCATTTAGAGAGCTGCTTTTCCCAGGAAATACAAGCATCTGGCACTTTGCGGAGAGGGCACCTTGGAGGGAAGTGGACCTGCTTAGAGATGTCATTAATGGGAATTGTCTGGAATTGGGAGAGTCGTTTCCCTCAGCCACACAACCAGCTGGGAGGGTGACAATTTCCTTAGGAGGAGGAGACTGGAAAACGTTAATACCAGAGCCCTGGCTTTTATTTGCAATGTGTAGCAATGCTCTTGCTCAAGTTACATCTTCAGCAAACTGCACGATGCAGCTAACCGTTGGATGGAGTTACCCTCAGCCAGTCACGTCCATCTTGCTAAAAAAAAAAAAGAATAACACTCGCAGAAGCCAGAATGCCCAGGTTCAAATCTAAGACCCAGCATTTACTGGCTATGGTAATTAGGCAAGTTGCTTAACCTCATCTACCCTCACCTGTAAATGGAGGAATCATTATGATTTCTAACCAATAGATTCCTGGAAGGAATACATGAGATAATGTGTAAAATTCTTTGTAAAAGAGCTGGAATATTACATGTTCCCAATAAGCCTATTCAACTATTACTATTGGTGGAAGTGCTACTGGTGTTAAAATATTGTTGTCAATACCTGAACTAGCTGGATCTCTATCAGTAACTGCAGTCATGATTCTAATATTTGACCCTCTCACGCTGCTAGTGGAAATGTAAACAGATTACAGTTTTCCTAGAAAGCCATTTGGCAGTATATATCAGGGGCCTCAACAAATACTCACACTGACCTAGAAAGCCTGCTACTAGGAACTTCCTCTAGGGAAGCAATCGAGTATGCGGACAAAGATGCATGCCCAAGGATGCTACCACATTCCTGCCAATAGTGAAAAATCAAGTATCTACCAACAGGAAAACATTTTTTTGAATTATGCTATGGTCATACAATGGAAACTCCTCAAATTATTAAAAATAACATTCACAACTTTTAATTGGAAATATCTCTGTTATAATGTTATAATTTGGAAAAATATATGTAAAAGTTCATGCAGACTACGAACTCAATTCGTAGTGTGGAAACATGCAGAAAAACAAAAGGAAGGGAATAATCCAAACGTTATCTACGCTGGGTCTCGGGACGGGACTTCTTGTGGTTTTGTCTATTTTTCTAGATTTTCATCAGCACTCATCTTCAGCATCAGAGAGCCTGGGTAGAATCTAGTACAGCACACTGCAGCAAACAAGATGTTTCTGGGCAGGTGCACCACAAGTGACAGGATCCCCTCGTAAATGTGGGTCACGTTAAGAGAGGGGTGTCGTGTTGGAGAGACAGAAGGGAGGTGAAGAGGAACAGGAGCAATGTTTCTCTGCATTCTGGAGAGAGACCAAGAACAATGAGGCAAAAGATAGCAGCGGGAGTGTTGAGCGAGCAAGATCAGAAGGTTCTGGGACGACCCCATTTGAGGTGCCACAAAACTGATCATTAACAGAATTAAAGTGACATAATACACTGACTGGGAAAGGAAACGGGGAAATATCCCATGGAAACACATGGCCTCTTTGAGTTTCCAAATGACAAAACCTCAACTCAAACTGACTCAATTAATTAACTCCGGGTGAAATCTGTCTTCGGGTTCAGCGGTGTATCTGTTCTTAAACAGTGCGGTCAGCTGGCTTTCTCCTCCTGCAGCTCTGCTTTCCTGTGGCTGCACCCTTGGGTGGGCTCTCCCCTCGACGTTTGAAGATGCCCCCCAGCAGCTCCCGGTTTCCCCTGCACCCGCTTTGCAACCCCCACAAAAAGAGAGCACGTCTTTCTGTGGTGATCTCACAGAAGTCCTGCGACTGACACTTGGGGGCCTAACTTACATGCCGGTTCCTGAGCCAGCCACTATAGCTAGGACAAAGGCATTCTCTGATATCCCCAACATGGGTATGAGACACCCCTTTCCCTGGAGTCACCCACACAGACTGAAAATGAAGAAGGGGACATTCCCCAAAAGAAAAGCGGATGCTGGCCTACGAAAAAGGGGTATGAGACTGAACAGCAAAATCAACAAAGAATCCCTATGCAGAGGATTTCCCCCCAGAAAATAAAGTACTCAACTTACCCCCAGATGATATGAGCAGGAAGGACTCAACCATGCCCTTGAGCTAGGGCCATGGTGGCGAGACAGGACTCCTCCCTCCATCCAAGGGACATTTGGCAATGATCTGGGGGAAGGCATGCTACCAGCATCTGGTGGGTAGAGACCACATATGCTGCCAAACACCCTATACTGCAGAAGACTAGCCCCTTAAGACAAAAAATCATCTAGCCCAGAATGCTGATCAATAGTGCTGAGGTCTGGAAAACCTGTACTAGGGTGATTATCTAGTTTACTGTCCAAACCAGAACGCTTCTGAGACAGACAAACCCAAAAAGCATGCATTTCAGGGACTGTCCCAGCAAACCAGGACATATGATCACCCCGCCCTCAATACACCATCCAAATTAGAGGTGAAAGCGCCATCGCTGGAGACTAAGACTTGGAGGCCATATTTCACCCTCCCATTTGGCAGTTACAGGACCACAAAGGTGTACCTCCCATGCAAGACATACTTCTTTACCCCTTCTGCCCTCTCCTAGTCCTCATGCTGCTGACAGTCCCTCACATCTACTTCTACGACGTTGCTAAGGAACACCAGGGTACACACACCAGCCTAGTGGGGTTGCCCAAAGGTCAGCCCAGAGGAGCAGCTTCAAGAAATTATCTCTGGCATGGCGTGCACTGCAGTGAGAGAGGCAGACTGCCTTGCCTGGTAGAAGGAATCCCACCCCAATTAAACTGCGTGAGCCCTGATGGGAAGGAGGCAGAGGAGCAGGGGAGCTGGGAGCCTCGCAAGCTGCTCCCGCCTTTCCCTTTTCATCTTGGAAAAGCCAATTTCAAACTTGCCTTGGGTCATAAAAGAAATTAACTTGATTCTCTCAACCTTGCTCAGAGTGGACACATGTCCTCCACTGGAGCATCTGCTGCTGGTAGATCCAGGGTGAGGAAACTAGCCCCTCGAAATGATTCCAGTTTCAGGACAGGCCAAAATCATTTACCTGAAACCTGAGAGGCAGCTGCCCAGAATTCTCTGGGCTGTAATTTTTGCTGCTAAGTTTCAAAAATGATTCTCTTAGCTAAGGTGAGTCCCAAATCAAAGGTTTACCCAAAGGGGCATGCATGGGTAGGACTGGTCCTTGGCAAACACCTGAATAAAATTCATCTTCAATGTCTGTCCATTCCCTCTTCATATTAATGAGCATGATCACGTTGAGCCCGGTATGTGCCATGCATGGTCCCGAAGGCTTTTACTTCCTGATTGTGACACCTGTTTGTGGCAGACATACCTAAGAACCCTCTTGTACAATCCTCTCCTCTGAGTGTGGGAGAACCTGTGACTTGCTTCTAACCAAGAGAATAGTGCAAAGGTGCCAGGTGTCCCCAATTATGTTTCATTACGTGTGGCTCCAGCTTAGCAGACTAGAGAGAGAGACTCCGTGCTGGCTATGAAGAAGCAAACCACCATGTGGTGAGAGAACCATGTGGCAAGGAATGCAAGCAGACCCTAGGAATGACAGAGGCCCCAGCTGAAAGTCTTGGAGAAATCCAGGACTCAGTCCTGCCACCACAAGAAAATAAGCTCTGCCAATAGCCTAAGTGATCCTGAAATCAGATCTTTCCCCAGTCTGTCCACCGATGAGACCACAACCCCAGCTGCCACCTGGACTGCAGCCTGGGGTGACCCTGAGCAGAGGACGCCGCTAATCTGTGCTCAAACTCCTGACCCACACAAACAAAGATAATAAATATAGGGAGGGGGTGTTATCTTAGGTTGCTAGGTTTGTGCTAATTTTTACACAGCAACAGAAAACTGATACACCATTTTCAGATGAGCAAACCAAGACTCAGAGATCAATGAGAAAGCCACAGCTAGCATACAGGTGATGAAGTCTGAGGCCACCCCTCTCCACCCTGCCATCACACATGTCCAATATAGGAGAGTGGGAAAAGCCATCTACATCAGGGTAGTTAGCCTGCAAACCAAGAGGCTTAATGTTCTGGTCTCAGCCCCGCCTGGTGTTCACTGAACACATCACTGCCCTGCTCTCAGCCTATATTTTGTTATCTATGAAACGGGTACAGAGCACCAAGCCCAGGGAACTTATTATATAATGCCCATGCTCTACTTCCCCAGACCAACGTTCCTATCTGGGCTTCAGACTCTGGGTCTCTCTCTCTTCACTCAAACCCTACTCTGAGCAAATGGTATAATCCATTTATGGAACACCAGCTATGTACCAGGGACTGGGCAGGGCCTAAGGAAATTCAGGAGAATCAGATACTTTCCCTAGGCTCAAAGCCTCATAATCAAGGGGAAGGGGAAAGGGAAATAAATACATCAGCAAACACAACTTGTATGTCAATTGAAACCTCCCCTTTGGTCTAAGTAGGAGATGGTCAAAGCCCATCAAGCATTCTGGCGCAGCCCAAAGCCCACCTCAGTGACTGTGTGAATTACCTGGAGTTTACACTCTCATTTATTGAGCTCCAGGAATCACCCAGGTGCTCCACAGTGTCATCAAGAACCCAAAGGCTTCCTGTCCTGCTCTGCCATCCTCTACATGGGATGAGGTCTCCTCTCATTGTCGCCAGATGGTGGCTGACCCATAAACTTCACATCTCCCACCACACATCTAAGGCAGGAAGGAAGGAGTGGGACTCTCTCTTCTCATTTAAACCTCTTTCTCTCAGGGAGCCCTTTAAAGCAGCCAGAACCCCCCCCCCACCTCATTCATCGGCCAGGACAGGATTACATGTCCATCTAGACCAACCACTAGCAAAGGAGAATGGCCTTCATGAATCATCCCAAAGGCTGAGGACAAGCCCCACATTCCCCAGGTACATTATCATCTGATGCCTGAACAAACACAGGGCTGTGTGAGCAAGGACCAAGGTGTGATGGCTTCTGGATCTGTTCAGTTAATGGTTCTCCTTGACACCCAACAGATGACCAGCTTTGAGGTTTTAAAACATCCCTCTGGCTGCAGCAAGAAGACTGGGATGGACAGGCCGAGAGTAAGCTGGGGACCAGCTAGAAGGCTATCCCACTAGTTTAGCAGAGGTAAGCAGGGATACAGCAGTGGACAACCCAGTAACTATCATGGAAATCCACCGTCTAAACCTGTTCACTGAAAAATAAAACCCTGAAAACCACACAAAACAAATGCATAGCTTATTGGATTATAAGGCAAAATCTTTGCAACCTCCTCTCACTGGCCAAGAATTGCAAATTTGTCAGCCCCACCCCCACTGGAAGGCCCAACTTTCAGAGTCATCCCTTCCTTACATTTCTTTATAGTTTTATTACCCACGTGTGTCTCCAGAGACACCATCATTGAGACTGGCCTAATTTTTTAACTTGATATGTCTTTCTTCTTTTTTTTTTTAAGATTTTATTTATTTGGGGGGGAGTAGAGGGAGGGAGGGAGAGAGAGAGAGACAGCCCAAGCAGACTCCCTGCTGAAAGGGGTGCCCAACACAGGGCTGGATCCCACGACCCTGAGATCATGACCTGAGCTGAAATCAAGAGCTGGACACTTAACTGACTGAGACACCCAGGTGCCCCTCTTTTTTCTTTTTTGAGTAAACTTTATTTTGGAATTCCGAATTTACAGAAGATCTGCAGAGATAGCACAGAGACCTCCCATTTTCCCCTAACCTAGCATCAGTTTCCACAATGTTACCATCTTGCATTATTGTGGCAATCTGTCGAAACCAAGAAGTCAATGCTACTATTAACGAAACCCCAGACTGCATTTGTATTTTACCAGTTTGTTCATTAATTTGTGTTTTTGCTCCAGGATCCCATTCAGGACACCACATTCCATTCTTTCTTTTATCCTTCCACCTTTACTGAAGGATAGTCGACAAATAAAATTGTATATATTAAGGATGTCCAACATGATAATTTAACACATGTATACATCGCAAAATGACAACCACGATTAAGTTAATTAACACATCCATCACCTCTCTTCGTTACTATGTCTGTGTGTGTAATGAGAACACTTGAGAACTACTCTCTGAGCAAATTTCAAGTATACAATACAGCATTATTAACCACACTCACCATGCCGTACCTTACCTCCCCATAACTTAACCATCTTATAACTGGAAGTCTACACCCCTTTGACCAGCATCTCCCCATCTCCCCTACACTCCGGAAACCACCGTTTTACATTCTGTTTCTATGAGTTTGACTTTTTTAGATTCCACATATAAGTGTAGTATGTAAGTAAGCTTTTTTCTTCTTCTTAGAGTCTACTTTATTTGATAAAATTCAAAAACTAAACCAGTTCACATCTTGCCCCATCCACCTCCTTCTCTCCGAAGAAGGCAGCTCCTCAGAGACATATAGGCTGTGGCTCAGGGATCATCCAGCATCTCCAGGTGGATTTGCTTTTCTCTGTCTGGCTTATCTCACTGAGTATAAAGCCCTCCAGCTTCATCCGTGTTGTGCAAATGGCAAGATATCTTTATTTTTATGGCTGAATAATATTCCTCTGTGTGTGTGTGACATTTCTTTATCCTTTCATCCATCAACGGATACTTGGGTTATTTCCATATCTTGGCTATTGTGAATTGACACTGGTTCTGGCAACAAGTTTTCTGGATATGACTCAAAAAGCATAGGCCACAAAACCCCCATTACATGTAGTTATCATGTCTCGTTAGGCTCCTCTGGTCTCTGACAGTTTCTCAGGCCTTCCTTGTTTTTCATGACCTTGGCAGTTTGGGGTAGTACTGGTCAGGAATATTGCAGAATGTCCCTCAATTTCAGCTTCTCACAATTATACTGGAGTTGTGCGTTTTGGAGGAGAATGCCAAAGAGGTGAGGTGCCCTTCTCTTCAGGATGCACCTTTCTGAGTTCCTCTTAATCTACAGATTTCCCCTCTACCCCTTTCTTCACCTAGTAATTGATCCATGGAAGAGCCCAGGGCATCTGGTTTGTAGTTACTCAGTCTGGCCTTCGCTGATCACTCACTTGTGGTACAGTTCAATACATTCCTCTGTCCTGTGATGTCACTGCAGGCTGACATCTGGATCTAGATCCTTAGATGGAGACAAACTCATTAGAAGGTACAGCGCTCACTCAAGAAGGATACAGCGTGTATTAGTTTCCTGGGGCCAACACAACAAAGTACCACAAACTGGGTGGCTTAAAATAATAGAAATTCATTCTCTCACAGTTCTTGAGGGCAGAGGTGTGAAAATAAGGTGTTGGCAGGGCCGTGATCCCTCGGAAGCCTCTACAGGAGGATCCTTCCTTGTCTGCCAGCTTCTGGAAGCCCCAGGCATTCCTTGGCTTATGGTAGCATCACTCCCATCTCTGCCTCATCCTTGCTGGTCTTCCCTGTGTCCGTGCCTGGGTCCAAATTCCTCTCTACTTACAAGAACATGAGTCAAGTTGGATTAAGGGTCCACCCTACTCCTGTACGACCTCATCTTCACTAATGACATCTGCAATGACCCTATTTCCAAATAAGGTCATATTCTGAGTACAGTGGGTTAGAGCCTCAACATACCTTTTGCGGGGACAAAATTCAACCCATAACAGGGTATCCCACAAAACCCAAAGAAGTACAGCAAGCCTTCATGGTAGAAACCAGCAGAGGCCAACACAGCCTGCCTCTGTCTTTCCAGGACTGCCCATCTGTCCTTCCCATGCCCCTGTTTATGACTTTCTTTCCCCACCCACCCCCTTTGCCCACCTCCACTGCTATAGATACCCATGGGCCAGACATGCCTGTGTTGTCATCAATCTTACATCCCCTCTACATTTAAGAACCCACCAGAGATCAGCTCAAAGACTCTAAATTCCAAGCTCTTGGGAGAGAGTCCACATGACCTGGCTTTGATACCGTATTTGCCCCCTGGTACAATAGGCCATGCCCAGTGCCAAAAGAATCCTATGTATAGAGTTCTGCATCTTCCAGCACTCTGGGAAGGGCGAGTTTCTAAAGAAGGAGAAATGGGGGTGGAAAAAAATTATCAGCTGAGAAAATAGTTGGTGGATGAAATGGTGTTCCTGGTAGAATGTACAAGACTGCTATATTCTGACACAGAAAGAAAACTCCCTGGATTCTCAGGACCATCTGAAAGGAATGTGAAAGCAGCTGAATTCTCACAGAAAAGGCAGAATGGAATCAGAAAAACACTGTTTTGTGACATTTGCTTCAATTCTATATCCCTTATCTTGGGGAACATGGTTTATATCATTATATATACTGTCCATGTTCTTCATCCCCCTGGACCAAAGTTCTAGTGTGTACAGTCCAAGCACTCCATTTCTGGAATGCAGTGTCAGGGACACTATCTTAGGAAGCTTGGGCTGTTATAACAATATAGCACAGCCTGGGGGGCTTAAACAACAGACATTTATTTCTCACAAGTCAAAAGGCTGGGAAATCCAAGGTCAAGGTGGCACCACGAGCAAGTTCTGGGAAGAGCTCTCCTGGCTTGAAGACAGCTGTCCTCTCAGTGTCCTCACAGAGCAGAGAGAGAGCATTTCTTCCATGTCTCTTCGTCTAAGAGCATGAACCCCATACATGAAGGCTCAACCCTCAGGATATAATCATCTCCCAAAGACCTCACCTCCCAATACTGTCACACTGAAGACTGAGCCTCAGCC
The DNA here is from genome assembly GCF_023065955.2 of Ursus arctos. Taxonomy (NCBI): domain Eukaryota; kingdom Metazoa; phylum Chordata; class Mammalia; order Carnivora; family Ursidae; genus Ursus; species Ursus arctos. The sequence goes on along the minus strand of NW_026622874.1, from coordinate 78,120,583 downwards.
TTCGAATTTGAGGGGGACACTAACATTCAGTCCCTAGCAGACAGTAAGGGAATGGAAGGCATGATGAGATTCATCTCAGGAAAGGCTGGCGCTAAACTGTCTGCATGATGGATGAAGCGCCATTGGTCCTCTGAGCCTGCTAGCTCCCCACAAGGACTCGTGCATCTGTTTCCTCCCCCAGAAGTGAGTCTAGCCCAGCATTTCATAAACAGCTGTTATCAGGAGCAAAAAGATACAGGAGGAGCTGCGGTGAAGGCTTAGGGAATGCTAGAGAAGCCAAGCAACCCAACCAGCACTTCTCCCTTAGCTTAACTTAAATTCATTCCACTATTTCCCCAGCAGGTGTGATGCATCTTCCAAATCACAGTTGGTCAAAGATTTCCTATGTCAAGGCACAGAGGAACAGGACAGGAAGAAGTCACTGCCAACATATTCTCCACTCCTCTCCACATGCGACAGACAGAATGAGATATTTAGCTATGTGCTCATATGTTACTATGGTGACATAACTTATTTACCCCTCATGCCAACTTTGTGTTATCCCCATTTTAATGATGAGAAAACAGAGGAACAGAAACTTTAAGTATGATGCCTAAGACTGCTCAATTGGTAAATGATGTATCTATTTGACTCCAAATTCCTTGTGCTTCTACATCAAGCCAAGCTGTCTACTGGACAACACTGGTTAGAGGAGACAGCAGGAAAATGGCAGATGCTGCCAACAGATGTCTCAGAAATAGTTTGTTGTAATTTTCACTGTGAACATCTCAGACGTAAGAATAAATGCAGTTGGCTGCATAATGATTTGCAATAGTCAGGATTTTCTCTGATGCAAATAAAACTCGAATCAAACTTGCCTAAACAAAGTACATATGGCTTCTTAACTTATACCTAGGGGTAGATTCAGGCATGGCTAGATCCAGGAGTTAAGATGAGTTCTGATGATGCAGACAGGAATCTGTACTTGACGTCTGAGCTCATTTTCCCTTTGTGAGGGCTTCATTCTCAGATAGCTCCTCCCATATGCCAATTCTCCTCAACAACTTTCAGCTTGTACTCAACCAACTTTGCAACTCCAGCGGACAGACACTTGGCTTGGGTCACACCAACTGATCCAAACCCAAGTCAATCACTGTGGTTAGGATGCTGGGTAAGTTGATGGTCCAGAACTGGATCCCACACCCACCCCTAAAAAGGTGGGTAAGAAAAAGTCCCTAACAAACCACATAGCCCAGACATATGGAAAGAGAAGGGTGACATTCATAGTTACCAACCAGCACGTCACAGGGACCCACCAGTCAGAGTGGACACTGGCTGTAAATAACCTATATGCCTGTGCGTGCTGCCTAAGTATGAACCCTGAGGACCAGTGATTGTGGGAAGTAAATATTTCCTACTGGGGGAGCAGCAGATGAATGCAGAACAAGCAAAAAGTACAGACGTCCTCTACTGAGCTACTTGGTGTGCCCTTCCCCCCACCCCATTTGCATGGCAAACTTCTGTTCACCCTCAAGAGCCAGTCAAAGAATCCTACCCTCCATAAACTTTTCTCTCTCTACCTCACCCTGCTCCACACGGTGCATTCCCTCACTGGGCCCACTTCTGGGCCTTATTTGCTACCTCTACCATACCACCTTTTCCACACTCCCTCAAGTTTTGCTTTACACATCCCTGAGTTCCTAGAGCTGGGCCTGCCTTGCTCATCACTTCTCTAGCATCTGGCACTGGGTCTTTCACATGGAAAATGTTCAGTGAATATACGATGAATGAATTAATGAATAAACATCTAAGTTACCCCATGGAACCACAGGGTAAAAAGAGAGGGAGGAGAATCATAGGAAGGAAAAAGCTTTCCTAGAAAAAAAAATGGTGGAGCAAGTAAGACAAATCAAAAGCAGCATCCAATACAAAAATAAGGTTCAAAAAGATGAAGGGGTTTCCCTAATTTTATAAACCTAGTAAATGGTGAGGTTGACCTTTCCCAAACATCCTATAGTGGAAGGAGGAAGGAGATTTCTGTAAAAATGTCAGGTTAATGACAAAATATTCATCTTCTGGAGTTAACCCCTGGAAGGAAACAGGAACATGTAGGGAGGGTGGTTGGTATATTCATCAGTATGTTCGTGTTACCCAGTAGAAAGCAGAGAACCCAAGGCCCCATCAGCAAAGAGAAGACCCTGGGGACACAAACGGCTAGGAGGGCCTGGGCATTCCCAAAGCAAATCCTCATAGGACTGTTTGCTGTTGTGTTGTTTTTTTAATTTGAGTGAGGGAGAGAGGGAGATAGATCATGAGCAGGGGGCAGAGGGACTGGGAGAAGCAGGGTCTCCGCTGAGCAGGGAGCCCGATGCGGAACTTGATCCCAGGACTCTGGGATCATGACCTGAGCTGAAAGCAGATGCTTAACTGACTGAGCCACCCAGGCACCCAACCCTCATATGTCCTGATGCCTCAAAGACGAACACACCAGGCTCATGTTATCTAACTTCAGCAAGCAAGAAAGGACTAGTCCGATAATATCAGCCCTAATCGCCTTGATCCCTTATGGCTGTCATTTTAGAGAATTAATATGCCACCCATGATTAATACTGCAACGCAGACACACAGCAAACTCTCACAAGTAATCCCAAAGCATAAATGCTGGGAAAACCCAAATTTGTAACAAATTTCATACATATTTTAGGTATTTGCTGAATTTGGTCCTTGGTAAAGCATGCGGCCACCCTCATCACAGAAATCAGCTTCCTCCCTGGGCCTAAAATTAGAAGCCACAACTGCCAGCTATGGGCATGGGGCTCACTACCTGCTGAGATCCCCCTCTTCTTCATCTTCTGTAGGAACATTTCAAGTTCTCACCAGCTCTCCTGACAGCTGCTCTGAAGGGAGGACAACACGCAGTAAGAGGGGCAAGTCAGCAGAGATGGAAGAGCCAAGCAGCTGAGGAAGGATCCTGAAGACAGTGGAGCCAGCTGCTCACCAGAATACCTCCTGCTAGCAGGTCTAGAGTCGAAACTCAGACACCCACAGAGAAGAACGTGATTTGGCAAAATTAGAGACAAGATCTAATGCCAGATTCTGAATTTTTACAGGGATCATAACACTTTACTTAAATGATTCATCTGGATCATCAACACACCCAAATTTCCAGTCACTCAGAAGAAGGACTGAAATAAAAAATAAGGACATTAGCACTGAGAAAAAGTTATGAAGAAAGAGTACTGCATGCTATGAGTATATTATGGTAGATCCAAATGGTTGGGGAGGGAGGGAGGATCCAGGTAGGTTTCCCTAAGGTCATGACTTTTAATTAAGAGTAGAAAGACAATAAGGAGTTACCCATGTAAAAAGTGAGAGAAAGCTTTCATTTAGAGATAACAATATGTGCAAAGGCCCTGGGGTGAGAAGGAGTGTCATGTGTTAGAGGACACTGGATGTTGAAAAAGATGGGAAGAATGTGGTAAGAGAGATAAGCTGGAGAGGCAATCAGGAGCTAGTTCACAGGATTGGGGAGACTCAGGTAAGTATTTTATAAGTTCACAGAAACTCATCAATTCTTCACAAGATGCTAATATGTATTTGTCGAGTTCTTGGTTTTATGTGTTTGGGATTTTTTTTGTCCATCTTACCCACTAGAACATAAGTTCCAAGAAGTCAAAGACCTTTGGTTCATAGCTCTATCACTAACACCTAGAACAATACCTAGAACTTTGGAATATTCTCCTGCTCACCACCACACCCATCACCCATGACCTCTCCCTCACTGGGAAGCTAAACAAAAGATGGTCTCTGCCTACAGTGACTATTATCAGGGTCCCCAAGATCACATTCAGGCCTGACAATTTGCTAGAAGGACTCACAGAACTCACAAAAAGTCATCATACAATGGTTATGGCTTATTACAACTGAAGAGATACAGATTGAAATAGCAAAGGGAAAGAGTGCATAGGGCAGATCAACATGGCAAAATAACCATTTTCTACCATCTTTCCTCCAAAGAACACCAATTCAGAAAATCATCCATGAGTGAGACAGCCTTTGTGGAAGTCCAGCTTTCCAGGGAGAAGTTCTAGCACAACACTAGAGGGGAAAAAAGTCTGAGATTGGATGTGTTGAAGAAGGTAAAAGGAACAATTTCACTTTATTCACATCACCCCTCCTACGGGGCAGCACAGCTCAGTGTCAGGGGGAATCTTCTTGGCCCGTGATTCCTCCCACAGGGGAAGTGAAAGCATATGAGTGCCCAGCTTCCTAAGCTGTGCAGGAGACTGCCAAAGAGTATCGCATCGTGTATTTGAAAGCCACTAGGTGAATAAACCTAAAAGTTTATATCCCCCTCCCAAATTTTTATAATAAAAATGGACAGAGGCACTGAACAGACATTTTTCCAAAGCAGACATACAAAAATGGCCAACAGGTACGTGAAAAGGTGCTCAACAGCACTAACCAACAGAGTAAGATATCACATCACACCTGTTAGCATGACTATCAACAAAAAGACAAGAGATAACAAAGCGATGGTGCAGATGTGGAGAAAAGCAACCTTTGTGCACTGTTGGTGGGAACGTAAATTGGTACAGCCATTCTAGAAAACAGTACAGAGGTTCCTCAAAAATTTTAAAGTAAAGTTATTATATGATCTGGCAATCCCACTTCTGGGTATCTGGGTACTTATCTGAAGAAAATGAAATCAGGGTATTTCACACAGATACCCACACTCCCATGTCCACTGCAGCATTATTAACAAGAGGCAAGGCATGGAAACAACCTAAATGCCCTTTGATGGACAATTAGATTCCACGAATATAATGAATTCAGCCATTAAAAAGTAGGAAATCCCGCCGTTTGCAATAACCTCAAAGGACACTGAGGGCACTATGTTAAGTGAAATAAGTCAGAGAAAGACAAATACTGTATGATCCCACTCATATGTGGAGTCTAAAAAAAAAGCCAACGTCCTAGAAACAAAGAGGAGAAATGGTGGTTGTCAGAGGCTGGGGAAGTGAGGTCATGTGGGTCAAAGAATACATACTTTCAGTTATAAGACAAGCAGGTTCTGGAGATCTAATACAGTATGGGAACTACAGTTAACAATACTGTATTGTATACTTGAAAGTTCTTAAATGTTCTCACAAGAGCAAAGGTAATGTGAGAGGTGACGGAAGTGCTAACTAAACTTACCGTGGTGATCATTCACAATACTCATGCGTGATATCACCACACTGTACACCTTACACATACCCAAAGTTATATGTCAATTATATCTCAAAAAAGCTAGAGAAAATGTTTAGAAACTTTTATAATTTTTTAATTTAAAAAAATAAAAGTGCATAGAACTGGGTCCAGGAGAGACCAGGTACAAGCTTCCCATTGTCCTCTCCCAGTGAGTCTTACAGATAACACCTACGTCTCCAAGCAAGGATGTGTGACAACACCTATAAAGTGTTGACAACCAAAGAAGCTCACCCAAGCCTTGGTGGTCAGAGTTTATACTAAGCGTCGGTCACACAGGCATGGAGCATCCTCATGGATGGTCTTAGTTACTCAGCCCCTTCAGAGGGCAAATAGATACCACCATGGGGCCCCAAGCCTGACACATTCACCATAAGTCACATTGCTAGCACAGATTATCTGGCATGTCCCAAAGACCCAGGTAAACAGAGACACTCTCATCAGGCAGTACATTCCAAGGATTGTGATAATCCAAGGATTATCTCCAGCAGCCAGTCAAGGGCCAAACCTTTCTTTGGAACATGCAGGATTTGAACACCCCAGACCTGGGGTGCACAAATGAGGAAGACGCTACACTCTTCAGTTTCCGGGCAGCAGAGCACACAACTGGAAAGCAGGTCAAAAGAAGACACATTCAGGTAGAACCCTCCCTACAGAGGACCTACTTCATGGGCACCAGAGACATTACCCCTTTTCAGGGGCACTTGGGGGCAGGTGTCTCTCAGCAGGCCAGCGGGGTAGCCCTCCTGCCCCATACCCACACCCTGCTCTGACAAGCCCATGAAAGGTCAGGTTTCGGGGAGACAAATGCAGGGATGGAAATCTGTGTGCAGGAGGTTTACTGGGGAGCAGTAACTGTAAGGAAGGAGGAAAGTCACACCGGGTAGAGGGAGGAGTGAAACTGTGGAACAGTTGCTACAGACATCTGAGGCAATCCCACAGGGAGTCTTGAAACCGGGGCACCCCCTTCAGAGGTATCCCAAATCGAGGCATGGGACATGACCTTTGTAACCCTCAAGAATCAGTCCCTGGCTCAAGATGTCTTTGGGAGGACAAAGGACTCCCAAAAACTATGTATAGTTCGGCAGAGGCACAACTGAACCCTGAGATGTCAGCGGCCAACTCTCCAGCAGCTGGGGCAAGAGGGCCGCCGTGGTCCGGCACAGGGCTGGTGCAGCACCCAGCAGAAAGCCCTACACCAAAGTGGGAAGAGAAAAATGCGAGAAATCTTCAACTGATTAAGGCTTAAAATTCAGGCTGCCTTGAGAATCCTGAATTGACTTTTTATCCAAGAACTCTAGGTTTGGGTTTAACGTGACTTGCCAAGACTGTGTGTATGAGCCCTGGAGTCAAAGGGGGCTTATGCAGGACTGGGATAAAGAAGGAAAGTACAGGGTAAAGAAGTTTAGGATAAAGGAAAAAACACATCAGACCTTGTGGAATGGGGAAACAGTAAACATGTGGGAGTTTGTTTTTCCCTGAGCGTAGGATCTCCATGGCACAGCGAAAAGCCCCAAAGATGTAACACATACACATCATTCCATCTCTCGGGCTGATGAAGAAGCCGGGACGGAGCACGATGGTCAGAGCATCTCTGGATGGTCACCGAGCTCCACCAACCTGATCTCCTTGAAGAAGGTGATGCTCCCTCCAAGGTAAATAAGAAAATGTTCCTTTTGAACTGAAGATGCAGTATTGTAAATGCCCATCCTCTGTACTCAGGGGCTCCGCGTCTAAGCATCCGTCCCACAGATGAACACACATCTGTACACAAGGTACGCTTACAGGCACAAGTCGCAGTGGAAGGCAACGGCAAACATCCCGAATGTTCACCATAAGGGAACCGGTTAATTGATACGCATCCCATGCTGGAATACTACACAGCCATTAAGAAGAATGAGGCACCTCCCCATGTACGGATGTGCAACAAATACATACTGTTTTGTGAAAAAATGAAGACACAGAATAATGTGTACAGTGTGCTGTTGTCTACATTTTTTAAAAAACTGGAAGGAGACTATATATACATGTATTCTTCTATATAAAGAGAGTATCTCCTGGTAAGTTTCAAGAGTAGCCACCACCACCTGTTAAGTTTGGGGAAGGGGAACCAGTGGTTAGGATGGGAAAGGAGACTTCCTTTTCACTGTACACTTCTTTTGTACTCTTTCAACTTTTTTTGCCATATGCACACATTCCCTATTTAAAGAAGAATTTTTTTTAACTGGAAACAATGAAAAATCTTATAGGCATGCAAACTAAATTAATTAGCCATTCCTATAGCTCCAACATGCATTTAAATGTGCGAGCATCCTGGCCTTCCAAGATTGATTGGCTGTAAATTGAGAACCTCAGCAATTTCTTTTCACCAGGACAGATGCTGACATTGTTCCTGTGATTTCACAGATGTTTGCCTTCCAGCATCTTTAAAATCGGGTTTCTCTGTCAATTTGGAAATCCCAAATTTCTCATATCAAATTGATATGACAGGAAAATTCAAAACCGTTATCACATTTTGAAAGAGTTTATAGTTGGCAACTAGCAATGGGAAGGGCAGGATGTTTAAGGAGCAGCCATGACATCTCCTCCTTAAGCCTTCCTGTCACAGCATGCCTCAGTTTACCTGACCAGGCTAGCTGAAGGGGAAGTTTGCATCAGTGTATCGACATGGGCGTTGGCATCTGGGCAGCAGCAGGTTCTAATCTTGGCTCCACCCCTCTCTAACTGTAATACTTTGAACCAGTAATTAATTTGGCCTCTTTCTTCTCATCTGTAAAATGGGAATTATCACCTACCTTGCAGTGTGGTTCTGCAATTAAGTGGTACAACAAAAGGAAAATGCTCGGCACCTGCCGAGCACTCTGGAGATGGTTTCTCCCTTCCCGCCTCCTTGACCACTTCCCCAAGCGTCTTTTCCTCCCTCTCCATGTCCATTTTTTGCTTTAAGACAGGGACTCTCATGGAATCCCTGGCTTTACCCACTGGTTAGACATTAGATGGAAACATTCCCCAATCCAGAATGCGACTTATGTCTCCATCCCCTTAGGACTCTGCTCTCCCTAAATGAAAGGAGGGAACACCAGCCACTAATAAAAGCCAAATCTCTGCTAATTATACATCTTAGCTAATAACGTCCAACATACATTGAACATTGACTGTATCAGGCTCCTGATAAGCATCTCACCTGCATCATGTCATAAAAGCCTCTCAACAATAAAAAGGCACGATTATTATTCTCATTTTATAGATGTAAAAACTGAGCACCAGAGGTGCTGTTAATACCTTTTTGAACATCTGAGTGGCAGATCTGAGAATCAAATGAACCTGAACCCCAACTACAGACACATCTTAAGGTCAAGCTGGGTCTCCCCACTTTGTTATTACTAATAAGGGACCATGCTCCCTTGATGAGTATGAGGCACTGATTAACTCTGCTCCCATGTTTGAATGCAATTATCCAGGGAGCGGCACCTGTAACTTGTGCAGCCATGGACGATGCAAGGCAACTCAACTCACGTCTTAGAGTCTTAATTTCCTCATTTGTTAAATGAGGATACCAAGGATGACAGAGGGGTCTTCAGGGAGATTTTTAGAAAAGAAAGTGCTATGGACTGCATGTTTGTGTCCCTTCACATTCATATGTTGAAGTCCTAATTCCCAGTGTTGGTATCTAGAGGTGGGGTGTTTGGGAGGTAACTAAGTTTAAATGAGGTCATGAGGATGGGGCCCCCATAATGGAGTTAGTGCCCTTATGAGAAGAGGAAGAGATGAGAGCACCCTCCTTCTCTGCCATGTGAGGACATAACAAGAAGGCCATCTGCAAGCCTGGAAGACGGTCCTCACCAGACATGTAACCTGCCGGCACCTGGATCTTAGACTCTACAACTGTGAGAACTACACATCTGCTGTTTAAGCCATCCAGGCTATGGTATTTCGTTCTAGCAGCCCAAACTGACTAAGATAGTGATAGATGGCTGGCCCTTCCCCCAACATTTCTCCTTTCCAATGCCCACCTGGAGGAAGACAATCAGGAAAGTGAAGGAAAGCAGGCCTCACAGACATGGGCATTCCTGTGCTGAATGCACCCACTACTGCTATTAGAAAGACAGCGAAGTCAAAGGAATTACATCCCTGAGAACATACAACAACTTGGGAAAACTCACTAAGGGATATTAGGGAGACACACACACACGCACACATACATGCACACATAAAATGAGAAAAGAGTTTTTTTGCTTGACTGAGTAATTTAGAGAACATTTAAGAGAACGTGAGCATGAAATCTCATAGCATGATTTTGTAGCCTGAGAGGTAATAACTGCCATTATAAAGCTGATGTTTACTGACTGGGTCATTTATGTCAAGCACTGGATCCTAGGCATATTCTGTGCATTATATCATTTAATCCTCAAAATACTACCACTACCCTTTTGCAGATAAGGAAAGTGCCTCTAGGAGAGGCTGAGTCACTCACCCAGTCACAAAGCTTCTAGTAAGTGGTGGAGGCAGGATTCGATCCCAGGTAATCTGATTTGAGATCCCATGCTCTACTGTAATTAATAGCAAATCCCAGTGGAAATTTCATCAGAATAAAATGCCTGCCCAGCCCAGCCAACCTTTCATTTATAATACCTCTGGGCCCTTTAGAGAAGAAAAACCAACCTAAAGAAGGAAGAGCTTGAGATGCCAGTTTTATCAAGGTCCCATGTGTAAAAGGATGGATGGTTCTGGCTGCCTAAAGAAGAAAACCAACAACAGTCATTTTCCAGGGGGAGACAAGATCCTCAGTCTCCCAGAAAGGATGAGTGGGTGTGGCCTGAGCTGATGGTGAACTCCAACTGTAATTAGACTGGGAAGTGAAGGCTGTCTTCAAAACGAATAAATGGAGATTTTGAAGCACTTAAAAAACTGTGTCCAGAGCAAGGGGCACCGATGCGGGAGGTCAAGGAGTCTGGCCTTACATGACAAACAAAAGGAAAACAGGAGGTAAGCAAGCGGTTGCTCCTGGAGGAAGCAGCTGTCTATTTTACTCTGTCAAGTGGCCTACAGTTGATGCTTTTGGGTCCCAAATATAATCAGGAACCCTGTCTCTGCAACACAGTCCAGCAACCTGAAAGTATTTGAAAAGCAGCTCCCCATGTATCAACCCAAAGAGTATCACAAGGCAGGTGCTCTTGGCTTCCTCAGGTCCAATGTCCTCATGCCTTAGCTAGTATTTTGAAAAGCCCTCTTTATCATCCTAAAAAGAAATTCATTGACAGTAGAAACGACCTACCCTTATTTTAACTAATCAACTGCTATTGTGCCCTGATTATAATAAAAAGGAAATATGAAAAAGGAATTTATAATGAAATAATTTATAGTGAAATAATACAGGTTTCCATTAGGAAGACAGAATGAGGTAGTCGGATGCTCACACCTATGTGTGGAGTAACTGGATGGGCCAATCACACAAACCCAAGAATGAACAGATATGTGTCGCTGTGGTGTGACTGCAAGTATCACGGTTTCCCAAAATGGCGACTCCTCCATTTTAACACTCCACGCAAAACAAAATGCAATCTTCTCTGGATGTACCCTGTAGCTCTGTTCCTGGGAACTTCGGTGTTCGTTCAGTGTTTATATGTAAAGCACAAGGTTCTAGAATCAGAAAATCATAAATAGGTTTCTAACTCAAATGAATGTCGAGTTTCTAACCCATTCAAATACCAAGCAGAATTTGGGTTTTTTTTGTTTGTTTTTGGCAGGACATCTAACAAAACTATCTCCTTCTACCTCCCATCACTAGGACAACCAAAACCATAGTTTTTTTTTTTTAACTAAGGTTTTCTTAAAAACAAAAAACAAACAAACAAAACAAAAAAACTAATCCTCAATGATACTCCCTAAAATCTCTTACCCGCATCCCCGGTTTACCTGCATTTCTCAGTTTCCCTAGAACAAACCCCAAAAGATCTCTCCTCCTCAGACAGCTGACATTATTTTGTCCCTTCCGTAACACCACTCAACCCTTTTCAAGCTTAACCCTCCATCTCTACTTTTCAGCCATCCTCACTCTTTTCCTTTCCTCTTTTCTTTTTACATCATAAATACCCCAGACACCAGCCAGGACAAGAGCTGGCCTCTCTTTAAAAGGTGGGGAAGGCTATGAATCCTCTCAAAATGAACCTTTCCTCCGCAGACAAAGAACGTTTGTGCCAGGCACCAACCTAGACCTTTGAGATACAATAGCTCTTGTTCACCTACAGGCGGAATGATTAAAGTAACGTGATTATTATTGAGACCAGGGGTCGGCGAGCTACAGTGTACAGTTCACATCCATAGTAAAGCCACCTGCTTTTCTATGGCCTTCAAGCTAAGAATCGTTTTTACATTTTTTTACATTTTAAATGAAGGAAAAAAATCAAAAGAAGAGGAATATTTCGTGATGCAAAAATTACATGAAACTCCAGAGTTCATCAGTAGGGTCTTGCTGGCAGAGAGCCACGCTCATTTGCTGACATGTTGTCTCTGCCTGCCTTCATGCTCTAAGAGCAGAAAGGAGTAGCTGCTATAGACACCTTATGGCCCAAAAGGCCGAAGAAATTCTCTACCTGCATCTTTACTGTAAAAGTTTGCTGACGCCTGGTTCAGATGCTGAACAAGTGCTTTCAATCACCTACAACGTGCCAGGCACTAAAATTATAGAAGGGGAAGGAAATCAACAAGAAACATTCCTTCTCAAAAAAAATTTTAAAAGCGTGTTATTCTGAATCATGTAGACTCGGGGTCCCATCTCAGCTCTACTGACCTTGAGCGTATTCCTTGACCTCATTTTCCTCATCTGTAAAACCGGGCTATGGATTGCCCACCTCACATGGATATGTGGATATCAAATGAGACATCCTGGGCCAAGCGCCTCGAAAACGGAAAGAAAATCCGCAAACAGCATTTCCTTTCTGGCTCCCCATCATTTGCCACGTTCGCCGAGAAAGCAGGCAAGAATGAGTGAGCGAGGTCATATCGTCCTTGTCTAAATGTTTTCTTGTTAGGAAGCATCTTTCTTCTTAACATCCTTTCCTCCATGAAAAATCCCCGTCAGAGGAATATTAAAAGGCCCTAACCTACAGTTAGATGGAAGGCGAGACTGTGATCTCACAGCTAAATCATTTCGGTCTGCCTCTATACAGATCTAATATCACCCCCCTCGAAAAAATAATAATAATATGAAAGTTGGAAAGTGGAAAACTTCATCCTCTGGAGTTTTCAAAAACTAATTCAGTTGTAATCACAAAAGATTGAAACGAGGATTCATGACACATTTTTCTTCCTCCTGGGCAGAGGAAATCTATGACTTGCATTTGATTTTAAATGTGATTCTCCTGCATCTTCAGTGGGCTTGATTGATAGAGCACATGAGGCCACTCAGTAAAATGATACAGTGGAGATCAAAGCATGAAAGATAATTTTTGCTGAAATGTCTGTAGCCGACGGTGAGTTATAAGCCTTTGTCTCCCACTTTATGGAACACAATTTCATTTAAAGCCGAAATCTGTCACTTCAGCATTGTTTATCGAAATGCATCCCATAATGCGGTCCCCTGAAGAACAGTGTCAAGTCAAAAGGTAGAAAATCAAATGGGTACAAACATCCCAGGACAAAATAAAGAAAGGGGAATGGCTTTCTATCTGCATAAATATTACCCACCAGTGATGCATCTGGGACAAGAAATGAAGTCATTCATCTGCAAGGTATATACGTGGTGTTGTCAGAGGTGCCTGACACAGCCCCATAAACCCCGTGAGTTCTACCTGGCAGCTCGTACATCTCTATTTGATAACTCTGCTTTATTCATGGGCCCACAAGGAGAGTCACAACTGGGTTTTTATCTCTGCACAACTTTTTTTTTTTTGGTTTGTTTTTTTTTTTTTTTTTTTTTTTTTTGCATTCATCCACTCCTTCAGTGCATCATGACTGAGGATCCACCCTGTAGAACTTACGGAGTTATACAGAAGGCAGGAAAGCAGATTACCGAGACCTTCAGTTAAAGGATCTGGCTCAAATCTAGTCACTCCCACTTTCCAGCAGTACGATCTTGAATAAAAGACCCTTCACCTTTCTGCACCTCAATTTCCCCATTATGAAGTGGAGGGCAGGTGAGACCACAGATGTCAAAACACTCTGTATGCTGCCAAGTGCCTCACAGATGAAAGCCCAAGGACAGCCCCATTCTAGGCACTGCCACCAATTTTGAAGGCTTAAGTTGTCACTGATTCCATGAAGGTGTCTCTGCAGCTACAGGTTGCTGGTCTCAGAAGAAAGGATTTGGGGAGAAAATGAACCCATTCTGGCGCCTCAACTTCTTGGCCACTAATTGAATCTATGATATTGGGAGAGTCACTTTTGAAATTCCTGGGCTGCCCTTAGGATGCCATATTCTGGAACCTTCCCAGTCTCTGGCCTCACGACTCACCATACCTCACAAGCTTTTCCTTCATTTGTTAGATGCTGCTATGCTTACCTAAGAAAGAGACCCTTCTTTGTTAAGGGAACCCCAATATTTAGGTACTGAACAGCCACATGATTCAGGAGAAGTGTGGCCCCTTTTGGCCCCAAGGAGTAAATCCTGACTAATCCAAACCAACCATGGTAATATTGACCCTCCCTTTCTGGTGACTGCTTTTGGAACAGGCATGTCACCACCTCTGACCAATGAGAGCTGGTGGAAGTATGCTGGGAGCTCTGGGGAAATTTCTCCCTGCTGTTAAAAAGGGATACAACTGGGACAAGTCTTCTCCTGTCTTTGGAACTGTTGTGTAAGGCTGTGATGTTTGGCACTATGGCAGCCATATTGTCAACATTGAAGACTGGGACAAAGGCCACACTCTACAAGTCAGAGCAGAAAGATGGCAAGAGTTCAAGTCTTTGATAATATAACTGAACTAGAATGTTGTACTATCCCAGAACTAGTAACAAGGAGGACCCATTCCCACCCCTAACGTGGAGGGCAAAGGAGAGGAAACAGTTGTGGAACCCAAGGAGAGGAGCTATAGCTGTCAGAGAGAGCTGCCTGGCAGGAGCTGTGGTCTCCAGGAGAGAGGCAGCTAACCCATGGCAACTCAACTGGGAAGAGCCAGAGGAATAAATACGCCAACATCTCTCTCCTCCCATCTTCTACTATCCTATGAGGGTCCTCCATTGGCCAAGCCCAACCAGCCACAAGAGAGTGAGGGAGCCCAGGTGATATAGTCCATGTAGGGCAGCCTGCTGGGGTACAGCAGGTCTGGGGCATGGAAAGTTCATCTGGAGGGGAAAATGTGAAACATCCAGCTCAGATGCTATCCAGAGAGAGGACAGACTAAGAGAATCTCTTTCACCCAGAACTCCTAGGCCTAGAGGAGCCAAAACTCTTTGGAAAGTTAATCCCACCTCACTGCCCACGAGTATCATTAACCAGCAGCAGGCTTACCCCAAACTCTGGTGTCTCCTTCGTCTGTACAGGTTTCCACCATTATTGTGCTCCTAAAGGAACTGGTCTCCAAAGCCCAGAGTAATCACAGAGCCTAGAAGTCTTGGGGCTTTCTGGCTCTGAAGCAGATTCAGGGCTCAAGAGAGCCAAGAAGCCATATCGATGCCAGAAATCTCGAGCCCAAGCAGACAACACAGTAAGCTGTCCCAACAGATGTGCAGGCTCTCTTCCTTACACCCCAAAAAAGCAGCAAACACATTTATTATTCACTGTGGCCCCTTCCCTTCCAACTGGTGGGTAGCCATTACTTTTAAGAGTTTAGTGGTATCCAATATCACAGTCTCTCCTTCATGCACAGGAAACAGAAACTCGCTCATTTCTGGGCAGGAAACATGGACTCAAGCACCCTTTCTTCTCATTTTGTGTCCACTAAGCCCTCAGGAAGTCATTTATGGCTTGTCAATTTTTAAATGGTTCCAGGAGGGGATAAAGATTTACCAGTGATAAGGAGTAAAAATGCAAAGGTTTTTATTGATGAGATATGCATGCAAAGTACATGACACAGTGCCTGATATGGAAAGAAACACTCAATAAATGCCAGCCATCGGTGTTGATTGTTATCATTCTTATTAACACTGGCCAGTTCTTGAGCATTTACTATGGGCTACGTATGTTATGGACGCGACCCTCATGCAACTCTGTTCCAGTATCTGTGGTATTTTCTGCCCTGTCATCTCTTTTCTAAGGACTGCCCCGATGGAGTTACTTGACCCAGGGACAGACACATCACCCAAGCTGGGCAAAAGGGTTCTGTGGGGTTTTGGACCTTAGGACCAAGAGAACAAGATTCATCTCACTCCTGCCGCTGAACCAATAAATAATAACACTTTAAATTTGTTTCATGGAGAATGTTGTTCTGCACAAGGGATGCAATATAATCCTGGAGAAGCGTCAATCCTAAAGCCAGTTGTCCAAGGCCTGGTGGTTGTCCTGCCTTTCTGGGGCCTCTTGTTCTCGTGCACTACCCAGGATCCTCCCACTAAGTTCCTCCTTTGCACTGAAGAGACTCTGATTTGGGCTTCTGGCACTTGCAACCACAAACATTCCAAATAATACACACCTTTTGAGACAGGTAGAAATGTCCCTACTTTGCAGATGAGAACAACAAGACTCAAAAAACAGTGAAATTAGTGATCTGCCCAAGATCTCCCAGGTACTAACTGGTAAAAGCTAGCATCCGAACCCAGGATCGTTTGGTTCCAGCGCAGGCTTTCTCCGCCCTATCATATCAGTTATCCTCAGAAGTTCTGGACTCACTTAGTTCCTCCTTTCCAGTATGAAATTTTTTAAAAAATGAAGAGGTAAGGGAGAGGCACCCAATACAGCCTTGCATTCAACGGGGTTGAACTGAACAGAGTTGAACTGAGTGTGTTTCCATCAATCTAAGCTACACACTCTTTCACATTTCATCATTTCTAAAACACAGTCATCTTACAATCAATGTGAGCATTTAATGTAGTGTTTCCTTTCCCCCAAAGAGCTGTTATCAAATCAGTGATCTAACCTGCAATCACTGGTACCTTATAAACAAATGGCAAAACGCTGTCACCTTGGGAAGGCACCCTACTTATTCCGACGATGCTGCCACTGTTGAAAACCCTTCTGGAATCCTTCAGGACTCCACTGCTTGCATGTTCACACACTGATGCAGCTCATCTTTGCAGCGAAAGAGACTCCATGTGCCCTTCTTGCTGCCGCTTTGTGCATGTACAGCTGTCGATAAATAGCATGTGGCAGCTGGTCTTCAAAGAAAAGTTGTATTTTGTAACCTCAGCACACTTGAGCACAGACGAGTCTCACTTATAAATACCCAATTTCAAAACCACTTAAATGGGGAAGGTTGCCTTAGTCCTAAGTGAAACAGTCTTTGGATGTGCGCTTCATCAGCTCATTGGAACTGAAGGATTTCATTTTTGAATCAGTTCAGGTCCAACCAGCGGCCAATGACTCACATATGCTGCTGGGGGAGGGGGCAGGGGGGAGAGGCAGAAAACAGGGGACTTGGTACAATCCCTATGGAAGGGAATTGAACAATATCGAAATCACAGATGTTCGTACCCTTTAGACTGAGAAATTTCACCCTGTAGAAACAGATATTACAAATGCACTTGCATACATGTGTACAGGATTAATAAGGAACCAGCTACACAAATTACAGTGTAGCCATTTGATGGAATACTACTCAGCTGTAAAAACAAAAACGAAAAACAAAACAAAACGGGGAAGAATTCTCTATACTTTTCTCTGTAGTTAATATCTCCCAAAAATATCATATTGAGGAAAGCAAGCTATGGAACAGTATGTATAATAGACTGCTTTGAGTGAAGGGGAAAAGAAGAATTTGTAGTTCTATTTGTTAGCATTCACTCATATAAATTCTAGAAAGAACCTAAGGAACTCTTGAGAGCGGGATGGACTGGGTATCTATTTGTTGAACAAATTCCCCACAACACTGCAGCTGAAACCACAAATGTTTACTGTCTCACGGTGGCTGTGTATCTGAAACCCACAAGCCACTGAGCTGGTGGTTCTGGCTCAGGGTCTCTCGTGAGGCTCCAGGTAAGATGGCGGCCAGGACTGCAGTCATCTGAAGGTTTTCTGGGCCTGAGAGGTAAGCTCCCAGGCTCACTCGTGGTTGCCAGCAGACCACAGTTCCTCACTGGCGATTAGCTGGACATCCCAATTCCTCCCCACATGGGCCTCTCCCTAGGGTGCCTGGGTGTTCTCACGATATGGCAGCTGGCTTCCTCCAGAGGAATGAATCCGACAGAAAGAAAGAGAGATGAGGGGGAGGAGGGAGAGAGAGAAGAATCCCTGAAGACAGACGGTGCAGTTTTTTATAGCCTAATCTCGGAAGTGACATGCCATCTCTTCTGCAACACTGGTTACAAACAGCGACCCTGTCACAACGTGAGAGAGGAAGCCACAAGTGTGTGAATGCCAGTATGCAGGGATCACTGAGGCCATCTTGGAAGCTGGCTACCTCAGGGGAGCAGGGACAGGAGCCAGACTTTTACTACACTTTTAATATCATTTCATTTTTGAACTTTGTATTTCCTACTCAAAACATTGGAATTTAAAAGCATGGGGAAGGGGGAAGAATGACCTCAGGGACAACCAGCAGCCTCAGTCACAGTTTGTGACTCCCTCTGATACAGCCATGTTTCTCAAACTGAGGCATAGGTACTCCCAGGGGAACCCTACTGTATCCCTGGGACACACAAAGCTATACAGTACAAACATGACCATCTTCCTAGAGCATCAAGAGACTTCACTGCATAAGTAATTTAAAACAGGACACAAAGCAGAATCCAGGATTCATAAATATCTAAGATAAAACCTAACACTTCAAAGGAACTTTCACCCTTGGTGAGACTGTTTCAGGTTATACTCCACTGAGCGTGAATGCATTCTCCTTTCTTCGTGGGGGCAGTTTGTTAAATGTTTTAAAACCACTGCTTTGGGCTAACTGCTCTCCAGAATCGCACAAGAAAATCGCTCTCATTACCATGAGGCAAATTTCATTTCAACAGAAGTGACAATAACAAGCTTCATCATCTGCCATTGTCACCTGGGTTGGCCACAAGTGACCTCCCAGCTGTTTTTTAAAAATCCAATCCACCCGCAGAGGGCCAACATGCTCTTAATTCTAAAGATTACTGGTAAAAGAGGCTGCTCAGTTCGTAGCTTTAGGGGCAGCAGCAGAGTAAGGCACATACTCCACAGTGGCTGCTTGGAAGTGGCAATTCTCAAGTGAAGGCATCAGCTTTGCTTTATTTTTTAAATCCAGCTCATGACCAGCAAATGGCGTTTGGTTTCCTTGCTGTTTCCCCATTTGGTACTTTTACTTCTCTCCCATGCTCTCCCCTTCAAACCCAAACTGAATCACGCTACCCACTGAACAACACATGGATGATAAAGTGCTAAAGGCCCTGGGGGCTGGCGTCTGATGGTCTGAACCGAAACCCTAACCTCCTCACTCAGTTCCTCTGTTAACCGTGGGCAAGCTCTTACCCTCCCTGAGCATGTTTCTCCACCTGGAGAAAAAGAAAGTAAATGTGTGCATGAGATCGTATTATGTAAACCTCATAGCCTGGACTCAGCATAGAACAACCATTCAATAAATATTAGCCAACATCACCATCACGGAAAAGGCTCCCGAAAAGTTAATTCTCATTAAACAATCAATGTCTATAACAGTAATGACTTCTGACCAACCAGCCCAATGGCTGACAAGAGCCTGATAAAACTTTACATTTGTTTTCTTTATAATACCCTAGAACCCCAATTCTCCAGAGTGAACAAGTATAACTTTTACAAGCAGACATAAAGCTGGCATTAGCTCTCTGTCTGTGCATCCTGAACCCCAGTAATGCGCCACTGATTTCTGGTTTAGCTGTTGCACCTTCAGAACATGGCTGGTTACTCCAATTACAGAGTGTCTCATTTTTTGTTGTTTTGCCTTACTTTTATATTTTAAAAAAAAAAGTAAAGTGAATACACACCCTCCAGACAGCGTGTAACTTTTAATGCTTGAGAGAAGAGAAAATTAGAAATGTTTCTTCTAGTTCAAATTCTTCCACTCTCTCCCATCTGTCTATTCTGGGCTCCAATATTCTGGAGAAAAAAAACGTAAGTGTCTCACTTTGTGTTTTCCCTCTGGACAATCAAGAGTAGAAGCAGGGGTGAGGTAGCCCTGCTACCGTGGAAGGATGGGAGAAATCAGGCTGAATTAGGGAAGTGTAAATTCTGCGGCACGTTTTACAACCCCATTAGTTATAAGCACATGAGGATTTCAAATCAAGAAGCATCCACATGCATACCCTTGGATTATTTAAGAGATAAGGCGTACCCAAAATTAGCATAGAGATCAGAGGCATGCAGTTGAGTGCTGCTAAAGTGGGCTATAAATGCCTGAAAAACAGTTGTTTTTCTCAAGAGAGCTTTACACCACTCCAAAATCTTGTTCAGGAAGTGTGAACTGTGAGTCAGATGAACCCCACTCAAGTCCTGGTTTGGGCACCTGACTGTAGTGTCGTCTTGGGGCAGCCCCCCCCCCACCTCTCCAAACCTTCGTTTCCACCACCCAGGCCTGCTAGAAGGATCAAAAGGGACATGGTGAGCAAATGCTCTCTAAATGGTAAGGTGCTGTGCAAATGCAAGACACCATTAATCCTTTCTTCTTAAGATTTATTTATACTCTGCCCCATTACAAAACAGGACTTGGGGTAGATGTCAGTAAGGCTCTTTATTTTATCTTGAATTTCAAGAAAGAAAGAAGAATCCTTGTT
The DNA here is from genome assembly GCF_023065955.2 of Ursus arctos. NCBI lineage: Eukaryota > Metazoa > Chordata > Mammalia > Carnivora > Ursidae > Ursus > Ursus arctos. Next base: position 78,100,555 of record NW_026622874.1, on the reverse strand, counting down.
TCATGTGGGGGCATAAATACAATTTCCATGAGGACACACATATAATTACCTTACTTAACAAACCCTTGCTCAGATATAATGGAAAGATAAATTCCCCCTCAGTCTCATGGGGCTCGTTCACCCACACATTCCCAATTCACTGAACAAAAGTACTGCTGAGTACCTACTGTGTGCAGCACCCAGCACGATGTCCAGCACTGAAACACATATCACATACACCACCACCTACACCATCATATGCATAAAACACACCCTTTGCAAGTGGGAAGCACGTAGATTTTTGGAATCCCAGGGTCTTAATGCAAACTGGCTCCCAGCCCTATCTTTTCTCTTTGTGACTGTGCTTAAGCCTTCTCTGAGCCACCATTTGCTCAACGGAAACTGGAGAGAACCATCCTCAAAGCCTCACAGGATGACTGGAGATATGGAATGTCAAGGACCTAGCAGGGTACTAACAGATTTTCGACAATTGGCAGCTACTATCACTTCCCATCACTGCATATTTTGGTGCCTATTCTTAGAATACTTCAGACAAATCCTTTTTTTTTTTTAAGGCAACAAACAACAGCATTAACTTTTTTTGTTGTTTTAAATTAATATGAGTTCTCATAGTGTTTAGAACAGAGATCACAATGATGAATGCTTGCTTCTGTCTCTCTTTTAAAAAATTTACAGTCCTTACATGTGATATTTAATGTAGCACTTCGTGTCGTCCTACAAAGACTAAATTTAAATTGAAGGAGCAGAAACATGGGGAGACTCCTTGTTTAGGCTTAATTCGTATTTGAGTGTAATAAAATCCTATCCTAGAAGCTCAAGTCATAAAGCTAAAAGTCAGGAAGGAAAAGAATGGCTAATTAAGCACTGAAACTAAAATTTCTTTTTTTTATCGCTGTTTCGTTAAGACCTAACAATTGGTCAGGCACAGGGGCTTAGATGTGCCATTCTAGTTAATGGTTGGTTACAAATTTCCACCATAAACTCATCTTCCTTCCAGCGCCTTAAATTTCAGGCACTGGGAGCTAATAAGTAGAGAAAGCTCGTAGGCCCAGGGCAATCTCTCTCTCAATCCAATCTCCCTCTCAGTGCCCCCACCTTCCAACATGCCATAACTGTTTGTAAGAGTTCTTGATTGTGCGCCCAGAAATCCAACTCTAGCTAAATTAATCAAGAAAGGAATACATTGGGTTATCCAGCTGGGGTAGTAGTTTACATAAGGGAGAGATAAGAACCAGAGCTCCAGGGACTAGAAACAAAACTCACAGCCACCAACACATGGACTTTCTCTCCATTCCTCTTCTTCATCTTTGTTCAGCCTTATTCTCCATCTCTCTCTATAGGAGAAAAAGTAGATTCTGACAGCTCCATATTCACATCCTCCCTAACCTAGGACCATAATAAATTAATCCCAGAGGGAGACCCTGATGGACCCTGATTATGCTATGTGCTGCCGGTGGTCCAACAGACAGACCAGGCATGTGCCAACTGCCCATCACAGCAGATGCTGACAATGCCCATCCGTGTCCTTTGGGCCCTCATCATCCTCATACAAGCCAAAGGCATCCCACTGCAAGCACCTGAGACTCTCCACCTGAGGACTTGTTCTTGGCCAAGAGAAGTCATAGGAAGTAGAAGTCCCTAGCAGCATTCCTCAGGCAATGTCAGACAGGAGGTGGAAGATGGGTATCTCAGTCTTCTTACCATTCAGGGGGGACACTCTGAGGTGTGTTCCATACCATCAACCAGAGCTCACCAAAAGAAATGAGCCTCCGGTGCCCATAAAAGTAGCTTGCTCGTTACCACACCCTATACTGGCTTAAATTCCCTTATCTCATTTCTCCCTGTAAAGGTTAACTTTATGTGTCTGAGACTTGACTGGGCCACAGGGTTCCCAGGTATTTGTTCAAATATTATTCTGAGTGTGTCTGTGAATCGCTTCTCAGCCTTTTGGCTAAGATCAAGTGGAGTGTGTCTGTGAGGGTGTATCTCACAGATGAGATTAACATCTGAATTAGTAGACTGAATACAGCAGATTGTTCTCCCTAATGTGGTGGGTCACACCCAATCAGCTGAAGGTCTGAACAGAACAAAAAGGCCAACCTTCCCCCAAGTAAGAGAGGATTCTTCCTGCCCAACTGTCTTTGAGCTGAAATACCAGGTTTTTCCTGCCTTAGACGCCAACTGAGACATAAGCTCTTCCTAGGTCCTAAGCCTGCTGGCCTTTGGACTGGAAGTATATGATCGGCTCTCCTGGGTCTCCAGCGTGCTAACTCATCCTACAGATCTCAGCGCTAGTCAGCCTCCATAATTGTGTGACCCAATTCTGCATGCCAACTCCTTATAACAAACAAACAAATAAATAGATATTGTATTATATGTTTTATATTATAAATATGTACACAGGCTATATTATATCCTATTATGTTATAAATAAGTATGTGTGTGTACACATATCTTACAGGTTCTGTTGCTCTGGAGAACCCTAATACACATTCATGCTCACACCAGTGCTTCCTGGAGTCACCTTACACATAACCACTCTCACGCACATCTTCATTTCAGGGCCTGGTCTGGAGGAACCCAGCCGAAGACCCCCAGGCTGTCACAGGAGAGGAGAGATGCCTAGGACTGGCAGCATTGCTGAACCACACAAGAAGGGAGGAGTGCTACCTAAACTAATGGGTGCTGGGCAAATACAAGCTTAGATCTACCTTGGTCCTCATTGCTGCAGGGAAGGGGTGAAACACAGCTCTCAACAAGCATCAACCATGGAAGGTGACTCCTGGACTGACCACCTGATCACACATCTGTGTCAACTAAGATTTCTCCAGAAGAATCCATTCCTTTGTTCTCCGCCTGGGCTCTCAGTGACTTCTCCAGCAAGCACATGAGCTCCACGGGTCTGGCGTCCTGCTCTGTTCCTGTTTGGCCAATCTCTAGTCTTATCTCCCAATCTCCAGCTTTGCTCTTACCCATTCCATTCCATCGCTGAACTTGACTTTGGTAGTTTCAATTTATCAGGTGGCTTTAAGGCCAGGGTTGCAAACTTAAAAGCCCGTGGGGGGCAGATATGTAGTACAAACAAACAAAGAAGACTGGAGATAGGATGACAAGGCCTGGTGGGGACTACAGCAAACTGGACAGCATGTGCCTCGCCGAAGGAGACGCCAAGGACTCCATTCCAGGGGGCTTGCGGTAATGGAAGTGGAATATTGCCATATTGCCACTATTTTTTAAAGAGAAGCAAAAAAAACAGGTTTTTTAATATAAGATATACAGATTGTTGAATGCTGGTGACTAGTTTTTTATTTTTTATTTTATTTTTTTTTAAAGATTTATTTATTTGACAGAGACAGCCAGCGAGAGAGGGAACACAAGCAGGGGGAGTGGGAGAGGAAGAAGCAGGCTCCTAGCGGAGGAGCCTAATGTGGGGCTCAATCCCAGAACGCTGGGATCACGCCCTGAGCTGAAGGCAGATGCTTAACGACTGCACCACCCAGGCGCCCCCTAACTAGTTTTTTAAATGTAAATATTCCATGAGCCAAATCAGCTTTTCTGCCAGCCTGATGCTGCATGGGTCAGTGGTGGCCCTGAGAATGAGTCTCAGACTTCCCACTCTAGGGGGTGTAGCTGACCAGAAGCCCAGGCTGCTGTGCTCTGAAACCCATACGCTTCCATAGGCTGCTCGCTCCCTGTGATGACTGAGTACTGCAGGGATACTCCTTCCTGAGAGACACAAGGTTCCTGTCCCCAAAGATGGCTGGAGGACTCCTCAATGGCGATTGCGCCCTAACTTCCTTCCCTCTCTCCTTCACTGGAGGTGACATCTGCAGTGCCATCTGGGGGCTCTCCCAGCCTTCTGGCTCCATCACAGGCATTTCTCTTAATAAAAATCACACAGGTTTGGGGCGCCTGGGTGGCTCAGTCAGTTAAGCATCTGCCTTCAGCTTGGGTCATGATCCCAGGGTACTGGGACTGAGCCCCACATCGAGTTCCCTGCCAAGCAGGGAGCCTGCTTCTCCCTCTCCCTCTGCTGCTCCTCCTGCTTGTGCTCTCTTGCTGTCTCTGTCAAGTAAATAAATAAAATCTTTTTTAAAAATGTTTTAAAAAATCACACAGGTTTAATCCTACAGTGGAGTCTATTTTTCAGAGGAGCCAGACTAACACAGCATCTTGTAAATTCTTCCTTCAGCTCTGTTTACACTCACTTAAATCCTCTGAAGTCTGACTAGGTGGGTCTACTTCCATCCCAGCTCCCACTGCTGGGTTCTGACCACCACCCGCCCCACACCACTACAAAATTCCCAAGCTGACCCTCCACTCACATCTCAGAGGACTCCATGCAGGGTGATGAATTCGGCCCCTCCCCTGACTGCACGCAGGTCATACACATGGAATGACTCTGTTGCCCACACATAAGAACTTTTCACCAAAGACATGATCTGAACTTTCTTGCCAATACTCCTTGAGAACAAGAAAGCCTTCATGACTGCCTGCTTCTATTTACTTTCCAAATCCCTTATCCCTACACTCTACCTCCTGTGCAGACACTGTGAGGAATGTATTTCTGGAGAAACCATGCAACCTTTGTACTTGAACCTTTCTTTCATTTCCAGCCTTGGTAGTGTCTGCCTGTGCCCCATGAGGCCAAGAAAGGATGTAACATGCAACCCTGTCAGGACTCGACTGGTTACTTTATGTGACCAGAAATCAGCAACACAGTAGTGGACAGTGGAGGAAAAAAACACTGAATATGAAGTCAGAAGGATTCTCAGCCACTTGCTGTGTGATCTCAAACAGGTTACATAACGTCTCTGTGCAACCATCACATATCTATAAAATGGAGCTAGTGATACCCAGTTCTCAGAGTGAGTATGAGATCCAAATTGCATTCAGTAAAAATACTTTGCAAATGAAGTGCTTGGATTGACCCTTCCATTTTCAACCATCAGAAACAACCATTCAGCACATCAAAAGAACTTCCTCCTAGAGTGATGTCAGAAACATGGTTGAATATGTAAGTGTATCAAATCATCACGTTATATATCTTAAACTTACGTAATGTTACATTTCAATTACATGACAATCAAGTTTGGAAAAAAAAGAATTTATTCTTTTATTCTAATACTTAGCATTAGGACTTAAAAGGCTAAACACAGGCACAACTGAAGGAATAATGGGGGAATTCTAAACCTGGATTTTTGTAATACTTATACAACTCTACATATGAGCAACTGAAAATTGTTGAATTTTATGGTTACGGTGGGTAAAAATAATAGTATATATATTATACCTCAAAAAAGCTATCAGAGAAATCATAGAAAGAATGAGGATGACCTTCTCTTAACCACTCCTCACAATGGCCTCCCAGAGCTGTGTAATCTGGCCATTGCCTAAGTCCCCCGATATCACTGCTTACTATCCTTTCTCACTCACTCTCCTCCAGCACACTGCCCTTCTTTCTGTACCAGCTTATGCCTGCCTCAGGGCCTTTGCACTTGCTCTACTCTCTGCTCAGACATCTTTCCCCAGGTCATCACCCAATTGTTTGATTCCTCTCATTCAAGTGTCAGCTCACATTCTCCTAGATGCCTTCCCTGATCTATCTACCCCATCCAAGGGCACTAGCCATTCCCTACTGCAGATATTCTCCATCACATTGTTGCCAGTGTTGGTTTATTTAGAGTACTTCTTACTCTTGGAAATCTTTATATATTTGCTTATTTATTTTTGGCATCCCCAATGATTTTGTGAGCTCTATGAGCGCAGGGAATGTGTCTGTCTTGTCATTCCTGCATTGTCAGCACTTAGCATGGTACCCAGCTCATAGTGGAAGCTTACCAGATACTTGCTGAATGAATATCAAGAAAAGATGTGAATCTGATATGCTAACAGTCCAATATCACTAAGCTCAGTTTCCTCATCTGTCATAGGAAGACACCATCACTAGTCTCCCAGGGAATAATGTAAAAATTATATCCACTGTTAAAAGACTCCATAAATGCTGGCAGCCTTTCCTCCCAAACTTTGTCCCTTCTTTCCTTTCTTTCTAAGACTAAAATCAGAACTAAACAAACTATTCTTTAGAATGAGATTAGTAGCAAAAATTCAAACATAATCAACCAATTGCCAAATGACATCTGCTGATTAAATTTGCTCTTGTGGATGCTGCTCATGCTTCCCCGGGAGCGGCAGAGACATCGTGACCAGAAATGAGATTCAAGACAGGCATGGCCCAATCTCAAACCCCTGGGCATGAATCTGACAAAACCTTGCAAGCATCTGATTTCAACTACCAGTGTACACACCTGGTTTAACAAAATGACTTTTTCCCAACCTGAGAACAAGCATCGTTGACATGCAACAAAAGCTGACATTCTAAAGGAAAGCTAGAAGTCAGCAAGAAGAGTATCTTGCTACTTGCAAATCAAAAGACCAGACACTCAGAAACCTCTGAAATAAGACTGAAGAACAGACCTCTGGGCCAGCCCCTTTTATCATACAGTTAGAGAAACTGAGGCCCAGAGAGCGTACGTGATTGATGACAGTCACACAGCCAGTTTATACCAGAGCCAGGAATAGACAACGAGCTCTTCTGATCCCCTATGTAAGGTTCTTCCTCGTATTCCAGGCTGACTACAGATACAACCGGTACTTCTGTCCAATTTGCATCCTCTCCTTTGCTGGTAACAGCATTTCTGCTTTCTTTGGGGCCAAAAAAAAAAAAAACCTTCCTTCATTACTCATCCCTGTAGTTTGGGCAGAACTGACACCATTCCCTGGCACTACTTGTGAGCACATGACCAGGACTGACCAGTCACCATCTTCTACTTCCGTGGCCACGATAATTGGTTCAGAGATGGGCACATGACCCTAAATGTCTAACAAGAGTCAGCCCCAAAGATTCTGTCAAGGCTCTTGGCAATATAAGTGCTTTTTCTAAGTTTTTTACAAAGCTGATAAGAGGAAAGTCGGAGCTACTGATGACACAGGAAAGAGCCTTATAATGAAGTCAACATGAATGAAAACAAAGCTGAAAGCCACAGATCAGAGAGATTCCAAAGTACATCACCTAAACACCTGGACCCAGCTGTGTCTGAAGTCCAGTGCTGTTTGTGGGCTTTGGAGTTGCAGAACAAGAGCAAGATGTAACTGTAGAAGTTTGGCTAATATAGCACCTCACCTCTCATCCAATTTAATGGAATATAAAAAACACTACCAATTAAAATATACGAACAGCACTGATATACAAGTCCTGCTATTTCAAAAACAGAATTTTTTTTCCTCTTTTACTATGTGGCCTATGGAAATTCCTAACCCATTCTGGGTGTCAGCTTTTATCTCTCTCAAACGGAGCATGTACAGTATACCTTGCTTGCCTTGGGGGAAGTCAGATTACCTCATCCAGGAAAGTACAGAGAAAGGTATAAAATATTATTATTTTCCAAGAAATTCCAGTACATAAGTCCAAGAATATATGAACAAGGGCGTTAGAATCAGACTGATGGATTCAGACTCCAGCAACATCACTTACTTGCTGTGTGACCTTGGACAAGTAACCTAACCTCTCTCGCCCTCAGTTTCTTCCTCTTTAACAGGGAGACCCCGGATCAAATCTGCTGCATAGGACAGGTGTAGAAAGCAATAGATAAATAAAGTGCTAGATCACTTAGTGCTGGCAGAGCATAAACACTCAGATTTGGATTATGATTGTGGCTGATAACTATTTATTTGTTACCATAACAAATGTGGATGATACCATAACAAATGTTGCTAATGTTACTACTGTTGAACCATGTGTTCTACCACGAACGCAACTTCCTCCAGCCAAGAGGAAACTCTGTCCTACAATCCACCAGTCCCCTTAGCAGGAGCAGCTACATAGCTTACCAAGGAAATGACTTGAATTCTTCAATCAAGACAACTTCAAGGAAGAAAAATAACACACAACCAGTCCAGCTTCAACTGCCATTCAGGAAAGTTTCCCAATTACCACAACACTTCTGCGCATCAGATATGAATTATTTTAATTGCCCCATAAGACCGCACCGTTGAAACATTTGACTTGCCCAGAACTAATTGTCTGTCAAAAAGATATTTTGCAGCCAAGCAAATCGCTTAATTGGACATCTAATTTAATGGAAACCTTTTTTTTTCCTGCTTATTTCATGCTTTCTTCCCTTGTTTTGCCAAATTGCGAGTGCTAGGTGCTGCTTTCAAAAATCATTTTATCTTGGGTTTTTTTTTCCTATTATAAAAGTAATACATGTTCATTATAAAAAAACTGAAAAAAATTTTAACACAAAAGGAGAAAAAAAAAAAAAAACAATTGCCCCTGGACTCACTGCCCAGAGAAAGACTACTGAGATTTCAGCAAATTTCCTTCCCAATTATTTTCTATAATAGATTGTTCTACATAGTTAACAAAAACACATTCCGTTTTGTAGCCCGAATTTCCAGTTTATATTTTAAGTTGAATATTTCCACTTGCCATTCCAAGATCGTCAGAACATTTTTAGAAACAGCAGAAAATTTGCAACAACAGCCTGCTTCACCTCCCACTTAATGTTGGACCTTTGGGTTCTTTATGAATAAATTTTTGCTCATGTTTCAGATATAGTTTCCTTAGGAAAGATCTTCTCCTTACTGGAAGACAATTCTCCATGTATCTCTCATGTTTCTGCACACCTGGTATCAGCTTTTGTTCCAGACTATCTTTACAAGGATGTTTGTACAGCTAGCAGCGTTGGAAGACAGATGTAACAGAGCAGAAAGATTTGTTTGCTGGCCAGGATTATAAAGGACGTGCCTCCCTCCAAGGCTAAAACTGGGAGCACCTTTATGAAAAGACTGGGATCCCTCAGCTGCGATGCAAACCCACTGTGTGCACACCGTCACTGAGTCTACCTTCATGCCGCCCCTGCGGAGCTTAAGGGTCCGGGGGAACTGGCACAAACATGAAGCACATGCTTCTCACCATGCCAGCAATAATAATGCCCTTTGTCTCCGGCCCAGGAGTCTCATGTCTTCTGCCTGCATGCACTAAAACTGTGGCGGGATAATCTGCTAGCTTGCGTGGAGGTAATATGTCCAACCTTCAGAGTTCTTGACACTCTAAAAGTAAACTGGAGAGGTCAGGGGGCAGATGCACTGCTAAAACCCTTCATGCCTATTTCTAATCAGCTTTCCAACCTTCAATGTGAATCGCAGCCTAAAATGTGTCTTGTCTTCAGGAACAGATACACCTGCCTGACTTGAGTTCAGGGAGCCTCTCCTCTGGAGCCACGCCAGCCTCAGCCACCATTCCTCCTTCATGTCCTTTAAGATGTGTTTTCCTCACTACTCATGTCCCTCAGTTGAGCTGACTTTCTTTTCTGGATTACTCTCTTATGTAATAGAAAGTGGGTATGAAGGTCAGAATAAAAGAGAAAAGGGAGGAATCTGTTTAATTTCTACACAATGCGGAGAACATTTTGATGAGATAGGAGGCATCTGTTATTTGTGTCTACCAAGCAGCCCCTGCTCTAAGAAGCTCTCTGGGAACCCGCACTTTAGCCTCTGACCTGGCCACGTGGGCAACTATGTGAACTAAGCTTAGCCAATGAGAGTCTTTCTCAGGCACTTTTCACTGTAACCATGTGAAGTCTCTTCCATTCTGAAACAGGGCAGGTTACTGGAGCCATGGTTCTAGTTAAAGGGGGGTAATCAGAAGGGGGAATGAACCATGAGAGACTGTGGACTCTGAGAAACAAACTGAGGGCTTCAGAGGGGAGGGGAGTGGGGGAATGGGACAGGCTGGTGATGGGTAGTAAGGAGGGCACGTATTGCATGGTGCACTGGGTGTTATACGCAACTAATGAATCATCGAACTTTACATCAGAAACCAGGGATGTACTGTATGGTGACTAACATAATAAAATAAAAAAACATTAAAAAAAAAAAAAAGAAAAGAAAAGCAATCTGAAACAACAAGGCCACCAGAGTGAAAACAGATAGGAGAGGCACAGGGAATGGTTTACTGCACAGTTCCCATCGCCCCTCCTGCTCAAATGCACCCCTACCCTTCCCAGAGTTGGTTACTGGAGTCAGTGAATTCCCTTTTATTGACTAAATTACTTCTAATGACCTTTGCAACCAAAATGATCCTATTAATAGTAGCGGGAATTTGGTGAATGTCTCGTGTGCGATGCCCATTAATCCACCTAACCCATCTGCAATGTGGGAGCGAAGGTACTTATATCAACCACCAATTTACAAAAGGGAAGCTGAGGTTAGTGAAGTGAAATGACTTGATCACGGTCACTCAGCTTAAACCCAGAACCCGCACTCCTGCCCAATATGTTATAAAAAGACACATGACCTCTTTCGGTCTGCGGGGGAAGAGAGAACTGGGGACTGAAGGAGGAGAAGGAGCTCGGAGGAGCACTAATTAGGTCACCCTTCCCAAGGGGAAGAGTGTGGGGAGCGGTGACCCTGTGCAAGTCCAGCCAGCTCTCACATGCTCGGAGGCAGGGTGGCGCTCTCTCCAGCCATCCACGGTGCTATGGATTGAATTGTGTGTCCACCCCAAAATTCATACTGAAGCCCTAACCCCTCATACCTCAGAATGTGACTGTATTTGGAGACAGTGCATTTAAGGAGATAAGTTAAAATGAGGCTCTTTGGGTGGGACTCGAGCCCAATCTGTCCTTATAAGAAGACAAGGTCAGGACACACAGAGAGACACCAGGGGCTCGCACACACAAAGGAAAAACCACGGGAAGACACAGCAAGAAGGCAGCCACATACAACCCAAGGAGTGAGGCCTCAGAAGAAACAATACCTGCTGACCCCTTGATCTCAGACTCCCAGCCTCCAGAGAAAATAAACTTCTGTTGTTTGAGCCGCCCAGCCCATGCTATTTGTTACAGCGGCCCCTGCAAACAAATATATGTGGTAACTCATCACTGCTTCTGTCAGCTCCTGGAATACAGTAGGTACACACACACACACACACACACACACACACACACACACACACGAAGACTTTTAGAACAGAGAATCAGTGCACGCTGCTTCCATGCAGACAGGAGTGCACAAATAATTGTTCACTCAGGGAATCTGGTTTGTTTAGTTTCCATCCCACGAGGCCCTTCATACCCACTGGGGAAACACTTTGCGTGAACACCCTGTCACTCGAACAATCTACACCTGACAGTCGGGAGAAGCTTCCAAGTCAAATATAGACAGGGTGTTTGTCATCCAGCACCCTATCTGTATTTTGATACAGAAATAAATTCTATATCATAGTTTAACTAGAGTCTTGGCAAAGTCAAAAAAAAAAAAAAAAAGGAAACCAGCCTAGAAATGGAAAGACGTCAGGTAATGAGCAGAGGTGTACCAAGATACTGGTAGAGGATGTACCAACCAAGGGTTGGCCCCTCAGGAGTCAGCTCCCTTCTAACAGCAGGACTGCTGTGTATGGGTCTGTGTGTGTTTGTGTGTGTGAGAAGCACAAGATGACAAACCCTGGGGTCAGGCAACGTGATGGGGGGAAAGGTAGGGACAGAAGATTTTATGACTTTGGGAAATGGTTTTATATTGTCTGAAAAGCAGCAACCCAAAGCTTCAAGCTCACCCCAAAGGAAAATTAGGTCAGATTTCTATATATATTTGGATCTCATAAACATGGACATACATATATCCTTCTCAAAATTCAGAGGAGACCTCTGTTGTCCACTTCCTCAGAGAGCAGAGGTGAATTTACCATGAAGCTAGTGAAGCTTAGGCTTCTGGACCTTTCTCTTACGTGGGTCCCTTTACATGGTGTACCTCTGGAGAGCTCTAGGTGGGGAAGGAAAGCCAGGTTGCAAGAAAAAGCATCTCTAGATTCACATTTCTGATTAATTACCTATAGAGATCTCAGAAGAATAGAATGTAAATATCCAAAGGCTCCAAAAATTTGCTTTATTTTCTCATTCTAAACAAGTATTCCCTTTTGTGTCTAATTTTATATTCATAGTCTTGCGTTCTTTTTCCTGAAGAGAGATCTGTAAGCTTCAGGCCCCTCAAAACCTGGATCCACTTCTGCCAAAGTAGTATGTTCTGTGTGACATCTAGAGAAATCCTAGTAATTTCTGAGCATCTCAGATTTTCTGATACCAAGACAGCTTTGACTTTGAATATCCCATTGTCTAACTTTAAAGACCTTCAGGGGAAGCTAAGTCATAATCAGAGCCATAAAAGCTCCAGGCTAGATGGATTTGGGGATGAAGAATGGGTTAGCAGGAATGTCCTAAAATAATTAATTATACTGATGGGAAGAACAAAAGGTGAGGTTACTGTATACAGGTGTCTTGGTCCTCAAGCTTGTCAGTCTTCAGATAACTGTCAAATTCCAGCCATAAGTGGAGAGTAGAGGAGAATTAAAACCCATCACTGTTTGCTTACAGTTTATTTAATTAAGCCACTCTATCCTGAACTGACAGGTTTTTTAAAAATAGCCAAAGTAATCTACTCTTTGCTACATAATAGCAAAAATAATAGCTAACATTCATCATCATCTACTCTGTTACAGGTTTCCTATTTTAATACTCAAGCTAATGCCATGAAGCCGTTCTTACACTCCGATTTCATTGATGAGAAGGTGGAGCAAGGCGCAGAGAGGGTAAAGAGTTTATCCGAGGTCACACAGCTAGTGAGTAGAAAGTCGAACTTGATCCCTCTGATTTTAAAGTCTATGATCGTTCCTCTATCCCTCTCCCTCTGAACTCGATGACCACTTCCTACATGTGTAACAGCTGATAACCAGGATGCGCAGGGCTATGCTTCAGGAACAAAACACCTCTGATTGGCATTAACCTCAAACAACAAAATTGTATTTTTCACTCATACTACCTGTTTTTTACAGGTCAGATGGACGCTCTGCCCAGTGCTGACCTCACTCCCAGACCCAAGCATACAGAGCAGCCACTACCTGGAAAGTTGCCAGCAGCTACAGCAGAGAAAAGAGAGTGCAGTGCCTCACATACTGGCTCTTAAAGCTTCCACCTGAAAATCAACCATCACTTCCATGCCTATGTCAATGGCCAAAGCAAGTCACATACTCATGTCCACCACTAGTAGGAAATGGAGGGTCCTCCATGTGCCCAAAAGACAGAGAACCGGAAATGCTTGGTGAACAACATTAATGACTCCCCTGAGGCTTAAAAGACCTTACCATATTTTATTCCCATCCAGATAACATCAGATGGCTTTGTCTCTGGCTCCCCATCACAAAGGTGGGGAGGGGAGACACATAATTACCTACCGCTGTCCAGAAAGACTTATTAAAAAGTCTGAGTTTGGGGTGTTTTCCTTCTAAGTGTTTTCTATTTGTCAGACTCTTGTTCCAGCAGATAATTCTGTCAAGACCTATCAAAACCCAGGCTAAGATTTATCTATCCATAATGCCCAAATTCCTCATTCAGAAGAAAAATGATTCTACGAATATCTCCAACTTCATTTCCTTGAGCACGACCTATTCTGACCCTCCAACATTCCCCAGTCAGGGCTAAATATGCTGAGTCCTGAAGACGGAAGACGTCAGGACCCTGAGCTAATGGGACACAGAAGACAGAGGCTGCCCAAATAAACACCATCATGATTAGTCATTGGATATCCTATGTCTGACAAGTTATATCATTATACACTTATTCATTCAATCAATAACTATGTGCTGAATTAATAAAACACTACAGTTACAAGCACAGCTCTGCAGGAAGAGGACCTCTGTTCAAATCCCAGCTCCCCTGCTTATTAGCTATAAGATTCCTAAGTGCCTAGGTTTCCCCATCTAGAAAAATGGGGAACAAAATTAATGGTTATCTACTTCATTGGGTTGAAAGGATTAAATGAGCTAATATGTGTAGGTCACTTAGAACATCGTTATCTCCTTACAAAGTGCCGTGTAAATATTTGCTAGTATTATTACTATATGCCAGGCAATGTTCTATATAATAGAGAGACAGCAATGAATAGGACAGAGAAGACCCCTGTTCCTATGAAGCTTATATTCTAGTGAGGGAAAGACTTTACTAAACAAGCAAACCCTGATCCAGCCATACCTGAAGCTAATGCTGCATCCATGAACTTCCCAATTTCTTACCGAGTTCTTTTTCTTTTCTGATTTCCTGAAGGACTAGGGCCAGTTCAAGCTGAGTCTCCTTCATTTGTGAACAAAAGTTTCCTGACCAATGCAAAAGCCCCAAAGCCTAAGCTCTTCCTAGTCTGCCCGTCAGCCTCTTTTCAGCTGAGGGTCTGTTTGTACCTAACACCTCTCTGAGGGTCTCTTTAGCGTGTACCTAAGCCCACCCGTGTGTCAAATCTGTTACACCACCTGGTGAGGCCCTTGCGTATTCAAACCAGTCTTTAAACAGAATTAGAAATTATGAACAGTAAATTATAACAAGCATGATGTGAACCATCACACAAGAGAGCAACAAGATCTGTCTTGGTGCCTACAAGTTTTATGGAAACCATGACAATGTTTTAAAACCATACATACATATACACACATAGTAATTTACTAAGTAAATTATATCTCCTCATATTTTATCTAATTAATGCAGCCCCTAACATAAGAAGGATAACTTCTAATTGCCAGCTAATTCCATCAATAGAATGCATTTGTTTCACTCCTCCAGAGGCCCCTCCACATCCAGAGAATGCCTGCCACCCTGACAAGCAAAGAACAAGGAAGACAGGCGCGTCGGTGGGTGTTAATGAAATATGCACGGGTTTGGAGTCTGACGGGCCGAGGTTTAAATCTGGCTCCACCACTTATTTATTGTATGCCTCCGTTTGGATTTCCGCAGAAACAGACCCTGAGACAAGAATGCAAATGCAGGTGGTTCATTTGGGAGGAAAAGGAAACATGGTGGGGGAAGTAAAACAGGTGAGGGAGGGCAGGGAGTGGAAGGTGAACCATCAAGCACATTACCACTCTGGACAACCAGAGCTGAATCCTGCAGGAAAACCCTGGCTGAGACACAGCCAGTCATGTGCTGGTTTGCCTGCAGTGACGGACTGTCCAGAAAAAAAAAAAAAAAGAAAAAGCCCTGATGTGTCGTGTTTGCCCATTTCCATGGTGTAAATACTCCTTCCTTGGCCGATTTCACACTGATGACCTTGGGGAAAGACGCACGCAACCAGCCTTCGCACACTGTGGGCACGAGTGGGAGTAGCCATCCACAACACACAGCAGACCCTAAGAGAGGAACACTCCCCGGCAGAGGGGGGAGCTCCCCCAGACTTCACATGGTGGGCAAAGAAGGTACCAACCAGAGAAAGTCCTCAGGCAAAGAAACACAAATGCACTTGGCTGGGCAAGCAGACACACAAGTGCTGAGGGTTAGGATACGTGGGAGCATCAGAAGCACCCGCTACCTGTGTGACTGTGGAAGAGCTGCTTCATGTCTACCCCTCAGGAACTCATCTATAAAATGAGGGATCGTTCACTCTTGTCACAAATATTCATGGAGCACATACTATGTGACAGGCACTGTTGAGGCCCCCCGGGTTTTGACCTTGAACAAAACTCACGAAGTCACTGTCACAGAGCTTCCATGCCAGGGGGGGAAAGAGCCTCTAACCGTGCAAACCACAAAGTCACAAAGGCCATTTCAGAGTCAGAGACGGTGATGTGACAAGGATTAACTTGGAGGAAGGGGCGTGAATGGGAAAAACCCCCGAAAGGGTATGGTTTAGGGTGTGTGAGAACCAAGAAATGAACATGAGATGTCACGTGAAGGTGTGGGGATGAGCATTCCAGGTACAGGGCACTGCAGCTGCGAAA
Organism: Ursus arctos; assembly: GCF_023065955.2. Taxonomy (NCBI): domain Eukaryota; kingdom Metazoa; phylum Chordata; class Mammalia; order Carnivora; family Ursidae; genus Ursus; species Ursus arctos. The sequence goes on along the minus strand of NW_026622874.1, from coordinate 78,084,741 downwards.
GCCTCGAGGTGGGAAAGCACAAGGGAATGGAGGCCAGTGTGGCTAGGGCGGAGCAAGTAGGTCAGAAGCTAACGGGGACAAGCACACAGCTACAGGAGGGATCAGGGCAGGTAGGGCCAGTGCGACTTCACGAGGGATGTGCAGAGCAACACACTCTTGAAGATCTGTTATGAGGGTGAAATGAGCTCCCCCGTGTTCACCAGAATGACTCACTTTGTTAGCCCAGGAAACAGTCCCATCTCAAATTTCACCAATTAATTTCATGCCTTCCTACTATGCTTCCAGGAGCCAGAAATCTAGTATATCCGTCTAGATTTCCCTTCCCATGGTACAAAAATCCTGAAGATGTAGTTAATCAAAAGGTCACTTCCAAGCTCAGGACAGAGAGGAACCGGAGGTGTCTGATCCACCTACTGGCCACCCCGTGTGCATCCCGCTCATCCCCAGGGCTGCCACAAGGTGTCGCTGCTGGCAGCCAGTTCCGCACAGCTGGGCTGTCTGCCTACTTTGTGAGGATACCCACGCGGTCCAGACCCAACACAGAACACAGCCATCCTCCTCCACCCTTCAGCTCCCGGGTGCCAACTCTTTCAACTTACATCCGAACACTAAAACCTTTCATTGTCTGTTTCCCTGTAGGGGCTCAGGATCCTATCTTACAGACCTGAGTTGGTGCCATCCCACTCTATTCCTGCTCTAGTGTAAATTGGGTCAAGGGCTAGGGCACCCCCTCTCCTCTGAGGTAATTTTAGTTCTGGAGTTTTGTTTTCTTTCTCTGCCATTAGGCAGTAGTTGGGAATATTCCCATCTCTCCAAATAGATTTCCACATCTCATAAAGATGGGGCTAGGAGAGGAATGAGAAACAACTGATTTTAATGACTGTATTTATTAAGCTTTTACTCCATGCCTGGCCCTATTCTGAGGAACATGAATACATATTTACATAAATGCAAATATAAATCCTCTTAATCATCACCATGTCATCCCATTTGACAGATGAGCGCACTGAGACACAGAAAGATTAAAATCCTTGCCCAAGATCATATGCAAATAAGTAACAGAAACACAACTTGAAGATAAGCAGTCTGACAAGAGAGCCCAAGCTTTTAAGCACTAGGCTAGCCTCTCTGACCCACCTCCTACTAGAAAATTCTCTATGCAAACTGATGCACCTTCCTCCCAGCAATCCTTTTGGGCACCAGAGATCTTGAAACGGCAGGCTTGCTCAGGTCAGAAAAGCTTTGTTGCACCTTCTTCTCAGAACAACTTACAAAACAAAGAGGGCAGACACAAGTGACTGACCAGGAGATTAAGCAACCTCAAGATTGTTTTCACCAAACATGCAACTCCAATTAATGAAAATCAATTTCTTGCAGTTTTTCTATTTTTCAAAGGCTGGCTAAGATTGTCTATAATGACGCTGAATCCTTGCATGACCCAAAGAAGACAAGTAATAGCTTTCTTGATGTCAGAGGAACCCTGTTATAAAGGACTGGCCAATTTTAATTAACACAACTGGAAATTCACTGCAGTATCTTTGTGAATCTGAAGTTATAAAGACTGGCTTAACGTGTCATAAGAACTGTGGTGGCATGCCTTCTTTTTGTTTATTTGGGGTGTTGTTTTGTTTTGTTTTGTTTTTTCAATTTCTTTGTGATAATCCCTAGTTCCGGAGAATGTCTGGTTTACACTGTTCCTTGCTTAGGGTAATTTGATTATTGGACCCCCTCACCTCCAACCAGCCATCTGGGAAGTGGTTCACTACACACAGAGCCTCTGCAACAACTAAGTTGTGGGTCAGCAACACCAATGCCATGGGAGGGCAACACACTGGGTACGCAAGACTAATTCCCTAATCCATTGAGCCTGCATTTTCTTTTTTTTTTTTTTTTTTTTTTTTTTTTTTTTTTTTAAAGATTTTATTTATTTATTTGACAGAGATAGAGACAGCCAGCAAGAGAGGGAACACAAGCAGGGGGAGTGGGAGAGGAAGAAGCAGGCTCATAGCAGAAGAGCCTGATGTGGGGCTCGATCCCAGATCGCCGGGATCACGCCCTGAGCCGAAGGCAGACGCTTAACCGCTGTGCCACCCAGGCGCCCCGAGCCTGCATTTTCTATCTATGAAACTGGATTAATCATGTTTTTCATTTTCTATATTTTATGATGCTCTGACATTTTGCAGCCTTCTGGACCCAGGGAGGGACTGACTGGCCCTCCCAGGATTAGCTAATTTCTATAGACAGCAAACAATTTGCCTTTGAGCATGCCTTTGATATGTGAACCAATCAATCCCCAATCCACATCCCCCTATCCACTTTCTTTTATCATATTCCCACAGTCTGGGACACTATCTCTCTGCCTTAAATCATACCAAGGCCAGGTATCACATAGGTACCTAGAGCCCACGCCTTCCAAGGTTATTCAAACTAGCCAATCCCATGTTTGCTCAGTGTGCCGACCCTGCCTTGTCCACGAAACCACAATAAATGCTTGGGCCCACACTTTCTCTTTGCTCCTCCGGCCTCCTGACTGACCCTGGTGCTTCTCCACGCAGCCCTATGTAGCAGGGCAGGCCCCTTCTGTTGGGAACTATAGGTAACAAGCTATCTTTACAATGGCAATCACTCTCTGAACTGCTGGTCTCACCAAACTTGAATAAAACCAAAATCCCAGGTACATTTTTAAAAAAGAAATGAGTACCACAATGCCAGCTTATGGTATTACTTGCTTCTGGGTAGCTAAAAGTGCCTAAATAAAGGGCAGATCTCTTTCAAAGAGGTTAATAAGGACACGTAAGATGGTACTGGGGGAAAGCGCTCTGTAAGGCAGAAGATCATAATTCTTATAACTCTGCCATTCATGGGCCGGGTCATCTTGGGCATGTCCTTTAATCTTATCCGTGCCTTTACCTCCAAGAGGGGAATAACAGTGTCTGCCCTACCTGTCCCACAGAGCTGCTGTGAGAACCACAGGAGAACAAGATGTGAAAGTTCTTTGTAAGCTTGGAAACACCACAGGGAGTAAAAATTCACAAGGCAGGAGCTCCTAGGAGGCAGGAGAGCCTAGTGGTTAGGAGCTGAAGCTTTTAAGTCAGGCTACTTGGGTCCAAATAACTTCAGGCAACTTAATTTCTCCAAGCCTCAGTTTCCCCACTTGTAAAATGGGTATGATAATAGTACCTTCCCACAGAACTGATTTGTGGATAGGATATGGTGAGGCATGTTCACCAGAAACACAGAGCAGGGTTGGGATTCACTGAAAAAAAAAAAAAAAAGATCTGGACCTCACTTCCCAGGAAGGATAGACAAGCTAAAGATCCAGAGAAGGGCTTTGCTCCCACACTCTCTTCTAGAATAAAGACTCCAGTGATTTGTACTAGTGTCTTCCAGCCATCGTCACCCCTGGAGCTCAGTCTCCACAGTATCTGACACCTGATCGGTACTCAGTAAACGTGAAGGGTTGCTGGCACTGAGAACAAGATGCTCAAGATCTCCCCTTCAGCCTCCCTTCCTACCAATGAGCAGAATCACTACTTGACCTCTCTGTCTACTGTACTGGTACTGAAATCTGTTTCCAGAGCCTGTGACCATAGAGAAGCCCATCAGATGTCCGTTGGCTACATCAAACTCAACTTGTCCAAAAATGAATTTATTCTGCCTCCCAAATTTACTCCATTTCTGGCCCCCTTTCTTAGTGAATATCGTCACCATTCTCCCAGTTACCCAAGCCAAAAACCTGAACGTGATCTCTGAGTCCTTCTTCCTTATACTCTACATCCAATCAATTGCCATGTTCTCCTTCATCTACTTCTTAAACCATGTGCTTAATTGGGGAATTCTCCTTTTTCATTTGGACTTGTCTACCTGATTGAATATGGCTTCCGGAGCTCCAGTCATTGCATCCAAATCCCAGGCCAGCAGCAGTAGGAATGGGCAAAAAAAAGGTATGCCCCTTCCTCTGAGAAAATGTCCATATACCCTTCTCTTTGCATTTCACTGGCCAAAACTAAATCACAAAACCATGGCTAGTTTCATCATACACTGGAAACTGTGGGTTTGGTGTTTGGGTTTTTTTGTTGTTTTTTGTTTTTTTAGCTGAGTCCATGCCACCCTAATTAAAATCAGGGTTTTGGTTTCTTTCTTTCCTCAAAAATTCAGTTTTAAAATCATTAAAAGGAATCAAGCAAGATAAGCATCCATGACAAGGGACAGAGGCCAAGCATGGGGTGTTGAAGCCTGAGATGGGTATATAATCTGAATCTAATCATGAGAAAACGTCAGACAATCCCAAAATGAGACACTTTATACAAAATAAATGGCCTGTACCCTTCAGAAAGACCAAGGTCAAGAAAGTAACAAGGAGACTAAGAACTCTTCCAGAATAAGACATGATCACTAAGTGCTACGGAGGACTCTGGACTGGATCCTTTGTAAAAGACATTATTGGGATAGTCAGCAGAACTTGAATGTCTGTAGATTAGATGGTGGCGATGTATCAGTGTGACTTTCCCGGTTTTGATGGTTTTATTATAATTATATAGGATAAGGTCCTTTGTTGTAAGAAATACACAGTGAAGTATTAGAAAATAACGGGCATCATGTCAGAAACTTATTCACAAATGATGGGGGTGAGGAAATATTTGTACTACAGTTGTAACGTTTCTCTAAGTTTGAGATCTTTAAAAAAAAAAAAAACAACCCAAAGAATTAGGGCTTTATTTCAGAGAAGAAAGAGAAAAAGGACTATGGATGTTTGGATATGCAGATAACAGGCTTTGCCACAGATGGTACTTAAATAATGTATCTGAGGAGATTATTCCAAGGAAGTAATATGTGAAGCCCAAGCCAAAGCTAAAAAGAGAGCCATCTATACGAAGAGCACGGAGACAAACTTTTCAGGCAGCGGAAACAGTATGTGCAAAGCAGCTGAGCTTGTTTCAGAGTTATAACCCCTGCATTGTGGTTGAAAATAACAAACAAATCAGCAATATGGTTGAAAATAAACTGTGATCCCTTCAGAAACCTAAGTAAGCGCCACAGTAAGCAGGCTGATCTATCAGTCAGCTACGGCCACACTAATGCTGTGTAACAAACAACCACAAATTCTCAGCAAGCATTTACTTCTCATTCATGCTTTTGTGCGTTAGCTCAGGCAACTGTGCTGAGGCTGCAGGTTGGCAGTTATGCGGGAGTAACTCTGTTCCATGAGTCTCTCAATTTTCCAAGGCCAGTAACTAAGTAAGGCACGTTGTTCTCACAGAGAAGGCAGAAGCACAAGAAGGCAAGCCTTATCACATAAGCACATTTCAGGCATTTTCTGGAGTTAGGTCTGCTCACATCCCACTCGCCAAAGAAAGTCACGATCAATTCAATAGTCAAAGGGTGGAGAAGTAACTGACACTCACCACCAGGACAAAGTTACGCGGCCTCACCCTACACCAGTGAGGTCAAGAGGGAGAGAATGAATATTTACTGAACAGTAATCTAATCTACCAGAAAGCTCAAACACTTCACAAAAGAGCCACGGTTACAAAAAGCTTCTATCTAATTTACTAGTGGGTGAGGAGGGAGGGTAGATAAATGACAAGGCCTTTTTAAGAATTTTGTATACCCCTAGACACACTTATTTTTGGAGACCTCAATAAACGGCATTGCAAACATATTACAAATTTACCTACATCCTGCATTAAATAGATTTTTTGCTATCAAATATTTTTTAGAAAATTTCTAAATTTTGCTTCTGAAATTATTTGGCAATAAGTGACTTAATTTTTGATTGGATATGATTTCTTGGCAATTTGCATATTCAGAAGCTCTTGAAAGTGGGAAACGTTAATCTACCAGCGTTTTCAGATGTAATGAAATCTCTATGAACACTAAATTTAACAATTAGCAATATTGACAAAGTAGCACAGCATGCAGGAAATTTTTTAAAATATTCATTAACTTCAACTTCACTGTTTTCTTTTTGCATTTTGGAGCCAATAATTTTTTGTGGGGGAGGGGGTCACAAACATTTTGGTAGACCCTTGAAAAACTCATAAATCCCAGAAAGACCCTGACCCTAATGGATTAACAACAAATATTTTGTGTGGAATCAAAGCTAATTGTCAATAGCCATGAAATGCATACCCTCCGACTCCAAACTCCTTGCCACAGAAAAATTAGAGCCACTAACTGCAATAGAGCCCAACCCATCCAGAAGCCTCTCTGCCTATGCAGGAGGGTGAATGGTTCGGGTTTGCTGATCTCAGAGGCCTTTATCACATTCGCAATGCCATTCACACTATATCCATTCCATTTGTAAGGCAAATAAAAATGTCATCTTCCAATCTTGGCTCATTTCATCTTATATGAGAAGTCTCCCTTCCCAATGCCTTCCTATCATTTCCCTGTTGTGATTAAAAAAAACAAAAGGTAATAAAAGTTGGCCTACCGATTGGTCCTCGAAGGACCACGATGTGATTGAAGGAGCAATAATTTACCCCAATGCCCTGAGGAAAGTTTGCTCAATAATGTAGCAGAGCTCAAGTTAATGGTGGCGGAGCTAGTTTCATTGATACCGCACCATAAACTGCTCGCTTTCAATTACTTATACACATATTAAAGGGGGGGCAACATATATTTGCAGCAAACATCTGTATGGACATGAGGTGTCACAAAAATTTAGCTCTCTGCCTCTCCCACTTTGGCAACATGAGAATAATCACCAACCACAGAGGAGATTCTGGAAATGTAATGAATGCTCACCTCTGTGGCTGTCCTGCATCGAGTGCCTGCTCTGTGCCAAGCACTTTGCAAGTGTAAATGGGATGGTGTAAATTCCAAATTTACGTTCCTTACAGTCCCCATCACCTATTTCAGCACATGGCACATGCTAGCCACTCAAGAAGTACTTGGGTGAATAAATGGAAGATTCTCTTTAACCACATAAGACCCTAAGGTGGGTAAAGCCACCCATTTATCAACACTCCATTTACAAGTGGGCAAGGTGGGAAAGAAAAAAAAAAAACACCTCACCAGCAGCAGCTCTATTCTCAAATAAAACTTCGTTCCTGAGTCAGAAGCCAGTCTAACCATAGAGAGAAGGAAGTCCATCAGTAGACTCAGCATGCTAACTCCCTTCACAAACCCTAACAGTCCACTTCCCAGGTGCCAGGAGCAACCCAATCCTACCATGCTATTTTCTGTCTTCCAATGATTTGTCTCTAGGCCCTTCTTAGAAAGTATTTTTATTTATTTTTTTTTGAGAGAGAGAGAGTGAGTGCATGCGTGAGTAGGGGAGAGGCAGAGGGAGGAGAGAGAGAATCTTAAGCAGGCTCCATGCCCAGTGCAGAGCCCCATGCAGAGCTCGACCTCAAAACCCTGATATCACAACCTGAGCCAATATCAAGATTTGGATGTTTAACTGACTGAGCCACCCAGGCATCCCTGTCTCCGGCCCTTCTTTAAGAGTAGGACTTCATGATCCCAAGCAAATATCTTAACTGCACACATTCTTAAAACAGCAAGTCATGTATTCACCCATGCATTCAACAAATATTTAGTGGAGGCCCATTCCAGGCCAGTCGCTAGGTCAGGTGCCAGGGATGCCGCAATGAGCAACACACACACTTGGACCCTGTTCTCACAGAGCTCGAAGTTCAGTGGAGGAATTAGACTAGAGATTAGTCAAATAAACACAGTAATAGATGTATGATCAGAAACCCGAGTCACTGCTCTGTAGGGAAGGGATACGGTCTGACAACAGGGAGTTATGGAAGGTTTCCAAAGATAGTGTCTGGGTTCTGAAGAATGAATAGGAGTTAAATGAGCAGCTAATGTGGATTAAGGTAGCACGACAAAAGCGGCAGCCTGTTCAAGGGCCCTCTGGCAGTATGTCAAACCCGAGGAGTGAGAAGAAGCAGGAGAGGAGGCCAGAGAGATGAGCAGGGACCCAACCATAAGCGAGCGTGTAAACCACGTTGAGGATTTCGGTCTTCATTCCAAAATCAACACAAAGCCATCAGAAGGTAGCAAGGCTTGATTAGCCAAAACCTTCAATTAGCTACATCCTTCTCTGCACTCACGTTTCAGGTAAAAGGAGCTGCAAAGTCAAAACACGAGGAGATGTGATTTCAGTTTAAAGGATTTCCTGGGTCTACCTCAGGTCAGTCGGTCTTTGGACCCATCTCAAACACTGTATTAATACACTATACACTTAATACACATTATCACATTTAATCCTCACAGTAAGATTTAGGGCCTATCACTAGCCCCATTTTACAGATGAGGAAACTGAGGCTCACCAGTCAGTAACTTGTCCTAAATGGTATAGCTAAAAGGGAGAGGACCCAGGACTCAAACCCACGGGATTCTGTCTCCAAGCCATTCTCCTACCCCTGAGCCACACTGCCCCACCAGGTGTCTTGGGAGCTAAGAGTATCAGAATTATAAAACCTGGGTCTCGGGATGGGCAAAACGGGTGAAGGGGAATGAGCGATACAGGGTTCCCATTATGGAATGAATAGGTCACGGGGATGAAAGGTACAGCATATACTCAATGGTAGTGTGTGGCATGCAGATGGGAGCTACACTTGTGGTGAGCACAGCATAACACAGACAGAACCTGAATCTGACTACACCTGAAACTAATAGAACACTGTGTATCAACTGTACTTCCATTTAGGAAAAAAAAACCATTAAAAACAAAAAACTCCAGTCCTGCAGACTCCTTAAACATCAAAGGACGTCTGGTAAGAGAGGAGATGTTTGCAGCAAGTCACAGCAGGAGATAACATTTGTATCAGACAGAGGAACAGCACGGAAGAGTGAACCTACCCAGTCCAGCCATAAATACGACAGGGAGGGAGGTCAGGGCAGACAGAGACCCAGACAGACAGGCCAGACTATGGTGGGTCCTGCATGTGCATTAAATAAAGCCTCAATAACATGAGAGTTAGGATCAGTAAGGCAGCCACAGACACAGTTATAGAAGACCATGTTTTCGAGGTGTGGCCCACTGGCGGATCACAGCAAGCTGCTTTATCAAACCTCTGCCTGTACTCTGAGCTTGAAAATGATGCCCTGTAGTCAATCGGCTTCAATTTGGGAAAGAGACAGACACAGAGGGAGAGACATTTCACCCACCTTTTAATAAATGTTACCAGGGGAGAGAGCTGGCCAGAATGTCCGGTATCCAAATTCTAAGACTCCACATCAGCTGTGGCAAGGGAGACAGTGGGACAAACAGGAGATCAGCCAGAATAACAAGTAACACCTTCAACAAGCCAGAAGAGTCATTTCTTTTCTTCGTTGACTCAGAGCCCTGGAGAAATGCCACAGCAATTTATAGAAAGAACAGTTAAAGGTAGACAGGGCCTAGATATTATTTCTGCCAGCTCACGTTAGTTCGTTTGGTAAACATTTTGCATTTGCAAGTTGACATGGTTTAATAATAACTGTCAATGCTGATGATAAATGCCACCATGATGGCGCAAATACCCTTCTGGGCTTAGGGAGGTGGTGCGGTGGGGGCTGACTTCCTGTCTCCTGTCCTTTTGGTTGTTATTAATAATGATGATGGTAATTCACATTTGTGTAGCTTTGTGATTTCAGAGAGCTGCAGGCTTTCCAAGAGCCCCTACCTACTGTACTGCATCTGTTCCCTCCACAGCAAGCAGTATCTGTTGTGGCCCCCTCTGGAACATGAAGCTTGACAAGGTCAGAAAAGGCCATACTACTTGGGGGTTTGCATTAAGCAGGAACCACAAACTAAAATGGCTGCAGAATACAGGCAGGTACATAAACAAAGAAGGAGGGAGGAATGAAGAGTAATAGGGAATGGTGGGGTCTGTGGCAAACCAGACTGCATGCCCCATTGAAAGGTGGGTCAGCTGTTTCTTAGCTTGTACCTGCCAGCTGTTTCCATATGGGAACACAGGCCCAATGCTGCCAGATCTTCCAATATACTAAGAGGAACTAAAAGGCCAGATACTATATACATCTCCCAATTGTTAAGTGATTACAACTGAATTTTTTTAAACATCATATCAATCAAACAAAATACATTTGAGGGCTGGAAATAGCCCTTGGGACCCCAGCTCGTGACCTCTAGAGGCACACCCAGAGGGGTTTAAGTTGGAACTTTATGGAATTGACAAAAGAGTTAATCATGATAGACAGAGCCACATTTAAAAGAACAACTCTTTACAGTTTTACATGTATTGGGATTCACTTGGTGGCCATTAACGGGAATCCAACTCAAACTGACTTAAGCAAAAACTGGGATTTAATAAAAGAATAGTTAAATGCAAAGTTAAACAACCACACCAGGCGGAAGACAGCTAAGAGGGTAGATGTCAGGAACAGCTGGAACCAGGGCCCTAGAGCTCACCAGGGCTCATAGGGCCATGTCTTTCACCTCTGTTTCCCTCTGCACATCAGATTCATCTCTCCCACTGCAAACTGGCCTCCTCCCCAACCACCAAAGTTCCCAAGATTGACATCATGGGCCTCCCGTCCTCAAGGGAGTGCTGAATAATATTCTGTCCTAAACACAACTTCTCCCCAAGGGAAGATTTGTGATTACACCGGCCTAGTGCAAGTACCCATAACTGCTCAATCACCTATAGCCATAAAGACAGGTATCATCATGGGCCAGCTTCACTGAGATGCCCTCCCCTGAGTAAGGCAACTCTGGCCAGGGGGGTCAACATGGAAGAACAGAGCAGCTGCCAACACAGTCATGCAGAGGGTGAAGCTGTTGCAGGAGAGAAGTTGGGTCCTGCACATCCTTGGGTCCAGACACCCATCACTAGGTCATTCTACATCAGAGACAGTGACTTGAAAGGAGAGGGACTACGGTAGGCACTCCACAAGGCTGCATAGCTCATTCCCCAGCTGCCAGGAAGTTGGCTCCTAACAGCTCACCATTGAGTCTTCCTCAGAAACCCCCGTTGGTCAAAGGGAGCTGCCTCACCCAAGGGGGAAGTCCCCATCTCATGATTAGTTAGTTAAGCACAAGGCTGAAGGCCTTCCCAGCTTCAGAGCTCCAAGTAGAATTAGCTGAGGCTTCCAGAGCCACCCTCTTCCCAGTCCAGCCTCTCCCTTTGCATCATCCTGCTTCCCTCACTCCTTCATAGAGTATCTCCCCTGTGAACTTCCTGCAGGCAAATCACCATCTCAGAGTCTGTTTCCAAACAACACAACCTAGGAGCTGCTATCAAGAAGGATCCCAGGAATTGTATTCTAAATGTGCTCTGGAGCAGCCTCAGTCACTGCTGGCTGGCAGGCAGAGCCCCCACGGTGGGTGGAATGCTGTGGCAGTACCATCGTTAGCCTTCCCACTAGACATGACCTGGGGCAGGGTACTTGTGGAAGGGGAGGTGTGACAGCTCAAGAGTTTGAGAGGTTTGGGAGAAGTCCTATCAGGTCCGGGTCTGAAATACATGGAGACAGAAAGGAAATGATTCAACCCCAAATCACTAGCACAGGACCTGTCCAGAAAATGGGGCTCAGTCATTGATGCTGAGAAATAGTCCCCCCTTTCAGGTTCGGTCTCTTTGCTCGCAAAAAGGGAGTCTCTTCCTGAAATTCCCTGTCTAAAGATAATAGGTAGATGAACAGATGGATTGGATGGACAGACACACCTGATGGACAGACAGTAATACTCCTCACTTTTCCATCTCAATGGGACAGCCAGAGGGAGGGCAAGAACCATCAATGCCTCCCATGGGCCCAACAGAGAGAGTACAGAACCCACAAAATAGCTTCAATTATGCCATGACCAGCAGATGCCCCCAGAGAGGCAAAAAGACCAGACCAGTGAATGACTTGGCCAAGCCTAGGGTGAAATGTGCATTACTCACTCCCGCCCAGGGCAGGCCAGAAGAGGCCTGGGGCTCCAGCCATGAGCCTACAAGCCCTGTTGGTCCACCACCCACTCAAAACCCCTCTGTGGACCCCCCAACAATAGGTTCTGATGCTCAGAAGATGCAGCTGAATGTCTCTACTCGTCACAAGGCACTTTTCCATCCATCATCACCCAAGACCTTCCCAAGAGCCATGTGAGGCCTACAGGCCATTTCCCCCATTTTACTAATGAAAAGCCTAAGGCTCTGGTAACTCAGTGGCTTGCTCCAGGTCGCAGAGCTGGAAAAGACGAGCAGGATTCCGAGCCCTATCCTCTGGCTTTTGTTCCTCTGTTCTTGAACACACCCAAGCCCACCTGGGTGGAGAATATGTGTATGAGACAACAGGTGCAGGGAAGCATTCAAGTTCCTATCTCCACCCGGTGGGTCCCTACTTGACTCACTGTGTTTTTATCCAATCCAGTTTCTATACCCCCACCGCCACCCCCACCCCAGGCCTTACCTGGGCCCTTCCACCCCGCAAACACACATCCAACCTCTATCACTCCACCAGGCTCTGCTGGAGGCCAACCTCTGCCCTGGTGGCCCCCCTAGGTTCCTGCCTCCCTCCCTGACCTTGGCTTTGGATTTCTGACAACCTAGGGTCTCAGGTTTAGATCAAAAAACCTCTTTGGGGCCCACAATCCCTGACTGTATATTTTAGGGAGCTTTCCTCATACTTCGTCAAGGCATAAAAGCTCCTGGCAAGACTAGCAGCTTCCTGCACACGGAACAGGGCTGAGCTACGGATCTGTGTTATGGACTGAATATGCCCCCCCTCCAAAATTCCTATGTTGAAGCCCTAACCCCCAATGTTATATTAGGAGATGAGGCTGTTGGATATTAGGAATAGATGAGGTCATGAGGGCAGGGAACCCACGATGGGATTACTAACCTTATAAGAAGAGGAAGAGAGAGATATCTCTCTCTCAGCCACGTGAGGACACAGCAAGCAGGTGGCCATCTGCAAGGCAATAAGAGTCCTCACCAGGAACCAAATTGGCCAGCACCTAGATCTTGGACTTCCAGACTGTAGAGCCATAAGAAATCAACATTTGTTGTTTAAGCCACCCAGTCTATGGTATTCTATTACGTCAGCCCAATCAGACTAAGAGAGGCTGCTTTCCATCTTTGAATGAAGCCCAGTACTGTACACACAGCCAATCTAGACTTTATTCAACACAGCATCCCTGCATCACCTGTGGGAGTCTCAGGCCAGGGAGATGCATATTGGGGATGGTGGGGGAAATGGGGGGAAGGATCAGACAGTAGCTGTCTAGACACAGTCTCCTGGCAAAGGCTCTGAAAGCCCTGAGTGCTGCTGGCCACACCTTTCTGGCACTCTGCACCTGCTCCCATCTCTGCCAACTCCCAACCCAACAACCACCCAGCCCTCCACCCACTCTCCCCTCAGACACTATGAGAATAGGAACCACTTTCCTTGGCACCCTCAGGACAGCCAGATGGCACCTGCCAGCAGCCAAGGAGCCAGACCCTGCCCACCTAGATCTCAAGGGCTGTCTGATCTCAGCCCAATCCACAAATCAGATCCTCAGGAGACCCAGAGAAAAACTGAGCTTCCCAGTCAGCTGGCCATGTGGTAGCCACTGGATGTTCAAATGTCCTAGAACATGAGAAAAAGGTAGGATCAGGCCTTGAAGAGACACAGGCCAGATCTCTCTCTTCCATCCATGTCTCCCATTAACAAGCCAGAGAAGGACCCTTGCAGGTCTGAGGGAAGAGGCTGAGGAAAGGCATTAATGAGAAACAGGGGTAAGGAGACCAATATGAAATATATTTGCTCATTATCACTCATATGTCTTGTGCTTTGGTAACCTTGTTTCAAGAAAATAAATTGTTTGGGGGCACCTGGGTGGCTCAGTCGGTTAAGCGTCTACCTTTGGCTCAGGTCATGATCTCAGGGTCCTGGGATCAACCCCATGTCAGGCTCTCTGCTCAGGAGAGAGTCTGCTTCTCCCTCTCACTCTCCCTCTGTGCTCCACCCCTCTCTCTCTCAAATATATAAATAAAATCTTTAAATAAAAAAAAAAGAAATTATTTGACCTACTCCCCAATCTTTCTGGATTTGCACAGGGTCTTTTTAAGAGTACTTCACTGGATAGAAAAGTCAGCTTTGCAGCCATGGAGCTGAGGCCATATTTATTGAGTTGGAAATTCACACAGCAAGGGAGCTTATGTTTCTGGGAGAAAGGGCAGTTTGCTACTGGAACCCCAAATTTGCCTTCACAAATGTCGCCTTATTTAACTCTTTTTATTCTGGTCACATGTAATTTTTGTATGGAAATATAATTGATATATAACACTGTATAAGTTTAAGGTATACAATGTGTTGATTTGATACATTTATATGTTGTAGTATAATTTCCACCTTAGCATTAGCTTATGCCTCCAATGCGTTATGTAACTCCTCACACTTTGCTTGACCTTTCTCAGGGTATGTGCTAAAAAGAGGCTATGGCTTCATTCTTAAATCCCCGCCCCCTCTTTGAGCAAATACCACGCCAGCACTCTGCCAGGTGAAAGCTGATATGAAGATAGAAAGCTCAATGGTCAAGGTCAATAATAAGGTCCAGATAATTCAGGAGACAGTGGAGTGCAATATTCTCTCAACTGGGACTTGCTGTAGATCCTCAGTGAGAATGTCTTTGCTTTGACATGGGTATTTAAACCAATTCTCTTGGGTGGTGGTGATGACCACGCAACGAAACAATGCCAGCAACACTGAGAGTCCACAGTGGGCTCTACAAGTCAGTCCTTGGCCAACCAACAGCAAGTGAGTAGCTAGTGTGGGCTGTAGGAAAGAGAAATGCTAACATACCCTCGAAGATCTTGTGCCTGCATAGGACAAAAAGAAGCCAATGACTGAGGAAGTGATTCTTGGCAGCAGAACTACTAAGGTAAATCTTGGGGAATGAGACTGAGAAAGGTAAAGAAATGCTTATTTTCACGGGCTGGTACAGAAAGGCTCTCCCCGATGCTACATGGGAAACAGGCCCTAGCAGACACCCAAGGGTATGTGGCCTGCCTGTGATGGACATGCAATTCTATTTAGGATCTGTTCTGATGCCCTCACTTTTTAGGCTTCCTGTTTCCAGCATCAGCTGACATTTAGGGTTTGAAAACTGACGTACAGTTAAGGAAGCCTTTCTGGCTAGAGCTCGCAATGACCAGATCTGTCCAGCTGCATGGTGCCTCAGCAGTTATGAATCCAGGTTTAGATGACCATGTACCATTAGTGCCGGCACTCAGAGTTAAGCAGGGGTGTGACTCCTTGAGCACCCACTGATATGGGAGGCCCACAGCAGTGATCCTGCAGGCAGGTGTCCCCCAGAGTAAGGGGGCTTCTCCCCCAGCTCCATTCTCTCCATGCCTGCCTATCACTATACTCATCTGAGATGCACCCAATTAGTAAGTTTGATCCTGTTTATCAGACTAGTACCAAACCTGCCTCCAGGCCCACCGCCTGCCATCCCCACCGAATGTGGAAGCAAGAGACACTGTCTGTGACAGTATGTCTCAGTGCAGTGGGCAATCTGGGCTTTGGAGGCATATGTCTGTGGCTAAATCCAGCTCTGTCACTCTCCGTGACTTTTTAACAAGTTAACCTCCCTGGAACTAAGTTTCCTTATCTGTAAAAGAGAACCTCAGTGGCAAGAAGCAGTGAGGGAGCTCCCCAAGGCCTCTTTCATCAGGGCACTAATCCCACTCACCAGGGCTCCATCCTCATGTACTCATCTCCCCCCAAAGACTTCACCTCCTGAAACCATCACTGCATATGCCTTTGTGTTTGGGGGCGGGGGGACACAAGAATTCAGTCAACAGCAGCAGCCAAGACTTTGAAGACAGGGCCCAGGGGGCCACAAGGGCATGGCAGAGGGAATACAGTGTGGACTTGGGGACTGCAGGGTTGGGGGAAGGATAGATAGACCTGGCTTCAAATCCCCGCTCAACCATTTACTGTCCGTGGGATCTCTGGCAAGCCCCTCAAACTCTCTGAGCCTCCACTTTCTCAACTGCAAAATGGAGATAGTAACTCAGGAGTGTCTGTGAAGATACGATGGGTTTTCTGCTTGTGGCACCAACCCAGGGACACATTCAGAGTAAACTTAGGGCTCTTTCCTTGCTGTAAAAACTGACCTTTAGAAAAAAAGAAAATGGGCCTGCCTAGCTATTACAGACTATTGCTTTTTCTCATAACCTGACATGATACACAAACATCCGAGGAAGCAGCCGGCGGGCACTGAAATGTCAATTGTAAGATAATTAGTAATCACTGCAAGTCCAGCCTTGGTCCCAAGGAAGTCCCTCCATCCCGGGGCTCCAAGCCAGGCTCCCAGAGCCCAGCATTCTGCTTTGGCTGATGCTGGGGCCCTGTCTCCTGGGGAAAGGAGTTTGGTACAAGAAAGAATCTTCATTATCTTTGCCCGGAAGCACCAGCAACTGCCTACAAAGAGCAGAACTAGGAATGAAGGGCGGTGAGAAATAAATTATTGCATTTCCTCCCTGGTGGATAGTCCATTTAGAAATGGGCAGATTCAGAGAAGTGTGTCTTTGTCTATTCCCTCTATTTCCATGATCCAAGAGACGAACAGGTGACCAACCCTGACTCCATCCATCAGTCAGCTCCCGTCACACATGTGAGGCAAAGGCTATGTTGGACCAAGTTCAAATGCAGGACCACATTTCCACCAGGCCTCTTACAACCAGGGGAAGCTGGGGGCTTGGGTGAGTCCATTGGGAGTGGGAGTGTTCCTCCCCACACCCCACAACCCTGCAGTTCTCTAGGTCTATAACTCCTTGAATCTGGAATTCAGTATAGTACATTTGTTCATTTACTCAGTATTTATCAAGCACTTACAGTGTGCCAGGATCAGGCTGAACAGGGAGGATTCAGAAATGACAAAGCATGATCCTTGCTCTCAAAGAACCTGTTCTAATACCGGGGTTCTCAAACTTAGCACTAATCACATTTTCAGTCAGATAATTCTTTGCGGGGCTGGGGGGGGGGGGGGCGTCCTGTGTATTATGGGATGGTTAGAAGCATCTCTGGCCTCTACCCACTAGCTGCCAACAGCAACCCCAGTTGTGACAACCAAAAATGTCCCTAAACACTGCCAAAAGCCCCCTGTGGGACATAATCCCCACTGCCTCCCCACAGTTGAGAACCAGTACTTTGATAGAAGTAGTATAGACAAAAGAGTGTAAGCTTTGGCGCTAGATGAACCTGGGTTCTCCCGCCTTATTTGCTGTGTGACCTCAAGGGAATTACTTACTTCCCTGAACCATAGTTTCTTTATTTGCAAATTATGGGTAGTTAGAGATGAAATGTATAAATACTGTAGCAGACGTTGTCAGTAGCCACCCAAAAGCCATCGTGTCCACCCCAATTCTTCTTGCTAACTGACGGAACCCCAGTTCTGTTCAGAGTCTTCTCTTAGGAATGATGGATCAGTCCCCTGTGGGGATGGGCATGGAGCCCAGAACTAGCCACTGAGATAGAAGAGGCATCTGGGGAAGGGGGCCCCCTGGGAAAGATCTCCCCTCTGATAAGAAAAAGGTTGATGAGGAATGCAGTGATTTTAAAATAGGTACACAAGTTCTTTGATACTCCTCCCTTCAAAAAATGGAAACTAACTCCCCTCCTCTTGAGTGTGGGCTGCATTTAGTGGCTCACTTGTAATGAATAGAAGGCAGCAGAGGTGACGATGTGTGACTTCCAAGATTAGAACATGCGAGGCATTGCAGCTTCCTACTTGTGCTCTCTCCATCACTCACTGTGGAGGACGTGGCTGCCATGCTGTGAGGACACCCGAGCAGCCCTGTGGAGAGGCCTGCAGCTGACAGCCAACACCAACTTGCCAGCCACGTGTGTGAGGCCTCTTCCTGCCCTGGTCAAGCCTTCAGAAGACCGCAGCCCCAGCCAACACCTTGAAAGAACCCTCACAAGACTCACAGAACGAGAACCACCCAGCTGAAGTGCTTCTGATTCCTGATGGCCACAGATACTGAATCTTTGTTCCTTTAAGCTGCCGAATTTTAAAGTAATCTGTTAGCGCAACAAATAACTCACGCAAGGAGAAGCAATCTGAACCTCCACACATCTCATCACCTCCCAATCCTGCCTGTTGACCTCACCAGACAAGGACATGAGGGGAGAGCCATGGAGGCTGTCTTGGGCCTCAAGAGGGAGGCCAGGAGAGTCTCGGGGATGCTAACCAGAGCCAAAGAAACAACCCCAAAGGCCCCACTTCCATCTTGTTATAGGAGGAAAACACCCATGTGCTTAAACCGTAGTTTCCTGGAACCTGTAGTTTCGTGCCTCAAGTCCAGCAAGTTCTAGGGAGACGGCCATTACTGATGATGCTCTGTTTGCTCTAACTTCCCAAGGCTCCTCTCATGAATTCCAGCCCTTCTCAACTCCGTGGTGCCTTATCCTGAACTGGAGAGGCCGGCGGTGATGAGGGATAGAAGGCACAGAACTGGGCAGTTTTGAGGCTGCCACCTTTCACCCTTTGTTCTGACATTCCCAGCAGGTCTGACATTCCCAGAAGGACCAAACTCCCATGCTCTTAGTCATCTTGGGCTGCCACAACAAAATACCACAGACTGGCTTAAACCAGAGGTTTATTTTCTCACAGCCCTGGAGGCTGGCAGTCCACGATCAGGGCAATGGCATGGCGGGTTTCTGCCAAGAGCTCTCTTCCTGGCTTGCGGACAGCCACTTTCTCCCGTGGTGGAAAGAGAGAGGCTTCTGGTCCCTCTTCCTATTATAAGGGTACTAATCCCCTCATGAGGGCTCCACCCTCGAGACCTCATCTAAACCTAATTACTTCCCAAAGGCCCCACCTCTAAATACCTTCATACTGGGGGTTCGGGCTTCAAGGGGACACAATTCAGTCCATGGCACGTGCCAAATGGCAGAAACTTCAATTCTCGATTCTGTGCACCAGGAGGAAAACAAACAAATGTTCCCCCTTCCCGCCCATCCTCTTATGTAGAGAGGGCTCTATATAGTTGGTTCTAAAATTTAAAAGTATATTTCTTTAAAAGAGGTAGGATTCTCTGCACTGTTTCTTATATTCCACGTATGAGTGAAACCATATGATAATTGTCTTTCTCTGCTTAACTTATTTTGCTCAACATAATACCCTCCAGTTCCATCCATGTCCATGTATATGGTAAGTATTCATCCTTTCTGATGGTTGAGTAATATTCCATTCCGTATATGAAACACATTTTCTTTATCCATTCATCTATTGATGGACATCTCAGCTCTTTCCACAGTTTGGCTATTGTGGACATTGCTGCAATAAACACTGGGGTGCAGGTGCCCCTTCTTTTCACTACATCTGTATCTTTGGGGTAAATACCCAGTAGTGCAATTGCTGGGTCATAGGGTAGCTCTATCTTTAACTTCTTGAGGAACCTCCATACTATTTGCCAGAGTGGCTGTACCAGCTTGCATTCCCGCCAAGAGTGTAAGAGGGCTCCCCTTTCTCTGCATCTCGCCAACATTTGTTGTTTCCTGTCTTTTAATTTTAGCCATTCTGACTGGCGTGAGGTGGTATCTTAGTGTGGTTTTGATTTGTATTTCCCTGGTGCCAAGTGATATGGAGCATTTTTTCATGTATTAAGTAGGGCACATGATGTGATGAGCACTGGGTGTTATAAACAACTGATAAATTTTTGAACACTACATCTGAAATTAATGATGTACTACATGTTGGCTAACTGAATTTAAATTAAATTTTTTTAAATTAAAAAAATAAAAGAGGTATGAGATGTCAATTAGTCAGGCAGAAAGCAATGAAAGCGAAACTAAACTGTTATGTCCAAGTCCAAAAGACCTGGAGCAGGGGTGGAGGAAGAATGGCAGAGGTAAAGTGTTCTCTGTATTTAATTTTACTTAATTTTATTTCAATTTAATTAGTTAATATATAGTGTATTATTAGTTTCAGAGGTAGAGTTCAGTGATTCATCGGTTGTGTATAACACTCAGTGCTCATCACGTCACGTGCCCTCCTTAATGCCCATCACCTAGTTACCACATCACCCCACCTACTGCCCCCCCAGCAAACCTCAGTTTGTTTCCTATGATTAAGAGTCTCCTATGGTTTGATTTCATCTTGTTTTATTCTTCCCTCCCTTCCCCTATGCTCTCCTGTTTTGTTTCTTAAATCCCACGAGTGAAATCATATGATAACTGTCTTTCTCTGATTGACTTATTTTGCTTCTATTTTAATAATGGGTCTCCTCCTACTAATTAATCAGACTTGGGCTCTGTGGCCCAGGGGCAGCCACCCACTCACTGGTGGTGATCGTGGCTTACTTCACCTCTTGGTGCCTTGCCTTCTTTACCTATACCGCAGATCCACATTCAAGGTGGTGATGTACAGAAGCGCTTAGGATGGCGTCTGGAAGACAGTGAGCACTTACTCACCTGTTGGAGAATTACGGCTATTGCTGCCATTGTCACCATTATTACCTTTTCCTAAGGAAAGAAGGAGGCCAGCAGCCAGACCATGGGACTGTCGATCCTCCAGGGAGTAGCCCAAAGAACTAGTATGAAGTAGCAGAATGGGGAAAGTGCAATGTAGCTCTAAACGCTGGGCCTCTAACCTCTTTGATACCTCCTTGCTCAGGTGTCCCACCTACAAAAGAGCAGATGGGATTTCCGTCTTGGGAGGACCACAAAGAATGTGTAAGATGTTTGAAACAGTGTCCTGAACACAGGTACTGCTCCTTCCCAGGCTCTGATGCCACCTGGGAAGAAGAGATGTGAGTTTCAGATACAAGAATGGATTAGGTCCAGGTTTTTTAGGACAGCGAAGACTGTCTTCAGTGAATAGATGAAGAATCTGCCTAAGAAATAAAACTAAGTCAAGACCTTAAAAGCAAGACATTGAATAAACTGGCTCTTGGAAGGAATGGTTCTGGGACCATCTGGGAGCCCTACTATGGCAAACACTACAGGTAAACATACAAGAGCTATGTGCCCTTTCTTCCTTATAAACCAAATTCCAACTTCCTTAAGAAACTGGGGCTCTCTGTGTTTCAAGTGAAGGAGGGCCCTCCCCAGTTTCAGAAGATGAATCTCAATCAGTCTTAGCCAGGGTTCGCAAACCATGGCCTGTGGGCTAAACCTGGACAGGCATCTGTTTTTGTGTGGCCCAGGAGCTAAAAATGACTTGTTCATTTTTGAGCGGTTAGAAAAGATCAAAAGTACAATAATATTTCCTAAAATTTTAAAGTTATGTGAAATTCAAATATCAGTGTCCATAAATAGGCTCGTTCCCTTAAATACTATATATGGCTGCTTTTGAACTACAACAGCAGAGCTGAGTAGTTACTACAAGCTGTGGCTGCAAGGCTAAAATATTTACTATCTGGTTCTTCACCGAAAAAGATCCCTGGCTCAAGCCAGAGTTTTTCAAACTTCATGTCCATCAGAATCACCTGAAAGGCTTATCCAAACATGGACTGTGGGCCTCAGCTCAGAGTTTCTGGGGTGGGGCCAGAGAATGTGCATTTCTAACCAGCTCCCAGGTGAGGCTGATGATGTTGGTCTGGGGACCACACTGTCATACTTCGAGAACTGCTGGTCTAAGCCAATCATGGTACATTCTATTGTCCTCACCAGTGACTGGCTGAGAAAAGGACATGTGGCACAGTTCTGACTAATGAGACTCAAGGAGGATTCAGCTGTGAGCTTCTAGGGCAGTGATCATAAAAGGGACAAGGGCAAGAGCTGCACCATCCTGAGACTGTGAGGAGAAGAGCAACCTGCTGCAAGCGACGAAAGCAGAAAAGTGGAAAGAGACTGGCTCCACCACTGCATAACTAATGTTGTGTCCCACTGGGTGCACTCACCGCAGGGT
Organism: Ursus arctos; assembly: GCF_023065955.2. Classification (NCBI taxonomy): domain Eukaryota; kingdom Metazoa; phylum Chordata; class Mammalia; order Carnivora; family Ursidae; genus Ursus; species Ursus arctos. The sequence continues at coordinate 78,062,951 of NW_026622874.1, read as the reverse complement.
CACCTTCCACAAAACTATAATTGCCATTATTGTGTAAACCTCTTCAAGCTGGGTTTGTAGGAGTTGGAAGCCAAACATGTCCTACATGGTATCCCCACTCTGTGAAGCCCCACCCAGGGTTCCAACTCCACTCCCCACCACTGCAAGGACACCACCAATCCCAGGCCACAAGGGCTGCAGTCAGCATATGGGCCATACTACACACCATCCTACAATGGATAGGGCAGATCCAGGGTAGAAGAAAGAGCATTATTTTTGGAGCCATAAAACCCCAGGGTGAGCCTGAATTCCACTACTGTGTAACTGGGTGACCATTCACCCCATATTCCAAGATATGACTTACACAGTCCTCATTGCCTGAGGCACCCCTGTCTGTGGGTCTGGGCAAGGTCTTTTCCTCTCTAGTCCCTTATTCACCACCAGAGCTAGCATTTGGCAAAGCACTCACCAGGTCCCGGGCAGGGGACTAAGCCTTTCACCTACATGATCTCACTTAATCCTCAAAACAGCCCTAGGAAGTGAGCACCATCATTTCCCCCGTGTTACAGCTCAAGAAACAGAGGCTCCAGGAGGTTACGTGGCTTGCCCACGGTGGTACAACCCATAAGTGCAGAGAAAGTATTCCAGCTCAGATCTGTCTGGCTCAAGAATCCAAGCGTTTACATGCGACGTTGTAACACCAGGGTTAGAGGACAGGGTATGTGCAAGGGCCCTCAGTGCATACAGTGGCTCAGAAAACACTGCTGCATCTAACACAGGTCTCATTCCTCTCCTCACCTGCCGGCTCAGTCTAGAAAAGAGGGCGGGAAGTTAGCTCCTTTCAAAAGCTGGCCAGTTCTGACCAGTCAGCCAGAGTAAAGCTGACATGAGCATCAAGGAAAATATTGCAAGATCACTCAAGATGTGCACAATGAGACGGGGCCCCCTGAGAATTGTGGCAGCTGCATGACGGCCAGGGGCAGGGCCTGCCCGGCGTCTCGTTGGCTTTGGTTCCTGGGCTGCAGCCCGGCCTTACCTGCCAGCTTCCATGCCTGGCTGAGCATCCCCCGCCGCCCCCTCTGGCATCCAGCTGTCTCATCAGCCCCGCCGATTCCGCCCTGGAGAACTCGGAGGTTTGCCTTGCCCCTCTGGAGGGCAGGCGGAGGCAGTGGAACGGGCAGCAATTCCAGAGCCGTCACAAATTCTGGCTGAAACCAAACATGACAGATTTACCATTGGGCAGGCTGTTGCATTTATTATTTAACGCTTGCAATAAATATTTGCATGACCCAGCGCTGGAGGGAACGCTCTGTGATAACTCACTGCGTTTCCCTGCCAAACAGCACTGCAATCGGGTTCCAAAGCTGTGGCAGAGAATATTTTTACTATTCTAAGGAGCCAGGTGATGGCCCTCTGGTAGGAAACATTTTCTTGCCCGTCTCCAAAGAGGGAAAGGGAGAAGGGAGACCGTAGTTCCAAGAAGCAATTAGATGAGGAGGAGGATGAAGATGACAGCTAACATTTACCTCGAGCCTGCTGAGTGCCAGGCTCTGTGCCAAGAGCTTCCCATTCACTCATTCAACATGTGTCTTTGAGGGCAGGGCTGCCAGACTTGGCAAATAAAATACAGGACATCCAGTTAAATTTGAAATTCAGATCCACAATCAATAAAAATCCCATGTGATACTAGAAAATATTTGGTGTTTATCCAAAATTCAAACTTACCTAGGCACCCTGTTTTTCTCCAGTAACCCTCATCGAGGTTATGCCCATGACTGAACAGCAAAAGGGATTTATTTTCAACTGGGGGTCAGGGAAGGGACCTCTAAGAAGGTGACACTTGGACAGAGATGTCAATGAAGGAGATAACCATGACATAAGGTGCCAGAGCTCCAGGCAAAAAGAGCCCGTGCAAACGCCCTGGGGTGGAAAGAATGTTGGAGGGTTCTGCAGATAGATGTGGCCAGACTGGGGTCTGAACTTCTGAGGCCTGGACTTCTGAATCCAGATGTGACATGGAGGAGGAACAAGAAAAGGAGAAATTGCTTTCGACGAGAGCTGATCAGGTCTCGCAGAAAACACTCACGGAGTAACAAACCAGCTGCCTCAACAGAAACCTCCACCTCTTCCCTGAGTTGTTCCCCCAAGGCAGGCAGCAGAGGGAGGGGGGGCTCCCGCGGTGACAATGCTATCAATTTCCATTTTGCTTTTGCCAAATACAGAAAAGGACATTTCAAAGACTTTTAAAAATAACTTCCAAACAACTCAAGGGTGGGAAGGAAGAGAGAAATTACACTTGGCCTGCTCAAGAACAGTGATAATGACAATAAGTAATACAGATAAAAAGAAATGTATTTTCGCATATGTTATATCATTTACCCCTTAGCATTCTATAAGGCAGGCAGGGCAGATTGTGATATCCCTGAATCACAGTGAGGGGAGTGGAAAAACAGAGTCCAACAAGTAGGAAATGGCTAGGCAGGGTCTGAGGCTATGTTTGGCCCCAAAGCCTGGGTTCCCAAAAGCCCCCTGTGGTCTTGCCATGGACTGAATTATGTTCTCCCAAAATTCATATGCTGAAGCCCTAATCCCCAAGGTGACTGTATCTGGAAAAACAATTTAGGAGGTAATTAAGGTTAAAGAGGTCCTAAAGGTGGGGCCCTAATTAAATAGGACTGTGCCCTTATAAGAAAAAGAAGAGATCCCTCCCTCCCTCTCTCTTTCTCTCTCTCCACCACGTGAGGACACAGAGAGAAGGCAGTCATTTGCAAGCCAGGAACACAGCTCTCACTAGAACCTGCCCATGCTGCTACTCTGATCTTGAACTTCCAGCCTCCAGAGCTCTGAGCAATAAACGTCTGCTGTTTAAGCCCCAGTCTATGGTATTTTGTCATGGCAGCCTGAGCTAAAAGAGCTGATGTGAAAGCCAAACACAGCCCAGCCCTCGGCCAGCTCCTCTGGCTCACCCAGCTATGTGGAGCAAGATCCTCTCTTCCATCTCCACCTCGACCTTTCTGCCTAGCTGATGCCTAAAGGGTCTTCCCACCTGGCAAGCCCATCCCTTCACCCCCATAGGACTCACATGCCTCAGTGAACGTCAAACCTAAGTCCTGGCAGTAGAGGATTCCTCCTCTGCAAGGGAACACGGCGGGAGAACAAAGGGATCACAGCTTTGGCACTGAAAAACATGAGTTCAAATTCCAGCTCTATACTAAGTAGTTGTGTGGCTGTGAGAAAAAGACCTGAACCTCAGTTTCCTCTTTTGAGGAATGGGAATAACGCGATCCACCCCCCCAGGATCACTGTGGGAATTAAATGAGATGCTAAACATAAAATATCAGCACGATGCCTGGCACATAGTCAATGCCTGATAAGCAGTAGCTGTTAATTACAACAATGATAACACTCAATTTGTGGGATCAAATGTCCCTTCACTCAGCAAATTTTTAATAAGCACCTACTATGTGTTAGGCATTTGGGCATATAGCAGGCCACGAGACATACGATTCCACCTCCACAAAACTGCCAATACAATGGAAAAAACAGACCTATGGCACAATAAAAAAAGGAACATATTTGTAAAAAATCACGTATAAAAAGTTTTCAAGTGTTGAAGAGTGCTGTGAAGGAAGAAGGAGGCTTCTGTGAGATAATCATCTACTTGAGCATCAGAAAGGCCTCAGAGGATACTTCAGCCGAGATCTGGGGTGTGAAGGAGGCAGCCAAGCAAAGACCAGAAGGGATAAGCCTTCCCGGTACAGAGAGCAGCAGCACGTGCAAACCTCAAAAGGCTGGGGAGGACTGCTCTTGTCCTGGCGGGTGAAGGGAGGCCACTTCGGCTGGAGGCAGAAGGGAGATGCAGCTACAGGAGTCAGCCAGGATCACGACTTGCAGCATCTGCTAAGCCATTTCTAACTCACTCTGAAATGAAAGAGCAGCAGGCACTCAAGCTAACCTCGTAGCATGGTGGCTGGTACAGAGTAGGAGCTCAAGACAGGTGAGCTCGCTTCCCTCCCTTGGAACGGCCAAAGCAAATTAAAACGGCCCCTCTGCTTTGAATTTTTGGATTTGATTTTGCCTTGCCACCGTTTCTTTAAAAAGTGTCCACAGACTGGAGTTGGGGGGGATGAGATGGAGAAGGGGATGTGCGGGAACAAGCTCAAAATCAAACAAGCCAGAAACTCCTGGCTGGAAATTTTCTCTCTCCATCTCTGCAAGAATGGCCACATCGGTGCAACTACAGGAGAAAGAACTGAAGTCAGCAGAGCTTAGAATTCTTCCTCCAACCAAGCCCCAGATGCCAGGCAGGTAGTAAATCTGCCCCCATTCCACCTCCACCGTCACAGCCTGAGGACAGAGTCTGCCAACTCCATCCTGACACCAGACCAACCCCATAGTGCCATTCAAGGCGGGGCCACTTCAATGCCAGGAAAGCAAAGTATTGTTGGAAAAGAGCTGGGAGGGGGGAGATAAAAAAAGAGAAAGAAAGAAAAAACTGGCAATTGGTTAGGAGAGAGCCACAGCCTGAGTCTACGACAATATTCAGCATGAAGTTTGGTGTGACTCAGGCCCTTCTTGGAATTTTAAAATTCATTACATTTTATTTATTATTCATTAATTACCCACACAGAACTCACAGTAGACTCCAGGAATATGTATGACAAAATTATTTAATATAAATTTTAAATTGGGACTTGGAGAAAAATATTTTAGAATAAGAGGTAAAGACAGGAAAAGAAGAGGATAGAAGGTAGAAAAAAGATTTATAGGTCAGATCAGTTACTAGCTCTGAAAATACGGCTCTGAGTTCCCTGGAGGCCAAGTCAAAAAGGGCAGTAGAAGCTGTTGTCATGGTCTACAAGGAAAAAGACACTTAACTCTCTAGGACCGCACTGTCCTGCCATGTGGCCTCATATAAGTGATTTAACCTCTACCTGGACTCACTTTCCTCCTCTCCAAAAAGCTATGAGAAACTATCCCATCTTTGTGACTCCCTCATTAGGGAATAAAACACCAAGCTATAGTAAAAAACAAAAATGGATGATCTTCCTGTCTAGGCTCTGAAATAAGACTCCCAAACTCTAAAGTCTGTAAGAACTGGTCACTAGCAGAAATGATGGAAGCTGTCTGGGCATAACATAATAAGGAGTAGTGGTGAACTGAAGAGCCCATGCTCTGTCTAAAGGGGGCAGCTGCTTCTCACCTCTAGCTGATTATTGCCCCACAGGAATGCGGGCCCACAGTCTCATTTTTTTTTTTCACAGTCGGATTTTTAAGAGGAGCTCAAAATCAGGATTTTTAATGTAACCTCTTCTAACATGTAAATGGTTGCTTTTAATTCAAATTTACTTAAAACAGTGTACAGGTCTCCAAAGACAAGAAAAACAAAAGCAAAGATGAACTTTTGGGACTTCATCAAGATAAAAAGCTTCTGCACAGCAAAGGAAACAGTCAACAAAACTAAGAGGCAACCCATGGAATGCGAGAAGATATTTGCAAATGACATTACAGATAAAGGGCTGGCATCCACGATCTATAAAGAACTTCTCAAACTCAACAGCCAAAAAACAAATAATTAAGTCAAAAAATGAGCAGAAGACATGAACAGACACTTCTCCAAAGAAGACATACAAATGGCTGACACATGAAAAAATGTTCAACATCATTAGCCAACAAGGAAATTCAAATCAAAACCACGTTGAGATACCACCTTACACCAGTTAGAACAGCAAAAATTAACAAGGCAGGAAACAAATGTTGGACAGGATGTGGAGAAAGGGGAACCCTCTTACACTGTTGGTGGGAATGCAAGCTGGTACAGCCATTGTGGAAAACACTATGGAGGTTCCTCAGGACGTTAAAAATAGAACTACCCTATGACCCAGCAATTGCACTACTGGGTATTTACCCCAAAGATACAGATGTAGTGAAAAGAAGGGGCACATGCACCCCAAAGTTCATAGCAGCAATGTCCACAATAGCCAAACTGTGGAAGGAGCCAAGATGATCTTCAACAGATGAATGGATAAAGAAGATGTGGTTCATATATACACCGGAATACTACTCAGCCATCAGAAAGGATGAATACCCATCATTTGCATCGAATGGATGGAATTGGAGAGGATTATGCTAAGTGAAGTAAGTCAAGCAGAGAAAGACAAATATCATATGGTTTCACTCATATGTGGAACATAAGGAATAGCATGGAGGGCATTAGGGGAAGGAAGGGAAAGCCGGAGTGGGGGAAATCAGAAGGGGAGGTGAACCATGACAGACTATGGACTCCGGGAAACAATCTGAGGGTTTCAGAGGGGAGGGGGTCGGAGGGATGGGGTAGCCCAGTGATGGGTATTAAGCAGGGCACGTGCTCTAATGAACACTGGGTGTTATATGCAAATAATGAATCATGGAACACTACATAAAAAAACTAATGATGTACTGTATGGTGACTATCATAACATAAAAAAAAAAAATCCACAATGTACAGGTCAAACATAGGAAGGCCAATTCCAGAAAGAAATAGCAAATCTCTCTAGTGTCTTACAAACGGGTTTTTCTACCTTCAGGTTAAACTGCAGTCCCCAGACCCTATCTTCCCCCAGCTAAGCATCTCAAAGAAACATTTGCCCCACAAATATACAATTCTTTTTGAATCCCATTCCACACACAGTTGGGTTCCTACTGTGTTTTAGGGACAGTGAAGGATACACCAGGGTGATAAACAAGTGTCCAAGTAGCCAGACAGGCCTGGCTGTGTGCTCCATCAAGAGGCTGGCTGGCTCCCAGGAAGTTCTCAAGGTTTGGTGATGTCTGCAAAAATCAGCCTTTTCATCAACAAGTTCAAAGCATATTGCTGGATTTATTTCTACCAAGAGCCAGAAAACACCCATTCCTCTCCAAATCCTTTTCCCTCTGTCCAGCCTCCTGGAGGAAGTTTTCTTCATGGACCCTTGTCACTGCATCCATTGCCAATTCTATTCAACAAGCACCTGCCAAACGCCCATTGGATATGGGTACTGTGCTAAGAGTTGGGGAGTCAAGATGAATATGAGACCACTCGTCCATATTCCAAGTCTGAGATACAGATGCAACTGAACTTATTCTAGACAGTATTTTAACTGACAAACAGCTAAAGGATAAAATGGAAAGTGAGTTAACTTGACAGGGGTTTGAGCTGGAATTCTCCCACCCAGCAGCTATGTTATCGTGGGCAAGTCACCTACCCTCTCTGTGTCTATTCCCTCATTAAAAAAAAGTAAGGGACATAACATCACCTAACTTACAGTTTGCTGGAAACAGGACTAGCCCATATTGCAGCAAAGGTTGTACACTGCACAGTTCCAAGGGTGCTAGTCACAGACTATGCTGCAAATGGTTCCCTCTGGAGTTGTGCAGTAGCCAACATGGACAGCTGGTTGTCCCCAGTAGGGAAGCCCTGGTTAGAAGGAGTAAATACCCCATATAAAACAAACAAAGCAGAGCGTCTAGCACATTGTAGGGGCTCAACAAATGAAACTGTTGCATGTACAAAAACCAATGGGAAAATAAAACCTAGTTTTCTTAACTTCTCTTTTCCACTATCTTTTCAACAAGAACCTCACCACATAAAATGAAGCACTGCTGTAATCAGGGTCCCTCGGACTCAAGCTGAGCCCTTCTCATCCATCAGACGCTGCGCCTTCCTCCAAGGAAACACAGGTACCAGTCCTCAGCCTTGATTTATGCCGCTGCCATTCCTGGCTGTCAGTCTGTGGTGCATGTCCCTCCTTCCCCACCTGGCCCAGTCCAGCCTCTGGATTCAGGCTGATAGCAACTTGGCAGTCCACACTCTTCCTTGGTTCAGAGTGATTGTCCAGGAGGTGTATTTAAACGCTTAAATACAGCCGTCTGCGGGCTCTTGCCTGCTTATCTTGGAGGTGGTAAAGGCCAAGTCTCTTTCCATTGCAAAGCAACAGTAACACAACTGGAATCAGTTAAGCGAACGGTGAATTTGTTTCAGATACCGTCACGAGTCCGGGGGTAGAGCTAGGTTCAGGCACAGCAGGATTCAAGAGCCCAAACAATACTGTGGGATCGGCTTCTCATCTTTTTACTCTGCTCTCCTCCCCGGTGGTGCCACGTGGTGGTGCCTGGTGATCCCAGGTGTTAACACGGAGTAGATAACTCCAGCGGGGGGAGGGGGGGGCCGCAAACGGGAGTAGGCGGATATGGAGCAAAGACTCCGGGAGGGCCCGCCACCCTCTTCTCTTCATTTCGCCAGCTCAGCCCTGCAGGGGGCTTGCTTCTTAACCTCTGGGTCCAGCTTGTTGTTCGAGGTCATTGAGAAGGCGAGACAGCCGGCCGGGCAATGGCAGGCTACTCACCCCTGCCCAGTCCGGGGTGTGCCCTCCGCCCACTTTTCCGGCCCTTTCGAGGATGCAGCCTTGAGAGGGTAGAGTGGTGTTGACACCACGTGGAGCACAGATGTGACTGAACCCCACTGAGACCTCTAGAGAAACCGCAGGTGCTGGCCGGCACGTGCCAATCTACTCGTCTTGGGGCCGCCCAGGCCAAGCCTCCTCAGTAAGTTCCCTCGCCTTTTAAAACCGCCACCTACCCCTCTAGAGTGGCCTGCCTCTTCCTTCCGCCTCTCCTTGACTTCAAGGGCCACGTTCGAGTTTCACTGTGGGAACTGCTGGCCCTCACAGCTTAAGCCTGAGCTGCAGCTACACCTTCTCAAGCCCCCCGCCCCCCCGGAAGCCACCTCATCTCCCGCCCACAGCTCATGCAGAAGCCCCGCCTCTTCCTCTTTCCAAGGCTCTACTGCCCAGGGTTCATTTTCGGTCCCAAGGAAGCTGTCAGCCCTCTTGTCATTGGTGGAGCGTATTTGACTGTCAGTCCCTGCAGCCAATGAATGATCAAATTGGTTCCACTCTCAGCCCCGCCAACTTCTCCTGAAGGACTCATCTCTGGATGGTTTTTTTGTTTGCAAGTTATAGAAGCCCAACTTACCCGTAGCATACTAAAGAATCTGTAATTATTATTATTACTTTAATGGTTACTGTTATTACTAGATATAGCATTGTTATTGACATAATAGTATTATTAGTAGTATATTATTAGATTATTAGATGAAATAGCATCCTGTTATTTCTATCATTAGACATAATAATTAATAATAATAATAATAATTAATAATATAGTGGTTTCAGTATCAGCCCCACCAACTTCTTTTGAAGGACTCTTTCATCTTTGAAGAGTCTCTCAATGCTTTTTGTTGCAAGTGGTAGAGCCCAACTTACAGAATCCTTTTTTTTTAAGTAGGCTGCACGCCCACCATGGAGTCCAACATGGACTTGAACTCACGACCCTGAGATCCAGACCTGAGCTGAGATCAAGAGTCAGGTGCTTAACCAACAGACCTACCCAGGTGCCCCCAAAATCTTTAATTATTACTATTACTACTTTAATTATTACTATTACTAGTAGATATAATACTGTTATTTATTAGATATAATAATAGCATTTATTAGTAGATTATAATTATTATTAAATATAATAACATACTATTAGATATAATAATATTATCATTGTTGCCAGGTGCTGTGGGGGTAGAGGAAATGGGGACCTGCTGGGCAAAACCCACTAGGGGGTCAGAATGGCAAGGATGAGAAAGGGGGTAAAAGCCATTCTCATGAGAAGGGAGATGTACTAGGGACACTAGCATTTATTTCATCCTGAGAGCAAGGGAAACTTGCATGGAAGCCTCAATGGGAAAAAGCCAGTTAGCTGAGAATTGAGGCCCGCCCAGCTGTGGCCCTTCCAACATCTGGTCCAGATGCTGGCCATCATTCCTTCAGAAGTGCACATGCAGCTTTAATGAAGAACTAAAGCGAACAGTCCTCATGGACTCCCAGGAAAGGGCATTAGCATGCATTATCATCCTGCTCTGCCTGCCGGCATGAAATATGAAGGGGGTCTTTGAAGACACATCCGGAGTGTTTAGCAAATGCTCCAGAGCCGCTCATTTGAACGAATGCAAGACTCCTCATGTAATCTGTTACGTTGCACAGTTGTAGTTTGGGCAGGAGGTGGGATAAATTGACACTGACTTCCACATTATCCTATTTGTCCATTCTGCTGCCTTCTTCCAAACCTGCCCCCTCAATCCTGATTTACATCTTAAGATCCCCAGGGCTTGTGGGGCAAGAAAGCAGGCTCTACAATCGGTCAGAAGTGGGTTTGAAGCATAGCATTGCCACTTACCAGGTTGGCTGATCTTGGGCGAGCGCTCCAACCTCTCTAAACCTCAGTTTTTCTACCTGATAAGTAGAGCTAGGAATGTCTGCCTTGTAAGGCAGTTCAGAGAATTATAGATAACATACAGAAAGTTCTATAGTAGTCAGGGGAGAATGACTATGTTACCGTGTTGGATAAATCCCCAAATATCAGCAGCTTGGTGCCACAAAGGTTTTTTCTCATTCACTCTCATCCATGGAAGGAGCCCTTCCGTGATAGTAAAGAATAAAACCAAGTCATCAAGGGCTGTTAACACCAACAGAGGACAGATGGACAGACATACAAAGCATCTTGGTGTTACTGAGTCCCTAGTCTCTGGAGCATGCAACAACTCCTTCCATTCCATACGCCACTTCGATCTAGCTTTATTTCAGCCTGCTTTGGGTAGGTTTGGTCTCATGTAACGGAAGGAGATACACCGAGTCAGAGGAGCCACAGGGGATGCTAATGGACCCCTCGCTGAGTGCTCACTATGCACCAGGCACTGTCAATCATGTTTCCTGCACACACCCCAGGCACTGTTCTAGGCACTTCACAGTAGACCCATTTCTGCTCAGGCTCAGCTCCCCACTTCCCCTGTGCTGAATTAACCTTAAACTCTGCCTATGAGTCAATTATTAATCCCCCATGTCTAGATTAGGAAACCGAAGCCCCCAGAGGCAGACATGAGGCAAGGATTCAAGTACAAGTAGTTGATTAGGGAGGGGCAGAAGATACCTGTAGAGAAGTATGGACGAGACCTAGGAAAGAGAGGCAGCCAACTAAAGCCTATTCTTAAGACACCTCTGTTTGTGGGCTCTGCAGCCTCATTGTGTTGGGCAGCACTGTATGTCAGTAAGAAACATGTATCTCAGAGTCCTCCCAGCCACGAGGCAAGGGAGCCAGGTATTTACCCACCTGTCAGTCATGGGCTGGGGGATGCTCTCAGGAACATTAATTCCCAGATCCTGCCAGCCTGCCCCCTGCAAGGACAGAGTTGCATTCCAGAGCTTTGCAGAAAGCTCTCAGACAAGGAGAGACAGATATACCAGCCCCTGGAAGTTGACCAACCCTTACTGATGTAGCAAGGCTCGAGCAGGAGTGTGATGGTCAGTGTTTAACAACCGGTTCTCCTGGGGTGCCTGGGTGGCTCAGTAGGTTGGACTTCTGCCTTTGGCTCGGGTCATGATGTCCAGGGTCCTGGGATCAAGCCCCGTGTCAGGCTCCCTGCTCAGCGGGGATTCTGCTTCTCCCTCTGCCCGTCCCCCGCAAACATTCATGCTTTCTCTCTCACTCTCTGTCTGAAATAAATGAATAAAATCTTAAAAACAAAACAAAAACAAAAAACTGGTTCTCCACACTGGGGAGGAGGAAAAGTCCAGATTTGTAATGTTTGCTGATTTCTACGGTATAAATACTCCCAGGATGGCCAATTTCGAGCTACCAACGTGATGCCCATTGGCTTGCAACATTCCTGAAAATGTTCACAAAATTCCTGACAATTTACTAGTTGACTCTTGGGAGCCAGTACTCACCTACTCCAGCACACAGAGAAGCCAGAGGGACGTGGGTGGGGCAACAGGAAGGTCTGCTACACATGCCCGAGTCACACATCTATTGAGATGACACCCGGGATACTTCAGTACAGTAGGGTATGACCCCAAGTTCATGGTCCTTACATTCTACCATGGCGGGTATTGTTCATCCTTATTCCTTTTCAGCCTGAGGCTGGGCATAGATGGTGTGATGAACAAGCACTGGGGAAGAGAAAGGAGAAGCTGGTGCTAAAAAGAGAGGGCCAGGGGCGCCTGGGTAGCGCAGTCGTTAAAGCATCTGCCTTCGGCTCAGGGTGTGATCCCGGCGTTCCGGAATCGAGTCCCACATCGGGCTCCTCCGCTGGGAGCCTGCTTCTTCCTCTCTCACTCCCCTGCTGTGTTCCCTCTCTCGCTGGCTGTCTCTCTCTCACATAAATAAATAAAATCTTAAAAAAAAAAATTTAAAAAGAGAGGGCCAGAGCTATATATTAATACGGAGAGGGACTTTCCAAATCATCCAGTCTGACCCCAAATTGTATGCTGGGCTCTTCCTGATAGCATCCCTGCTCAGTGATCATCCAGCCTCTACTTGCACAACTCCTACGACAGGGAGCTCACCACTCCTCCAACAGAGGACCAGCCTTTGGAGAGTCCCACGTCACCAGCCCCAGATGGGGTTCAAGTAGCCAACTGTCTGTTAGGGAGAAGTCATTTCACTGTGTCCAAGGCAATGGATGGACTCGGCGCTGGAGGAAGGCACTTGAAGAATGAGCAAGCTGCTGGATCGGACACATACAGCAGATGAAGTGCCTGGTCCCCGACCAGCTTAAGCAATGGCTCCTTTTGTCAAAGCCACTCACCAAAGGGGAGACTATTACATGATAAATGCTGGCCCAGGTCAGACCAATGAAGCATCACATGCAGGGTTCTCTCTCTGACAGGGCTCCATGACTTCCCCCAGGCTGAGAAATAAAGGCAATGCTCCAACTTGCCTGTGCATGAGAATCACCAGGAAGCTTCCTGGACCCCACCCCCAGAGATTCCCGCTCGGTAGGGCTGGGGCAGGGCCCGAGAGTCTGCATTTGTCCCAGGCTCCCAGGTGGTGCTGATGCAGCCACCCCCTGCACCTCGACAGCACTGGCTGGAGCAGGGGCCGGGAGCCATCACTGGCCTGCCACCTCAGGGAACCCTGGAGCCCTAGCCCACACTACGCCTGAATGCCGTGGGGCACAGAAAAGAAAAAGCAAAGATCCCAAGCTTGAAGGAAACAAGCTTCTCCTAAGTGTTAATGTGAATGTGGTTCAAACAGTTCCGTTGTCATTTACTGAGCCCCTACTGTGTGCCAGGCACAGGACTAGGTGCCGGAGTGGGGAGAGAATCCAATAGTCACTGAGCTCATGAGGGCTTCCCTTGGGGAGTTCACAGCGAATGGAGGATCTTACATTCAGCCCCCATGTGCCTGGCAGTGTGCTGGGGGCCGGGCATACCGTGTTGAACAAAAGACCAGGCTCTGCTCTGGCACCGCTCAAACCCTCAGGAAGGAGGAAGACTCCTCCCCCCCAACCAGGACTGGGAAATAAAGCTGAACTGAGTTAACAGTAAAAACGGACAGCCAATGGATCAGACAGAACAGAGATGTTCAAAAGTCACAGAACGGCCCTTTTAAAGTATAAGATAGCAAGATGGAGCGGCAGGCTTGGAAGGAGTGACATCTTCGAAGGCAACATCAACAGAAGAATTTTTAGTATCAAGGGCCACCTGCCATCTTGTGAGTGAGTCCTAAGGCTGGAGGCTTACCTGGTCCTCCTGACAACACCAGAGGTGGGACTCTAGGCTGACCCTGATTTACAGTTAAGGAAACTGAGGCTCAGAGCTAAGGGTGACCTGCCCAATATTACACCGCCGGGAAATAGTGAGGCTTAGGGCTGTGTGGCCCCCAAGTTGTGCAGAGGCTGTAGAGAGCCTGGAGAGAACCCCAAGCATCAGCTGCAGGTCGGGCAGGGTGAGAGTCTTCCCCGGAGCTGGGTGGCGTAGAGCGTCATAGCTTGTGACTGAAGTCAGATTCCTGGCCTCGTCACCCCTTAGCTTGACTCAGACAAGTTACTGGGTCTCCAGACATGGAATAACCACATTTCAAGCATCCGATTAGCCCCCTCCAAAGACTGTAATATTAAAACTTTCCATACTTTCCTGACTTTTCTCCAGAGTCCTCTATGAAGAACAGAAGGGTCCCCCAGGCAGGGCAGTTCATGTCAATTCAACCTCCACAGCACATCCCAGATCCAACTGCCTCTCTGCGTTTCCACTTCCACCACTCTGGTGCAAGCCGCCATCGTGTCTCCTCTGGTTTAATCCAGTGACCTCCTGGCTGGTCTCCCTGCCTGGGCTCTTAATCCCCTACAGCAGAGATCAGCCAACGATGGCCCTTGGGTCAAATCTGGCCAGCCACCTGTGTTTATAAATACATATTTATTTTGGAACAAAACCATATCTTTTCACGTATGTACCATCTAGGGCTGTTTTCCCACCACAATGGCAGAGCTGAGCAGTTGCCATAGAGACCAGACATGGGGAATGAGGCCTAAAGTACATGTGTCCTGGGCTTTTGCAGGAAAAGTTTTCCAGTCTCTGCCCTGCAGTCCTTTCTCCCCACACTCATCCTTCTGAAATGGCAATCAGATCATTTTCCTCCCCTGCTTATAGTCAGTCCTCCAGTGGTTTCTAGGGCCATTAGAAAAAATCTCAGGTCTCTATCACATCTGCAAAGTCATAGGTGATCTCATCCTTGTTGATGTCACTGGTCTTGTCTCTCCTCACTCGTGCCCACCAGACTGCTCCAACTGCTATTTCTTGACCACCTCCTCCTTCCTACTCCTACCCTGGGGCCTCTGCATGTGCTGTCCTCTCAGTCTGGAATATTCTCCCCTCTGCTGGCTCCTTCTCATCACATAGGGCTCAGGTTTGAATGCCACCTTCTCAGAAAGGCCTTCTCTGAATACTGGCCCCAATCTAGAATAGCCCCAGTCACCATCCCATCACCCAGTCCTGTTTTCCTCTTGGCATGTCTTACTAACTAAAATGGTTTCATTTATCTGCGTGTTACTTGACCAATGTTGGTCTTCCCACTAGAATATAAAGGATGAGGTCTTTGTCTTTTTTTGATTCACCATATACCCAGGGCCTAGACAACTGCCTGGCACATAACAGGTACTCCCTAAGTTTTTGTTCCCCGAGTAAATGGCCTTGTCAATCCCAAAGACAAAAGAAAAGGATAATTACAGCAGATATGACTTAGGCTGAATACATACACACAAACACTTTCTACCAAATGGTTAAGACCTGGAAAACTAAAGAGCCATTTCACAACAATAAATGAGAAAAAAACAAAAACAAAAACTATTGCACCCAGTGCTGGCAACACTGCAAGCATCATTGTAGATGGCCATAAGCCCTTTGGAAAGCAATAAGGTAATCAGTGTCAAAAGCCATAAAAATGCTCACTCATTCAACTTGGTATCCCCACTCCTGAGAATTTAAAGAAATAATTCAACAGTACCAAAGGTTTTTTGCATAAAGGTGTTTACTGTTTTATTATCTGAAAAAACCTAGAACAAGTTAACTGTCCAACAATTGGTGCACACAGCCCATAACCATGATCATTAGGGAACTCAGTGGAGCCACACAGAAAAAGGATTATGATAAATGAAACAAATAAAACTAGAATATACGTTACAGCTCTGAGTACAAAAACTACTTATGAACAAGGAGCAGAAGAGAGCAAGAAATGATGGCAATACTTACTATGTGTGGCAGGGACTGTAGGCTACCCATCAGATTTGGTCCTTCCCTTTCTCACGGGGCACACAGCTGATCAGATTTCCCAGCAGCCCTTGCACCTAGGTGGAGCCACACAGCGAGCCCAAGTCGATGAAACGGGGTTGGAACCGATGTGCCACTTCCTCTGCTCTGGTCCATAAAATTCCACCACGTGTGCTCCACCATGCTGTGTCTCCAAGGTGACCTTAGAAGCCACATGTTGGAGATGGCACAGACGCTGTGAGCTTATGCCCCAAACAACTGTGTGTAACACAGACCAAGCCCTCCCTGTTCACCTGGGACCATCCTGAACCGTAACACGCGTCAGAAAGAAACTTATGTCCTGTGTGCGCCATTCGGTTTTGGGTCTATTTGTTACAGCAGTCTAGCCAACCCTAACTAATACCTTGATGCAAAGCTTGGTGGCTAATAGCTCAGGCTTTGGGGTTTGTGATCGTGGGAGGCCTAGCCGCTCGGAAACTCAGTTCCCTCACCAGTCTGAGAATCAACCAAAAAAAGACTATAAACTCCATAGTCCTGTGCCTAAGTAAAGAAGGAGCACAGTGGTTGGTTCCAAGGGTTCCATCTGGAAGCACAGCTACATCCTGCCCTTCCTTGGATTTTGGAGACATCTGCCTAAGCTAGGTCGAGCTGGGTCTCTAACCCTTGCAAACGTTGAGCGCTGACTAATACAACACTGCTCCAAACCTTAATATCGTCCCCCAACCCACCCCCTGGGGGGAGGTGGTCCAGACTAGGCAAACCCAGAGAGAGGCTAGCTTTCCCCTCGTGAGGCTTAGGATGGAGCCCGTGGCCAGTCACTGACCCCACCTCCTCTGAACCTTAGTGGCAGCGCCAGGTCCAGAAACCAAATTGACCCCAAAGCAGTCTGTCCCAAGACGTGGCCCCCTCCCAGTGCTCACTCAGGTCAGGCCGTGCTGTTTTCCTGGATGGAGAAGTCACAGACCAGCAGGCAGTGGTCAGTGGGCCGTGCCCAGGCTGAGAACATTTCCCAGACCAGATGGCATCTCAGGCAGGCTCTCAAAGCCAGCAGAGGCCAAGTGGTGCCCAAGAGGCCAAGAGGCCCAATATGGTGGGGATGGTCAAGAGTCCTGATGAACAAGGCATCCCAGTGCCCTCCTTCTTTGCCAGCTGGCCACCACCTGAGGGTCCCAGGGCAGCAGACAGGCAGATGCACTGGGCCAGAAGCCGGGCTCACGCGCACACCCCCACACACAGAGCCCCACACATAAATGCGTGTACTCACAAATAATTTCATTCACATATCATACATATAGATACGCTCCTTTCAAACTCAGTGCCTTCCCATAGCACAAGAGACAACAGAGCCATGGTATGGTGTGGAGGAAATCCTGGAGTCTGATCCCAGATTTTTTTATTTTTTTTGCATGTGTCAAAGGACAAAGATAGTTGACAAAACCCTTGAGTCACATCCCCCACAGAATCTCTGCCTGCCTGCAAACCCCACCAAACCAGCTCCATGCAGATGACCCCTCACACCCTTCCTCATTAGGACCCCAGGGATACCACTATTCTGGCAGAAAGATCTGGGTCTGTAACAACAAGGCACTGATGGCCTTGAGCCAGATTTTCTAGAAGCAGAGCTACAAATGGACTTGGGCAGATGTGGGTTTTTAAGGGAGGGCTTTCAGGAGAAGGAAAGTGAAGGCCACAAGAAGCAGAAGGGGAAGGAACGGAGAGAAAACATGCTCCATACGCCCTAGCCTTGGTGTGATGGGCCCCCCCTCCCCCCTGGGAGCCCTCGATCACAGACTGCGCCACCGTGAGGCAGGAGCCAGCAACCCCTCTTGCTATGTCCGTTAGTCACTGGAGCATGGCATCCGCTCTGGGGTGAGGCGGCTCCCATCTGGAGAGGGCAATTCTCTGGAACAGGGGACAGCTGTGAGCTCCTAGCAGCCAGCGCTCACGGCAGCTAGGGGAAGGGGGCCAGGGAAAGAGGAGCTGGGTGGGGCTCCAACTGGTATCTGCACCGGTGTAGACCAATGAAATTGTCCGACACTCTGAAAGGAAGAGGAGAATTTGTCTCTACCCAGGGATGGTTTCTCAGATATTGAACATCTGTCATGGTATGGGCACGGACCCATCAACCCCAATGGCTGGCTGTAAAACGTGGCCACAGCTACACCAGGGGATACCAGCCGACTGTCATCCCTCTGAGAAGGGATGATACCATGCAGTAAGCCCTGTAGCGGTTGCTCTGGGAGCATCACTTGACCGAATCCTCAGAAGCGTCGTGCACTACAACCATCATGCCCATTTTACTACAGAACAGCTTAAGACTCGGGGACATGAGGCAGCTCGGCCAAAATCAAACAGCCCAGGAAATAACAGACAAAGGACTTGCACTCGCATCTGACTGGCTCCAAAGCCAGTAAAAATTTCTACCCTGCGTCACTGGCTTGAAAGAGATTGAGAAAGAAAGCAAGCAAAAGAGCCCTGCTTTCAAGAGACAGGAGTGTCCCTTGGTGATGCTGGGATCATGATTTTATTATGTTCAGAGGGGAATGAAAGGGACAGGAAACAAGCAATGTGTGATCTCCTGTCATGTCAAGAGACGTTCTTTTCAGAGAAATGTACATTTCACGGAATCAATATGCTCTGAAGCCTCAGAAAGCCAATGAAGACATACAGCCCCGACCCCCGCACGTGGAAGCTCTGTTACGACAGACAGGAGAAATTAAATTGAATCATCTGGAGCAAGTAGGTTGTAAACATTCAATATTAATGATCCATTTCAGTCCCAAAGAACCTTGGGCTTTGCCCAGCTGTGTGCTCCGTTTTTAAAAGACCGACTGGTCCCGAGATGGGGATGCCTCGCCCTTCCTGTCTTCGGATGATGACAGAACCTGCGACCCTCTGCAGGACCAGACAGAGAGTAAATACTTTGTGGGCCATCCGATCTCTGTTGCAACAACTCAGTTCTGCAGTTATCACTCAAAAGTAGCCACGGACAATACAGAAGTGAATGAGCATGGCTGTGTTCCAATAAAACTTTATTGACAAAAATGGGTGGCCAAATGGATTTGTCCCTTGGGCTATCGTTTGCTGACCCCTGCCTATCTTCTCCTTGGCATTTTCGGGTACAGCAATGTGTGCAGTCTGCATGCTGGGCCATTTCCTGACTTGGGTTTTTTGTCTCATACCTCAGAGCCACTGGTTATGGCAGGGTCAGGTGACAGAGCTGAGAGGGCACGATACGAATTCACGCACACAAACTAAACCGGGTAACACAAGTACTAGGTTGAGCATACGACACTGCTGGTGTGCAACTTTTTTTTTCCCTTCAGCTAAGATGGCAGAAGAGATGATTTATTGTACACATGTTAATTCAGCCACCAACGAAAACAGAATGAGTCCCAAAAGTCACAGGTCCAGGGCAAAGGACTGAAAGGGACTGTTTTGGTATAAGCAAGGTCTCAAAGGTAGTCACTGCGGGGCACCTGGGTGGCTCAGTCGGTTAAGTGTCTGACTCTTGATCTCAGCTCAGGTCTTGATCTCAGTTAAGCCCTACAATGGGCTCCACGCTGGGTATGGAACCTATTTTTAAAAGGGGGGGAGGTGGTCATTGCCTTGGGATGGTGATGGATGTTACTGATCCATTGAATCAAGTTCTAGAAAGTAAGCATTCAGTCCAACAATTCGTAACAGTGTCCCTGCCCTTGGCTTTCCTTATTTCTGCTTCTGTGGCACGAACTGGCACTTTATTTGGACCTCTGCCTCCTCCTCCTTCTTTTTCAATTCAGCCTGTGCATTTGCTTCTTCCTCCACTTGGCTCTCATGGTTCAGAGGTTTCCAAGAAGATGGTGCTAAGGCTGAGAGCTCAACTTTTTTTTTTTTAAATCAATGTTTAAACTTTTCATTTTACAATGGTTTCAGGAAAATGGTGAACTTAGTACACAGAGTTCCCATGTGCCCCACTTATTAATTCATTATTATTATTATTAACTAAAATCCATATCTATTCAGACTTAGTTTTTACCTAACGTCCTTTTCTTTTCTATGCCAGGATACCACATTCATGACCTTGACACTTCCAGGGAACACTGGTCAGGTGTTTTGTTAGAATGTCCCTTGACTGGGATTTGTCTGATATTTTTCTCATTAGATGAGACTTTTTCGTTTGGAGGAGAAAGTTTGCAGAGGAAGTCTCAATGACATCACTTTGTATCAAGGGTTTGTACTCTCAAGATGACTTATCGCTGTTGACCTTGACCCTGACCACTGGGCTGAGGTTGTGTTAGGTTTCTTCACTACTCTTCTGTCTCCCCCTTTTTCACACAGTCCCCTTTGAAAGAAGTCATTACGAGAAGTCAACACTTGGGGAGTGGGGGTTATTGTCCATCTCCTGGAGGGTGAAGGAGCTACGTAAATTTGGAATTCTATTACAAGACAGATTTGTCTGTTCTCCACCATTTATTTACTCTTCAATCATTTACTTATGTCAATACAGAATCATAGGTACTTATTTTATATTTTGGATTATAATCCGATGCTACTTTATCTTGTTGTTCAGACTGTTCCGGCTTTGACCACTGGGAGCTCATTCAGTTGGCTCTTGTGTCCCTGGGGAATGCCCCCATCAATATGGCATTTTGTTTTGCTTTGTTTAGGACTCCCTTTTATGCTAAAGGAAAGCAAAGAAAGTCAGAAAGCACCTACTTTCTAACCCTGCAGGATGCTCCTGGCTCATCTTATGTATTTCCTACCCCTGTTCTAGAATTAGACATTTCCCAAGGAGTCCCCATTCCTTTTATTGGAGAGTGGTGTTTATTAGAGAATGAAGATCTGGGCACTAGGTGTTGGTTACTACTGGGATGGCATTCCTTCTAGCCACCCCCTCAGCTGAAAGAGCAGGGCACTAACCTATGAGTATGCACATACGAATAAATATTTCTCCATGCAGCCATCGGTATATATGAAGGTAAACATGAGTTCATACTGTGTCTCCAACTCTGATTCATTCCCACATGGATCATTCTAGCTCTTTGTAGCCTGTCACCTTCTACTTCAACAGTGAGAAACCTACCTCCCGCCATTCACTTGTTTAATTTCAGTATACATGTATGGTGGGTTGGCTATTCAACCATTTTTGACCTATAAAAATGGTAGTTTCATATGGCTCATCCTAAAGAGAAGAAAAGCATGAGTCGCTGACATGGTCTCTATATGAGTCCATGTGGATTGATCATGACCAGTATTATTACTAATGAGTACTCACTCATTCATCACTGAGTGGATGGAGTACCAACCACTCGCCCGCTACCCTCTCCTGGATTTCCCCCACCTCAGAAGCCACTTCTTGGTCTCTTTGGCATTTCCTTCCTCCTGCCCATCCTCTGAAGATTAACGAACCCAGGGCATGGCCTCTTTGGTGTTCCTCAAACTCACGAAGCTCATTTCCTCTTCAGGGCCTTTGCAGTTACAGACCCCTCCACCTGATGAGCTCTTCCTGCAGATCGTGGCGCAAGTAACCCCTTTCCTTCAGGACTCAGTTAAATGTCACCTCCTCAGAGGCCTTCCCTGATACCAGTCATCCTCTACCACATCACCTCTTCCACTTTTTTTAATAACACTCATCATTATCCAAGAAATTTCATTTACTTGTTCATTGCCCCTCCCTTCTTCCATCAGCATTCCGCTTCAGGAGAGTTGAGGCCTGCTTGTTCTTTCTCACCCCTAAATCCCCAGTACACAGAGCAGTGCCGGGCACAGGCTAGATGCTCAGTTAATACATGACTCCCCCTAAAGATCAAACCTTACAAAGCGCCCACTAGAGTAGAGGTCAGCAAACCTTTCCGAGAAAGGGCCTGATAATAAGTATTTTAGGCTTTGTAGGCCGTACAGTCTTTGCTACAACGCGTCACCTCTGCCATCATAGGGCAAAAAAAAAAAAAAAAAAAAAAAAAAGCCATGGACAATCTGTACCTGAACAGGGATGGCTGTATTCCCATGATGTTTTATTTGCAAACACAGGTGGCAAACCAGATTTGGCCCAGGGCCATAGTTTGCTGACCCCTGCAATTCACCCAATCCAAGTCTTAGAGCTCATCTTCCTGTGTGAACAGATCTTTGCCGTTACAACTAAGTATCAATTATCACTCAGGTGAGGCATTCCTGCAAGTATACAAGGAAAGAAGCATTTTTAGTAGGCAGCAAAATGTTCTTTCTCCCTATTCCTGCCCACCCAGCCCAGGAAAAGGAGGCAAGAGAGGCCCATCCCAACTGTGACCAGTCAGCAGCTGTTGGCCACCTCTTCCTTTCGGCTCAAAGAGCCATCGCACGGTGAAAATGCAGCAGCTATGGGCCTCCTTCCTCTTGCCAGCGGCTCCCCGGCAGAGACTAGACAGGGAGGGGCAGCCATCAGTCTCCAGAGGCCTGGATTCTGCACAGATCAGGGAACCACTTGTTCTAATGCATTCATCTGTTTTACAAAATCTTCAAATTCCAAAAAGCAAATGCAAGTGAGACTGATGTTTTCATCTACACAATGGAACAGTGAAAACAATTTCATCCATCCAAAAGGATATGTAAACAGGTGGCATCTTAAATGACCCCAGGTGTTCATTATAGCAGGAGTGCAGTTAAAATGTTCATGATCTAAACATGATCCCATCGTTGTGTCATGAAGCATAAACACCATCTCCCACTGACAGGCGGGGTGGTAGAGGTCACATCCTACCTTCCCCCACTCCACAAAGTTCTAAGGCTGGAAAGGAGCCTCCTGGCCCCTAGCACAATAGATTAATTTCTCCCTCCTCTATGTCATGATAAGGTCTTGGTCATTTTGCCAATGAAAAGATAACGCCCCAAATCGTTGAGTGACTTCAACCAGGCCTTGTCATCAAGTCTTAAAGAAAGTGGAGCTGGGGGGCACCTGGGTGGCTCAGTAGTTAAGCGTCTGCCTTCAGCTCAGGGCATGATCCCAGAGTCCTGGGATCGAGCCCCACATCAGGCTCCTCCACTAGGAGCCTGCTTCTTCCTCTCCCACTCCCCCTGCTTGTGTTCCCTCTCTCGCTGGCCATCTCTGTCAAATAAATAAATAAAATCTTTAAAAAAAAGAAAGAAAGAAAAGAAAGTGGAGCTGGTTTTTCTTGGTTTTGCTCACTCAACGCCTCCTACTTCTGTGCGGCTACCAATGGCATGATGTAGGCGTGGCTCGGGTCTGCCAGGCCCCAGCGATTCTGTAGTTTGCCCCTTCGCCAGGACTGACACCAGTGCCTCAAGATGAACTTCTCTTTCTGGTCCTACAAATGGGGATGATGTAAGGCCTGACACTGCTGGGTGACTATCTCCCAGAGAAGCACGACAGATCGGCCAGTCAAAGGCCAGTTTCCCAGATTCCACTCACAGTTAACTGTTGTCCTGTGTGCCTAGAGCCTGCCCCTCCCTGAGGGAGAGCAGTGACTGAGCAAAGGGCCTGGGGCCTGGTTTACACGTCTGTCAGTTTCCACAGACAGAGCCCATCTTGGAGTCCTGCCCATAGAGCCTTGATGGAGCAAAGAGCAAGGTCAACACAGAAAGGCAAGCAGAGCCAGGAGACTAAGACAGACCCTGGATCCAGCCATGTCTAAAGGCTGGATTTCTCAATTACATGATCAATGAGATGGCCCATGTTGCTTAAGCTAGTTGGAGTTATCTTTTACTTGAAACCAAAAGAGCCTGGACTAACACACAAGCAGAAATGCATCAGTTTGCTAGAAGTCTCTTAGTCACTGACCATCCGTGGAACAGTTCTGGCTATGTTAACACTGCAGAACAAGTTACCCCAAAACTTAGAGGCCTAATACAATCATGTACAGTACTCACAGATTCTGTGGGTCAGGATTTGGGAGGCACTCAGCCCGGCAGCACTCATTTGGGGTCTCTGAAGTGGCCGAGTCAGATGTCAGCTGGGGCTGCATCATCCAAAGGCTTGACTGGGGCTGGAGGGTCACTTCCAAGGTGCCCCACGCAGGTGGCTGGGAGGCTGGATGGGCTACTGACCACAAGGTTCAGCTCCTGTTCACAGGACTGCATGAGGACCCTCACGCGAGGCAGGCAGGCTGGCTGCACCCATAGACAAAGTGGGAGGCACAACACCTCTCCTGACCAAGCCTGAGAAGTCAGCATCACCCCCCATTTCTGCCTCATTCCATTGACAACACCAGGCCAGTCCCAGTTGGAAGAGACCACGTAGGGTCACTGGGGCCCCTCTTGAGGCTGGTACCCATCCCAAGCAACTACTACGTGCCGGGGGCTGGACATGCAGGTGAATGAGATACGGTTCTCACCGCTCATGCACACTCAGCCTCAGGCTCAACGGAATGCAACCACTTTGTCCCCCAAGTCCTGACCAACTCTTCCCATCAGGATGCTCCAGCTTTTAAGGAAAGGGAAATCCTATTAAGGAACTGGATTTAGTCTCAGTGTCCTTCTCTGTAAAATGGGAATGAAACATGTATGCCCCACAAGGTCATGAATATCGAATGAACCACGCGCATGGAGGGTGTAGCTCAGTGCCCGGCACATGGTGGCCACTCAAGGACGGCTGGTCTTTCCAGCTGGTGCTCTTCCCCCAGGACGGCACTCACTCACCTTGGCCTACTCTCGTCAATCTTCCTTCCTCCCAGGGAGACGGTCAGAGTTAACACAAGACTGCCTCTTCCCTCTGCCTGCCTGAGGCAGCCGCCACCCCTCCTCCTCTAGCGCACCGCACCTTCGGCCCTTCCCATCCCCCCACACCCTCGCTGGTGACTTGATAACATCCAAAACAAGAAAACCCACAAGAGCCAAGGGAAGTCAGCACCTGAGAATGACACTTCCCTGAAGGTCTTTGGGGTGTCCTCAGTGAAGTTTTATCGCCACTTCAGTAAGCAAAAATGTGCAAGCAGTGGAAGAACCCACCATTTTGGACTTTAAAAAAAATTGCCAGGGGGGAAAAAAATTCTCGGGGAACTTTGGTCCCATTCAAAACCCTCTAACACCATTAAGCTGTCCACCTCCCAGGGCGAATTGGAGGAATTCTGTCCGAGAGTGCCCAAAAATGAGAAAATCACAAACAGAATAAGCCCACCTTTCAAATGGACTGAGAAACGCACCCGTTTTCTACCCCCAGCCTGAGCAGAACCCTTTAGAAGCGCTGGCGTGTCGCCCGGTGACCCGCAGCCAGCGACGGGGGAACACTGCCACTTACCGGCAGCAGCTGGAACTGGCTGGACATAGTGACATTTAGCAGTATCTTCCACAAGCTCTTAACCTTTACACCATGTCAATAAAAAGCCCCATTAACATTTAAAAGGGATGTTTCTGGGTGTCCACTTGGAATAAGAGTTAGAAAACACTCCAAGAATTGGATTATGTAGCTCAACTATCCCAGATCTCAGAGAGTTGACTTCCTGCCACTGTAAAAGAGCAAACCCAGGAGGGGTGTCTGGGTGACTCCAGGGGTGAAGCATCGGACTCCTGATTTTCGCTCAGGTCATGATCTCAGGGTTGTGAGATCAAGCCCCATATCAGGCTCCACACTGAGCATGAAGCCTGGTTGAGATTCAATCCCTCTCCCTCTGCCTCCCCTCGCTTGCTTGTGTTCTCTCTCTCCCTAAAAAAGAAGAAAAAAAGCAAACTCATGACATGGCAAACAGCCAAGAGCCAGCAGCTAGACACGCGGCGACTCTGCAGGTAGCCAAGACTGGGGAATCCGCCGGCTGACCTTCTGCACTGGCAAGTGACACGCAACAAGACCTTGCACTCTCTTTTTCCTCTCTCCATTCCCTATCCTTCCGGACTTAAACATCACATCCAGGAAGCCCCGTAAGCCCTCAGGGGTATCAGACCTCTGCTCTGTGCCCCCAGACCCCCACGGCCACTTGAGCTTCCTCTGCCAGTAGGCCCTCAGGTCACCACATGGCCCTTGTCCCCTGAGCGGCCGGTCTTCCACTCAGTGATGGTGTGCTCTGTGAAGGTAGGCGCCTGTGCCCGCCGATCCATGCAAGCATGCATGCGCTCATTCACTGCTTACACATGCTCAGTACACGCCAAGCCTGGGATACAGGAAACGAAGCAGACGTGGTCCCGTCCTGAGTGTCACCGACTCCCCCACCTTCATACCCCCGGTGCCAGTCAACTGCGGCACTCAGTACATGTTGCGACTTCCTGCGGATCCCTTATGCAAACGCACAGGCTTCAAGCCTCGCCCATCCCACAGAGGCATTCTGTTCAGTTTGTGCGGTTATTTAATAAACTGAATTTGTCGCAAACATTTAAAACTCCAGTTTCACCCAAAACGTTGTCTTTCTGGCTTCTCTAGAACCTGAACGCACATTCCGACAGTGCACCGGTGAGCTGGAGCCCAGATGCTCGGGCTCCTTTAGACGGGGTGGGCACACGCCTCACGTTGCCACAAATCCTTCCCTCCTTTTCTCCTATGGCTGAGACCAAAGCCGGCTGCCGTGGGCCACCTCCCCCTTGCTGAGGACTTTCCTGCCCCGGCCCTTCACTCAGGACCTGTGTGCCCCTCAAGGCATCTGTTTATGACCCCTGCTTTATGCCACTGTCACCAAAGAGATACATCCGAGATGAGCTACAACACACATGAATGGGCGGCTTTATTGATTTTTACCTCCTCACAAGCCCTCCTAGTAGTAGTTACAGGTTGTGCAGTTTCCAGCAGGGATCTCGGACGCAAAGGGAGGTTAAGGGACAAGGCAAATCCGACAGGTCCTTCATTAGTGGACCAAAAACCTGTGTTTACTGGAATTCTAAAAAATGAACGCTGAAGATTAAGAGATACATTCTCACACCACTAGCACAGCTTAAATACTTTTTGACAAAAAATAATAAAAATAAATTATCTTCAACTCAGAAAATAAATTGTGCTCAGCAGAGTGACAGGAGGGTCCATTCATTGCATTGCACCGAGGGACTGGATGGGGGGAGGGGGGAGGGCAGGCCCGGGCAGCGAGGGTGATGGCAGCATGGGGCAGACAGCTCGTGGTGAGCTCAGTCGAACGCACGCTTGAAGCCAAGGGCGGGTGGTGGCCCCTTGGCGGTGGCCTGTCCTGAATGAGATTCACCTGCTCCTCTTCCTCCTCACGTCCGCCTTGTCTTCTGTTTCTTGGCTTGTCTCTTTGCATCTTCCGGGCCACTATTGTCAGAGGCTGTCTGGCCAAGAGCTCGGACGCCCTGCAGTCGACTTGTCAACTGCAACAGCAAGGGGATGAGCTAGAAAAAGAGAGAGAGAGAGTGAGGGGGGGGCAGTGCCAGGAGAACACTTCTGCCCAGGAGGACACTGGAGCCTCACATGTCAGTACACCTCCTTCCTCTGCCAGGCCATCACCCAGGTTCAAGACAAAGCTGAGACCGTTGCACCGGGAGGATCAGCAGGGACCGGCAACTGAGGTGTTAGGGAAGATGTCACAAGAGGTTTGTGGCCTTGAAAGGAGGCCTGGGGTTTGACAAAGTACAGCACCCTTTCTTGACAAAAACCCTCAACAAAGTAGGGCTGGAGGGAACATACCTCAACATCATTAAAGCCATATATGAAAGACCCACAGCTGATATCATCCTCAATTGGGAAAAACTGAGAGCTTTCCCTCTACGGGCAGGAATAAGGCAGGGATGTCCACTCTTACCACTTCTATTCAACATGGCACTAGAACTCTTAGCCACAGCAATCAGACAATGAAAAAAAAAAAGGCATCCAAATCGGCAAGGAAGAGGTCAAACTTACACTATTCGCAGATGACATGATACTCTATGTAGAAAACCCAAAAGGCTCCACCACAGAATTGCTAAAACAGATAAATGAATTCAGTAAAGTCACAGGATACAAAATCAATGTACAGAAATCTGTTGTGTTTCTATACACCAATAATGAAGCAGCAGAAAGAGAAATCAAGGCATCTACTCCATTTACAACTGTACCAAACACCATGAGATATCTAGAAATAAACCTAACCAAAGAGATAAAAGACCTGTACCTGAAAACTATAGAACACTTATGAAAGAAACTGAAGAGGACACAAAGAAATGGAAAAACATCCCATGCTCATGGATTGGAAGAACAAATATTGTTAAAATGTCTACACTACCTAAAGCAATCTATACATTTAATGCAATCCCTATCAAAATACCACCAGCATTTTTCACAGACCTAGAACAAACAATCCTAAAATTTATGGGGAACCACAAAAGACCCCAAATAGCCAAAGCAATCCTGAAAAAGAAAAGCAAAGCTGGTGGCATCCCAATTCCAGACTTCAAGCCGTATTACAAAGCTGTGATCATCAAGACAGTACGGGACTGGATCAATGGAGCAGAACAGAGAAGCCAGAAACAGACCCTCAACTCTATGGTCAACTAATCTTCGACAAAGCAGAAAAGACTATCCAAGGGGAAGAAGACTGTCTCTTCAACAAATGGTGTTGGAAAAATTGGACAGCCACACGCAGAAGAACGAAAAACTGGAACCATTCTCTTGCACCATCACAAAAAATAAGCTCAGAATGGATGAAAGACCTAAATGTGAGACAGGAAACCATCAAAATCCTAAATGAGAACACAGGCAGCAACCCCTCTGACTTTGGCCGCAGCAACTTCTTGCTACACACGTCTCCAGAGTCAAGGGAAACAAAAGCAAAAATGAACTCCTGGGACTTTATCAGGATAAAAAGCTTCTGCACAGCAAAGGAAACAGTCAACAAAACTAAAAGCCAACCTAACGAATGAGAGAACATATTAGCAAATGACATATCTACTAAAGGGTTAGTATCCAAAAATCTATAAAGAACTTATCAAACTCAACACCCAAAAAACAAATAATTCAGTTAAGAAATGCGCAGAAGACATGAACAGACATTTTTCCAAAGAAGACATCCAGATGGCCAACAGACACATAAAAAGATCCTTAACATCATCAAAGCATACAAATCAAAACTACAATGAGATAGCACCTCGCACCAGTCGAATGGCTAAAATTAACACAGGAAACAACAGGTGTTGGGGAGGATGCGGAGAAAGGGGAACCCTCATGCACTGTTGGTAGGAAGGCAAACAGGTACAGCCACTCTGGGGAACAGTATGGAGGTTCCTCAAGAAGTCAAAAATAGAGCTACCCTATGACCCAGCAACTGTACTACTAGGTATTTTACCAAAGAGGTACAAGCACCCTGCTGTTTATGGCAGCATCAACAACAGCCAAATTATGGAAGCAGCCCAAGTGTCTGTCAACTGATGAATGGATACACACACACACACACACACACACACACACACACACACACACACACAGAGAATACTACTCAGCCATCAAAAAGAATGAAATCTTGCCATTTGCAACAACATGGATGGATCTAGAGGGTGTAACGCTAAGTGAAATCAGTCAGAGAAAGACCAATACCGTATGATTTCACTCATATGTGGAATTTAAGAAACAAAACAGATGAACATGGGGAAAAAAGAGAGGCAAACCAAGAAACAGACTCTTAACTATAGAGAACACACTGAGGGTTGCAGGAGGGGAGGCTGCTGGGGGATGGGTGAAACAGGTGATGGGGATCACTTGTGATGAGCACTAGGTGTTGGGTGCAACTGAAGAATCACTAAATTCTATACCTGAAATGAATATTATACTATACATTAACTAACTAGAATTTAAATAAATACTTGAAACATTAAAAAATAATAATAAACTAAAAATTGAAAGAAAGAAAGAAAGAAAGAAAGAAAGAAAGAAAGAAAGAAAGAAAGAAAGAGGAAAGAAAGAAAGAAAGAAAGAAAGAAAGAAAGAAAGAAAGAAAGAAAGAAAGGAAGGAAGGAAGGGAGGGAAAAGAAAGAAGGAAAGACAGACAGGGGACAGGACTTGAGGCTTTCACAGACCCTTCCGGCCCCGAAACGTGCTAACTTCTGTAACACGGGCCCCCTCCCAGCTGTGCGGGAGGGCACTGCCCGGCACATGGCACTTTCTCACCAGGCCTCTGGGTTTCCTACCTTATCATGGTTGTAGCCAGCCAACAGGACAAGCAGCGTCAAAGGCAGGGCGATGTAGGACCCCTGTGCAATGTCTTGCTCAGGAAGTTTCCTCTGCAGACACCAAGAGCACCGTTGCTGCTTTACTGTCTCTCCACTCCCCCGCCACCCACCACCCTGCAGCCCACCCGGCCCACCTGGCCAGGATCCCAGCACCCCACGTGACCCAGCTCTTGCTCTCCACAGGCAGCAAGGGCAGTGACCTTGGTACATTTTCAGGTGAATCCTCTGCTACCCAAACTCTCCCGGCTGCTCTCTGCTGCTCTGGGGCAGACAGACGCCGGTAACAAGGCATGTGTCCTCCCCTACCTGAGCAAAGCAAGCGCTGTGGAGAGCAGGCAATTCCCGTGGCTGAGAAGGGCCACCTTGTGCCGAGTCCCAGCCACACAAAGGGGCTCTTTCCTACAAGGGAGTACTGGGAACACGCCGTGCTAGGCTCAGGTGCACAGTGACAAAGGAGCTGGTCCCAGAGATTAGCCCCAGTGAGGAGAGGAGGCAGGCTGCCACTTGTGTCCCAGTGGCCATTCGCCCCTTCTTCCAAAAGAACCCCCAACCTTCATCTGGGCCATCAGACTACACACACTTCCCGGCCTCCCTTGTAGCTGGGACAGCCGCGGAATTCTGGCCGAGGCTACACGAATGCCAAGAGTTCGGTAACACATCTGGGCTGTTCCCTAAAAGCAGTGGTGTGTCCTCCCCTCCTGCTTGCCAGGCATGCCACCTGTGAGAAGGCAGAGCTGCTAGGCGATGGCAAAGCCCCAAGAGGGGGGGAGGTTGGGTCCCTGATACTATCCCTGGACTGCACGGTCCTGGATGCTGAAAGAAGACAAACTTCCATCTTCCTGAAGCCCCTTAGATTTTGGGTCTCTGTATGAGCAAACAAACCTGCACCCTAGCTCACTCCACCCACACAAAGGAAACAAATAAATGGAGACTTTCAGATAATGATAGAACAAGTTAAGGGCACGGAGTACTGGTTTTCAAAGTATTGTCTGGAAACTCCCTCCCTTTCAGGAGATCTTCAAGGTAAAACCATTTTCATAACAACGCTATCATGTGTCTTTTTCACATTCGTGCTCTCACAAGTGAACTGTGGACTGTTTCAGAAGCTACGTGTGATGACATCGTCACTCTCACAGCTAATGGAATATAATAAATAAAGATAGATTACACACATATAAACTAAAACTCTCTCAGATTCTCCACAACTCTGAACAGGGTAATAGGGTCCTGTAACCAAAATATCTAAGAGTGTCTGGGCTGGAGAATGACTATGGGGCCATTTTACTCGAGATGGTTGAGGCAGAATGGGATGGTCTCTTAAAAGTCGAAGAATCAGGATGGGAGCCGATTTCCACCTCCAACTGCCTACTCCTGGATTATCTGACATGTCTTGGATCCCAGCACCTTTTCCCCAGAAATAAATACTTAATGGGGACGCTGCGGAGGGATGAAGACAGCAAGGCTCAAGTCTCGGGTCTGGCCACGTGACCTTGGGCAATCACAGGAAGCCTCAGTTCATTCACTATTAAGTGGCACTGATCCGAACAGCACCTACTGCAGGGGAATGTGAGGTTCAAAGAGATCAGCTACGTAAAATGCCAAGCAGTGCATGAAATAGTAAAAATGATGTGGTTCTCAGTTTGCACGTCAACAGAAGAGTAAAGCTGAGTCCTTATGCAGGCCTTCATAAATGCACAGTGCTGAGCCACCCATCAGGAAGCTGTAGTGTTCTAGAAACCATGTGATGTAAGACAAACCACCTCATTCTGAGTCCTAGCTCTGCTGATTAATCGCGGGGAGGTTACTTATTCTCTCTGAGCTTCTGTAAAAGGAACGGCACGTCCCAACAAGGCCTCTTGTAGGCATCAGCAGTGAATCCTTTGCACGGGCCCGGCAGGAACGGGCATGCCCTGCACGTGTCACTTGGCACCCTGGTCCCACATGCAACAAAGTGACAGAAGCATTCTTGGCAATAGCTATGGGGCATGGTGGCTGTTTGGCTGCCACCCAGCAGCATGTCTGTTCCCACCACCAGCTGCCCAAGTGTCTCCCTGGATTCAGATGAATCTCCTGGCGGGGGCCCTAGGGA
This sequence comes from Ursus arctos, assembly GCF_023065955.2. Taxonomy (NCBI): domain Eukaryota; kingdom Metazoa; phylum Chordata; class Mammalia; order Carnivora; family Ursidae; genus Ursus; species Ursus arctos. The sequence continues at coordinate 78,031,226 of NW_026622874.1, read as the reverse complement.
ATGTCGCAGACAGTCACCATTGGTGCCCTTTACAGGGACCCCTGCTCTCACTGGGCTGGCAATGTGCCTCCACACAGGGACAGATGGTTCCCTACATGCTCCTCTCTTTGGCACCTTCTAACCAGGTCTCCACTATGGGGAACGAGGAAAGTGCTTCCTCCTGGAGTCATCAGAAAAACTCTTTACTTCAGGTAAGATCATATTTGCCAAGTCACTGAGCACAAGCCCCTCATCAGAGATGCCCAGAAAGCAGCAGAAGAGCTGTGTTCAAATCCTAGCTCTGCTGTGCACAAGCCGGTGACCTAGACTGCTTAGTCTCTCCTTGGGTCTCATCTCTAGATGGCGGAAAATAATTCTTACCTACCTCCCACCTAGGATGGCACAAAATGGTAATTTGATTGCATGGAGGAAAGATAAATTTGGAATTATTCTTCACACGCTACACCAAGAAAAACTCCAAATGGATAGAGATGGAAATGTACAAAAGGAAACCATGCAAGTACCAGAGGAAAAAGAAATTCCTCTAAAAACTGGGAATGGGGGAGACTTTCCGAACTATGACTCAAAATTCAGAAGCAATGAGGAAAAGACTGACACATTTAACATAAAAAATAAAACAAATGTTTGCATAATGAAATGAAAAATGATAAAATGAAAAAACAAATTGGGAAAATAGGTACAACATATCTCACAAGGGGTGAGAATCCCTCCTAGACAAAGGGCTTCCAAAACAGATGAAAAAGACCAACAATCTAGAAAAAACTCAACACTTTCCAGAAGGGGAACAAGAAAATGATTCTTAAACACATGGAAAGATGAGAAATGCAGAAGACAGCCACGTGGAGGTACCATTTCTCATCCACCAGACTGCAAAAATTCTTTACTTCGACCACACTCTGTTGGGGAAAGGGGTGCTCTCATACATCGCTGGTGGGAATGCAAACAGGACGGCCCCATGGAGGGGAAGCGGCCCCATCCAGCAAGATGCCAGACGAATGACCCTGTGATCCAGCAACTCTACTTCTCGAGAGTCATTCCAAAGATGGACTGACAAGCATTCAAACACATGCACGCACAAGGCCGATCACTAACGGGTTATTTGTAACAGCAGGAAACCAGCAATAACCCGAAAGTCCATCCGGCAGGGGCTGCCTGAACATACTACGAATGGCCACACAGAGGAGTGCTATGTACCACAGCTGCTAAAAGGACCAAGGAGTAGCTAGATATGCTCCTCTGCACACAGCTTTTAAAAAAAATAGAATTCCGACTCTTCACGCTGGAAAGGCCTCCGACAGTGCCCAGTGCAGCAGCTCGGGAGCGGACTTCTGTTTTCTGTAGACGCGCAGGCTCTCCCCTTACTACCTACCTGTGTGTTTAATCCTCAGATGATTCTACCGCATGCCAGCTTTGGGAGGCACTGGTCTAAATAATTATCTCATGAATGTGTGTTCTGTTTGTCCCGTTGTTTTTTAGTCTGTTTGCTACGGGATCCAATGAGGTCTACATATTGCAAGCAGCTGATAAAACAAGCAAGTTTTGGGGCTCCTGGGTGGCTTCGTCAGTTAACCGTCTGCCTTCGGCTCAGGTCATGATCTCAGGCTCCTGGGATCGAGCCCCACGTTGGGCTCCCTGCTCATCGGGGAGTCTGCTTCTCTCTCCATCTCCCCTCCCCCTGCTTGTACTCTCTCTCTCTTCCTCTCTCTCAAATAAAAGCTTTTTTAAAAAATGAAGAAAAAAAATAAAATAGCAGAAATTCTTAAAATGGGCAAGTTTCTTTTAATCTACAGGTACCCCACCCATCTGTGTGAGTTTTTTTTTTCTCTCTTGCAATTTGCCAAATAAATCAAGCTCCAGGTTAATGTCCCGCAGTTTCCCACAACCTGTACTTTGTTGACTACATCCCTGAGGCATCCTTTATATGCTCTTGCGTCCTCTCTACTTCCTGTAAACTGGCACCTGGTTCTAGAAGTTTGGGCAGGTCAGGTGTCCCGTGCCTCCTGCTGAAGGACCACAACACCCCCATCACGACAACATGGTGACCCTTCTCCCAGAGTCACACCTGAGCCGCTGACCTAAACACATCCCCTGCCCTCACTGACAGCTTCCTCCTCAGAGGGAAATGAAGGCATCAGCACTTCAGAAAGCAGACAAGCGTTTAGGGAAATCCAGAATGCAAAAGGGACCCGAAGTTGGGGGCCCTCAAACAGCTGTCCTCCCTCCGCTAATAACCCCGGAGCACGGGTTGTGCGGTTTTCCTTCTCTCGCCGCCCCGATCGGCTGTTTCTAAACTCCCCCTTTTCCTTACCGTGGGATTAAAAATCAGGGTGATGTGTTTATGGTAGCCCACCGCCGTGAAAGAAACCTGAGGCAAGACGTAGTCATACTGGGACCTGGGGAGCGTGGAGTCCAACAGCACGACGTAGTTCTGTGCACAAGCAAAAATAAGTCACTTTTATAAAGGACTTTATGCTTTTAAAGAAATCCCCAAGTTCACACATCCAAACCGAGGTCAGCAACCTCAGAGCAGGAACCTCAGTGGGCTATTCCATCAGCGACAGCCGTGTGTCCCCGGCATCTCGGAGACGGCGTCGTCTGATAGAGCTTTCAAAGCCTGGGGCACTGCTGTATGAGTATATTCAACAGCGACGTAATTGTGGTCCTTTGAGGATCCGACTTTATGAAACACAGAAAGTTATTCCGAGCCATTTCTGATGAGGGAAATACATGATCCGACTGAGCAGACTGCTCTCAATCCAAAATGAGGTTGACTTTTAAGGGACGAAACTTAAGTGGCTCATTAGCCGGCAAATTCTAAGAACACCGCATCTCTGGAATGGTACCGGTGGCGGTCACAGCCCTGCGTGCGGAGCCCCAGCTGCGTGCTAGGCGCCATGAGCACTGCACGAGGCAGACGCCGCTCTGCTCTCAGCCACGGACAAGGTCGGGCTTACTGCTCCCACCTCACAGCGGGCAGTGAGCCCAGGTGGAGTCCGACCCTGAAGCCCATGTGGGTTCCCCAGAGCGGTGCTGCCTACGGTGGCGATTACAAAGGGCATCTCGAGAAATGGGGAGTGACTCCAAACGTCCACTGGAACCTTTTTCATTATTTTACAGCCATTTCCATTTCCATTTCCAGCCATTTCATGCCAAAAAAGGGCCACAGTTTATCATCCCTGGGGCAGGTGGTAAGAAGCCAAGACAGGGAACGTCATATGCAGGTTCACTACTGTCAAACACATGCCAGGCCCACGAGGAAAGAATCGAATTCTTTGCAAAGTTTGCTCTCACCATGACAACTACAATAGCTTGCTGTGTCCAAATACACTTGATAATAAACATTCTATAATCAGTAAATGATGTCCACCGTTAAGGCTTTGGTTAAATATTACAGCATTTCCTATATTATAGACTATCGTGCAACCATGAAAAACCACGTTATAAAGGTTTAATGATGGGGAAAAGATTTCTGATATATTCTTCACTGAAAAGTGCAGACTATAAAACAACATACAAAAGAGTCCCAGCCTTGCGTTATTAAAACAAATACACGTGTGAGTTTATATTTACACACACACAAGAACACACAATGAAAAAAGACCAAACAATACCTATCAGCAGGTGAACAGAGGTTCTTTCTAGATGATGGGATTGTATCTGATTCCACTCCCCCCCCCAAAAAAAATCTCCTGGCATGGATGTGCACTATTTTTGTAAACAGAAAAAGAGCAAATTAAGAAAAAATAAACCTTACAGAGCCCAATCTCCTTTGATTCTGAGAGCATGTCGACCGTTTCCGCAAAGAGGTATGAGGGGGTGGGGAAACGAGAGAAGTCTTTCCCTAAACTCAGAAGTGGAGTTACTCAGATGAAGACCCCGGCTGGAACGCAGCCACAGGTCTTCGTTACCTGGCCATCTCTGAGCAGCGGCGGGAAGTGGAAGAAGAGGGACTGGCCCAGGGAAACTGTCTGCATTGGGTTGTCAAGGTTTTCACTTTTATAAAGCTTTACCTGGAGGGCAGAACACAAAGCAGGGCATGCTTTTGAAATTAAAACGCAATAAACATTTCCTTTCAAACACTTCGCTTCTTCCTCGGGATGGCTTATTTCTTGGGAGGGGCGGGGGGCGGCGCAGAGAAGGCTCTTTGGCAACGTGGTTATTGGACAGAGAAACCACCCGCCCCCGGCCGGAATACATAATGCATTCCCCCATCCCCTGAGACTCACAGTTCTGTGACCTGCATAGAAATGCTACGATTTTAAAATCGATTCTGGCAACTCAGGTTAATGCTTAAGATGGTAAATAGTATAACGATAATATGAAGAGGAGTAGCTTCTACTATAGCTATAAATGCCGGGCAAGCAAGAGGCATGTTACACATACGTCGTCACCAACGCTGGCTCTGAAAGGCGTCACCACTACCCGACGGGAGGCCCCGAGCCTGCACCACCTAACGTGGCACGGTTTACATGTGGCGGCGCCTGGGGCTCAACCCACGTCACTAAGGGTCCGGCCCACCTGGCACAGTCTCTCCATATGCTGTACCCTCAACTCCACGAGTATTCCTTAAGCTCAAAACACATTCCCCTTTGGCATTTGGTTGTCCAGGCTGTTTCCAGAAGCAGTTCAGTCCTGCTTCTAGCCTTTCTCGTTGGCCTGTCTCATTCTCACGACCACAAGCAATGGAACAGGCGAAGGAGGTACAGTCCTGGCTGAGGCTGAAGGCTCTGGGGGCTCCTCCCTGCACCTGCCACAGGAGAAAGTCACAGTCGTCCTCTCCAGGGCCCAAGCTAACACTTTTATATAGAACAGACAAGTCATGGGTGTTTTCCTAAAATGAAAGTCACAGACTGAAGGCCAATGGGTCACATCCAAGACCACGTATGTGTTCTTGTGCCCTATATGGCGCTCTGAGCAAATCTGAATTCATTGCCTATGTTTAAAAACCAGGTGATTTCAAGTAACTCTAACTTCCAGCTTCTCTGGAAAATTGGGAAGTGATTCCAACCCTGGGCCAGGATTCCAACAGGACAACAATCACATGGAGACAGGGAGGGGGGTGCCATCCCCTCCCATCTGCTCCAGTTTGCCCCACGGCCCACCCAGTCCGCTTTGCTCTGGCCCTGCCCGCCTGGCCTCCATAGACAACATGCTTGCAAACCTGGAAGGAAGAGCAAGTTAAGAGGTAAGTTAAAACCTCAGCGCACATTCTCAGCCAAGTCTAACGTGTCATCGTGTATAAAATTACAAGCACCTCTGAGAAACACACTCCCATGGCAATTCACGGACATTTTTCAAGGGATCCTCGAGCAGGGTATAAACATTTCATCAACTGCAGACAAGATTTGGTTAGGACCTGAAGAGATCTTGACAGGTCACTGAGTCCCAACTCCTGTGTTTCACAGAGGAGGAAACCACAGTCTACGAGAATGGAGTGACTACCCGTGGCAGTGGGGTGAGCAGGACACAGTTCAGATTGCCCGACTCCTAGTCCCCTGCCCACCGCCTCCACCCTGGACAGAATTTTAAAAGTTACAAGGCACTCTGCCTTAAAATTACCTTTCCGCTTTAGACTCTAGGTTGTATGGAGCTTTCATTAGGCTGCTACAATGCTTCCAAAGATTTATTTCTAAGGCTAGCTAAACAAACAGTTATCTGAAAGTACAAAGCCTTTCTCTCCGGGCCATCAGCAACCACTCTCCCAGATGTACGCCAGGATTCTCAACCTCAGCCCTCGGCACCTCCACCGTCAGCAAGCTAAAGCGAGCGCCAGGCAGGCCCACACATCCCACTCCCACTCTTCTCAGAGCCGAAAAGAACACAACGTTCTCACCGTAAAAAGCCAGCCTTACCCATAATGTAGGGAGATACTCAGAGGAAGTGATCACGTTTCCACTTAAGTCAAATTGATTGATCTGCCGGAAAACTATGATGCTTACATCATCGATGTCGTTATTACCAACCTAGAAAGAAACCAGGAACAATGTTGGAGGCGAGGAAGCTGGGAGGGGAACTTCTACTCCAGCCGGTGACGTCCTAGGCGCTGTTTCATAGCAAACTTCATCTCTTCAATAGTCCAAGTCCAAGGGCACAAACTGACAGTAAGGAGGTGGGCTACGGCTGGCCCGCGACATGTTTACTTTGACTAGCACAGGATTTTTTTTTCTAAGTTTCCATTATTTGCCAACAATTTAAAGAGAAATTTCATACGCACAAAAAGCCAGATTTTCCAGGCTCTCTAGAAAACAGAGACAGATGTGTTTGCCCGGCAGCCATCAGCAGGAGCTGAGGCACAGCTGCCCCACGGGTGGGTGTGTGCCCTCCCGTTTGTCCCTTTTTCCATATCTGCCAACCCCTGGTCCCCACGACTGTCCGCCTGGCCTTAGCCACCATGGCAGGGAAACACGCAACTGTAAGATGCTGTCCTCATAGCCATTTCAAATGCCAAATGCCATAAAGACGTCAAGAAAATCCACTTCTCAGCCAGATGGTCCTAAATGGCCCACCCTCTCCTGCCCCTCATAACCTTCATGCCTAATGCCACCTAATCAAGCCACCAAGAGGCAGCAACCCACCCCCCCCACCATTCCACCCAAACCCTCCAGTCTAGCATATCAGAGTCACTCTGTGGGAGAAAAGCTTCACTTCAAATGATTCCCGGCTCCTTCTCGTGACCTGGAGAGAGAACTGCCTCTTTAGGGATCAATTAGCTAAGTCATGATCTGGAATATCCAGAGACTCCACCAAGTGGAAAAAACAAGGTCATCTGGATATAAGAAAATCGGGTGCCCTTGCCACCAATTAAGCCCATGCTGTCTTTATTACCCTCCCTTGATCTGAAATGCCACGTAGACCTTGAGATCCTCAACATGGAGAATGATGATCAGAGTTTGCCGGGGGGAGTGAGGAGACAACAGCTCCAATTTCCCCTCCGGATTCATGACAGCGTTGCTGCTCATTAAACCCCGCAGGAGATGCCGCTTGTGAAGACAGCACCATTCTAAGAGGACCCTTAATTAGGACCCAGAGCTCCCCCCACATCAGAGGAAAGGCAGGCAGCCAGGGGAGCGCTCATACCACCATCCAGCCGCCGCTGTTCCGTGGCTTACCGCGATTACCCGGTGGTGGGGGAGTGCCCGTTCGATGTGGTCGTTGCCTTCTGCCTTGAGCTGCACGTGGTACACACATCCCGGCTGCAAGGCAAACCCAGGGGTCAGGTCTCTAGCAGGGGGCTCGCAGCCCGGAACCTCATCCAAGCCTGCTCTGACCACAGGCCCTCACCACAACCACGTCGCCATCCCCACCCCACCCCCAGTCCCAGTCTGCGGCCCGTTAACCTTCTTAAGAGTCCCTTTTAGAAGCACCTGGTGAAGGAACATGTATCTGGACGTCTGCAGCTCCTTCAATCCCCAAGAAAAATTAGATTTGGCTTCCTACTTCAAAACTGCTAAGCACGATATGCTTATTCTGATAAAATCGTTCTTCCCTAGCCATCTACACCCGCCCCTGCCTGCCTATACTCGTGGGGTGACATCAGCGATGACATTCCCGAATAATTTCTGCCAAGTGCGATCTGAGAATTTTCTTCTTAAAAATACTTGTTCTCTCAAAAACTTTTTATTCTATTGCTCAGTTTTACAGGCATACATAAAGTTTACCAAATAAATCATTATTCTAAGAAAGCTTTCGGAGCAACCAATTTCTGATCAATAGCACAACTGACCCGCTCACACATTAGGATCTAAAGCATCAGGCCGAGTTCAGTGGTGTCTATATGCAGCTATCAGGGGACAACCCTAAGATGTGATTGTTTATTTTTAAACTAGCATGGATAAAAGAGTTCTGGTCTCCTAAAATAATGTGTGCTTTGATAGCTGTAGGGTCCGTTTTTTCCCCTTTCAAGATTCTGTCCATTTGGAATGTTGCCTGAGCTATTTTATAATGAGCACATGGCACCTTTACAAGACAATAAAGCTATTATTTTTTTAAAAACTGAGAACAAATTTATGATCGCCGGTAGACACATTCATTGACTTTACAGCTCAGTCAGGACTGGCAGTATCGGGTTCAGCTCAAAAGAGCTATTTGTACCCCAGAGAGGAAGGGACGAGAGTAGTCACTTGGGCAGAAAAGGGGCCGGCACTGCCTGCTAGCTCCCGTGGCCGGGCCACCGGGAGCCTGTCCGGGCAGCTGCTCCATCCCAACCGGCCCCGTCTTTGCTCAGGGCCCGGGCTGACGAACTCAGAGATTCACCCTCATCCTCTGGCAGTGGAATCTAGTGCCGCAGCTTCTCACCCAAGATCTCCTGACAACAGTGCGGGGAAAGGTGAAATGAATGAACGAATCCTGAGGCCGGGATCCTTAGAAAACCAATATGGGATCTCCAGCCTCGTGTCCTCTGGGAGACTGGCAAACTCGAATCCCAAACCCTGGCTGAGGAATGGCTAAGGATGTCCCCACAGAACTGTGGACTGGCACACGAAGGCATGGGCAGCCCCCAGGGCGACTCCAAAAACCAGTGAGAGCACTAATAAACGAACACCTATTAGAAGGAGGAGGAGGAGGGTGTCTTCAGAGCACCAACTAAAATGGAAATCTACTGCGCCGGAGAAAGAAACTATATTCGGCTTAATTACATAAAATGTGTTAAGTCGGTGAGTTTAGAAGAACACGTCTGGGCCAGCAAGACGCTGGGAGAATCCAGAAAGCGATGAAGATTTTGGGTCCCCGCAACCGAAAGAGTGAGGTAGGCCAAGAACACAGATAGAGTTCACCTGGGGGAAGGGAGGCTCTCCGAAGCCCGACCTCCACAGGCACCCACCCAGACCCCGTCTCAAGCTGCCGTCCAGCAAGCTATAAACCAAAACCTGAGCTGGCAGTTTGGGTGAGGGCCACCTCGAGGGAAGGTTCTGTTTGTCGACGTTGTCAACTACTCACTGTGGACAACTACTCACAAAGGACAAACCCCTTGCCTGAACGTAAACAGCTAAGCGATGACGGAGGCGGGATTCACACCGGAGCAGACAGAGCAGAAGGGCGTTCGTGCAGCCAACAAAGGACCAGCTGCAAAGGTTGGGCCTGCACTGAACTCGTGAGGCCAAGCACTGGCTCCCACGACCGGATGCTCCTCCCTGGGCCCTGGCGGCAGTGGCATGAGGCCGTGGTGTCCCGGCTGTCTGGTCTCCGTGGAACCACTGCCACAGGAAGGGAGCGGGCCTGGAGGCAGCACGCTCCTCGGGGGCAGGGCCCCCCCACAGGGCGGATGACAGCGAGAAAGGAGCATGGCGGTAAGGCTTGTGTGGACTCCTAAGCACGTCAAGGTAACCGTCACGTGGATGACTCTGCTGAGAACATGCCAGACGGAGGGAATGGTGGGCAGAGTGGGGTGCGCAGAACGCACCCAGTTGGTGTGCATCCAGCTGGACCATCAGAATTCCAGTCCTCCGCACAGTCAGAGAAGACACCCCCAAGTCCATCCTCCTCCTTCAGCTTGAACACCCCAAGCTTACCAGGCAACTTTCCAACCTGCCTCCCAGGTACCCCAGTTTCCGACACTGAGATGCCCCGGACATGAGTATTTTTATTTTGGGGAAAGAACAGTTTTGCCCCAACACATCTAAATACACTGGGAAACTGGCTTACGTTTCAGCTCACGTGATCTGGGCAAGCGTTAGCCTGTTGCGGACATCTGTGTGCCTGTCTCTGTGGTCAGCTAGGAACATCCTGTGTGTGAATCTGAAAGCCCGGGGACCCAAGCCCAGATCCAAGGGGCCCAATCCAGCAGGTGCTATCCAACGACACTCTCGCAGTGACCACACAGTACACGGGTAGTGTCCGCTGAATGAGCAAATGAATGAATGCACGAATACAAACTGAGGAGGCACCATGAATCCTAAACTGAATGTTGCAACTGAGCAGCCAAAAGGACAAATGAGTTGGTTGTGGCCCACACAACAAAGCTGTGGGTTTGTGGGATTTTTTTCTTTTTAATTAGTTGACACCTAAAAGTCAGGAGTTCTCACATGGAAATCTGAACTTCTGACTTGTCTTTTAACAATTCAAATGATCTGGCAGTGCTGAGCCTGTCTTCCCACGTGGCTATAAAGAGCTGGAGCAGAGCGGTAGCTGCCCCAGAGTTCTCTGCACTCCTCACCACTCCCTAGTGTCCACCCAGCATCCTTCGGCAGTTCAGACGCCTCTTCTGGCCCCAAAGGCATCTGGTCTACGAGCCCTGGCCTACGCCAGAACCGCCCAATGCCAGGCAAAAGCTGCACCAGACCCACTGTTTTCCAACTTTATTTTGCCACAAAACCCCAACCCAATGTGCTCAATGAAAGGTAAGCTGTGCCATGTAAGACAGGGATTAGGAGGGTTCCAGAGCCCTAACCCTCCAGCCCCAAACCTCCTTTCACAGTGTCAAAAGACCCACTAACAAAAAATGTCCAAAGTCTCACCAGCAATCCACGTAATCTGAACTTCCCCTCTTCATCTGTCACGGTGTCTTCTCCATAAATACTACAGTCGCTCTGTCCCACGGCCTCCACAGCTACACCCTGCTCTGGTTCTCCGTTCAGAGAAGAAACTGTACCGTAGCAACTAGAGTGACAAGAGAAGAAACGGAACACGATATCCCCATGGTTTCCTGACGCACATGAAGGATTTGTGGTCAAGTGTCCCGCGTGTATCAACAATTTACAGTACCAAACAGCCCAGGGGAGAACTGTACCCTGATGACCCAGGCACTCAGTCCCGGCCGTGTCACTTCCAAATCTGACCTTCCTGCCCGAAGGCTTGAGCCAGCCAAAAGACTGTCATCAATCTCTCTTCTTTTATGTTTGAAGGGATGCTCCAGAAAATTACAATTAGAAAGGGCTAAGCCTTATTTTAATCCATTTTATCTTATTTTCATTAAGCTGTATTTTAAATAATAACGCATCTAATGAAATGAAATCAGTTTCTCTCTCATGCCACATAGTCATTTGAAAATGGCCCATTTTTCTAAACTTTCTATCAGTCTTCACCTCAAGTGCTTCCGTATACCTTTACAAATACATGCGTGCGGTGGGTGAGTACGTAAATATACTTATAGCTCCGTAACACTGACACAGCTACGATACAGTATATCGTGTAAGTATACCAGCACTTGCGCAAACCGTCTCCGGAAGTGCTCTGAAACACTGGAAAACACGAACGGCTGAGACACAAGGAATGGAGGAAAACGTAACATTTTATCCTCTCTTCAACATTTTGAAGCCTTACTCGAGTGAGTTCATTTCCTCCTTCTTAAAATTTAATTCGAGTTTCAAGCTCTTGTAAAAATAAAATTTTTAAGCAACTAAACGGGCTCTCTCAGGCCAATTTCAGAATAGGGACTTTGTAAAAGAGCAGTAATTTGAAGAATCCGAAGAAAAAGGCAGCAGTTAAAACTCTCTGCACTTGCTCTCTCATCCCCTCTGGCTCCCGAATGGGGGTGAGGCAGAGTTCCCAGGAAACAGAGGCCCGAGTGGGACTCCACAGTCCAGGCCCAGAGGCCCGGGGAGCAGGCGGGCTGCGCACCTGTAGGCCGTTCGGTAGCCGGTGACGGTGATCTTCAAGTTCTGCCCCTCCTGCACCTCGATCATTTGTGAGGACGGCTCAAACCGGAACTCCTTCATCATGGGTTTGAAGTAATACTGGCCAGGGCTCTGCCGAGAACCAAGCACAAACTGAGTCTCTACTGCCACATCTAGCTATGGCTGAACCAGGGGCGACTACGGTCGTCGGGGACCGGAATGTGGCCACCAGAGCTCCAGGGCTTCCTGCACAGACAGAAACGGTGACTCTAACTCCCCCATAAACTAACTCTATCGACAACTCTAATAGTAGCCGGTGTTAGGTGCCCACAGTACCTCTGTGAAGCAGATGCCAATTTGAATTTTATAAAGAAACTGAGGCTCAGAGAGGTCAAGTAGCTCCCCTGAGAAGACACAGCAACTAAGCAGTGGAGGGAAGATCTGCAGCTGCACAGCGTCTGATCTTTCAGATACACCTCACCGCCTGCAGGCGATGTCCCTGTAGCCCTCACTTTATTCCCAGGACTCACGGAATGGCCAAGTAATATACACTTCCTGAGTCCCGTCGGTCAGGGCCCCGGACGACATCTCGAAGGGGACGGTGCTAGCCTCCCCCATGGGGACCGTGGTTTGCAGAAGAAACACAAGCTAACCACCAAATAAGCCTCGGCATTATCAACAACGGGATGCCGTGGTCTAGCAGAGGGACGCCTAGGAGGGGAGCTGCTGCGGCCAGGGTAATTAATGACATTGTCTTCGTGACAAGCCGGCGGCCAGAAAACAAGACATGTCGGCGGAAGGGAACATGAATCAGCAACATTAAGTTCTAGTAAGAGCAATACTCTAATTACATTTGGTCCCCTAAGCAACATAAAACACTCCACGCTGGGGCTCTGTTCTCACGTTGTCAAGCGATACATTAAGTCACGCACACCGTGTCCCCACGCTCTCGGGGGGGGGGGGGGGGGAAGACCAGCAGGCAGTAAATTATAGGACACCTTACCAGGTTGGAGAATGTCAGAATGCCATTGTCCTGAGTCAAGAGGTTGGAACGAAACACGCCACCGCTGAGGGATAAGAGGACCCCGGGGAGGGGCTGGTCATCTTCGGCCTTTATCTGGGGGCGAGAATGGAACAACAGAGCAAGGTGGACTCCTATTACCCACCGAAGATAACATTTCAAAAGTCAAGAGGTAACTCTTCTGGGTTGTGTTTCTTTTATGTGATCCAATGGGGGAAGAAGGTTTAGTCTTTGTCCCCAGGGTTAACTCATGTTAAGAGTTAGGCGTGCGGCCTTCCAGAACTGCCTCTACGTCCACACGAGTGTATAAGCATCACGGCTAGTGTTGACCGATGGGCGAGTTAACAGCGGGGGAGGGGAGGGAGGGCAGGTGGATCAAGCATGGGGCCCCACCACATGGCCCTGCAGCCCTAAAGCATCCTAAAGCAGGGGGCGACCGGCCACAGCAGGTGGACGGCCACCTACTTTTACAACAGAAAAGAGGGGACCATCGAAGCATCCTGGGACATGTGTATCTCTGTGCACTTAGGGTTTCCCCTAATCCTAGGGGAACGGTTGGGACATCATGCACTCCGAATTCAAGACGACACCACACGGCATGCCAAAGTGACTGTGACCACTTACAGTTCCGTGATTCATCCACACGCGGGACCCTACACGCTCTCCAAAAAATGGACATTGTCTTAACCACTGCGAATCTAACCTAAAACCCAGTGTTTCTACGGTAACTTCCTTTGCGTTCCTCAGTCACTGCTGAAGTTGGGCGTTTCTCCTATGTTCACCAGTCACTTCTACAACTCTGCGAACTGCCTTTTCCTATACTTAACTGTTCTTTTTTCTATGGGGTTGTCATTAGCGTATCGATTTTAGCAGTTCCTGATAATCTGGGGTATTACTTATGGTTTAAAGAGTATTTCTTGGTTGGAATGTCTTTTAATTTGCTTTAAAATGCATCCTGCACAAGAGAATTTGAAATTTGTACGTGATGTCATCTGTGTTTTTCCTTGAACCTCTATGTTGAAAATATTCACACTCAGGGACCTCCAGACTTGACTCTAGACACCACACACCATGTTTCTTCCCAAGAAGGACAGAGGGAAGAGAAAATGACATCAAATACCGCTCTAGGAACATTCTGTCCTTTTACACAGAACACAGTTAAGGATGAGAGCTTAAAACACTTGCCAAAAAGTATGCAAACAAGCTAAAGTCAATAAGTCTCCACACTACACTGGGTGAAAGGAAGCCCCCAAAAAGAGTACATCCTGTACAATTCCATTTGTGTAAACTCTAGAAAATGCAATCTGATCCACGGTGGATTGCATTCCATTGCTTCTGTCCAGTGTCGGGCCCCTGCACAGCGACCTGGAGTACACCGAACAGACAAGGCTCCTTTGAAATGCTTTTACCCTTCCATTCCTAAATAACATTCCGGTTGGTCTTACTGTGACAAGCATGTGCTGGGCAACCCATCACTTTCTCTGCCTTTCCCCTATTATTTCCTTTGCCTTGGAACCAACCTGAATTACCTTTTTATTTTCTAGGTTTGGCCTAGGCAAAGGTTTTTCTATAGTCAAACTCCAGGTCTCTACTGCGTCTTGGCTTAGATAAACTATTGACTCTTAACAATGGAATGCAATCCTCTGTGGATTAGAAAGCAGATCAGCAGGGAGGGGCACGAGGCGGGGAAGGGGTACAAGGAAACTTAGTGGGGTGCCAGATTGTCACTATTTTCATGGGTGTACCCATATGTTGAAATGATCAAATTATATGCTTTATGTGCAGTTTACTGTATGTCAATTATTATACCTCAATAAAACCGCTTTTTAAAAACATGTTACCTCAAAGCTTACGCCAGCCAAAGCATACGCCTTAAAGTCTCCGATGGTTCCTTCCACTGCGGTCAAAACGTAGCCTTCCTTCTGTGAGGATACGGTGTACTCCAGGTCACTGTGCAGGGGCCCGACACTGGACAGAAGCAAGCAGACGCTGGAGAGGGCTGTGTGTCACACCTGCAGGAGGCCTCGCCGGCCCCATGGAAGCCTGGGCTCCCCGCCAGGTCCCAAGCAAGTGCTTCTTCCTTGGGGCTTACCTGTAGGCACCTCTGTCATCAGTGAAGACTGTGATCAGGGGTGAGCTCGCCCCCTTTTCACTGATGACGATCTCGACTCCCTCCAACTCTGGGTGGATCTGGCCTTCCAGAAATAAGCCGGCTTTCCCATGGATCTCAATCAGCTTCCCCGGGCAGCTTTCTAAACAGGGAACAAACAGAAGAACAGGACTTAGCTGCAGTGGAAGGGGGCATTCTGGTTGGGGGCTTCCCACTAAAGAGGGGCCTAAAATGGAGGTATCTGAAGCTAGTTCCAAATGAGGTTAATATATAACAGAAACTGTAATAATCAGGGGGCGGAGGGGGGCCCACACCTCCCTCTATCCCTGAAAGGCCTTGCTCAACAGGTGGAAACATCAGGAAGCAAATCTAAAAAAGGCTTGGGGTTCTCGCTACCCCTCTCTCCGTTGTCACAAGGCCTTTCTGGCGGGTTAAGAGGCTATGTAGCTGGGCCCAAGGCGGAAGCTCACCCCAAAAGGGCTGCCCCCTGGAGAGCCACTCTATTCAGTATGCCCCCCTTCCAAACACGGATCACGTACATGCCCAAGATCTAATGAACCCATACCGCTAGAGGAAACGGTCGGAAGCCCAATAACAAATATTCCACCAGCCATCACTTCTCATTGCCTGGTCCTAAGAAGACCCTCCCTCGCCCCTACCAACAAATATCACACCACGAAGAGTTGAGACATATGATGGCTAATGCTCACGTATCAACAAGAGATGGCTTTGCTTTTTCACTTGCCTTTTGGTGGCAAATTAAAAATGCAGGGAAAACAGTTGGTGGTCCTTCTCCAAAGAGATGGCCCAAATTTTAATGACCAGCTACTTTCATCGACTGAGACCTTCCATTCACTCACTCACTCGCCAAGCAGTCACAGCTCTGTGCCGAAGGGGATTTAGGGAGCCTTACAAAGACAGTTACGTGATATCAACGACACGGAATACGTTTTTAAATGCAGGCAAAGGAACGGATGCAGAGACGTGTTGCGGGCTCACGGAGTTGACATTTACCTCCGCTGACGGTGGCTTCCATGGACGGGGGGTAGAAGAGCAGCTCTTTAGACGAGGGTGTGACAGTGATTTTCTCTCCAGACCTAAAACGATGAAGATACTTGCATGCGGCTGGCTCTGCCCTTTGTTAGGAAGGCCGTCAGGACGGACGGCAGCGTAGAGAGCACTTACCGTGCCCAGTAGGAGAAGTCATAGGAGAAGGGGCCCTGTAGCTCCTCTACCATCTCCTGGACGGGGGGCTTGCTCCTCCCTTCTCCCGCGTCTTCCTTGCCGTTTTTCTCCCGCTCCTGCCTGCGGCTCTCAATCTCGGCCAGCTGCTGCTCCCTCCGCAGCTCCTGCACAGATTTCAGGGGGCCTAGGACCAAGGCGGGTTCACTGTCAATGGAAGATCTGGAAGAAAGGAAGGAGCAGCCCAGAGCACGTGGTCACTTATCCCTGTAGTCGGTGGCAATCTGACATTTCAACAAGGAGTCATCCGTAAGGGAAAAAACAAACCCCTTATAACAGCACCACGGGGGCACACCCTGCTTCTGGTTTGAACACACCAATAGTTTTTTAAAAAATGAAAACTGAACTTCTCTGTGACGGTGGCAGGATCTAGTAGATCTTGGCTGGGATGAACTACTTTATGACTTGAAGAAAACATCCGACTTCCCGTGGGACGCAGAGGTCTTTGCATACCACCGTATTTTTTCATTCAACCTTAACTGAGAACACTGCTAGAGAACCGGTAAGCTGGACAGATGACATTCCCTAACCATGTGGAATCCATATTCCAGTGGGAAGAGGCAGACGATAGACTGAAAATGTCAAGGAAGTACAACGGAGAAAAATAAAGCAGTGTGGAAGGAAAGAGTGCTGGGAATGTGGGGGTGCTGTTCTTTATTGGGCTCCCTGGGTGAGGAGTATGGAAACAGCAAGGTCAAAGCCCTTGGAGCCTGAGAGGGAGCTCCCCTGGGGAAACAGCAAGGAGACTGAGGTGGCCTGGACAGAGGGACCCAGGGAAGAATCGGATGGGTCAGAGGGTCGTGGGGGAGCAGGTGATAGACTAGGGCTTCACAAGCCTTGGCATGGACCCTGGATTTCACTCGGAGTGGGATGGAGAGCCACTGGAGTTGCAGGCAAAGGCATGACATGATGTCTTCTTCCAAAGGCTAAACTCTGCCTTCCGCTTGGAAAACACACTGTCATGAAGCAAGAACCCAAACAGGGATGCCAGGTAGGATGGCTGTGGTAAAGATCCAGGCAACAGACAGTGGCTCAGACCAGAGTACGGAGGTAAAGCGCTGAGAAGGGACAAGATGGTGGGCATATTTCAATTGTAAAGCCAAGGATCTGTGCACGGACTGGTTGGGTACAGGATGCAGGAGAAAGGACCATCTAGAAAGATGATAAAGAGTGGGTCTGTGGAGGGCAACAACCAGGAGACCAGTGTGGGACCCGGGGAGCACAAGATCCCCAGGAGGGATCCAGGCAGCCATGTCTAGCTGGAACATGCATCTCATACAAGCCCCAGCACAAGCAAACAAAACCAAACCCCCTCTGAGCTTACAAGAATGAACTCAATAAAGACTGAAAATAAGGTAACACAGGGTCACGACTATAATTTCTAGTAAGAATATGAATTTCAAGTCCCACCAGTAATTGCTACTTTCCAAGCAGGAGAATAGTGAAAGGCATTGTTCCAGCACCAGGCACAGTTCTGGGCCCACAAGAAACATTCCCAAGTCCATCTTCTAGACACCTGGCTTCCTGGGGAAGGGGGCACCCCTTCAACCCATTCTCCTCAGTCAGAAGCCAAGAGCTGTCCCCGCCACTCATCCCGCCTGACCCCACTGGTCAGTGTGTTGCCACATCCTGTCAATTCCATCTGCTCAACAACGTCCCAGCCGCCCACTGCTCCCCAGCCCACTACCATCTGTCTGGCTGAACCCCAGCAGCTCCTACCTGGACTCCTGCCTCAAGGGATGTCCACTTGTGGGCTGCTTTCACCTGTTCACTCAGCAGCCAGGGGGAGCCTTCTGAAGCAAAAAGTCATCCCTCTACTCAAAACACACCATACTGTCCGTGCACAAAGCAAAGACCCTTACCATGGGTTGGCCCTACCAGCCTGCCTCCCCTGCGGGCCCCCCCAATCCTCAGGGGGCCCAATACAAAGTCCTCACCGTAGGTGCAACACCGTGTGCAACACCGTGACGACTATCGGTGTCCCCTGTGAGACCCTAAGTCCCATGAACACAGGGGCTGGCCCTGAACAGCGAAGATTCTCCAGACATTTTCGGCATGGATGGGGGAGTGGAAAAGGCGATGGACAGAGAGATGGAGACATAGGCGAAAAGGTCGCTTCAAGTAAGGAGGGAGAAAAGTTACTCAAGGTTTCCATTCTCTCTCACAAAGACGGTCATGTGGCCAAAATTCTTTCATTTCTCAAGAAAAACAGGGTGTCAGAGGCACCTCACCACACTGTAAAAATTCCTCTCAAAGGGAACATTCGCGTGAAGCTGACCCTCGGTGAGGGACTGCCTTTCATACACCTTCTCCCTCACGACCCTGTGTCTATCAGGTGCCATCTCTCCTTGCCCAGCCTTCAAGAAAAGGTCTCGAGAAAAATAGGCAATTTTTCTGAATTTGCTAAAACACTTGAAATACAGTGAACAAGGCAGAGAATTTTTCCCCCCTTAGCCAAGACAGGAAGTGTAAAGGGTTCAAACAGAAATTTAAGGCACTGAAACGAGCTGTCAGAAGGCTCTCCCTCAATCCTCAGTTAATTCCGGAATCATAAAAGGAGAGGACCAAGGCTGTGGTGAATTTACGGCTATGTCCAGTAAGAGGGAAGGCCATTTGTATACACACCTAGAGATAAGAAATCAAAAATAATTTCCCAAGTGTCTGTCAGAGAAGTCCCTGGGCCTCGTCCACCACCCTCCTGCGCTCAGACCACCGTGGAGCACGAGTCTTACTTGATCGTCACAGTGACATCCATCATTTTGTCAGTGGTGATAGTTCCAAGGACATGGTGGCGAATGGCTGTCAACGTCAAGATACTGGGTGATGACCTATAAATCAAGCGGAAAGAAAACACCAGCAACATCACCTAGTTGTTCCCAAAGGATCACAGACACACCCTTCATGGGCAACTGTTCTGACCCTGAAATATACTACATGAAATTGCTCTAAGTTTGGGGTGAGGTAACCCCTGACACACCTATCAGTGTTTTAAAGCATAAACTATTTTCGCTCTAAAACTTGACACCTCCAATTCCCGGTGAAACCCTCCAGGGTTTGTAAACAATGTAAAAATGGGAGGCTGGAGTTTGAGAAACTCCCATCAGTGAGGGCTGGAAGATTTAACCAAGATGGTATTTATGCCACTTGAAAACCTCAGCCTTCCATCCTGGGTTTACAGAACTCTGGGGAAAGAGATCGCAGCTCCATGTCCTCAATAATTTATCCAAATGTCGGGGCGCCTGGGTAGCTCAGTCAGTTAAGCGCCCAGCTCTTGATTTTGGCTCAGGTCATGATCTCAGGGTTGTGAGACTGAGCCCTGTATCGAGCTCCGTGCTGGGCAAGGAGTCTGCTTAGGATTCTCTCTCTCCCTCTGTCCTTCCCCACCCTCTGCTCACGCTCTCACTCTTTTTCTAAATAACAACAATAATTATATTATTATTATAATATCATATATTATACATATTATATATTTATAATATATATAAATATATATTATAAATATATATATTAATATATATATTTCAGATATATACATATCTGAAAATCCCTACATGGAAATTCTTTTTAATACCTAACTTTACCTCTTCCAGAAAAAAATATGCTTTTGTTTTTCAGAAATAACCAAAGAAGAGCTGTGTGCCCACTCTACTGCAGGGGAGGTTTACCCACGCCACGGGGCAGTGAACACCCAGCTTACGTGTCATAGGTGTAGAATGCTTGCTCAAAGCGGTGGCAGGAGCGAGGAGTCACCTTGTACACACCTGCACCCAGGAAATCAAAAGTCATTTTCAGAGGAGGGTGTCTATCACACTGAGCCCTCCCAGCACCGAAAGCCCACAGGCAGCGCCTCTCACTCGAACACACAACACGCGGCAGATGTGCTATTATGGGATCAGAGATGCTTTTCCACTGCCGGAAGCAGCTTCTTCTCAACAACCCGGTCCATTTCATGGCCCCTCACAAGCTCAGGATTTCATTTTCCGTAACTGAACAACTCACACTAGTTTCAACTGCACAGACCAAGCTAACGGGGATGCGCACACGAAGGAACAGGAAGTACATTTCGACCTCAAATGAGACCGAGAATTTTCCACTTAACAGATTCTGTTAAAGATCCAAAAGATAACCACAGCCTGACCTCCTTCCTAGAAACATTCCTAAAACAGAGCATGGAGCAGAGGAAAGCCCAGGAATTTATGGGAACAATCGCAGAGGACACTTTCATGCCACGAGTCTACGTAGGGTAACAGCTCTGACTAGGAGCGTATGTTGTTTGCCGGAGGAATACAGCATCGGGAAGGAGCGAAGCCTAACGATTTAGTCCCCCAAATGGTCACTAACCCACCTTTTGGCCACGCTTCCTACAGAAACCTGAAATGAGTTCCAAGTACCTCTGCTGTTTTCATCCCACCAAGGAAGCCCCCGTGCAACTCCTACCAGGAAAGAAATGGGTTTCTCCGTTCACTTTGCTCTTTCATCCTACAAATGTTGCCAGAGCACCAGCACCCACTACAGGCCAGGTATCGTGCTGGGGACGGCTACACAGCGGCAACGAGCGTGTACTCTACCTCGGGAACCCAGAGAAGTCACTGAATTATTCACCAGGAAAATGCAAAATAAAACCACCGTGAGCTGCCACTTTACGCCCACTGGGACGGCTAAAATCAAAAAAGACCGTAAAGGTCTTTTGTGAGGATGTGGGAAAACAGGAACCCTTGTGTGCTGCTGGTGGAAACATCAACGGGAACACATAGCCCCTTCAGAAAACTGTTCAGCTGTTTCTTTAAAAATGACACATAAATTTACCCTGTGACCCAGCAGCTCCATTCCTGGGTATCTAACCCAAAAGAAATGAAAACAGATGTCCACACACAGACTGGGATGCAAACATTCATGGCAACATTACTCATAAGAGCCAAAAACCAGGAATGTCCACCAACTGGTGAGTGGACACACAAAATGTGATCTATCCACGTGACAGAATTCAGTAACAACAAGGAACAGATCATTAATACCCTTCCCAACAGGAACTTCCACCAAAAATGTGCTAAGTGAAAGGAGCCACACAAAATACCACGATGGCAGGATTTCATGTACATGAAATGTCCAAAAAAGGCCAATCCATAGAGACAGAAAATAGATTAGAAGCTGCCTGGGGCTGGGAGCAAAGATTCCCTGTAAACATGCATGAAGAATATCACCAGGGTGATGAAAATGCTCTAAACCAGATTATGGTTATGGTCGCATAATTGGGTAGGTTTACTAAAAATCCTGGTATGTTGTAAATGGGTGAATGTTATGGCCTGCAAGCTGCACCTCAATAAAGTCGTTCCAAAGGGAGAGAAGCCACTGAAGGATTTTAGGCAAGGTGGGAGATGGTCCAATTTTTATCTTCAAAAGATCACTTTTAAGTCAGTTTTAAGGAGAGGTAACTGGCCCATGGTATAGTATTTTTCAAGGGGAAAGGGCCCAGCCGTCTCTACCCAACTCAAACCCCGGAGACCAAGAACGCTCTCCAGCCCCCAGCTCTAATTCTCTGGGTCGAAATATCACTCCCTCCAGCGGAAAGAGACAGAAAATCCAGGGTACGCTAACCACAACCGAAATTGATAGCAAGACACAAAGAGAACCCAGGGAGGAAAAAAGGCCTTTACCACAATCCTCGGTGCCTTTCCATTCTCTAACTCAGAGCCCATCAATCCTTCCAGACTCACCAGGCTTGGACAGGCAGAATCGGTTGACTCCTTTGGAGAGGTTATAAATCCCCACGTTCTCAGGTCCATTTCCATCCTGATAAAATTCCTAAGGGACCAAAGCCAATACAATGACTTACTAGGAGAGATGGAGACACCAAGATGATTAATAATATTTCTGTTTCTGAACCAGTCATGTGTTTTACCCATTAATCATTTGAGCAGTTGGGTGCCACAGGAAAATTAAAAACCTTCAAAAACTTCCCACAAAAACATGCTCTTTGTCATTCAATCAACTAATATTTATTGAGCACCTGCTATTCAACAAACCCAGGGCTGGGCCTTGGTGGCTGACGTGGCTCCTGCTCTCAGGGGGCTTACATTCTAATACAGGAAGACAGAAAATCAATGTGGTCAACAAAGAAAAGAGATTTCAGCTAATAAGAGCGGTGGGCAAAACAGCCAGGGAAGCAGGACAGAGCGGGAACGTGGCAGGAGCATCTCAGCTGGCTGGGCTCAGGGCAGGACCCCTCCTGAGTAGGCAACGTCAAGGATGCAGCCTGAATGATGAGAGAAAACCGACACGGGCACTGCTGGAGAAGATGCGCCGTTCCAGACAGAGGAACGCGCGTGTGCAAAGGCCCAGACGAGGGAACGAGCCTGGTGTGGAGGTGGAGAGAAGGCTGGTGTGCCGGGGCCTGGGCAGCAAGGTGGAGAGAGAAGAGCCTGGGGGTGAGGGAAGGGCCTTGCTGGCCACCGTTATGGAATGCGGATCTCATCCGGAGGGAAACAGAAACCCGCTGAACAGCTGAAGGAAAGGAACAACCTCCTAAATGTCCACCACTTCCTCTCGACTGGGTACCAGCTAACCCATCTCCTGCAGCCACGCTGCTTGTGGAGCCTTTGTCGTGAAGCAGTTAGGGCAATCGACTGGCACTGGAAACACAGGCTGCCATCCCTCCAAGGGTCTAACATGAGCGGTGGCTTACCTGCCACTTGGCTCAGTTTCTCCACCAAAACCTGACAATGACATCTGCCATTGCTAGAAGCCAAAAAGTTGAAACTCATGAATGGACCTAGACAGGCCTACACACCCATTCTCTTTCCTGAAACTCAGCGAGCACACTGCCTATCACGGAGACTCCGTCAACGAGACAGTAGGATCCGAGCCACTCTGTCCTTTGCCCCGGGATAAATATACCAGAGAAAATGACTCGGCGGGACCGACTGATAATAATAATAATAGCAGTGTACACCGAGGAAACCAAATACAGAAGAGGGCTACTTAAACTTCACCACAACCCCGAGAAGTGGGTATTATGATCCCAGGGCTACAAAAAACCAATGCGCTCCACACTACAGCCGTCCCAAATCACGCATCAGAGTTAGAATTTCACGTGGGGCCAGGACAAGAAAATCTCCCAATGAAGGCATCTTTCCACTAAGGGGTTTTAAAAGCTCCCTGACTGTGCTTTCCTGAATAGGGGGGTGAGTGGAGGGCAGAAAAGGACATCTGACTTAACGACGGTTATAATCTTCTTGGCATGCTAGGACCTTCCTGCTTTCCAAATAGGAGAACCCTCACGAGGCAGGCATACCAGAGTGATTGCGTGAGAAAGGGAACATCGCAGCATGTAGCCCGTCTGCCTGAACTCGATCGTTGACACGTCATCTTCCAGAACTTCCACCTCCAGACTCTTGTTTTTCCAGCACCAATCTTCATGCATGATGCTTACTGGAAAAGCCACGATACAGACACACATGGGCACAGAGCACACTACCTCCCTGAGTAAAAATTACAATGACTTAATTTTTTTAAATGTGTATGTGCATATATGTGCACGTGCGTGCACACACACACACACACACACACACACATATATAACTAGTAATGCTTAGAACAAGTAAGTACTGAAGAGAAAAATGAAACCACTGGTCATTAGCATCAGCAAGAAATTCGATAGTGTCTAAAGGGCATGCTCACAAGTCAGATATTTAAGGGACAGCAAACTTTTCTTGTAAAGGGCCAGGAAAGTATGTATTTCCAACTCTGCAGGTCGTGCAAATATTCAACTCTGCCTTTGTAGCATATAAGCAGCTGTAGATAACACAAAAGCAAATGGGTGCGGCTGTGTCTGAATAAAACTTTATTTATAAAAACAGGTAGTTGGCCCCCCGTCATAGTTTGCCAACACCTGACAGAACAGAAAATATAATTTCCCAGATAAAACAGCCTACTTTATAAGCTATTCACTGCCAGCTGCTCCAAACTGAGCTTCAAAAACGCAGAAAGACAGCCAGCGGGTGGATTCTCGAGAGCAGCAGGGAAAAGAGAGGAATGCTAGCCAGCACCTACTCCCCAGGCGCTGCACACACCGTATTTCATTTTGTTTTGCGCTCTACAGAAAGGCCGTATCACTGCTGTTTTAGAAGACGAAACTGAGTCTCAGGGAGGTCACACAGCTGCTATGTGGTAGGACACATCAGTGTTATTATTTCACGCCCTCTGTTCGGGCGCTTAGAAATAAAATGGCACGAATGAGGGCACGTTCCCCAAACAGAAGACGTACGTGGGCTGTCCTGACAAGGTGGCAGTGAGGGCAGGGAACAGCAGTTCTTGAATTATCACCCATTGCTAAATAACGCACGTTCAAGGTCAAGGGGCAAGGAAGACAAGTAAAGGTATGCAGCTGGCATGCAATTCGAGAGCTGAGTTTTGGAAAGTTTTGAAAGACAGGAAGTAGGTGAGGGCCACAAGATGCCGCTTTTGGTTCTTACTTTTGTATTTTCCGGGGAGCACGCTGTCAAAGGTGAACGTCATTGAGTTGACCTTGCCAGACAGCTGGAGACTCCGCTTCTCGCCCTGGCGGCTCAGCGACTGCAGCGTCACCAGCAGGTCACCACAGGTGTCTGCAGAGCAGAGACAGGAGAGCCTCGTGTGGCTGCCCTCGCCAGCCACAGTCCAGCTTCGAACCCTCCACCTCCGGGTGCTGCTTGCCACCGCATATGTCCCGAGGGCCGTGACAGCAGGCTTCCTTTCCAGCCAACACGCATCTGCTCCGCCCTAAGACGCATCCCCCTGTGCAGGCATCAGTACCCAACGACAGAGCCACCGAGGGTAAAAGTGACCCCATCATTTATGGAACACCCCCGTGTGAGCCGCAGAAGACAGGAGAGGGAAAACAGTATCATAGAGCACCTGCTAAGTGAAACGGAAGGTGAAATGGGGGAAGGAGTATTTATGGAGCACCAGAAGCCAGAGGAAAAAAGAGAAAGAGGATGGAACTTCACTGAATGCCCACTTCATTCCAGACACAGAACTGGGCCCTCTGTCATCGTAATCCTATCACTCAGAATAGCAAAGATTTACACGGCTCTTGCTGTGTTCCAGGTCCTCACATGGGCTATAAATACACTAATTCCTCTGATCCTCACAACCAACCTGCGAGGCAGGTACTGTCATTACCTGCGTAGGACAGATGAGAGACTCAAAGCACAGGGAGCTTAAGTGACTTGCTCCAGGTCACACAGAGAGGGGGCAAGCCCATGCAGTCTGGTTTCAGACTCTGTTCTTAACATCTGTGCCACACTGCCTGATGTGACTGTATTAAAGCCTCACTAAGACCCTCCGAGAGCCGTAGTATTCCCATTCTACAGAAGAAAAAACGGAGGCTGAGCTTACTATCTCACAGCTGGGGAGTGAGAGAGCTGGGAAAAAAGCAATCCATGTGTTCTTTCAGGAGCCAAAGCAAAAATACTCCAAGGGAAACGCATCCAGTGACTTGTGTGGCGCTTACTCAGAAAAAACTGTACACAATACAGACGCGAAAACCACTTCCGGGCGCGGATTCGGCAATTCACCCTGAACGCCACCCAACAGGGAAAAGCTCACCAAAATCCCACTTCTAACTGCCTACTTCTCTGAAACTATCTGTTCTCACTTTCAACTGACATCTTACCCAAACAAGAGACTTTCCCAGAAACTGATGCCAAGAACTGCACAAAGGCCACGTCCATCACGGGCCTATCGGTCACAGCAAGAGGGAACGTCTGGGGCTTCAAGGTCAGCCCTGCTCTGGTCTCCGCCTCAGGAACCATCACCTGCAGGGACACACGGGAGGACGTCAGTATCTGCGTCAAGGCTGCGGCTCCCCCCGCCTACAGGGCACCAGAACATTCACCAGAGCCTAAGGCTAAATATTTGAAGGACAGAAGTTTACTGCTAGACCTAGTTTTATAATCACAACAAATCCTCAAACAGGCCATGGGAAGAAAATGTGTTTCTACTCAGATCCAAAAGAACTAGCCTTCAGCCCTGCCACGAAGTGCGCAAAAGTCTATCTGGCATAACCCCACAGAGGCACATGGCTGTCATCAGTCACCTGTACACTGGGTGGAACCACACTAAGTCCCAGAACCTTCTCCTGGCTTGAGGCCACTCATGACGTAAGCTATGAACTTGTTAACGCTACGTGGATGTCCCCCTGGGGGAATCAGGCCACCTTCTTCTTTTTCTTCTGTGTCCTTTCTTAGGTTAAGAAAAGGGACTGGGGAACAGCCAGAGGTCACCTATGTCCTCCCTAGTAAAGATTACACCCCACAGTTGCTCCTCCTTGGAAATAGGTGGCTGGCTGTTGGAAAAGTCCCTTATGCTTCAAAAGGGCTTCCAAAGGCTTGTCAGTGGCCAACTTTACAAGAGCCAGCTGTCTGGTAAAGGACCTATGAACACACCTACACCCTTTGGTGAAAGGAGGGAAACCACTCTCCTCATGCCTCATCTCCTCGCAGGGGGCTCCCACTTGCTCTAGAGGACAGCGCAGTCTCGGGGGGGGGGGGGGGCGGCCTTTCCAGCCCTCTCCCTCCCCTCACCCGCTCTTCGTCAGGGAGGAAGAGCAGCAGCTGACTAGACATGTGGGAGCCTGAGTTCCACTGAGACACAGTGTTCCCTGTGGGCAGGGCCGTGGCACCGAGGCACAGTGAGCTGACCTCTGGCCCTGTCTCCTCTCTTGCCTGCTGCCCCAACCTGTGCTCAGGCCTTCAGCCGCCTGGTGAGACCACAGGCCAGGGTCCCCCCAGCTTCTCCACCTGCCTCAATGGAGAAGTCACATGGTGCCAGACCAGCCATCTTCATTTCAGGGCGAGGTGGAGAGACACCAGCTCTAGGCTGGCCTTGGGTGCCACAAGCCATGCTCTGTGGACTTGCCATTAATGAGGGTTAATTTGGGGACTTACGGATCTTCTATACTAGCTAGATGCCTAAGAAGGTGGAGGTGTGATTGGGAGCCTGGAGCTAACTCCTAACAAACATGGGGGACTGGAAAAAAAAGAGGCCTGTGTATCAGTTCCAAACTGGGTGCCTGTCTGCTCCACGGTGACATGCAGGAATGTAAAGACCTCAAAATAAGAAACTGGGAATAGAAATGTTCCTTCTGTCACCCCATTGTGGCTAAAAATAACCCTTTAAAAATCACTGCCTCTTCTTTCAAATATCTTAAATAGAACAAAACTCATCATACCTGGACTTTGTAGGTCCCTGGTTTTGCTTTAAAACAAAATGATCCGTGAGCATCCGTCTCCACGGTGACCAAAGACTTGTCCTTGTCTTGAGACGACAGGACAACTTTGTATTTACTCATCTGCTTGACGGAGTCAGGGAAGCGAATGATTGATATCTGGCCACAGACACTGAACCTGCAACAAGGGGACCATTCATTCCAGCATGAGAACTCAATTATCACAGGAAAGGCACTTACCAACCCAAACGACACATCCCTCTTCCTGCCCCGGTCCCGGGGAATAGTTTCGCCCTAATGAAGAGGCAGAAAAGCAGCCCAAATGACTCCAGCTTCAAAAAGCAACCGCTGCAAGGAAGACTGAGCCTCTCTCTGTGCAAGGGAAAAGGCACAGCGGAGGCCCACGGCGGGGCAGTTTCTGTGTTCTGGGTGACATCCGCAATCTCCCGCTGCGGAAGCAATTTTCAGAAAATCTGTCGATGATAAGAATGCTTCAGGTAAATTGGATCGTTGACAGTGCAGCAGCCTCGGACTGAGCCTGTAAGCAGCCTAAATCCCCCAGGCGAAACGGGGCAGAGGCATCAAAGACGCCTTCCTCGCATTGTGATCATATGTAATTCGTGGACAAAAGCGATCGGGGGGATGGGAACACAAAAGCAAATTAAATGTAAAATAATTACAAAGCCAAAATTGAACTGCTTACGAGCTAGGAGGCTCAGAAGCGACCTATGACTGAGAGGCCCCTTCAGGTAATGACCCGGATCGGAGGCTCTCAATGAGCAGTGCGCGCTGAGACGAAGGGCACGTGAGAGGCGTGTCCCCAAGCTGGGAAAGAGCCACAGAGACTGTCAGCCTCGAGTGACATTCCTCACTTTTTAGCAGCTGACGTGTTAAAGTGTAAGGAGACACCACAGCTGGAGGCCGCCACTGTATCCTCAGTTGACGAAAGATTATATTTTCTAATCTTAAGAATCATTTTGGATAAAAATCAGTTGCTACTTGTGACAGAAAGATGATAAGGAAAGGCAGCTTCAATGCAGGATAATTAGGGGGTACCCTCGACGCTGGAACACCCACCCTACTGTAAATAAGAAGGGGCGGAAAACAACAAAGGGGTGGGAGATAGTGTGTGTGAAATCTGAGAATGAGGACAAGCCAGTCACCTCTTTAGAGCGAAGGGACCAGTCTGCCACACGAGCTCACAATCCTGAGCAGGGGACAAGGAATGAGGGCCCATGTGCCCGGTCCAGCCAGCCACCTGTTTCTGTATGGACCGTGGGCTGGGAATGCTATTCCCACTTTTACTTCCTTTTTTTTTTTTTTTTTTGAAAGAGGCAGGTGGGCAGAGAGAGAGAAAGAATCTTAAGCAGACTCCCTGCTCAGTGGAGCCTGCTGATGCAGAGCTCGATCTCATGACCTGAGATCACGACCTGAGCCGAAATCAAGAGTCAGATGCTTAACCGACTGAGCCACCCAAGAGCCCCTACTTCCATACTTCTCAAGGGTTAAGAGGGGCAGAAAATCAAAAGAATAATAATATCCTGACACATAAAAAGCATACGAAATTCATATTTCAGTGTTCAAAATAAAGATTAATGGGAACACAGCCATGCCCGTCCATTTCTGAATTGGCTGTGCTGGGTTTTGTCATAGAGGCTGTATGGCCCGTGTGAAGCCTACACTATTTATTCTCAGGCCCTCTACAGAGAAAGTGTGCAAGTCTCTGATCTAGATTTGAAGGGCACACATTTTGGCTCTCACTTCCCCCTTCTGGGGACATTCAGAGTAAAAGGATAGAAAGGGAATACTGAAGAGTTATTAAGGAACTTTCATATTCTCTAGATTTGTGTACATGTCACAGAGAATGTCACAGTATTTGTTCCAAGCTGAACCTCTCTGCTTCTTTAAGTTTTACGTATTTTAACCATCTGGCCTGTTTCAGCTCATATTCTCAAAGAGAAGTGTCCTGTTATTCCAAACCTCAAATGTATATTGGTTTTGGTTTAAAAAAATAAACTAAAAAGCTGGTAGGATAGTGTTTGGTTATACTGAATCCCTTAAAAATTGATTTGTGTCAACAAATTCCTTCATCAGGGTTTAATACATTTATGGATAGAAATTGGTTAATTCTGGTGCATTGCGAGATTACTCTATTCTCATAATCATTTGGACAGAAGTCAAAGCATTTCCTTCTCAAATAAATTGGGAATTTTTTTAAAGTAAGAAATATAAATGAATTAAAAGCAAATGTGCTATGTTGGCCCAAAAGGAAAATGAATTTTCCCAAAGATGCTCGACGAATATTGTTTTTCTTTCTTTGACCCAAATATTTCACTTTAAGGAAAAAAATAAATACAAATATATTGCCCCATCTCCATGAATAGCACCTCCTCCATGTACACAATTGCTTAAATAAGAAATCTGGGACCCCAGCAGCACAAGGCCTGCTGACTGCCTCCCCACGTCATCAGTCAAATGCCATCTACCTCTCTCGCCCTCCCCTGCAGCACCCTGGTCCCGCCACCACCACATCGCCTCCAGACAACTGTCACCACCTCCTATGGAGTCCCTCCACTGTATAACCCTGGACTCCCTGCGATCTCTTCTCCACACCACAGCCAGGGGAGAAAAATTTTTTTTATTTTGAAAATGCCCTGATGCATATGACTCCCTTGCTAAAAACTCTTCAACGGCTTTCCACTGCATTTGGGGGGAAAAGCCCACCTCCACATCCGGCTGCAGGCTCTCCAACCTCACCAACTGCCTCCAGCTATGCTGGCCGCCTTTCAGAAAGCTCCTCTCCCTCCCCTCTGGGCCTTGGAACATGCTATTCCTGCTGCCTGGGAAGTGTCTCACTCAGCTAACTGTGAGTCCCCTGCGTTCAATAAACCAGTGAGGGTCCTCCCAGAGCCCCAGCCCTCTTCCCTGCACACCTACCAGAACCTACCATCACAGGTTACTCAGCTCAAGTCTGTCTCCCCAGGAAGATGAAAGCCCTGTCTCTGTCACACTAGTTGGGTTCACTGCTACACACCCAGGCTTTGTCAGAGGGCCTCACCCAGAGTTGCTCAAAAATGTTTATGAGGGAAAAGGAGGCAGGGCGTGAACCCAAAATGATTTTCTGAGCTCTAGTGAAACAAAGTACTGGCTTCCACCGGTGATGTACTTCCTAATCACCCAGTTGTCACAGAATCCCTGACCCTGACCCCCACCTGTCTACAGAAAATGTCACCGATGTCTCCTCAGTAGCCAAGCAACAGAGTGTACTTTCGGGGCTCAGCTCCTGGACCTCCCTGACCGTCAGGCACGACCTCATACCTAAACCCACTGCCTGGATCCTCCTGAGGCCACCCCTCAGACGCCGGCATTCCACTTTTGGCCTGCTCTTCTAGTTCTACCTGCTCTTACACATCTAAGGTTCTGGCTGCCACCGGGCCCCGACTCCCCAAATTACAATCTGTCCAGGCATCTGTCGAAGAGCGCCACCTAGTGGTCCTGCTGAACCCTTGGCACCTAACAGGCTCCTCTCCCTGCCTGCAGCCAGGGCACCACAGCCATTCCAAGTTTCTCAAACTGGGAACCCCTAAATACTTCACTAACCCACCCCTGACTTCCCTACAAGGCAAGCCCTCATCAAGTCTCTTTTCACGACCTCTATGCCCCAGTCTTGTCCCCTATGGAGTCGTCCCCCACCACGGCTGCCAGGGAGCCTCTTTGCAAACAATTATCTAAGCATGTCACTTCCATGCTCAAAATCGATTGCTGGCCCCCTGATCCCTGGGGGAGAAAGCCCCATTCTTCCAATGGGGTGTGACGAGGTCCTCTGAGACCTGCCCCTCCAGCCCCGTCACGCTCCTTGGCCTGCCCAGCGACACAAGTCGTATGCTCCCGTCCACAGACGCCGTGCTGCTCTAGACTGTGTGTGCCTTTGCTCATGCCGCCTCCCCCCAGGAAGATCCGCCCTGCTCCGCTCAAGTTAGAGTTCAGTGAGCACCCGGTGCCGTCTCAGAGAGAAATGGGGGCACCCCCGTGCTGGAGGTTACACACAACTGAGAGAAGGAGCTGAGATCTGACGCCAAGGCCTGGGTTCTTTGAACCACACGGTATCACTGTAGGACAAAACCACACAAATTCAACTACCGGATGTCCCCTCACATCCTCACAGTAAGTACAGCAAAGCAGGAAGAGCTGTCACATTGACCAGAAGCATCTTAAAACCTTCTCTCAAGCACCTATACTATCTTCCAAAGTCCTCACTTAAGCCATGGAAGGTCTTACAGATGTGGAGTCAGGCAGGAGACTTAGACCCATGTTAACTTTGAAGCAACACAACGCTCCCTAAGCAGCCGCATGGAAGTACCTTCCATCTATAAGACTTAGCACTAATCTTTCTCAGCCCGAACCTCTCACAGGTGTCGGAAACCCGATGTGGATCCCTGGCAGAAGCACAGTCAGACCGAAGGTAACCTTGTCCTCTAACGTCCACACTGGCACTGCCAGACCCGGACACGACGACCTCACCCTGTTGCAATGATGTCAGCCAGCTGAGGCGTGTTCGGTGCAATTTTGATGGTGACAGTTTCAAAGTATAGGTGTTCTTTCTGAGCATGGATGGTGTACGTCCCAGTGGTGATGTTCTCCAGGCGGAAGGAGCCATCGGCTTTTGTTTTGACTATAAAACAAAAAGATGCAAACGGAAGATGAGCCAAACACAACTGTACACCCCTCCATCTACACAGGAATGCTTGAGACAAAAAGCCGACATATTTTCACAGAGTCATTAAGGCTCTTTCCTTTCCGTTTCTCTCCGTGATCAACAACTAGCCCTAGGAAATACTTCCAGGGAGGGGGTGGGGGATGGGGAGCAATGCGGCTGCCCACCTTTGATTTGGTTATTCAGAGTGACTACTGCCTCCGGAACACCTTCTCCTTCGGGTCCATTCAAGACCCTCCCGGTGACAGAGAATCCCATGACGTGGAACACGGGCTGGAAGATGAAGAACAGGAAGGTTCACATGTGCCCGAGTGCAAAAGCCTTCCTCATTCACCCAGTGCTGCTCACGCTCGCCTGCCCAGCACAGCCGCCCACGCTGGAGCCCCGAAGGCCAGCCGGACCCCACCCGGCTCCCCTAGCTCGTGCTGTTCCCACACCGCTGCACTCTCCCCAGGGCTCTGTCTGCTTTCTTATACTGCAACACACGGATATCTGTCAAGTAACTGAATAAAAAAGACCTATGAGGCGCTTGGGTGGCACAGTCGTTAAGCATCTGCCTTCGGCTCAGGGCGTGATCCCAGCGTTCTGGGATCGAGCCCCACATCAGACTCCTCCGCTATGAGCCTGCTTCTTCCTCTCCCACTCCCCCTGCTTGTGTTCCCTCTCTCGCTGGCTGTCTCTGTCAAATAAATAAATAAAATCTTAAAAAAAAAAAAAAAAGATCTATAGGCTTACTCCCCCAGTTAAAGATCGTGGAGTCAAACTTGAGAGGGCCACCCCCCACCCTCGTTTTTCCCATCCCGTCTCCTCCCCTCCAGGTGCCCCCACTTTGGTGAACCGCACCACCCTCCCATCTCCTGACCTCAAACCCCAGCGTCCCCCGGGCCCCCTCCCCCCACTCCAACCTCAATCTGTCCTATGCATCCCACCCCACCCATGTAAGGTGTCCCATCTATTCCCACCACAACTCGAGTTCAAGTCCTTGTTCACTCCACCTAGGCCACCCTCCTCACGGTGCTCTGGGCTTGGTTTACCCACGTCTATGCCCCCACTTGTGAGCGCCATGGCTCTGCTCTCCCCAGGGTCGCTGTGGTCCAGCCACCCCGATCTCTGGGTCCTCAAGCTGACCACATGCATGCACCACAGGCACTCCTCATGTGGGCCTTTTACACCAGCTGCCCTCTCGACCTGGATCATTCTCTCCCACATCTGGAGAAGTTTGGGGAGGAGGCCGCTCCTTCTCATCATTCAGGTTTCAGCTCAAACCATCGCCACCTCCAAGAGGCCTCCCCTGACTATCCACCCCATCTCAGGGGCCCCCTGCCCCTGCCTCCCACCCTGGCCCCTCACTATCACACTAGCCCATCTTATTAGCTTCATTAAACTCTTACCAATATCTGAAATATCCTTGATTGATTTATTGTTTGTCTACCTCCTATTAGAATGTAAGCTCCTGGTACACAGTAGGCACTCAATAAATCACTCATGAATGAATGAATGAATGAATGCACTCATACCTACAACAGTGTTTGAGAGAATTTCTTAAAAATTAAATGGCATTTTAAAAACCCAGGTGGCCCTTCTTGATTCTTCTAAAAGATGTGGTTTATCCACGTACTGATTACTCTATTCACTCAACAACTACTTTTACGAGACGCTTACTCTGAGCCAGGCACTAAGTCACGTTAGGAATGCGTGAAGAATGAGGCACTACCAATGCGCCTGACCTCATGCAGCTTACAGGCTGCCCCCTGAAATTTCATTCATGTCTCTGCTTAGAAACTGGTGTTTGGTCGAGATCTGGGAATGTCCCTCCCCTGCCCCATCCTTCCATGCAAGCCCCTTGAAGCAAGCAAGGACACCTTCTCACCCCTACCCACCTCGAGTGTGCACAACCATCAAGAGCGCTTTACGGAATCTTAAAAGGCCGTCAGAACCCCACTGAGCATGTGACCTAAAAGCCTGTTCCTGCCAATTGCAGCTACTTCGATACAGTACTTCCAAATGCAACATTAAAAGAAAAGTGATTAAAATCTAATTTTTTCAATAACTGTAACACTGGGAGGTCCATTTATGAAAGACTGTTATTTTCTTTGGGGGATTTGCTCTATCTGGCAAATTTTCTACAGTAACCATTATCTCCTCCTGTAATTAAAGATATAAATGCAATGGAAAACACATTTGCCAATCTATTCTAGGATCTAGAGAGTTTTTTGGGCCGTGTATCACCCCAACCATCACCCCACCTCTCACTCCACCCCCCTGCAGCCCAAGCTGCACAGCCTCCCAACTGGTCCCTCGCTTGCACCTTGCCCCCTGCCAACCTCTTCCCAACATGGCAGCCAGAAGATCACACCTCTCCCATTCAAAACCAAACCCAGAGTGGCCCAGTGGGTCCCATACAATCTGCCCTCATCTCTCTCTGCCTCACTCCCTCCATGCCAGCTACTCTGGCCTCTTTGGGGTCCCCCTCCAACGCCCTCTAGGCACACTCTGGCCCCAGGATCTTTGAACCTGTCACTCCCTCCGTCTTAAACGCTCTTCCCGCAGACGTCAGTGGGGTATCCCGCCTCTCCCCCGCCCCCTTCAGGTGGTTGCTCAAACATTACCTTCACAGCGAGGACTCCCCAAGAACACCTGGGAAGACTGCCACCTGTCTCAACCATGGAACTGTGTCACCTCCTTTCTTGATCTATTTTTCTACGGAACACTTATCACCTTCTAATATACTACCTAATTTACCTATTTATAAGTATACTGTCTCTTTCTGCCATTAAGAGCTGGAAGAAGACAAGTTTGTGCCTTTTTGGGTCCCCACTGTCCCCCCACCCCTAGAACAGTACCTGACTTGTGTGAAACTGGCACTCAATAAACACACTTCATTGAACAAAGTAGGTATAACTGGGGCTCCACTTTCTCCACGTGGAGAAATTACATGAGAGTGGATCCCAGGCTAAAGTGGAACGGAGCACAAGATTCTGGTTTTTTCCAACAGCCCAGCCCTTCTAGATAAAGTATGAGTTGTTTGCTTCTCAAACATGTTTGCGACACCTGTGCCCAGGGATGGGAAACTCAAACACCTGTCCCTCCGAAGGCAGGGAGGTCTTACCTCAATTTTCAGGCTGTCATGTTCTACTGTAAAGTCACGTCTGGAAGGAGCGACATCAAAGGTAATCCTCTCCCCTCTATAGAAGGGAATCTAGAAAGAAGGGTCTGTTCATTACTAACAGCCAACAACGTGATTCAATATTAATACGACCCAGCAGGCCACAAATGACAAGGGGTTCAAGGCAAGCCCAGAGAAACTATTAATCATAACTGCTGCCGATCCTAAAAGAGGAAGGCCCAAAGTTTTTGCAGCTATTACTGCAGGGTCAGTCTCGTTCTAAATAACTACACTGAATAAAATGGTCACGTGACTGCAGGGCAATCATTTATTTCTCTTAACACTCCAATGGCATTGACTCTCACTGTGTCTTAAGAGTCTAAAACATACAAAGAATGCAAATCTCCTCCACTCACCACAGTATAGTCCCCACTTGGCAAGGAATAGAAGGAGAATGAGCCATCTTCTTTGGAGACCGCATAGCACAAATACACCAGACTTTCATCTTGGGGCTGGAAGCCGGGCACTGGTGAGATGTTGCAGCCCAAGACATCCTAAGCCAAGGCAGGGAAAGGAAAATGACATCCTTTTCCACTCGTATGTTCTGATTATCATCAAAGAGCCACACTACAGGAAAATTCTTACAAGTTTTATATCACAAAATACTTATTTCTGAACAGGACCTAGTAGTGGAGATAAAGCAAACAACGACTTTTACACTCAAGTTTGAGAAGTTAAAAACTGGCACAGTCTTATTGGGAAAAAATGACGTGATCATCATTTCCTACAACGGGCCACCATCCTGCAGTCAAGAGAATGAAGCTCAGGAAGGACAAGTGGCTGGCCCACGCAACAGGCAAGAGGCCGAGCTGTGATCTGTCGCACCTGGGTCTGACTGTGTACTTTCCACCACAGTCCACTCCCGCCACAGACATTCAATCTCTTGTGAGTCAACCAAGAAACGCAACGCTCTTAAATGTTGAGACTATACGTCCACTCTGACCTGTGTCTCAATAGTGTTCTTCGTCGGCAAGCCCCCTCCCCACCCCCAATCTCGTCTGTTCTTCGCTTTTCTTTACTTACCTCTTTGGAAACCACAGATGAAAAGAGAAGAAACTTCACCCCTTTCATGGGCTCCCCGTCGCTGCGGACAGAGCCAGACACATTGTAGCCGGCCACTATGAGGGGACTGGCGGCGTTGGCATTGGAGTTGGTTACCCGCACGGTGGTGCTCGCCTACGGAAGAAGGGGACTTTACCTTCCCAAATGACAAACCCTCAGTGTTTAACAACCACGAAGACGTGCTTAAGCTAAAATATTAATGGGAGGGGTGGGGGAGGAACACTTGGAAAATTGGGAACGTAGCAGGACCACACCCACGTGTTTGCGAGCAAAATGAACTGAAAGGAAATGTGGCAAAATGTCAACCATGATGATTTCCTTTGCGTGGTTAACATTTCACCTCTTTTACACTTTTCCACCTTCCAAATTTTCCACCTGTGTTACCACTCCTCTACGCTGTCTGATCTGTTGCGATTTTTGAAAACGAGCATGATTTACTTTTTTCCATGTTTAATGGTATATGTGCATATAATTTTAAAGCTGTCAAAGCACAGTTTACATACAGAAAAGTGCACATAGTTTAGGGGTACAGAGCAGCGATCTTCACAAACTGAACACGCCCTGTAACCAGCACCCCTCAGCTCATTTCCAGGAACTACTCGCCAAGGGCAATTGTTACCCTGACTTTCAACAGCGTGCTCTACTTTGAAACGCAATCTTATATTAATAGATTCAAATTCCTTTATACGTATGATTAACAGTATAAGCCTTAAAATTTCTTCGAATCGTAATGCATAAGCCGTGAGTTTTTAAAAAAAACATTCTTAACCCCCTGAAAACCTACAGTCATAAATAGTGTACAGGTAAGGCAAGGTGTGAAACCATACCATCAATTATAAATGCATAAAACCTACACCGGAGAAACTGAAGTAACGATTCCCATAGCTCCTTAGCAAGAATGAAACACAGCCTCAAAACTAATATAAAAGTTAATGTGTCGGAACGTCCTTTAAACCTTAACTTCGGTTTGTTTTCCTGTAGTGATTACAAACCCTCACCTGGTCTGTTTCTTCCTTTTTTGATCTTTTACCATAAACTACTTCCATCAAATGCTACTCTGAAGAACACCTACACAGACTCTAACCAGCTAAAGAAAGAAAAGCAGAAGTACAATTCAGGAGCCTTGCATACCTCGACATCCCTTTCTGCCTCCCTCTGTAGACATCAGTGTCATAATGAATACGGTGTTTGCCGCGCCATGCCGTCCTTGTACTTTTTTTTCTTACACAGGACTCTATCCATAAGTGCAAGTACCCTGAGTGTTTCTAATTACCGTATAAACAATACCGTGTTTTCTTACCCTTGGCAACTTGCCTTCTTCCCTCAATTTCATGTTTTTAAATGTACTCCTATTGATCCATGTAGCTCTGGTTTACTCGTTATTGCTGTCCTACAGGATTCTGGGTGACGAAACCCCACTCTGCTCTCCGCCTAATGGACATTGAGGTGGCTTGCGATATTTTGCTAGTACAAACAGAACTACAACAGACATTCTTTTACATTCTCCTTGGGCACACATACAACAGTTTCTAGCACGTTAAGTATATTTATAGATTGCTGTTTCAGGCTGGAAAAAGAACAACAAATAAATCTCACTAGGTCCTTCTGGTGTTGATTCAGCTTAAAATAGCTACAGTTAATAACAGACCTATTTCACAGCAGGAAGACAACATTGTCACCTAAAACCAAAAACAACAGAAGGAACATCTGCTACAGTGAGTTTTATCTTATAAATACCACCAAACCAAGCAGCAGCACCGTCTTTTTCTCATCTACTTCCAGAAAAACCATAAGCCCATTTCACATCCTGAACAGGACCCCGTATGCTTGTCCCCAAACCAGAGCACTGTTGGGACAGCTATCGACACAAATGAAATACTCACCTCTTTCAACGCCCAGGTTGGATGAGTTGCAAGAATTTCATAATCTCCGGGAAGAACCTTAAAAAATGCAAACCTAAGAAATACAAAATAACCAATTAACTTTCTTTCAACAGCCCGAGTGTTCTTATTTATGGCTAATACTAGAAGCATTAGAAAATAATGTTTGGATTATCAGAAACTTGCCATTAGCTGGTTAAATGAGCATAAACAAAATTAAATCCTCCACTCTATGAATCCACATCGGGGAGCACTTACTGAGTACTTTCTGTGTACAAGAGGTGTTCCGTGCACTGACAGGAAGGAGGTTTTACGTTTCCC
Organism: Ursus arctos; assembly: GCF_023065955.2. NCBI lineage: Eukaryota > Metazoa > Chordata > Mammalia > Carnivora > Ursidae > Ursus > Ursus arctos. Next base: position 77,992,952 of record NW_026622874.1, on the reverse strand, counting down.
TCAACCCAAGGATTTCTGACCTTAAAAACCAGTCACTGTGGTACAGCAGGGATCAGTGACAGAATATTCAAGTGCGTTGTGGCAGAAGTGATAGGCATGAATAGGCAAAGAGAAGGCAAGGAAGTGTCCAGGGGAACAGAGGTGGGAAGGGAAGAGTCCCAGGTGAAGAAGAGAGAACAGATCTGACAGGCCGAGGCCTATGCTAAGACAAGACGATGCTAACGGCGTGGGCAGGGTAAGTGATAACAAGCTCTGAATCCTAGGCAGAAGAGTTTAGCTCTTTTATCAGAAACAAACACAGTGTGAGCCATTCTGGGCTCCTGCACAAACTACAATGACCAAACCAGACTCCGATGAAGACCGGTTAAGTAACTATGGGCAAATCAAGACCAGAATGACAGGAGCTGAGGCTGGGCACACTGGCACCAGGATTCTGACACACTTAACTCTTCAAATGTGCAAAGCACCAGACAATGAGAGGGCTAATGCTAGTGAAATGGACTACAAAAAAATCCATCTAATTTCTTCTCCTGTGGTGGTATTTTATTATATCAAGTATTGCCTGTCATAATTGGACACGGCGTGGAAATCACTTCGCTACAATAAAATTTAAATTACTATTAGATTCTGGCCTTCGTGAGATTTAGCCTCTACTCCTGCAAGTTACGATCACTGTTTTAGTCAGTGACGATGAAGGAGATTCAACAAGTTCAAGTCCCTTTGCCCAGCGAGGTCAACAGCAAACTTCCGCTAGCCTAGAGAAGACAGAAGCCCCATGTTCCTCCTGCAGGCATCCATCAAGTAGAAATAAATGTTATCCCCACACTGAAAAAGAATTTCAACAATCCTCATTGAAAAACTGGATAGATAGCTTACTGACAGACTCATTATAAACTTGTAATTTGCAGTTAAGTCGGCTTTGTATATTGAAGGAGTAATGATTCAAATGCTTTCAAAATTATCAGTTGGAACTATTCTGAAATTAATCTTGGCACATCTGTTAACACTTACAACTCAACGATATAAATCCATTAAATAAATACTTGAAATCTGACTCAACAAGGTTAATTAAATATTGTCAGTTCCAACTACAAAATATTTTTGATATAATAGTGATAATATGATTTTTAAAAATCATAATTGAGGGGCGCCTGGGTGGGTCAATTGATTAAGTGTCGGACTCTTGATTTCAGCTCACGTCATGATCTTGGGTCGTGAAATGGAGCCCCGCATTGGGCTCTGCTCTGGGCATGGAGCATGCTTGGGATCCTCTCTCCCCCTCTGCCCCTTCCCTCTCACATGTACTCTCTCTCCCACTCTAGCAAAATTTTAAAATTCAAAAAAAATCATAATGGAGCAAATCTATATTGAGCTAACACTATTAAGCATGTATTCCATGCCAGGCAGTTTGAAATAATATTAATTTAATCTTCCTATTAACCTTAAGGGGAGGGTTCTACCACCATCATCATTTACAAAGAAGAAAACTGAGGCCCAAGGGCATTAAGTAACTTAGCCCCAGGTAAAACCCAGTAAGTGGGGGAACCAGGATTCAAACCCCGGTTTTCAGACTCCAGAGCCAGTCCCAACTGGCTACTATGATGGCCTACTATGTGCCAGGCTCTGCAGCAGGTGCTGTACAGACATTAGCTCATGTTTATTCATCCCGTCAACGCTGGAGGCAACAGGTCAGATGACTTCCATTTTACGGAAGAAGAGCTTGAGGCCCTGAGAGGCATGAACTTGTCTGCAGTTAAGAGGCCAAATAAGGATTTGAACCCAGGTCTCCCAGGTCCGGTCACAGGCTCCCTCCCTCCCCCGACCTGTGAGGCAGCATGACACGGGCATGACTCACTTTCCACCAGGCTGTGTCACTGTGGACTGGATCTTTGCTTCGGTCCCCGTGTTTCTCAGGGATACCTGGACTCCTGCAGGGCCCAGGGGCTGCCCTTTGCTGAGAACCTGCCAAGAAGAAGGAGGTCAGGACCCAGAACGGTAGCAAAGTTCTCCTCTTAGCAGCACTGTCCATCCCATTCCTGCTCCCTGCATGGAGCTTATAACCTTCTTTGGGTCAAAACTCCTTTGCAAAGATTACAAAGATTATGGATACCCTTCCTGGACATTGATAGGGGCTGAGTAAGGGAATAATACTCTGTTTCACCGATTCTAAGACACTATCAGCTAAAGATGCGCCATTATTTTCTCATCTACAGAGAAAGAAAAATGCCCATGATCCTCCTTGCTAGCCAGAAACTCACACATGAGGGCAGGACCACCTCACCTCACCAAGAGTGTGAAGGCAGAGAAGAAATGCACCTGCCATGAAGAAAAGGACAGCAAGGCAACTGGCACGGGTCAACCTCGGATGGAGAGAGGAACGATAACTCCCCTGAGAATCTGAACTCAGAGCTGCCACTCACACGGTTAGCCCTCTACACTCACACCACCGAGGGGCCCAAAAACTCCTGGAGAATCTAGTTTACTGCAACAGCTCCTGAGGGAGTGACCAAAGCAAATGCAAAACCTGTTCGCAAGAGGCCGGCTTCATTCACCCGCAGTGATTACAGGTGGCCGCGTGTCCTGGGGCCTGCGCTCCTCCCATCCTGCACCCCACACAAGGCCATCCCTGGCAGTTATCCACCCAGCCTTTACAGGGGATGACGAGTAACTTAGATCTGACCCCGAGAAACACCCACTCGCTTTGACACAAAATTTTACCTGTTCTCAGACTCTCTTGAACATTATTATCTATGGGTCCCTTGGGGGCTCAGAGTTCCCGTTAAAGAGTCCTACTTTTTTAAAGGTAAGAGAAGACTCATTACATAATACAGAACAAACGTGAAAACAACAAGGTTCCGAAGCCTAACCTTTCCGTTCACAGAGAACCCCGTGAACACGAAGTTGATGTCCCCGCCCTTCGTGCAGATGTCATTCACACCATCCACGTAGAGCTCCACGTTCGTTGGCTCTAAGAAATGAAGGAGGGAGGGCAGGGAACAGGGGACAAGACACGAGAGCCAGTTTAGTTCTGAGACAAGGTGGACCTGTCTAGGCAAAACACCTTTTCTTGGTTAACTTTCATTTTCTTTATTTTTGAGCACTTAATACACTCGCACTTAAAATCCAAAGGTACCAAGAGGGATGCAGGGAAGTCTACTTCCCATCTCTTCCTGTGGACACCCAGTTTCCCCCCAAAGTGAAACAGTGTGTGGAGGATACTATGCTTTTGTAACAGTCTTTCAGCTGAGCTGCAGCTCGGAGCCCCATCGAAATGCAGTAAGCACCAAACTGTGTCATTTATTGGATGCTTACCACAGACCAGACACGGGCTAAGATTATGTGCTCCTCACAGCTACTTTAACAGGTAGGTAATGACATCCACAACTGATTGAGGATTACACTGACACACAGAGGGGTTAAAGAACCCCCTCCCCAAAGTCACAGAGCTTGTGAGTGAGAGAGCCCCAATTCAACCTCCAAAAGCCTGGCTCCAAACGGCCCCCTGACCAAGTGCAGGAGGTCAGCCACATTAAACCAAGACCATAAACTCCAACACCCACAGGAACCAAGTAGGGGGACAAGCCACGTGGGGACTATGGTGAACGGGAAAAGGGAAGCCACTACTCAGCTTTTGCCAAATGTCAACCTTTTGAAGAAAAGACAGACCTCTGGATTTTATGTGCCATCTCCTGATTTTTCAATATCAGCAACTACTTCATTTTGTCTAAAAAACTGAAGAGGTCGTCAAAATAGGGTTAAAGTTTTTAAAAGGTTAGGTGGAGTATAAAGTGATTAAATAGAGAAAAAATGGGAAAATCAAGAGAATTTCGGATAAAATGAAGAAATAAGAGCGTGTGCGAGTGGGAAGATGCCAGTAAAAGAATGCACACAAGACTTGAACAGACACCTCACAAAAGAGGCTATCGAAACGGCCAGTAAACATACAAAAGAAGCATTCACTCTCACTGACCATCAAGCAAATGCAAATTAAAACCACAACGAGATACCACCCCGTTACCAAGGGCTGGTGAGACTGTGGGGCACCTAGGACCCTTCCACACTGCTGGAGAGCACAATCTGCTACATCGGCCTTGGATATTTAACACTATCTACTAGAGCTGGGCGTGTAAATGTTCTCTCGCCCAGCAATTTCCCTCCTGGTACAGACCCAATGGAAATGCAAACACACAAAACCAGGTACCGAAAGACAGGAACAAGGACATTCGCAGGAGCACCATACTTAGCGGCCAAATTCAAGAAGTGGCCCAGATGTCCATCAACAGAAGGGGTAAATCACTTTACGCTCACACAGTAATCGAATGAGCGAACTGAAGCCACACACATAATACAGATGAATGTGATGAACAATGGCGAGAGAAGGAAACCACACACAAAAATGTACCCCTTTAGGATTCCATTTATATAAAGTTCAGAATAGACAAGACTCATCCAGAACTTTGGGAGGTTGGGACAGGGGTCACCTGCGGGGTGGGGTGGGGCAGTTAGGCAATGCCTGGGATGGGGCCCTACTGGGTACTGGTTCCAGCTCGCCATCAGAGTAGAGGTTACATGGGTGCGTTCACTTGGGGAACCTTCAAGTGATAGCCTTATGACGAGTACACTTTTCTGAAAGCATAATTCAATAAAAAAGCTCCTCAAAAGAAAAAGCATGGGCAGGAGGGGAGGGGGCTCAAACAAAACACTCCTACAGGCCGCGGATGATCTGCAACCCCTGTGTGAGCACCGCATTGGGTTTCCTTCCCCTCCAGCTTTCTGGAATGCACGGGTCAGGTGCCCCCGACGAGAACTTCCCCCACAGAGCCAGATGAGCTGTGGGCTGACCTGAGCTTCACTTGGCTTCACTTCGTGATAGCAGGGACTAAATTCTTCCTCCTCCAACGCACGAGCAAGCCTGACACTAACAACCATGCCCTCCCAACCCCTCTCCCCAAGCAACAGAACTGGGATCGCGCACATCTACTCTTTGGAAACGTCAGCTGTGACAGAGCAGAACCCTCTCTTCGTATCTCAGGCCCATTCCCGTATCTCTGGCTCTGCTAAAAGGCAGATATATCAGGAAAGTTTTGAGCTTTTGTTTGTATGGGTGCAGAATGCTTTTAAGTATTTATTCATTGCTAATTATGTGCCGGTCTTTCTCAGTCACTGGCCCATTAATCTTCCAAGTTAGGTGTGAAGCAGCTACCGCCACTCTCCCAACTCCCTGGCAAGAAGGCTGGACACCGACCCAGGAGGAAGTAACTTGTCCAAGGTCATCGCAGAACAAGTAATGCCCAAGGTCGCCAGATCTTCTGATCTCTTTTGAGAAGCAGATCTGAACTTCCATGTGAAATCTCACAATGTTTAATACTGCGGTCCTAAAAAACACCAAGAGGGCTAAGAGACCATCCTGGGACTCCTGACTTCTAGATACTGTTCTGCCGTCACTTTCTGAATGGAACTACAAAAACAGAGCTTCCTGAGAAAGGTTCGGGAAAAGACACCTATTTCAATAAAGATGACGGAAAACCTCAGGGTAGGTCCAAGATAAATCCAATCTACTCTAAAGTAACAAGGAGGGGAAAAAGCTCTGTTCTGCACTAAAAATGAATCCTTAATATTTTAACAGCGTCTGCACTCCGCCAATTTAAATTAATATTTGGTATATAATCTAATCCTGTAAAGAGTATGTCTGATTATGTCTGATTATTCAGTTAACTTACCAAAACTCCAACCTAGGGGAGGCTCAATCTTCAGAATGAAATCTCCCTAAGAGAGGGGAAGAAAGATAAATGGATGAAAACTGATGACCTCTCAACTAGTTTAATACAGTTCAGCGCTACTGTTTAATCTAGCATTTTTACACCTGCAATGAAATTCTAAGCACACCCTGTGTTCTAAGTAGCTGTGGGCTCCCTGATTGCCTTCAAGGCCACAAGCTGAATCTAGATGCCCAGAAGTCCCCATTCAACCAATCGGGAGATACCAAGTTAACACCCATGGAAAAGTTCGAAAGGCATTATATTCAGCCACTCGTGTTTTATACCCTCCTATGCCCAAGGTTGCTAGTGTCCACGTGTATCCTTAGAAACGAAAGTCATTTCTTAAAACTGGCTGTTATTCACACACCCTGGTTTCTTGAGATTGATAGGAATAGTTAAAAAACAAAACAAAACATATTTTAAGACCCACCTCTGGAAGTCAGCCCTATGTACTGTGCCTAAAGATGTAAGTTCAAGAATATTCAGTGCTGTGCTGTCAGTAAGAACTTTTTAAACTGGGAAATGCCTCTATGCCTACCAACAGAGAAGTAGTTCCATAAATTACAGTTTTGATTTGATTCCGACGTGCTGTGCAGCCATTAAAAAGAAGGCAATAGATCCATACACGCTGACGTATCAAGATGCTATCATAAGGAAAAAAATTAAATTGCAGAATAATTCCTACTGTTTAATTCCATTTGATATAAAAAACAAAATCAAAAGTATTATGCATATTGATTATTTCTGTAACATGCTACAAATCTGTTTCCAAATAAAGAATTGAAATGGGGAGAGGAAACAGGGCGGGGGGTGGGTGGTAGGAGTGGGGGGGGGAGTGCAAGTAGGGGAAGGCATGGATACACATCTTTACACACATGCATATATGTGGCCATCTTTTTAATCTTAACACAGAGAAAGCAGTCTCGGGATCCACAACAAACTTTTATCAGTGGTTATCACTACAGAGGGATGAAAAACTAGGGGGTAAAGGTTAAATTTACTTCATGAACTTCTAAGGACCTTGTTTTGTTGTTTTCCACGAAACTCATAAATTCACGTTATCACTTGTATCATTTTTTTAAACAGTATTTTAAGGTGCTTACAAACTTAACCCTATTAAATCAGGGTTGCTCAGGGCTGGCACTGCGGACATCTGGTCTGTCCTCTGCAGCATGATAGGTAGCCCAGCTTCATCTCTGGCCTCGACTCACTAGATACTGGAACACTCCCCCAACCCCAAGCAGTAGGAACAACCGAAAATGTCTCTAGACATTGCCAAATGTCCCTGGAGACACTGAGAACCTCTGTATTCAATCAAACCAGTTTATAAGCTGTCTCCCTCGAAATGTGGCCAGCATTGTCAAATTCCACTAATAATTTACAAAAGAGACCAGCTTTTGCTCATGTGGTAAATCGAGGCTGCTCGGGTTAGTACAGTCCTGTGGGCCACATTAACTCCTTCCCATCATAAACCACTACAGCAGTCTCTCTTACCTTATCATACAAGGGGATCATAAAGTAACCATTATTAGGAGCACAGTCTGTCTGGTATTTCAAAGTCCCATGCTTGGTATACAACTTTATCTAGAAAGCAAGGAAAGCAGAAAAGTCATAAGAGAATTAGCTAAGTACATTACGCAGAATGCATTCAGTCAGTATGCATTTGCTGAGGACCTACTATATGCTGCTATTAACACCATGCATTAGGGACAGAGTAAATATTCCCAAAATAATGTGATTAGAGATTTTCCTGGTTAGAAACCATCTAAACACTACCCAACAAGTCAATTTTTTCAGTTTATTTTTAGTGATTGTCTCTACGTTGTCTCTATCTATACAAAATTTTCAAATTCACTGTTAATAAGGTGCTTATTAAAATGCAATCCCCAAGCCCCACTTCTGTTTCTAAACTAGAAGGTTTGGGGTGAGGGCCAAGGACCTGCATTATTACCCCAAATGATTCCCAATACTTGGGAGTAACACTCATCTAGAAACTTTTAATTTTCTCTTTTATTTTCATTCTCAGGCAAAAACAAATCAAAAGACATTTCATATATGTCTTCTCAAGGATCTCTAAAGCTCTTGCATCCCAGGCATTTCCAAACACAATCTGTTAACCTTTTAAGATGTTCAAGCAAAGTCTGGGTCTTCCATGTACTGTGTGACCTTGGGCAAGTCATTTAACCTCCTGAGGTCCAGTTTCTAAGGGGTAAGAAAAGAGCCACTCCCCTTCCTGGTGATTATACAGATTCTATGCATATTAAGCACCTGACAGCATGACTCAAAAAAAAAAAAAAAGAGTAGTATTCTTATTATTTTACTGTATTACTGCGTTGTACTACTAACATCTCTCTGCCTTTACTTTTCTCCCAGAGCCCCTAAGAAACTACAAGTTGCAAAAAGCCTGCAAGGCACTTTCTGAAACCGCCTCTGCCCACACACTGAGAGGCAATCTAGCAGGTGACATGGGCACCCAGCAGAACCTGGGGACCTTGCCACTGCCAGCGGGTAGATTCACTAAACACCTGACTTAAGATCGAAAACAGCAGAGAAGCCACAGACAGAGGGGTCTTGAAGGTGATAATTATCTTCTTTAGGAAATACACCGAACTGGGTTCTGCTGTTTCTGTCCCAACGCCATTCCACAGGAACAAAAATTGGGATCTGGAACAAGGCCAGGTGAAAAACCTAGTGGGGTGTGGAACCAATTTTCGACCAGATTTGCTGAGAACCTCAGCAACCAGATTTGTAGAACATACTGGTTTAACCCTTCACTGCAGCTCTTCAGCTGCCAGAACTGGAGAAGCTCGAATGTACTTTCATTCAGCTTTTGGGGTCTTAGTCCCCACCCCCCAGTCCCTTCTCTTTGGCATCTCCTAGACCCTTCCTTTTTTCTCTTTCAAATCTCCTTCTCCCGCCCCATCATCAGTACCCTCCTAAACAGAGGCCAGCCCTCTGGCCCATCTATCCTGACAAGTGACCTTCCTCTTCACAAAAGCTTTCTGGGTCACAATCCCACTGGGCTGATAATTATGTAACTGCATGGGGCTTTACAACTTAATAAAAAGACTTCTGCACAAATCTCTAGTGTAATTCCAATAACTACCCAGTAAGGCAATCAGGGCAGCTGATGACTCTCCATTTACAGAGGAAAAGAGAGTCCCCAAGGGAGGAATGGGGAGATTAAAAATAGAGATTCCCAGCCCCAGAGATGCCAACAGTCATGTACTGGGTCAGGACTTCTGGGAGGAGAATCAATGCCCTTTAAAAGCATCCCTGGGGGGGTTTGAGGAGGAGTGGATTAGAACCTTTGGGGGCTCTGAGTTGTGGGACTAGGGGATAAGACTTGCAGTGTCTAGGTTCTGGAACAGGGGTTTCAGGAAATCCAAGTTTCAGGAGTTCTGAGCTTTGAGGATCTGGGGTCTGGGTCCTGCTGAGAGTGGGTTTTTAAGAGATTTGGGGCCTGGATTCTGGGGACGGTCAGAGTCCCCTATCATCTTGGATCTGCATTGTGGGTTTCTGAAGGAGTTTGAGTTCTGAAGAACCTGGGGTCCTGATTTGCGGGATCCTTCGTTTTGAGTGACTTGATAAAAGCTATGAACTACCAACATCGTCACCAAAAATGTCCCTCACACCCTCCTGCGCGCACACCTCGAGGCCCCCAACCCCACTCCGCAGCTGACCCCACGACAGGAACCTCCACCCTAGCGCGACAGGGAGGGGACGCGATGGTGGAGAGCCCGCGTTAAGCGAAGCCTTCAGGGAGGCAAGGACTCCTAGAATATGGAGCAGGTGGCAACCGCCTGGTGGATGAGGCGAGGCCACCGCAGGCCGCAGAGGTTGAGCGACTGGCCCAGGGTCACACGGTGAGCTCCGGCCCGGGCCGCGGGGTTGGGCGCTCACCTCGATGAGCGAGTAGTTGATCTCCACGTCCGACTTGACGAAGCCCCCGCAGCCCACCACGATGTCCTCGGAGCAGCGCGCCGGACCCACGCCGCTCAGCAGCAGCACCACAGCGGCGGCCACTGCCACCGGCCCCGGCGGCCCCAAATCCCCGCACGCCCGCATGGTCCGGCTTCTGCCGCCCGACCCGCCGCAGGCCTCCCGGTCCCGCCCCTTGCTCCGCGCGCGACCCGCGGCTTCCTCTTCTGCCGGCGGCTGACAGCCCAGGCCCCGCCCCCCACCGCCGCGCGTGCGCGCTCGGGCCCCAAGCCCACCGCCCCACACAAGTTAACTACGACGCATGCTCAGCAACAAAAGGAGATCATTTGTGCCCTCTGGAGGTCTGGAGGACTCCGCGCACCGTCTGGCAGGTGCAGTTGCAAGGTGCCCGAGTACAGGCGCAAACTCCAAAGTTGAATTATACTTTGGAATTCAATATCGCTGAAACTGGAAATAACTAAAGACTGTTGATCTAAGTATCGAGCAACTTTTCTGAATCTTTTTGGCTCATATATTTCACAGACGATATATAATCTCAAAAAACCCTTTAGGAACTTAAGTCGGTGCATTTTTCTGTGATAAATGATCAATGCTTTTTTAAAATCAATATATAGGTCATTTAAGGTCAGCATAATGTTAGAAAAGGGCATTTAAAACTTATTTTAATCTCATCTCTAATAACATTTGTATAGGAACAAATTTGAGGGTTTTCCTCCCCTAAGCCACAAATCAAGCAGTTAATTTACTTGGCATTGTCTGTGACCAGAAGCATGAATTGTCGGAAAATAAGTTCAAATCTCAGCATGCTGTGTTTTTTCCCAAGACTGAATGTATACTATGACGAAAACTGAATTTAACTGCAAGTCACCACATCAAAATAGACAAAAATTGCTTTTCCGACCTGATATTGGAATTCTTCTCTCTTGTACTAAAAAAGAATCAAGTGCTTTATTTTGATAGTTTTTATATTTTGTTTCTACATGACCAGATAAGAGAGAAAATTTCCCACTAGAATTTGCCATTGTGACTAAGACGTAAGCAATGTACAACTATGAATCACAGCAAGTTTAAACTATGCAATGGTCAAAACTTTCATAATGGCTACAATGAAATGATACATCACTGAGTATCTCAATCGTGAGCACATCTGATCTCAGTTTCTCACTCTGCATTCTCGAAATACAGTGGAATTCTCAACTCTTTGGTTATAAAGAGAAACTAGTTAAATTATTTTATTTATCAGGGTTATTTACTTATTTATTTTAGAGAGGGGAGGGGCAGAGGGAAAAGGAGAGGGAGACTCTCAAGCAGACTCCATGCTCAGCTAGAGCCCAATGTGGGGCTTGATCTCATGACCCTGAGATCATGACCTGAGCTGAAATCAAGAGTCAGACACTTACCCAACTGAGCCACCCAGGCACTCCTGGGGTTTGTTATTTATAAGTATAATTGGAACAAGTGCCCCTTCTTCTCCCTAGCATGAATCCCTGGCTTGTCTTGGCAAATCCCCAGGAGGTTGAAAGCCGCGAATTAGGAAATGCTGGCCTGTGGAAATTTCTTACCTTACAGAATAGGAAACAAGGAAGGGGGGAGTGTGAAGGGACTTGCCTAGGGCTCTGCACACAGCCATGTACTGTCCAGAGAATGGTAAGTAGGCTTTGGGATGCCTGAGTTCTGTTTTTGGCTCACCCAACTGATTTCCTCTATGTTCTTCCTCACTTCCTAAATGTTTGCCTAAAATTTCCACCATTCCCCTCGAATTCCTCTTCAAATATACAATAAAATAAAGCACTAGGACTGTGGCAATGCCATTTGGGGGCAGGATCCCAGAGAGAGAGGGCTCAAGCCTCCCCCTAATTTCCATCACCCTCCACCAAAATCATCTCAAATAAAGACTTAACTTATAAATGTAAACAGCGGACCTGCCACACTCAGCTTCAAAACTGAGTTTGTACTTTGTGTCCCTGCTCTTCCAGAAGACCCAGCCAGGAGGACAGCTGAAAGGCGCACTGACTTGGGCCTCAGACCAGGGTTAGGAAACCCAAAAGGGGAGCCCACACGGTGGAGGGCATGAAGGAGGACAAGGGTAAAAACCTGCAGAGAAGAGACCGGGCAGCGTGGGGAGTGCAGATGGTTTTACTGCTTTGTCCAAACTGAGTACCAGGTTTGTCTGAAAAAGCTGTCTTTTCATTTCCATTGTGAAGGGAATGCATGTTTGTGGCAGAAAGAAGGAAAACACACTTTGCTTTAGGACCCAGGAGAGGAAGGCAAAGATTTGACTTCCTTCACTACTTTCCCCAACATAAGCGTATACTTTTTTTTTTTTGCAAAAATACCATAGCCTATTTTGTATTATAATTTCTTTTTTTCGTTTAGCATGTAGCTCCCATCTTTCCATATTATATTTCTGATATGGCACTGTGAACCCCTGCTTAGTAACCTATGCATGAAATAACAATACTAATGCTAATAATCGCTAGTTTTTATTGAACATTTACTGTGTGCTAGACACGGTGCTAAACTCTTTATTAGTGATCTGAAAATCTTCCCACCACCCTGCACACAAGTGTTGCTGGAGGGCTTTACAGGGATGTCACTGCATTTTCTGGGGCTCCAGAATCCCCTCCCCCAGTGCCCGCTCGGGCCAGCCAGAGCGCCCCCTCCAATCGCCTCTTCTCACCCCTACTCGCCCCACCTCTGCCCCGCGGCTGGACCTTGCCCTGGGTTTGGCAATCCCCGGGCTCAAATCTCAGCCGAGCATACCAGTCCCCGCCCCTTCCAGGACCCGGAGCTTGGCGGAGGAGGCTACCCAAAGACCGACGGACAGACCGCGGGGCGGACAGACGGAAGGGCAACGCGGGCGCGCCATGGCTGCGCCTGCAGAGCCCTGTGGGGGACAGGAGGTAAGTGCCCCCTCCTGCCCCACTCTTTTTCCAGGCTGGGTAGATCTCTCCGACAGCTCTCTCAGGCGGCGATACTGGGGAGGGGAGAGACCCCCAAATTCCCAGCCATAAGAACAGCATGGGAGGGCGACCCGTTTAACATATCCCGCCCCACCCCCCAGCACCGCTAATGGGGCGTCCAGACCTCCCATCTGCCGGTGGCCTTTGACCTGTATTTGCATAAAGCCTCAGGACACCCCCCCCCACCCCCCGGCCTCTCTGGCTGGCTTCCTCTTTCATCCTGGCTCTTAGCAAAGGACTCTGGGGAGTGACGTTCAGGGGGAGGGAATGAGAGTCGCCAGCCCCCAGGATTTCAGGGGCCAGATAGTTAAGGCCTTAATAATAGTTGATGTTAATTGAGGGCTTATTTTGTGCCCAACATCCTACTATGTGCTTTAGAATGCAACCCTTAGAGGTAGAATCTCTTCACACCGCCCCTCCCCTTTGCAGGGAAGGAAACTGAGGCACAGGGAAGTTGAAGTTCACAGTGTTGGCCAGTGGTGAAGTGAGGAACAGTCAAGAAAGATAATGGGCCCCTCCCTTTCCAGCTGGATGACAATCACCCAAGCTATTCACTTTCTGGTCCTCCACTTCCTTCTATGCAAAATCAGTATTGATTTTGTATTGGTAATTGCAGTGCAGTATTGATCACTGCCTCTACTTCTTGGCATTGATGTTATTAGCATTAAAGGAGTTGAGAATTTCAAGGTATTCTAAACAGTGCTTGGAGTTTTTCACATCAATGTTAGGAGTCCAAAAGTTTGGGGTGCCTGGGTGGCTCAGTTGGTTAAGCATCTGCCTTTGGCTCAAGTCATGATCCCAGAGTCCTGGGATGGAGCCCTGAGTCAGGCTCTCTGCTCAGCTCAGCAGGAAGCCTGCTTCTCCCTTTCCCACCGCCTGCTGCTCTGCCTGCTTGCGGTCTCTCTCTGTGAAATAAATAAATCAAATCTTAAAAAAAAAAAAAAAAAAAAAAAAAGGAGTCCAGTAGGTTGCCTTGCCTCCTACTCAGGTGGGTTTGGGACCCCTGCGTTGTACCATCACAAGGGGGACCCCGGTGTTCCCTCAGGTCTGGAACTGGACGGAGCCTGAGCCCACTGCTGTCCACCTCCTGAACGTGTGCTTCCTGAGAACGGCAGGGGTCTGGGTGCCCCCGATGTACCTCTGGGTCCTTGGCCCCATCTACCTCCTCTGCCTCCACCGCCATGGCCAAGGCTACCTCCGGGTGTCCCTGCTCTTCAAGGCCAAACTGGTAACTGCTGCCTCTGGGAGCTTGGAAGCAGACAGGGGGTGGGAGGTGGGGGGAGGGGAGCGGGCTGGCACCGGGCTGAAAGCCCCCAGAAGTGGACATTCCTCCTTTCAAGGAGCACGCAGTGTGGGGACAAGAAGGGAACCTGTTCGTCAAACACAGCAATACTCCTAAGGCTACGGAGGCAAATCTCTGTGGAACAAGATCTGCCCCAGACAGATTTCGTGATCATAAAATCCATGCGTCTGCAGACACACGCATCCGGACCCTCGTACGTTCCTGGCCAGTTTATGAATACCATAGCCTGGCATTGCCCCGAAGTGTGCAGTGTCTCCTCCTGGGGTCCACGAGGTGATCTGAGGATTGCGCTGGGGTGAACTTTTTCAGTTTTTTAACAGTCATGCGTTGATTTTTATGCTTCTCCACTGGGAGTTCTAAAAACCAGGTCTTAAAATTGTTATGTATTTGTCTTTGCGTGTTACAAAAACACTGGCATTCCACCTGTGAGCCTTTCTGGTCATCTGCCCCCTTCTCCAGACTTCTACAAGAATGTCCTTCAAGGTTCATTTATTCCTGTGACACCTTGTCAATTTTTGTCCTATTGCTGAACACTTGTCAAGTGGTTGCCACACTCTTCCTGAAAGGCCAGATAGTATATTTGAGGCTTTGAGGGTCTTGTGGTCTCCACCCCAACTATTCTGCAGCAGGAAAGCGGCTACAGACAACACTGAATGAGTAGACATCACTGTGTCTCAAGTCACATTTTATCGATAGTCACTGAAATTTGAATTTCATATAATTTTCACGTCATGACATAGTATACTTTTTTTTGAGTTTTATTCAATGATAGAAAAATGTCAAAACCAGGGGCACCTGGGTGGCCCAGTCGGTTAAACCTCCAACTCTTGATCGCAGCTCAGGTCTTGATCTCAGGGTCGTGAGTTCAAGCCCTGCATTGGGCTCCACGCTGAGCGTGGAGCCTACTTAAAAAAAAAAAAAAGAAACATGTCAAAACCATTCTTAGCTCACAGGTGATACCAAGACAGGCAGCTAGTCAAACTCAGCCTGCCGGTAGTAGTTTGAGCCCTGCTTTACACTAACTGAGGTGCTTGCAGTAGTTTTTTTTTTTTTTCCAAATGTTATGTTAGTCACTACACAGTACATCATTAGTTTTTGATGTCGTGTTCTGTGATTCATTGTTTCTTCAATGCGCCCAGGTCCCATCTTCTCTCTCGTCTGCGTGCACTGTGTCACATTCTCTCGTTCAAAAGAGACCACTGCATCTTAGAGAAGGGTCTAGGGGCGTACCAGTCCCAACAGAGAGTTTCTCCTTGATTTAATAGGAGGGTTCAAAAGGGACTTGAAGAGAGTGGACCTTATTCACCTGCTGAGTGAATGTCGTTTCATGCCACTTCTCTATACTTAAGGCGTCTCTCCAGTGCACTCTGGCGTACCCAAGAAACACTGGGTTGGCTCAGGCCCCTGTGGCACATTATTTATGGACACTTACAGGTCAAGATCCATCTGCAGCAGCCCTACTGCTTTTCCCGAGGCATCTCTACACCGGCACTGTTAAATTATAACACTGATACCCTAACAGGTCCCTCATCCAGAGCTGCTGTCCAGATGGGCACAGGGTCACTGTCCAGTTCGCCATCGCCTTTCTTCTTGCCCACCAGCCTGATCTAAGCCTGTTTCCCAGGTGCTCGGGCTCGCCCTCATAATCCTGTGTGCCTCCGGTGTGTCTGTGGCTCTCTGGAGAATCCAGCGGGGAATGCCCCAGGCCCCGGAATTCCTCATTCGTCCCACCGTGTGGCTCACTACGATGGTAATCATGACCCAGGCTTGTTGGGCTTGCTTCTGGCCATGGCTTTTCCCGCCCTGGTGGAGGGCGTGGGGCAGAGCGGGGCTCCTCTTCTCCCTCACCACTTTAAGGGGCCCATCCTGACTCTCCTGTCCAGACCTTCGCCATGTTCCTGATCCACATGGAGAGGAAGAAGGGCGTCCGGGCATCGGGGGTGCTGTTTGGATACTGGCTGCTCTGCTTTCCCTTGCCAGCTACCAGTGCCGCGCAGCTGGCCTTGCAAGGGGTAAGTGGAGGCCCGGGGGGACCGATATGCCAGTTTCAAGCCTTGTGTCCCGTCCTTCCTCCTCGCCTTTCCACACACGACTTATTGTCTACACAGAGACATACACCACAGTTGCTTAAACTCCAGCAATGCATCAATGCACTCCCTCACACAGGTGCACACATCCTCCCATACATTTTTCATGGACACAAATTCCCACTGCCTGACACGCGCACGTCACACACTTTACTTGCACCCCCAACACACACCTGTTTTGCCCCCCTTTGTGCATCACACAACCACAGACTAAGACCCACACACCTGCACACAGCCGTCCACACTTGCTGCCAGCCAGTGTGTCCGTGTCTTCAAACTCCCACGTGACTCAGGCATGTGTGTCCCACATTCCCACGCTGCACATCCATTCCCACATCCTCCCACATGCCCCCTCCGCCCCCCGCCCCGGGCACTGGCACACTGTTGATTCACAACCGTGGGAGTGTCCCCGTTGAAATCTGAAAGTGGCCCTGTACACAGGGCAGGGCGCTCCAGATGGTAAGGGGCAGGGTTAGTGAGCAAGAGGACTTACGAGGCTTGTCCCAGGTGCTGCAAGAGAAGTAGATCTCTGCACCTGCCTTCCAGAACCTTCGAGTATAGAGGCCTTAATGGGGTTCAGTCACATCTACGTCCAGATGGTCTCCACGACACGTTACTCTTTCAAGTGTGTGTTCTTGCAAAGGTTCCTAGTGCGGGAAGAGTGGGTGGAAGTTACGTTCCAAGGAAAGCGGACGCAGTAAGGAGCCTGGCATTGCCCCCCTCCTGTGGCCTCCTCCAAAACACACCTGCACACACTCTTTCTGTCCGTGCGTGCACATTTCCCCTCCTTCTCCCTTATCCTCACCCACACGCTCACCCGCCAGAATGTGCTCATTCTGCATCCCCGCCCACCATTCTGTTAACTGTCCTGCAAAGGCACATTTGCATGTGAAGGGACACATGGATCCTTTTATCTGCAAAGAGAAAAGTAGCCTAGGCCAGGGTTTCTCACCCTCAGGACACAGTGGGCAAGAAGAGACGGGTGGGGGGGGGAGCCCTTCTTGCACTGTGGTGTGTTGAACAGCATCCCCAGCCTCCACGCACTAGATGCCAACAGCACACCTCCCCTTCTGGTGACCCAGAGTGTCTACGGACAGAGCCAAACGTCCCCCGGTGGACAGATTTGCCCCAGTTGAAAACTGCTTGCATAGACGGCCACACAAGACATCTGCACAGGCTGTAGTTCACGATTTCTCCAGCTAAATGGTTGCTCCATCCTGCTCCTGAAAGGCAAAGCCAGAGGAACACCATTCTGTCCTCGAGGACAGATGTTTACAAAGGCATCTTTGTAACTGAGTTTGTAACTGATGGGAAAATTCCACAGGCCATCCACTGATTTGTGAAAAGCAACGCTCCCACAGTTGACGGACACAGCACCGAAATAATAATATTGCAACCACCCACACTCTGGAACCCCAACCATGAGCCAGGCCCTGCGGAAGGCTCCCATCATGGCTTCATTGGATTCTCACAAGAACGCGCTGTGGCAGATTCTAACAGTCCTGTTTTAAAGATGAGGCAATCAAAGCTAAGAATTGCTAACGGCTTCCTTAAGGTCACACAGCCCAGGAGTGCAGAGCCCAAGTCCATCTCCCCCAGATTCAGAACAAACTTCCTGATAGAAACAGTGGTAAAAATGGCAGTAGAGGGAAGGTGGGCCATAATGTAGTTGGAATATCAAATTGCCTACTCTCTGCAAAAAACAGAAACAGAAGAGTATAGAAATCCAGTGGAGGAATTGCAGTTTGAAACTTGGGCTCTTGTTTTAAGCCACAAAAACTCAACTCACACTAGCTTAAGGGAGGAAGAGTCCAAAGGAATTTATTAGCTCGTAAAGGGGGGATCTCCTGGGCTTAGCTGATGCAGGTGTCCAGATGACACCAGATCTCCATTTCACTCTGTCTCTTGGCTCTGCCTTGTTAGCTTCGCTCCCCAGTGGGGTGGCAAGAAGAGCCACTGATTGCTCCAGACCTATGTTCTGCCAATGTAGCAAACCGGATGGAAGATCTCCCAATGGTTCTAGCTCTCATGGGCCCAGTGTGGGCCCGGTGTCCATTCCTAACGCAATCACAGTAGCCAGGGGACGGGAACATACTCCTTGATGAGACCTCAGTCATCTGCCCAGCCTGGAATGGAGTCAGTGCTGCATAAACCACACACCTGAGCATGGGAAAGCAAATTAAGGTGCTCTCACCTGAGGGGCAGCGGATGCCAAAGCAGTCGTGGCATGGCGTGTCAGCAAAAGCTCGTGGTTTGGATCAGATCCTCTGCGTATCCTTGAGCAAGGTGTTGTTGCTTCTTTGAGCCTTGGTCTCCACGTGAATAAAGAGAACAAGGAAACTCCTGCTGGGGTCAGGGTGGGGAAGGACTTGGTGAGACAATGCCGATAAAGACTGCTGCACAGGGGCGCCTGGGTGGCCCAGTCAGTTGAGCATCTGACTCCTGATCGCAGCTCAGGTCTTGATTTCAGGGTCGTGGTTTAAGCCCAGCACTGGGCTCCACACTCGGTGTGGAGCCTACTTAAATAAAAAGAAAGAGTCCTGCAAAGGCACGAGGCAGAGCAAATACATGCTCAATAAAACCAGCTGCCTTCTGCTTTTTTAAAAAGATTTTTAAATTTATTGGGGGGGGCACGAGCAAGGGGAGAGGGAAAAGGGAGAGAAAGAATCTCAAGCAGACTCCCTGCTGAGCACGGAGCCCAATGCAGGGCTCGATCTCATGACCCTGAGATCTTTACCTGAGCCAAAATCAAGAGTCGGACACTCAATCGATTGAGCCACCCAGGAGCCCCAAAACCAGTTCCCTTCTCAAACCAGAAAACACCGGCCATGAGCAAGCAGAATGAGAGATGGCGGTGGGGGCTGGCGTGGAGAAAGGCATTCCTTCATGGCACAAGGAAGGAAAAGTGTCCCCCCAATGCACATTCCAGGGGCTGAGGCCAATTATCACCTGGCTAAGGAGAAACACCTGTCCACCATTTGTACAGTCAGAACGTGTGTAAGTCAGGTATTCATCCATCGGGATGCCAGGAATGCGGGTACCCTGGCTTTCAGACCCCCATGGCCCTGACTCCCCGCCTGGGCACTGCTCTTGGTCTCAGAAACCCCACTCAGCCTTGACCTTCTCTCCCCTAACAGGTATCCTGCCCAGTCTGTGCTCTTTGCTGGCGTCGGGCTCAGACTTCAGCATGCCACACTCAGGGGGCCCTCTGCTTTCTCTCCCACAGGGTTTCCAGAATGACCCCTTCTACCACCTGTCGACCTACCTGTGCTTATCGCTGGTGGCGGCCCAGTTTGTGCTGTCCTGCCTTGTCGATCACCCCCCCTTCTTCCCTGAAGACCCCCAGCAGTCTGTAAGTTGCCGTGCCTCCAGCCCGGTGCCTCCCTTGTCCCTGTTCTACTTCTGGTCTCAGTCACCCTGTGAGACAGAAGGGAGCGAAACCAAAGCACAAGCCTTTAATAATGTTTTTTTTCATTCTTTCATTTAGCAGAATGGGCGTTGTATATCTACTCTGTGTCATGGGTTGGCCAACTTTTTCTGATCAGAGCAAGATAGACAATATTTTAGGCTATGTGGGCCATATGGTTTCCATGACAGCTAGTCAACTTTGCTGTTGCGGTACAGACAGTACATTAAAGGAGCGTGGCTGTGTTCCAATAAAACTCTATTTGCAGAGACACACAGTGTGCGGGATCTGGCCTGGGGACGGCAGTCTGCCAGCCCCTGCTCTGTGCCCCAGCTAGGTGCCGAGGATCTAGGATGAACATGTAGATGGGGTCCCCGTCCCCATGCAGCTAACAGCCAAGTCAAGGGACCAGACATTAACCACATAATTCTACAAACACGTGTGAAATTATAACTGGGACAAGTGCCCTGCAGGAGAAGTTCATGGCCCCTGAGAGTTGACAACAGGTAGCCCTGAGCTAGCCTGTGAAATCAGGAAAGAATTTTCCGAGGGAGAGATTACCTCAAAAAAAAAGCTCAGCTATGTGAGTAATCAAGTGAAAAGTACGGTAGAGCTTTTCTGTTGTATGAGAATGGAAGAAAAAAATAAAAAATTGATAATGAGCCGTGATGGCAAACAGGCAGTCTTGTGCCCTGTTGGTGAAAGGTGTAGATGCATGGGAATTTTCTGGAGCAGCAGGCAAGATCTCAGGACCGATCCCTCTGCACCTTCTCGCCATATTCCCTGAGGGATATTGTCGAGAATGTTGGTGTCTGTGTCATGCATGTTCCTGCTTTGAGAACTTCTTGGTCTCAGTATTAATAATAGTTGCTTCTCTGGGAAACTGTTCTTGTGGATGCTGTCAGACTTGTGGCATAGTCCCTTTTCGCCTTGCCTGCTGGGAAGCACCAAGCCCAGTGGTGTCCGCGTCCGACAAGTAGGCAGGGCATGTCAGTGAGCCCTCTCAGTACCAAGCTCATGGTCCGTTCATCCCGTCTTCCTGACCTTGGTTCCCTTGCCTTACACCAGCCATGGAACGTGAGATCGAGTCCTCCCTCCACCCTGTCTCTTGTCTTTACAGAATCCATGTCCAGAGACTGAAGCTTCCTTCCCTTCCAGGGTCACGTTCTGGTGGGTTTCTGGGTAAGTAAAGTCAAAGGAAAGGGGGCGAGATGGTGCCCCCCGCCCCGCATCTACTGCTCTTATTCATCATCACAGCTCTCCCCCTGAGACGTTTCCTTCTAAGCCTATCCTCCCAGCCTCGTTGCTTTCTTCTTCCCAGCCACGTTGCTTCTCGGTCAGATTTCAATGTGCCCAATATCCACATCCCATTCCCATTCCCCCACTAGAGTGAGGTCTGGGTTTGAGTCCCAGCTCTTGCTCTTAGCCAGCCCATATGGCAAACATTCAGGGTCTCAGTTTGCCTCTCTGTATAAGGGGAACAACTCTACCTTCATTAAATGTAAATTGCTTAGTGCTGGTACACAGCAGGTGCTCAACAAAATCATATCAATTACTCGGCTTCATGCATTCCACCAACACCTAAGAAGCACCTACTATGTGCTAAACCCCAGGGCTGAGGAGGTAAAAGACCACATTTTTACTCCCCAGAGGCCCCCAGGCTGGTGGAGAAGACAGATGTTTCTCCAGGGCCAACGCTGAGGGTGTGCCCACCTGCTGGGTCCCCTCTTGGCAACACTGCAGTCAGATCTTGGTAGCATCTGGATTTGAATCCTAGCCCCACCACTTCCTGTCTGTGTGACCCTGGGCAAGCTACTTAACTGCTCTGTGTCTCAGTCCCTGTGCCTGTAAAATGAGGATAATAAAAGTATCTACCTTGTAGGGTTGTGAGGATCAAGTGAAGTCAGTCTTGTGAGGCACTTAGCACAGTGTCTGGCCCTTAATGAGTATTGTACAAAGTGGTTGTTAAATGCACGCGGAATAGGATGCCCTGGGGGGAGGAATGGGTGGGAGGTGTGCACAGGTTTGCTGACCAGCTCTAGAGAGGACCTAGCCCTCTGTCTCCCAAATGTGGCATTTATGGACCGTTCTTTAAGCTTTTTGCCTTATTGGGGTATTATTTTCCTCTCTTAATGTCTTTCTTCTGGAAATCAACTCACTTTTTCTACTTTCATAAACTTTTTTAAAAGGAAACTTTCTATCACTGCCAGGTTGGAAAAATCTATTAAATCACTCGCCACGTAGCTCTCCTTCCCCCAAAATTCCAGTGAAAACCAAGCCATGTTAATAACTTCTAGATCAGCACTAGATTGCCTGACTTTGCCCTGGGTTAAACAAAAAAAAGAAACTTGGAGGGGCGCCTGGATGGCCCAGTCGGTTAAGCGTCTGACTCTTGATTTTGGCCCAGGTCATAATCTCAGGGTAGTGACATCGAGCCCTGCGTTGGGCTCTGTGCTGGGCATGGAGCCTGCTTAAGATTCTCTCTCCTCCTTCTGCCCCCCCCCCCAAAAAAAAAAGGAGCTTGGAAAGTCTCAGACTGGGAACTAAGAACGAGCATCAAATAAGACCTTCTCCTTGGTATTATCAGAAAGATCACAGAGATCTGAGAAGCAAGCAACACTCCCGCTGTAGAAGTCTATAGTAATTAATTTCTTGGGTATGTGTGTTGGTTCGCAAACTAGCCGCCATACCTGGAGGGCAAGGAGAGACTGAAGAAGGAGGTAGGCGATTCCTATTGGCAGGTGGCAGCTTTAATAAGTGAGGGGACTTATGAGGCTTGTCCTGGGTGGCCACAAGACAAGTGGATCTCTGCCCCTGCCGGCCAGAATCTTAGTTTATGTGGAGGGCTCAACGGGGTTCGGTCACATCTACCGTCCAGACGGTCTCAGCAACACGTTGCGCTCTCAAGGCTGCTTCCTTGCAACGGTGTTTAGTGCAGGCAGAGTGGGCAGAACATAACCTTCCAAGCACAGGGGAGGGGTGAGGAGACTCCAATTGCCCACATCCACCTTATAGGACAACTGGAGGTCACATCTTCTCCGTGACCTCCTCCAACACTATGCCATCTACAGTCATCTCATGTGCTCGTCTTAAGTGTTGGGAAACTCTTTCATTTTCAAGTGAGAAAATGGAGGTCTACTGATAGGAAGTGACTTGCCCAAGGTCACAGAGCTGGTAAGTGGCTTCATCTGACAAATTTTTTGCCCTATGTCAGGTGGCGAGGATATAGAGAAGGAGAATAAAGGTAAATACTCTTTGTCCCCATGGAGCTTACCATCCAGTGGAGGAGAAAGACACTCAATAAATAATCAGACCAAAAAAGTAAATTAGAATTGCAGCAAGCATTATAAAGAAAACTCAGAAAAAAGTTTATAACGGGGAAAGCTGAGGGGGGAGTTCAGGTGTCCAACTCTGGGCTTCTGACCCCTAGGGAGGTTTATTTCCATTGCCACACAGGTCGTCCCTTGGTTAAGTCATTTAATCTCTCTGAACCTCTCTTTGTTTTCCTCACCTGTAAAATGGGTCAATAGTTATTGCATGAGATTTAATGAGATGGTCTTTGTAAACTGAGAAGTGCCCCACAAATGTTAGGTGTGGTTAGGTTAATTGCTTTCATTTTCCTGAGGGGCCAGCAGAGGTGCAGAGAGGTAAAGTGACTTACTCAGGGTCACACAGCTACCAGGTCAGGACCCTGCAGGGGGAATGGCAGCGGGACCTTGCCTTGGTGACCTTCTTTTACAGGCTGGTCTGGAGGGGCTACAGAAGGCCACTGGGGCCAGAAGACCTCTGGTCACTTAGCCGAGAAAACTCCTCAGAAGAACTTGTTTCCCAGCTCGAAAGGGAGTGGACAAGGCACCGCAATGCGGCCCAGCGGTGAGTGTGTGAAAGATGAGAGCGTGGCCCCATGCCTGGTCGGCAAAGTTCATCATCTGGCCCCAAATACAACCCCAGACACTACTCTGGGCTTCACTGCCATAGTCCTGCCAGCAGATCCCACTAAGCATTAACTGACCAGGGTCAAGGGACGTTTCCTCCCAGAGTGCTTTGCAGGCTCCCAAAGGACACAGTGGGTGCTCCTCAGGACCCCCAGAAGGAAGCTTGAATGGGGGGGATGTCAGGCAGGAAACAGGCGGGTGCGGGGAGTGGGGGAGTGGAGGGTTGGGTGGTGGTTTATAACATGCACGCAGTTACTTACTATTTAACCTGAAGTACTGGTTTCCTGGTCCTCAGTTTTCTTATCTGTCCAATGGGCATGCCATCAGGCCCTGGCTCATAGCTCATGGGGGAGGGAAAAAAAGGATTTTGGAAAAGAATTTAGTAAATACCTCAAAAATGGTAAAAGCTCAAACAGTATCCGTTATCCAGAGGATTTCAAGCTCGTTCTAGTCCTGTCCACTCTGCCTCACTCCTGCCCTCTGTGGCATCTCTGGAAACTTCTGTCGTCCCCTCTGACGCTGAGGTACCCAGTGTGGGAACCTCTGACCTACAGAAAAGAGCAGTCAACATAGGATTCGTTAAACGTGAGTTAAATGCAGTCTTGCCATTGAGTAGCTGATGACCTTGGACAAATCCCATGACCTTGGTGTTTCAGGGGACAGACAAAAGTGACTTAGCTCTGTGGGAAGAGTTACAGGGTTCCCCGGTATACGCTAGGATTTCTGGTGGTTGGTGTAGATAGCTGAATCCTCCAAATTAGAAAAAGGGAGAGAGAACCTGTCTATTGGCTCACTAGTGGAGAAGGTAGTCTAGCCTCAGGTGTGGCTGGATCCAAGGACTTGCATAATATGTCCAACTTCTTTCTATCTCTCAGCTTAGCTGATGTCTGTTGCGTCAACCTGTGTCATATCCCGCCAGTGTGGCAACTCCCACAAAATGAGTGTCTCTCCTAGCATCCATATAGAAAATGCTAAGGACGACCTCTGATTGGCTGGCTCGAGTCGTGTGCCAATCAGGGACCAATCCCATGGCCCGGGGGCAAGACACGCCCCCCCCTTGGCGGTCCCTTCAGAGCCACCGTAGGGTGTGATTCCACAAAAGCGGTAAATGATAGGAGCAAATCAAAACAGCAACTCACTCTCCAGGCGTCCAGGCATATCTTGTTGTCCTCCCCTCCACTCATGCAAGATTGTTAAGTGGCAGAATTCTTTCAAAAGGGCCCTCGAGGTCCTGCCCGCTCTCTCCCAGCTGTGACCTCCCCTAGGGGCATGAGAACTTGGGATAGCAACATTCTTCACAACAGTTTAAGAATCCGTAGCAATTGACAGAAAGAAAGGAGGAAAGCATGGCCAGACGGAGATCCAGCTCAGTTATTTTCAGAGCTGACTGATTACCCACAGAGAGAACTTTGGCTTTCTTTCCTAAGTATTTTGCAATTCTGGGGGGAAGGGAGAGGGTGTCATCCTGAGAGGTCAGGAACCAGCCAACTGCCGACCAGATGAGGTTCGTAAGGGTATGTTTGTTCCACTTGGTGTTTACTGTTGTTGTTATTTGGGACTTTTTTTTTTTTTAAGTTGCCAACATTTAAAACATTAGAGACTTCATGTAAAAATCTGGAATTCTGGTCTCTTTTAAAGTAGACTGGCAGGGGACACCTGAGTAGCTCAGTCGGTTAAGCGTACGACTCTTGATTTTGGCTCAGGTCATGATCTCAGGGTCGTGAGATCAAGCCCCGCATTGGGCTCTGTGCTCAGTGGGGAGTCTGGTTGAGATTCCCTCTCTCCTCTCCCTCTGCCCTTCCCCTGCTTGTGCTCGCTCTCCAAAATAAATAAATAAA
The DNA here is from genome assembly GCF_023065955.2 of Ursus arctos. NCBI lineage: Eukaryota > Metazoa > Chordata > Mammalia > Carnivora > Ursidae > Ursus > Ursus arctos. The sequence goes on along the minus strand of NW_026622874.1, from coordinate 77,967,719 downwards.
TCTTTTAAAAAAATGAAAAAATAAAGGAGGCTGGCAGTGCCAGGTCACATCCCTAAATGGCAACAAGGGAGTGGATCTGGGTAGCAGCTGCCCCAGTGGACAGGGCACATGCTCTTTGACTTGCCACAGTCTGCACCCCTCCCTTTTGTTGGACCTGGCCACTCGCCCACACCCCCTGCCTCTTCCTGTGGTCATTTGCTAGTCCTGCCATTCTAGAGACCTCTCATGATGGTACGTGAGACCCGCTGGGAAGGAAGAAGCTGGCTACTAAGCCTGCAGGTTGAACACAGCGATTCAGAATTCTGGGGCAGGCAGCCAGAGCAGAACAGAGCAAGACATCCAGCTGGAAAGAGGCCTTCACAGTCACCTCCTGGCCCATCCCATTTAACAGATGGAAATACTGAGGCTCAGAGGGGAGGGGTCCGAGCAGGCATTTGAATCTCAGGCTCCTGGCTCCCAGGCAGTTTCTGTCCACCAGACCAGGTTGCCTTCCTCCCTTCCACACATCATTATAACTTTATGCACCAGGCACGCCCTTGGCACATGTCACACATCTGTTTTTTCCCATTCATTTGGCAAGTATTTATTGAGTGCCTACTGCGTTCAGGAGCTGAATGTGGGGAAAATACGAGCAAAGTCCACCCACCTGGCGTTCTAACAAGATGCATAAAGGTGAGGGCTGCAGAGGGTGAGCACAGCTTTGAAGGGAATGAACAAAACGATGGGCTGATGGGGAGGGGTGGCCAGGTGACAAGAAGGTGACATCTTTTTGGCATTCAAGACCCAGACACCAATATGTTTCTGAGCAGCAGGCCATGCCCTGCTCAGCAACAGACCCTCCAGAGACGCCAAACCAAACAAGAAGCTGGGCCATGGTCAAGGGGCAAGGCCTTGGCTTAGTGAAGTTCTGGCCCCCAGTGCTCACCAAGATCAGGGTTTTTTTTTTCCCTTCTTTCTAAAAATGTTTGTGAGTGGGGTTCACAAAGAGGTGCTATATGCACCATGAATTGAGATCTGGGCTCAAATCCCTGCTCGGTCCTCACTGTGTGACCTCAAGCAGCTGCCACCAGCTCTCAGAGCCTCTGCGTCCTCCTAGGTACAACGGGGAGCCCACGACAGCCACCAGGCAGGGAGTCAAGAAAAATCGATAACGGGGACAGGCAAAGGGCTGATCCCAGGGCCTGGCCCCAGGTCCCAGCTCTGTAAACAGGCACTGAAATTACTGCTAACCCCAGAGGTTGTCAGAACGGGAAGGAGCGCAGAGAGTGGGACCAGCCCCGTCCTTTCAAGCACGAGGACACAGAGGCCCAAAGAGGGCAGTCGTCTGCCCGAAGCCACACAGCCCCTGGGCTATCAGCAGCTGAGGACCTGCCCAGCTGGCTCCCCCCACCCCCAGCTTCCACCTGTAGTTTCATCCAGACCGAGAGGGCCAGGGCCACAGACGTCAGCTGTAATTTTAAACTGGTTCTAGACCAGCTCTAAACCACCTCCGGGCTAGCCCCTTGTGGGAGGGAAGAGGGGGAGCTGCATCAGCGACTCACAAAGTGCCTGGGCTCTGAAGGCACAGAGTTGGGATCAAATCCCAGTGCTTCAACTTCCCCGCCACGGGCCCTTGGACAAGTTCCTTCTAAACCTTCATCTCCTCATCTGTGAAATGGGCATCACACCTGCCTGCCAGCTTCCTCGGAGGACCAAGGCATGCCTGGCACACAGGAGGTGCTCAATGCGTGTGCATTCCCATCACCAGCCCGAACGCCTTAGGGCTGCCCTCCTGCCCGGCCCCTCCCCCACCCAGTTGTCTCATAAAGGGGTCCTCGGGGGACAGAGAAGAACAGGTGAGGGAGCACAGCTGGATCCACACCCACTCGTCCCCCTTGCCAGGAAAACGGCCCTGTGATTCCTGGTCTTGCTGGACGCTCAGCAACCACCTCTGACAATATTTAAAAGGACCGTCTTAGTCCATTCACGCGGCTCTAACAAAGTACCATAGACTGAGCGTCCGATCGACAACGGAAACTGATTTCTCGCAGTTCTGGAGGCTGGGCAGTCCAAGATCAAACCACCACCATGCGGTGTCTGGTGGGGCCTGCTTCCTGCTTCCTAGACGGCTGTGTCCATGCTCTGTCCTCACTTGGCGGGAGGAGGAAGGCGCTGCCTGAGGCCTGTTTTATCAGGGCACTAATCCCATTCATGAGGGCTCCATCCTTGTGACCTCATCACCTCCCCAAAGCCCCGCCTCCAAATACCAGAACACGGGGGGGGGGGGGTGTGGGGGGGTGGGTGTTAGGTTTCCACAGATGAGTTTGGGGGGGGGGGGAGACATTCAGTCTATTGCGATGACCCAGAGCCAATATCTCATCTCCCTGAAGACGCACCAAGGTGAGAGCAGCTAAAAGGAAAGGAAGCCGTGGCGTAGAGACCCCAGAGACGGAGCCCTTGCTGCAGCAGGAGGGGAGCCAGAGGGGCCCGCTGCTGAGAGCCCTCTGGCAGATGTCCCGCTCCACCTTCCTCCTGGCGACCTTCAGCATTGTCATCTGTGATGTCTTCAGGTTCTCTATCCCCAAGCTCCTCAGGTGGGTCCAGGCCTTGGGGATCTCACTGAGGCCGGCGGTCCCTTCCTTAATGGTGTCCTTCCGGAGCCAGGGTGAGGGGGTGGGGGGCATCAGCTCTCCTTCTGCCTTTGCCTAGTCCCCCAGAGCTCAGAGCCCTGGAGGGTGGGTGGAAAGGATACTGAGGAAGGGAAAAATAAATAAATAAATAAATAAATGAGAAAGCGACAAACCTCAGGGAGAGAAAATGAATGAACTCTAACCTGGCTGAATTGGTTAGCTTTTGCCGTGTAACAAAACAGCCCCAGAGCGAGAGGCTTACAACCGCTTCTTGGGGTCATGATAACGTGGGCCAACAATTTGGGCTGGGCTCCGCTGGGCAGTTCTTCGTTCCTCAGTTGGGCTCACTCAGGTGCCCGCGGTCAGCTGGGAGGCTGGCTGGGGACTGGCTGGTCTCAGCTGGTCTCAGCTGGGACAGCTGGTCTCAGCCCCACGTCATCTTTCACGCCCCACACTGTCTGCTCTGGCAGGGCTCGAAGACACAGAACGAAAGCTGCATTTTCTCTTGACCCCTTAGGCTTGGGGCTGGCACAGTCTCACTCCCACTGTGTTTTCTGGGCCGAAGCTGCTTGTGTGGCCGGCCCAGATTCAGGGACTGGCGTACTTGTTTGCTGGAGCTGCTGCAGCAAAGGGCTATAGGCTGGGCGGCTTAGGCAACACACGTTTATCTTCTCAGAACTCCAGAGGCTGGAAGTCCAAAATCAAGACTGATTTTATCCGAGGCCTCTCTCTTGGTTTGCTGTGTCCTCACGTGGCTTTTCCTTTGTGTGTGCATGCTGAATGTATCTCCTTGTGCGTGCAGATTTGCTTTTAGAATGACACCAGTGGGATTGGACTACGGTCCCACCCTAACGGCCTTATTTTAACTAAATCAGCTCCCGAAAGGCCAGAGCTCCAAATACAGGTGCATTTGAAAGTACCAGGGATTAGGACTTAGCATAGGTATTTTGTAGGGGCACAATTCAGCCATGACAGGTGGAGATAAAACGCTCACCTCTTGGTCAGAGGAACAGCAGTCATGTTGAAAATGAGTGCAGATGGTGGGAGGAATCACTGCAGCCGTTTTGGCAAAAATATCTACCACGCTGTCTGATTCTCCACACCTTGCCAGGCTCGGGCAAAGGCAACAGCCACACATGCCTTCTCTCACCACTTGTACCCTCCCTCTCTCAAAAGCCTTTTTCTGGAGTTTATGGGCAATCCCACGACTCCCGCCTGGAAGGGGTATCTCCTCGCGGTGCTGATGTTCCTCTCTGCCTCCCTGCAATCGCTGTTGGAGCAGCACTTCATGTACAGGATCAAGGTGCTGCAGATGAGGCTGCGAACGGCCATCATGGGCCTGGTGTACAGAAAGGTGAGCCCTGGGGGAGAGGGGTGGGACTTTCCCATCCCCCCTGCTTTGTCCCGATTTCTATATAAATGTTCTAGCCAAGAAGGGTCACATGATATCATGTGTGCCTGAAAATGCACTCATTCATTACTTTACTTATTTGTGGTCACTCTCACTACACTCTCACCTCCTTGGTTATTTCCCTAAGACCTTGAGTGATCTGACCCTGGGACTTCTCCAACTCTATCACATCACACACCTTCTCTCTTGCTCAACCTACTCCAGCCACAAACATACCAGGCAACCTCCCACCTCAGGGCCTTTGCATTTGCTGTTCCTACTACCTGGACACCCTTTGCATTTCTTTTCATCTACCTACCTTCCCCTCGTCCCCCCATGAGGAGAAGGGGCTAATCTTGGGGCTGTGCAGAAACCAGACAGAGGTGGGCTGTCAGCTATGTTACCAGGCAACACTGCTTATGGTAAAAATGACTCCCGACCCATTGGTAAATTCACTAGGGCTGAAAATTCTGTCAGTGGAGTACAAATACCTGGCGGGGAGCCATAGCTTTGGGCTTCTCTTGGTGCAGTGACTCGTATCCCCTCGGGAGCCCTGAAAGTGAAGTTCATGAGACTACCCGCCATAGATATTGGCTCCTGTGGGGTCTGGAGCACCTGAGCCAGGGCGCGCCAGTCCCCATGAGTCTCCTCTTGCACCTGCGCTGTTCCCCGGGGAAGAAGCGGTGCAGGGAGAACAGCTCCTGGATGGCTGCATGGACGGCTCCCCAGACTGCCTGGCCGCTGGGTTTCAGATCCATGTCTCCCCACCAAGCGCACATGAGCTCAAGCTTGGTGTGGCCCGGGTGGTCTTGAGTCCACCTGCTGAGCTGAGGCTGAAAGGAAGACAGGGTGAGGCCACTGCTCATCTCCGGAGAGGTCAGACCCCGGCTCTTCCTGCCGGCCTGCCTCCACATTAACCACATTAACCGTGTCTTCTTATTTTCCGCATCCAGTGGTTTGATATCCGGGGCGTTGGCAACCTTGGAGGGACTCCTCCCCGGCCCAGGGCTAGCCCATTCCTAGAGGTAGTAAATGACTCATTGGGCGCATGCTTTTCGCGTGCCAACCAACCCATCCAGAGCTCACCCTCCCAACTGCCCCCTTCATGGGGCTCTCAACACTCTGGGCTGCCACACACCTGCCCTCATCACCCCAGGGCCAGGTACTGGACCATGAGGGACAGCTCCTGAGCCCCAGAGCCCATCACGATTATTCAGAAGAGCCAATCCTGCTTCCCCTGCCTGGCCCTTCCTTCCTGTGAAAATCACAAAAAAGGCCCTGGCCCACAGTCTACCTTGCTAATAGGTAACAATCATAGTAATTATTATTACTGAATAATATTACTAATATTACTGAATAATATTTTAAAACATTTCTTCCTAACACTCCTCATAATTGTCATTAAAGAATGAGCTATGGGGCACCTGGATGGCTCTGTCGGTTAAGCGTCCGACTCCTGATTTTGGCTAAGGTCGTGATCTCAGGGTCCTGGGATCAAGCCCCTTGTCAATCCCCACTGAGTGTGGAGTCTGCTTCTCCCAATCCCTCTGCTCCTTGCCCGCTCATGCACGCATGCTCACTTTGCTCTGTCTCTCTCTAAAATAAATAAATAAATCTTTGGGGGGGGGGAAGAAGAATGAACTATGTAAGTCTTTAATTTCCCTTTCCAGCTCAAACTCTGCTCCTGGGAGAGCAAGCTGCCAGCCTCTGTCATTCACAGCTATATTCTTAGTACTCAGTTCACTGTGAAGCCCAAAATGAAGTTTTGGGGTTTTGGGGGAGATTTTCTACTCATTCTGGGCTCACTCCTTCACCCCCTTACTTCTTCCCTCACACACTCAGCAGAGAGGATTGCAAATAGAACCTAGAATTTAACAGGCTGGATGGGGTCCACTGTGACCCCAGGGCCGGGGCACATCTGGGGCTGCCAGAGAACCAGGTTAGGGTGTGAGGGGCACAATAAATGCCCACAGGGTTAGTCTGCCATCCTGTCTAGCTCGTGTCTGGCCTTGGCCATATCCCAGATTCCAAGCTTAGCCTAGCCTTTAATAAGCCCTCCAACTTTGGGCAAGTTGGTCAACTTCTCTGTGCCTCAGCTTCCTGGCTGTAAAATGCAATGAGTCATTCTGCATTTCATTGATTCTCATCTCACTTTTTTAACCCTTCTGAAATCAAGACGTGTCTTGTGTGTTTTAAGTTAATTGCATTGGTTTTTTTTTTTGTTCCATTAGTGATACAAAAATAGAGCATTTTATCCATGGCATTGCAGATGGAATGAAATACGACAGTCCCTGCTCTGTCTGTCTGTGGGATGTGCTCCAGCCCAGAAAACAGTTACACTGCTCACGTAGCACAGGGCCTGGGACGCAGGGAGCACTCAGCAAAGGACTACCACTATCGTCATAAACCCCAGGGTTTGACGTGTTATGCTACTGACTTATCCCTGCAGGGCTCTAGGGATCTCAGAGCCTTTCCGTTTTTGTCATCTCTGAATTGTCACGACGGCCCCTGGGAGGGCGGCTCTGGAGGTTTACTGGCCCATTTGACAGATGAGTGCACAGAGACCTACCTGTGCCAGCAAAGGCAGACAAGCTTCGACTCAGGCCTGCCAGACTGCGGTGCCCCTGCTCCGTCTGTGCGGTGGGCCCCCCTGCCATCCCCCACTGCACTCGTCCTGTCCTTCCCTCAGACTGAGGTCTCGATCCTCCCACCCTGCCCAGGTCCTGGTCCTGTCCAGCGCTTCCAGAAAGACCAGTGCCGTGGGTGACGTGGTCAACCTGGTGTCCGTGGATGTACAGCGACTGGTGGAGAGTACCATGTACCTTAACGGGCTGTGGATGACAATCATCTGGATGACTGCCTGCTTTGTCTACCTCTGGCAGGTATGCCGTAGTTCAGAGACCCTGGGGCGGGGGTACCAATGGCATATTGGTGGTGAGCGTGGAATACTCCCCAATACCATTCAGTGGCATTAGGTCACTGTACATCATGGTCACTCTACATCCCCTCCTACTGTCCCGACCCCGTGGGGCACAGGGCCAGGACCCCGTCTGACTTGCTACCTTGTGTCCAAGGCCCGGCATGCAGTAGGCACACCTTCAAACAGTTCCTGACCTGGAGTACATAAATATTAGATGGGAGGGGTGCCCGGCTGGCTTAGTCAGTTGAGCGTCCAGCTCTTGGTTTTGGCTCAGGTCAGGATCTCACAGATCACAGGTTGTGAGATCGAGCCCCAGGTCAGGCTCCCCACTGAGCAGCGAGCCTGAGTGAAGATTCTCTCTCTCTGCTCCTTCCCCCTCTTGAACATGCTCTCACTCTCTCTCCTCTCTCTCTCCAAATAAATAAATAAATCTTTAAAAATAAACAAATAAATGTTAGATGTTATTATCAGGAAGAGAGAGGGCAAGGAAGGACACTCAGGAAAATGCAGAGTGTACGATTGGGCAGACCCCCTGACTCAAGCAAATCTGCAAAAGTCTCACCCATCGCTTCCCTGGCCTTTTGGCAGATGGTCCCCTGACATTAGAGGGTCACCCTGAAATCTGGCTAACGGGGGAGTGGTGGACATCAAAGTTGCCACAGTTAGCATTTGTAGTATGTTTTCCAAGTGATACTATTTTTGCCAGAGAAAGCTTCACCTTCTCTTCACCTTTCTTGGATTATTTTCCCAACCCTGGCTGGGGGCTTTTTGTCTTCTGGGCACTTCTCCACTTGGCCACTAGGTGGCACAATTGTTGCATAAATGAAACTGGCTTGGTCGGTTGTCAAGGAGATTACGGAACTGGTGTCCTTACAGACACAGAAGGGAAACTGAGGGCCTTGGTCTGAAGAGGAGTGGGGTTTGTCTAGAAACTGGGTGCAGATGACCTCGGGTGGAATTTCAAACAGTCACAACCCCCTAGAAATCACTTACCTCATCCGCACCCCATTTTCCAGATAGAGAAACCAAACCCAAGAGGGAACATAACTGTCCCAAAGTCACAAAGCTGGGGGGGGGGGGGGAGGGCTGCCAGACAAAATACACGACGTCCAGTTAAATACAAATTTCAGAGAAACTGAATAATTTCTTAGTATAAGTATATCCCAAATATAACACGGGACATACTTACACTAAAAAGACATTCGTTATTTCATTTGAAATACAAATTTAACTAGGCATCCTATGTTTTGTTTTGTTTTTTGCTAAATCTGGCAATCTTGTGAGGGGTAAAACGAAGACTAAGATAATAATTGACTGTATGACACGGGCACTTACTATATGTGATGGGCAACGATTGCCCTTTCACAGACGAGGACGCGGCAGCTTAGGGAGGGTAAGTAACTTGCCCAAGGCCACACCAGTAAGTGCCAGGGCCAGGATTTGAACTCAGACCCTGATTCCCGAGATCCGACTTCACCGTTCTGGCCAGGCATGCACCCTTGCACTGTCCTGTCTCGAAGCATGACCTACTCGAATATGCCTCCAGCAGCACTGGGGGAGGGGCACTGTTCCCCTCCATGACAGAGGAGGACTCCATCCTCAGCAGGCGTCCGGTGGCTGCTCGCCTCAGCTTCCCTGGCGTCCCTTGCCTTAGGACACAAGTCTGACCAAATCCCTTGGGATCGTCAGCTGGGCCCCTGGGGATGTCCTGTGGCATCCCACCCTCTGTCTCCAGCTTCTAGGACCCTCTGCCCTCACTGCCATCGCTGTCTTCATGAGCCTACTCCCTCTGAATTTCTTCATCACCAAGAAGAGGAAACAGCATCAGGTGTGACATTTGGGAGAGGGGACACGCTGGGCGGGCAGTGGGAAGGGGAAGCCAGCAGGTCATGGGACTGGCATTGGCGCAGGTGCAGGGAGTGAGGAGGGGAGGGGGGACATGGTGGTGTGAGCCTTTCCCGTCACTCAGACCTCCGCCTTCCACCCAGTACCCCCATCTCGGTGGATGGCAGCTGCACCCCTCGAGCCTTCAGGGCACAAGCCAGTCATGGGTCAGCTTTCAAATGCATCTTTTTTTCTCACATGCCATCTGTCAGCAGATGCATCCAGAATGTTGCCCCTGCCTCACGCTCCCTGGGGCTCTGCTTCTGTCCTCATCCCTACCTGGGCCTCTTCACACACCCCTCTCAGCTCAGAACCATGATGGCTCCCATCGCCTTCAGAGTCCAAGCCAAAATCCTGTGGTGGCCAGTAGGCCAGCTGTGATCTGGCCTCACCTCCTGGCCCTCTGCCCTGGCTCACTCCACTGCCCCGACCCTCAAGCTCCACTCAGGGCCTTTGTGCCCCTGGCTCCCTCTGCCTGGAACGCCCTCCTCCAAGACGTCCCTGTTTCCCCCACCCCAAGCCCTCACGGGCCCCCAGTTACCATAGCAACGTGTCCTTCCCTTAGCACTCAGCTGCTCATCCACTTGGCCTGTGATGTCTGATTCCAGAGCACTTGTCATTTTGTACCTTGCTCTTCCATTTGCTGTCTCTCTTTCTTAAGACTGGAACCCTCGCACCAGGAGGAAATATGCACTGATGTGATCTCAGCTTCTAGAATGATACGTGGCACTTAGAAGGAGGGAGGGAGGGTAGAAGGAGGGAGGGAGGGAAGGAGGAGGGAGATCGGTCTCACACTGTTTCTGCAGCCTCCTGTCTGGCCTCCTCTAAGACATTCTCCACACCTGCCCCTCCTTGGTGAAACACAGGGAAACAGCCTGAACTCCTCCGCCTGACTTCCAAGTCCCAATATGGTCCAGGCCACCTCCCCCTCCCCTACACCACACTGCCTGTCCTCTGGGTCATGCTGTCCCCTCCATCTTCCCCTGTCCACCTCATCCACCCATTCTTTGTGCACTCAGCATGCACAAAGCACCTCCTCCTCATAGCTCACATGTCACTCTCACCTCCAGGAAGCCTTCCAGATGGCACCACACCCAGGCTGGTTCAGGGCTCCGACTCTTCCACCCCTTCCCTGGTCTTGGGGAGCTTCCCTCTGTGATGGCACATCATCTGTCACCCACGATGAGGGCAGAAGCACGGGGACAGAAGGGAGGAGACACCTGCAGTGGTTCAGGGGCAAGATGACAGTGATTTGGGCCAGGATGGTGGGGACAACGATGCTGAGAGGCAGACAGCTTGGGGCCAGGCATGGGGGAAGAATCAACAGCATTTGCTGAAGGTGGGGTGTGATGGTTTTGCAGAAGGAGAATTCTTGAAGTTTCCCTCACCTCTGCCCTCCTCTTCCCTCCGGTCCTAGGAAGAGCACATGAGGCAGAAGGATTCTCGGGCACGGCTCACCAGCTGCATCATCAGGAATATGAAGACAGTCAAGTCCCATGGCTGGGAAGGAGCCTTTCTAGAAAGAATCCTGAGCATCCGAGGCCAGGAGCTGGGCGCCTTGAGGACCTCCAACCTCCTCTTTTCTGTGTCTCTGGTGTCCTTCCAAGTGTCCACGTTTCTGGTGAGCTCACCTGGTCTCTCAGCAGAGCATAGACTAAAAGAGGAAGTGCTTAGGGGGATGAGGTAGGTGGGGCCCCCTACCCTCCAAGATCCTGGAGCTCCTCTTTGCAGACCACCCCATCCATCAAAATGTACCTCTCCTGGATCCTTCTCTCTGCCAGGGATCCTTGCTTTGTGCTGAGTTAGCTAACCAATTAGACCATTCCCCTGAAGGTGGCAGTGGCTAATAAGGTCCGTCATTCTCCTGTAGAAGGTTCCAGGAATCTGGAACTGTTGCTGCTTCTGGCACGAGGATGAGGCAACAGGGGCAGGAAGCTGCAGGGGGAGAACCCCACGTCCACATTAACGCCAGCTGACCCACGGCCGCAGCGGCCCCGCATGGGGCACAGTGCCTGCCCTGTCCTCCAGTTCATTCCACAGATTGCCACCTGATCTGCTTCCTAAAGCACAGCTCTGACTCCGCTCATGCTGTTGCCGACAAACTGCAATGACTCACTGCCACATAAATAAATAAATGACCCAGACTCCTCCTAAGATATTCAAGGCTGGTGGCAGGTGGGCCTTAACCAGTATTTCCAGAAGGATTAGAACCCCCCACCCCCGGGGGGGGGGTGCATCTGGTAACACTCAGAACCACCAGTACCATCACTCAGAACCGTGAGAGCTCCCCAGGCAGGATCACTGAGTCACCATCGCACCAAGTGACCATCGTGTCATCACCAAGTGACACCTAGAACCGAAACATCACCAACACCTAGAACTGACATCACCCAGTGACACCCAGAACCACAGACGCCACCAATGCCCAGGGCCCTCCCTTCGAGTGCTGCGGATACCTGCAACTCCAGGGTCATCTCCAAGGCCTTCTAGGACCACAGGTCCCACCCATGTCTAGAACCTCCCACATGCTACCAAGATCAAACGGCATGATGTCCCCAGATGCCTGGAACCCACAGCTGCTGGTCCTAGAACAGGGGCTGCACACGCAGCTCCCTTCACCAAGACACTTGTATTTTTTAAGAAACACTTGCACAGCTGCATGAAGTAGGAGTGAGGCCAGGGGGACTGGCAGACTTTGGGGTGAGGGGCAGATGGAGGAGACCATTCCAACATGGTGGGCTTGGCCACACAGGCCCTCGGAGATGTCCCGCTTGCTCGGGTTCCTGGGCCAGGCCCCCAGCTCACTGTTACCCCCGGTGTGTCCCCGCAGGCTGCACTGGTTCTGTTTGCTGTCCATACGCTGGTGGCCGAGGAGAACGCCATGGACGCTGAGAAAGCCTTTGTGACCCTCACGGTCCTCACCATCCTCAGAAAGGCTCAGGTTTTCCTGCCCTTGTCCATCAATTCCGTGGTCCAGGTGAGGCAGCGGGGTGGGGAGGCCCTGTGGGGGGAGCCTTGCAGGGGTGTAGCGGGAAGGCCCGACGCCATGCCGCCCCACACTGCCTACACTGGAGGAGGCCGGACAGGGGAGGGAGGAAGAGGCAGGGAGACAGAGCAGGGAAGCAGGGAGGGGCAGAGGATACAGCGTCATGCCAGGCCACCCATTCCCTTTTCACAGCAAGCATTTTTATGTGGATTCTCTTCCCTTGCTGTCTCTACTCACACTGCGCTGTGATGGCGATGAGAGCAAGTGGTCTCGCTGACGCGTCCCTATCTAAACGGCCGCCCTAGGTGGACGAAGTTTGGAATCATTTCTGATAATGGTCTGATGACTCCCTTGGAAAAGCTGCCATCCTCCTCCTGGGTTTCATCTGCAGGATGGCAGCCCGATTGTCCTTATTATGCTAATTAGGGGAGAGGAGCTGGGAGGTCACTGTCACCATCGTGTCCCCACCTCCATGCGCACCATTTCCTGTGACCCCGAAAGCTTTGTGCTAATGCCTTGCAAATGCATCAGGCTTGGGCCACCAGAAGCTTTTCCACATCCTGAGGCATCAGACACCCAGAGCCTGAGTTCCTTTTTTGCTCTTCAGGCATCAGTGACCTGGGGCTTTGGTCTCCGCAGGCCCGGGTGTCCTTTGACCGTCTGGCCACCTTCCTCTGCCTGGAAGAAGTAGACCCTGGGGCTGTGGACTCAAGTCCCTCCAGATGCTGTGAGTGCAGAGTTCAGCTGGAGGGGTGCGGGAGGGATGGCGGGACCAGCAGCACCCCTGCAGCCCCCCCCCCCCGACCAAATGCCAGGGTCCTAGCTGGGGGGCTGCTGGCGCCAGGATGGCACATGCGGATGAGGCCGTCAGCCACGTACTGTGGAAACAGACACAGTGATGCTGCTTTCTCCCCATGATTCAGCAGCAACTCGTGAGCACCTACTGTGTGCCACTCTGGGCAGATGGCCGCAAACCCTCTAACCGACCAGGCCCTTGCCCTCATGCAGAAAGGCCAGGCACATAAGCATGGCCATGTGTTCCTCAAGCTAGAAAACAGACTGAGAGAGGGCATGGCCCTGTTGCGCGATGAGACTCACCAAACGCGGCTTGGCTGGCTTTCCCCTTTCTGCCCGCAGCTGCTGGGGAGACGTGCATCAGCATCCACGACGGCACCTTTGCTTGGTCCCGGGACAGCACGCCCTGTCTGCACAGGTACAGCACAGCCTCCCTGGTAACTACCTTCCCGTCAGCAGGAGGGAGATGCCAGAGGTTCCAGCAGCTTCCAACAGCCGGGCGCTGAAGGGTGGGTTAATCTGAGCTGGGGCTGGCGGGTAAATTGGTAGGACCAGCCCCGGGCAGAGAGTTTTGGGGAAGCGAGACTCCTGGAAATAGAAGAACAGGGAGTATGAGCCTCCCCGGTCAGGGAGGAGACACCTCCCCGCTCCCCAGACTGGCCAAGATGACACCGAGAGGGGCCTGGCCAAGAGGAACCCCACGGCCCAGCCTTACCTGCCATATCTGCTTCTTTGCCTTCTGTGTCGGTCCCCGGGTTCATTGTCACCTCCAGCCCCCAACCTTGGCTGGGTCTCTGTGACAGAAAACCCCAGCCCAACCCCGACACTCTGCAAGAAGGGAAAGAAAATACACTGGGCAGTGTTTATGTCGATTGTCAGTCACTCATTCTGTAATCTTTATTAAACGCTTGCTGTGTGCCAGCCGCTGCTGGAGGCCCAAGGGACAGAGTGAAGGAGACAAACACAGGCACTCTTCCCTTGGGGCTGACCTACCTTCTGATGGGAGCACACAAATGAGAAATCAGGGTAAGGGAGTGATGTCGAGGGAGAGGTGTGATAGTAAGGTCATGATAAAGGGAAGGAATGAGTCTTGCAGCTGTCTGGGAGAAGAGCTTTGTAGGCGGTGGAAACAGTAAGTACAAAGGTCCTGAGGCAGGAGTGTGCCTAGATCAAGTTTCCTCTGTCTCAGCACTGTTTATACTTAGGGCTGGAGATTTCTTTGTTGTAGGGACTGTCCTGTGCTTTGTAGGATATTTAGCAGAACCTCCAGCATCTACCCACTAGCTTTTAGCAGCAAACCCCACCAGGTGTGACAAATGACACTTGAGGGGGGGCATAATCCCTCCAGCTTGAGAACCACTGGCCTACGGTCTTTGAGAAACGGGAGGTCAGTGTGGCTGAGGAAGAGCAGCTAAGGGACAGAGCAGTAAGAGGTTGGACATCCTTCATGAATTGCTGGGACTTTACCTTTTCTCCTGAGTGAAACGGGGAGCAGAGGGCTTGAGCCAAAGGAGCCTCATGATCTGCCTTGGGTTTTAACGGGTCCCTCTGGCCACAGGGTGGAGGATGGGCTACGGCACACGGGCAGGGGCAGAGGGCAAGTGGTGACCAGCCTAGTGCAGTAACCTAGACAAGAGCAAGGCCGGTAAACCGCCCTGCCGCAGCAGTGTGTGCGTGTGTGTGTGTGTACATACGTGTATGCAGGTGTTCATAGGTGCAGGTGCGTGTACACATACAGGTGTGAGCATATGTGTGCATGTGTTAGAACAGATGTGCTTGTGTGTTTGTGCAGATGTGCGTGTGCACACGTGTCCGTGCTCGCGTTTGCACATGTGTGGTATGTGTGGTGTGCATGGTGTGTGCTTGCCTGACTTTGTGTGGGAGGCTGCGTGCGTGTATGTGTGTGCTGTAGTGTGTGTGTGCTTGTGTGAGTGCACGTGTGTGCATGCATATGCATGTGCATGGGGAAGGATGGCTGCTTGAGTCGCCAGACAGGGACCGGGAGAGGGAAGGACCTCTGGATGAGTCTCCAGCGGAAATGCTGGCTCCGTCTGGGGTTGCCCAGTCCTGTGCAGACTCAGACTGGGCCCTACCCAGGAACATGTTTCCCCTCCTGTGTTGCCAGGATCAACCTCACTGTGCCCCAGGGTCATCTGCTGGCTGTTGTCGGTGCCGTGGGGGCAGGGAAGTCCTCCCTGCTGTCTGCCCTCCTCGGGGAGCTGTCAAAGGTGGAGGGATCGGTGAGGATCAAGGTGAGGCTGCCCCCTTGCCTGTCTACTAGAATGTCCCCCATTATAAAAGCCCTCTGGCTCCTCCCCATGCCCCCCACTCCTGCCCCCTTCCTCCCTGCCCCTCCCCACTTCTCCACCTTCTCCGAAATCGCTCCTACCTCCATCCCTATCAGCCTCTTAATGGCCAAATGAGTTTGCATTGTAGGGTTCCGTGGCTTACGTGCCCCAGGAGGCCTGGGTCCAGAACACGTCCGTGGTAGAGAATGTGTGCTTCAGGCAGAAGCTGGACCCGCTGTGGCTGGAGAGGGTTCTGGAGGCCTGCGCCCTGTGGCCAGACGTGAGCAGCTTCCCTGCAGGGGTCCACACCAAAATTGGGGAGCAGGTGAGGGTCTTGGGGACTTCTTGGCACAGAGAGGCATCAGAGCTCCGGACCATTTGCCTCCCTGACCTGTGGGGCCATGTGGAGGGAGGGACAAAGAGGAGACCAGGGAGCAGGGAAATGGGGCAGACAGAGGGCCTCGCTCAGGGCTGAACACATAGGAAGAGCTCAATCAATAGTGACTAATGAGCGAATGATTGCAAATAGAGACAAAAGCAGAGGTGTGGTAGGGATTGGTGGAAAGGGGTTTTCAGCAACAGGGAGTCAGGAGACCTGGGCTCCCGTCCTGCCCTGCCCTGCTTTTCTGGGTGACATTGGTCAAATAGCTTCCCCTCTCTGGGCCTCATCAAAGGGTCTGGGGCAGAAAAGTCCAATAGACAGGATATAAGCATCTGGAGTTACAGATTGGGGAGGGGTTAGCAAACTATGACCCCCCAAGTCAAATCCAGTCCACTGTGTGTTTTTGTGCATGAAGTTTTTTTGGGACACGGCCACACCCAGTCATTTACCCAGGGTCCATGGCTGCTTTGCATGACAGGGGCAGAGATGAGCATTTGTCATGGAGACTAGGGCTTAAATAGTTACTGTCTGGCCCCCTACAGAAAAAGTTTGCCCTGCCCAGGATTAGGGGATTAGGGAGGGGAGAGTGAAAAGGTAGGAGCAACTATTAAGGGAATGAGTGGGTTTCCTGGCTAGAAGAGGAGAGGGCCCAGGAGAGGGTCTGGAGGAGCCCGTGTGCAGCTAAGGAGTGTCCAGGGAGGAGGACGGGGAGGGTATTTCAGAAGGAAGGAAGGTTCCTTCACCTCTGTCCTGCTGTCACATCCTAAACCAAACCAATGCTCCCCCAGGAACTGCCCACCCCCATCCCCAGTGACCAGAGCTCCATCCTTCCAGAGCTCAGATCCCAAACCTTGGTGTCATCCTTGATTTTCCTCTTTTCCCTACACCCATACATCTGATCATCAGCAAATCCTGCTGAGTCCACCTTCAGGGGAGACCCAGAGTGTCCTGGTATCGTTCACCATCAATCTTCCCTACATGGCTGCCCTGCTTGTTTCTGTCTTCACTCCAGGTACGCTAATCCGGATGCAGCAGCTAAAGGGATTCTGTTCAAATATAGGGCACACCACATCCTTCCTCTGCTTGGAATCTTCCCAAGGTCATCCCACCTCCCTCAGAGTCAAAGCCAAAGTCCTGACAGTCGGTAACAAGGCTTCTCAAGGTCTGGCCCCACTTATCTGACCCCATCTCCTATCATTGCTCCCCCTTTCCTGTTTCACCCCAGCCACATGGATCTCCATGCTGTTCATGAAACACCCAAAGCACGTTTCCTACCTCAGGGCCTTTGCACCTGCTCTTCTCTCTGCTTGTAAAGCTCTTTCCCAGGGGTCCACATGGCTCATCCCTCACTTCTTTCAGGTCTCAACTCAAATGTCCCCTTAGTGGAGAGGCCTTACCTGACCACCACCTTACCCAGCACAGCAACCCTCCTCATGCTGGTTCAGCATACACACTAATTCTACTTTCTTAGTCTTCATAGCACATAACACCTTCCCGCAGGTGATATATTTCACTTGTTTGTTATTGATGATGTGTCTCCCACCCCACCCTCATTACAGTATAAGATGCATGAGAGCAGGGACTGGGTCTTGTTCATTGCTGTATCCCCAGAGCCTAGTACACTGGGTGTATAGTAGCCATGTGGAAAATGTGAGTGGAATGAACAAACGAATGAATGAATGAAAAAAAGAAAGAAAGAAAGAAAGAAAGAAAGAAAGAAAGAAAGAAAGAAAGAAAGAAAGAAATAGAAAGAAAGAGAAAAAATAAGGACTGGGTTGAACAACAGGGAGATGACTGGTGTCCCTGAGGAAGGCGGGACCATACGATGGGGAAAGGAGAACGCAAGCCAGATTCAAGGGACAAGTGGGTGGGAGGAGAGGACGTAGGTGCAGAGCGTGTGGACAACTCCTCCGGGAAGCGAGGCTGGGTGGAGGCCGAGGGGGACGCTGGCTCGAGAGCAAGCGTGTGAAGCTGGCAGGTGGCCCCAGGGGACAGGCACAGCGAGCTGGCCCTCACTCTGATGAGCAGTTGTACACCAGGCCCCTGTCCCTCTGCTGTGGCCACAGGGCATGACTCTCTCTGGAGGCCAGAAGCAGCGGCTGAGCCTGGCCCGGGCCGTGTACAGGAAGGCTGCCGTGTACCTGCTCGATGACCCCCTGGCGGCCCTGGATGCCCACGTTGGCCAGCACGTCTTCGACCAGGTCATTGGGCCCGGTGGGCTGCTCCGTGGGACGGTAAGTTCGGGGAAACGTGTCAACGTTCACAGGGCAAAGGCAGGGGACGTCCTGACCCCCGTCTGCCCGCCGTGCTCCTCGAGTCTCATTTTCCTCTACAATGGTCAGCTCTGGCTCTGACAATGCCGCATGACAACCGACCCCCAATCTCAGTGGCTTATGACAGTTAATTCTTGCTTTCGGGTCATGGTTAGACTATTCCAGCTCAACCTCAGGTCACTGGCCAGGTTTGGGGGAAGCCTGTGTCTCCTTGTTTTGAGACACCGCTTGAAGGAGATCCTCTGTTGCTCTGCTGGGCCGTGGAGAAAGGGAGCAGGAATACAAGGAGGGGAGCTCTCCCCGCGCTGAGCCCCAGGACACTGCCTGCCCCTCCCCCCAGCTCTGGAAGACTGGTCAAACACAGGAGTGTAACTCCCACCCCTTCCCTGCCCAGACACGGATTCTCGTGACCCACGCACTCCACGTCCTGCCCCAGGCTGATTGGATCATGGTGCTGGAAGACGGAGCCATCGCAGAGATGGGTCCCTACCAGGAGCTTCTGCACAGGAAGGGGGCCCTGGTGGGCCTTCTGGACGCAGCCAGACATCCAGCAGGCAGTGGAGATGCAGGTATTGGCTGTGCTTTGCTGGCTGCCTGTGCCTGGCTCCTGCCACCCGAGGGGAGAAGGCTCCCAGGATCCCCCTGGCGTGACTAGAACCCTCTGGCCACAGCCTCCGTGGGGGCCCAGGCCTGGAAGCAGACGGCTCTCCGAGGAGGACATCCCTCCCCTCAGTTGGAGCCAGTGACACCTTCTGTGAACCAGGGATGGGGCTGAGTGCGTCTACGGATGTTACTTCGTGAGATCCGGGCCACTGCCCAATGAGGCACGTGCAGCCTCTGCTGCCCTGTTACTAGTGAGCACACTGGGCAAAGACGAATTTTCTGAGGTCACAAGATTAGAATGTGGGGGTGTTCAAATCTGACATCTGGGTCCTAACGCTGCAGAGGCAGAGCAAGGTGGTCACCTGGTGGCTAGAGACCAGAAGGCCCACGACACACTAGCTGGGGCTTTTGGTTTTTTTGTTTGTTTTAAGATTTTACTTATTTGTCAGAGAGAGTGACCTAGCACGCACAAGCAGAGGGAGAAGCAGGCTCCCCGCTGAGCAAGGAGCCCAACACGGGCTTCAATCCCATGACCCTAAAATCATGACCTGAGCCGAAGACAGACGCTTAACCGACGGAGCCACCCAGGCGTCCCGTAGCTAGAACTTCTAATAACCAGAAAACACAATGCGTGCTGCAAAAATGACCACACATCAGAAGTGAAGCCGCTGATGCGAGCCCCCCCACGGTGACTGGCTCCTCCCATGCATGAGCTCATTTAATCGTCGCAATGCCTCTGCGAGGCCAGAGCTGTCTTTGCCTCCATTTCACAGATGAGAAAACCAAGGCCCAGAGGTGAAGGAACTGGCTCAAGCTCACGTGGCTTCTAGGTGGTAGCGCTGGCCATTTGAACCAAGCAGCTTGACGCCAGAACATGTGCCTTTTCATGAACAGGCTGGATGCTGCCCTCACCCCAACCACCCCCCCACCATGACAAAGCAAGGACACACAGTCAGGGGCCCCCAGCCCCAGGCTTTGCCTTGGCTGAAAACATCTGTTGAGCACTGGCTCACCCTGGTAAAAGTCCAAAACGTTGACTCACCATGTCACCCTCCTGGAGCTTGGAGATGGAACCCATCTGGCTTGGGGGACGGTCGGATGAGGGTCCTTCCTCGGGGAGGTGACTCCTGGGGTTGGCTGGCAGTTACTAGAAAAGAACATTCCAGGCACAAGAAACTGCTGGGGCAAGGCTATCAGAGGGAACATGGAGCAGTTCACCATGCATAGTATTTGCTACTGCTTTCCAGCCCCAAGTTCGTAGCACGTGTGCAATCATGTTTGCTGAGGGAAGGAAGGGAGGGAGGGAGGAATAATGTTCCCAGAAGAACCCAGGGAGGGTGGAGAGCAGTTGCAGGAGCCAGGTCAGAGGAGAGATGCTCAGACAGGTGAAGGCCATATAGCCAGCAGATGTCAAAGCCAGTGTCTGGACGCCGAGTGCTGACCCCCATCACGTGACGGGCCTCCTTTGACCTTGCAGAAACAGAACTCACGACCGAGTCCATGGACCCCAGAGGCTCTGCCGGACACGGGAGGCCCGCAGGTGGACCTGAGAGGTGAGTCCGCTGTGGTGCTGAGTGCAGGGAGGGCACGGGCTGAGGCCGTGGGGCAGGGTCCCTGGGTCACCAGCTGCATCTCAGGCAGCTAAGGGCGGCCCAAACTATTCCGGACCCCACCCCTGTTCAGTGCCCACCGTGGTGCTCAGCTGCGGGATTCTTCACTTAAAGTATTTGATAATCAACCGGCCAAAATGATGAAGTCCTCAAGCGGCCAGTTCATAGAATGCCCAGTGTGCCCTCAAACATGACGAATGCCTTACAGTTTGTCAGGTGGGCTTGTTGCCAGAGGGGAGCAGGGCTGGCTCCAAAGAAAGCTCCTCGCCACAGGTGTTAATGACCTGCTTGGTCATCGTGCTTGACAAGCTTGCCGCACAAAGGGCTTGAGTCTACACTCATGGGAGCACTTGGCGCAGGCCAGAACACACGGGGCAGGGGGTTCACCGGAAGGCCTGCTGTCCCCTTCTCTCCAGCCCCCTCTGGCCAGGCCATAGCTGGACTCATCGGGGGCTGCCTGCCACAGAGGAACCGAGCCACCCGGTGCTCTTGCTTTTCACGAAAAGTGATTTTGTAAAACACAACAGTGGACCCCTGGGCGCTAGGCAGTGTGAGCTTAAGTGTCAGTTGTCGGGGGACCCCAGGGGGATCTGGAGGGGCCTTGGTCCCTGGGGGTAAGTAGAGGCTGGGCACAGCTTCTCCCCATGCCAACTAGCTACCCAGAGTACGTCTGGGTCACACAGTGGACAGTCCCACCTGTCTTCACAATAATCTTACGTAAGATCAGATAGATGATAAAAATAGATAGACAGACATATAGATAGATATTCACAGATGAACATATAGATAGATGATAGACTGATAAATGATGGATGGGTAGAAGATTGAATGGTAGCTAGACAGGCAAACATAGACTAGCCCCATTTGACGGCTGAAGAAACTGAGGCGCAGACAGGATAAGTCAGCTGCCCATGGCTTCACAGTCAGCAGATGGCAATTCACGTTTAAGGTTAAGGCAGCCCACTTGTCCACAGATGAAAGGAACATACAAGAAATCCTCAATGTTGAATTGTGCAAAATGGACATTCTGCCAAACTGGACTGATAAATCTGAGGGTAAACAGCAGGGGCAAACAAAATGATTGTAGCAAAACTTAAGCCAAAACAAAGACTCGGAAAAACCACATTCCAAAGTTGGGCAAATAAGTTCATTCAGTGGGACAGCATCAGAAGAATAGGCTGGCTCGCCTCTGGGGTACGAGGTGGCATTTCGCCGGGCACCACAGAGGGAGGACAGAGCACGACGCCCCGTGGTGCTCAATATGCTAGTAGAACGAACGTGTGAGTGAACAAGTGAGTGGAGAGTGTAGCTCAGGGTTCATTGGCTACCAGTGGCCTTGAGGGTCCACACACAGCCCATGGACAGACACTGATTTGTCCTCCTTTCCTCTCAATGGCAGGTCCTTGAAGTTAGTCCCCGAGAAGGACGGCACCACCTCAGAGGCCCAGTCAGGGGATGCCCTAGAGGAGCCCGAGTGGGCAGGACGGCCAACAGGAGAGGACGGCGTGCGGAAGGGCAGGGTAACCACCAGCTGCTCCCTCCCCTCTGTGTCCACTGCTACAGCTGCCCACCCCCCTCCACCCCTCAGGGCTCAAGACCTCCCATCAGATACAGCACTGGGAAGGGAGCGGGGAGACTCACCTTTATTGAACACCTGCTGTGTGCCAAGTAAGACTCTAGACGCTTCATGTTTCTTAATGCTTACAACCACCCTATACTTAGATGATGGTAGCCCCATTTTAGAGATGAAGAAACTGAGATCTTAAAGAGTTTGTCTGTGTTCTCATAGCTAGCAAGGGAGCAACCTGGGACTCAAATCTAGGACAGTCAGAATCTGCAGCTTATACTATTTCTTTTCTTGTATGCTGCTTTGTCCACCCATCCATCCACCTACCCACTCATTCATTCCTCACCACCCACCCAATCCATCCTGCTTATCCATCCAGCCACTTACCACCTAATCAGTCATCTACCCATTTCACCGAACCTCCCACCCATTCACTCATCCATCTATTTATTCATCTTCCATCCATCCACCCGTCCACCTACCCATCTTCCATCTATCCATCCACACACCCACTTATCCATCCACCCACCTCCCTATCCATCAACCCATCTTCCATCTATCCACCCATCCACTCAGTTAACCATCCATCCACCCACCCACCCATTCATCTACTCATCTTCCATCTATCCACCCACCCACCCACTTACCCATCCATCCATCAACTCACCTATGCACCCACTCATCTACAGACTCACTATTTATCCATCCACCCATCTATCCATTCATTCACCCATTCACCCACTCACCAATCACCCATTGTCCCACCCAACCATCCACCCAGAACACATTTATAGAACCCCCATTACATACCAGGCAATGTCTCTGCTCTGGTGGAGACTGTATACTAGTGGCGGGAGACAGTCAGCAAACAATCGGGCTACTAAGCAAGGTAATAGCAGATAATGATAGAAGCTATAAAAAAAAAAAAAAAGAAGGGCAATGAGATGGGGATCAGCCAACTGAGGGTCAGGAGCCTGCTTGGATTAAGATGCTCTGAAGAGTGACACTTGAGGTGAACCCTAAAGCAAGGGACCAGCCGCAGAAAGAGCAGTGGGAAAGCATTCCAGGCAGAGGGAACAGCAGGTGCAAAGTCTCTGAGGTGGGAAGGAGCTTAGGGTGCCAGAGAAAAGAAGAGGCTTCCCATGAGACCAGCAGATAGTGAGTAGGAGGTAAGGTCAGAGAAATGACTAGAAGTTTGGAATTTCTTCTGAGAGCAAGAGAAAGCCACGAGCAGGTCAGCAACAGCAAGATGGGGTCGGGTTGATGTTTCCAGAAGTTTGCGCTGGCTATAGCCATGTGAAGAACTTCAGATTCATGGGAGCTGGACCTCAGGCAAGGGTCTTAACCTCTTCGTGCCTTGGTTTCCTTATCTGTCAGGTGGGAATTATGATGGGGGCAGAGACACATGCCTGTCCTGTAGCCTGTGTTCAATAAATCACTCCCAAGCCAGGAAGGGCCACAGCCTGTCCCCTTTACGGCTCTCACGGGCCCTCTGAGGGTTCTGCAGGGGAAGGGGTCTGGAGGCGAGGTGGGGCCTGAAGGAGAGATGGCACTGCTGGTGGGAGGCACCGAGAGAAGACAAGTAAGGTCTGCATCGTGGTTCCATCTGCCCTGTCGATGTGTTTTGAGGGCCTCACGTGGTCTTTCCTCCCTTCCTTCCCCCGGGGCCTCTCTCTGCCCCTGTCTCCCCTCCATGTGCTACAGGTGAAGGCCACCATGTACCTGACCTACCTGCGGGCTGTCAGGGCTCCCCTCTGCCTCTACGTACTCTTCCTCTTCCTCTGCCAGCAAGTGGCCTCCTTCTGCTGCGGCTACTGGCTGAGCCTGTGGGCGGACGACCCCACTGTGGACGGGCGGCAGACACAGGCGGCTTTGCGGGGCTGGATCTTTGGGCTCCTGGGCTGCCTCCAAGGTACCCCTCGCCGGCCTTCCTTGCCCTTCATCCTCCCAGCCCCCTCCAAGATGCTCAAGGCTCCCTGCTCTGCCCGTCCCTGGATTCCCCTGTCCTCCCTGGACATCTGGGCAAACATCCTGGGCCCAAGTGCAAACCTGCATCCTTCAGATAAGACTTGGGGGAGTGGGGGATATGGCACATCCCCCCCTCTCCTGGAGCCCCGGAATCTGTACCAGACTCATCAGCAAATAAATGCAGGATCTTGGCCCCCCGTGGTTGGGAGCAGCTGAGGACTCAGGCGGGGAGAGGCCATCCTCGGCGTTTGGATTGGCCAGGGATAAGACAGGGAGGGAAGTGAGCCGCACCCTGAGCACACGGATCAGCATTGGGAGGAAGGGGGTATATTAGCTTCCTAGGACTGATGCAAATTACCACCAACTTGGTAGCTGGGAACAACAGAAACTTAGGTCTCACAGTCCTGAAGCCAGAAGCCCACAACCAAGCTCTCGGCAGGACTGGTTCTTCTCAGAGGCTCTGAGGGAACATCGGTCCTGGGCCTCTCTCCCAGCTTCTGTTAGGGGCCAGCAATTCTTGGCTTGCAGTATCTGTACCTGTCTTCACATCACCTTCTCCGTGCCTCTGGGTGTCTCTTCTTCTCGTAAGGACACTAGTTGTTGGATTTAGAACCCCCTCTAAATCCAGGGTGATATCATCTCAAGATCTTTCATGGAAAACAAATCTGAAGATCCTCTTCCCAAATAAGGTCACATTCTGAGGTTCCTGGTGGCCTTGAGTTTGCAGGGTGGGGAGGCACACTATTTAACCCACTGTAGGGTGGTTCCGTCAGGGGACTGTCAGGGTGGTCAGATCATAAGGTGGCCACCATGCGGTGGTTGGGGGGTGGTCTCAGCTCTCATGCTCTGATACCCTCTCTCTCTCCCCAGCCCTTGGGCTGTTTGCCTCCATGACCATGGTGCTCCTAGGGGGAATCCGGGCATCCAGCCTGCTTTTCCAGAGACTTCTGTGGGATGTGGTGCCGGCTCCCATTGGCTTCTTTGAGCGGACCCTCTTCGGGAAACTGCTGAATCATTTCTCCAAGGAGACAGACACAGTCGATGTGGACATCCCAGACAAAATCCGGTCCTTGCTGATTTATATCTTCGGACTCCTGGAGGTCATCCTGGTGGTGACGGTGGCCACCCCACTGGCTGCTGTGGCCATCCTGCCGCTGCTGGTCCTCTATGCTGGGTTTCAGGTAGGGAGAGACTGAGCAGGTTCCTGGGGCCAGCTCAGGTCAGCTCAGGCAGTCGTCTGTCTCTGGGCAGGATTCCCTGTACAAGCTTCTGCCCAGTGGGCATCTGGGCACCATCCCTAGAAGAATTCCCAGAGGCAGAGACACCACAATTTGAGACACCACAACCTACAACCACCGCTGTCTTCTCTCCAGTCTTCTTGACTTGGCTTGGGGAGGGACAGTGGAGGGGGCAGGCAGAGGTGGGTTCAAATCCAGGCCCTGCCACTTACTTGCCATAGAGATCTGAACCTGCTTTGTCCCTCCAGGCCTTAGGTGTTCCCATCTGTCAATCGTGAAGCCCATGAACGCTCTCCTCACGTTAATAAATACTATTTGTAAAGAGCCTAGCACACAACCTGACGCCAGTCCTCCTTGCCTGCACACAAGTGGCAACTCAAACCAAATAACATTGCGGATTACTTGTTCCCAGGGCCTGGTATGGGGGCTCTGGTTAAGGGAATGCATTCCACTTGGCCAACTGCCTTCCGTGTCCTTTATGGTTTTGTTCCCACAGGGACTGGCCCTAAGTGAAGCAGGTGGCCTCAGAGCTGGGAATGAGACATTCACACCAGGAGTGATTTCTCAATCCTGGCTGTGTCTGAGAATCACCCAGGTTTTTTTTTTTAAACATACCTAGGCCAAGGTGACCCCACCAGAGATTCGGACTTACTCGTTCTGGGATGAGGCCACGGGAAGGTTTTAGAGCTTCCCAGGTGATCTTAAAAAGGACAATGTAACTCTGATTCTGCAAGGAGATGGGAGCCCAGAGACAGGAAGCAACTAGGCCAAGGTCACAGAGCAAGCTGGTAGCAGAGCCTGGTCAGAAAGTCTGTCCTTGAGGCTCCCCTGTGCTTCTGTGTCTGTGACTTCTCCCCTCCGCACCTGTCCCACTGCAGAGCCTGTACACGGCCAGCCTGTGCCAGCTCAGACGCCTGGAGTCAGCCAGGCACTCGCTCGTGTGTTCCCATGTGGCCGAGACCTTCCAGGGCAGCGCCGTGGTCAGAGCCTTCCGGGCCCAGTGCCCCTTTATGGCTCAGAATGACACACACGTGGACGAAAGCCAGCGAGTCAGTTTCCCACGGCTGGTGGCTGAAAGGTAGGAAGGGCCTGGGGGCAGAGAAGACACCATACTCCATCTCTGTCCCCACAGAGTAAGACCGAGGGTCCTACTGTGTGGCCAGAGAGCTCAGTGGCCTGCCTAAGGTCACACGGCAAGGCGGGGATAAAAGTGAGACTGCATACCAGGCATGCACTTGCCTCGCGCCGGGAGTGGGTGGAATGTGGCCTGAGGCATCCCCCGCAGCAGGTGGGCAGGAGGTAGAGATGTCCACAGGAGGGAAGAAGCCTCTGTGGCCAGGCCACTGGACCAGCCTCTGTTGCCTCGGTGATAGAGGAGCTGCACAAGCCTTCTCAGCCTCCTTTCGGGAACGCAGGCTTTGAGCACAGACAGGCATGGGCTCCAATCCCAGCCCGGCAACTTCCTCGCTGGGTGATCTTGGGCAAGTTACACACCTCTCTGAGCCTCCTTTGTCAAAGGGGGATGGCTTTCGTGGGGTGGCCGTCAGGATTCAGGAAATCCACTTGGCTGGTATTCCTAACAAGCTTACTACGTGCCCCACACAGTTCTGAGCCCTCTACATGGATTTATTCATTTAGTCCTATTAACAACTCACCAGGCAGAGACTGTTCTAGAGATGTTGAGTCTCAGGCACAGAGAGATTCAGGAACTTGCCCAGGGCCACATAGCAAATGTGTGGTGGACTCAGGCTTTGAATCCAGGTGCCATAGTGTGGAGAGGGCCAAGCACACAGTAGGCACTCAACAAATGTGAATTCCTTTCTCCTTCATGCCCCGGGTCCCTGGCCAGCTGCAGCTTTCAGGCCGTGTGGCTGTGGGCAGTGCCCCACTCCCATATGCCTTCTGGGTGACCTGTCCTGCCTCTTCTTGGGGTCCTAGCCTAGGGAAGAAGGAGCTTATGAACATTTAGAAAGCACCTACTATGTGGGTGGCCCAGTGATTTCCGTGCTACATATGGCACATCTCATTTAATCCTCTCAACTCTAAGAAGCCAAACGGTACCTCATTCCACAGATGGGTAAACTGGGGTTTAAAGAAACAAAGGAACTGTCTCAAGGTCAGCCGCCTAGGAAGCGGCCTATTTATTCATTTGTTGGCTGCCTTGTTGAAAACCCATGATCTGTTGGAAGAGGTTCGTGCTTTCTGGTATCTGGCAGGGCGATGTGGCTTCAAAGACTTGTTAACTTGACAAGTGAGGACAGCAATAATCCACTTTGTGGGGTTGTTTGGAAACGAGATAGTGTATGTAGTAAAGCTCAGAGCTCCCTGAAGACAGGGATTTTAAAACTGGATCACACTGTGTCCCCAGCGCCTCCAGCATGCACAGCATACAGTAGATGCTTAATATGTGTTTGTTGAATGAATGAATGGTAGAGTAGGAATCCAGTAGGAGGGGTTGCATATTTATTCATCCACTCAATATATTAGTCATGGAGCACCTACTAAGTGCTGGGTCCTATGCTAAGTTACTGGGGACAGAGTCATGAACGAGACAAAGCCACTGCCTGCGCCGAGCTCAGTCCGCCGATGGAGACTGATGGTCACGGACTGAGTAAATAGTTTTATTATAAAGCGTGGTAACTGCTATAAAGTTATCAATTACATGTGAGAGAGAAAGGGAGGAACAGTCCAGGAGGGCTCTTAGAGGAGGCAACATTCAAGCCGACGTGGCCATGAAGATAAGATGGAGGTTGGGTTCAGGCAGGGGGAGCACAAGGAATATGGCCAGGCATATCCCAGGGACAGAAAACTGGCACCATGGCAAAACTTCACTTGAGCACCTACTGTGTGCCAGGCTCAGAGCTGGGCACAGGTGAGACAGGAAATCGTCAACCTCCCCCATCCACTGAGCTTGGGTGGGGCCTGGGGTGTGGAGGGGGCCACTGCTGGGACCCCTGTGGGACTCAGGCTGGTGCGATGACCAGTCCCTGTGCCCCGAGAAGCAAGTCCTGCACAGAGGGCCCCCCGCTGACCCGGCTCTGACCTGCCTCCCCTCGCAGGTGGCTGGCTGCCAACATGGAGCTGCTGGGGAATGTGCTGGTGTTGGCGGCCGCCCTGTGTGCTGTGCTGAGCAAGGCCCACCTTAGCGCCGGCCTTGTGGGCTTCTCGGTGTCCGCCGCCCTCCAGGTATCCCAACACCCAAGACACACAGACCCCTGCCAGTGGGACCTTAAAGGAGCCGAGTCCAAACTGCCAACCAGTGAGGAAAATACAGCTCTGCAGAAGCTTAGCTGGGGTGACCTTCCTGGACCTTGAGCCAGAGACTTCCCTCACAGAGCCTCAGTGTGCTCATCTGAACAATGGGGCAGTGATCTCCTCACACATTGTAAAGAGTAGTTGGGATAAAGTATATAGAGTACATTACCCATGCACTGCTAAATTCTGTTAACTATTAATGACAATATTTAATGTCAGATCATATCTATGAAGCAAAAATATATATCTAAGTAGCATTCTTTATGAATGAAGTGTTGTTCTAACAGCTTTACATATACTAACTCATTTAACTCTGCCCACAACCCCATCAGGGATACTCTCGTTAGCCTCATTTTACAATGAGGCAAAATGATGGGAAATCAGGGGATAGAAACCTCTCTGAATGGAAGTCAGCAGACCTGGGTCCTGCTGCGTGTCCTTGGGAGGGCCACGCACCCTCTCTGGTCCTTTCTCCCCACCCGTATCAAGATGGGTTGGACAAGTTCTTTTCTACTCTGCATACTCCAGTTCTACTGAAGGAAGAGGGGGGTCCTGGCAGCTGCAGTCAAATCCCATCCCCTCGTCTGTCCCAGGACCTGGGGGGCTGTCTCCAGGGGCACGGCTACTGCAAGCCTGTGGGCTGGCCTGGCTGAAGCCAGCCTGAGGTGTTCTCTCCCACCAGGTGACCCAGACAATACAGTGGGCTGTTCGCAGCTGGACGGACCTGGAGAGCAGCATCGTGTCGGTGGAGCGGATGAAGGACTATGTC
Source organism: Ursus arctos (assembly GCF_023065955.2). Classification (NCBI taxonomy): domain Eukaryota; kingdom Metazoa; phylum Chordata; class Mammalia; order Carnivora; family Ursidae; genus Ursus; species Ursus arctos. The sequence continues at coordinate 77,939,182 of NW_026622874.1, read as the reverse complement.
CAGACACCCAAGGAGGTGATGGGTGGAAGACGGCCCGGGGGTGTGGGCCCAGGGATAGATCTGCTCCAGGCGTGAGAGCCCCGAGCACGGGAAGCTGGAGCTACTGCCAGGGCAGGAGTGATGGCTAAGAGCAGAGGGTCTGGAGCCAGGACCAATCTTTGTTCCTTTGCTTCTTCCCTTGGGCAAAGCAGACCATTCCTCTGAGGGACAGGGGACCATGAGTGAGAGCACTGGGACAGCAACGTAACAGCAGCATGCTAGCAACATGACAAAGGCATCCCAGCGAGATTACAGGAGAGAGGAGTGACAAGGCGAGGCGACAGTGTGGGCATGCTGGGAGGGGCATGAGACATCCCACGATGAAGGACTGCGGGTCAGGCACACTGTGGGCACTCCATACGTGCCCACTGCTCTTACGGGCCCCCTGACACCTCCAGGGGGTGGAAGGCCCGTTCAAGGTCACAGAAATAGCCCGCGGCAGCTAATGACCCCTTCCTGCACAATCTCGCCTGCCTCACAAAGACAAAGGGGAGTGTCTACCCCTTCTAGAGGAAGAGAGGATATTATCTGACCATTAATAGCAGCTAATAATAATAATAATAATGGAGTAGCCAATACCAGCATTATTTTTATAATCCCAGATACCACTTGTTTTTAGCTCTGCTGTGTTCCATGCCCCCCACGACCCTTGAAAAAAGCAGTAAATATGCCCATTTTGAAGAAGAAGAAACTGAACCTCAAAGAGGTGTGCCATTTCGTGAGACACCTCGGAGAGAGGCTCCTCTGACCCCCTGCCCCTCCTGCCCCAGGCGCCCTGGAGGCTGCCCACCTGTGCAGCCCGGCCCCCCTGGCCTCACGGAGGGCAGATCGAATTCCGGAACTTCGGGCTGAGATACCACCCCGAGCTCCCGCTGGCCATCCGGGGTGTGTCCTTCAAGATCCACGCTGGAGAGAAGGTGAGCGGCTCTCGCACATCTTCCTCCGCAAGGAGGCCAGACCCAGGGTGAGCACTGCCCAGGGTCCAGGCCCTGAGCACCCACTGCCTCCTCCACACCCCACCTCAGCTCCCCTTGTCTGCAGACCCACCACACCCTAGCTGAACTGACAGTCTCCCACAAAGCTGCCACCATCTTGGTGAAACGCACCACTCGCCCACCTTGGTGTCCCAAAGAGACATCTCCGCGACTCCCTTCATTCTTTTTGCCTCTGACATTAGTTGAACACCTACTACGTGCCAGGGCAGAGGGCTGAATGCTCCACATACCTTATCCAGTTTGCATGGCCTCAGCTCCTGGCTTTGCTGTGGCTGACCTTGGGCAAGTCACGTCACGTCTTAAGCTCAGTTTTTCTACCTGTAAAATGGAAATCAGAATGTCACTCTCCTAGAGATGTTGTGAAGTTTAACTGAGTTAATACGTAGAAACTGTCTGGAACAGTGCCTGGAACATAGCAAGCGCTGCAGAAATGTTTACCAGTGCTTTTATTAATTATCATTTGCAGTTTTACTCTGACAACAACCCTATGCAGGAGTACTAGGATTATCCCATTTTACAGATGCTTAGTCCCATCAACTCCCCACCCGGTTGCACTTCCCTCCTGCCTCCCCCTGGATGGCTCCAGACCCCTAACTGAGCCCCCAGCCTCCCATTTCACCACCTCCAGTCTGTTTTCCTACGATCTTTATTTCAGTATGTCATTCCTGTGCTTGAGACCTTGCGTCTGCTCCCAGCTTCTTTTAGAGGAAAGCCCAAACTCCTGACCTTGGCCGAAGCCTCCGTGCATCGGCCTGCTGGGGCTTAGCCAACACTTGTGGAGCAGCCAACTCACTGGGCCATGTGGGCACCCGGTGCTGCCCTCGGGGAGTTTACAGTCTAGCACTTAGTGTAGTTTACCTGGACTCTTCCCCCTCCCCAAACTCCTATTCATCCTTCAAGATGCCACTCAAGAATCCCCTCCACCATGAAGCCTTCTCTGATTACCCCATTAACCCTCATCCCACTCCCAGGCAGCTTCAGGCCCAGAGTTTGATTATAGAGGGGGCTGGCTCATCACACTGTATTCAAATGAAGTGTGCTCAGCTGCACTATTTCCCAGAGCAGACAGGTAGCTCTTCGGAGCAAGGACTCCTTAATTTCGGTGCTCCTGGTGGCGGGAACAGTGCCTATCCTACAATGGGTGACACGTCATTCACTTCTTAAACAAATCGTGCTGAACCTCTGTCGGGTGTCAGACATTGAGAATGCAACAGTAAACACTGAGGGAGGATGGGGGGGGGATACAATGATGGGCGAATGGGTGAGAGGAGGAGCTATGGCTGGGCTGGGACGGGAGATGGATGGAAGGATGGGACACCGATAGGTTGGGATGGGGATGGAAGGAAGGATGAGGATGGAAGGAGGGAGAAACGGAAGGGTGGGGGGATAGTTTGAAGGGTCGTGGAATGGAGGGAAAGATGGGAGAAATGAAGGGACGATAATGATATACAGAAAGAAGGTTGAATAGAATGGGATGGGTATACGGAAAGGTAATCAGATGAGAGGACACAGGGACAGATGGAAGGACGGATGCTTAAAGGATGATAGATAGACAGATGGATCTCGGATGCAGGGTAAACATCTCACAGAGATGCTGGGGTCTCTCTGGCCTGTGGCCTGCCTTCCTCTGGCCAGGCCTGGTCAGAACAAGCCTTGCCTCCCATCCCCTGACAGGTGGGCATCGTTGGCAGGACGGGGGCTGGGAAGTCCTCCCTGGCCGGAGGCCTCCTGCGGCTCCTGGAGGCGGCTGAGGGGGGGATTTGGATCGACGGGGTCCCCATCGCCCACGTGGGGCTGCACACGCTGCGGTCCAGGGTCACCGTCATCCCGCAGGTGAGGTCTGGGGGAAGGGGGTGGGCAGAGGTGAAAGGCACGGCAGGGCCCGGCTCTGACCCACTGCCCCTTCTGGCCAGGACCCTACCCTGTTCCCCGGCTCTCTGCGGATGAACTTGGACATGCTGAATGAGCACACGGACGAAGCCATCTGGGAAGCTTTGGAGACGGTGCAGCTCAGAGCCGTGGTGGCCAGCCTGCCGGGCCAGCTCCAGTATGAGTGTGCCGAGCAAGGTCACAACCTGAGGTAGGCTTGCCCCCCCACCCCAGGACCTGGGAGGAGCTAGGGGGAGAGGGGAGCGTGGCCAAGGCTCCCCCCAAATGCCTCAGCCCTGGGATAATATGCCCTGGATATCTGCCTCCCCTGTGGGACCGTCAGCCCCGTCAGTCAGTACTCACAGTATGAATCCCATCCCTTAGCAGCAATCCCAAATGCCAACACAGTCTCTGAAGAGCCAGTTTCTTTTTCCTAAATTCAGTCCCTAAATGTATTTGGGTGACAAAACCCAGCTTTACCGACACAAGGCTACCGTCTTTCTTTATCCCGCTCAACATTTATTTTGCTGTAAAAGTACTGTGTTTGATATTGGTGCTAAGGCCACATTTACTGAGGGTACCAAGTAACATATGGTATATGTTTTTTCTGTCTTTGTGAGAGAGAGAGTGCGTGCGAGTGGGGGTGGGAGAGGGAAACAGAGAGAGTCTCAAGCAGGCTCCACCCCCCAGTGCAAGCCCAATGTGGGCTTGTTCTCATGACCCTGAGATCATGACCTGAGCCCAAATCAAGAGTCCCACACTTAACCGACTGAGCCTTCCAGGCGCCCCTGGCCTATGTCCTTTAAAATAAATTTTAATTGTGGTAAAATACACATAAAATTCAGCTTCTTTACCATGTTTTAATGTACAACTGGTAGTGTTGAACTGTTGAGTACATTCCCACCATGGTGCAATCCATCTCTAGAACTGTGTCACCTTGCAAAAGTGAAACCCTGTACCCATTAAGGAAACCATTCTGTTTTCCCCAGCTCGCAGCCCCAGCAGCCATCATTCTGCTGTGTCTAGGAATTTGGCTACTCTGGGTACCTCATTTACGTGGCTGGCTTATTTCACGCAGCACAATGTTCTCCACATTGTAGCAGGTGTCATAACTTCCTTCCTTTTTTTTTTTTTTTTAAAGATTTTATTTATTTATTCGACAAAGAGAGACAGCCAGCGAGAGAGGGAACACAAGCAGGGGGAGTGGGAGAGGAAGAAGCAGGCTCATAGCGGAAGAGCCTGATGTGGGACTCGATCCCATAACACTGGGATCACGCCCTGAGCTGAAGGCAGACAATTAACCGCTGTGCCACCCAGGCGCCCCAGAACTTCCTTCCTTTTTAAGACTGAACGATACTCCGTTGTATAGAGAGACCACATCTTTCTTCCCCATTCATTCATTGATGGGTACTCGGGTTGCTTCCAACTTTTGGCTATTGTGAATAATGCAGCCAGGTGTATAGGTGTGTGCTTTTTTCAAAATCAAGACATTCCGGGGGTGCCTGGGTGGCTCATTCGGTTAAGCATCTGACTTTTGATTTTGGCTCAGGTCATGATCTCCGGGTTATGAGATCGAGTCCTGCACTGGGCTCTGTGCTCAGCAAGGCATCTGCTTGAGGTTCTCTCTCTCCCTCTGCACCCACCCCCACCCCAGCTCACATGCACGCGTGCTCTCTCTCTCTCTCAAATAAATACAATCTTTGGGGAAAAAAAAAAAAACAACTAAGACGTTCTGGATGCTAAAACCCATCTGCCCCCAAAGGTGTTAGGGTCAGGGGCTGGGGGTGCTAATAGTTTCCAGACACTGGAGATGTAGCATAGCTTGGTGGTTAAGTGTTCAGACATGCTTCAAATCCAGCCTCCCCCAGTTAGCAGCTCTAGAACCCTGGGCAAGTTATTCTTCTGGGCCTCACTTTCCTTATCTGTAAAATGCAAATTGCAGTTAGTATCTCCTGGGGTTCATGCATCAAGTTGCTGAAACAGTGCCTGGATATAGGGAACAAAAATTCTTCCCTGTAGTCCTCAGAGGGACATTCTCACTAATCCCATTTTGCAGCATTTGGCAGAGGAGGCCTGAGACTTGCCCGGGGCCCCCAGCACGGCCACAGTAGCTCCTGGTTCTCCAGAGACACTGCTGGAAGGCCTTGCATTGAGAAGCAGCAAAGCACGGCAGGAAAGAGCCCCAGACACCCTTGGGTCTCGAGGGTCAGGGGTCTGACAGACCGTGTGACCTCACGCTTCAACTTCCCCGTCTGTAATTAGAGTAGGAGAAGCTCCCGGGTGCTGAGGGCTTTCTCCGTGGTAAGCACACTGCAGAGCACTTTTATGGGACTTACGATGTCCTCACACCCTCATTAGCCACAAGACTCGTTAATACAGTAACCACCTTGGTGGTCATCGTGAGAAGTGACTTAGCTTATGCACACGCACTCACTCGTGTGTCCGACACCAGGTGAAGACCCCAGAATAAAAATAGAAATAGCCGTTTCACCGCTGGGGTTTGAATGTCTTGCCTCGAGTCACCCTGCTCAAAAACGGCAGGATGGGGATTGCTACCAGCTCTGTGGACCGACCCACGTGTAGATGTGCACGTGTACCCCCCCCCCCACTTTTGCAGCTGTCGGGGGAACCCCATCTGTGGGCAGACCCTGCCAATCCTGACATGCAGGCACACAAATGTCCACCCTGACTCTCCCACTCATTCCCAGTGTGGGCCAGAAGCAGCTCCTGTGTCTGGCGCGGGCCCTGCTCCGGAAAACCCAGATCCTCATCCTGGATGAGGCCACGGCCGCCGTGGACCCGGGCACGGAGCTCCAGATGCAGGCCGCGCTCGGCAGCTGGTTCGCCCGGTGCACGGTGCTGCTCATCGCCCACCGCCTGCGCTCCGTGATGGACTGCGCCAGGTACGCACCCCTCTCCCGGCTGGCCCTCGGGGCTCCCCGGGCCCCTGCCACCCCCGCAGCGGCAGAGGAAGGCAGCAGGGTTTCGAGCCGGGGTGGGGGGGGGGCGCTGGAATGGATTATCGAGTGCCCAGTCTGCAGGAGTTGATGCCCAGAGGGGAAGGGAGGAGGCCAAGGACTCATGCCCAGCAAATGCGTCCACCCTGCGTGTTGGGGTCTGGAAACCACAGGGGAGGCCAGACTCAGCCAGAGCAGACACGCTTGGCTTTCGGCAGCAGAGCGCCCAGGACCGACTGTGCTGGTAAGAGCTGCTCGTTTCCCTCTACGCCTGCAGGATACTGGTCATGGACAAGGGGCAGGTGGCAGAGAGTGGCAGCCCCGCCCAGTTGCTAGCCCAGAAAGGCCTGTTTTATAGGCTGGCACAGGAGTCAGGCCTGGTCTGAGCCCTCAAGCCTTGCCTCGTTGTATCAGCCCAGAGAGACTGCTGTGCCCTGGGGGTGCCAGTGACCGGGGTCATCAGTGGCACTGCAGGGTTGGGTCTAGACCCCTCTGCTCTCTGGGAGGAAAATGGCAGAGGAAGTGGCCCATCATCACAGATCCGGGAGGACACGGCAACGCCCAGGTCGGTCTGATCCAGCTCCGTCCACCCGGTCCACCCCGGAGCTAAAGTTGACGCTGGCTGCCCAGGGGCCTCACCTGAGGGACTCAAAAACCCGCCCATGCCTGGGTGCCAACGCAGACCCTGGAAATCAACATCCCTGGGGCTCAGGCTTGGGCTGGGGCAATGGAGCGTGTACCTTTTACAAATAACCCCCTTTATTTTGAGATGGTTGTGGATGGACAAGCAATTATAAGAAATAATCCAGAAAGTTCCTGGGTAGCTTTACTCTGCTTCCCCCCAATAACACCATCTTGAAAAACGGTAGTACAGTACCATAACCAGAATGCTGACGTTAGTACCACTGGCCGATCTTGTGCGGACTTCCCCACTTTAACTAGGATTTGTGCACGGGTGTGCACACACGTGTTTCTGCACAAGCTCCTGCACTCGCCACCACTGGTTGGGATGCTGAACACGTCCAGTACCACCAGGACCCCTCCGGTTGCCACGTTGTGACCATACCTGCCGCCTTCCTCCCGCCCGCGGCCACACGCTGATGTGCTATTTCTTAAGTGTTTTTAAAGCTCCCTGTAGGATTCCAGAGAACTCCACACCTCCTGCTGCCGTTCCTCCACACTCATCAATGAGCCCCAAAGGGTGTCTTGTCTGAACCGACACACAAGCCACCACCCCCCACACCGAGAAACAGGTCCGAGGCCAACACCAGCACATTCACTGCCAAAAACAAGATTTGCGGAGCCAGGGACTCCCGGGCCCCCCATGGAGAGAATTTGCTCAGGGCACACATTTCATGTGTGTGAAAGACCAAAATTCAGCTCCTGGGTGGGGCGCAGGGGGAGCCCCAGCAGCGGGTGGAACAGCTGGAGAGTGTCCGCGGGAGACCGCTAGAAGCCTGAGGACCCCGGCAGAGATGGTCGGGTGTTTGCTTCCACGACGGGGAACAACACAGCACTGCTAAATCTGGCTGCAGGCGCGGGAAGAGGGAGCAGAGTCTAAAATAGCCTGAGGTCACACAGACACGCTGCGGTGAAGGGCAGCATGAGAAATGAGTCCACGCCTTGGATGGGAACTTTCTGGCAGCCCGGGGTTCCTCCGGACCTCATGGCCTTGCTACGGGGATAAAGTTAATACGTGGAAGTGTTCAGAGCTGAGCTGGGCACAAAGTCCTTGCTCAACCAACTTTCACTGTTATTGTCAACACTATTCTGTTTGAGGACCTCCTCGGGTCCTCCATGGGGGAGAGGGTACAGACGCCAGGATTTTTTTTAACCGCATCGCTGTTGACGTGGGGCTCATTAATTCTGGGTCACGCATTGTGAGATGTTCGCCAGCATCCCTGGCCTCTTCTCACTAGATGCCAAAAGCATGGTCATCTCCAGTCATTACAAAGATGTCTCTAGATGCTGCCAAAGGTCCCCTGGGGAATCAATCACCCGGCAGAGAGGTACTGGGCTAACCCAACCCACCGAACATCCAGCTACATGGACAGTGGCTGTGTGGGTGTATCAGGAAGGGCCGGGGGACACCTCCCCCACTCCCTGTCCCAGCCGGGCCACAGGTCCACCCGGTGGAGGGTTTTCAGCCCGGAGGTAATGAAATCTAACTCTAACTGCAGCTTCTGCATACGTCCCTCTGCCAAGGTGTGGCCAGCAGCTCATCTGGATGCCTTCCAAGTGGGGTCAGAGGGCTGTATTCCTTGCCCGCCCCCAGACCTGCCTCCAAAGCCTGCCCCCACCATTACTAGCACCTACCAGCTCCGGTTTGGAAATGTGGAAAATGAGGCTCAGAGTTCATGTGACCTGCCAAGGTCACCCGGTTTGTAAGGGGCAGAGCAGGGGGTGGTTACTGTCCTGGGTCTATTTAACACCACGACCCAAGGCATCGCACGGGGGTTCCTGCGCAACCTGGAAGGACAGGAAGGGACCAGACGTGGCACTTTGCCTGGAGCAGGGCCCCTGGCATCCGGGCAGACTGACCGCAGGCAAAAGCAGCAGCAGGGTGTTTGGCAAACGCACTCGGGGTCATTCGAGGGCCACCACAGCCTCTTTCTTGGAGGGAGGTGGTTTGCCAGCAAGCGGAGTGTGCGCCATGGGAGCCAGCATTGACGAGGGTGCGGGGGGCCCACACCACGGCTCCCCGGAGACCGTGCCACAGGCTTGGGGGGGGGGGAACACAGCTGCAGGAAAAGCCGTGTACAGACCTGTGGTCAGTGCCCGTCTCGGTCGGTCCTTTAACCTCCCGTGTCCCCTCGTGTCACTGCAAACGCCCACCACAGCCTTTCAGTGAATCCTTACAAGGCAGGGAGGAAGGTACCATGGTTATCACCTTACCAGGATGCGTTCATGAGGCCCCTTTCGCAGACGAGAAAATGCAGACAGAGCATAAGCGGGTATCTGAACCTGAGTGGCCTGGCGCCAGAGCCCATGTGCTAACCACCTTGCTGCCTCGTGCACACTTCTTTAGGTCTAGAATGTCAGCTCACTGACAGCTGAATTCCACTTTGGCAACACCCCCTGAAGGGAAGGAATGAGCTCCTTTCCTTTTCTGAGGCAAGGAATTTGTTCATATGTGTTCACTCTGCTTCCCAGCCCCTGGCATGGTGCATAGCACATGGGAGTGTTCCATAAATAACGACTGCATGGATGGATGATAGACAGATGGATGGATATAGGGACGGCTGGATGGGTAGAGGGATGGATGGATCGAGGGACAAATGAATGAATGAAAGGCATCACCATGTAGGACGGTGTCCTGAGGGCCAGGCGTGGCGCTGGGTGCTTTACCTGGCTCGGCTTCCCTCCTCACAGCCACCTGGCCAGGTGAACACAAGGATCCCAGCTGTACCCACGAAGAAAGCGCAGCTCCTGAAAGGCACGTTCTAGAGGCCCCAGTGACGTCACACTTGGCCCAGGGCCCGGCATGGAGAGTTGGGTCTTGGATCAGAGAATGCAGTCACCGGGTGCGAGCTGTGTGCCCATGGTGGGTGTTCATTAAGGAGTAAACCAATCAAAGCCTTGTTCTCGGGGAGCTGCCACTGTAAAAGAAAACAGGGAAGCACCCAGCCATGCTGACATCTGGGGAAGCGGGGAGACACAGGGCAGGGCAGTGCCCAGATGCTGGAGGAACAGCAGAGGGGCGTGTGGCTGGAGGACCTGTGAGGTGGCTGGAGGGGAGCTGAGGGCAGAGGTCACGGGAAGCTGGGGTAGCTGGCTGTCGCCAGATGGGGACCACTGGAGGGTTATGATGGAGTGTTTTTACAGGTGCATGAGGGCTACTGGGTGAACAGACTGTATGGGAGTGGGGTGGGGGTGTGGCCAGGGCAGCAGGAAATCGCTGAGGTGGCTGTCCAGGGGCAGGAGGGAGGTACCCACAAAGCAGCAACAGGAAGGCAGGGAAGTGGTCAGATTCTGAGTGCTTCGCTGGAGTGTGCTGAGGGACCCACACAGGAAGCATCACACCAGTTCTCCACTCCTCTCTGGCCTGGGGATCCCTTTCCACGGGAGCGAGGCTGAGCACCGAGCCCATGGCCTGGCACATGGGAGGTGCCCCCTTTGCTCCTTCCACAGCAAGGAAGCACTTACCTGGACGAGCGGGGGATCAGGCGCCCCTGCCCCCGCCTTGGGGCTTCTGACGCCACCCTCTCCGGGGTTAAGGCTGCATGCGGCCTCCTCTTCAGGAAGCAGCAGCGTGAGCTTCAACCCAGGCCAGCAACCCTCCTGAGGACCGGTTGTCCCACAACGCACACCCACAGGCACACACCAGGTCACACGCTTGGGCCTGGTTAGGACCTGACCTGGGACCGCACATCTAAAACTGACACCCCAAGTGGCACGTCCAGATACTTCCCTTCCAACGGGAGTAAGCTGACCAGCTTCTCTTTACTGAGCATGTTCACGCTCCAGTCGCGGACGCACGGCAACGCTGGACAATGGTGTCAGTGGTGGTGGGGCGTGGCGAGGGCAGCAATGCTGGAGGGAAGCCCGGCAGCGCCAGAACGCCCCCTCGCGCGGTTACTCAGTACGTAGTTTCAGGGTGCAGCACACATGGCTTGTTCCCCAAATACAGCAATTCTTCACTACCAAGACTCACCCAGTGCAAACTCAAAAACCTAACACGCCGGCCTCACTTCCCCGCTAGCCACAACTCAGAAACCACGGGAACGACCACGGGAGGAGGTTCTGCTCTTCCTTACGCACCCCAGCATCTCCCAGCTTCCTTTGCGGTGCGGTTGCGGCCACGTGACTGATCCTGGCCAATCAGCTGAGTGGAACGGACTTGCGTAGCTTCCGGTTTGGGGCACTTAAGAACAGGGGTGCGTCATCTGACGCTCATCAAAAAATGCACGGGAAATAAACCCTGGCTTTCATTTCCTAAGAGTTCAGGTCTGGTTCGCTACCACAGCATAGCCTGCCCTATCCTAACGCAAGGAGATTTTCTAGGGTAACTTTGGCCACGTGGGACTTTTGCTTGACTTGTGTCTTAGAGGACCAAGGCTGTGCGTGCCACAACAATCCCGCGGGGCAGGTGTGATCAGCCCCATTTTACAGACAAGGCAGCTGGGGCACAGACGTGCAGTGACTTACACAGGGTCACACAGTCAGCAAACCGTGAGGGCAGAGTTCAAGCCCAGGCTCTGTCTACCGTGCCATGCCGACTCCCTGCTAAACCCCACCTGCTTCTTCACCTCTAAGGTCTGGTTCCTGGACAAGAGCTCCCACTGGAGACAACGGTTTTGCCAAAGAGAAAGAAAGAAGCAGCCAAGAGGATAACCCCGTCCAGACTTCTGAAGGACATGGCAGAACTCTCTGCTAATGCCCCAAAGAAAACAGAACAATTATTCAGTATGAAACAAAATAATTTTTTTACTGTAAATTATTTGCAAATGTTCACGTTTCCAGTGTTAAGTCATTAGAAAAAGATCCCCAAGAAAAACTTGGTTTATCTAATGTGAAAGAATGGTATAACTTACAAAAAAATAAATATATATTTCCACCTAAAAGAAAAAAAAGATGCTTCTCTGGGTGTGAAGTCAGCCATGTAATTCATAGCGAGTATGAATCTTGGAGCAGCAGTGACCTTCCTCTGCATCGTGGGTCTTGCTTTGGTCTCTGAGAAACCTCGAAGGACTCTGCTTCTCCGTTTTCTTCCAGGAACACGTGGACCACCTGTCACATGGCGGCCGCTGTGGCTACTCCCTGGGAATGCTGCTCCCCAAACAGCACCTCCGCCCAAGAAATTAAAGTCGAGACTGTTTTCTCCCTTGGAGCAGCACTTAAAGCCAAAAAAACAAAAAAGCCAAAAAAAAAAAAAAAAAAGAGAAAAGAAAAAGCCATCACTGATATTCGTGAATGGGTTCTTTTCTTGTCCTGGAAGTGACTCGGTCAGGAAACGTCAAGTTCTCCACACTGCCATCCTTCAAGCTACCCAGATGCCAAGGGCGAGAAAAGAAATCTGAGAGACTCAACAGGGCTTTTTTCAGTCCCAACCAGTCGTACCTGGGAGGTACCTAGCGCTCCTGGCCTTGGCCGTTTCATCACTGCCGGCAGATCTTCTCTCTCAGGGACTAGAGCACTAAAGCCATCCTAGCCATGGGCAGAAAGAGGAAGCAAGAAAGCAAGGAGACCGGAGTGGATGAGGAGCTGAGCGGCCAGGCTGGGGAGTCGGTACTGAGATGATCTCCGGGTCTGGACAGCCCAGAAGTCCTGCCGAGTCCCATTAGTGAGAAGTCCGTGGACAGGAGGGTACCCCAGCCTGGGAGGCAAGTACCAGGAGAGCAGAGCTGGGACGCGGGTTCCCAGCGTCTAAGCGCATGGAAGACCAGACGGTGGGTAAGAGGAGCGTCCTTGGCCCTCGGGGTACTGCCCGAGGTGAGAGCAATCTTCCCAGGCCCCTCACCTCCCACCTGCAGCCCCAAGGAGACAAAGCACTCTGGGGGGTGCCGGGGACAGCCGTCGGGGGCCGGGGAGCTTCTCAGAGACAGAATCTGTTGACTTTGGCTGGAGAGATCTGAGGCAGTTGGCTGGATTTGGTCACTAGCGTAGTTTATGAAACCAATTTCTCTGGCAGTCTGGCTGCCGAAAGGTCCTCACGAGCACCAAGAGCACGAGCGTGCATTCCCAGGGGCGGGAGAACATACGTGTGTCTTGCAGGGGCAATGGAGGCAAGGGCGGGAGCGTTCTGGGTGGGCTGCATCTCTGTCTCTCCTGCTTCTTCACGGCCAATTCCAGCCCGGGGGCCACACGGTGGCTCCTTTGTGTGTTTTGGTTTTTTTTTTTTTTTCCGTTCAGTATATAGGAGGCTTGGGCTCCCAAGGACGGTGCCTCAGTACGTCATCCCCGGACGCTGGCGTGTTGGCCCTGCTATTCTGACCAGATGCGCCCGCTCTCCAGGCTCACACCAGGCCAGCGTCTTTGGCCATGCTGTAGAAAAGACCCCTCTGCTGCAGGAGGGCGGAGGGCTGGCCGCACTCCCGGATCTCTCCCTTGTCTAGGACGATGACCCTGCAAGAGGAGGAGACACAGACGTGAGGGCAAGGGGAGGGTCGGCACCTTGTACCCTCAAGAGCCACCTGAACAAATCCCTGCTTTGGGTCAGTCGCCTCACACCTTCTGTTAGGACTGCTGCAGTAGCCTTCTGACTGGCTGCCTTCCTCCACGCCTCCTGCTCAGAGTCCCGTAACGCCGACCCCAAGACTGGCTCTCACCTTTTCTACTTCGTTCCCAGCACCATTGGGTGTGTTCCTGTGTTTACTGTCTGTCTCCGCACCCAGCCCCCAACTGTTCTAGAAGGTCCCTCAGGCAGGCTCCTTGTCTGATACCTCCCTGCTGAGTCCCCAGTGCCTAGAATAGGGCGAGAATGTGGCGGGCACTCCACACGTGTGTATGGATTGAATACATGATGGAGTGATGTCAGAAATACCCAGGGGAAAGGAAGGGCTGTCACTACACACAGGACGGTGCTGAACGAATGGGGACATCCCCAGGACCAGAGTGTCTGTGCGGGGAGCATCACCTTGTGTAGTCCATGATGGTATTGAGCCGGTGTGCAATGGTGAGCACGGTGCAGTCTTCAAACTGCGTCCGGATGGTAGACTGAATGAGGTCGTCCGTCTCGAGGTCCACGGCCGCCGTGGCCTCGTCCAACACAAGGATCTTGGTCTTCCTCAGCAGAGCCCGGGCCAGGCACACAAGCTGGCGCTGCCCAACACTTGACCAGCACAGAAAGACCAGGAGACACAGGGTCAAAACCATCCCGAACCCTGAGCCCAGGCCGGAGCTGGGAGAAGAGGGAGGGGACACTCGGTGTGGCCAAGACCAGGAGAGCCCTGCAACTCCCCGTTCCTCGCACCTGCGGCCACGGCAGACATCAGGGACCGCTCAGGACAGTCTCGCTGTGGAGCTAGAGTTGGGCTCGGCATCGTGCTCAGAACAGGGCTCAGAGGGGAAATCCAAAATAAGTGACCAGCTGAGCACGGCGGTATGACAGGTCACAAAATGGTCCCGTATCTGTGCCTTCTCTAGGGTCCTCCCACTTGACTCTGGACTCAACCATGGGTCTTGCTTTGGTCAACGGGATGCTGGCAAACAAGGCGACAGAAGCTCGCAAAGGGAACGCACACCGGGGCCTGCTCACTTGTGAGCCTCTGCTATCGCCCTGGCAATGTGCTGGGGCTGGTCTGCTGGTGGATGAGGGACGTGGGGAGCCGACCCTCACGGCCCCAGCAGACCCCCAGCCATATGAGTGAGCTGAGGATAGCAGAGCTGCCTGGCTGACCAGCCCTAGTGTCTGAGCAGTGGAACACATGTGAGGACTGGTGGTTGGCTGTCACAGGGACGGATGAGGCATGGAGGGCACTGGGGCAGGACTCAGGTTCCCTGTGGCGCCAGGCAGGGATACTTGAGCTGCTGGGTCACGGGGGGATCCTGGGGATCCTGGGAGAAGGGCCAGGGCAGCTGGGTCAGCGGGTGGCGACTCGGAGGGCTCAGGAAAGTGCTATTTACTGACCGAGAAGGAAGTCTTTCAATAGTTGAACAACAATCCCTCTCAACTGACTAAACCTAGTGTAAGAAAGGAACCATGTCAGCCATCCTGGTTTTATACCTCATGGTGCGATGAGAGTGGACTGAAACCCATTTTACAGATGCTGAAAGTGAGGCTACAAGAAGTGAAGAGAAAATGGCTCATCTGCGGCAGAGCTGGTACGCAAACCTAGGCCTGACACAGATGTAAACGGACAGAATCTTTAAACACCTCGACAGAGGAGACCCGGTCCGGGGCTCAATCCCCTGCCTACCTCAGGTTCTCCCCGCCTTCTGCACACTCGTGGTTCAGCTTGTCGGGAAGGCCGGACACAAAGTCCTTCAGGTGAGCCAGCTCCAGGGACGTCCAGACTTCCTCATCTGAGTACCGGCTGAACGGGTCCAGGTTCATGCGGAGGGAACCCGAGAACAAAACAGGGTCCTGTTTGGGGAGAAGACAGCAGATGGCAGGTGAGGCTCACGTCATGATGCCTACACCTGGGGCAAACAGGTGCAACGTGAACAGTTCTAACCAGAATCGCTCAAGATGGGGTTCCAGCGTTCCTTGGGATCACTATTTCTGGAGATGTTAGTAATTGGGGGAAAAGGTTTGGAAAACTCTGGGTTAAGTGAAATAAAATAAACTTCTTTTGGCAAGACTTCCCAGAGCTTCCAATACACGGAAACTTCTGGAAGGGAGAAGCAGCACGGGTAATTCCTAATCGTAAAGTACTGTGGATTCCTCCCTGTTCCCTGCCTCCTAAAGAGAATCTTAGAAGAAATTTTAGATAAAATAACAAGACAAGGCAACACATGAGGGAATCACACCTACAGCAATCAGCCTAGAAAATTCCTATTTCTTGCCTGGCTCTTGGAAGGCTTATTCCTGTCCTGAGTGGAGCCGGCAGGAGTGAAGGAATGATACCCGGTTAGTTCCCACTGTGATTTATATCCTAAGAGGAGATTCAATGGCAAAGAGACAGTATCATTTCAATGAAAATAATAAAGGAGGAATACATCTACATTTGTCCCGAACACATACACACATACATCATAGTGCGCCCCACTCCCGCCCTCGGTGCACCCAGACCCCACCTGCGGGATGATGGTGATCTTGAAGCGCAGATCATGTAGGCCAATCTTGGCAATGTTGATGTTGTCAACAATGATCTCCCCCTCAGCAGACTCATTGATCCGGAACAAGCCCAGGGTCAGGGACGACTTCCCAGCTCCCGTCCGCCCCACGATGCCAACCTGTGGGATAGGAAGGGCCCAGGGTGAGGTGAGGATGCTCGTGTCTGGGGGTTACCTCCCGCCTGCCCCCCACACAGGGCCCACATTTCAGGTGTCTGCCCTAAAGTCGTTCAGTCATCTGGCTGACCCGATGCCCACCATATTCCTCCCTGTCGGCAGCTTCCCAGGGACACTCCTCCAGGAGCTGTGTTGGCCAAGGGTCAAGGACTTCCTTCTCGGGGAGCCTTCCTTCTCAGTGGGTTAACTGTCTGCCTTCAGCTCAGGTCATGATCCCAGGGTCCTGAGATCGAGTCCCATGTCGGGCTCCCTGCTCAGTGGGGATCTGCCCCTCCCTCTCCCTCTGCCCCTTCCCCAGTTTGTGCACGTGAACTTTCTCTCTCTCTCAAATAAATAAATAAAATCTTAAATTAAAAAAAGGGCTTCCTTCTCTGTGCCTCCTCTTCTTATAAGTTAAAACGATATTCAGCTCTTTTGATAAGTTAGTACAGACCTCCAAAGGCGACAGGGCTCAAGGAGAAGGTATTTTCAATAAAGCCTTATTATTTTCAACTCTAAATAATGTTAATAATCAGGCATTTTCCCCCATACTGTTTTTCAATCCTTTGATGGTGAGTTTCTCATCCCGAGCTGTCAAAGTAGCTCAAAGATTCAAGCAGATACCCCTGCACACCCTCCCTCCATGCCAGCTGCAGAAGCAACAAGACGTTAGGGACAGGACCCGGTCTCCACTCATCCTCTCTTCAGGAAATGGGGCTCCCTGCTCAGTGGCCAATGACTGACATTCCTGACATCCAATTACAACTCTTGCCTTCTCATCTGGGCTCTTGAAAGGCAGGCCTCCTCCAGCCTCTAACAGAAATGTCACAGAGCTGAGTCTCATGATGGAACATAAGCCATACAACCTCAGCGAGAACACCACCTACTCTGTTCATCCCCTTGTTATAAGTTAGAGAAATTATCTCATGGGAATGGAACATTCTGAGCCTTGGGATAAGAATGGTTTAGCAAACACGTATGTTCAGAGATGAAAGAAACCCTGTCCTCTCCTCTGGCAGACAGCCAGGAAGACCCTTCGTCTGATTCCTGAGGAGGGTCTAAGGGTCTCAGAGGAACGACATCTTCCAGGAACAGCTTGGGACTAGGAATACATTCCAGAATTCTGACAACTTCACACGTTCACTGAGCCATCCCTAGTAGTGATGATGGCATCTTTCTATTCTCGAGGTGGCAAACTCGAATGCCTACAGGGGCCAAGTAGGCACATATGTGAGCTGGGGAGGGACCGGGTGAGCTGGGAGGCTCTCGTCTAGAAAGAACCAGGGAGGGAGTAAAAGCCCAGTGTTGTTAGATGTACTGATGTTTCAAGGAAAGCAGGAAATTCGGGCGCCTGGGTGGGCTCACTTGGTTAGGCATCCAATTCTTGATTTTGGCTCAGGTCATGATCACATAGGGTCATGAGCTCCAGCCTTGCGTTGGGCTTCACACTGGGCATGGAGCCTGCTTAAGATGCTTTCTCTCTCCCTTTGCCCTTCCTACCACCATAAGCGTGCATGCTCACTCATTCAGAAAAAAAGAAAGAAGAAATGGATTTTTATATAAGACATACCATATTTCAGTATTTGCAACGCATTCAGATCTTTTTCAAAACGTACCTGCAGGCCTCATCTGGCTCCCCACTAACAGTATGCAATGCGGCTGGGAAACTCTAGCAGCTTCTACTTCCACAAGCCCCTCCCAGAAAAGGCCACGCTACCCCACGGAATTGGACTTTGATAAACTGAGGAAATGATGTGCCTGGTTATACCTGCCTGGTTGCAAGCGACGCCCTGCTATGAACGGTTAGGGGAAACGAGGTGCACCCACCTTTTCCCCTCCATCTATGGTGATGTTGATGTTTTTGAGAACCAAGTCCAGGTTTTCTCGGTAACGCAGGCCGTAGTCTCGGAATTCCACTCGGCCCACCTGAGGCCAGTCACTGGGCGGAGTCATCTCCTCCACTCGCCAGGGAGCCTGTGGGGGGGGGGGAGGGCAGGGTAAGGAATCTGAGGTCCGTCTCAGGAGCCTCAAGGCTACAGGTGAGCTGGCTACACATCCGCTCTGACCTCATCGCCCTCCTCTGGCTCCCTCTGCTCCCCACGAGGCTGCACTATTCCTCAAATGCACCTGCGTGCCCTGCTTCTGGGCCTCTGCACCCTGCCTGGAAGGCTCTTCCCCAAACTCCCCTCTGGGCATGCTCCCTCACGTGCTGCTGATCTCGGGGCTATTCAGCCCACCCCCTGGCTCTGTGCCCCCATCACCTCCCCTGCTCCATTCTCCCTTACACCACGTGGCACCTCCTAGCACTTGAGGTGTGCTTTCATTTGCTTATTCTGTTCTCCATGCCCCCTGGAATGTCCACTCTATGAGGACAGGTTCATTCACTGTTCACTGCCATACTCCAGGGCCCACAGCACACAGCAGGGACTCCACGAATATTTACGGACTGAACTGATCAATGAGTGGTCTTCTCTGGACAGACACAGGGGGAAAGGTGTTACTCCAAATGCCTCCTGTGTGTGGAGGGCACTATAAAAGGAATGGCTAATGCTTTCCAAGATCACTGTCACATGACCTCATTTAATCCACACTATAGTCCCATAAGTGGGGTCCTTGCACAGGAGGAAACTGACACAGAGAAGGTAAGTCACTTGCTCAGGATCACACAGCCCTTATTTCTGAAGGGCTTCTTAGCTCAGTTCAACATTTCCTTAGCGCTACAACTGGATGTGCTCTGGGCCAGGATTGGGGCTAGCTTAGGGGAAGCTGAGAAATGGAGAGGATGAAAGAGAGCTTTCATCCTTTCTCCCCCATAAACTTGCTATATTAATTTTTCTTTTTTTTTTTTTACAACAAGCATATATCCCTTTTATAAATTTAGGTATATAAACGAAGGGAATAAGCTGTAAGAACATGGAGGGCACTGGAGAGAAGTGGATGGAACTTTCTAGCTAGAAAAATATATTCTATATAAACACATAAATATATATTTTTAGCAGTGGTAAGACCCTGAATGATCTTTACTTTCTTTTGTATTTTTCAAATATGTTATTCTAAAAACATAAAAATAAACAATTAAAAGAAATAAAAACATGGTACTTTCTAAAAAATAAACTTTATTTCATATTTTAAATGATGAACTACATGGCAGGTGAATTAGATCTTAAAAGCTGCTGTAAAAAAAAAAAATTTGGTGCAGTGGGAAAACCCCTTGTGTAATACATACTTATTTCCACAGGGGGCGCTCACACCACTCTGAATAATGCTCTCTGATGAAGTGGGACCTGGTTCACCAGCGTGAGAGCGTTAAGGATGGGGCATAGCTCATCTCTGCAGATCCCTCAAGACAGTTTTGACCAGGCCCCTGGTCTCATTCCCAAGGGGCACTTTCTTGGGAGGCAGTGTGCCAATGGCACAGATGCAAAATCTGGGTGGGCCATTTACCAGCCATGTAATCTTGGGAAAGTAACATAACCTTGTTGTCTGTTTCCTCACCTGTAAAACAGGGCTCATGACAGAATGGGAGTTACGAGGCTACGGGAAGGCTGTATGAATTACTCCATGTCAATGTGTGCTACAGGGCCTGACACCCCTCCGAGGGCACAGTATGGGTCGCTATCATTACTGGTGGTGGGGGGGATAGTGGTGTCTCCCCAGGCATTATTGTCCTATGGTTATGATCACTACCATCGCTGCAGAAAAAGGCAGTTTCTGCCAATGCAGCGCTGAAGTCTGGACACTGGGGCCCTACTCCCAGCTGTGTGACCTTGGGTCAGCCATTGTCCCTCCCTTGGCCATCCTTTGCTCCATCTATAACATGGGGACATTGGTTGAATAACTTCAGGGCTCCCTAAACTTGGGTCAAATCCTTACCGCTGGCGTCATTTTTACAATATCCACGTACTAAGCCTCTTGTTAGTGACTTTCCATGCTTTGAATCATCTCATGGGTACTTAATTTTTAAACTTAAAAGAGGAAACGAGTGTCTCATTTTCCATAACAGAAGTCCCCCATACAAATACGTGACAAGTAACAGAAGACAATTCTTGCTGAAGAGGACGCCCGTCGAAGGCACACAGGTTATGGCTGTGTGGACTGTCCGGGTTAAGTTACACAGAAGAGGTCAGGAGAGGCCAGGCCGGGGGCTGGCTTTACCTCTTTCTCCGTTTCTGAATACTCCTTCAGCCTCTCCACCGCCACAATGTTGGTCTCCATCTCGGACGACATGCGAACCAGCCAGTTCAAGTACGTGGTCACCTGCGGGTGGAAGGGTCACATGGAGCTTCTAGAGTGAGCACAGGTTGCCTTATCTTAGGAAAGTAATTATGAATTATGGAATGTGTTAGGTAAGAAAGGTCCAGAAAACATCAACCTTACGTATCGCCATCACCCGGACGGGCTACACTGTACTGAGTAAGTAAACACATTTCAAAATAACCCCTGGGCCACATAAGTCATCAGAAAGGTCATCAGAAAATATTGCAAACTAGATGGTAAAGGGAAATACCATGTATTCAAATTTGGGTGACCAAGCTAAAGCCGTGACAGGAGGGAAAGTCATAGACAGATCTGCATTTTTCCTACAGCTGGAGGCATCCTGTTGGGTCTTCAAGGGGTTTCCTTGACTAATGGGGGAATCCTGGCCACGTGCCTCATCTCCCCCCCAGCGCCAGTGGGTCACCGGACTTCTCAAACGCCACTCAGCCCCCATCCGCTCCCCCAGCTCCTGCCCAGATTCAAAGTAAAGGTCCAAGAACCTGACGACTGACTCCCCCATGAAGAGAATTAGAAAATCCAGCTGAGAGCCCCACCTCTTACCTGCAGTGAGTATGACACGGACAGGCCCACCAAGCCGGCGCTGAGACTGTGCCTGGAGATCACGGCGAATAGGGCAGCGAACAGGACGATGCAGTTTCCTACACACTCCAGCCGCACAGCCAGCCACCTGTCCGCAGACACACAGGTGGACAGACAGACAGACAGACACACACACCTGGAGTCAGCTTTCCAGAGATCCGATTTCTGGTTCAAGTTGGGGGGGAAGGGGGCACTTTGCTAACTGCAGTAATTTCCCTTAGAGTTCCCGAGAAAGGCCTTCTCTGTCCGCTCACAGGGGAAGGGTGGCTAAAGGGACACGGCCTTGCTACTTCCTCATTAATCGGACAACCCCAGGGATTAAAACAGAGTTCTTCAGAATCCGACTTCCCAGGAAACTGGAGCTTGCCTTGTTAAGAACCAAGTTTTTCTCACTGGAAGCTTTAAAATATACCCATGTATACCCATCTTTAAAATGATGTCCTGGAAAATTCCTAAATACTAAGAAGTCATCAACTGTAAGAGGCACCACTGATTTAAAATAGCCTTCCCTTGGGGATGCCTAGCTGGTGATCTCATGAAGCCAGATCGGTGGAGCGTGCGACTCTTGATCTCGGGGTTGTGGGTTCGAGCTCCACACTGCGTGTAGAGATTACTTAAAATAACCTTCTCTTGGCAGGAAAGGGGGGGGAGGGAGAGAAATAAGCTACTATTTTCAACGTAGCTGTAATGTTTCCAGAGCCAGATCATCCTCCTTTAAGAAATGTTAAAATGTATTATTTTACCTTTTAAAGTATAAAAAGATATATTATTGGTTTAAAGCTAACTTCTGTAAGATATCCCATGGCATTAAGAATACTAACATTCTGAGGTATAAAGCAGTTTAGGGAAATGGGGATGTTGATCTTTTTGTCACTCTAGCCCTTAAGATCATGTGACTGGTCCTCCTGGGGGTGTGGCTTCTCCCAAAGGCAGAGCCAGATCTGACAAACTCTCTAAGAACTCTTCAGAGGAAGGCAGGGTCTCCGTCAATTCATGGTCTCCCTGCCTCATCTTACATTAGAGGGTTATATTGTGTATGACGGGCTGACGGCTGGGTAGGATGGGTCGCTTCCAGGGTGCTGTCACCCCCTCCCCAGAATTTTCTATCCCACGTCTCAAAACACATATCAGGACTTGAGTGAAGAAGGTACCCTTTTAGGGATCAATCACACACTTTTCTGAATTTGATCAACAAGGAGCAAACTTCTGTCCCTTCTTTTTGGCTGATGCTATTCATCCAGTCATGATCTTTTGGGCACGGCAATTTCACGTGGGCCAACCTAAGACTGGGGAATGGCTTCCCGGGCTCATCACACGGGGGTGGGCGTGACCACCCCTCCACCGAGAGCCAGGACACAAAAATACTGGCTGAGTCTGCCCGTCACAGATGAACTTGTATCTTCAGGACAACGGCTAATGGAGAGCTTCGGCAATATTTTCTGACTCCGGAACAACTTGGCCCCGGCCCTTACCCAACGCTCGGAGCTGCAGCGCTCCTGTCTGCTTTCGATGGTCATTCTGTCCTGTCCTCCCGCCAAGTCTAACCAGCCTGTGTGTGAGGGCCTGAGCCTGGCTTCACACGCTCCTCCTCCAGGGATGAGGGTGAAGCTCTTAGTCCTCCACCTCCCCCCACGGGGCCTCGTGCGCCCACCTGTTGGCCACGATGCTGGGGTAATAGGCCTTCTGGTTCTCGTCCACTTTCAGGTCACTCTGGCGGATGAAGCGCTCCTGCTCCTCGAAGGCGCGGATGATGCTGACGCCCAGCAGGGTCTCGTTGAAGTGCGAGTACACCGGGGAGCGGCTCACCGACTCGAGGCGCTTCAGCTGCCGCGACGAGGCCACGTAGAACCTCTGGGGGACAGAACGGAGTCGGCAAGGCCCCCGTGGCCGAGTCCCTGGGGCTGCGCCGGAGACAGCCTGGACCAGCACGTCACCTCCGGGAGGCGAAGCGCCGGGGCCGGGCTGCTCTTCGCGGGCGGCTGTGCTCACTGCATGCACAGGGGTGACAGCAGGGGCGGAACGGGGACAGCAGCAAAGGCACAACCGTGACAGGAACTGAGGCTCACGCAGAGCCCACCCTCCTAGCAGAATTGTTTTTAATTTTTTTTCCCCAAGATTTTATTTATTTATTTGAGAGAGAGAGAGAACGAGCAGTGGGGAGAGGGAGAGGGAGAAGGAGACTCACCGCTGAGCAGGGAGCCCGAGGCGGGACTCGCTCCCAGGACCCTGGGATCATGCCCCGAGCCGAAGGCAGACGCTTCACCGACTGAGCCAGCCGGGCGCCGCAGGCCTAGCATGGTTGTAAGTACTTTCACAGACATCGGCTCACTGAGCTCTCACCAGAGATCCAGCAGGCGCTCGCTCCTGCTGACGCTCAGTAAACCGAGGCACAGAGAAGCTCGCTGACCTCTCCCGAGGTCATGTCGCTACGAGCGGCCGAGCTGGGGCCTGGACTCGGACAGGCGGGCTGTGAGGGGCTAACCTGTGTGCTCTACAGCCTCCCCGAAGCCACTCACCTCCAGTGTTTTATGGCCCCAGTGGCGTGGCTTTCGGCACAGGTTTTGAGGACAACCAGGCCTCAGTTCAAACCCCGACTCCACCTGATGCCGTGGGCAGATGCCATCTGCTCTGCTCCTGCCCTAAGCAGGGCAGAAGGAACAAAAGCACCTCGCCCACTGGAAGCTTCGAAGAGCCATGAACAGAGGACAGCCTGGTCATCTGAGGACACAGTTCTTGTGGCCTTAGTCTCCCTATCAGTATCCCCATTCCAGACGTGCGCAGGATCCCACGTAACTGCAGCCACTCCACAAGCGGCAGAGGTAGACAGGTGAACAAGACCTGGAAACACAGGGTGGACAGCAACACGGCCTCCCCGCCTCCCAGAGCCGTTCTGGGGCAGAGACCTCCCACAGAGAGCAGGAAACCTAACAGGGGTTCTGAGGTCAGCAGCTTCTTTCTGGACGGCAGTGCACGCGGTAATCTGAACCCACACTTGGGCGGCCTCCTGGGCCCCAGCAACTCTGTAAGCTAACCCAGGACTATGCCAACCCGGGCAGCCCCAGGACGGTGGCTCTGCCAGTCCCCGAGGACAGGTCAGGTGACCTCTCACTGCCGTGAACAAACCGGTCGCCTCGGCCCTGCGGGATGTGCCGTGTTACCCTCAGCTGTGACACCGCCTCTCCTAGGCTTTCTTGCTAAGCATCCCGGATGGAAGTCATTCCCAAGAGCTTGCCCTGCTCAACGCACTCCACTTCTCATGCGCTCAGAATTGCATTTACTATACAAAGCTAACCTGAGACGTATTTGTGTTTAAACTCAGGTTTGTTTGTTTTTTTTTTTTTTAAATAACTATTAGCTTCCCTTTTAAACTCCATTCCAGGAGACATAATCCACCCCCCAGACTCACCTTACTCTTTCAGAGACCAAGTGCCCAGTGCTCGTGAATAAAAATAATGCTCAACACGCACCTGCCTGAGCCACTCAGCGGGCTGTGAGCTAAGGTACCCGGACCTGTGGCTGGGAGGTTATCATGGAGGCCAAAATACTCCCCAAAGCAGAAATGCCTCCTTCCGGCAACAAGGAAGCCCCAACACAACTCCACGTCGTCTTACCTCTTGCATCACCTTTATATAAAAATGACTTGCTTGTGAATTAAAACAGTAAGGGATACCCATTTAAAAATTTGGGGGGATGATATAGATGGAAAGATTAAATAAAAACTAAATTATGGGGGTGCCAGGTGGTGCCGTCAGTTAAGTGTACAACTCTTGGTTTCGACTCAGGTCATGATCTTTGGGTCCCTGGGATCGAGCCCCAGATGGGGCTCGGTGCTGAGGGCAGAGTCTGGCTGGGATTCTCTCTCCCTCTGCCCCTCCCTCCCAGTCTCTCTCTAAAATAAATAAATAAATCTTTTTTAAAAATTACATTATGTCTATTATTCTGACATAAGCACTAAGATTATGACTACATAAGACTGAGATTATTAGAATCTCAGTGTACAACCTTTAGATCTTTTCTGAGGAAAGAAAACATATGTACATCTAAAACCCACTTTTTAATCAAGATAGAACATACATTTCCATCACACTGGAAAATGTACCAAATCTTCACAGCGTGATGAATTTTACATTTATTTACAACTGCACACCCACTACCTGACCAAAATCTAGAACATCTCCAGCATCCCAGAAAATTCTTGCATCCTCTGGGTCAAAACTCCCAAGCTGTTTCTAGTTTAGGGCTACCACAAACCAAGACGCTAAGAGCATTCTAGCACCTTTTTTTTGTCCTGGATGTATTCTCTCATTCCTTTTGCATATACATTGAGAGGAGACTGCTGGGCTGTAGAATAAGGGTATATTTAGTTAAAAACCATTAAAGAAAACCACAAGCAGGGCACCGGGGTGGCTCAGTTAGTTAGGTGTCCGGCTCTTGGTTTTGGCTCAGGTCATGATCTCGAGGTTGTGGGATCGAGCCCCGCATCAGGCTCCACGCTCAGTGGGGGAGTCTGCTTGAGATTCTCTCTCCCTCTCTCTCTCCCTCTCCCCCCACTTGCATACTCTAATAGATAAATAAATCTTTAAAAAATAAAAATAAAAAAATTTAAAAACCCAAATTCTCTCATAAACCCAACCCTTATTTTCCTTTCGCTGCTTCCCTTCCCAGCCATGCACATGCGCATTGTGTTTGCTTAGAAATATTAACAATGCGTATACAACAGGATCCTTTGCTGAACTGTCTTTGTTTTTTAAAAATAAAACCGGTGGTATTACAACAGCGTCTCCCTCATCGTCCCCGTTAACGGACAGCAGACCCGGCCACGCAATGGCTGCACATGGGCTCCAGGTGTCCTGCTGCGGCAGCTACGTGAGTCGCCGCTAACATAGCGTGTGGCTTGTTTTGTTCTTTTGACTTGGGCCCCTCAGGGAAATGTACGGCCAGGGTACAAACACGGGTCATATTTTCAGTAAATGCAGGATGAGTTTCCAAAAAAGCTGGTACCAGTTTAAGGAGAACACAACGAGGGCACGAGAACCAGACCCACTCACTCTGGTTCCACCTGTGTTCATGCTCGCCAGCCACTGGGCCGCAGCGTGCTGGAGTCTGGGGGCTGGCCGGCTGGACCAAGGCCTCCAGGCCCCACGTGAGCAGCCACAGCGCAGCTTGATATAGGGGGCACTTCGCGGTTCTCACTCTTACTTTGTGCTGCAGTCATTGGGTTCCCATCTAATTTGCTGTCCCCCACCAGGAACTGTGCTGCAGCTAAGCTTTTCAGGGCAAGAAGGGGCAGGGCAGCACCGTGGTCACCAACACAAGCTTTAGGATCAGACAGATGTGAGTTCGCACTCCCAGCTCTGCCACCAAGGCCTTAACACGCCCACCTACAGCTGCAAGCACAGTTTATGCTTCAGTAACCTAAGGGACCATGAGGACTCAGCTGTCACACACTCCCTTGCTCTGTTCCCCATCCTTGGTCCTCTTTTCTGAACTACAGATTGATGGCTGGAGCTCCAGCAGCCATCTTGGGCCATGAGATCAACTTAAGAATGAAGTCTTATACAAAGATGGGAGGACAAAAAAAAAGCAGCGATGGAGTCCAGGATATTAACAGACTTGTGGAAATGCTATACCAGCCCTGAATGGCCCACCTCTACATTTCTACCATGAGAGAGAGAGACAAACATCTATCCTGTTTAAGGTGCTGTTATTCACATCTCCACTTTCTGCAGGGGGCTTAGGACCTAAAAGTTTTCTGAGAACTCTCTTAATTTTAATAATCAATTTTACTAACAGTATTATTATAAATTATTAATACTATTATAATGAATTATAGCTCCGCTCCCTTTGATAGGTAGTTAAACCTGACAAAAACAAATTGAAGCCTCCTCCAGCAAATCCCCAACAGCTCCGCACTAGGGAAACGGCCAGATGAAATGACCCCTTAACTCACATAGAAGTAGCGTACACAGCAGGGCCCCTCCTGCACGCCGAGACCCCACCTCTCACCTGGACGAAGAAGTAGATGAGGCCCAGCGGCGGGATGATGATGGCAGCGATGGGGGTGGCCAGCAGGATGATGATGCAGGCGCCGATGACGCTGAACAGGGAGCCCATGAACATCTTGATGACCTGCGGGATCATGGAGTCCACCGTGTCCAGCTCCTTGGAGAAGCGGTTCACCAGGTTCCCGCTGGGGGTCCGCTCGAAGAAGCTCATGGGCGACCGGAGGACGTTCTGTAGCAGGTCCACGTGCAGGCGGCGGGAAGCGAAGATCCCCCCAATGGACACCGCCATGGAGTAGCCGAACACCGAGATACCTACAAATACTCTCAAGGTAAACACCACGATGGGACAAGGGCCAAGCTGGGGGCGGGGGGGTGGGCGGGGAGCAGCCATGTGGATGCAACAGGCCTGGACTCTCAGCTTCTAAGAATGATGATGAGGAGGAAGAGGAGGACAGTAGTGGCTATTACTTACTAAGGACTCACTACATATTAGACACTATGCAAGAGTGTTACATGAATCTACGTCTCACACTGACTCTGTATAAATCCTCTTAGCACCCCTTTTACAGAGAGAACAACACTCGTCAAGACAGGTGAACTCCTTTGCCCTCCAGAGAGTCAGCCAATCGGAAGCAGAGCTAGGGTTCCGACCCAGGCAGCCTGCTCCAAGGTCATGCTCTGAATCTGTGTACCACACTCCTCTAGACCAGTGCCATGCAAAGAACTTTCTGTGATGACGCCAGCGTTCTGTATCTACGCAGTCCTGTGTGGTAGCCTCTAGGCAGCTGTGGCTACCGAGCACTTAAAAGGTGGCTAGTGGCTACCAGAGTGGACAGCTCAGGTCCTAGAACAGATGCTGCTGCTGTGTGAGCCCAGGTAAACATCACACCCTCCCTGTGCCCCACCTTCCCGCAGTGACAGCTCGAGGCCAGTCCTTTGCCCTGTGGTTAGGGATTAAGAAATAGAAGAAATCCATGTCTGCTCTTCTGGAGATGATGAGACATCTGTGGCTCCCCCACACCACCCACAGCAGGGCACCTGTTCTTTGCAAAGATTTCACAGGGATGGAGAGATTTAACTCAAGGAAGCAGAGGCTAAAACGGTGGGCTCTGAAGCCAACAGGGCCAAATCCCGTCTTTGCAACCTACCAGCTGTGCGATCTTCCCACAAGTCACTCAGCCTCTCTGCACCCCAGTTTATCTGTGAGATGGGGACAATGACACTTAGCTTATAGCACAGTCCAACGTAAAGGGCAACGTGCTTAGTGCACAGAAAGTACTCAACAATATCAGATACACGTGTTTATGTCTATCCTTACGTATCAGACACTGAATGTACGTAGGTATGTATAGATGCCCGCTGTTTCACGAGCACCTGGACACACAGCTCACGTACCGTGTAGCACAGTGATTACGAGCACGGGCTCCTGGGCCAGAATGCCTCATTCGATGCCAGCTCTGACATGTACTTGCTGTGTGACTTTGCGCAACTTACTTAACCTCGCTGAGCCTTAGAGTCTCAATTTCTAAAATGGGTAAAATAGCTGCTACCTCTTGGCCCCGTGCTGCAAAAACACAGAGAAGTGTTGAGAACCTAACCAGGCACCAAGGAAGGGCTCAGCAGACATCAGCTCTTACTAATAATGCTGACATGTTTGGGGACCTTCCTGGGCCCACAGAAAGGGCGAACAGGGTTTCTCAACTTCGTCACTGCTGACATTTGAGGCTAGATCATTCTCTGTTGTGGGGGCTGTGCTGTGCACTGCAGGGGTCTGGCGACATCCTTGGCCTCTGCATGTTGGTAACGCTACCCCCACTCTAAAGCTGTGATGGCTCTAAGTACCTCCAGACGTGGCTAACTGTCCCCCGGGGACAGCACAGTCTGCACTGAGAACCACCAGCATAAACCAATTCCCACCCTCAGACAGCAGGTAGGAGTCCACAAATGAGACTTTACAGAAGCCCCATCACCCTCGCAGAGCAGCAAGAAGCAAAGGCCCTTGCTTGCCAATGCTTGGGGTGGGGGAGCTGCCTTTCTCAACTTTCGCATCTGTAAAATGGGCACATTAGACCTTCTCTCTGTCTCCCAGGGTCCTGTGAAACAAAGCATTCAAGAAATATTCACTCTACAATATCTGACTGTCTATTAAGGGATAGGTACTGTTCATGTGACTTCAGCTTAGTTTGGGGGTCCACGAAACCCTGACAAATGGGGGGACTCGACTCCATAATAAGACACAGAAGAAGAAACAGTTTCAAATGCCTAAATTGGGCAGGCAGGGCAGGATGGGAAGGGGAGGGCCCTCACCTTGCGAAATGCCCAGGGCTCCATAGACACTCAGCCGGACTTTAGTGTGCTCCTGGGTCCCATTGACGATGGGGTCATCTGTCCAGAGGCTGAGCCAGTAGTTAGAGGCCAGAGCCGCAACGTTGTTACACAGGAAAAGGAAGATGCTCAGAAAGGAGATGAAAAGTCCGATTGCCTTCATGTAGTCCCAGTACACGGACAGCTTGACCTGCAGACCAGGCGAGAGCAGGCACT
Organism: Ursus arctos; assembly: GCF_023065955.2. Lineage (NCBI taxonomy): Eukaryota > Metazoa > Chordata > Mammalia > Carnivora > Ursidae > Ursus > Ursus arctos. Next base: position 77,910,046 of record NW_026622874.1, on the reverse strand, counting down.
TTGCAGGCTGCCCACACCAGCGCCCCCCCGTGGTCAGGGACTCCAGCAGCAGCTGGGCCATCCTGTCCCCCCAGCCTATGCTCATACTCATGGCACATTCCCCTTAGTTATCCGGCAAACAAAGTCAGTAGGAGATAAAGTCAAGATCTCTGCCCTCACGGAGCTTCCAGTCAAGTGGCAAGACAGGTTTTCGGCAGCCAGATAAATGTGTAATTATGGAGAAGAGCTGGGGCAGTGCAGGATTCCACAAGAGTATAAAAGTGGGCAGCTTGACCTGAGAGGTTTTCCCTGAGGAAGTGATGACAAAGAGTTAACTAACCAGGTGAAATGGAAAAAAAGGCACTCAGGGCAGAGGGAGCGGCATGTGTAAGGGCCCTGGGGTAGGAGCGAATGTAACATGTTACGGGAAATGAAAGGAGGCAAGTGTGGCTGGAACAAGATCGAGCTGGAGAAGTAGTGCTCAGACAACACAGGGGCTAGGAGATCCTGTTTAGGATTCTCAGCTTTAGTCCAGGACCATCAGGACGCCATCAAAAAGCAAATGGGATAGAGTGGCATGTTGCCAAGCACCCAAGTGTTTCCTCCCCTCATTTCCTCTGAACAGCGAACACCAATTCCACATCATTTCCACTGGCTTCCATTGGCTGGTGCTCACTTAGCCTGTTCCCCAGCAACACGAGGTGCCAAGACTTCTTCCACCCCCATATTCCCTGGAAGTTCCATGAGGGCTAAATAATGATGTGTGGTCGTCCAAAGGGCTGCCTGATCTCAACACCAGAGGCCACGGCCACCTGCTTTGGGCCAACACTACACCCACCTGCCTGGCTTGGCTTCAGCCAACACCAGGTATCCTTCCTTGTGTATGTGCTCATTGGCATTTCAAGCTTTTCACGCTGAATTTTGGGTCACAAAAATCATTTGTCTGAATTACAGCCTGGTTGAAAGGTAACAGGTGAAAGGCCAGAGGCCTCCTACGTCACTGAGTGCTTCTTTCTGACTTTTCTGTTTTTCAAACTGAAATAGTGGGGGGAGGAGGTGTCCCAGAATTGTGATGTTTATTGTCACCATTTGGCTTCGTCACGAAGCCAAGCAGCCTGCTGATCTGCAGATCCCAGAATTACACTGCAGGACTCGGGGACTCCTCGTGAGCAGCAGACACGGCGGGCGTGGGCTCAGAAATTTCTGAGTGTGAACTCTGGGTCCGACTCAGACAAGTGACCAGTCTGTGTTGCTGGTATAGAAAAGGCAGGCAACACTGGGACCCAGCTCCTCTGGGTGGTGTGGGATTACATCAGGGTGAAACAGGGCTGACAGTGCTTCTCTGGTCCTTGATTTGTGGTCGTTACTCTGGCTCCCGAGAGGACCAGCAAGAGCAAGGAGGGAGGATGCACTACAGCCACCTCTGCCCCTGGCCGTGGTTGTGAGGGGAAGAGGAGAGAAGCAGCCTGGAACAGAGGGTTCTAGAAGGTTCTGGATGCATCCAGGGAGATCCACGAAAACAGTGTCCCAGTCTCTCATTCCTGTTCCACTTCTCACGGGTGGCTTGTTTATGCATGTACTTCTTCTTCTTCTTCTTGTTTTTTTTTTTTAAAGATTCCATTTATTTATCCGACAGAGAGAGAGAGAGCCAGCAAGAGAGGGAACAGGGAGAGTGGCAGAGGAAGAAGCAGGCTCCCAGTGGAGAAGCCTGATGTGGGGCTCAATCCCATCACGCCCTGAGCCAAAGGCAGACGCCCAACGACTGAGCCACCCAGGTGCCCCTGCACTTCTTCTTTGAAAAATTCCATTCCCTATTTTTTCAAACATACCACATGTATTTTTAAAAATAAACTTTGGATCATTACTATCAACGGAAAATTACTGACATGTGCCAAAAGTAGAGGACTGTAAAACACATACAACAAAACACCAAAACAAGAGCTTGACACCAACTGTCCCTGTGACAGAGACAAGATGGCAATGTGTTAGTGCTCCGGACCTGAACGTTGTGTCCCTCCCAGTTTGCACGCTGAAATCCTAACCTCCAGTGCGATGTACACAGAGGAGGGGCCTTTGAGGAGCAGTCAGATCGTGAGGCTGGAGCCCTCACGACGGAATGAGTGCCCTTAACAAAGGGGCTCCAGAGAGCACCCTCGCCCCTTCCCAACCCTGAGGACACAGGGAGCAGATGGCGGTCTCCGAGCCTCGCTCTGAGCAAGCCCTCACTAGACGCCACATGTGCTGGCTCCGTGATCTCGGACTTGCCAGCCTCTAGCAAGTGTGAGCAATGAAAGCAGGTTGCCTGAGTCACCCAGCCTGTGCCTTCCGTGAGAGCAGCCCCAATGGACCCAGACACTCAGGAGATAAACGGGCACCAAACTCAGACTTTCTTACAATGGAATCGTTAGGGCTGAAAGACAAATGGAAACAAATCAATCCCGCCACACACACACACACACACACACACACACACACACACACACACGGTCACATGAGGTGAAGTGACAGAGGTGTTATCTTACAGACAACTTCATCGGATCTACAAGGCAGTGGAAAGGTGTGACTTAAAGCACCCATGTCACCTCCAGCCAACAAAAGCCCCCAGCCGCTCAGAGGAGGTGAGAGTCAGCCCTGGAGTCAGACTGCCAGGGTTCCAATCCTAGCTCAGCCGCCCCCTGGCTGTGACCTTGGGCGAGTCATCTAGGCTCTGTCGCCGGTTTCTGGTGCTGGAAAATAGCACTTGCATAGGCTCGTTGAGAGAAAGACATGATTTAACATCAACGAAGCATTGTGCACAGGACCCGGCACGCAGTGACCCGCAGTGATGCGGGGTGATGCTGGCCACAGCCCTCACTGGGGGAGCCAGCCCTCACCTGCCCCGTCTGAGCCTTGTCTGCCTCCACCAGCTTCCACGCGTCCTCATTCTTGGCCCCCGCTTTCTGCAGCTCAGCCGTGCTGGTGTGGTGGCGGCCAACGTCTCCGCTGTAGGAGGAGGAGTTGCTGAGCTGTCTGGGGAAACCAAGGCACATGGTGTCAACCAAATGGAAGCCTTGGGCAGGTAGGCAACTGCAACAAAGCACCAAACTAGCTCAATCTTCTGATTTTACAGCTGTGACACGCAGATGGGATTGGTGACACATGGCCCCACGGAGGAACCGTTCCGTTACGCAGGCGCGATTCAGAAAGCACCTCCTGCCCGCCAATGGTGGTCATCAGCTCTATACAGACGACACACTCTCACAGATCATGTGGCCCCACCTTCTCTTTAGAGACCTCCTCAAGATAGTCCCTTCCCTTCCTGGGGACTTGGAACCCTAGAGAATGACACAGGTGGATGGGTGTGTGTGTGCACGTGTGCACACACGTATGGGCATATGCGCAGAAACACCCTCTCTCAGCCGCAGCTCAGAGCCACACAGTCAAAGGACAGCGTGTGACTTCCATCCTGCTTGCTGACGCTCCCTACCACCTTCTTGGCTTGCATGCGTCAATGAAGCGAGCATGCAGCCTGGAGGCCCGGGATGCTGGGAACGGAGGGCTCCAGTTAGAGACTGAGGAAGGTAATACAGCCCCTGAGGAACAGAACCCTGCCAACAGCCATGTGAGCTTCGAAGTGGATCCCTCCCCAGCCCAGCTTTCAGATGAGACCCCAGCCTGGCGGACATCTGTTGCGCCTTGTGTGGGATCCGGAGCAGAGGAGCCAGCTAAGCGTGCCCAGACATTCCAAGCCATGAGCTTTGGTCATCAGTTGCAAAGCAACTGATATGCCCAGTGTTCCCTACGCTCCTGCTCAGTCCACCCATGGTTCTCCCTGGCAAGCCTCCCACAGTCAAATGCCCCTAAGTCCCAGGACCACCTGCAGGGGCTGCCTCATCTCAGCCGTCCCCACAAGTTCTTAGAGGGCAGCAACCATGAATGATCACACTGGCCACCTGCCTGAATCCTGGCAGTGCCCCTGCACGCCTGGGGCGAGGCCCTATCCTAAGTGATTTACACACATACACCTAGCTCACCACCTTGACAGGGCACCAACAGAGCAGGAAATATATCCACCTGTCCCACATAATAAAAATCGGAGTCAGGAGCACTTGGGTGGCTCAGCTGGTTAAGTGTCCGATTCTTGGTTTCAGCTCAGGTCATGATCTCAGGGTGGTGAGATCAAGCCCCACATCGGGCTCTGCACTAAGTGCAGAGTCTGCTTGAGATTCTCTCCCTCTGCCCCTCCTAGCTCTCTCCCTCTGCCCCACTAGCTCTCTCTCTCTCTCAAATAAATAAAACCTTAAAAAAAAAAAATCAGAGTCTAGGAGGGTACTACAGGCAGTGTTCTAATGGGCAGAGCTGCTCACGCCAATTTCCTTCCCAGCCCCATTTCTGTGAAAAGTCCCTACAACAGAGAAGTAACTGCAGGTAGCCCCAGCTCGTGCAATAATAAGTGAGTGCTCTTTACTGGGTGCTGATGGAGGAAAGTACTGTGCTAAGTGCTTCACATGCACTACGTGGAGTTTGTCCCACTACAGCCCTCTGCGGTAGGTACACCACAGACCCTGTCTGACAGATAAGGAAACTGAGGCACAGAGAGGTTAAGCAACAAAGTCCACGGAATGCTGCTCCTCTAAATCCCAAACGACCGAGCTGAAAGCAACCTCCTCTAAAGCAGCAAAAGCACAGAGCTTTGGAGCTCCGGCTCAGAGGCAGGGCTTGGGTTCAAGTCGCAGCTCAGTTTCTGACTCGCTGCATGACTTAGGGAGAGCATTCCATTTGTTCTCCTGTAAAATGGGAAGACAGGAGTAACTACCTTCAGGTTCAACAAACTGCACAGGGCTTAGCACCGTGCCTGGCTCCGCAGGGCACATAAAACGTGATCTTACCGTGACTATTTCGGTTCAAATGCCAGCTCTTAAGACCTGAACATTCTAGGCCCCTCTGAATGACTTGAGCAAGGACCCACATCTTGCAGGGAACTTGAGCGTCAGAAGTGCAGATAGATGGTTACATCCTGAGGCCTGTGTGAGTTGTGCCCCCTGGTAGAGCAGTGCCAGGCCCCGATCCCCTTCATGCCCCTGAAACTAGAGGTCTCCTAGCGATTTGGGAAAGGAGACAGAAAACCCTCATCTTCCATGCCCTGGGAGCTAAGGCGTTTTTCAGAAGCCAGCAGCTTGTGTGACCTTGTTCCTCTTCTCTCCCTCCAAGCAGGGGGCAGAAACACTGGCGCCTGGAGAATCCACACGAATGGGTCTCCCTCTCTGCTCATACCTCTTCAGCTGCTTCCCCGCGACATCCGTCACCAGCATGCCATTCTCCATCTGCTTCGCCTCCTTCCCTGGACTGCTGACACTTGTTAACCCTGTCACAAGAGAAGAAAGGGGGAAGGTGTGGTTTCCAGAGCTGGATGCCAAGACGCTCAGGAAAACCGGTCACTTGGACGGGACATGGTGGATAACCTGGCTACCAGGAAGCTCAGAAAGCAAGACGTGCTTGGCTGAGGCCACAGACAGGATCCTGGCACAGGGGCAGGAGGTCTGTGGGGCTAGCTGGCTCCCTTGGGGCAGAGATGGTGACTTGCAACCAACCTGAGGACCCCATGAGCACAGGGAACTGGCTGCCAGCAGTGACAGGTATAATGCAGTTCAGCACAGAGCATGAGAGCTGCACGAAACTTAGCCCAAGGGGCCAAAATGCAAGGAGCCATGTGGGCAACAGCGCACAGAGCCCTAGTCCCCAAGCATCCCAAGCAAAGGGGATACCCAAAATAAGTAACGACCCGTTCTGACAAGGGCATCAGCCAACAGGAGTCGTCTGAGGGCACCCCACCCCCACCTCCCAGAGCCAAGGGGTAACCCAGACCACGGGGAGGTCCAGAGGTCTGGGGTAGGGGGTACCTGGAGCAGTGCCATTTACCCTGACAACTGGTACGGCCACCCTGAGGCATACCAGCCAGCCAGCCAGCTGCCCCAATCCCAGGAATTACACCCCTGCATCAACACTAATCACCATTACCTCAATGACAGTGCCTAACATTTATTGCATGAGTGGTGGCCCCGTGCTGTGTTGAAATACATTATCCCTTTCATTTCCCCGACTACTCAGCGATGCGTTATCATTACCCCGGCCTAGCCCTGATCTCATGCTGGTGCCAGGAAGAGAGCCTACAGGAGAGACGCACAGCCTAGGGCTCCCCTGGGCTGGCCCGGAAGAGGAGGGGAGGGCACGCAGGGGAGACGTGGCAGAAGGGGACAAATACACAGCTCTAGGGGCAAGAGGGTAACCCCAGGAACATGCTGATAGAACTCGAACTGAAACCGAATGCAAAAAGGCAGGCTCTTTTGGACGATGACAGTCACAGGAAGAAATGGAAAACAAACAGCAGAGCGGGGCAGGGAATCATTGCCAGGTTGGGGGCGGGCGATTCTCCATCTTAGCTGTGAACGATGCAAGCACCCGGGGATGCCCCTGGCCGAGCTCTGGTCCCTGCAAGCACTCTGCCTGCGGGGAGGCCGGGCCACCATGCTGAGTCAGAGCGCAGTCAGGAATGGAGTGTTCTCTTACTTCCTAGCTGTGTGTACTAGGGAAGCAATAAAAGTCTCTGAGCCTCAACTTTCACATCTGCCAAGGGCAACTGACCACAGCTACTCCCTTTCTAAGTGGGATGAGTGAAGCCACACATGGTGCTTGGGAAGTGACAGACCACGGTGGTGCTTAGCATTACTCGCCTTTTTAAACACATTCTATGGATAATTCCGGGGTGCAGCCAATAGGGAGAATCACTGCTTTACAAATTTCTTTTAATGGCAGCGTCTTTTATTCTTAAAAGAAAAATAAAAGCACTAAACTAAATCAAAAAGAAGACTGCGACGAGCAGGACTTTTCATGCAGGTGCCTGCAGTCAGGGCTCATAAACGCACACAGCACTGGAGACCCAGGCCTAGCCTTGAACAAGCAGTGGGGGAAGGGATGCTTGAAAATATTCCCGGAGACACGGCCCGTGGCAGGGGCTTCAGAGAGCTCCTCGCTCCCACCTGGCTATGCAAGCCAGCCTCAATAAGCTTCAGACTTCCCTTCTGCTCCCTACTCAGGATGAGCCCTAAAGTCTGGATGGAAGACCTCAAAGTGGCCTCTCGTGACCCCCTTCTCCATCCAATTAGCACACAGGTTGATACACAAGCGGGGGTAGCTGGAAAGTTCTTTTTTACAAGGGGAGGGACAGAGAGTCTTAGGAAGGCAATGGGAACATGGGTTGGTCTACCACTCTGCCTTCTTTGCAAGGCATCAGCTCTTTCCTCTTCCTACAGCCTTTGCAGGCCACAGGCAGGGAGGTGGGGAAGGGCGCTGCCCAAGGTCAGCCCATCAGAACCCCTTCCCCAGAACTCTGAACCATCAGCGGCCCCCTGAGGCCCAAAGACAGTTCTGGCCGATCTGTCCTAAAGGAGTCTGATTCCCGGAGTTCCCATTTCCTGAGTCCTGATTGTTTGGTCTGGCCTCTGATTTCTGGGTGATCTGCTTCCCCTTCCAGTAAACACCCTTGTTGAAGCGGCAGGAGTTGGCTTCCGTGGCTTACAAAAGAGCCCTTTGTCTGGACCCTCAGCCACACCCTGCTCTCAAGGAAAGCAGGAGGGATGGGTCCGCTCCAGCAGCTGGTTCATGCCTTTACCTCACCAGAGGGAGCCAGGGCAGCCTTCCACAGTGAAACTCGGCTGAAAGACATCCCTGCCCCGGGTGCCCACAGCCACCTGCAATGACTCCGTCAGGCACACATCACCCCGCATTGCCCTGGCCTGCCTAGGTCCTGACCATGCCCAGGAGGTGAGGGTGGGATCGTGAAAATCAAACCGTGGGCCCTGCACTGTCCACCCACTATGTGCCAAGCACTCTGCAAATAGGATCTCCTCCAAGGCATGCTGGGTCATGGTCTTTTGACCTATAGGACAGTAAAGCTTAGCCCAGGCCACCCAGCCGAAGAGCAAGAGATCAGGCGATTCAGACTATCTCCCCAAATGCCCACCGCAAAGCCTGGCACACAGTAAGTGCCCAATAAATGTTCGCTGGATGAACAAGGGAAGGGGGTAGAAATGCAGACGGTAGAGGGCCTCTTTCTGAGCACCCAGCAACAGGCCCGGTCTGTCTACAGCCTCCTCCTGCAAGCACAGCTACATCTAACCCACATGTCACTGACCTTCCCCCTCCTCGTCCACCACTTTGCCACCTGAGAATTCACAAGATCCAGAACAGTGCTAAGAACCAAGGCAACACTCCCTCCCGGAACCCCCATTTAAACGCCCAGAGGGGATGGATGGAGGTCCTCTCCTAAGGATGAGGGGCATGGATGGCCAAGGGACCTGCAGCACCTGTGCCTCACTATCCCCACCCCACGCGTGTTGGGTAGATCCTGACAAGCACACCACATGGGGCCAGCTCTTTTGCCAAACACTATGAACGTGTTTAACCATAAGAAGATCTGGAAAACTGCAGGCCAACCCTCTCTCTACACCTGTTTTCATGGCAGCAGAGGGAAAAAAGTCAAGTGTTAGAGCTGGGCAGTGCAGGTGTGGTGGCTGGGAGACAGCACGGGTCTCGGCTCTAGCCCACAGGCTTCAGATCCTCGATGACAGATGCTACTCCTGAGGGGCCTGGGCCGCACGCAGCCTTACTCTAAGCCAGAGGCACACAGAGCCAAGGAAAGGAGAAGAGAAGGTGACTCGGCTCAGATTTCATCATGGCCCCTCCCAGGCTGGGATGAGGATGCCTTCTTGGGGTTCTCATACCCCCCCACGTTCACGTCCATCACTGCATTTAGCACCACCATGTCCTTGATTACTTGGTGTTTGTCTCCCCCAAAAGAGGGGAGACACCCTCAAGACTGAGCTCTTGAGAACACAGAGTACGTCTTACACACTACTCTATTCCCAGCACCTGGCACATCAGATGGCCAGGTGTGGTTGCACAAGACGTGCACTGTACAATCAACCTCATGGCACACAGCAGGCACTCTGTATACACCGGATATGCAGATTAACAAATGAATGGCCAGGTGAACAAGCAGAGCTGACCTTCCAGTGCCAGACTGGGCACCCCATGAGCCACCATGATGCCATCTCATAAGCCCATACCTGCAAAGCTGGTTTCTAAACCAGCCCTAGAGAAATGGGTAAAACTGGTGCATATTTTCCTCTAATCCGGAATATTTATATAGCTCTCTTAATGTTCAACGCTTACATAGGACATGTCTTAAATAATTAAGGCATAATGTATTCATTTGTTTAACAAATTACACTGAGCATCTACTGTGTGCCAGGCACTCTTTCCAGTCCTGGGGATACAGAAGTGACTCAAAAGCCCTCATGGAGCTTAAATTACGAGAGAGAGAGAGAGAGAGAGAGAACACACAAAGGAGTAGATCCAGCATTAGCTGTCACGCAATGTTTAGAGCTACAAAGAAAACTACAGCAGAGGAAGGGGAAAATGAAGGGGGCCGGGGCTGAGGGATGCTGGAAAACAGTTAAGAATTTTTTTTTAAGCAAAGGCCCAAAATCTGTAATCTAATAAATGTTTCTCAAGTGCTTCTAGGTATCAGGTATGGGCTGTCATGCTGACAAGCCTGGCACTGTCCATGCTCTTGAACCTCTTAAGTACCACTCCCGGGTCTCCGTGTCCAGCCAGTCATTGGCTCTTAAAGCCAGCACCTCAGAGCTCACTGTTTATTCTCAAGAAGGTTCTGGAACTCTGCTTGGGCATGGGCCAGCAGGCCAGCCTCCCTCGAGGGAAGAATCCAAGTCACTGCTTTACAGTCAACGCTTCGTTTTTGACCAAAAACGGAATTGACCGGCTGCATCACCCAGCCCAATCCACCCACGTAGGCCCAGAAAGTTCTCCATACTCAAGTGGAAGAAATACGGCCACTGAGAACAGCCTAAAGGAATGTGCTGTGTGTACGACGGACTCTCCAGCAGCTGTTCGGTGTTTATGACAGATATTTGTAACGGGGGGAGGTGCTTATGACCCACTATTCAGAAAAGCAAGCAAGCAGTATTGATGGCTGAGAGCGCGGTACGATGCTACTCGTCTCAAGAAGGCCGAGGCAGGACAGACACAGACAGCTCCTCTGACGGGTGGGTGAGTGGACGGACATTCTTTTTCCTGGTTCTCTGCGTTGTTCTGCACTTTCCAATGGTTTAAAGTGAGACATGCTGATTTTATGATCAGTAAAAAAAAAAAAGAAAGAAAAAGAAAACCTTTCGGCAAAGATCTGAAAGATGGAGAAAATGAGTCACGAGCTTGCGAGATGAATCGAGCACGGGTCTGAGAAGTGGGTACACTGTCGGAAAAACAGTCTTTCTCCCAAGACGACAGGGAAGAACGTGGTGCAGTGTGAAGCCGGGGCACAGCGGCTTTCCCAGCCTTGGCACTACGGACGTTGGGGCCAAATGATGCTCTGTTTTCCGGAGGGGGCGGGGGTGTGCTGTGCATGGCAGGCTGCTTAGAGGCATCTCTGGTCTCTACCCTCCACCTGCCGGCAGGGCCCCTCCCCCCTTCACCCCAGTTGTCACAACCAAAAATGTCTCCAGACATTGCCATGTGTCCTGGGAAGCACAAATGTTCCCCAATAGAAACCACTGCTCGAGACTTAAGGTTCCTAATAAAGAAACCCGAGTAAACAGAAATGTTCTTCACCTTCCAGGTACAAAGGCTCATGAGTGAATCTGTAACTCTCTTGGCCACCTAGGAAAAAAAAAAAAAAAGAAAAAAAAAGTTTCTGACCCATCAGTGTGATAAATATTCCTGGTGGGGGGGGTCAGCATCTCCCCATCTGATGCCTATTTCCTGGTACATCTGCTCTTCCCTACCCCAGTGGGGAAAGAGTCTCTCCAAACCAAGCACTCTCCCCCTTCAGCCTGGGTGTTCTAAAAAAGACCTGATTAATCCAACAAGGAAAAAAAAGTTTCCCTTTAGAAGAAGCCAAAAATGTGGTTCAAACAAATCCAAGGTCACAGGCTCTCGGGAGCTGGCTACGGCGGGGCAAGAACGGGCCCTGGTGCCAAGCTGTACCACCGTGCCGCCCCCAGCCCGAGAGAGCCAGAGAGAAAAGGGGCTGCCCCGTCTGAGTTCAGACCCGCAGGCTGAGGACCTGGGTGCGAGGCCACGTGGCTGCATTGGGAAAATGCCCCACAGCAGTGCGAGGGTGGCACATGGCATTTTCATTGCCAAATTAAGTGCTGACGTGGCCAAAGGAAAAAAAGAAAAGGGAAAAAAAAAGTAACTGGCAGCATTCTGCGGTTCTGCATCAACTGCTTTGGATCTGCTGGCAGCGGAGGAAGGGAAGGGGAAAAAACCATCTGTGGCCAAGAGTTTAAGGACGCTCCCTGTGCACCTGGACAGAAAGGAGAGAGACCGCGTCCTGGGAAAAAAGATTCAGTTGAACACATATGTGTCACTTGAGCAAGCACACGGGGTCTTTTTCACCTGACTGAAGCAAGTCTGTGAGCTACAGTGATCCTGAGGTTGCCCCACCCAACATGTGACCTTGGCTTGCCCATCAGAAGTTGTGGACTCGGCAGCAGGAGAGAAGCAGGCTAGACTTAAGGCAGAACTTCCCAACCTCGAGAGCTCGGACATGCAGGAACTCATCCTGATTAGGAATGAAAAGCTGAAGGAACTTCTTGCCTCAGGCTGGCAAAAGGAAATGCTTTGCTTTTAAAACCACTAGGGTTCACAGCAGCACAATTTATACCAGCCACAACATGGAAACAACTCAAAAGGGCATCAAGTGATGAATGAAAAACAAAATGTGGCATAGCATTCCCCAGCAACGGACCGACGTGAAGTGCAGACTCATGCTACCTCATGGGTGAGCCACGAAAACCTCACACGGAGGGAAGGAAGCCAGGCACAGAGTACCACACAGTCTAGAATTCCATTTATGTGAAATGTCTAGAACAGACAAATCCCGAGGCAGAAAGATGCGTGGGTGCCCAGGAGAAAATGTACAGGGATTGGTAACGGTTACAAGGTTTTCTGTAGGGGCAATGAGGATGTTCTGAGGGTGATTCTGATGATGGTTGCAGAACACTGAACATAACAAAAATCACTAGACTGTATGCTTTAAATGGGTGAATCGAATGTTATGTGAATTCTATCTCAATAAAGCACTTATTACAAACCTCTAGGACCCATATAGCAAACCGGAGCAGAGGAATAAATGAGCCCCCCACCCCCACCCTGGGAAGACACAGAGGCAACTGAAGGAAGGAGCAGAGGACTGAAGTTTAGAGGCCAGACTTGAGGTCCCGACCCCTCCAGGAACCACTGTGTGTCCTTGGACAAGCTGTTCCCCCTCTCTGACATTCAGTGGCTTCCCACTGCATGGAGACTAAAACCCAAACTCCTCACCCTGAAGGCCCATCTCCCACCACTGTCCCTTGCCCACCACGGTCTGGCCACACTGGCCTCCTTTTTGGTCCTTCAGCAGACCGATCCCACACAAGGCCTGAGGGATGTGCACCTGCTGTTCCCTGTGTCAGAACACTGTTCCCCAGATCTTCTCCTTGCTGGCTCCTTTCCAGGCCACTGTCACCTCCTCAGAAAGGGCTCCTCTGACCACTCCACCTGGGTTGCCCCGTGCCGCCAACACTCCACTCCTTAGCTCATCATCTGCGGTTTTTTCTTCAGAGCGCTTAGTGCTCTATGAAGCCAGTGCTTCCTTGATTCGTTTTTGCCCGTCTCTCCCACCAGATCCTAAGCTCCACGAGGGTAGGGACTTGTCTAGATGTTGTTCACTCTGTCTCCCCAAAACTGTTATGGGCTGAATTGTACCCCCGTTCCAAAGTCATAGGTTGAAGTCCAAAGTCCCCAGTACCTCAGAATATGACTGTATTTGCAGATGTAATTAGTTAAAAGGAGGTCATTAGCAGGGCCCTAATCCCACATAACTGATGTCATTACAAAAAGGGGAAATTCAGAGACGGGCACAGACAACACTGGGTGAAGACGAAGGCAGACACTGGGGTGAGGCCTCTATAAGCCAGCGAAGGCCAGAGAGCGCCGGCACACCCACAGAAGCCGGGCGGGGGGGGGGACACAGACCCTCCCTCGGAGCCTCAGGAAGAACCAATCCTGCCAACACCCAGGTATGGGGCTTCCAGCCTCCAGGACACTGAGAGATTACATTTCTGTCATGTGAGCCCCCCAGTCTGTGCTACTTTGTCAGGGCAACCCTAGGAAAATAACACAAGCATTTAACACATAGGAGATGCTCACTAAATTCTACGGAATGACTACATTGATGAACAATAAATAGCTCTTTCTCAGGGACCAGCCCCAGTCACAGAGACGGGAACCCAGCCGCCCCTGGAAGAGAAGGGACAGGTTTCCCTAAGCCTCGGCTTCCTTACCAGGTAACTGAGAGTAACAATTCTACTCCTTCTTGAGTCGCTGGAAGGAGTCCAGGAGGTAACTCCTGCAGAGAACAGGAGCCCCGGTTGGCCCTCGGCAAGCACTGGCTGTGTCTTAGCCTCCCATCACAGATACTTCCAGAACACCAGCACCGGTGCGAATGGCCCGAGGGGGCAGCCCTGCCCCTCTGGACAGTCTGAGACCTGCCTGGGGGCAGAGTGAATAAGGAACGTGCCCCGAAGGCTCGGGGAGTATGTCATTAATTAGCTCCAGGGGGCGCGAAATCAGGGCAGGACCAGTGACCTCTCTCAGCAACAGCTGAAGGCAAAGGAGAAAAGGTGTCAGATGACCTCTTCCCTCTCTGTGGGGTAAGAGCTCCAAGAAGAAAGGGGAGCAGAGGAGGCTTTGAGACTCCAGTCTGACTGATGAAAACACAGGGCAGCCTAAAGGTTGCAAACCAATCCCCTGAATTTTAAGCCAACCGAGAAGAGAGAAAAGATTCTCAGAAGTCTCTGCACAGAAGCCTTCAAAGAGGACAGGGTGAGGCCCTGGCTTTCAGAGCCCTGGCCTGGGTGAACAGGCAGGTGCAGTGGCTGGGGAGCGGGCTGGTCTGTGGTGACCTGGCAGGCACCGAGTGCACGGGGGTAAATGATGGGACTCCTCCCAGGGGAGTAATGACAGCAGTTGTCGCGTACAGAACACTCTGTGCCAGGCACCATGCCCAAGGCTCTACGGAACTGAGCACATTAAATCGCCACCAAACGCCAGAAGGTTGTCCTGTTGTTATGCTGCTTTATCAGTGAGGAAATTGAGGTGCAGAAGGGTTGGGAGAACCCTGGCAAGAGCAGCAGTGGGACTTGAACCCAGGTCTTGCCAACTGCCAGCCTGCACGCTCAGCCACGATGCGTCCCCCCCCACGACCCCAGCACCTCTTCTGGACTATGCCACATAGGTCACTGCTTCCCACAGCCTCTTAAGAGCCAGGACTATAATTATCACTGTCCCCATTCCTGCTATGAGAGCCCTGAAGCTCGGCAGGGCAGAGCCACCTCGCAGCAAAGGATGAGGACTTGGGCCCAGGTCCACCACCCTGGCTGTAAAGCACTGGGACCCCCTCCTAAGTCAGCCCTGAGAGCCCGAGATGGTCCGTCCACAGGGGTCCTGAAGGGGCTGGCCCAGCACTGATTAGGCATGCCGGAGAGGGGCTGGGGGAACCTCTGGGAGGCAGCGGGGGGGGGGATCAGCGAGGCACCCCGGGCACCCTACCATCATCGTGCTCGGCCTGCTCCTGCTCGCCGCTGGCATATGTGCGCAGGAACTCGGCGAAGGCGCCGTCCCGGGCCAGCAGTTCCTGGTAGGAGCCCATCTCGGAGATCTTGCCACCGGTCATGACGAGGATGACATCCACCTGGGGCAGGTAGCTGATGCTGTGTGTGACCAGCAGCCGAGTCTGTGGGCAGAACGGGGACCGGCGGGTCAGCGCCCAGGTGCGACTTGCATGCCCGGACACCTCGCTGGCCAAGCTTGGGCACCTGGGGAGCCTGGGGCGCTCTGATCTGTGGGTGCCTTCATTCAACACGTGCCTGCCAGGAGCTGGGGACAGCGGCGAGGGAAACGGGTCCCTGCCTCACACTCCTCGGATGGGGGAGAAATGATGGATAGAAGTACAACAAAGTGCGTGCTGGGTGTCACATGAAGCAAAGGGGACGGGCTGAGGGTGGGAGTTGCAATTTTCACAAGGGTGATGGCAAAGATGATTTGTGAACAACCACGGAAAGGATGAGGGGAAGGCACTGTGGCTGAATAAAAGAATGAACCCGATACAAAACAATTCACATGCAATGGATTAAATTTTTTAAAGTAATCCTCCCATCACAACCCCCCCAAAACACCCGCTACAAAATTTGTACATGTGTATGTATTTTATCCAGTTATGTCATGGTTGGGGACATTCAGCAAACTGCATGAATTGACCAACTTTTCCTTAAAGGGCCAAATGGTTAATATGTTCAGCTTTCTGAATCCTCTGGTCGCTATGGCAACGACCGGCTATGTTGCCACAGCGGGAAGGTGGCCGAACACAAGACAGAAAAAGATGATCTGGCCGTGTCCCAATGAAGCTTCATGTATGGACACCAGCATTTCAATTCAATGCAATTTTCATTTTCATAGGTCTCAAAATACTATTTTTCTTTGGATTTTTTCCCAATCACTGAAAAATGTGGAGGCCTTTCTTAGCTTAAGACAGCAAACCAGACTGCTGACCCCTGCTCTCAAGACAAGAACTCAGGTGCAGGAAAAGGGAGGGCCTTTTTTTTAAAATTTGCTTTACATATATTCTTACACCCTTTGATTTTGTTACCACGGGCATGTATTATTCTGTTAACAAAAATTTCTTTAAAAATTATGTTTGTACAGAATTTTTAGGGTGTGTATGGGAACACTTATGATAGGTTAAGTGGCACGATGCCTATTATATATATATATGATGTGCTGACCCTATTTAAAAAACCTTCTAAGACTTGAAAGAAATAAAATCTCTATAAAGTGGGATTGTGCACAATTGCTTGTTTGTTTCTCTTTCTCATGTTTTTCTGAATCTCCTCTGTTTTCCCCACGGGCATGTGCGTTACTTTTTTCTCCAGAAGAAAAAGAAAAGAACCAGTGCTCCCTCCCAACCACCCTGTAATTCCCCTAAAAATAATCATCACCATCAAGAGGTGAAGACCCATTTCCTGTCATGTTACGGTGCTATGGCAGTCTTCCTGCTCCCAACCTCTATCCCTCAGCCCACAGCCACCTCAGCAGGGAAGGGGGGGCTGCCCGCTCAAAGGGGATGGGATTTCCCTCTGTGAGGCCACCCCTGTAATTAAATCAGGAAGAGGGGGCTCTGTTGGCCACATGGAGACAAGGACTGCAAGCCAGTGTCAAGGACTTCCCCTAGAAAGACAAGAGCAAGAAAGCTGTCCTGGGAAGGTATCCAAGGGAAGCATTAGAAATGTGTTCTTAAGTCCAATTTAAAAAAAAGAAAAAAGAAGAAGAATCCTGGAAAGTGGGAGGTGAAGGAGTGACCAAGGGGACACATTCCGACTTCAGCGAAGAGCAAGCCAGCCAGACACCCGAGCCCTGCCCCTTCCGCAGGCACCTTGTTCCTCAGCATCCCCTTGGGGCCAATCACGTTTTCAAATATGTGTTTTCCCACATGGGCATCCACGGCCGACAGGGGGTCGTCGAAGAGGTAGATGTCGGAGTCACAGTACACGGCCCGGGCCAGGCTCACGCGCTGCTTCTGGCCCCCAGACAGGTTCACACCCTGGGGAGAGACACAGCAGAAGGGTGGGTTTCCCGGGGAGCCTTGCGACCTGCAGACAGGGAGCCCCACTCAGGGTGCAGCCGACACAGGCTGGCGGCCCTGCAGTGCTACACCGCCTCCTCTCATTGGAGCAGGAGGCAAAGGCGTGAGATCGTATCTGCGTGAACTGGGTTCAAGGCCCACCGTGGGGTCTAGCCTCAACCCTAAAATAAGCAAAAGAGAAAACCAGAGCCCGTGTGAGCTGCTGAGCAGACACGCAGCACAGAGTGGCGATTCAGCAAAAGGCTGGCTGGTGGCGGCAAATAATGGCAGGCTAAAGGAAGGCACCAGCAGCTGCGGGAATGAGCCTATTGTGGCCGCTGCTGTTAGAGTGGGTAACAGCTGACATTTTTGCGAGCTTGCTGTGATCTATACCACTCTCCGTGGAAGCACACAGAGCCGAGGCAGGCTGTGCTCTGGGGGTGCCAAAATCCAGCCCCACTCACCAGGAGGAAGGGCACTGATTTCTTTCTTTCTTTTTTAAAGATTTTATTTATTTATTTGACAGAGAGAGACAGCCAGCGAGAGAGGGAACACAATCAAGGGGAGTGGGAGAGGAAGAAGCAGGCTCCTAGCAGAGGAGCCTGATGTGGGGCTCGATCCCAGAACGCCAGGATCACGCCCTGAGCCGAAGGCAGACGCTTAACGACTGCGCCACCCAGCCACCCCAGGGCACTGATTTCTAATTCACAAGGAAGCACTCCATGGAGCCCACAGCAGCAGTCCCAGCCCTCCCCTGGCAACAGATTACTGAATGTCATTTCCACATGTGGGTGGGGAATCAAAGTGGACCCCCCGCCACAGGTTAACTGCCCAGTCTCCTGAGAGATGCCCGCCCACCCTAGGCACCGAGCTGGGGTCCTGGCAGCCAGGGTTCTTCTGGATGGCCCCTCTGGCCACAGCTCTTTGGCCCAGGGGCAGACACCAAACCCATTATAATCTCTCGCTCTAGATTTTGGTACTGGGACCTAGATAGGGAGTCTCCAAGGAGCAGAAGCAGATACGTGCATTAAAACAACAAGAACAAAAATTGCCCAGGCTCCTCTGCTAACTGCAAACCCAAAGAGCCCTACTAACAGTTGTTTTTTTTCCAAGGAGCTGTAGACTTCCCTCAAAAGAAATTGTTCAGCAACTAGAAAGCTGGGGGAGTCACCGGCTCGTAACTAAAGAGAAAGGAAAGCTCCTTGGTGCTGCCGTGGAACATTTGTACTCCCCAAGCACACACCAGATAACCATCAGCGGTGCTGGAACAGGCGGCCGGGCAGAGGAAAAAGCACATGCAAAGGCCCTGAGGTGGGGAGGGACTCGGGCAAGTCACTTAGCCCCTCCTATGCTTCTTCCTCCTTAGCCACCAAATGGAAATAACAGTAACTCCCATCTCATGGCCTTGCTGTAAGGATGGAATGCATATAAAATCTTTATCACAGTGCCTGGCGCCCAGTAAATGCTGAACAACTGTTAGCTCCTGTATCATTACTTTTACTAGGATCCTTGTTTTGGAAGGGACTGTGGACCTCTGAATCACTGATATGCCTCCCCTCCTTGTAGAGTGCCCTCTGTTATGTGATTCTGCGGTCACATGACTGCAAAGGTAGAGGGCACTTCCTGGTGCTTTGTCATTCAGTTTAGATCAAGTGAAAACGACAGACAATATGCTTTAAGGGATATCATGTGGGGTTTTTGTTTGTTTTTTGTTTCTTGCTCTCTTGGGCTTCACTGTGAGAAGACCTTCCCCCTGCAGAGCTACCATCCCTTCAGCTGAAGCCCCAGTAAGGTGCGTGGGGCAGACCCCAGCCAACCCCACAGGCTGGAACTGAGCTCGGCAGGCCTGCGCTGTGGAGCAGAGCTGCCCAGCTGAGCCCAGTGTGGGTCAGCCACCCACGGTCAACTCGCACACCCTCAAATTGGAGAAGTGTTTGGCATCAGCTCCTGGAATTCTGTGGCTGATACAGGGGCCATGCTGAAGCCGTACTGACCTTCTCACCGATCTCTGTCCGGTCCCCACTGGGCAGGATTTCTAGATCTGGGAGGAGGGCACAGGCTTCAATGACAGCATTATAATACCGTTCCTGCAGCTGGCGGCCGAAAAGGATGTTTTCTCGGAGAGAATCATTCTGAATCCAGGCCTGCTGGGGGACGTAGGCCACTGAGCCCTAGGAGGCACATACAGAAGGCAGCAAGACAGACAGACAGCCTTGGTTAACAAGATGGCGGCCAGCCAGCGCACCCACCGAGAGGGCCCTACTTCCCAAGATACTTTCAGCGCACCCATTGTTTCAGAAGGGGGGACATGGAGTCACGACAGCCTCAGATGCCGGAGCTGGGATCAGACCCCACACTAGGTCAATTACAGACTCTAGTATCAGGAATTCAGGAGTGGAAATCCACATTGGTGAGATTATAGTTCCGTGTTTACTAAGTATTCACTGAATGACTCCAGCAGAGAACAAAACTCCTGCTTCTCAAGAATAAGTCCCTGAGATGATTTAAAAAAAAAAACTATTTGATTACAGTTATGGTTAATGCTAAGAGAGAAAAATGTATGAGTCCTTCAAGAAGTCCTTTAGAGAGAGACCAAGTTTGGGTCATCGGGGAAGGATTCCTTGGGGAAATTTCCTTGATGAAATTTAAACAAGGACTTCAGTATCAAAATCGTCCACTTCCAAAGTTTAGTGCTGATTTCCATGTGCTAAAGTGCCCGGAATGTCATGAGAATAAGGGCTCGGGTGAGGGCATCTGTTTCACGTATTTGAGTAAGAAAGTTTTAAATAAGGACGGCCAAGTAAGGATACGTTGCTGTGACAAACGAGGTGGAAAAGCATTCCGGTCAGGGGCAACAGCATGGGCAAAGGTCCAGAGGCAAGAAGAACCTGGCACATCCCAGGAACAGGAAGGCCAGTATGACTGGAACATCGTGTGAGGGGGAAGACGGGGAGGAACGAGCAGGTGAGCAGGGGTCAGCTCACACCAGGCTAGGGGTCCTGGTGAGGAGTGTGGGCTTTACTAAAAGGGCAAGAGGAATGAGTGAAGATTCTTACCTAAGAGAATTCTGGGGGGGACAAGGTTGGGAGTGGGACCCAGGTGTCCTCAATCTTAACCTTCTTTCTCAGATAAATAACTAAACTGCTGACTCGAATACTCTAACTTACAAGAGGCCAAAACGTCACAAAGTGTCACCACAGAGCCCACAGATAATTCAGACATGGTGTGCACAGCCCCACCAAATAAAAATATTTGGAAAAAATTAATATTTTAAGCACATTTCTAGCATGCTCCTTTGCAGGGCGAAGCAACCCATTACAAATCTGTCAACACAACAAACCAAATACTCAGTGCACCCACCCTCAACTTCTAGATGCATCATTTTTGTATTTAAAGGCTTTTGACTTTAAAACAGTGGTTCTCAACCGGGGGCAATTTTGCTCTCCAGGGGACATCTGACCATGTCTAGAGAGTGGAGGATGCTACCAGCATCTAGTGGATAGAGGTCAGAAATGCTGCTAAACATTCCACAAAGCACAGCACAGCCCCCCACAGCAGAAAATCATCCAGTCCAAAAGGTCAATAGTGCCACGGGGGTAGAAACTCGCTAATGAAACAAGAACACAATGTGGATGGTTTGGAGTTTTCTTCCATCAACCGAGGTCACACTGCTCATTAATCTTACTTTAGTAACATGTACTTGAAAGCAGTGATGGGACATTTCTTAAATTAACAGCTAAATGTCATTAGTTTAGATCCAACGATTATAACGTGTACTTTTCTACTAATGCGTACCCGGCTAAAGGGCCTCATATAAACAAAGAAAGGATTTTGCTATGAAATAAAAACAACTGCATAAACTAGCATTCCCAAGAGGAGATTCCGAGAGACATCATTTCTGGGGATGCAAACAGTTGTTGAACAGATAATAAAGAGTGTGGGAAATACGTCTGGGACACACTGGGTTAACTGAACTAAGTTTTCTTCTCCTTGCGGGACTTCTCAGAGCCTTTACTTTTTTTTTTTTTTTAAAGATTTTATTTATTTATTCGACAGAGATAGAGACAGCCAGCGAGAGAGGGGACACAAGCAGGGGGAGTGGGAGAGGAAGAAGCAGGCTCATAGCGGAGGAGCCTGACGTGGGGCTCGATCCCATAACGCCGGGATCACGCCCTGAGCCAAAGGCAGACGCTTAACCGCTGTGCCACCCAGGCGCCCCTCAGAGCCTTTACTTTTTAATGTTTACTTTTAAGTCTCTGAGAGGGAGGGAATCTGAGTTTGCAGTATCTCCCAAGGCTGTTGGAGCCCAGAACTCTACTCCCCAAACAACTGCAAGACGAGTTTGCTGTAGACCATGCTCCAAGAAATGCTGGGTCAGCAAAACTTCGAGGGAAGCTTCTTACACCAGGGAAAGTCCTTCATGGGGATTAACCTAAATGCAAAACAAGGCTCTTGATTTCCAAGGAGACTCATCTGTTCACTAAGGCCACCTTTTAAACTCTTTCCTGAGGAATATCCCAACTTAGTTTAAAGTATGCCGTATTTTTAAAAACCAATAAAAACCATAGTCCTTCTTTTAGTCCCATATTAAGAACCCAAGGAATGCTCAGGATTTAAAAAGTTCTCTTAAAAACAATTCTCTGAGAAAATATCCCCAAGACACAAATAAAAAATTTTAAGTTTTGCTACATTTATAAAACAGAGATACAGAGAGAGATCCATGTACAGTAAGAGCAAGCCAGAAAGACTCATGCATGAAGAGAGACCACGAGGTGCACACTGAGGGCTAGAGATGCAGAGAGACCAAGAGACCGCGGGGGACCAGGGAGTACCATGTGTTTACTCAGTACTTACTGAGCGCCTACTACTTGCTGGGCACGATTCTTGGTGCTGGGATACAGCAAGAAATCAGTGACATCAACTCTTGCCTTCCAGGGGGCCCAAGAGAAGAGCAGAGAAAATGGGAGAGGAGGCAGTTCCTCGCTACTCTTATTTCCTGCATAGGGGCTGTTGTGAAACGGAACAGCATCGCGCTCGCCCTTCCTCTCAGGCCAGCAGCACCCCAGCTGCCCCCCACCTGCCCGGTCCTCGTCCTACCTTGACAGCCACGTGCCCCTCCACCTTGTCCATCTCGGCCAGGAGTGCTGAGAGCAGAGACGACTTTCCACAGCCCACCTGGCCCACCACGGCCACCAAGGAACCTTCCGGAATGGAGAAGGTGATGCTGAAATGACACAAGGGCTCTGCCTCAGCCACGCCCCCGCCTGAACAGGAGGCGGCCCACCACAGCTGGATGTACCCCGGGTGAAGAGAAGCGGAAGGCAGGGCTGTTACGGGCCCTGAAAGTCTGGAAATTACTTCCGCTGTTTTCCTCCCGCTAAGCTGAGTTCACTGACTGGTCTCAGCGGGCCCAGGTGTGTGAGGCTCTAGACAGGCACTGGGATGCACGCACACCTCAGAGAAGCAGGAGCAGCGGGAGACACCTGGGGCTGGGGTGGGGGGGCGGTCAGGTCACAATAAGGGAGCCGGATGGTGGAGTATTAACAATGCGGGTGCCCTGAGGGACAGACACCTCAACATGAACTCTGAGGGAAAGCGGCACCAGACACGGAAACCTGTGAACAGCTGAAGAGAAGGCCCGAAGGTGTGAAAGAAGAGGTGTGGTCAGGGACTGACATGTTGACGACACAGGACGAGGCAGGGAGAAGTAAGGCCGGTCCTGAGGAGGGGGCAGGGGGCAGCCACACCCGAAGACATCAAAGTTCGAGGTGCTAAGATGCTCACACCTCGGGACCTGACATGGATGACTGAGTCTCGGAAACGGGTCTGTACAGAAATCACCCTCTCACAGGTGGTGGTGCGCAAGTACCATGAGCTCAATGCTCGGCCAGCAAGACTGCCCGCCCGAGGACATGGGGCGTCGCTTGCTGCCAAGTCAGGGCTGATTCCATGCTTCCGGGGAGTGGCGGGCACCCCGAGCCCAGGGCCTCGTTGGGTTTACTTCCTTTGGCTGTGCTTTTCAATGGATGCTATCAGGTCTCAACATATTAGTGGAAATGCTGTCGGATTTTGCAGTGGTTCCAAATGGTCCCACCAATTACGCTTTTGTTCCCAGGCTGAGGGGGGAATGGATGATAGGGCCACAAAAGAACACAAAGCCCAGTGAGGCAGCCCCTGTGACTGTCCAGGTGGGGATGGGATATTTTTATAGGCTGAGGAGAGGAAAGGTTTGGATTGGGACAAGTTTTGGGAGTTCCAGGGTAGGCGTGGGGTGTGTGACTAGAACAAAAAGGCAAGAGAGACAAAGAGACAAGAGAGAAAAGCTAAAACTGAAGCAGGCAGGAGTTAAGTGAGACATAAGGAAGAACTTCCCAAGCATGCAGTCCCACCAGGAGTTTTCAAGGGAGGTGTTACAAAGATTCTTTTCTCTAGAGAGTTTTTCTCACCTCCTCCCACTTCCCGAGTTAACACACAGCAATAATTTGGCCACCCAGTGAGGGGATAATTGTTAAGGGGCTTGGAGGGAAAAATGTGGTCCCTAAAAAGGTCCCTGCGGCCCTGTATTTTGGGGACTCTTCTGGGGAAGCTTGACAGAGCCACCAAGCAAGGCCTCCCCAGTTCAGAAAGGAGGAAGAGGTGCTGGACCACTGGCCTGGAGAACCAGGTCAACTCCCCGGACACTGTATGCTTTGGGAAAATAAGGGCTGGGTGGGCAGGGTCCCAGACGGGGACATGGCAAGAAAGGGTGACTCAGGCAGCCAGGGACCCTGAAGGGGACAGAGAAAAGCGATTCCATCCCAAAAGCAAATCCCTGCTGACTAGAATTCCTTTCAGCAGACCCAACCTGGCCAATCCGTGTGCTGTCTCTCCTGGCACGTGATTGGCTCACGGAGGGGCACATGACCCAATCTGGACCAATAAGAGGCAGGTGGGTCTCCAGCCCAGGTAAGAGGTACACTCCAGGCTGATGGGGCTATTTACCATCATGAAGGGAGAGTCAGCTTGAGAAGGAAGCACCACAGAGGGAAACTGAACAAAGACA
This sequence comes from Ursus arctos, assembly GCF_023065955.2. Taxonomy (NCBI): domain Eukaryota; kingdom Metazoa; phylum Chordata; class Mammalia; order Carnivora; family Ursidae; genus Ursus; species Ursus arctos. The sequence continues at coordinate 77,886,308 of NW_026622874.1, read as the reverse complement.
AGATGGCGGGGATCCTGAGGGCACTGAGTCCTTGGATCACGCTGTACCTGAGAGTGGCTCTCAGTGATGCAACCCAAAAATTTCCCTGTTTGTTGCCTAAGCCTATCCGTGTAGCGTTTCTGTCATTTATAATCCAAGGGAACTCTCTGTGCCAGCTCCTTCCTGTAGCCCAAGCAGGAATGACTGGAACTATTTCCCAGATGGGTAAACTGAGGCCCAGAAAGGCAAAGTGGCCTATGCAGCGTCAAAGAGCTAGAGCGTGGCTGGAAGTCAAACCCACATTTGACCAGAGCCTCGTGGCTCTCTCCACATCCTGGCTTACCCACTTAGCGTCGGAGGTTCGCTCCTGGCCCACGTGAACGTGGCATTCTTCACAGAGATGCTGTTTGCGCCCCCGCCTGAAAAACACCAGCAACAACATGTCAGGCAAAGACGGAAGTCCGGAGACGGAGCATCCACGGGAGGCTCTCATTTTTTTCCCCTAATCTTTTTAGTTCAATGCCAGATGCTAGACACTTGCACTAGGGCTTTATCTCCTTTCATCACAGCTGGTTTCTAAAGAACCCCAACCAGACCCACAAAACAGACGGAAACCACAACAGGGCTCTGCCCTGAACGCCAGGAGGTTGCACCACCCAGATACCCATCTGGCAGAGGTGGGGGGACCCCTTGGGGTTTACTTAAGGCTCCAGGAACTCCCTCACCCCATCTTGGCAGCTCTGGCTGGGGGGTCGAGCAGAAGGCAAGGTGAATAGGGAACAGGCAGTTCTTTCCATCAGGCTGACCCTTGACCCTGGGCCCTCACCCCATCCCAAGCCCTTCCCTTATGTTAAAGGTGGGGTCCTCAGCCAAAGCACCTGGATTGTAGGGCTGTCTCCTAACGCCTCTCCCTGCATCCCTTCTCCCTCCTGCCCTGCTCACATCACACAGCAGGTCAATCTTTCTGAAACACAAGTCATATACACTGAAACTGGAGGCTGTGGAACAGGAGGTGGGGTTTCACGGGGTGGATGGGGGAGGGAAGAATGATAAGACAAAGCCGGCTTTCTACGGACAACAGCAGCTCCGGAGTCTAAGCTCCAGGCCCTCTGTCTTCGTTTAGTTTCCCTCCCCTTCCTGTCCTTTTACTTCGTGTTAAAAAAACAAGTTCTGACTCTCCGTCTTGAGCCTCCTTGAAACTACCTAGAGATAAGATGGGCGTGTTTTTAAGCTATCAAAGAGAGAGAGAAATTCCCCTGTAACCCAAAGAAACAAAAACTCCTGGCAAGAGGCAGTTACTGGTTAACCTGACCTCACCTCCCTCACTCGCGCCCCACCCCCTGCCCCCTTGCAACACAGAGCAAGGAGGAAACGGGAAGGCGCTATTTAAGTAATTTAAGGAAAGCTACTTGAGTCAGACAAGCTAGAAAACCACCAGACGGGGCTGGGAGCTGCCAAGGTGACCCTGTCTGGCACCCACGGAGTGTGGATAAACATCTCAGAAAGTCAACCAGCCTAGGAAGGGGGTGCTGAGGCCTGGGGGTTTTCCAACAGGACACCTGCAGGGAGCTGGGAGCAGCTTCAGGAGCCTGCAATCACCCTGGGCTGTTCCACATGTCAGCCCTGTGTTATGCAGAGAACTGTGACCCAGGAGGAGATGGCACCGGGCCATCTACAGGACAGTGGGGGAGACTAGGTCCTCGGGATGCCACAAACCCATGAGCAAAGGCCAGGGATGTTGGGAAGAAGATTCCAGCATCCCCTGAGTAGGGATTCTCAACTGGGGGCAACTGTGCCCCCCGACAAAGGACATCATGTCTGGCGACAGTTTCGGTTTGTCGAAATTGGGGTGGGTACTACTGGGATCAAGTAGGTCGAGGCCGTCCGTGCTGCCCAGCGTCCATTACCCAGATAGGGAAACTGAGGCTCAGAGCAGGCAACTGACCTCAGGACGGCCCCAGACAAGAACGCTTGGGCCTCCAATGTCAGTAGGGCCCAGGCTGAGGAACCGGGCCTCTAGGGTTGAGCTGACAAGGTCCCAGATCCCTTGTCTCTTCACACTAGGGAAGTAACGACCACCACATCTGGGGAGCAGGCACTGCGCTCCGTGTTCAACACACCATGGAAGAGATCTGAAAGCCTACTGGGTGCCGGGCACTGCTCACACCAGTGCTTATACACCAGCGCATACACACATTCGTTCCTCAGCATAGGGTCCAATCCCTATGCTGCCACTGCCTAGCTGAACAGCCATGGGCGAATTACTTAACTTTTCTGGGCCTCACTGTCCTCATCGGTAAAGCAGGATTGATAATAATGAGATGGACCTCATACAGCTGTGGTGCTAGGCACACAGTAGGTGCTCTATAAATCTCCACAGGGCAACACTGTACAGTGGGTAAGAGCAGATTCCACTGACTGGCGATGGGTGTGAATCCTACCTCTACTTCTTATTAGCTGTGCGATCTCAGGCAAGTGACTTAGGCCAGTTTCCTCATCTGTAAAACGGAGGGTTTCCACAGCCCCTCTGTGTGCTATGCTGAGCACGGACGTCCTTAAAACACAATGTGCATGACGGGAGTGTCGTTTAAGTGAAAAGTAGTCACGGCTGGTGATGCATTGATATTTACTATTAAGTGCTTGGAGACAGAGCTAGAAATAAAATCCCCAGTCAGGGAGGTTGACTAGGAAAGGATAAATTAAAATAAGCTACAAAAGAAAGAACCCTACCAATAAAAATCCACATAACACCCTGACAAGGAAAAGCACCTTCATTTCTATTACCCAGATAGGGAAACTGAGGCTCGGAGCAGACAACTGACCTGCCCAAGTACACAGAGCTGGTGGGTTGGAGCTGGTCAGCCTCCAACGTCCTTGTCGTGCCTTCCCATCTGCCCAGAACAGAGTCAAGATCTGAGCCCTGGAACTGGCCCCTCGGCGGGAGGCCTCACCCCCCTGGCTGCCTCTCAGTGAGAAAACACCAAGAAAACAGAAGTTGAAGTTCACCCGCCTGGGATGTGCTAGATAAGGCGCGACGCCCACCCGGCTCTGCAGAGCTCCTGCTCCCTGGGGCCTCACAGCCAAACCCGAGGGGAGCCTCCGTGGCACAGAGGGACCCAATGCACACACCGTCTTTGATGGGCCTTCGCTCAATGCTGTCAGGCTCCAGCTCCTCGTGAGACAGAAAGATCCTGAGGCGTTTGAGGGAGACACTCGCCTACACAAAAAGCAATCGCAGGGTACAGTTATTTTTAAAAGTATTTTTGCAAAAACACAGCCTGAGGCTAACTTTCGGTGGTTTCCCTTGGGTGTCGAGGGGCCCACATCCTCCCTCATCTCTGGCGGCTCTCGTTTCCTACGAGAGTGTTCCGTAGAACGGGAAACAGAACGGGTTTTGGTTCTTGTCTGTTCTCCTTTCAAAGCCCATAACGGGTATTAAAAAGAAGGCAGGGGGATGGTCGTAGATGACAAGGGACTTCAGAAACAGTAACCAAACGCAGCAGCCCCGAGTAAGGGTACCAGCTTGCAAGCGGGGAAGAAAGAAGTCCTGGGGCTCTGCTGCAGGGTGATGACGTTCACCACACCGTGAGCTGCCTACAAGAGAGCATGTCATGGCCGCCACCAGAAAAAGGAAACGAACATCACGTGATGTGGCAGAGGCGCTAACGTTCCTGCAGTCATTCTTCTGCCACACACGTTGGCTACCTTAAATTCACACAGTGTGATACAGCAGTTCTATCTCACACAAGTAAATTAAAAAAAAAAACAAAAAACAAAAAACCACCAAAGAACAAGAGCAGAAGAAATGCACACTGAAGGATTTATGGGTGAAATGTCAAGAGGTCTGGGATTTGCTTTAAAATTCTTCAAGGGCGCCTGGCTGGCTCTCTTGGTGGAACATGTGACTCTTGATCTCGGGTGATGAGTTTGAGCCCCAAGCTGGATGTGGAGATTACTTAAAAATAAAAAAATCTTAAAAAAAAAATAACGAAGGAAGGAAGGAAGGAAGGGAGGAGGGAAGGGAGGAAGGAAGGAAAGAATTCTTCAGCAAAGAAAGGAAGGAAGGAAGCAGGAGAGGGGAAGACAGAAAAAGGATTCGATGAGCCAAGTGTGGCAAAATGTCGAATCTGGGTGAATGCTACACAGAGTTCGTTATTACACTATTTGTTCTCTAACTACATTTGTGTATGTTTGAATTTTTTCATAACAAAAAGGGGTTTTATTTGCTTATTTATTTTTTTAATGAAAGCATACAGTTGTACAACCAAATCTTAAGGTTCATCTGTCTGTGTAGCTGAAAATCGGACTTTCAGTATGAATGCGTTCAAATGCTGAGGAGAAAAATACGAAAAAATACCACGAGTTGGAAAGTGTAGGAGTTTCACAAAGAGTACAAGTGTGACTGAATGGACAGTTTCCTCACCTTACAGAGTCACTGCCATGGTCTTTAGGATTTCTGGGGGGTCTAGGTTGGGGTTTTTCCAACGGCTGGTTGAGGCCTATCAGTGGGTTATGATATCGGTTTAGTAAGTCATAAGATGCCGTTTTGAAAAAGCAGAGTAAGAGCGGGGTGGAACAGACTGCATCAGAACAGGCCGGGATAAATGTTTCAGAATCTTACAGAGCTCGGGAAACCTGGTTGTATGCAATATCCGTGTTGTACGTTCAAGTCTGAGCTCCCTGTCAAGAAGTAACATGCATTCCTTTCTTTGGGGCGTGACCAAAACAGCACGAAAGCCACTGCTGCCCAGCCTCTGACTCGGCACAGTGGGACGGGTAATGCAGACGGAACTGTATGGAGAGGGATCCATGTGCCCTTTTACTTGGTTTCCCCAGAGAACCCTTCCCTCCAGTCCCTCCAGCTGTGCCTGTACCTGCACGATGCTGCTGATGACCATGGGCAGAATATTCAGGGGAAATCGGAGGATGTTAAACAAGGCCAAGGACACGAAAGCTTTCTGGGCGTCCAGGATGTTGTTCTTGTCAACGGTCACGTAGACGGCAAATGTAGACAGGGCCACCTGTAAGCAGAGCATCCAGCACTGACTTGTGTCCCTGCGTCACAGACACAATCGCAGGAGCAGCTGCACTCCCCCCAACCCCCTGCAGAGTTCGAGCCCGCCCTGCAACAGGCCGCTGGAGGAGCAGAAAATGCCTAAAGCAGTGTCTAGCACACAGCAGACACTCACTAAACACCCAAAGACCGAACCAGATAAATGGGCAACCAGGAGCTGCAAGTCCCGGCCCCTGCCCCAACCTTCTCCAAAGCACGCTGGACACACATTCTGGGGACGCCTCAACACCACCCAGCGCAATTCCACCTCCGGGCCTCTCCCCTGCAGCCTCTCTGCCTGAAACAACCTTCCCATCGGATGGTGGCCTGGTTCCACCCTCCGGTCCTTCAGAGAGGCTGCCCTACCCCTCCACCCAAAACACCCCTGCTCTTGCTCTCTCTCCTTTTATCCTGGCTTATTTTTCTTCAAAGCAACAATCACATCCTTTTACTGCAGTACCGTATGTATTTACTGTCTGTCTCCTGCACTACAGTGGAAACAAAGGCAGGGACTTTGTTTTGCATACAGGGGTATCCTCAGGGTCTAGAACAATCCCTGGCACACAGGAACACCTTGGGCAAGGTGCCTCCCCGTGCCTCACATGTCTCATCCATGAAATGGGGTTGGAGGTGGGACAGTTAACGGCACTATTTAAAATTCATCCCAGCTCACAGAATAATTTTATACCCCCAGGAAAGGAACATTAAAAAAAAGGGGGGGGGGGAAGCAAAACTAACAGGCAAAGGTACTCCCTTCCTCACAAAGTTAGACTCGCATTAAGCCCTGTGGTGGTTTCTGGGACTCTACTACCCAGGCTCCCAGCCGACCGAATTTGGGTTCGGATGTTTGAGACAGCAGCTCCTCACCTCCCTCGCCAGGGGAAAGGGAGGACACTCCCAATAATCCAGGGCCGGGCAGCTCAGCTTGGGAGGGAGGTATGAGATCAACGGGTGGATTCCCGTGACTCTCCTTTACTGCTAGGGACAGACAGGTGCCAGGTGTCACCAGGCGAGGCTAACAGCAGGCATCCCACGAGATCACCCAGAACATGCTATCGGAAGCAATCTGCACAACCCCGGACCCCGAGAGATGGACGCAAGTCCCCACGCCCACATTATCCCCAGGATCCCAGAGCCATTAAAGAAAGGCTTTCCCTGTGAGAAATCAACTGCCCAGGTCCTGCCTTTCTGAGCTCAGAGCAGAATGCCTGGAAGTCAGGATACTGGCGTTTGAGCCCTGCCTCTGCTGTGGATGTGGCCCAGTGCACTTGCAGGGTCACAGTCACCTCGTTTCCTTATTACCTACTGGAAGGTAACACAGCTTAAAAATGAAAACCAACAGCTCTGTCACGTATCAGCTGTATGACCCTGGGCATGTCACCTCCCCTCTCCAAGCAAGCCTCGGCTTTCCTATCTACAAAATGTGAATCAGGATACACCTTCGCAGGGCCGCTGGCAGCAAGAAATCAGGCACTTATGCCAAGTGCTTAGCACACTGCCCGGGGCACAGCAAAATGCAATATATGGCAGCCGTTTTTATTCCTGGCTATAGGACTCAGTCCAAGCTCCTTGGTCCATTCTTCCAAAGAAGCTGTTAGCTGGGTCCCAAGAGCTGGGCGCTGTGAAGTCGAGCTGGTTCCTTTCTGGCTCTGACATTAACAAGCTGGATGACGCACCAGCCTCTCACCTAAAGATATTCTTAATCAGAACGCCCCGAATATATCCCCACAAAGGAACAGTATTCAGCCATAAAAAGGAATGCAGCACGGAAACCTGCTATGACACAGATGACCCTTGAAGATATGATGCTCAGTGAAAGAAAAGCCAGAACACACAAAAAAAACACGTATTGTGTGATTCCAATTGATAGGGTGTGTCCAGAACAGGCCAATGCACGGGGACAGAAAGCAGATGAGCGTGTGCCTGGACAGGGGGAACGGAGAGTAACCGTCAATGACTACAGGGTTTCCTTTTGGGATGACGGGAACGTTCTGGAATTACAGAGTGTTGATGGTTGTACAACCTTGTGAATATATTAAACACCACTGGGTTGTACACTTTAAAATGGTAAATTATAGCTCCGTAAAAATAGTGAGAACAAAAAACCCCACCTCTCTAAAGTCAGTCCATTTTACTTTGTAGGGAAGCCAAAGTCTTGACTCTGGCCCCAGGGCCTACCTGGTTTGTAAAATCCCTTCCCTGAAACTGGCCTGAGCTCCTCTCCGACCATTCTCCCCCCAGCTCCTGTTCTCGTCCCACCAGCCTCCACGGGGCGGCACCGTCCTGCCACAGGTTTTTGCACGTGCTCCTTCTGCTCACTGGTAGAAGCCCCCCCCCCCCCCTCCACTGGGCGCTCACTCAAGCGTCACCATCCTATGTAAAACTGCAAGCCCTCCCTATCACCGTGGCCTGAATCTTTTTCTTTTTCTTTTTTAAAGATTTTATTTATTTATTTGACAGAGATAGAGATAGCCAGCGAGAGAGGGAACACAAGCAGGGGGAGTGGGAGAGGAAGAAGCAGGCTCATAGCAGAGGAGCCTGATGTGGGGCTCGATCCCATAACGCCGGGATCAAGCCCTGAGCCGAAGGCAGATGCTCAACCGCTGTGCCACCCAGGCGCCCCCCAATCTTTTTCTTTTCCATAGCCCTTCTGACAGGTTAGTGTGCTCCATGGCGTATTTATTATGCCTACCGTTGATGGTCTGTCTCTCCCAACTAGAATGAACCGCCACTCCCCGAGGGCAGCCATTTCTGTCTGTATAGCCACGGATCATGGCCAGATACTCCGTGAACGTCTGCGGACGCACACACAGGTGCACAGATGGGTGGGCAGGGGCTGGATGTGCCTGGAGGCAGAAGAGCACACACCCAGAGGTGTCTCCTCAGGAGTGGGGAAAACCAGGCCCCAGGCGTCTCGCCACCAGAACACACCGTCATCGGGGTGGCCGCTGGCAGCACAGAGCAGACAGAGGGAGGAACATCACGTGGCCCATCAGTTCCACAGCCCTGGCTTCTCCAGGAAGTGGAGGCCATGCTTCATCAACAAATAACTGGGCGCCTACTGCGTACCAGCACCATGTGGTGAGGAGCACGGCAGGCTTGGCATTCCTGAGACTCACGGTCTAGGGGAAACAGGTATCAAGTGAGTTCTCTTCAGCAGGGGGTATTTGGACGTGTGTGGACATGAGTGCCCCGTGATGGGTGAGAGTCAAGGATGTGACAAGTTTTTTGCAAACAATGAAGAACAAGTCCCACTCCAAGAGCTAACGGTGCCTCCCTGCTGAGACACGCGGCAAACAAATGTACCATCTACACCAGCCCAACTCCTAAGAAACCTGATGTTTCTTTGCATGGATGTCTGTTTCTTCAGTCTGCCAAACATCCACTCCTGTTTCTGCTAACAATACTCCAATTTTCTTCTGGGGGACAGAACTTTCCCCCATCTCAGTCTACGAGCTTCAGCCATAGATGAACTGCTCGTGCCGCACCCCAAGCTCCCACAGAAGCCACACAACCCTCGTCTACCCAAGCATCCCGTCTCCTTGGCCCCAGTGATTCGGGGATAAGCATGTGGCCAACTGCAATGCCACAGTGGGATCCAATCCCACAGCTTTGTGGTGACTAATGGGAAAATGGGCTAATGGGCCCTCTCCCCAGAGCGGTTACTCAGATGACAGGATGAACTGTAATTATGTGGTGAGCAGCTCCCTGACAAAAGAAAACACCATGGAGAATGCAGAGCTGAGAGACAGAGAGGGGGGTTATTCCCTCTGGAACACCTAGATCCAGCCATGCCTGAAATCCCAGTCATGCTCAAAACCAGCGATTTCTTATACTTTTCAGTTTTGTGACTCAAAAATCCCACTTTCTTTTTTTTCACTCTACTCAATTTGAGTGAGGTTTCTGCCAATTGCAACATAGTTCCTGACTAAAACAGTTTATTCAAATCTTTGACTCATTCAGTTATTCCCCTATATTATATTACATTTACTGAATGTGCACCATTTGCCAAGTTCCCTGTTTTAGGAATACAAGGATAAAAAAAAAAAAAAGATAAGGTCCCTGTATGATCTAATCAGCAGAGAAGTACACAATGGTAATTACCATTCTACATGGTAATTATCCTTATGAAGGGAGATAAGGGTAAGTAGAAAGCAAGAAGCTCAAGAATCTTCCAAGACTCAAAATGCTATATTGACGGCTGTCTGGGGATACTATTTTAGGAAAGTGCATTAAGTGTACATGATTGATGCCAGGCTCTGTATTTCAGAAAAACAGTCCCATCAATCCCACCAAAATGGCATCCCCGCTCTTGTCTGACCTCCCCGGGCCTCTGTCTTCCATCACACCTACCGGTGGGTAAACACCTCATCATCCTTGAAGCACAGGAATTCGCCAGTGGAAAGAACATGCAAACACCTTTCAAGGGAACCAAACGCTACATATTTTATCCTAATGTAGTCAGAGGTTTCAGTGTCTCAGCCAGAGCCAAAGTCCCCAACTGACACCCAGGCTCATCTGTTTCATGCCAAACAGCTTAACAAACTCCATCTCTGGAAGCCTGTTGCCCCTGCCCTTCTCCCCACCCCCATACTGAGTGGCAAATTCAAGGTCAAGAAAAGCCAGTCGTGCTCTTAAGCATTTGTTGCCATGGCCTCCTAATGGAGACTAGGACGGGAGATGTTAAGTGAAAGGTCAGCACATTCTGGTGACAAGGTAGGAAACCGGACACTCGGTCAGAGGACCCAATGTGCAGAGCCAGGGGTTATGGGAAAAGACCCCCCCACCCCAAGTGTAATACAACCCAAGTGTTAAACCCTGTCACTTTCTCTCTCTGGCTGCACAGCTTTTCCTATTAAAAAAATGCAATTCAAAATGCTTTGGATTTCTGCATGACTTGCCATCATGTGTGTCCAAGTAAATAAAAGAGACACATAAGTTTCGTTACATTTACGATGGATAGTCACTGTTATGCTGCAAATACGCAGAAGAAACCGGTACAGAGAGAGAAGCTAGGTGATGGAGATCTGTGGACGAAGACAGACCTGCGGTTCCCAACTGGAGGGACACCTGGCAATGTCTGGAGATACTTCTTGTCCCAACTGGGGAGGTGGGGGAACAGGTGCCACTTGGTGTCTGTGGGGTTGAGCCCAGATCCGCTGCTCAACACCCTACAATGTGCGGGACAGCCCCTCTCCACCCAAGAAACAAAGAATTATTGGGTCCCAAACAGCAACAGTGCCGAGGTGGAGAAACCCTGTCCTGGACCGTTTGAAACAGCTTTAAACAGCTTTAACTAGTTTTACCAGGGGAATGCATTGTTATGCCTAAAACAAAACCTATCACATACACAAAGGAAAATATTTCACAGTTATAAACACACTGAGACTATTTCACAGTTTAAAGGAAAATAATCAAATGAACACTCTACATAACTACCACGCAGTCTGATGCTTTTTACTTCTACAAATCAAAGGAAGCCATCAGAGATCCGGGAAAGCTGGGGAGACCAGAGTGTTCTCAAAGAATGACCTGGCAGAACCTTCTAGCCTGGAACATTGGCATGTGTGAGCCGGAAAGGATCTAAGAGAACTCAGAGTCCCAGACCGGCTAAAAGATGTCACTTCGTGTGCCAGTTCCAGTCAGCTGACAGTGGTCACTGGGAGGGTGGCCCGAACAGAACTCGGTAGGAGAGAACCCCACGATGGGTTGTGGATGTCTACTGTGGGCACGGGAGTGGGGGGGCGGCAGGCAGGGGCCTGTGTGACACCCCCGTGGCCCAACCCCTTCATGTTCCATATGCGAGAATCCAGAGGCAGGGAGGCAGACTGACTAGCTTCAGGTCACACCATGAGTGGGCAGCCAGGTTCAGCAGGTACCCCAACTCTAAGCCAGGGGTCCACACCTGTTTCAAACCCACCACGGGCTTTGAATACTTTTACATAATTAGATAATTTTTTCTAAATATCAAAATATAGTATTTCATGACACAGGAAGCTTATGTGAAATTCAAATTTCAATATCTATAAAGAAATTTGTACAGGAATGCAGGCACACCCGTGCACGTGTGTATTACGTACGGCTACACTGCAGGAAAGAGCAGATGCAACCGAGAGCCTACAGAACATCTACAATGTTCCCTGGCGGGTCCTTGGTAGAGAAGTCTGCTCACTTTTGCTCTTTGCCAGTGTTTCTCCAACACTTTGGAGGAAAGGCACAGACGGAAGGGAAGACAATATACTTTTCATTTTATGACTTTCTGTATGGTTTCAATTTTTTTCTACCAACGAATGACAAATATTTGTTGAGCACCTACTATGAGCTATTTTAGGCACTAAGGGTATAGCAGTGAACACAGAAGACAAAATCCCTGCCTTCCTGGAGCTGCCCCTGGAGACAGACAGACAGACAGTAAGTACATTTTAGAGTGTGTTTGGCACTGCCAAATCCCCGGCTTGTGACTGGTCGGCAACACCACAATGTCACTCGACTATGGCATCAAGAGCACAGTTTAGTTCTGCTGCCATGTTTTTCTTACCAAGACTTTCTCTGCGAAGGAAGCAGAGAGACCTGCCTGACGTTCTGGCACAAATTTCTCATCTCATGAACCTATAAACAGGCAGATCTCGAACTGGCTACTTCTAAGTATCCCTGGGCTGGAAGCTAAGTGCTGTGAATAAAATAAAGTGGGGGGGGGGGGGTGGCCATTTTTCAAAGCAGTGGTAGGAGAAGGCCTTGCTGAACTCGTGACCTTTTGAACATATTCAAGTATGAAAACACACCAAAACCCCCAACGAGGTGGGCCAGGGTGAACGTGGCTTCACTCACCAGGAAAGGTGTGCAGACCCAGGTGAAGGTTCCCACAGCCGCCAGGTAGGCCGACTTCTTGAGCACCTTCAGCTCCTCCTGCCTGATGGCCAGCACCTTGTCTTTGAAGGCCAGCTCCCAGGCATAAAGCTTGAGTACTTTGATCCCGTTGAGAATCTCATTCATCAGCTTGATCCGATTGTCTTTGCTCTTCATGTGGGCCACCTTCGCAGAGAAGAGCAGTCAGCACCACAGCGGGGGACCCACTTCTGGCCCCAGCAGCAGGCCAGCACATCCCCATCCGTGAAGGAAGGGTGCAAAAGCCAACCCTGAAATCCCTATGAACCTTCCTCCTCTTGACCCTGAGAGCACAAACGACTCTTCTTACCAAGGGAAAAAACCGGCTTTGGATCATGTTAAACGGGATGTGGAGACACCTATTAAATTTAGATTTGAGAAGCAGAAAGAAGAAGAACCCCTCAGGTGTTCAGGGAAGGAGGGCAGGGACCCTACTCCGCTGATCGAAGTGGAAGAGAGGTAACGATGCTGGGTTTTTTTGTCCCCCCCCCCGCCTTCCTTAGTTTCTCTACTGAGCCATACTGCCTTTTGCACTTTTCTAAGCATTGGACACGCATCTGGCCACTTCATGCTCACAAGAACCCATCACTCAGGGCTCTGGTCACTCCTGGGTCACGGATGAGGCTGCTTTTTAAGTCCTGTGAGGTCGAAGCCAGCGACTGACGCTGTTTCAAAAGTGGGCCACTCAGGGAAACCTACATGGCATCGGGAGGACGAAAGGTGACAGGGCCCCTTCCTTGCCTAATCTCCTCCCACCTGCACCTGTTGAGGTGCACCTCGAACCAAAAGGCCCAAGTCCTGGGACTCATCTCCCCTCCTGCATCATCAACGTGGCCACGTGCTCTCACTTCCAATTCCACAGGCACATCATTAACAGCCATCAACAGGGGAGCAGAGAAATAAACTCTGGCCCCTCTCAGTTACGGACCATTTGGCGCCAGTTCAAGAGAATGAAGTCAGATTATAGGAAAGATCCCTGAAACGTGGTGTCAAATGATCAGACCAGGCTGCCAAACGGACCCATGCGTATAAAAATACACGCGGTGGTAACATCACAAAGAAACACACTTAGGCCCACCAAACCTAACTGTATAATCAGCTCTCTCTATAAATACACGGAAAGTTCTAGAAGGGTTTGCTCCAGCATGCTCACTGGGAGGGAGAGGATAGGGAAGGGGATATCCCCTTTTAATCTATACACTTTTCAACGGAACATTTCTTATGAAGAGAAGGCATGAGCTCTGTTACTTGGACATTTAAAAACTTAAGAAGTACGAAACATTTCCAAAAATAGTTGAACACTACGCCTAGCATAAGGTAAGAGGGGAAAAAGTCAGAGTAATTTTTATTCAACTCTCAAAAATGCACAGAAAACACATAAATGACTGGATTCCGTGGGAAATAAGAAACTTCTCAGAGACTCACAGATGTGATTTTGGGCACTGGCCTGAGATCTATTTCAGGAGCTCTCAACCTTGGCTATCCATTGGAATCACCCAGGAAGCTTTAAAAACTGATGCCCGGAGTGCCTGGGTGGCTCAGCCTTTACGCATCTGCCTTCGGCTCAGGTCATGATCCCAGGGTCCTGGGATCAAGCCCCGCATCGGGCTCCCTGCTTGGTGGGAAGCCTGCTTCTCCCTCTCCCACTCCCCTTGCTTGTGTTCCCTCTCTCGCTGTCTCTGTCAAATAAATAAATAAAATCTTAAAAAAAATAAAAAACAAAAAACTGATGCCTGGGCCCCCCCCCCAGATGAAGTGAACAAGAATTCCAGAAATGGAGCCCAGGCATCAGCATTTGGGAAAGCTCCTCAGGGGATTCCAGCAGCCATGCGGGGCTGAGAACCCCGGGGGGCTGCGAAGAACTCAGCTAAAACCCAAATGGAAAGGCCCCAACAAGAGCCCAGCCTGGAGCCCTACGGAGACAGACACCCTACCTGGTAGGTCTTGGTCTTCATGGCCATCACGGCATTGAGGGGAACCATGAGGATCATCACAGCCACCCCAGCCAGGACGGATGGGCCCAGGTTCTATGGAAGGAAGAGAACAGAGGCCTTCAACACAGGGCTTCTCTGGCTGAGCCAGCCGACGCCGACCCTGCAGACCTGGCTGATTGCCTTCAGGGAAGCTATGTCACTTTTACCGGACGATGGGCTGTTAAGAATTTTCGGATTTATTCCTGAGCATCTCCTGGGGTCTCACAACCCCTTTAAGAACACGCAGGTCCCTTACCTGAAACCCTGGAGGCTAGGTGAGTTTTGGAAATTAGAACTTTAGAAAGGTGGGGCGCCTGAGAGGCTCAGTCGGTTGAGCCTCCAATCCTTGTTTCGGCTCAGGTCATGATCTCGGGGCCCTGGGACCAAGCCCCATGTGGGGCTCCCCGCTCAGCAGGGGGTCTGCTTGAGATTCTTTCCCCTCTCCCCCAGTCCCCCCCACCTCACTCATGCACACACGCTCTCTCCCCCAAATAAATACATCTTTTTTTTTTTTTTTTTTTTAAAGAACTTCAGAAAGGTAATAAGGCGTTGAACAGAGAAGAGTCAACAAAGCCAGCCTGATGGTTTATCTTGTTTGAAGGCCTGCTTACAAATTTGGCCCTTGGCTGGCATCTGGGAGCTTGGATTTGGGGAGGGCTCCTGCTATTCTCAGAACTGGTATGAGTGGTTCACTGGGATTCAACTCTTTGTACAAACAATAATGGTTTATGCTGAACCCCCCACCCCCTTTGTCTTCTGGAAGTCTAGAAGTCTGGTATGTGCCAGGCAGAGGCTTCCTGTGTGACCAACCCCCAATAAAACCCTGGGCATTGGGTCTCTATCAAGCGTCCCTGGCTGACAACATTTCACACGTTGTGAGAACTGGTTGCTAGGGAATTAAGTGCATCCTGTGTGAGTCCGTTGGCAGAGGACTTTTGGAAGTCTGTCCTGCTTCCCCCTGATTCCTCCCCTTGCACCTTCGCCCTTTGCTATTACTGCTGTAATAACTTAGAGCCATGAGTCCTCCTAGCAACTCATCAACCTGGCATGGTCGTGGGGACTGCTGACACAGGTGTGTCCACATACTGCATTACACGCCCCCTGGGGCCCTAGCACAGCACTCGGTAATCAAACGTATTGATTTCTCCGCAGCAAAATAGGAATATTCGCACTGAGAGGATAATCAAGATCATAAATACTTCCCATCAGGTCAGGTCAGGTTATGGTACCACATGAGTTAAGGAAAACTTTCAGAGCTTTTGGATTTGGTGATATGCAGACAAGAAGTTGTAGACTTGTTCTACTACCCCAAATGCAGACAAGGAAAGTACCCCTGAGATAGGTAAGAGGCCAAGATAAGATACAGATCTCTGCCTTTTAACTTCCACACCTAAAAAGAGACAGCTTTAGAAACTGGCCCAGTGCACGTACTCAGGGGATACACACAGATGGAAATAGAGGGTAATGTGATTTTTATCTTCACCTTAAGCATTCGGAAAACCAGGAATGCTAGTCTCTTCCAAGTCATCACACACAGGGGCACCACTCCTAGTCTCCCCAAAAATGCTGCTGTTGCTCATAACGGTTTCTGCGAAGTATCTCCACCCGGTGATGATTTACCCACCTTCACGAATGAAGGTGATTTCTACCAACAATCTAAAGCCTTCAGAATGAACTCTGAAAGCAAACACTAATTAAAAGACACTGAGTGGGGACGCCTGGGTGGCTCACGCCTTCAGCTCAGGTCATGATCCCAGGGTCCTGGGATGGAGCCCCGCATCAGGCTCCCTGCTCGGTGGGAAGCCTGCTTCTCCCTCTCACACTCCCCTCGCTTGTGTTCCCTCTCTCACTGTCTTTCTCTGTCAAATAAATAGATAAAATCTTAAAAATAAAAAAAAAAAGACACTGAGTGTGTCTATACACCAGGCACCATTCTATGAACGTAACCTGCACTGACTCACACCTTCATCGCAACATCCCTATGATGAGAGGTACCATTACCAGCACCAACTTGCAGATGAGGACACAATGAGGCTTAGCGACAGTAAGTACCAAGGTCACAAACCTAATCAACAGATGAGGCAACATCTGAACCCAGGCAGTCTCACTGCTGAGCGCACAGCACCATCACTATCCTAGACTGTGTTTTTAATGATCGAACGGAGAAAGCCTATTTTCTATCGAAACCAGTGGTTCCCAAACAGGGAAAAATTGCCCCCAGGGGACATCAGGCAATGTCTGGAGACATCTGGGTCACAACGGCCAGGGTGGGAGGGAGGGAGGGGATTGTGTTCTTGGTATCAGTGCAAACAGACCAGGGATGCTACTGAACGTCCTGCAATGCACAGGACAGCCCCCCACCAACAAAAAACTACCTGGCCCCAAATGTCAATAATACATTCAGCACCCCTCATCTGAAACAAAACAATGTTCTTAACGGTTCATCAATCAACTCTGGAGGCTGATTCTAAAAGAAGTGTTTCAAAAATATTTCACCCGTGGCTGACATTTCTCAAGTGGATACCCCAAGATGTCGGCCCAAAAAGACATTTAAGTTCTGATATTTATTTCTAAGTTTCAGTACTAGAAACAATTTATAATCACTCATCTTCTGCTGTACAAACAGACAAAAAAATGTAAACTACAGTCAAATCAACGGATAATTTGCTGCACACCTAATAGGCACCAGGCCCTGCTGGGACCACACTCAAGGGAAATAAAAAATAAGGCAAAAACAAGACACTGAGGGGCACCTGGGTGGCTCAGTCAGTTAAGCGTCTTGACTTAGGCTCAGGTCATGACCCCAGGGTCCCAGGATCCAGCCCCGCATCTGGCTCCCTGCTCAGCGGGGAGTCTGCTTGTCCCTCTCCCTCTGCCCCTCCCCCTGCTCATGTGCACACACGCTCTCTAATACATACAAAGAATCTTTAAAACAAAACAAAACACCAAGACACTAAGCCCATGAGTAACCAACACACTTATCAGGAGAGGAGGGGCAGCTATACCGAGCAGCAAAAAAAAACTATTCTAGAAGGTAATATCAGAGGCGCTCCTATACTAAATTATTGGGATTTTAAAAAGGAAGAAATCCATCTAATCGAGAGGGAAAAGAATTTGGATATGGCAGTTGTCACAGCCTTGAAAGATGGTAGAACTTCATCCTTAGCGAAAGAGAGAAAGGAATTCCTGGCAGAAGGAAGGCACACGGAAAGGCTCAGAGGTGACAAAGGATAAGGCATGTGTTGGGGAGGCCATGAGAACCTCATTAACTTTTCATTTTGGGAACTGCCCCTCCTCATAAGGAGGGGCTGTCAATCACACCTCCACACTATCACCCGGGGAGAGGGCATGTGGCCCAGGCTGGCCAATCAGAGAACTCTGCCTCCTGGTTCACAGTGATTGGTACAGGGATGTGACTGGGGCTGTGCCCAGTCAAGCAAAGGGCTCTGTGGGACTCGGGCTCAGGAAATGAGGAATGCAATAGTCTCTTTTCTCTGACACTGCTCTTGGGAAAGATGATAAAAGCCTGAAGGTATGGAAGCCACCGAGGGAAATCCCACTGAGAATGAAATCACCTCAGAGGCAAGTAGGGCCAAGAAATGATTAAAGAGTGAGCCTGAGTCCTTACAGTACTGTGTGAACTCCTGGATCCATCCATGCCTGAAGCCATACCCTGTGCTTTGCAGTAAAATGCACCCACAAAATTCCCTTTACTTGCTTAGCCTATTTTTTTTTAAGATTTTATTTATCTGACAGAGAGAGAGAGAGAGAGCGTGCCCACATGAGAGAGAACACAAGCAGGGTAGAGGGGCAGAGGGAGAAGCAGACTCCCCGCTGAGCAGGGAGCCCAACGCCAGGCTCTGTCCCAGGACCCTGAGATCATGACCTGAGCCAAAGGCAGATGCTTAACCAACTGAGCCACCCAGCACCCTGCTTATGAGATTATTTTAAAATGGATTTCTATCCCTTGCAGTTCAGAGAATCTTGACCAACACGGTTCGAGACTAGTGAATAAAGGAATCTGGTTAGTGTTTGGGAGGAAATACAGTGGGAGAAATATGGTGTTTATGTTATAAGGTTGAACGAAGGACAAATACAAATAAGTGTCATGCCACCAAAAAGAGCGTAAATCCAACAACCAAGGAAACAGATAAAATATCCAGGAATTATCCAACAGACCAGAAAATAAAATGTGAATGATGTCAAGAAAAAAAACCCCAGGGGCGCCTGGGTGGCACAGCGGTTAAGCATCTGCCTTCGGCTCAGGGCGTGATCCCGGTGTTATGGGATCGAGCCCCGCATCAGGCTCCTCCGCTGTGAGCCTGCTTCTTCCTCTCCCACTCCCCCTGCTTGTGTTCCCTCTCTCGCTGGCTGTCTCTATCTCTGTCAAATAAATAAAATCTTTAAAAAAAAGAAAAAAAAACCCAGTGAATTACAGAGGTTCTTATCACCAACACCCACTCCCTCACCCCCACTGCCCACGTGAGGTGGTCCCTCCCTCTGTGCAACGAGAACGACGTCAAACACACACCAGCCACAGGAGGTAGAGAGCAAGGATGACTTGCAGAGGAGCCGACCAGATCATGTTAATGTACGTGGCCAGGTCCATGAATCTCTGGGCGTCCACAGACATGAGGTTGACAATCTCCCCGACGGTGGAGGATTTTCTGGCTGAGTTGGTGATCACCAAAGCCTGCAGGACAACAGAGAGGGAAAGAGAGTGAGTGTGGCAGGCGAGAGCCCGGGCCCTCCCCCCAGGCCCATGTGGGAAGAAGACAGCTCAAGAGTGGAAAGCCTCTCTCTCTTCTCCAGCCTTGCAACATCTGAACCCAGGCAGTCTCACTGCTGAGCCCACACCACCATCACTATGGAGACCCCTATTAGGTCTCCCAGCTCACCTGTCCCAGCTGAAGCCCCAGCTCTTATCAAGGACGCTCACTCTCTTGTCTTGACTTCTGCAATACAGAAGGGACCCCGAGGCCACCTAAACCAGGGCTTCACACACTTTAAGGTGCACACACATCACCATGGAAATTTGTTAGTGTCATTTCAGATTTGGTAGGACTGGGGTGGGGCCTCGGACACGGAATTTCTAACATGGTCCCACATGATGCAGATGCTGCTGGTCCACAGGTTTCACTCAAGGACCAAGATCAAGGTCAGGGTTTCTCAACCGTGGCATTACTGACATTTGAAGCTGGATATGTCTTTGTGGACTGGCCTGTGCCTTGTAGGGTATTCTAGCATCCCTGGCCTCTACCCACTAGATGCCTCCGCCTCCAGTTAGGACAACAAAAAACATCTCCAGCCATTTTCCAAACATTGTCCTGGTTCTCAAACATGGTTTCACACTATCACCCGGAGAATTTAAGAAATTGGTGCCCAGGTGCCACCCTCAGAGATCCTGATTTTGTCGGTCTGTGGTGCAGCCTGGGCAGTGAGAGCTGCTGAAGTTCTCCAGGCAAGTCCAACTTACAGACAGGGCTGAGAACCAATAAACTGGCCCACATCTCCTGACTATCTGCTAGGCAGTCTCTTCTCAACACATGGGGTCAGGCAGTGTCTTTGCCCCAGAAGCTAAGAAACTGAAAGAACCAAGAAATTCCCTCAGAGCTGGACGTGCACGAATGCCTGCTAAGTACTCCACTATCCAGGGAAAGGACCACCTGCTCAGTTCAAATGCAGAGTTGAAAAAGCTCAGAATATCAACACCAGAACGACGATTTGAACCTGGATTTTCCCAAGCCGAGTGCCACCTAAGAAATTCAGTTTCGTGCAGCTTACACAGGCGTTAAGGAGCTGCTACACATTACCTTTGCTAAGGTCTCTTGCCTGATGGTCAATCCTTGCCAGCTGCCGTCATGTGGGCCACCCTCCCACTACTGCTCCAGAAGCTGGGCTTGAAACCCTCACGGTGGCCCTGGGGTGATCTAGCCAAGTCCCCAAAGATTCTGAGGCTACAGCAGGAGAGGTCAATGTGAGCCCCCGGGCGTCAGGCCCCGCCTTCACCTGCCTTCCGGCCGACCGCACCCACCTTCCGGTAGACGGCCCCGATGACGGCCGTCTTGATCCTCATGCCGCTAACGAAGCAGATGTGGAAGTACTGGTGCAGCACGAGGGTCTGGAGGCAGGCGCTGACGAACAGCAGCACGGTGTAGAAGTAGCCCTGCCAGTCCGGGGCCTTCTGATCGTTCACGAAGTTGATGAGCAACCTGTACGGGAGCAAGGACAGAACGATGGGAGCCTGACGCACACGCACAAGGGAAAAGTCCTCACACTTCCGCATCTCGACTGTCTCCCGAGCCAGGTGAGGGGGGTGTTACTCGTTCCATTTCATGCGTGTTAAAACAAACCCACAGCGGTGATGGGACCGTGCAGGTGGCCCAGCCGGCTGGTGACAGGGTGCCCGAGCCTTAGGCTTGTTGTACTGACTGCTCCGGCTCATCACCAGTCGGTGACCCGGAGGCGACCAGAGAATATGGCAAAAAGAAGCAGTATGTGGCGCCCAAGAGACAAAAAGAGAGAGGTAAACAGAGGAGGGAGGGGACCTCCTTTGTGACTTTCTCTTTTCAGGCTGCAGTTTGATGCAATCTGGCTCATTTTCTTGTTCTTGATTTCCCTAGACAATCCTTCTCTTCTCTCCTTTGGCTTCAGGGGAAATTGGTTTCTGTTACTTGCAACCAAAGTGGCCTGAGTTCAGATGGTATCAAAGCAAAGCATTAGGCAAAGCGGGTGAAGACAGAGAGGCCTGGCTTTAAGCCCATGGGAGTGTGCCGCGTTACCCCAAAGCAGAGGTTAGGAGTACTGTCAGTGGAAGGTCAAGAACACAAAGACTTGCCCCGCTGAGCGGGAAGGGGTCTTACTTTAAGATCTCTGGGCCAGCAAACATCATCAGGTCATGGAGGGCCTTGAATAAGAAGCTCATGAGGAAGTAGGGTCCAAAGGTCTTGTATAACACCTTGAAGAGAGATGGCTCCCGCTCCTTCTGGGGGGACTTGACAATCAAAACCTCAGCCTCCTCATTCACATCCACCTGCGAGCCCCCTTTGGGCTTGGCGGGATCCTTGGAGGAGTACGCCATCTTCGCCTGCTGCCTGGAACACAAGGAGTGTGGAGCAGTTGTGGGGTCTTCCAGGGACTCTGCCAGCTGGGGGAAGGGGGCCAGAGCACTGCGCCCCTCGGGGAGGCCCCGCCAAAGAAAACCAGTCACTGCAGAGAAGGAGCTGAGCACGCTGCTGAGGAGCACAGACTCAGGACCCTGGCCAGCCAGCTATGTGACTGTCAGGCAAGTTCCCTAACCAGCCCAGGTTCATCACCTGCTAAATGGGGATACAAGTACGATCCCGCTCAGGGCTGCTGTGAAAATTAAATGGGTTAATATACACAAAGGGCATTGAAAAGGGTGAGGTCCAAAGTGATCTACAGATTTGATGCACTCTCTTCTCAGAATCCCAGCTGACTCTTTTTTTAAATAGAAAATGATAAGCTGATTCTAAAATTCATACAGAAACTCAAGGGACCCAGGATAGCCAAAACAATCTTTAAAAAGAAAATCAAAGTTGGAGAATGCACACTTTCCGATTTCAAAACTTACAACTGTGATCAAGATAGGCATGAGGAGAGGTAAGCATTCACACACACAGACACACACTATCAATGAAACCAGAAATAAACCTGACTGAATTCTGACAAGGGTGTCAAGACCATTCAATGGGAAAAGAATAATCTTTCTGGGGCGCCTGGGTGGCTCAGTCCATGAAGTGTCTGCCTTCAACTCAGGTTACGATCCTAGGGTCCCTGGGATCAGAGTCCCAAGTCAGACTCCTTGCTCAGCAGGGAGTCTGCTTCTCCCTCTCCCTCTGCCCCCACCCCGGCTCATGCTCACTCTCTCTCAAGTAAATAAATAAAATCTTTAAAAAAATTAAATAAAAAAGAGCAATCTTTTCAACAAATGGTACTGAGAAACCAGACAGCCATGTGCAAAAGAATGAAGCTGAACCCTATTTCACTGCATATACAAAAATTGACTCGAAATGGATCAAAGACCTAAACACAGAATTACAACTACAAAATTCTTAGAAGGAAACAAGTGAGGGCACCTGTGTGGCTCAGTCAGTTAAGCATCCAACTCTTGATGTCGGCTCAGTTCACGATCTCAAGGTCATGAGACCGAGTCCTGCCTCAGGCGCCATGCTCAGCAGTAAGTTTGCTTGAAATTCTCTCTTTCCCTCTACCCCTTCCCCAGCTTGCACACACATGTGTGCACTCTCTCTCTCCCAAATAAATAAATAAATAAATAATAAGGAAAGGTGAAAATCTTCATGACCTTGCATTTGGCAATGGATTCTGAAATGCAACACCAAAAGCACAAGCATATAGAAGAAAAAATAAGGTCAACCAGACTTTGTCAAAATAAAAAAAAAAATGTCATGTTTCAAAAGACGCAATCAGGAAAGTGAAAAGTCAACCCACAGAATGAGAGGAAATATTTGCAAATGAAATATCTGATAAGGGACTTGTAACCAGAACATGTCAAGAACTCTTACCACATAATACAGAGGAAAAAAACCAACCCAATTTAAAAAGGGGCAAAGAAGATACGCAAATAGGCCATGAAGTGTTGCTTGACATCATTTGTCATCAGGGAAACATAAACCAAAACCACAGTAAGATATTACTTCACACCCACAAGGTGTATCATCAAAAAGCCAGATAATAACAAGTGTCTGCAAGGAGGTGAGAAACTGGAGCCCTCACACAGGCCCCTGGCATAATCCCCTCTCACTCAGACGACAATATAGCAGAAACAATGGAGTGTGTGCCACTTTCAAGATTAGGTCATAGAAAACACAGTGGCTTCTGTCTTGCCCTCTCTTGGGTCATTCACTTTGGACAAAGCCAACTGCCATGAGAGGAGGACACTGGAGGAGCTCCATGGTGAGACGGTGCCAGGAGCCAGCACTGACTTACCAGTCACATGCAACCTGCAAGCAGAGCCTACAGCCCCAGTCAAGCCTTCAGATGATGCGGCCCCAGCTGAAATTCTGAGTGTAACTTTAGGAGATGCTGAGCCAGAACCACCCTGCTAGGCTGAATCCCTGACCCAGAGAAACTATGTGAGATAGTAAATGTGCTGCTAGGTTTGGGGCAATGTATTATGCAGCAACAGACATACCTCCTAGTTCTTGTCTCCCAAATTAAAGTCAAGTCAACATCTTCAAATGGCCTGCCATGGGCTCCACTACTGAAACACATGCTTCATCCTCACCTAACCAAACATTTGTAATTTACAGGATCCTTCCATGGCATGAGTATATTGAACAGTATTCAATTTCAGAAGGCTCTCCCTTGTCACGTCGATGCCACACACTTGACTATTTAAACCACCTGACACTCTCTTGGCAACCATAGCCTTCCAATCTGCCTCGGCTCATCCCCCACCCCAGGAAAGGACCAGAAAAATGGGAATCTCCTCCATGCTCTGGGGTTAATTAGGCGTATGTCTTATCTGCCCCACTCCCAGGATATGTGTGCACATCCATCCACTCTGTCCACATCCCAAAGGCCCTGACCCATGCAAATGACCACCACTGGGGTCTCCTCCCTACTCCCTCATTTCCTCCCACTCTTGTTCCCTGACAGCCAAGCTCCTGCACAGCAGCCAGTGGGACCTTCCTAAAAACACATCGTCCCCCTACTTCAACTCATAGCTTCCCACTGAATCCAGAATAAAACCTAAACTCTGTGAGAAGTTGTGTAACTTCCGATGTGTGCTGTCACAAATGACCACAAACTTAGTGGCTTAAAGTAACACAAACTTACTGTCTCACAGTTGTGGGGGTCAGAAATCGGAAGGGGGCCCACACAGCTACATTCCTTCTAATCTGTTTCCTGGTGTTTTGCAACTTCTAGAAGCCTCCTACATTCCCAAGCTTGTGGCCCCTTCCTCCAATTAAAAGCCAGTTGCAGCTGCAGAGCATCCCCCCACTCCCCGACCTCCTGTCTCCTTTTACAAGGACCCGGTGATCTGTCAGGCCCTTTGCTTTGCCATGTAAGGTTCTGGGGATCAGGACATGGACATCTTTGTGTATGCATTATTCTACCAACCACACTGTCAATGTCACCATGGAAGATCTTCCCTACTCCCTTCACCGACCTGCCCTAAAGCTGGGTTTCTGACTGGGATTTTTAGTATAATTCCTTTTAGTACATGCAGGCCTCCTTGGCAAGGAAGAAAGAGGGCCAGGCAGAGAGGAAGGGAGTGGCTCAGCCCTCCCTGTTCATTCTCTGTACCACTTCCTAAGCCAGACCTGGCCCTGGGCCTGCGTGGGCTGCTGGTGACCCAGGGCTGTTTCCAGTGGCCAAGAGACAGGTGCCAAAGGGTCAGGGGGAAGGTCTCGGGCAGGCAGAGAGGAAGAAAGCTCAGGCCTGGGTGGACAAGGTCAAGAACAGTGGGAAGGATCAGGTAAGGCCAAGTCAAGAAAGAAAACTATCCCATGAACAAGAGACCTACAAAGGAGGGAAGTGCTCCAGGAGGGGAGAGGAAGCAAGCGGGGCATCTGCGAGCTCTGGCTGGGAGGGGAAAGGAAAGTTGGAGGGGAAAGGTCTGAGTCAGGGGAAAACCGTCCAGAGCAAGGGAACAGAAAGGGGTGGGTAAACTGAAGGCTGGGCAGAAAAAGGGCCTCTCTGAGTAGATCAGATTCCAATGTGGGCAGAGATGCCCATTGGTCACTTGTCCACTAATGAACTAAACACATGTTCTGGGTCAAACTCTGGACAGAGCCCTACCATCACAGAGCCTCATGAGATGAAAGAATTAGCAAGCATGACTTCACAAGACTCTGTTACTGGTGCTCTCTTGGGGGCTTCCCAGTGGAGGTGACATCAAAGCAGTGACCTGCAGGATGAGAGAATCAGGAGAACGAAAGGGTCCTGGGCGGGGGGGAGCAACAAGATGAGCAAGGCCTGGAGCTAAGGACTGGAAATCAGGTTTAGCAGTCCTCCCACGAACAGGCAAGAACCTCAGGGGAGCCTAACAGCACTGGGAGCAGACTGCAGGGGGCTTGAACCGACCAAAGAGCAGCGAGGCGCTACTGAGGACTGTCTCACTTGTCGCGAAGGCTTTTAGGAAAGGTCAAATCTCAAGCTTAAAAAAGGTCTTAGCTCAACTGAAATTTCTACATTTCTGGATGTCCTCTAAGCGTCCTCCTGCTCTTCGACCCGTAATAAATATCCAATATAACACGGAAGAGCAGACCTGACCTACAATTGCAGAGAATGGATTTTACAAACTTGATGCCCATTTTCTCTCTTCTTAGCACTAAGGATATAGGGAAGGACAGTTTTCAGGGACAGCATGTGTCGTGTGTGTGTGTGTGGGTGTGTGTGTGTGTGTGTGGGTGTGGGTGTGGGTGTGGGTGTGTCCCCCCCCCCACCCCCTGTCCCCAGGTAGCCCTGCCAGGATTTTAAATGTGTTGCTTAGGAATGCAAATGACTCAAGCTTTCCTCTACCACCACCATACCCATTTCTCAAGTCCCCCCCTCCACCTTTCTGTTTCTGTTCCTCAAAAACAGAGCTTCTCAAAAGGGGTTGTTTTGCAAATGACACATTCTGATTGGCAATTGACTGGGCCAGACACCAGACCTTCTGTCTTCTGTAACCTACAGAACTTCAGTCCCCCAAAAAAGAGCCCAAGAGGAGTCTATGTAAGTTGAAAAGCCTGCCTGAAATTACCCAGGTGTGGAATCTAACTCTGTTTTCAGACATAAACCCATAGTGTGTATTTTATTGTTGTTGCAAGTTGAAATACACCTCGAATTTTTTTCAGGAATGCAACTACTATTGAAAGGAAGGGGAGAGGGGCACCTGGGTGGCACAGCGGTTAAGCGTCTGCCTTCGGCTCAGGGCGTGATCCCGGCGTTCCGGGATCGAGCCCCACATCAGGCTCCTCCGCTGTGAGCCTGCTTCTTCCTCTCCCACTCCCCCTGCTTGTGTTCCCTCTCTCGCTGGCTGTCTCTATCTCTGTCAAATAAATAAATAAAATCTTTAAAAAAAAAAAAAAAAAAAAAAAGGAAGGGGAGAGTGTATTTCATGCAGAACTTTGCCAGGCGTTGGCCACGACCCTGCAAAACCTCTTCGTGAGGGGGCCGAGGGTGGTTCTAGAGATGTGGAGGGATCTGCAGCTGTCACAGGGGCAAGCAGCGACCCTCTGTTCCGTTCTCCCAGCGGGTGCCTGAGCATTTACTCACTGAAATAGACGTGGTCTTATTACAAATCCCTTGTTTCCGTTCTCCTTTAAAGCCTAATGAGGGCATTTTGTTAATTTTTATAATTTTAGCTATATGGGTGCACTATTTTTATTGACATTATTACCTTAAAGTAACTGCACTGATGTTGGAAAATCTTTATATTCAAGGGAAGAGTGAGTCTGCTAGGTTCAGAACCACAGTTCAGCATGGGCGTGTTGGCGGTCTGTGTTGTTTTTTGTTATTTTCTGTTTGTATTCCTTTACAAAATGGAGACAATTAAGCAAAAATGGTCACCCTGTTTTTAAGCACGTTTTCTGCTTTTTAAATATATATGTATACAGCTTTATTAAGGTTTAACTGATGTATGCTCAATTGCACATATTGGAAGCGTATGAATTGATGATTTTTGACCTATATGGATACATACATCTGTGAAACTGTCCACAAATTCAAGATGGTGAACACATCCATCACCCTACAAGGTCTGTCAGGGCCCCTCTATAGCTTCTCCCTCCTACCAGCAGCCTGTTCCCCAGCTATGTGAAGAGGCCTGGCCACAAGATGCCACACCAAGGAATCCCAGCTGAGAACAGGACTTTCCCTTCGCCCACCATGTCCATAGGGGTTACAGGTGCCAGATCTGGTTTGTGCCTCTGCAGCAGAGCCAATGACTCACCTGCCAGTGACCCAAGACAGTGAACCCCCAAGCTGAGAACCAAGGTATTAAGAGAGCCAGTGCCTCTCCGGGTGGCCCGTGTTGGAGCCCAAGGAGCCAGAGCTCACCACGTCCTCACAGGCAAGATGGGAACGCCCAACCTGGTGCCGCGTCCAGATGAATCAACACAACTTGTATACTACTACCTGCCCAGGGTTTACCCAAGCCCATGACAGGGCTTATCCATGATGTGTATCTCACTGAATTGTCAGAAAGCCGAGCAGAAAACAGGGGCTCTGGGGCACAAAGGGACCTGAGCGACAGCCCCTAAGGCCCCCACCCTGGTTTCCCTGCCCCCTCTCTCACCTTCCCCAGGGCAGCCGCAATGGTTATAAAACAAAACTCAGGACATGCCACTGGCATGCATAAAACCCACCTGTGACTTCTCACTGCACTTAGGATCAAACCTTAACTCACTGGCACAGCTGGTGAGACCCCTGCAAATGCTTCTCCTACCTTACCTCCTTCCATTCTGGCCCTCACACACTCCACTCAGGCCACACTGTCCCCCCTTCTCCATAAGCACGCCAGACTCACCTCTACCTCAGGACCTTTGCATGAGCTGTTCCCTCTGACCATAAACCCTTCCCACACACATGCACTCGACCCACTACCTCCTTCAACACGAAATTCTGCTCAAATGTCACCTTCTGAGCAAGGCCATCCCCAAAGACAGCCACTCTTGCCCTACTTCCTTGCTGTAATCTCGTAAAACTCGACGTTCTCCAAAACTTTCCCCATCGGTGTATGTTTGACTCCTGTCCTCTCTGTCTCCTATAAGGAAAGTAAGGTGGCCCCAAACGAGGAGTCTGTTTGGTCCCACCGTCTGAACACAGAGGGCCTGAACAGACCGCACTGTAGCAGGAGACGTCAGATCTACTGAATGAATCAGTTAAGGGCTGGGCTGGCGCTAGAGCTTCTTGTTCAAGCCCAGTCCTCCTTCCATGGAGCCTCGGGGGCAACCTCTCCCACACCATCTGTAGCAACCTGCTCATCAAGGATGCCACTGGCCAGGCTGGGGATGGAACCAGGGACCCGCCCATCTCACGATGCCTGCCCACAGAGCCTTATGCTCAACCTGCCTCCCCTAAGACAGTGTCTCCTGTGTCCATGGCCACCCCAAATGGGCCACCACCTCAGTGTCACAAGGGCCCCTGCTCGTGTCCTAGTGGCCAACGGCACAAATGTCCCCAGTTCCCACCCGCCAGCCAGGCCTGACCCAAGACCTATAACTTGGGTGTTCTGGCAACTGAACCTCAAGCCCTAGGTTTTTCTTCTGGAAAGACAACTGGTCTGTGGGAAACGCCGTACAGCAGGCTGGCACCATCGTCAGCCACTGCTAAGAGGTCAGCAGTAGGCCCACCCCTTAAAACCACAGGAGTAATGACAGGCACTGCTTGTCCTGCTCCTACCACCACCCTCTACTGTCCCCATGTCACTCACAAGTTCTCAAATGCCTCCTCTGGACACAGGACACACGCTAAGTCAATGACCTACACTCCTGTTACAGCCACTCTACTTTCTTACCAGCATGTAATACAATGCTGTTTCATATAACTGAGGACGTCTTAGGTCTGACGAAATCAAGTATGTGCTGGGGAGGCCCTGGCCTGATTCCCAAAATAAACTGATGACAGAGGTCACACGATGGCACACAGCTAACGTGGGAGGAGTGTCTAAAACTCAGGATACCGGGGCTCCTGGGTGGCTCAGTCGGTGAAGCGTCTGCCTCCGGCTCAGGTCATGGTCCCAGGGTCATGCGATCAAGCCCCATGTCCAGCTCCCTGCTCAGCGGGGAGCCTGCTTCTCCCTCTGCCCTTCCCCCTGCTCAGGCACACCTTCTCTCTAATAAATAAATAATCTTCAAAAACAATACATAAATAAAATTCAGGACACCAAGCGTGAACCATAATACAAACTACGGGCTCAGGTGTGATCATAATGTGTCAGCATAGGTTCTTCAATTTCGACAAATGTCTCATTCTGCTGGGGGACACGGAAAATGAAGGAGGCTATGCACGTGTGCAGGCAGGGGCTACACAGAACCCTCTGTGCCTTCCACTCTAAAAACTTTAGTCAAAAGCACCTCTGATGGGGGCTTCTTTGGCAGAACACCTGCTCAGGTGACGGGCTTGGTGTGTTGAAGCCAAGACACTGAGAAGGGCAAGAACACTCAGGACGCCAGACGCTCTCAGTGAGACCAGCAAGGTGACTGCTGTCTCGGGCAGGGTGGGGTCGCGCGCCCCAGGCACGCACTTGCCGAGGGCCCGAGCAAACAGCATCAACAGCCGCTCCGTGCACATCTTTCACTCTTCTTGTCTACCCACTGCCTTAGCTACGTGGAAGGCTCTTCCTGGATTCTGCACATGAGCCAACCATGGCTAGGAAGAGCGAAGCAGCTCACCCAGGACCATGAAGCTAGTAAGCGGTGATGCCGCCACCATTCCGAGCCATGGTGGCAGGAAAGGGGTGACCGGGTGGTCCTAGAGAGGGCCCGGCTCTCCCCTGTGGCAAGAGGCTCGCACTTACCTTTTGGATTTGGCACACTCCTTCTTCCAGTTCTTTACCAAAACGGGCACAACTTGTTCTGACGTGTCCTCCTTATTCAGGGACCAGAGGTCAGTGCTCTCCAGGGGCTGGCGGTAGCCCCGGACCATCAGCCTGGGGCCAAAACACCAGGGGGAGGCGATGAGAGTCAGGAGGAAGAGGATGATGACCCTCGCTGCCCACACCGCCCCCTGCCAAGAACAGCAGCACTCACTTGAGAAAATCGCAATATGCACGGGACGTCTGGGCACATTAAGTCATCAACGCTAATTCTATTAGGTCGCCTAGGGAACATGGCCTCATTTTTTAAAGACACACAATATTCAGGATACAGATATGACAATGGCTTCCATTTACTTTGAAAAAATGTGTTTAAGACTCAGTGGGGCAAAGCATTAATAATTGTCAAATCCGAGCGATGAGTTCACTGAGCTTGATTAGACTAGTGTTTCTACGTGTTTGGACGCTTTCGTAATAGAAAGTGAACCTATCACTTTAACTTGTTTTGAAATCATACCAAACTTACAGAAAAATCCCATGAATCGTATGAGGAATTCCTACCTACCCCTCCCCCAGCTCACCGCTGCTAACGTTTTGCCACATCTGCTATACTATTCTCTGTCTCTATGTATAAACATCCACATACAGACTTTTTTCCAACCCCTTCAGAATAGGCTGTGGACTCTATGCACCTCCACACCTCAATGTTAGTGTGTAGCCCATTCAGGAAAAGGGCATGCTCTCACAGAGGAGAGCGATTCATCAAAATCAGAAATACAAGCCAGGATGACATGATCTGCGGACCACACTCAAATGACCCCAACTGTCCCAGAGATGTTCCTTAGCTGTTAATTTGAACAATATCTGATTTTTTAAAAAGTCTGTGCAAAGTTTATAAAGATAAGGAACAGTGCTTATGAGGGGGAGAAAGATTCATAGAATCCTGGGTAAGAATGCTGACAATGTGCAGAAAAAAACGGACAAGAAGGGAGCTTAAACTGAGTGTTGCCGCAGGTGTTTTTGGTTGTGGGTCAATGCATGTTTCCCTTACCCACCCACATTTCTTATGGGGCACGGGTATTATTTTTCTAATAGCAATTTTATTTCTCTGAAACAATGCCAATAACTGTATTTATACCTGACATTAAAAGAAAAAAATACCCAAATCCAAAAGCCAAGAGCGCACGGCTTCTAAGTGCCCTGGGTGAAGCCACGCACAGACGTGTAAACCGTGTATGGTTCACGCACGTCAAGTCCGTGCACTGGGCACAAGGTCAGTGTCTGAGCCCCAGGCGCGGGGCAGACACGCTCAGCACACAGGTGAAGGGTGATGGAGGGACAGCGGGCCCAAGGCACCAGGCTGGCCTTACCCTGTGATCCACCAGAAGGTGACTCTGGAAAGGAAGGAGGCGCTGGATTCCGGGCAGGGATTCTAGTGGAGAGAACACACGGGGTGGGAGGAAATAGGAAATGGTCAGTCAAACTTCTCATCTATGCCGGCGCTTGGCAACAAGCAGGTGAGCAGAGCGGTCTTACTCTCCAAAGGACCAGGAGTCACCCTCACACCGATGACTCACACCCCTAAAGGGTGTCTCTCCTGATCCGCAGTAACCTTCAAAGAAACACATGGCAGCTCCCCAGTTTCACCCAGGAAATATATCCTGAGTGTCTACTATGTGCAAAAGTGGTACCGTGTGCCACCTACCCGCCCTGTCTTATATTCATTCCCACAACAACCCGGTGAGTGTGGTGTGCCCATATCCCCCGACGTTACCCCATTCATTCACTGATCATTCATTCAACAAATATTGTCTGAACACCAACTACTCTACAAAGTGCCAGCATTATCCTATATCCTCGCAGAACCTTATGAGGGTGCTAATTACTATTATTCCTGTTTCATTCATTCATTCAACAAATATTTTCTGAGCACCTATGACATGTCCAGCACCACGTATATAAATCTGAGCAGACACAACCCTGCCTTCAGGAGGCCTGTAGTGTATTAGAGTAATAGTAACACCTGCTAACTTCTCTACTAGCTAGCTCTGTTCTAGGTGCTTTACACGAATGATCGCATTTAATCTTTGCAACCATCCTACTAAGTAGTTAAAAATATCATCCTCACTCTGGAGTTAAAGAAACAGAAGAGCAGAGGGACAGAATGATCTCGCCAGGCTCCCGCAGCTAGAAGCAGGGGACACAGACTGTGAGCCCCTAACAGGCTTCAAAAAGAGACATCAATCAAATGATCCTGTGAGCAAACACACAACCCCAACTGCAGTGAGGATCGTCCCCTGAAGCTAGGTCAGTGCACCAGTGAGGTCACTGGTATCTTAGGGAGATCACAGCAAGAGAGCCGATAAGTGGATGGCGGCTGATCCAGCCGACAAAGGTCAGAGAAGGTATCC
Source organism: Ursus arctos (assembly GCF_023065955.2). Lineage (NCBI taxonomy): Eukaryota > Metazoa > Chordata > Mammalia > Carnivora > Ursidae > Ursus > Ursus arctos. The sequence continues at coordinate 77,854,496 of NW_026622874.1, read as the reverse complement.
CTGAGCTGGGGTCTGAAAACCGAGTGAAGGAAAACAAGGAAAGGGGAGGAGCAAGGCGGTCTCGGCAGCGAGAGAGTGTGTGCAAAGGTCCTGCTGCAAAAGGGAGCATAACCTACTCCGGGAACCAAGAGGCAGCTGAGCAGTCTACACTGGAGGCCATATAAGGGATTTTGGTCTTCACTGCAAGTGCAAAGGGAAGTCATCAACACATTCCAAGCAAGCTCTCACAGAACCTCTTTCCCAGAGGCACAGAGATGAGCTCCAACAACACACACACACACACACACACACCAGGAAAGGGATGTCAGCATGGAGCCTCTGAGACCACACCCGAGGGCCAACTTTCCACATTGATACATTCAGGTCTATATTGTGAAATACATGCTTTCGTGAAGGGGGGGGGGGCACCATGCAGTGATGAGGTCTCTAACAGAGGAGGCCGCTCCGCATTCCAGTATTTTTCAGAGACCGCACTGGAGAGCCGGACAAGCGCACACGTTCTACCAGAGTGCTTTTCCATCCAGGATGCAGGTGTTTTACAAACAACACCACACCTGGTCCCCACCTCCGAGAGATTCCGATCAAGCTGGTTTGGGGTGGGACGAGGGCATCAAGTTTTTCTGTTTGTTTTTCACTCCCAGAGTCTCCTTGGCAAAGTGGCTTGGCAGGAAATGTCCCAGGTAAGCCTTGAATGTCCTGTCACACCTGATATACCACGGAAGCTAAAGACGTGTGGAGTCAAAAGGCCTCAGAAACAACCAGAAGTGGCTCCGAACTTGCCCAAAAAGGGATGATGTGAGCCTCGATCAGGAAAGTAAGTAGAAGGGACTGTGACGATCATATATGTTTAAAGACACATTCTCACAATGACACCGAAAAACAAAAGGCAACCCCTTGGTGCCGTTTATGAAAAGATGCACGTGAACCAAGCCGCCGTCTTAGAAAACAGGGAAAGGGCAGGAGACAAGCGTGTTCTCCACGTTTTCTAAATGAACTTCACTACAGGGTGACCAAAGAGATGAGGGGAAGTGTCTGCATAGAAATAGTCCAACCGGGACACCTGGGTGGCTCCGTGGGTTGAGCGTCCAAGTCTTGATTTCGGCTCAGGTGATGATCTCAGGGTCATGAGATCAAGGCCCGCATAGGGCTTTGCACCGGGTACGGAGCCTACTTAAGATTCTCTCTCCCCCTCTCCCCCTTGGCCCCTCCTCGCCTAAAAAATAGTCCAGCTAATACACGAAGGATGAATGACAGAATATTAAGACAATGAGCCATTTTGCAACCACAGTGGATTATTGGAATACCTGGCGATACCCAACAATTATTATGAATGCTTTTAGGCCAGAGAGCGGAGTCACTGTTATACTACTTAAAATCCTTATCTTTCAGATATTCTCACTGGGGAGAGCTGGGCGAAGGGCAGACAGGAATTCTACTACTTCTGCAACCTTTGGTAAGTCAAGTTTATTTCAAAATAAAAAGTTACTAGATATGTTTAAATCCCTATCTTTCAGAGATATGTACTGAAGTGTCTCCACAGTGAGGTGCGTCTGTTATACGCTGCTGTCTACTTCTGTACATGTGGGGAAGCTTCCAGCATAAAAAGCTAAATGACAAGCTTCCCCAGTGACGCCAACCCGCATCATGGGCCCAGAACCACCGGGCTCCACTCTGGGGCCACGGGGGTGTCAGGAGGTTCCCAGTCCTGCCTGCGCCGGATTCCAACCTGTGGAGCTTGAGGAACACGGGTGGGCCAGGGTCCCACCCCATGCCAGCTTAGATCGGTGCCTCTGGGCTGGGGCCCTGGCCTCAGGAGATTTATAATAAGGAAATCAGATGCTGTTTGCCTCAAAGACCTGTGTTCCAGACCAACCTAAAGGAGAGTAAGTTCAGACTTTGGAGCCAGGTTTCAAATCCCCGGGATGCCATTTTCTCGCTGAACGACCTGGGGCACGTCCCTCCACCTCAAAGCCTCGGTTTCGAATCTGGGAGATGGGAGTGGTGCGTGTGGCTGCTCAGCCGACCTCACACGACTGCTAGGAGGGACAAGCGAAATGAGTCTGTGGGACTGTGCTGTAAGCTGGAGCTTTTCCAACCCAGGGCGGCAACGTTATTCTCAGGGGAGGCGGTGCCATTTGCTCTGGAGGCTGGTGGTGGGTGGGTTATCAGGTCAATCTCAAATGCTCCTCAACTGCAGCCCAGTTCCACCCCAGTGTGACAAGGTGGGGTCCCAGCGGGGAAGGGGAAGTGGAAAGGGGGTGGGACACAGCTGACAATGACTCATTTATTTCTTGAGCAAATATTTACGGAGGGCCTACTTAGATGCCAGGAGGTAGCTCAGGGCTGGGGACAGAGCTATGCATGAGACAAGACAGCGAGGTCCCCACCTGATAACGCTTCTCACCTGGGGGTGGGGGGAGCGCGGGGTGGGGGGGGGATGGGCAATTAGCAAGCCAACGGGAATAAATATATAAGGATCAACGGGAGCGCCACAACAGAGAAGAGAAATGAAGGTGCCAGAGAGAGCTGGGGGCCGGGGACTTGCTTACGCGGGAGGTGGCCAACAGCAAGGAGGTCAGAGGGAGGCTCTGAATCCCAGGCCGGCCACTTACCAGCTGTGGAACCTTAGCCAAAGTACCTGGTGATGAGATTAAATGAGATGAAGCACGTTAAGATTCCTTAACATGTACCTGGCACACAGTGAAAGCTGGAAGACACAGTATTAATACTAAAATCTGAAACAATAATAATGTCTTCTATTTCTCGCAGCCCCACGACACACCAAGCACCGTGCCAGATGCCTTCCATAAGGGCTGGCAAAGAAAGGCCCACAGGCTGGCTGCTGGTCAATAAAGTGTGATTGGCACACAGCGATGCCCGCTCATTTACATACTGTCTACGTCCGCTCCTGAGCCACGACGGCAGACGTGAGTAGTTGCAACACAAACTACGTGGTCAGCAAAGCCTGAAATATTTACTGTCTGGCTCCTTACAGAGAGAGCTGGCTAGGCTAAGCCCTGCTCACATCACAGCTCACAACACCCTGAAACAGGGGTCACTAAGGTCACTAAGGCATAAAACCAGAGCTCAAATGACGGCCTTTTGCCTCCAAACCTGGTCTCTCAGTCTCGGCATCAACGTGGAACATCGCTGTGCGAGTTACAGACCTTGCAGAGATGCCCAGTGGAGGGGCAGGTGGGGGCCGAAATGCAGCCTGTGTCCACCTCAATGAGACCCCCCCGCCAAGTCCCGTGCCTGTAAGGGGCTGCATCAGCCCAAAGGAGGCAGGGCCGTGCCCCAATTCATCCACCCACACAGGGTACAATGTCTTTTTCTCATTTGCAAGGCGACGCGGAGCGAACAGCAGGGTGTTAGGCACACGCACAACAGGCGAGGTCCCCAAATCCTGGCATTCTCTCAAAATTAGGCAACTCCAGCCATCGGGCAGGAACGAAGCAACGTTTTGACTGTGGAATCGAAGGCAAATTCATTCCCTTTCCACCCTCCCATATACAAACGGAGTCGTACCCCTGAGACTGTAAGAAACGATAGCCCTGAGGGAAAAGATTAATCCTCACTCTGGCCAGTGAAAATCCCAGCTGCTGCGAGAAAATTCTCCCAGCAAATGCAATGAGATCGCATTGTTTACAAGACCATTTCACAGTTCCTAATTTGCATGCTCCAAGAGCTTTGTCCAATTCGCCTCCTCCCTCCTTTGGATCCAAACAGGGATTTTCAGATTATGAGAAGCCACACCAGGCCGACAGAAGGCCCACGTCACCAGCACAGAGAAGGAAACCTCTAAGTTTGGTAGCTGGTTTCTGGAAGTCCCTATCTGACACTGAAGGCCTTCTATGATCATAGACAATTCGAATTCTGAAGTAGCCAAGAACTGCTAACTAAAGAAGAACAAAGGGCATGGGTGCTGGATGAGAACCCAGATGATATCCTGTTCAACTGAAACCAAGCAAAACATTCTCAAAGCTGCCAGCTCCGGGCATCCCAGCCACAGAGGCTGGAGCAGAGTAGCTCCCAAGCCAGGATGGGGGAGACTTATTACCGGGTCCCCCATTCACTCAGAAAGGAGAAAAGTTCGGACAAGCCCTGAATGAAGGGCAGAGGGAGAAGAAAGTCTGATTTATGCAACGTACGGAGAAAGCCGCATTCTTTGGCATCTGTATCTGGCACTGGCTGATTTGGCAGAAACCATGTGGCTTAAACCAATTTGGTACAATAGCCCCAGGCACTGGTTCTTCGAGGACCAGTCATTCATGAGCTCACACCAGGCAGTTTGGGGACGCTGTCTGGGTCCTTCAGCACTCTGGCCTTCTTGTCACACCGTCTCTGGATCCCTGCACCGCTTTTCTGGTGTTGATTCTGCTTTTTTTCTTGTTTCCTGCTGGTTAACTCCCACTCTGCACTGCCTTCACACCCAGCAGGAAGGGGGTGCGTGATACAGCAGGACAGCTCAGGGCAGGGGTGCTCCAATGTGGCCCCCCCCACCAGGAGACACGGTGCCTGGGGAATCCGTTAGAAAAGCAAAAGCCTGGGTCCCACCAAGATCTACTGATGCAGACTCTGGGGGTGGGGCTCAGTGGTCCATGGTGTACCAGGCCTCCCAGGTGATGCACACTCCGGTGAGCTAACCCAAGAGAAGGGCTTCTGATCCAGCCTTGTGAACGCCACCACTCTGGCCCTCTGTATTCTCACCTGTACAATGAAGGGAGACTCACAGTCCTGCCTCATCCAGATGCTTCGAAAGGACTAAGTTTAAAAAATAAATAAATAAATAAAAATAAACCAACATAGAGGGTTGCTGTCCAGCTCAGCCTCCCTCCCAACCCACTTGCGCTGCTGGAATGGCTGTTAAGTGCCACTAGCCTCTCCATGTCCCACGCACCCCCCTCCTTTCAGCCGGGGGGGTCCTCCAAAATACCTCCAACCTGAGCATGTCACTCCCCACACTGAGAATCTTCCATCAGGTCAAGATCGTGAGTCCTCACGGTGACACACAATTCTCCTTGACTTTGCACACTCGGCTCCCTGGCCCTTCCAGCCCAGCCAAGCAGACCACGCAGCTCCCAAAACCCACAAGTTCCTTTATATGGGGGGGTTTCTGCACATGCTCAGTCCTCTGCCGGGAGCACCTTCCCATGCAGCCTTATTGGCCTGGCCGATGCCTCTCACTTTTTGGACGCGGGCCCCTCCTCCCCCGGACGCTGGCCCTGGAGCCCCAGGCTGAGTTGGGAACCCCTCCTCCGGCCCCTCCGCCCCCAGCACTTTCCTGCCTCAGAGCCCACTGGCGAGCCCACAGCCCTCTCCTCGATGGTCAAGTTTGTTGATTTCAGTCCTCAGAGTCTGGCTGAGCACCGGGCACCACCCCCAGCCCCACATGACAATGAATTACTAACGACCGAAAGCATAAAGGAGAAAAGCCTTAAACACGGGGTTTATGACGCTTTCCTAAACAGTCCAAGCTCTGTGGCTGCCTCTGGGGTGTGTGGGGTAGAGACGGACCAGGAGGGGCGGCAGGGAACTTTCTGGGGTCCTGGTAATGTTCTAGATCTTGATAGGGGCTTGGATTACTCATTTGTCAGCACACGTCAAACGGTCACTTCACACTCAGGAATTTCACTACGTAAATCCTGCTTTTTAAGGAAATACGAGAGAACTGTTACACAGACATGGAACTCTAGCTAATGGTTTGCACGGTGAAGTGCTTGGGGGAAGGATACTAAGGACTTTGGAGTAAGTTTGAGATACCAAAAAAATTTAGCCGGTTGGCGGGCTGGTCGGCTGGCCGTCCAGAAACGTGATCAAGCAAGGTTAGCAAAATGTTAACAGTGAAATCAGACTGGTGAGTAGATGGGTGCTGTGTCATTCTTTCAACTTTTCTGTGAGTTTGACATGTTCCCAGCAAAATACCTGGGGAGGGGGGATATACTCCATTTATGGACAGGGGTAAAATTACCTCTTACGCCAAATGAGCGGAGCACTTTTCCTAAACGTGCTAAACCACACTTTTCTACTGTGAACCACCCATGGATCTTGTTAAAATGAGACTTTGACCCAGCAGGGCTCAGTCGGCCCAAGACTCTGCATTTCTTTTTTTTTTTTTTTTTTTAATGATTTTTTATTATATTATGTTAGTCACCATACAGTACATCCCCGGTTTCCGATGTAAGGCTCGATGATTCATTAGTTGTGTATAACACCCAGTGCACCATGCAATACGTGCCCTCCTTACTACCCATCACCGGTCTATCCCATTCCCCCACCCCCCTCCCCTCTGAAGTCCTCAGTTTGTTTCTCATAGTCCATAGTCTCTCATGTTTCATTCCCCCTTCTGATTACCCCCCCTTTCTTTATCCCTTTCTTCCCCTACCGATCATCCTAGTTCTTATGTTCCATAGATGAGAGAAATCATATGATAGTTGTCTTTCTCTGCTTGACTTATTTCACTTAGCATTATCTCCTCCAGTGCTGTCCATGTTGTAGCAAATGTTGAGAACTCGTTCTTTCTGATAAGACTCTGCATTTCTAACAGCACCTGGGGCCTGCTGATGCAGCTGGTTCGAAGACCCCACTTTCAGAAGTGGGGGGGGTCTACGGTATGACCACGTTTGCCTCTGATGCCTCCAAGTGCAAACGGAAACACCCTCCTTCCACCTGCCCCACCCTAAGCAGGGGCCTCAGGGCCAGCAAGCTGAAGGATCACAGGCTGGGGCTGGACAGGAACCCCAGGGGAGCCCTGTGAGGCTTGGTCAGCCACTCCCAAATTCCAGGCAGCCCAGGGCCTGGAGGAGAGAGGGGAGCAACCCCACCAAAAAACCCGGGCCAGAAAAGACATCTGAGTCATGCAAAGGGCACAGGGCCAGCTGGGGAGGACGCCGGCTTCGGTGACTCAGCAGGAGAGAGCCCAGAGAAGCCCAGCGCTGCCAGCTCCCCTGGAGGCCCCGCCTGATCCCGGCCACGCCGGAAGCATGGCTGAACGCTCCCTCCAAGGACAAGCAGCATATGACCGAGGCTCCGACCTCAGGAGAGCAGCTGGGCTAGACTCTCCGCATCTTCAGGGCTCCACTGTGATGCAAGCCCTGAGGGTGCTCGGGATACAGGCCGAGAAAGCACCCGCCAGTGTCCTCCCCTGCTGATCACAGGCCTCAGATCCCAGCGTGAAGGGGCTGTGGCGAGCACCAAATGCAGCCTCAACCCATTTTCAAGAAGGCGGCACTGAGGTTCCGGAAGGAGGAGGGACTTGCCTGAAGTCACAAATCTAAGTCACAGATCCTGATTCTCAGGCTTCCCAGGCTTCATCTCGACTGGAGTTACACGGCTGTTTGTCCACTCGCCCGTTCGATGACTGTCCCCTGCGAGGCCACAAGCTTCCTGAAGATACCCCGTAGACTGCACTGTCCAAAGACAGCCAGACATCATCGGCCATCCCATGAGCTCTTCTTATGACAAGAGCTGACCTCTCCCCCATCTAGAGGTGGGGGCTGTGTCCCCACCCCTTGAACCCCGGCCGACTTTTGGGATGGCCTCCATCGAGAGAGTGTGGCAGCAGTGACACTATGGGACAGGACTGGGTCATAAGCAGTGACACAGCTTCCACCTGGCTCTCTGTCTGGAAACACTCGTCCTGAGACGCAAGCCACCGCACCGTGACCTCACCCAGGCTACAAAGACATGGACCGTCAAGTCCATTGGAGGCTCGGGCCGGGGGCCAGCGCTAACCACCAGACACAGGAGTGAGGCCGGCTACTGTCGGAGAGACCCCACAGGGGAGCCGCCCAGCTGAGCCCGGGCAACACCCAGCACTATGAAACCTGATAATACACTGCTATTGTTTTATGGAACCAAATTCAGGGTGGTTTGTTATAAGTAGTAGATAACTGTAGTAAGACACGAACCACACCGACCTCACACCCCGCTGAGTCCCCAGAACCAAGCACAGTATACAACAGGTGCTTAATGAATGTCTGTTGAAGGGATAAAGGGAGCCCGGGTCTACCCAACTCCAACAGGGGGCTCCTCTTCCGTCACACCGTGTTGCTTCCACCATCAGATTTAGGGTTAAGTTAGAGTCTAACAGGCCGACCATCTTCTCTAAGCTTAGATTCTTAATAAAAAGAATGGCTCGGGACAAGAGTCAGGGTGTCCCCGGCCCCTGCAAGCCCAGCCTCCAGCTGCCCAGGTGCGGCAAAGCAGGCCCCAGCCCCGGCTGCTGGGAACGCAGAAAGTACAACGGGAGGAAGAAGCCAGCTCTGCGAGCATCCAGGAAAGAAGCAAAAGGAACTTACTCAAATCCCCAGAGGGAACCAGAAATCAGAAACTCCCTCCCCCATAGAGCATCTGAGACAGTCCCCTCTGGAAGGCAGGTTTTCAGGTGTTACAGGGAGCCTGGGGAGCCAGGTGAGCTCCAGGTCGCCCTGCCAGCTTTCCCCGGGCTCAGTTTACCCTCAGAGCAGCTCAGGGTCTGCACCCACTCAGGTGAGGATGACTCGTCCTGTGTGCTCTCCAGCTCCCCAGCAGAGCCTGACATTTAATAAAAGTTTCCTGATAGGGACACGCCACTGACAAACACCCACACCCAGGTACGCAAACACTGATGTACAGGGGATCCAACAGCCGTAGATGTCAGAGCCCGTCCTTCCTGCCAAGCGTGAGCTGGGTTCCAGTGGGTGCCCCAGGCATGGTCACTGCCCTTGTGAACTTTATACACAAGCACACACACACACGCACAAGAACACACAAACGCACACATGCACGCAAACACATTTTCGTGCAAACACATGAACATAAATACATGCACGCACACACACACAAACACGCACAGACAGCTATGTGCACAAACACGCACACACACACACACACAAGCACACACACACTTTGCAAATTTCTCCAACACCACTCCTCCTTGAGCAGGGAAGTCCAAGATTGGGGCCTCTCAGAACACATACTGGGACACGGGTTTCAACAAACACGTTCGCAAGTGTCAACCTCTTCCGAGCCGATTCCCCACAGGTGCCTTCATCACCCACAAAGGCAGCCTCGGCCTTTTGCTGAGGCGCAGGCCAAACCCAACAGAACCACAGCAGCTGAAAACTGCTCTGGCTGCAATTTCACCAGTTAACAGCTGACTAACCACGAACAAAGTGTCAAATAAATGCTCCACAGGTTCCCCTCCCACTCAGACTAAAATACAGTGGCTCAGGCAAACACAGGCAACTGTCCCCACCTGTGAGATGCCATGTCTTGGCTGTCTCTGGCCTCCCACTGCTCCAGCCATATCGGCGTTTCCTGCTGTTCCCTTGACATTTCATGGCAGCTCCTGCCCCAGGGCCTTTGCACTTGCCACCCCTCTGCCTGGACCACTCTTCCTCTGGGTATTCACTCAGCTCACTCCCTTGCTCCAGTGAGGTTTCATGAGGGAGGCCTTCCCTGATGGCTCCTATCACATCGTAACTGCCCATGACCTTCAACCAACATATCAATTTCCTTTCCATGCTTTCTTCTCCTCCACAGGATTTACTGCCACCTAACTGACAATACTTAGCTCCTGGGTTACTATTTGTCCACACCCCCACCTACCCGCATGACAACACAGGCCTCAGGTGGGTAAGAACTGCTTTATTCACTACCACAGCCCTGCGCCCAGATTGGGGCCTTGCACGTGGCACTGGACAGAGGGAGGGAGGGAAGAAGGGGGAGAAAGAGGGAGAGGGGGAAGGAGAAAGGAAGAGAGGGAAACAGGAAGGAAGAACAGAAGCAGCAACAGGAAAGGACTATGTTCCCTTTTATTTCACCAGCTAGAACACTGGCCCTATCTCCACCCCACCCACTCACATCCATGGGTACATACAGGATTTCCCTGTGCCCCAAACTGACAGAACAGACCAACTCAAATCCCTCAGGGGCCTGACACAGACAGCAAAAGAAGGAAGCAAGATTATATAGTGCAAGAGGGAGTGGTGGGGATTGCAGTACTTTAGTAGGGCCATGCACCCCAGCTGAGGTCAAACTGCTGCTGTGGGGGATAATGGTCCTAACACTGTCAGAACTTCTCGTTTTTCTAGAAAACGTGCATAGTTACAATTTATGGGAAATTTCCTACCTTTTAAATGTTTGCTCACATGTTCTAAAAACACTATGGCCATCAAATGAGAAAACCTACATGCCTGCAAGACACAGCAGTTTACAATTATGAGTCCGATTCCCTCCTTAAGTCCCCCTAGCCACAGCTAGGCCTCTGTTTTTCCATCTGTGGAATGGGACAATGATAGGACCTCTCTCTGGGCCTTTTGGGAAGATGGAATGAGATCCCAGGTGGACGATATTGGCACAGAACAGATGTCTAATCCACAAGAGCTGGCAAGGTGCAGTATTTTCACACGCATGTGCACACACACGTCTCTGATCACACTTACGGGGTCGTGGATGGTTTCAGAGAACAGGGGCGGTCGGTCCGAGATGCAGGACAGCACGAGCTGCATCAGCACGAGGGAAAAGTAAATGTAGAAAGTGACATCGCGAAACACGTCGATTTCAGCATCCTAAACGTAAGCCGAGGAAGAGAAGATCACTTTCTGGAAGCAGCCTGCCGAGGCCGGGGGAGCAGGCAGCAGACCCAGGAACAAGCCCTCCTGCCCTGAGCCACCTCCCCCAACAGAAGAGAGGGGGTTAAATCACAGTGCAGTCCCGGATGCCCGGTGAGGGCGGCCCACGTGGTGAAGGGAGGCTCAGGCGTGGGGATGAAGCAGGCCCACATTCAAGGCCTGGCTCCACTCCTATCGGCCCCCGGATGTTGCCAGCTCACTCAACCTCTCCGCACTTCAGTTTTCCCGTCTATAAACAAATCGGCGGTTCTGAGTCGGGGGCGATTTTGCCTCCCGGGGAACCCAGTGAGTGGAGGCCAGGGATGCCATGCTCCCCTCCCCTCCACGACATCCTACAAAGGTCAGGACAGCCCCTTACGACAAAGGCATCTCTGGCCCAAAACATCAATGAGTGCTGAGGCTCAGAAACCCCGTCAGAGTAATTGTGAGCAGTCAATAAGATTACTCATGAAAAAAAACCTTAGTCCCTGCCTGGCACCTTGGAAACATGACCTCAATAAATGTCGGCTACCCTCAGTACTAACCACCATCCATACTGAACACTGCAGGGGCTCAATAAAGGTTCAGTTACTGACTAGCTGGAAGGAGGCGGAGAACAGCAGGGTAGAGGGTAGCGTCTGAAAAAGCACACTCCTCCGAGTTCCCAGGAGCGGCGTATGGCAGCCAATGGGAACGACTTCTTAGCCAGAGTGCTGGCTGATGGCACTGAGGTAACACAGGGACAGGTATCGGGTCCCATAGGGGGGCAGCCGCTCTGCAAACACCACTCCCCACTCAGCTCTGTTCCAGACTGACGAGATCTAGAGCTGACTTGCCTTGCTGTTCACGGCTGACAGAGGCTCAGAGGGTGGGGTGCATTTGCCCATGGCTCCCACCTCTGGAGAATCCACATGGGCCCCTGAAGCTACCCAAGTAAGTGGGGCCTTGAGGAAAGAAGGTTCTAGAACAAAGTCTGGATGAGCTAGGGAAATCCCAGGTAAAGAAGCTGGGCCCAGGTAGCAACCAACCTCTAGTTCCCATAGCAATGCACAATTTCCACATAAGCTGGAAGGAGCAAGCATCTCTTCCAAGGGGCCACTGCAGTAAGATGTGGAATAAGGGGGGCGCCTGGGTGGCACAGTGGTTAAGCGTCTGCCTTCGGCTCAGGGCGTGATCCCGGCATTATGGGATCGAGCCCCACATCAGGCTCTTCCGCTATGAGCCTGCTTCTTCCTCTCCCACTCCCCCTGCTTGTGTTCCCTCTCTCGCTGGCTGTCTCTATCTCTGTCGAATAAATAAATAAAATCTTTAAAAAAAAAAAAAAAAGATGTGGAATAAGGCCACCACTTACCTCTTTTAAGGCAGTCATGATTTTGGATCTCAAGATGGCAAGGGCACACAGTAGGGCTACAAGCCAGAAAGTGAGCATGATCCCCGAGGACTGGACTCCCTTCCTTCTCTCGAGTTGAATTAAAAAGGTAGCAAGCAGCTGCAAGAGTGAAACATACAATAGGAGTTGTCAGAAGACCAGGCCCTCATAGTCCTGGAAGATGTTAGTCCTGGAATAGGGCTGCCCTCAGCTCAGTGGCACCAAAAAACAGCCCGGGGAGGAGTGGGCTCCTGTACCAGCTCTGCTCTTGCCTTGCCTGGGTGACCCTGGACAAGTCACTGAACTTCTCTGAGCCTCCGCTGCCTCGTCTGCAAAAGAGAGAGGACTATATATAGCACCTAACGTGAAAGTGGTGGGAATTTAAGGAGACCGTGTATAGATCTGGGATAGGATGGCAAAGTGGAGGGAAGCTCAGTTTACAAGAGAGAGGCCCGCTTTTTCCTGAATGAATGAGCATGGCTGAGCACCAATAAAACTTTATTTACAAAAACAGGCAGGGGGCCGACCCTTCATTTACAGGTAGTCCCAGCCCTGACAGAGACTAATTATTGTCCTTCGGGCAACAGTGAAATCTGTTCTCTTTCATAGGAGATAAAGGTTCTGTTATCTGCCTATATTTATACATCTCATCTGCAAGGAACTTTATTAGAATGACAGAGGGTGGGGGGAGCTGGGATTTTATTTCATTCCTAATATCTGAAGCTATTACTCCATTTCACACACGACTTCACGATCAGGGAGAGAAAATAAGCAATAAGACGGCTTTTTCTCAAAAGAAGGAGAAAGGCCACGGCCATTCCCCTGACAAGCAGAGCTGGCCTCAGGAGAATCCCCAAAGCTGGTCATGAGGCAGACTTCCGAGGAGCTAAAGGTCACCCACGGCACCTGCCCTTACTCCCCAGAAGCACATCCGCTTGTCTGTCCTCATCCATCCTCCTGGGGGGCCCCCCATCTCCCTCACTTCCCACATTTAACCCATCAGCAACTGGCACTGCCTCTGCCACCAAGGCCGATCCTCAGTTCGCCCACTGCTCACCCTGGCCCCAGCTCCCTCCCCTTGTTCTGGGTGACCCCATGGGCCCCCCCACTGCTTCCCAGCTTCACCTCTTGCTCCAATAATCCAATCCGTTCTCCACTCCTCGGCTTTTCAATACACAGAGCCAGACATGCCACACCCTTGCTCCAAACGTCTCCCTTTAAAACTGGGGGTATTAACTTGGGGTGCAAGGACAGGCTGTGGCTAGAACCCAGAGGTCCGTGAACTTGGATAGGAAAACAATCACATCCTCACTCTCCCTCAAATCAGCACCACCGGTCATTAAGTGAAGGCAATAAACCACACAGCATTAGTGGTCCCTGGGGCTCTGTCACCATTAGAAATTGTATCTGAAAATATACAGGTGAAGATGTCCCCCACGATCATATACGGTCATCACGACTTGGAAATTAAGGAGGCATCCTACCTGCTGGTAGACCTTGATTTGAAATGCACGTACGTTTTTACTTTTTTAATCATTTGCTAACTGTGTTTTTATGCAGTTGGTTTTCCAAACCCGGTGCCCTGCGACTGAACAATGGATGACAACGTGTGATGAAACCACACCATCAAACACACAGTACGACTAAACTAACAAACACCTCTGGACACACACAACGGGGCTGAACTGCAGGTCTGAGAAGTCAGCCTCACACAGCCCCAGGCAGCAGGGCGCCATTCATGTGACATTCTGGAAAAGGCAAAGTGACAGGGGCAGAAAACACACCCACGGTTGCCAGGGCATGGGGCCGTGGAGGGAGGGGCTGACCACACAGCGGGGGCAGCACGAGGGAACTTTTTAGGGCAATGGGACTGTTCTAGATCTCGACTATGCAGCTGGTAGTTACCTGACAGTGTGGCTTTGTCAAAACTCATGAACTTGTATTTAAAAGAAAGTGAGTTTTACTATATTTAAATTAAAGCTCAAGTAAAAACACAGACGTCATCACAAAATCTTCACATATGTACGTGTGTGTATGACTGGTTTCCTTTGTGATCCTTTGTATTTATGTTAGGAACATGATCGTCAGACCTGACTGGCAAAGGAGAAAGGGGCCTGTGGCACAAAAAAAGTTTTAAAACCCACGTTTGGGAATGCCAAAAGAAACAAAACAAAACCCGCTCACCCTGAAGCTCAAGGTCCTACAGGGTCAGCCCTCTGCCCTTATTGCTGTCCCGCTCTCCTCCTCTCCTTCCTCCCTCTTCCTCAGCCACAGAGACCAACTCCTCCATTTCTCCCTCTGACCCCAGGACTTTTGCACGTGCCATTCTCTCCAACTGGACAGTCCTCTGTCTTCAGCCTCTTCAACCTTTTAATATCCTGCTCATCGTGTGGCCTCAGCTCCATCACCCCTTCTTCTCTAGCCCCCAGACCAAACACATTTGCCAAACTTCATCCCCATGGCACTTCGCACAAGAGCAAACACTTTGTGCCTTTTGGGGGAATCAATGAGTATCCGTTTGCACAAATGGACATATGTTCCATGAGGACAGGAACTGTATCTGTCTTATCTCCAATTCCTGGCACACGGTAAGGATAAAAATATATCTGCTGACTACTGGCATCCCATATTCCTAGTACCTGTATACTCCTGCCCCTAGGGGTGTAGAGAGAATGTCACCGTAGCATGAACAGCAGGGCTGATCCTTTATTCTGCCACTGAGCCCACAGGGGAAGAGAGATACTGAGGCTCTCACAGGCCTGTTCACCTCTTAGCTAGCTCAGAGCCTCAAATGGCATACAGCTCGGTGACCCTCAGCCCATCACACGTGTGTCCCCAGAATCACATACTCATGAATGAAGAAAAGACCAGGAACAGGGAAAATTTAGGGAGTATGAGCCCCTCCAGCCGCAGCTAGTCTACCTCTGCACCTTCTTGCCCAACATACAGTCTAAGACCTTCGGGCCAGCAAAGTCAAGCTCTTCATTTACCAATTCCCTTGACATGTTTATGGAGTCTTATTACATGCTAGGCATGGTGCCCGGCTATGGGGACACAGAGGTGAACGAAGCCCACAGGGAGAGCCAGGTATTGGCAAAGAACCCCACAAACAGTGGTGCAGATGCCGGGGTATGAAGCCAGTTCTACCACTTACTGGCGGTGTGACCCTGGGTCAGTTCCTTCACTTCTCTGTGCCTCAACTGGCTTATCTATGAACATAGAAATAATGAGCAAAAATCCCTAAATGAGTTAATATGTAAAGGGATAAGGAATGTTATCAAGTGCAATAAAGATTCACGGCCACGGGGTGCCTGGGGGCTCTGTCCGTTAAGCAGCTGCCCGTGGCTCAGGTCAAGATCCCAGAGTCCTGGGATGGAGGCCCGCACAAGGCTCCCTGCTGAGTAGGGAGCCTGTTTCTCTCTCTGCCTGCCACTCCCCCTGCTTGTGCTCTCTCTCTCTCAGATAAAATCTTAACACAAAGGATTCACAGCCCTCCGCAATCTGGCTCCAACTTGCCTTTCCTTTCCCATCTTCTGTCACCTCTGCTGTCCACCCCCTAAAGCCCCACTCCACATTCCGGCTTCACAGATGGCCACTCCTTCAATCCCAGCCTCTAACCCTTCCTTGGACTCACTGCTCTCCCAGCTCAAAACACCCTGCCCCGAACCTGCTTCCCTCCTCGTTGTCAAACACGCAAGGGCTACGCTCGCTGCGAACTTTAGGACCAAGGTATTGGGTGCATACGCGGGAATGGCCCTTAATTCGGAGCACATCACTGTGGCAGGCGGGCGCTAAAACCATGGCCTCCGCAGCAACCACCCCCCACTCAGCTATGCATTAGCTGTATGACCCTGAGGACATTTAATGTCTCTATGCCTTAGTCTCCTCCCCTGCCAAACGGGGACAAGGTTGTTCTGAGAATAGATGAATTCTAATTTCTAATGTCAAGACACGTAAACCACCAAGAACGGTGCCAGGCACACATTAAGGACTTACTTAAAATATGTCAGCTGTGAGAAAGCCGTTGCCCTGGCTGTGTTTCCCACATAATAATGGACCCCCATGAGGCAGGGTAGTTTCCTATTCAGCTTGGCATCCCACCCGGTAAGCCAGAGGCTGAAAACTCAAGAGGCAATTAGGTCCCAGACAATTAATATAAACGGCTGAGCTAGCCAGTATGAAAGCAGCACACAGCAGGCACCACCAAAGACGGCGCCCACCATTCAGCCGCAGTGGCAAGGATGGCAACAGGGCACGGTGAGGACTGTGGCCAAGCGCACAGCACATGCACCTTTAAAGGCTGCACTCATTTCTCAGCTCCGGCTGATTGTTGCTCCAGAAGACGATAAGGCTGGTATTGCCATCTTTGAATTTTTCAAGAGAAGCCAGATTTTTGCATTTTTACTGTGAGATCTTCTCATTTCTACACACTGGCCACTAATTTTGGCCTCCACAGTGCCTGGCAGAGAGCTAGCTCCTACTTACCATAGTGATGCCCAAGAGGGTTGGGCTGACCAGAAACACCGGGGCCAGGAATTTGCCCCAACTTCTTTCCCAGAAAGAGTAGAAGAGGTCTGCCCAGCAGACGATCCACAGCAAAAATCCCAAGGCCTGGAAGAGAAGGACATACATGTCTTACAACATTCACCACTGGAACTTCCCCCAGTCCCCCTGCAAAAAGCTCAGCCTTGGGGGGACCAGCCAACCCCTGAACTATTAGCTGTGGTCCTTAGATACAGCACATAGCCTCTGGAGCATGTACAAGTCCTAGGTACGGGGAGCTACCCTCTGGGCCATCACGCGCTAGTCTGTAACCAGTGTATGATGCCCTCCTGCACCCAGGGCATGACTGTTCGTCTGGTTGCTGTTCTTCCCGTCCCCGGAAAATTCAAGAGCTCAGTCTACAACTTATCTCCACCTGCCACCCCGGACACTTGCGTAAGGCACCTCACACAGTAAGCACTCATTCAACAACATTCACTGGGGACCTACTAATGGGCCACATACTTTTCAAAGCGCCAAGGATACAACAGTGAACAAAACAGACAAAAGTCCCTGCCTTCGTGAAGTGGAGATTCTAGTGGGGAAAAAATGGGCAAGAAACAAACTAAAAAATATACACTATAATGCCAGAGAGTGATAAGTGACGTGAGGAAAAATAAAACAGGTAACAGGGCGTGGTCAGAGAGGGCCCTTGCCATCAGGTGACATACAGGTAAAGAGCCAAATGTAGACATTTGAGGGAAAGAACAATTCAGTTCCAAGGAACAGCAAGTGCAAAGGCCCTGGGGTAGGGAACAGGTGTGACAGGTTTATGGCTGCTGTGGAATGAGCAATGAGTGTGGTAGATGGCTGGGGAGGAGCCTGGGGCCAGATCAGGCTGGCCACCGTGAGGATTTCATTCCTTGTGGTGAGAAGCTAATGGAGGCTTTTTGAGCAAGGCTTTTGTTTGTTTCTCTGTAAAATCTGTTTTACACTTTAAAGGGAGATGTTGCTCCCCCCAAAAAGTACAAAGTGCTCCCAAAGGTCTGAGATCTAGATAGGATAGGGAGATCGTTAGGATTTTGCGTGGTATGAATGAGACAGGTTTGGATGGGGGTACTGCAGGCAAAGCGACAGCTTCAGTAAAAAACATCCAAGTTTTCCTGTTTTGGGGGAACCAAGTCTTGGGAAACAGCCTTAAAAATGAAGTGAGATGCTTGCTAAGTGGAAAAGAGAAAGTGGAATGAGGATCGCGACACGTAGCTGCTCTCCACATGTCTTCCCTGAGAATGCTTATTCTCGAAGGGGAGAAACGGCCCCTGTACAGTGGAGAAACCAGGCGGCACTTTGACCAACGATCAAAATGAACCCCCTCAATCCGGGGTGGATGAACATTACAGCTAGGTGTAATACCCTCCGAGGGACCCAACACCTGTTCCGTGGTTTTCCAGCCAGACACGCGTTACCCTCACCACGAGGATACATCATGCAGGCTCGAGCTGAGAAACTCCCTCTAAAACAACTGGCCCATGCTCTTCCAATACATGTCAAAGGAAGCTGAGGTGTTCTTCCAGATTAAAGAAAACCCAAGAGACACCATGACTAAAAGCACTGCATGAGGGGAGCCTGGGTGGCTCTGTCAGTGAAGCATCTGACTCTTGGTTTCAGCTCAGGTCATGATCTCAGGGTGGTGAGATCGAGCCCCACGTCGGGCTCTGCTCTCAGCGTGAAGTCTTCAAATTCTCTCTCTCTCCCTCCCACTCAGTCTCTCCTCAAATAAATAAATAAAATCTTTTTCAAAAATTAAAAATAAAAGCGATGAATGAATCTAGACTGGATCTTGAAAGGGGTTGGGGGAGCGGTCCTAGAAATTCTAGGACAGGATTAGGACAAGTGACAAAATTGGAACATGAACAGATTTTTTTAAAAAAGTATTATGTCCACGTTAAACTGCCTGAATTGAGTAACTGTACTGTCGTTACCTATGAGAATGTCCCTGTTTCGAGAAAAGACACACTGGAAGAACCAAGGAGTAAAGATAGCACAGATGCTACCGGTTCTCAGATGATTCAAAAAGAATAAATCATACGTGTGTTTAAGGAGAGAGGAAGAGCCAATCAAAAAAAGGGTGGCAAAATGTTAGAACTTGGTGACCGTGAGTAATGGGTGTTCAGGGCTGTGGGCAGTTCCTGGGGTCCTTCTTGCCACCCTTCCACAGTTTGAAATTATTTCAAGGTAAAACCTTTTTTTTTTTTTTTTTTAAATAAAAAAGATAGCCTCGGGTCAGGTAGGAAGACCTCCTGATAATCTCTCCAGGTCGAACCTCCCACGCTCACTGTCATAATGAGGAAGGGGGGTCCTCAGGGAGGTTAAAACATGTGCTCAAGGTCATACAGCTAGGACGAGGCAGAGCCTGCATCTCCACCCACATCTGAACCCAGAGCCTCAGCCTTCACCCACCACGTCATAAGTCTGCCTTCTAGAAAAAGGAACTCGGTTAAGTAGAAGAAACGTGTCAGTCTTCACCAACCACCGGTCCCCAACCCAAGCACACCCCACTTCCCCCACCAGGAAGAAATCCCAAGTGACTTACAGTTTTGGTTTTGTTGAGATAGGTCATCTGAATGTAGCCCCGGTCATGGCGTGAGAGATAGAGGAAGTAGAAGGGGAAGCAGACCCAGAGGTAAGAACAAGGCACCCATACGAGGAACGTGTTCTGAAAGCACTTGGTGAAGTCGGGATTGCTGGTGTTCCACGTGACATCCCACGCCTGCAGACAGAAACAGATGCAGGGTCAACGGGCTGCACCAAGGAGGGACAGGCATCTGTGTGGAGATCAAAACCGCAATATGAGGGGGTTTAAGAGAACAGACAAGACCCTACACCCGGGGCCCTCTCGGGTAGAACGTGCGAACTAGAAAGATCAGGAGCCAAAAAGACAATGAAATAAAAAATAAGGCATAAAGGTAGGTCTCATCTCACAGAACAGGTAAGTCCTGGGACCTGGGGCAAGTTCTACTATCGTATAAAAGATGGAATCTGGGCACCTGGGTGGCTCAGTCATTAAGCGTCTGCCTTCAGCTCTGGTCATGATCCCAGGGTCCTGGGATCGAGCCCCATGTCAGGCTCCCTGCTCAGCAGGGGAGTCTGCTTCTCCCTCTACTACCCCTCCCCTCTGCCTGTGATCTCTCTCTCATGCTCTCTCTCTAATAAAATCTTTTTTTTTAATTTTTTATTATGTTATGTTAATCACCATACAGTACATCCTTAGTTTTTGATGCAGTGTTCCATGATTCATTATTTGCGTATAACACCCAGTGCTCCATGCAATACGTGCCCTCGTTAATACCCATCACTGGCCTATCTCAATCCCCCACCCGCCTCCCCTCTGAAGCCCTCAGTTTGTTTCCCAGAGTCCATAGTCTCTCATGGTTCATTCCCCCTTCTGTTTACCCCCCCTTCATTCTTCCCTTCCTTCTCCTACCGATCTCCCTGCTATTTCTTATGTTCCATAAATGAGTGAAACCATGTAATTGTCTTTCTCTGCTTGACTTATTTCACTTAGCATTATCTCCTCCAGTCCCGTCCATGTTGTTGCAAATGTTGGGTAATCGTTCTTTCTGATGACTAATATTCCATCGTATATATGGACCACATCTTCTTAATCCAGTCATCTGTCAAAGGGCATCTCGGCTCCTTCCACAATTTGGCTATTGTGGACAATGCTGCTATGAACATTGGGGTGCATATGGCCCTTCTCTTCACGACATCTGTATATTTGGGGTAAATACCCAGTGGTGCAATGGCTCGATCATAGGGTAGCTCTATTTTTAACTTTTTGAGGGACCTCCACACTGTTTTCCAGAATGGCTGTACCAACTTGCATTCCCACCAACAATATAAGAGGGGTCCCCTTTCTCCACATCTTCTCCAACATTTGTTGTTTCCTGCCTTGTCCATTTTTGCCATTCTAATTGGCATAAGGTGGTATCTCAATGTGGTTTTCATTTGAATTTCCCTGATGGCTAATGATGTTGAACATTTTTTCATGTGTCTGTTAGCCATCTAAAAAACAAAATCTTTTAAAAAAAACATGGTGTCTGCCATTGAAGAAACCCGGAAGGTTTCTGTCAACTGAAGAGTCCTTTCGTCACTATGCATCATTCCACTTTACAATCTTGCCAACTGAGGACTTCAGAAAGTCGTCTTTTTTTTTTCTTTTAATGTTTTTTTTATTACATTATGTTAGTCACCATACAGCACATCCCTGGTTTCTGATGCAAGGTTCGATGATTCATTAGTTGCGTATAACACCCAGTACACCATGCAATACGTGCCCTCCTTACTACCCATCACCAGTCTATCCCATTCCCTCACCCCCCTCCCCTCTGAGGCCCTCAGTTTGTTTCTCAGAGTCCATAGTCTCCCATGCTTCACTCCCCCTTCTGATGACCCCCTTTTCTTTACAGAAAGTCGTCTTCTTTGTCCCTATCACTGCCATCGGCGCCACCAACATCACCATCGTTGTGACCACCACCGCTTCCATCATCATCATCATCACGGCCATCACCACCACTAGCAGCCTCAGCATCATGGGTAATGACCAAATTGCAGTCCTCTGTGCTAGGCTCTATTCTAAGTGCTTTATCTGCCGTATCCCCCTTGATTCTGTGAGTACTTCATCACCCCTTTTTCAGAACAGCAAGCAAAGGCACAGAGAGGTTTGGTGATTTGTTCGAGGATCACACAGCAGGTAAGATCTGGAGCCCAATTCAAACCCAGTCAATTCGGTTCTGAAGTCCCTACGGTGAACCACTAAGGTATCCAGCCTCAGAAACAGATTGTTTCAATTGCTTTTTAAAGAACCCACGTGTGTTTCACTAGAAACATGCCAGATAGATAAGCGGACACATAATAAAGAGATCGGGTATATCAGCCCAAAAATAAACTGCAGCCAACAGTTAGGACTTCTGTAAACGGAGAAGTGAATTCAGGTCCTGATTTGACCACTGACCAGTTCCACAACTTGGGGGAAAGTTACTACCCTCCCTTATGGCTTTAATTTCCTATTTCTACCACGACTGGGTCAGATAAGATCTGACACAGGTGGCCCCCCAGGCCAATTTGGCCCACAGCTGGTTTGTTGTTATTGCTGTTGTTTAAGCATCCTTTTTTTTTAAAATCTGAGGTTAGCTGCCAGCATTTTAAAATCAGAAAATTTCATATGAAAGTGTAGATCTGGCTTCTCTTAGAAAATGAGAAAATTTGGGACACCTGGGTGGCTCGGTCAGTGAAGCAACTGCATTCGGCTCAGGTCATGATCCCAGGGTCCTGGGATCGAGTCCTGCATGGGGCTCCCTGCTCGGTGGGGAGTCTGCTTCTCCCTCTGCCTGCCGCTCCCCCTGCTTGTGCGTGTGCGTGCTTTCTCTCTCTCACAAATAAATAAATAAAATTTTTAAAAAGAAAATAAGAAAAATATGATAGCACTGGGCTCAAATTCCTGCTTCACAACCATCAGCAGGAGCTGGGGAGCAGCCCACCTCAGGATGAGGCCCGTGGGCTCCAGCTGGCCCCAGGCCCCATGCAGCCTATCTCCCTCCTAGCATTTTCTCCCCACCACTGGACGGTGCGCCCTCCAGAAAACTCCTGCTATGTCTGATCCCTACAGCCTCCCACAATCAGGTAAGTGAGACCACCGAGGAACTCCAAAAAACCAGGAAATCTTACGGCTCTGATTCAACCGTTCAAGCCACATTCAAGACCGTTGAAGAAAAGAAGGTAATGGGAACAAAAAGATCATTTCACTTAAAAAACACGTTTGACAATCTGATCCAAGTAATGCTCTGAGCTACTCAGGAAAGAGACCTAGTCATGCACAACAGTGTGAGTCTGACACGTACACTTCAAAACGGCTATTAAGATGGTCAGAAAAGAAAGGATTTGACTTTTAAAAAGAGCGAGTGAGCGAGCTCTGGTTCTAAACCAGGTACCTAAACTGCTTCTTCAGAGGTGTAATTATTCTGTGATAGAAACAGTTATTTCTCCAGCACCAAGAACAAGAAATCATGTAAAAATAAACCTTAAAAGGTCAATGCACACAAGGGGATTAGCTAGGAAACTTCTAGACACAAAGAAATCCTAAAAAATGACAAAGGTCATGCCTCTGTGGATTTGGGCATCTGGAAGACAGTCTTGTACATAATAAGTGTGGTATTTATCAAAGACTGATTATTTTAACTGGTTTCACATCACTTGTAATTCTTAAGGTGATGGTGGAAAAGGGGATTAAACTGTTGGTGGTTATTAAATACAGAACCGTTTCTGAGCAGCTGCCAGAAAAAGCACATTCCAAAGGAATTTGCCCTTCTAGTAAAAACAATGCTGGGCCTTAATATATGCAGTTATGTATACCAGAAGCTCGGTTCCTGTGTGAGACATTTCTATAACTTGATCCTTGCCCCAATCTTTCCTTGCCTGGACTACTGCAATAATTCCCTAACCATTCCCTGCTTTCAGCCCTCCTGGCCCCACTCAGTCCAGTCCTTCCCCACTACAGCCAAAGTTATCTTACCTATCTGGACATCCATACATGCATCCATAGATATGTATCTACGCACCCAGCCACTCACCCATCCATCCATCTACCCATCTGTCTAGCCACCCACTCCCTTCCCATGCATCCATGCATCTGTCCATCTACCAGGCACCACTCACCCATGTATCTACCCACCCATGCACCAACTCACCCATTCATCTACCCACCCAGGCACCACTCACCCATGTATCTACCCACCCACGCACCAACTCACCCATTCACCTATCTATCCATCTACCCACTCCCTACCCTTGCATGCATGCATCCACCCACCCAACATCTACTCACCCATGCACCCAACCAACCAGGCATTCATTCATCCATGTTCCTATTAATTTACTTTTAACAGGTCATAAGGTCTATGTGTTAAATTTTTTTCAAACTACACAAAATGGCATACATGTAGTGAAAAAGAAGTCTCCCTCTCTGAATTTGCAACCCCCCATCCCACCCCCCAGGCAAAACTACCATTATTAACATCTTGTGCATCCTTCCAAATATCTTCCAGATAAAGTGTATCAATTTTGTTCCCCCAAAAAGTACAATACATAGTCCTTTCTGTACCTTTTTTTAAACTTAATATTAGAAACCGATTTTTTCAGTAACAGATATGTTCTATACTTGAGAACTTAATTGTATTTCTTTTGAATAAAGGTAGAAGTGACAAGCCATCTTCCTATCCCAGTCCCTAACCCCCCAGGGTCCTGTCTCTAGAAGCACCCATGATTGGTGTCTTGTGAGTACCTTCCAGAAAATATTTTATGCATATATATTAACAAAAATACCTATTTCTGTTATCGAATGAAGGAAGCACACTCCTCACACTGTTCTGTACCTTGCTTTTTCTTTTAAGTTTTTTTTTTTTTAATGTAATCCCTACACCGAACGGGGGGCTCAAACTCACAACCCCAAGATCAAGAGTCACATGCTCTACTGACTGAGCCAGCCAGGCGCCCAGCTTTGTTCTCTTAATAACACCCTTGCACTGCAAATGAAGGGCCTCCTCATTCTTTGTTCCAGGTACTTGGTCTTCCACTGGATGATGGACCCGACTGTATTTGACCAGCCTGCTGCTGACAAGGGCACTGGGTTGCTCTAAGAGACCAACAGTGCAGCAGTGAACTGATAACCTGGTAAGTGCCTCATTTCACACACGCTAGCATATTTATAAGATGACTTTCCAGAAGTGAACCTGCTGGGACAAAAGGTGCATGCATCTGAAATTTAGACACTGCCCTCCAAGGGGATATCAGTTTACACTTTACCTAACAAGGTACAAGGGTGACTCCTCTCCAAACACCATGTATTACAAGCTTTTTGATCTCTGCAGATGTGGGAGTGGAAAATACCTCACTGTAGCTTAAATTCCTTTTCCCTTTATAATGAGGGAAATGGAAGATCTTTTCGTGTGAGTTTGAAAGCAGTAAGATTTTCCGGCTCGGAAGAAAAGTCAGACTTAAACATTTGTTTTAATAAATGGGACAGATCGGATTGTCCTCTCTCCTCTGGGTAGCAACCTCAGATGGCTCACAATCACGTTCAAAAGCTGATCCTTGCTATGCTTCATGAGGTCTTCCCCATCGGAGCCCCGTCTGTTTCTCCTACAATTTCTCCCACCCTGTTCCCCAGTGTGTCAACTCAGGCCTTCACTCAAAGAAGCATTTGCCATGCATGTGTCAAGCATTATTCAAGGTACTGGAGATTCGGGAGGGCCATGGTCCCTGCTTTCAAGGCACTCCCTAGCTGCTGGTCAAATAAATGGTTCTTTGGGATACCTCTTGCTAGAGGCTCTCCCTGCAATGTCATTCTGCTGTAACAAACTCCTACACATCCTTCAAAACCCAACTTGGGTATCTCCTTAGGAAGCTTTCCTCCCCACTCTCCAAATCATGAGACCCACCCCCCAACCTTCGCAATGGTTTTCTTACCTGTCACAACTTCTGTCCTACAAGGACCACGCAAGGACCTCAGTGCCAGGACCATGTGTAACTACTCTTGACTCCTACCCTCCTCACCAGGCAGGTACCCAGAAGTTACTGAGTAAATGGCTCATGCCATGCCTCACCTCCCTGCCCCTCCAAACATTATTTCCTACTTTGCTTTTAAAAAAATAACAATCGGGGAGCCTGGGTGAGTCAGTCATTAAGCGTCTGCCTTCAGCTCAGGTCACGATCCCAGGGTCCTGGGATTGAGCCCCATCTTGGGCTCCCTGCTCAGCGGGGAGTCTGCTTCTCGCTCTGCTCCTACCCCCGCTCCTGCTCTGTCTCTCTCTCTCCTCCTCTATCAAAAAATTAAATAAAATATTAAAAAAATAAATAACAATCCATCCAGGTAGAGCCTGGCTACGACCCTGGGCTTCCTGGTCAGGTGGATGTGGACTGAAATTCGGGCCCCGACCTCCTGCGAACCTGGGCAGGTCACTTCACTTCTCCAAGCTCAGTCTCCTCCCCAGGAAAATGGTCAGGAAAACACAAGGGCCTGGAGGGGTTTTGGCCAGTAGCAAACGGCACAGTGTGTGAGAGGGGCTTCACACAGAACGGCATACTCTAGAAACAAGGGGTGACTGCTAGTAGCAGACGCCAAGAATTCACTATAATCCCCACCACTGCCCCCGGCACGGCCCAGACGCGGGAGGCTTAGAGGACAGGCAAACGCTCGAGTTAGGAAGTAAGCAAGAGAAAACCGGGGAGCATCTAAGGACACACAACTCCTGGCAAGGAGAGGCCAAAGAACGCTCAGCTCAGCGAAGGCAGACGTCAGCCCTTTGGAAGGCAGCTTCCTGCTCCAAGCCACATGCCCACCCCGACCTGGAGGGAGAGGCCGGAGGGAGGGGGGGGTGCATGTGAAAAGGGGAAATCTGCTTGTGAAGGTGAAATTTCACGGGCGGCCAATATGCCACCTGCCCCCACCCCACCTCAGCCACCCAACAGCAGCCCTGACAACTGTCACCAGAGTGAAGACAACAGCATCCGGGCCTCCAGTGTGTCCCTCGCTGGCTGGGGCTGTAATGAATCTTCTGTACAGAGAGATCCCCTTGGCCTCCCCTGGAGACCAGCAGTGTGACCCTGCTGTTTGGGGTTTGGACAGGAAACAGCGAATGCAGGCCACTGGAAGGCTTAAGGAAGGGCGATGATTCACGGAGAGTCTGCCGGCCAACTCGCTGCTCGAGACCCCAGAGCCGACAGCTACCCTGCTCTTCCATCCAGCAGCTCTGCCTCTGGATCCAGGAGCTTCAGAAACCAGGCTCTCTGATTCTGCTAATGGAGCGGCCATCAGCCCAATACTGGTGACAAAATTCAACCCCAGGAGAAGCGAGTCCAGAAAACAGTCACCAGCGCTGACCCAGGCCCGAGAAAATCTTGATACAGAAAGTGCATCGCTCCCCCAACCCAGGCTTCTCTTCACAGGATACGACTGCTTCGTCACCCTTTTATGGGTGCCCCCCTCCACCACCACTCTCAGCCCTGATGCTTGAGGATGGGGGTGGCACAAGTTCAAGGCTGCTTGGCCCATGAGGTCTGGGAGTTCTTAACATTTCACTGAGTGCTGTCAACTCATACCCTTCTCTCTCAGGGCAGAATAATGACAACCAGCACACTCTGAGCACCGATGTACTAGGCATGTCCCCCAGTCCTCACAAGGACTGCTGCTATGCCCATTTCACAGATGAGGAAACTGAGGCACCAGGAACTAAGACAGCTTGATCCACATCAACCCAATCACAGCAAGGACACCACTCTCTTGTCCCCAGTGATGCAGGGTGAGGATGTACAGTTTACAGGTGCCTTGGCTATCTATAAGGGAAGCACCGAAAGTTGGGAGGGGAAGGAAGGAGTGTCACCTCTGTGGAGAGTTGAGAACGAAGTGGACATTATAAAAGGTGGATATGACAGAAACTGGCACTTGGTGCCACGGGTGAGGGGAAGGGAGGTGCTGCTGGATCAAACTTATCCTGTAGTCCTCCTTCCCACTGGACCTCTCCAATAAATTCACTTGTGTTTATGCAAGTTTAAAATGAATTTGCTCTCTCAATACAAAGCATCCTAATAACACAAATTCTGATCCACTGAGTCAACTTCTATACAACAATACGATTCAGAATTTGACATGCATGAATTTAGGGTTTATACCATTACCAGTAGCATACTTCTGGGTAAATCAATGATCTTCTGAGGCTCAAACAGCCCACCAGCAAAATGGGGCTACTACTGTCTCCTCCCCGAAGGACCATAAAAACCCATATAAATGTTGATTATTACTATTACATACAAACTCTTCAGATGATTTTTTTAGGGTCCATTTCTTTCCTTCTGTTCTCCCCTTTTCCTATTCTCCTTCTCATCACTTCACGCCATCTCCCCAAAAGACTATCTATCCCTTTGTCTCCTAGACCTAGTTTTCTTCTCTATTTGCCTGTGACCTTAGACAAGTTACTGAACCTCTCTGAACCTCATTTCTAAGGCTGAGAATACCTATCTCCTAGAGCTATCCCAAAGATCAAATAAAATTACATACACACAGGGTCCCACACACTCAATAAAGGACTATTGTCAGTAATCTTAAGTCTTACATCAGTAATAAAAATAAATGAAGTTTATACCATTATACTCTTAAGATGGTGAACTTATATTGTTACTGATAATAATACCACCTAGCATTAACTGAGCACTAATTATGTGCCAGCACTATTTCTATGCGTCTGAAGTGAGTTAATTTGTTTAACCTCTATGACTACCTAGAAGGGAGGTTTTATTTTGATGCTCCTTTGTTAGATGAAGGAACAGAGTCAGAGATGAAAACTAAACTGCCACAGGTCACCCAGCTTGTATGTGACGAGGCTGGGGCTCAAACTTAGGAAGCCTGACCACTGAGCTGCCCCCCACCCCCACCCCGTGCTGGCTCCTCGTGATGGGGCACACGGGAATTTGTGCAGGGCCTTCTGGAGCTGTGCCTGTGTCTATGAAAAATCTGGGCCAAGAGGAAAATGTGTGAGTCCTCCAATCATCACTAAGTGCAGAACCCACTCCCTGTCCTCACTGCCTACGGCTGCTGTCACAGATCACCAGCAACTTGGCGGCTTAAAGTAACACACTTGTTGAATCCTACAGTTGTAGAGGTCAGGAATCTGAAAGGGGTCTCCGTGGGCTACGATCAAGGTGTGGGCAGGGCTGTGTTCTGTCGGGAGACTCTAAGGGAAGACCCATTTCCTTGCCTCTTCCAGCTTCGAGAAGCCGTCCACATTCCTCGGATCATGGCCCCTTCTGCCATCTTCAAAGCTGAGAGCATCAGACAAAGTGCTGGTCAGGCTGACACCTCTCCTCATTTACGCTCTGGTGTCTCCCTCTTCCACTGACAAAGACCCCCATGATGCCTGGGCCCATCCAGATAACCCAGGACACCGCCCTTCTCAAGGTCGACCATGAGTGGTAGCCTTATTTCCATCCGCCGCCTTCATTCCTCTCTGCTGTGCAACATCCCATATTCAAGGGTTCAGGGGACCAGGCCAGGGGCACCTGTGGAGGGGCAGTTATTCTGCCTACACGTGCCCTCAGGTTTCCTTGGGTCCCTCCTCAGCTCCGTTCAATGGTTCTCACACAGGCAACATGGCTGCCTTCGGCTGGGTCAGGTCCAGAAGCCACCCCAGGGCTGCCAAGCTCCACAAAGAGTGGTCCTGATGCTGACCAGCCCTTTCAGTTCCATCAGGCCGGTCCCCAAAGTGCCGTCTGCTGGGGTATCTCTTCGGCGGGGGCCCCACAGGGCTTCCCCCCACAGCCTGCCACTCCGGCCCGGCCGACAGAGCTTCTAGAGGGACGCCAGGCCAGGGCCTGCAGGGACAAGGGAAACAGCCCTGCCCAGGGCCCTACTGGCTGACCTCGGGACAGGAGGGATGGCTCCAGAGAGGAGGGCAAGCCAATGGTCAACACAGGAGGGTACGCAATGACAAATCCGAACCGCGGCTCTTGGTCACTTGCATCTGGGAGTGAGGGTTGCTCTGACCTCTTTAGTTACAAGGACCTACTTTGAATGTGGCATTCCAGTGGGGTCTGAAGGTCCTTTCCCCCATGTGATTGTGTCAGTAATTCATGATAGGTGGCTTTCTACCACTCAATGGACAATTATGTATCAGGAGACTACCATGTTCCAGTAACATGTGGAGGTCAAGTTCATACTCTCAGGGGATCATTCTATTAAAACAGGCAAATACTAAACAGATAAATTAACAGCTATAGCCATGTCCAATGGCAGCACATGCCCTAAAGAAGAGTACAGGGGGGCAGAGAATAATGGTGGGGGCTGGATGCTATTTCAGAAAAGAGCTCTGGGCCAGGACGATAGTCGAGCAATGACCTGCACATAAGAAATTACGTGGCACCTTCCTCCATCAACAGAAACAAAAAGACTGAAGGCTTACGGAGGGGGTTCTTAGCGGCCTGTGCCAGGACCGAGCCAAGTGCTTTACATCCCATGTGATCCTCACTAACAACTCCGGGAGGCAGGCCCTAGAATGAAACCCATTTTACAGATACAGAAACTGAGACCGAGTTTCGCAAGCAGCATGGGGAGCCAGGAATTTGAATCCAAGTGTAGATGCCTCTGTGTTCCTAGAGAATGTTCGGTTTGCATTTTTTTTTAAATCACATGCATGTACTACTGTTCCCATTTAAAATTGGTATAAAAGGGTATACAGATGCTTCTAAAGGCAGGGAAATTTTCTTAGAAGGATACAAAAAAAAAAAAAGAAAACCTCTAAAAGCTAACAGGGACTATCTCCGGGGGGCAGAGCTAGAGCTGCTGAGAAGACACTATTCATTTTGTTTTATTATCTTTAGCACTGTTTGTATTTTTCACTCTGCATGTACCGATAATAACAAAAGGAATTCGCATTTTGAATAAATAAACAGCAACAGCAGGAACTTAAGGGCAGACATTTCTAAATGCTGGGCTGGGAACAAAGAGGAAGCACATGATTACTGGGCGCCCAGTAGTTGAAATGTCTGGCACAGTGGTAAGTGTTTTCCAAGCGTGAGTCCACTCAAACCCCTACAAAATCAGGACTCTCAGAACTCACCCTTTTCGGACCAGGGGATTCTGAGGCCCAGAGACGTCATGGAGCTTGCAGAGGGTCACAAAGCCGGAAGGAGGCAGAGCCAGGCTTTGAACCCACAGAGGCTGACAGTGAGCCCTAACCTCCCAGGCTGCACCGCCTCTCAGCCAGGTGCTTGGAACTCTAGCGGATTTGCAACGGCCACAGCCTCACCGCCCAGCCTGAGCCAGCCTGGAAGGTGACATTCTTTGAGGCAGGGCATCAACTACACGTCCTCAGGCCTTAGGGAGTCCAAGTGCATCTGTGCAGAATGGAGAAGCAATGTTTTGACCCAGACATGGAAATATGCTACAACTGCCCCCACCTCTCCAACGGGCGCAATGCGAGGGGATGGTTAAGAACACAAGGTTGGAGAGTCTAGGTTCCAGTTTCCACCTCGTCACAGATCTGAGCCTGAAACCTGGGTTTCTCAACCTTGGCACTACTGGTATTTGTAGCCAGAAAATTCTTTGATTTGAGGGGGCTAGCCCGTGCATCAGAAGATGTTAAGCAGCGTCTCTGACCTCTGTCCAAGAGATGCCAGTAAGCACACATCCCATTGAATCCTCACAAACAACTCGAGGAGGCAGGCGCTATAAACCCATTTCACAGAAACTCAGGTCCCATAACCTGCAAGCAACATACACGGCCAGCTGTGACGATCAAAAATGTCTCCAGACATTGCCAAATAGCCCCTGGGGAGGCAAAAATTGCCCCTACCACCCTAAAGCAGCGGCCCCACCAGGCCTCAGTTTCTTTACCTGTGAAATGAGACTAGTTCTAGAACCCAGCTATTACAGAACAAGCAGGAGGATTAAACATGACCCAAAAGGTTCCAGGTTCAGTTCCTGGCCAAGAAACCAATAAAAACAGGTTTTGGTTGGTTGGTTGCTAGCTTGCTTCCTTTCTTTCTTTTCATTCACTCATTCACTCATTCATTCATTCATTCATTCATTCTCTCCATCACACAACAAGTATTTATTGAGTACCTACTCAGTGCCAAGCTCTGGACTAATCAGGGGAATGTGGGGATAAATCAGACATGGTCCCTGCCCCCTTGAGACTCCTACAAAGACAGAAGGTCACAACTCATAACTGCAAAGAGCACTGTTCGCTATACAGGAAAGGAAAGGCTGTCGGGACAGCAAGTAGCAAGGTGAGGGTCCGGGAAGGTGACATATCGGCAGAGCAGAGTGCAAGCATCAGAAAGAGCCAAGTGAGCAAAGATGGGGGGGGGGGGGCATGTCCAAGGCAGAGGGGCGGCAGGGGCAAAGGCACAGGGGAGAAGAGGTGTGCGTATCCACCTTTTCAAAAATGCAGAGGGGAGGGAGGGAATAAGTAAGATGAATACAAGCAAGAGCAACAAAGCCTAGGGCCCTGGAGTCGGAGGGCCTCAGTTTGAATCCAGCCACCAACACTCACTTTTGCCCCCTTGACCTTCAGAAAATTAGCTAAGCTCTCTGGCCCTGGTGTCCTTCATCTGCAAATACATCTAATACGGAATCTGCAGGGCAGACGGCAGGGTCAAGGCCTTAGCTTGCACAGAGATGTCCCATCAGCTCTGGGCAGCTCAGGCTGGGGTCTGCCACGAAGCCAGGGCGAACCCATGGGGCCACAACTCAGGCTGATCAGAGCGCGACTAGGACAGAAGCCTGTACAAAGCACGGACAAGGAGCCAGGCACTGTGCTGCTGCCTTTTTCTTTTTTTTTAACTAGGCTCCACATCCAGTGTGGAGCCCAACGTGGAGCTTGAACTCACGACTCTGAGATCAAGAACTGAGCTGAGATCAAGTCGGACGCTTACCCGACTGAGCCATCCAGGCGCCCATGTGTCTGCTTGAACGTCCATCGCTCTGTTTCGTGGTCAGAGCCACGCCCTATGAGGCAGGTCCCGCATCGTCCCCATTTTACAGAGAGGGACACAGAGGCGCACAGAGGCAAGAAGACTTGCCGGAAGGCACATGGGTGGGCCCTGGATTCAAACCCAGACAGGCCGGCTTCAGGGCCCCAGCAAAGGCACAGAAGGAAATCTGTGGGACACAACTAAGCAATGAACCCCGTCTTTGAGGAGCAGAGGTGAGGTGACTGGTCGCTTACAGAGCCATATTCAGAACCAATCCGAGGGCAAGGTACCCGGCAAAGGGACAGCTCGGAAGCAGAAGCAGGCAGAGAAAAGGAGTGCAGGGGAGCCGGTAGTCAGGTCAGTCGGTCAGGGCCTGTTGGGCTTCTGGACATGAATTCTGTTTACAGAGATGGCATGGGGCCTCCGCTTTCCCCGGCACAGGCCAGAGAGACTGGGAGGTCTAAGGCTGCACCGCGAGAGGCCGGTGCAGCCCATGGTGGTGTGTGGGGGGAGAAGGGCAGAAGGTGCCAGCGTCACGGGGGCTACGATGGCCCGTGCCTGCTGCTGGGCTGAGCTGCGGCCTTTCCTCAGCCTCTGACTCACCAGAGCTAAGAATAAAGCCCAGAAATATTAAGGGGAGGTGGGGGGGGGTGGAAGGGCCACATCCAGACCTTACCCCCAGCCCCCAGGAAGGCAGGGCATGGCCCTGCACAAACAAGAGCCCCAAATCCTCACTGAACCCTGACACCCAAAGTGCAGAACAAAACATCTTAGCAAGACAGGGACGGGGGGTTACCTGCCAAGCCACAACTCCTGTCTTAAAAGGACTGACAGCCAAGCAGAACACAGAGCCATGGCTGCCTGTCACAGGTGTCCAAATGTCAACAGCAGCAGGCAGCGTGCTCCAACCTCCCTTGACCCCAACTCTCCCCATGATGGGCCCCTCCCTATGAAGCACACACCTGCCCTCATGGTCTCCATCCGGCCCTGACCGTTTCTGCTGACTTTGTCCCCAGCCACTTCCTCTCCTCTGATCAGACTCTGGAGCTTCACGAAATCCTCCATTTGATCCCATTACAGGGACAGGAGAGGGGTCAGGCGTGTGCCAGCCAGAGGAACAGATCTGGGGACACAGCAGTCTGGGGACACAGGACACACAGCATTCATCCGTTTACTGAGCACTGTTTCCAGCTGCAGAGGACCTAGCTGTGAACAGCAGGGCAAAGGGCCTGCCCTCCTGGAGCTGACAGCCTTGTAAGAGGACACAGAATAAACAAGAGAAAAGGAAAAAATATACACATATAAAATACATACATATAGCATGTATAAATATACACACATGCACGTATATGTGTGCATATGTGTGTATGTGTGTTATGACAAAAGGACACAGAGAAGTGGCAAGACCTTACTGAAGGGGTCTTTTAGTAACACACTTAAGAAACCAGGGAGTAAGCCAAAAGACCATTTTGGGGGGGAAAACCCACAGGAAACAGCAAGTGCAAAGGTCCTGTGGTAGGAACACATCTGGTATTTTGCAACAACGAAAGAGATGCAATATACCTAACATTAATGGGAAATGAAGTCAGGGAGGAAGGCAAGGGACAGGGAGGGACAGACTATGCAGGACTCACAGGCCATTACAGGCATTTTTAACTTTCACTCTGAGTGAGGTGGGGACCATGGATTTCATGCCTTCATCTGATTTATTTTTTCCAGAGACTGGTTCTCTGCAAACTTGCCTCCACAAGTTTTCCCGCACAGAACGTCTGACAATGTTGAGACATTTCTGGTGTCACTGCTGGGATGGAACTTACAGTGTGGGCATTCTGCAGGCAGAAGCCAGACAGGGATGCTGCCAAACATGATACCGCAAGGACAGCCCCCCACAGGGAGGTGGTCAGCCCTAAAGAGCAACAGTACTGGGGCTGAGAAACCCCATTTAACAGATTCCCCCCATCAAGATTAGAATCCATACTCCCCAAACACGCCCCTTATCTGGAAGAGTTTCGGCTTCTCACAACGTGTCACTGGGCAAGCAACCAAGCTCAGTTTCCGCAGCTGTAAAGTGGGGATACCAATGGAATGAAGCAAATAAGCACGCAATTAAGTACAGGCCGGAGCATACAGCAGGCGCTCAATAAATGTCACGGCTGTTATTGGGATTACTTCCAGATCTACCTCTTCCTATGTCCCTGCCACATTTTCATGAGTTACACGCAAAATATTATCATTTTAACATGCAGTGTGTGCATGGTATCGCACCCAGCAAACAGTGTGGAGGGAGCCAGCCAGAGGCCAGGGCTGGCTGTGCCCTCACCGAGCTGACGCTCCTTCAAGCCTCCGTACCCCTGGCCATTGTGGCCCCACTGCACCCTGCCCTAGCCCAGCCCTGAATTAACCCAGCCCCACAGCACTTGCTCTGCTCATCAAGGGTTCTGCTCGCCCAAGGCCCAGGGCACTTTCTAAAGGACAATCCCTGCCTCCCCCACAGGGAAGGTGCTTTGGAAATGTCATTAAATGGCAGAAGCAGGGGCGCCTGGGTGGCTCAGTTGGTTAAGTGGCTGCCCTTCAGCTCAGGTCCTAATCCCAGGGTCCTGGGATGGAGCCCTACACCCGGCTCCCTGCTCAGCAGGGAGTGTGCTTCTCCCTCTCCCTGCTGCTCCCCCTGCTTGTGCTCTAATAAACAAATAAAATCTTAAAAAAAGAAAACAAGTTTATAAATGGCAGGAGCTGGAAATAACAGAAAATATCAACTTCTTTTAAAATTGATTTTAGAAGGCAGAATGAGACTCCAATTTAAATATATGCGTGTGTACAAATATATGTGTATATTTGCGTGTGTGTGTGTCAAATAGTAAAAAGTTACTCTTGCCTCCCTCTCCGCCTGCAGGGTCCCGGGCATCCCGTTCCCACATACAAACCCAACCACATCTGAGTTTCCTGAGTACTCTTCTGGAATTCTTTAGGCAAATACAACTACATAGTCTTATTTTTCCATTTCTTTACCCAAGAGGTTTACACCAAATCCGATGACTGTATCTTGACGTTTTCACTTAAAAAAAAATGATCTTGGAGGCTGGCCTTGTCCTCACTTCTTACCTTCCTCTGGAAGCATCCCCACTCCCCCGCGGAATGGGCGGGACACCGTCTATTTACCCAGGCCCCTACTGCCCACCGCTTGGGTTGCTGCCAATCTTTGGCTATTCCAAACAATGATGGGAGGAATCCCCTTAGAAATTACTCCTCAAGCTGAAGAAAACACAGAAAGCCTGACCCGAAGGTCAACAGCTTCACTTAATCGCTACTAAAGCCTTGCAGGCGGAAAGCAAGGTGGTGCGGGTTAAGCTTGATAACCCCGAGATACACAATGAGAATCATAAAAGCGGTGATGAAGGCTGGCCCGGCCATCCCTGTGGGAATCCAGTCTGTACAATGTCACGAAGTGTATCGGAAGGAAACGGAATCCCGATCCCGGAGAGCGATGTGCACCCCCACGTTCCCTGCCGCATGGCTCCCAGCAGCCAAGATACGGGAACGACCGTGGCGCCCGCTGGCCGATGGAGGGATAAAGGAAATGGGATGTGTGCAGACCCGATGGGGTATCATCCCAGCGCTAACCGATAAGGGCATCCTGCCGTGGCTGACGACACGGGTGGACCGTGAGGGCTTTTCGCTAAGTGAAGTAAGCCAAACAGAGAAAGGCCAAAACCCCGGGCACCTGGCTGGCTCTGTTGGTGGGGCATGCAACTCTTGATCTCGGGGTCTCCTGAGTTTGAGCCCTACGCTGGGCATAGAGATTATTTTTTTTTAAATACACTTTAAAAAATAAAATAAAGGGGTGCCTGGTGGGCTCAGTGAGTTGAGCAGCGACTCTTGGTGTTGGCTCAGGTCATGATCTCAGAGTCACGAGATCGAGTCCCACGTGGGGCTCCATGCTCAGGGGGCGAGTCTGCTTGAGGTTCTCTTCCTCTCCCTCCCCCTTCTGCCCCGCCCCACGTGTGTTCTCCTTCTCTCTCAAATAAATAAATAAAACCTTTAAAAATAGATAACAAATAAAAATTTAAAAAATTAAAAAGCTGGACTCCTAGAAACAGAGAATGGTGCTTGCCAGGGGCTGGGGGTGGGGGAGACAGGGACACGTTGGTCAAAGGGTAAAAACCTGAAATTATAAGATGAATGAGCTCTGGGATCTAACATACAACATGGTGATAATAGTTAACAATACTTATTATATACTCGAAAGCTGTTTTGAGAGTAGATCTTAAAAATTATCACCACTAAATAGGGGGGAAAGGGTAATAATGTGAGGGAACGGAGGTGCTGACTAACCTTACTGTATAATCACTCCACAGTATACACATTTATCAAATCATCACATCATACACCTGAACTTTACAGATGTGGTAAGTCAACATCTCAATAAAGCTGGGCAAAAAAAAAAAAAAATCACTAAATGCAGGAGTATGCATTCCTGGTGGCTTATAGCTCTACAAATATTATTTTTTAAGATTTTATTTATTTATTTGACAGAGCGAGCGAGAGAGCATGAGCAGGGGGAGCAGCAGAGGGAGAAGGAGAAGCAGGCTCCCCACTGAGCAGGGAGCCCAAGGCGGGGCTCGACCCCAGGACCCTCAGATCACGACCTGAGCTGAAAGCAGACACTTAACCAGAGCCACCCAGGCGCCCCCAGTTCTACAAATATTATTATATAATGTTTGATTTTTAACAAAATAACAGAAACCATCTAAACCTATAGTGTCCAATATACTAACTCCCTCACTGGGCTACTGAGCAGTTGAAATGAGGCTAGACCAAACAGAGAAGGGCTATAACACACGCTGGATCTAAAAGACTTAGCATGGAAAAAAAAAAACCCACAAAATATCTCATAAATTACACGTTGAAATGCTAACATATTGCCTATATGGAGTTAAATAAAATATATCAGACACCCGGCACCAGTAGGTTGAATGTCTGACTCTTGGTTTCAGCTCGGGTCATGATCTCATGGGTCATGGGATTGAGCCCCGTGTCGGGCTCCACGCTCAGTGGGGCATCTGCTTGAGATTCTCTCCCTCTGCCTCTGTCCCTGCTCATACATGCTCTCTCTCTCAAATAATAAATCTTTACAAATAATCATTAAAATCACTTTACCTGCTTTGTACTTTTTTTTTTTTTAATGTGGCAACCAATTAGAACCCCACACATGGCCTGCCTTCTATTTCTATCAGATGT
This sequence comes from Ursus arctos, assembly GCF_023065955.2. Classification (NCBI taxonomy): domain Eukaryota; kingdom Metazoa; phylum Chordata; class Mammalia; order Carnivora; family Ursidae; genus Ursus; species Ursus arctos. The sequence goes on along the minus strand of NW_026622874.1, from coordinate 77,817,290 downwards.
TACTGGTTCCAACAGTGGATAGTAGAGAAATCATCAGGGAAACGACAGCACATGGATTTGCTTGAATAGAACCTAACCACTCTGGTATCTCTTTGATAAACAGGAAGTCCTTTTATGAATATGAAATAATCAAAGTAAAAAGTGGTGCACCACTAGAAGATAGGGGATTCATTCAATCCATTCCACACCTGGCAAATATCTTTTGGGTTACCCGGGTTACTAACCAGGCTCCTAACCGGTCGCCGGCCTCCCCTCCCGCAGCAAAAGGGATAGCTTTAAACTGTAACCCAATCCTGATGCTCTGCCTGAAGCGCCTCACTTGCTGCTCTTGGACCATTCTATGCCTCAGGACCTTTGCACAATCTGTTCTCCCTGCCTGGAGCCCTTTCCCACTCATTGCCCTGGCTTCAACTCAGAGGCAGCCTTCGGGCCTCAACAGAAGCAGCCCTTCCTCAGGGAGGCCTGCCCCCTCCCCACCCCCATCAAGCACATTCAATCCCTCATTTAACCACCTCATGGAGCTCCACACATTTATGGTGGAGCACTCACATACAGTCATTAAATACGTCTTTCAGATAGTACTTGATATTTTACATGCTATCTTAATACTTTAATTCTACGTATATTACCGAATATACAATACAGTATGTAATACATTATGTATAATACACGTGCCTAACAAAATTCATGCAAATGCCATTTGCATAGGTCAGGAGTTGGCAGACTACAGCCCATGTACCACATCTGACCCTATGCCTGTTTTGTCCCCCAAACTAGGAACGGGTTTCACATTTCTAAATACAAAATGTAAAAGAGATGATTTGCCTGCTGCCAAGTGCGGTCACTTGATTTCACCCTGCCCGCAAAGCCTAAACTATTCACCACCTGACTCCTTCCAGAAAACGTCTGCCAACCCTGGCCATAGGTCAAACATCATTGAAGGTCAGGAATTTCATATGACCTGACCTGACACTGTTTACCTTGAACATGATTTTTCCCCCTCTCTTGCCCTCCCCTCGGGCTGTCAACTCGACAGAGGCAGTGAATGCCCAGGTGGTGGGCCTGGATTGTTCACCTCCCACCTACCGCAGCTTCTGGCACATGGCAGGCACTCAGAAGCACCTGGGAAAGCTAGAGACCAGACACACCAGAGTCTCCCCAAACGATAAATTAGATGCGGCCAACATCTGTGACCATCACACCAGGCACACGGCCGGCCAGGGCTGAAGGACACAAAGACAAGTAAGGTCCCAAGATCAAGTGCGGTGATGGATGCCCCGCTCTGTGACTACGCAGAAACCACCAAACTATGTACTTCAAATGCATGACTCATATTGTCTGTGAATTGTATCTCAACAAAGCAGTTTAAAAAAAAAAAAAAGATGAATAAGACCCAGGGTCAATTTAACTATGTGAATTCTCACCTCCCATATGCTGTCTTTGGAACCTAACGTTCCCCCTCTTAAAAACAAACTAGTAAGGACACACCGGCCCCACTTCATCACCTCGGTAAGAAGATACATCATCTCGACAGGGCTCGTTTGCACTTGTTAAAAAAAAAAAAAAATGTGAATGCAGTGTCTTTTCCCATTGCTATGTTGCTTGTAACTAGATTACATGCCCCCTTAACCCGAGATTTCTCACCCTTGGCACAGTTAACATCTGAAGCCAGACAATTCCGTTGTGAGGCTGTCCTGTGCATGGTGGAATGTCCGGCAGCACCCCTGGCCTCTACCCCCCCAGATGCCAGTAGCTTCCTCCCCACTCCGAGTCATGACAACAAAAATGTCTCTAGAAATGTCCATGTCTCCATGGGGGGGGGCAAAATCACTCCAGTTGAGACCCATTGTCTTTTTTTTTTCTTTTTTTGTTTATTTGAGATCTCAAAGAATGAGCAAGAGAGAGAGAGCGAGCACAAGCGGGGGGAGCAGCAGAGGGAGAGGCAGAAGGAGACTCCCCACTGAGCAGGGAGCCCGTTGTGGGGCTCGATCCCAGGACCTCAAGATCATGACCTGAGCTGAAGGCAGATGCTTAACCAACTGAGGCACTCAGGTGCCCTGAGACCCACTGTCCTAATAGTTTTTCTATACAGCCCCACTCCTTCCACCAATACCTAGTGAGTCCAAAGACCATCCATCTGCCTGTCCACTCACTTAACACATTTACTGAGCCCTGCTTTGTAACAGGAGTGGAGCCACGACATCCACCTTTGTATCCTGCCCTCAAGCAGCTTAGAATCTGGTACAGGAGGTAGGATGGGTACCTCAGTAAGTGTAACGAAAGATTTTAAAAGTACCAAGGGTCACTGAAAAGTTACACATAAATGACAAGAGATCCCCAGAACAGACAGAGGGGTTACTTCACCTAGCAAAGGGGAAGAAAACTCAGGTTCCTCGTCCTCACAGCAGGGACAACACCTGCTTCTCAGAATCACCATGAGGATTAAATCTACATTACATGATTTCATTTTCATCCCCCAGTGGGATGTTCCCATCTTGCAGAGAAAGCAGTCAAGGCACAGAGAGGGAAAGCAACTTGCCCAAGGTGGCACAGCCTGGAAGTGGAAGGAGTGGAAGTTAACACAGGCAGGCTGGCTCACCACTGCAAGTCCTGCTTCCCTGAGAAGTCAAGCAGGGGACAAGAGATGGGCACTTGGTGACCTATTAGCGGCTGTCACTGTCATCGTTTCCACTTGGGAGCTCAGGGCAGGTTTCCCGAAGTAGGCAAAACCTAAGGGCCGCAAACATGCCAACATGTGCCATTGTGGAGACGGGGCAACAGCGTTCTAAGGGGATCGCAGAGCAGGAGCCAAGACAGTCACTGGACAAGCTTCGGGTGTGTATGCCCATCAACAAGCAGAACAAAGCACCAGGAGGGGATCGGGTGACACACAGGGCCAGGAGGACAGGCCAGGGCCTGAGCGAGTTAAGCAAAGGAAAACCGAAGCTCCTGTTGGGATTCCCACCAGGAAAGTGCTGCATCACCCATACGTTGCAAAAGCGCCTGAGCATTGTGAAACCGAGAGCTAAGTTTCTGGCTCCCTCTTCTCAGTCCCTTCTCTCCAGAACAGCCCCAAACAGGAAACTGGGAAAGCCACTGTCTTCCTCCAAAAGTCCCCCGAGACGCCCCGGCCCCCTGGCCCAGAGCATCCGAGCTCGCCCTCCTCCCTACGCCACGGTCTCTCTGTTCTGAGCGGAAATCCCAGCTGCGTGTTCCCTGTCCGTGCCAGACTGCGTCGCAGCAGGGGGGAGATGGACGCCGCAGGCGGTAGTCGGGAGCTCTGGCTTTGGTGCCGACGCCCGGGTTCAAGACCTCGCACAGTCCTTCCTGGCTGTGTGCCCTTGAGGAAGTCACTCCACCTCTCTGACTTTTGGTCACCCACCTCTTACCTGACTGTGAACCCTGTGTGCTGGGGGACGGTGTAACCGCCGGGGGCCGAGTTCACCTCTGCCACCTCTACCACATTGTTACTGCTACTGCGGTCACGACAGCTCAGAACGCCATGTGCCACAATGCCGAAGCCACCCAAGAGCCTGGGCCAGAGTCATTTGGCACAGCCTGCTGGAAAAGACTCCACTCTGGCCCAGCCCGGAGTCCTTCTGTCCCGCCGCTGACCTGGAAGCACCCACAATGGCTATTTTAAAACAGGCCACTAGGGACACTCCCATCTCGGTGCCAGGACGGTGCCACGCCTAAGAGCCCGGACTCTGGGCCAAACAGCCACGGTTCTGTCCCAGCTCTGCTACAGAGGAACAGTGGGACCTTCAACAAGGTACACAACCTTCCTGGGCCTTGGGTGCCCCACCTGTAAAATGGGGACAATAGTCCACCAACTTTTTAAGGCTGTTTTGAGGGTTCAATGGAAAGCATTTCAAAGAGGGCCTGGGACTCAAGAGCACCAGAAGGGTTAGTTAATACTAACTAGGTTATCAGTCTTAACGTAGCCCTGCAAGGCACAGTTGTGCCCCCACGGCAGCCCATGACACCCTCCCCCAGCCTCTGATGCTCTGGCCGGGAAGGTCTCTCACTGCTCTTCTATCTCACCCGGCTTCTTCCCACCAGCTCTGTCCTGGGCCTGGAATGCCCCCGCGTGGTCAGCTCCTTCTCATCCCTCCACGGCGGCTTCAGATGCCAGCTGGTGCAGAGGCCTCACCCATCTAAAGTGCCCATCTCCGCCATTATTCACCAAGACCCAAACGTGTTATTTCCTGCAGCAACCCCCGTGTTTCTGTTCCTATAGCACAGGGCAGGGGTTCCCAGCCAAACTCTGGGTGACTTCACCTCTGTTTCCCCATCCATAGGATGGGAATAACCCCAGTCCCTTCTCCATAGGTTATTTACTGTCGGGATGAAAACCCCACACTCATAAAGCATCTAGAACATTCCCTGGCACTTGGCACATGCTCTAGAAGTCTACGCTCCCAACTATTTTCCCTGTGGAGTTCCAAGTGTCTCTTTCCCTCCTACCTGGACTCTCCCCAAAGCAGGACCAATTAGCCTGCACACAGCAGGTGCTCATTCAATACGTGTTGGACAAGCAGAAGGAGTGAATAAATCTATCTGAAGGGCAACCCGGAAACATGCAAAGAAAAGCCAGAGACTCCGTCCGGCCTGAAACCCAACAAGCCCAGTTATGGGCACAGGTCCAAAGGAAATAACTCCAAGAGCAAGAAAAGGAGCAATCTAGACACGCTGGCCCTTTCACAGCCAAAACCAGGAAGCTCCCAGGCAGGGGAGAGCAAAGCAAAAGAGGATCCTGTCGAAAATGACCCAGTAGTCACAAACCAAAGCGAGGAGCCACTCCCAGCCCTGCAGAGGCCATCAGTAGCAAGGGGCAGGCACTGGCCCCTGGGGTCCATGCTCTAGACTAAGAACTAGGGCAGAGACATCATCTACAAGTAAGGACTGCCTAAAAGCCGGGTGCGGGGTTAGGGGAGGGCTCCGATCAAGGAAACGGTGCTTAAGGAGGAAGGGGAAGGGGGTGGCTTTTTTTGCTAGAAAGGTTTAGATACCGTCATAGCAAAGCCTTCCCCAGCCCAGGCACAGATCACAGCACTGTGCATGCCTCATCTTGTCTAATCCCTAAAACAAACCTCTGATGACACAGGTATTATTACTGTTCTCCATGTTACAAAGAAACTGAGGCACAGAGTCCAAAGGTTTCCTGACTTGAGCCAAGAAGGCCGTGTTACCCAGAGAAGCAGAAGTTAACAGAGGCTGACGGTGGGGGGGAGGGGGGGACGAGACACAACCTAGACCCATGTCACCGCCCGGTACTTCCCCATCTCAGCATCCTCCAGGATCCTGAGACTCCTCTTTGGACCAGAGCAAGGGACTGCTGTGTAGTACTGAGGATGATGACAATTTCAACAATGACAAGGGATGAGGAGTGACAGTAACAGCCCCTAGAAATGGGGCTAGCACACTGGTCACACTGGAACTTTTTTAAGTTTACAATTCTGTGAGGTAGGCACTGCTATCATCCCCATTCTGCACATGAGAAAACCCAAGCACAGAGAGGTCAAGTGACTTGTTCAAGGTCACACAGCCAGCAAGCAGCAGAACCGGGATCTGAACGGAAGCTACACTGGCAACCTGGACTCTTATGTCCCTCTGAGCATGTTCACAACTGTGGCCTCCGTGAGACAAGGAGGCCGCATGTGTCACTCACCAGGGGTGGATTTCCAGCATCAGGCCTAAGGCAATAAAAGGATTCACAGTAGTGGGAAGAAGGGAGGGAGGGACTGGAAGCTGTTATAATGCATCGATTGTAAAACCGACGTTGTGTGGGGGGTGCCTGGGTGGCTCAGTCAGTGAAGCGTCCGGCTTCAGCTCAGCTCATGATCTCAGGGTCCTGGGATCGAGCCTCGCATCAGGCTCCCTGCTCAGTGGGGTGTCTGCTTCTCCCTCTCTCTCTGCCCCTCCCCCTGCTTGTGCTCTCTCTCAAACAAATAAATCCTTTCTAAAATAAATAAAGAGGGGCGCCTGGGTGGCGCAGTTGTTAAGCGTCTGCCTTTGGCTCAGGGCGTGATCCCGGCGGTCTGGGATCGAGCCCCACATCAGGCTCCTCCGCTGGAAGCCTGCTTCTTCCTCTCCCACTCCCCCTGCTTGTGTTCCCTCTCTCACTGGCTGTTTCTCTCTGTCAAATTAATAAATAAAATCTTAAAATAAATAAATAAATAAAATAAGATAAAATAAATAAAGAAATAAATAATAAATAAATCCCATGTTTCTTTGCATTTTCCTCTGACACCGGTTCCTCCCAATCCGTGCATCCTACCACCTTCTACTGGCCATTTTTGCATAGCACGGCATCTCTGAAAGTGGGATGCGTGTCACAGCTGCCGGCCTTTTGGAGTCGATGAAATGCAGGACAGCCCAGACGCTTTTCTCATCGAATTCACCTTTAGGGACAGCAAGAGGCTTTTTCCTAAGTTCCCAGAATCAAGAAGGGAAAATGAAAAACTGCCCTGAGAGACAGTCATCATCACCCCGGCCCCACCTCCTCACTACTGCTCCATAACAGGGCAATTAACTTCAAGGGGGGGGGGGGGGCGGTAATTGTCAAGCTACCTGACCAGGCCAGCTGGGGCAGAGCTGCCAATGGCACATCCGACCACATCCCCCTGCCAGCTGCCTGCTTGTCTCCAACTGTTCCTTCCCCAGGCCAGGCTGTTTTTGCCAAAGCCAGGCAGAGCGGAGGCAATAAAATCTCCCAGTTGACAAAGTACAGCCCTTTCCAATGGGCATGGTCACCAACAGGCCATGGTGTCTGCCTGGCCCCACAGGAGAAATCCTCTCGGAGCACCTTGGTGGCTCAGTCGGTGAAGCGTCTGCCTTCAGCTCAGGTCATGATCCTGGGGTCCTGGGATCAAGGCCCACATCGGGCTCCTCGCTCGGGGGGGGGGGGGTCTGTTTCTCCCTTTGCCTCTCCCCCGCCCCTGGCTTGTGCTCTCTTTCTCTCTCAACTAAATAAACAAAATCTTTAAAAAAGAGAGAGAGACAGAGAAACCCTCTCTGCAAACACAGCGTGCTTTCTGAAACCCACAGTCGGGTAGGACGTGCCTGGCAAAAGGGTTAAGAATTTCAACCACTTCAGGGTCCATATGCTCCCTTCTCCCCAGTGTCCGTATGGTCCTCGGGGTGGGGGTGGGGGGTGAGCAACAGTATCCTGAATTCATATCCGCTTGTAAACTACTACACGGGTTTACTGGAGCTCTGACATCAGGTGTGGGGACAGGCCTGAAAACCACTAGCTGGCCACGGCTAGCTGTATACGGTGTCACACATACACAGTCACCAGTCACCCAGAAAAGACAGAAGTGCACAGAGAGTTAGCCAGCTAGCAAACCATGACATGACCCAGAACGCCACAGCCTGTGGCCTGAATCCAGGCAAGGACTTCTCCAGCTCAGCATCGGTGAAATGTGGGCCCTCCTAACTTTGTTGTCGTTGGGGGGGGGGGGGCGGGGGGAACTTCCCTGGGCCTTGTGTAACAGCAGCATCTACCCACTGGATGCCAGGAGTACCCTCCTTCCGGTTGTGACGACCTAAAACAAATGTCCCCCGGGGGCAGAATCACTGAGTGCTGAGAGCCTCAGATCTGGGCAGTTTGCACAATACCCTCTTTTTTCATTTCAGTAACAACCTCGTTATTAGTTATTCGGTAAACACATGAATATGGCCACCCTTTGACTTCGCATGTGTTCTAAAGTGATAGACAACTGTGTCTGGGATACACTGATTTAGGTTTAAAAGAAAAAGTGAATTGGTTTAAAGGAAAGTATTACGTAATTACATACGTGGCAGCCTCTCCCAACTCCCTATTCCACCTAAAAAGGCAGAAAACCAAATGCTCACTTTCCCTTGTCTACCCTGTAAGTGGAGGTGGTCAAGCCCAGGGCAAGACTATTCAGGAAATCCTCAGAGACCACCGACTGGGGACAGGACATGGGTGAGTGCCCAGTACCATAAGCACTGAACCTCAGAGGTTCCATCTCCTGCAAGGGGGTCCGTGACATGCCCCTCCAACACCCACCCACTCAAGACTTGCTTCCCATTTTCCCAGGAGCTGCCTGTGCAGAGGCTAAAACAACAAGGCTATGACCAACTGCCTCGAGAGGGAACAATTATTAGCAAATTGCTTAATTAGGTTGATGTTGACATTTCATCAAGTAAAGATGTTAATTAAAAGTGGGTCATATCCAAGATGCATTAGTAAGTGAAAACCAAAAAAAAAAAGAAGAACAGGGGTGCCTGGGTGGCTCGGAGGGTAAGCATCTGCCTTCGGCTCAGATCATGATCCCGGGGGCCTGGGATCGAGCCCCACGTCGGGCTCCCAGCTCAGCGGGAAGCCTGCTTCTCCTTCTCCCTTGCCATTCCCTCTGCTTGTGCTTTTTGGCTCTCTCTCTGCCAAATATATAAATAAAATCTTTTAAAAAAAATGAAGAATATGTTTTTACAGGATCCCATCCTTATTTTTAAAAGATATTATCTATTTAGCATAAGGGGAGAAAACAGCTGATTTGAAAGTTAAAACGCCAATCTGTCAATAAGACATTATCTCCAGAAGAGTGTCATCATAGAGGATTTTCACTTTTTAATACACTTGTCCTGTAAGGTTTCATATACTGTATCTCTTATGATATCAGACCAAGAAGAGAGTCCAAGAAAAAGTTCCTTTAAATAATTCAGGGGCGCCTGGGTGGCACAGTGGTTAAGCGTCTGCCTTAGGCTCAGGGCGTGATCCCGGCGTTATGGGATCGAGCCCCACATCAGGCTCCTCCGCTATGAGCCTGCTTCTTCCTCTCCCACTCCCCCTGCTTGTGTTCCCTCTCTCGCTGGCTGTCTCTATCTCTGTCAAATAAATAAATAAAATATTTTTAATAAATAAATAAATAAATAATTCAATCACTCCCATGTTTATGGTAACAGAAAACCAGGAACTTTCCAAGTACGCAAATGTCAGTGGCTCTCAGAATTGTCACAACTTCACTTGTATGCCATCCGTTTAAATACTTCAGCAAGTCTTCTTACTTCTGAACTACAAAGAAAACAATGGGGAAAATGAATTTCTCCACACATCAGCCCAATTTCAGAGCTGATACCTGATACCCGGGTATGCCTCACCCAGACCCGGAAAACACCACAGACACCCAGGAACACCACCACAGACACTCCGCAACAACTGGGCCAATTAACCTGAATTGTCTCAGATGCTGGGGACAGATGTCTGAATCCCTGCGGTCAGACGGGGCTCTTTTCCAACTCTGCCAAGGCCTGCACGGGACCAGGGGTTGCAAGGAGATAATACACCAGAAGAGAATCATGACACCCGAAATGCCCTCTCCACTGCCCCCGAATATCCAGCACTGTCCCCTACGGTCCAGCCTCCTCCAGAACCACAGGCAGCATTTGCTCGAGCTCTGCTAAGCACCCTCTACGCCTCACCTCTTCCTTCCTACTGTGTAACACATGCAACATCACCATGATCCTCCCCTTTACGGGTGAGTCAACCCAGGCTCCCAGAAGTTAAGTAACTAGCCCAGGATCACATGCTGGGAAGCGGTAGGACCGACGTGCAAACCCGAGCTCCTGAATCTGGCCTCTTGACCCCAGCCATCTACCTCCCTGGGTTTCTGTGGAGCTGTACCTTCTGGTCTAGGCAGCCCCCGGCCTTCAGCGACCAATGCTCATCACTCCCTGTGGCCCCTTTGAAAATAAAGAGGGTCTGACTCAGGGCTGAGCCCTTTCTCCAGCTCCTACCCCCGCCAAGTATGCAAGTGAACTGGAGGAGAGCCAGCAGACGCCAACACCGAGTGTGGCGTGGCCCACCCAGACCCCAGAGATCTCCGTGGGAGAAAAAAAGATAAGAGCGTCCCAAGATGCTGTAACAGCAGTCCTCAGACAGAGTCTAATCTACCATATGTCTTTTCTCCCTGGCCTCGTTAGTGACTTAATGATCTTGAGGAAGATGCCTCATCAAAGGGCTCCTAGATAATCTAACCAAATTAGAACTGCCAGGTCACCTTCCCAGCAACCAGCAGCTCCAGCTTTCCTCGGGGCCACTGGTCTCGAGCCTCTAAGGCTAACTGGAGGGACCAGAGAAGACGCTGTTACTAATACGCACCCATCATCTGCCCACGGTAATAAAAACAACCATAATAATGGGTATCCTTAGACCGTGCTAGAATGGTGAAGTAAGCCAACCCCTTTAAAAAAAAAAAAAAAAAAAAAAAAAAAAAAAGCTCGAACTAGAGCGGAATCGTTTCAAGTGTTCTGAGATACTCGCTCCACTCCTGAGAATACGCTCTCAGAACTAAGGCAACAGGCATTCTCCACGTGATACTCATTATAATGTTTTCTTTAAAAGAAAGAAAGGAGAGACAGCAATCTAAATGTCAAACCACAGGTAATAATTATGTAAATTACAGTCCACCAATACAAGGACCTATTGCTGTGACACTGTATAATTTAGAAAGTTTTATGGGAACGTGGGAAAATTCTTACACCAGTAAATGAAAAAACAGGAAGATTGAAAATGGTCCTGCCCTGTCCAGCACACCCTTGCTAACCACACACAAATCTGCACAAGAATCAGATGTTAACACGCCAATAAACAAACGGTGGCTTGTGGAAAAATATCTGGGACACTCATGACAGACAAAGGGGCAAGATTCCCAATATATCAAGAGCTCCTCCCAATTTAACAGGAAAAAGGCAAACCAGTGGAAAGATGAGCAGAAAAGACACAGAAAACAGACGCACAGAAAAGAACACACATATCACCAGGAAATAGGTTGCAGGGACGCTCAGTTTCTAACCAAAAGAGAAATGCAGGTGAAAGTAAGATTTTTTTTTAATCCATCGAATTAACAAATTCAATGATGCCCAGGGCTTGGGAAGATGCAGAGAAACGGGAATTCTCATTCATTGTCAGCGGCAATGAATTGGCTACATTCTCCTTTCTGGAAAATAACCAGCGAATACCTACTAAAAAAAATTTTACACAATTTTGACCTATATATGAGGACGCTTTCGTTCACAGGAACGAAAACCGGGAAATAATGCAAGTGGCAGTTATTAATAGGGAAAAACACCGAGTTAATTATAACAAATCTATAACTTGGAATATCAAAGAATTATAAATAAGTTATGTGTTTTTTATATAAATTCAATCAGCCAACATACAGTACATCGTTAGTTTCTGATGTAGTGTTCAATGATTCATTACCTGCATATAACACCCAGTGCTCATCCCATCACGTGGCCTCCTTAATGCCCGTCACCCAGTCACCCCCCAATCCCTCTCCCTTTCAGCAACCCTCAGTTTGTTTCCGGGAGTCCAGAGTCTCTCATGGTTTGTCTCCCTCTCTGCTTTCTTCCCATTCCGTTTTCCCTCCATTCCCCTATGATCCTCTGAGCTGTTCCTCATTAAGTTATGTTGTATTAAAGACCGTGTCACATATCACAGAAAGATTATTATGCAAATAGTGAGATTCTATGTATTGATATGAATCACATGTTCAGTAAAAATAAAAAAACAGAGCAATGATTTTAACATAACCCCTTTTATTTAAACACATTTATGTTTGTGAACGTTTCTATGATCCCAGAAAAGACTAGAAGACGACCTCGGTTTCTGGGTAGCTCCAGGGAGCATCAGGTTAACACTACTTTTAAGAATCTCTGTGATGGGGGCGGCTGGCTGGCTCAGTGAGTAGTGCCTGTGACGCCTGATCTCAGGGTCATGAGTTCAAGCCCCACACTGGGCGAGGGGCCTACTTAAAAAAATAGATAAATAAGTAAATAATAAAACAACTCTCCCTGTGATGTTTATTCTTTAACAAGGAGTGTTGCTTTTGTAAGTAAGACAACGGATGAAGCCAGAAGGTTTATGTGTAAAAGAAGTTAAATCGAGCTGCATTAGCAGGATGGGATTCTGAGTAAAACTTCACATGCTGTTAAATTGTTCATGTCAAAGCTCTTTTGAAATGACAGCGAAGACAAAGAATGCTTAACACTGAACCCTATCTTTTTAAAATGGGAGCAAAACCAAGCACTCTCCAGCCAGAACTCCCTGGAATACAAGGTTTAACTCAGCCAAACAAAAATCCTCTCTGATTCAGGGAAGCAACGTGAACCTGGTCAATTTCCAGCTTGCTTACTCTTGCCTCAAAGGCCAGGAACACAACAGGTGCTTCATAAATGCTGGTGGGTCCATTAGTGGACAGCAACCACCAGGCACTCAGAGCTATCAAATTTTCAAAGCACAGATCTGTGAACCCAGACTTTCCTCAAGGAGGAACTTATTCTGCTGAGTCATTTACGTCAACCTGCAGACCTATGCAAAAATGAGTACCCAGCAATGCTCCAGACAGCACTGTATCCTGCCAAATTTCTGGAACCAACGCCAACAGCAGCCAAGGTAGGACTGAGGTAAATGTAAGGCACAGTCACAGAAGAATGTCGCTTGTAAACAAGTGTTATTTCCTTTTTCTTTCGATTTGCATGGACTTAACGTAGGAAAAAAAAAAATCAACCTCGGTTTTTAAGTGTAGGGAGCAAAATACAGAACATTATTTAGAATATGAACCCATCTGGGGCACCTGGGTGGCTCAGTTGGTTAGATGGCTGCCTTCAGCTCAGGTCATGGTCCTGGGGGCCTGGGATGGAGCCCCTCGTTGGGCTCCCTGCTCAGCAGAGAGCCTGCTTCTCCCTCTCCCTGCCGCTCTGCCTACCTGTGCTCTCTTTCTGTCAAATAAATAAGATCTTTAAAAAAAAAAAAAAAAAAAAAAAAAGACTATGAACCCACCTAGGGAGGAAAAAAAGATATATGTACCCTCTCACCCCTTCATACATATTTGCATATGCCTGGCATTTTTCTAGAAGGATACCCAAGAAACTATCATCAGAGGTACCTCTGGGAAAAGAGGGAAGGGGGGTGTACTCAAAACGTTTACTTTCCTTCTGTATTCTCCTAGACCATTCGCCTTTTTTAAAATGATACTACAATCCAAATAGTTACCACGCAAGATCTTCATGCAATCAGCCAGATCATATCAATATCTAGTTGGTTGTTTTTAAGACTCTATTATTTTTTAAGTAATCTCTACCCCCAATGGGGGCTCGAACTCACAACCCTGAGATCAAGAGTCGCATGCTCTTCTGACTCAGCCAGCCAGGCACCCCTCAACATCTAGTTTTAAAAGAAGAGTTTCCTAGCAATTTAAAGGAAGTCATCTCAACCAGTCATGAAATGCCATTGGAAGAGAATCATGGGCAGCTGGGGAGTGGGGAATCCCAACTTGATCTGACCCTGAAGGGTTTTCAGCTCTGGTTCAGTAACAGATGAGACTCACACACAAAAAAAGTATGCTCTGAATTTAATTGTAAAAACCTGAGACTCATTCCAACATAAATGGATCAGAAGCCCAGGCCTCTGCAAGTACGGCTCTATGTCCTCGCCAAGCTTCCTCTTTGGAATTTTCAGGCCCTTATTACCACAAGCCGTTTTATTAGCACTTTATGCATTTCTGCAGAATGCTGCAGGCAAGATTTTTATGAGATGGGCTCTGTAGTTCCTTTGAGTTAAACTCTGTGATACTTTGACCACTCCAGGCACCCCAGGGCCTTTGCACTTGTGGTTGTCGCTACCTAATACTTCCTTCCCCTAGTCCTTTCACGGCCAGCTTCGCCATGCAGATCACAGGTCAAATGTTACTTCCTCTGAAAGGCTGTGCCTGAATATCCCTCTATCACAGCTGGTACCCCACCCCCAGTTCCTCCCAGTTAATGTCTCTGTGGCACTTCCTACTGCCCAAAATTGTCTTGGTCATTCCTAATGTAAGCTCCATGAGCACATGCCCCTCATCTACCTCGTTCATGGCTGCATTCCCAGGGTCTAGAACATAATAGATGCTCACTTCACAAAAGACTGACTAAATGAGTAAGAAACGGCTGTGGCAAGAACAAGCGATCAAATCCAGTGTTTTTAAAGAGCACTCTGAAGCTCTTCGTACTGGGAAAAATGAATAAATGCTCTCCAAAGAGGAGGACTCCCCCAATCAAGGAGGCCAATAAAAGGTAGACTGAGACTCTCAGAGAGGAAAGGGAAAAGCCCCATAAAACGTCCATTACCACCTCCCCAGTCATCTAGACCCATTTTCCAGGACTTGGCAACCTTGACCAGGGCACGAATCCCACAGTTAAGCTGAGGGGACACTTCAGCAGAACCTCAGCTCTGTGACTGTCCACGTCTCCTGGGGCAGTTTAAAATGAGGGAGTGAAGCTTCCAAGCCAACCTCCGTCATCACACACCCTCCAGCCAGAATGGACAAGCGCCGAGAAACACAGGCCCGGGTGGGAAACAGCATGGCAGAGCCAGCACGTTCCTTCTCCAAGTAATTGTGGAGTTTAACCTCCTTACGGTCTCATTAAGCTTCTCCAAGGCAACCCTGGTAAACCAATTACATGAGAAGTTCAACGGCCTAAAATCTCGCAGGAAAATGCAAGGATGCGGGCAAGTCTCGCCCCAATGTATTCTCCAGATCCCTCCACACCAACGGCTGTGTGACTTCAACACCCAAGGGACGTGTGGCGATGTCTGGAGGCATCCGTGTTATCACAACATGGGGAGATGCTGCTGGGGCCCAGTGGGTAGAGGCCAAGGGTACCGCAGCGCAGCCCACAGGGCACAACAGAGAATTTCCTGGCCCCAAATGTCCCAAGTGCTGAGGTTGACAAACTGTGCTTCACACCTACCACCCCCGTCCCTAAACCGGCTCCCTCAAGGCCCCCTCCCTCGCCCCAACCCTCAGCCTTCAAGCGTTAAGTACAGGTTCCCTGCCTCCATCAGAAGAGACGCTGTCCCAGTTTCCACGCCAGGCTGGGGGAAGCCCTCGCCTCAGGATGTTCAACCCCTTGTCATTATTCCAATCCCTTTTATGAGCACGTTTTTTTTTTTTTTTGCAAAATGTTCAGGCAAGTTTTGATGGGCTGGAGTTTTACTAACCATTAAGATAGGATAATAAAAGCTAGACCTTATCCCACCATGAAAATCTAGAGCCAACAGACACACCAAGATGCTTGCTTCAACTTCCTCGGGCAGCCGCGATTAGTCTCTGAGGGCCCCCACCAGCCAACATGACCTTGATGGAGCCAGGGGTCTTTGCACCATCAAACTAACAAGTCGGACGGGCCCCAGGCACTTCACCAGAAGCCCGGGCTTCGAGGCAGGCAATGTCCACGCAACTAACTGGCCACAGGTGAAGGAAGCAGACCAGGTGAGAAAGCACAATGGAAAAAAGCGACCAACGCTGGGCTCTAGAATTGAAGCCACAAAGAGGAGAGGGAATTGTGGCAAACGGGGGCCAGCAGCAGGCCTGTTTTGGGAAGGGCAGCCCCAGCTGACCACGGCCACATACAAATGCAGGCCCTGCTGCTCTCAGAGCTGCTGATTTCTCATAAGTCAGAAATTCATATTTTTCTGTGAACTCTTTCAAAAATCAGTAAATAGTAGCAATGACAGTAATCCCTAAGTGAAAGAAAGCCAAACCAGCCCAGTAGTGGGCTGGATCTGGACCTCCCACGCTCAAATTCAAATGTTGACTGAACCTATATGTTTGAGGCACTGAGTCCTGGGAGAGGGAAGGAGGGGCAAGGCTCAGGGCTAACCCTTCCAAGATAGACTATGCCGTCAAGCGTGGAAGCCAGAGGGCTCAGTCTCCCTGGGTATCCATTCCAGACAGGTCAGTGACTAGTCTGTCCTTAGAGACCTCTGGAGAGAGGCTGCAGCCCAGCTCAAAAGCCATGCCAGTGCTTCCTGTCATTTATTCCTTCCACAAATATTTACTGGGCATCTACTAGGTCCTGGGCACCATTCTAAGTGCTAGGATTATGGCCATAAATAAACACAGGCCAAAAACAAAAACAAAAACAAAAAATGCCGCTCCTGTGGACTTGACTTGTTGGTGGGGGTTTACAGAGAATAAACAAAATAAGTAAAATATCTGATGTATTAGATTGGCTGGGGGGGGAAGGGTAGAGGAGGGAGTGCAGGGAAGGACTGCGGGCACAAGGAAGTGGCAGGGAGTCAGAGAAAAACTGCCTAATGTGACATCTGAACAAATATTCGAAAGTAAAGGAGCATTCCATGCAAGGGCAAAGGCCCTGAGGCAGTCTAGTCATCTGTGTGGCAGGAGTGAAGTGAGACAGAAAGTGGCAGGTGAGGAGCTCAGAAAGGTGACAGGGTCAGATTCTGTCAACTCTTGCAGGCCTAAGCCTTTTGGCTTCTATCCGAGCGAAGTCTGGAATCACTGCAGGATTTCAAGCAGAAGGGGGAACAAGCCCCACTGGCTGCTACGTTGAGATGAGTCTCTAGGGGTCAAGGATGGAAGCAGGGAGAGCAGTATGGAAAGAATGTTCAAATCCTGGAGTGAACTGATCCACAATGGCTCCGGCCAGAATGGTAGCTGGGGGTGGGTGGTGGTGAGAAGCTGGCAGATTTGGAAACATTTTGACGAAAAAGGCAACAAGATGTGCTGACAGCTGAGATGAGGAATGGGAGGGTAGGGAGGGTGGGGAGGGTAAGGAGGGGTGGGTCAAGGATGCTGCGGGTTTGGGGCCTGGGCCTCTGAGGACAAGGCTGGTATTAACTGACATCAGAAGGGTCTGATGTTCTGTTTAGGACAGGCTAGGTTGGAGCACTGCCCCCCCCCCGCCCCCCAGTTAGAGACATCAGTTTCTAAAAGTTGAATCCATCACCACATTCAAAAGGAAAGCTACCTCCAAGAGTATCCCCAATGGAGCCGGGCCAGCTGGGGGAAGGAGAACAGGACAAAGCCATAAGGCAACCCGGGAACCCCGAATTAGCTCTTGCCCTGCCCTGTCCTCTCACAGGTTTCCCCTTTCTCCTCCCCAAGCCATTTACCATCTTACCTTGGGCCCATCACACTGCCACTCCGGGCCTCGGATTCCTGCCTTCCTGCAGGAAGTGGGGTGAGGGGAGGACCCCATGATTCCGGGGTCCCTTTCAGCTCTAAAAATCCAAAGGAAGGGAGAGGGGGGAGACTGGAAAGAGGGGTAAACAAAAAGGGGAAGAAGACAGGAAGGTGGAGGAAGGCAAAGGGATGAGTCTATAAACCAACAGAAAACTTGGGGGATGGGGGAGCTGGGGGTGGAATTTGGCTCTTCAAAGACTGTTGTAAAGCCAGGAGGAGCTATTAAGGGACAAATTACATGGACTCCCAAGGCCAGATCCTACCTCGGGGAATTTCTAATAGCTTCTAAAATATTCCTGTTCTCCCACCCCTTGGCTGCTGATTCAAATATTCAGAGATTTACTGAGTTCTCCAAGGCAAATACCAGCTCAGGAGCCAAATACTAGCAGGATTCCATGAACGGCAACATGGATCTCCTACGTCCATTCACCCCCAGCCACAGCAGGTGCAGCAGCAAAAACTAACTAGAGAATTCCAACTGGTGTCGACTGCTTACAATTACCGAGCACTAACTGTATACCAAGCAGCAACATTCTACGTATCTGCCAAGGATTCGCTCATTTGTTCCTACATCACTGCTCTTTGCTTGGTATTGTCTCACCAGCCCCATAGGGAAACTGAGGCATGCAGAGAAGTAACTCTCCTGAGCTGTAGAGCCAGGATTTGAAGCCAGGGGACGCAGGCACTCTGCTCTGAGGCAGTGTGCACTGCTTACTAATTTTTTTTTCCACTTTTTGACATTTTTCCAATTTTTCTACACTGGGTCTACAACATAATAAATAATTTTTTAAAAGTTAACCCCCAAGGAGAGGCCCAGGCCCATTCTCCCAACCATCATACAAACACCAGCCGCAAAACAGCACCCTCCTGCCATCAATGATGGAAAAAACAAGCCAAGTGTTGGTGAACTTGGCATCTATTTGGGTAACGAAGCTCCTCCTTTCTCATCTCAGAACATTTACCCGGGTGAAGGGGGTTAAATCAGTGGAACCCTCACTGTGGGCCATTTCCACGTTCTGGTTTTTCTGGACATTTCGTGAAGCTCAGAGGCAGGCACTGGCCCAGGAACAAAGCTCTGATAAGAGTCTCACGTGGGCCAGTCCTTTAATTTCTGAACACACGACCTTGGTCAGGGAGAAGGCAGGCATAAATCGGGCGAGGGGGGGGGGGCAATCCCTTCCCTACCAATTGAAGAAAAAGTGAGTCCAAAGAAAGGACAAGCAACTAGAAACATACAACTTCATCTTCAGAAAGAACGAATAAAAAATAAAAAAATCTGTTTAACTCTGTTCAGGGCACAGGCCAAGGCTCTTACATAGATGATCTCATTTACTCTTCAAACAACCATAACCATAAAAAGCCCCAAATGTTAGGGCTTTTTTTTTTTTTTTTGGATCCTGCCCCCATTTTACAGATGAGGAATCTGAGCACAGAATGGTGAAGTGGCTTGGTCAAGGTCACACAGCTTAACTGGCTGGGAGGCCGGCCTTGAGTACGCCACCCTAGAAAACACAGAAACTACCTTCTTTCTATTCCATTTGGTTTCTCCTGCTACCTGGAAGCTCTCAGGCAGCAGTGACCAGTTCTCAAGCTGGTGCCAGGCTCCAACCCCCCCACCCCCACCCCAAACTGGGGCATCCAGAAATCCAGAAGGAGAAGAGACAAAGTCTGCAAGGTCAAAGACTGGGCAAAGAGGGAGGGCTGACAGTGAAGACCAGCCATTGCCCTCCCCATGCAAAACCACCACCTGATCATTTCTGCAGCAAAAAGTCCAAAGAGAAAAAACCCAACTGCTTTTCCTGGGTGAGGTTCTTAACCTAAATAAACAGAGAGCACCCCCAAACACACTCCGCTTTGGAAAACCTCGTTAATCATCGACTGGCAGTTGTCATCAATAAAGCACATCCTGATGCAAAATCTAATTTATGGTTGCCTATTTTTTCCCCCTGTGTAACCTAGGAGAAGAAAATAAACAAGGATACACTCCAAAATTCACAGCAACACTAGACCAGATCCCCCTCTGGGTCTTTGCAGAAATAATCTTGGTGCTGTTACACCTGGCATAGGAAGCTGGGACTCCACAGGTTTTTCCAGAGTCCTACTTTGCAAATACTCTGTTCTCCAATCCCCCCCAGGACCTGAATGCAAAAGCATCTCTCTGATTTCCAGCCTGAGAATAAATCTGATCCCACCAGCCTGAAAACTGGAGACATACTGAGGTGTATTTGGTTGATATCCCCATTAATAAAGCCTTCCCCTGGGGCCCTCCGGGATGACTTTTTCAAGGCTCCAAAGGCAGTCTGCAAGAAAGGGCCACAAAACGGGACAAGGAGGTATTTTTGGATGCTAATCACCAGCTGGAGACAGCCAAAGCTGTTTTTCTCTCCTGAGTCCTACACAAAAGGGGAAAAAACTATCACGTCCAGATTTGCCTATTGTTTTTACCAATAATCAAGATAGTGTGACACAGACGTGCCCTCCTGGAACAAAGGGGTAAATCGCATTACAGGGAAGCTAAATAAAGCCCAAGACAGTGGGGATTAAACCACAGAAAGTGGACTAGGAAGCCAGGGCCAAGCACAGCACTGAACACGCAAAGGAAAACTTGCCAGGGCAAAAGCCACGTGCATCCCCACAGAGAGAAGCCTCACATTACAGAGGTGTGACGACAAAGGTACCAGGGTCCGGGGCATCCTGGGGGGGCACCCCAAAACTGACCCAAGGGTCAGGGGAGACATGGCAGGAGGGGTGAGCAGCCCTACCTTCTTCCCTAGCTGTTCCCCCAAACTTCCCTAATTCTTCCCGTTGCCCCAAATTCTCCTATAGTAATTAAGGAGACAGACAGAAAGTAAAAGATGGCAAAAAAATACGTAACCACAGGAGAGTCACGTTGAGGTAGCACAACCGGGAAGGGGGCAAACATCCCTTCCCACAGCCCGCGAGCCTCTTTCCAGCTCAGACCTTTAGGAAAGGGGCGTTCTTTGTGAAAGGGGAGACCCCAATCCACAACGGATAGGATACCTTAATCCAGGAGACAACCCCCCTGTGCTGCCCGCCCCCGCCCCCCATCCCTGGCGTCCCCTTCCGCGGAAGGTTATTTTTAATTGCAGGGGGCAACCGCAAAGCAGGAAGCCCTCTCCCCCAGGCTCTGGCCCCCCACGTTTCCCCTAAACCCCCGGAGCAGGGCACATGCAAAGCCCCCGCCCTGCTTCCCGGGAACTGAGCCGCCCAAGTTTCCACCCACACCCCCCCCCCATCAGCGGCACCCGCGAGGGGCCGGGAGCGGACCCCCACCCCCCACCCCGGGGCTGGCTGCAGAGCGGCGCAACGCGGCTCCGAGCGGCCGCGGGTGCCCGGGGGGCTGCGGGCCGGGCCCGCCCCGCCCGCTGCTTCCCCTCGCCGGCCGGCCTCCCAGCCGGCGGCCGCCCCCTCCCGGCGGGCCCACGCGGCCCAGGCGGCCGCCGAGCACGTACCCAGAAGGGGTCGGAGCCATCAGCGCTGCAGAAGCCGCGGAGCGCCATGCGGCGGGCGGGCGGGCGGACGGGCCCGGCGGCTGGCGGCTGCTGGCGGCGGCGGCGGCGGCGGGAGGGCGGGAGGCAGCGGCGGAGGGGGCCGGGGCCGCAACACCGCCTGGTTGGCCGGCGCGTCACGGGGATGCGGCGCCCCGCCCCGCCCCGCCCCGGCGCCCCGCTCACCTCCTGCCGCCCGGCGCGGGCTCGCGGGGAGGTTGCGCTGCGCCCCTCGGCGCCCTTCCCGCCTTCCCCGGCCCTACAGCCCCGCGGGAGGCCGGGGCGGAGGCGCGTGTCTTTCGACAGCGGCGGGGACCTCTGCGGCCGGACCCTGCCGCCCGTTTTCCAGTCCCGCGGTGGCGACGGCGACAGTAATAGTAACACCGGGAGAAACCAGGTACTGAGCCCTGGGCCAGCCCCCAGAGTGCCAAACGGCTTAGCTGCGTCCTCATTGGATCCTCAGTAGTGGCGCAGAGGTTGAGTGACTTCTGCAGGGTCTCCGGGCCAACCCCGCCCGCTGACGCCAGAGCTGACAGAGAGACAGTAGGAGGGGGATACACTTCGTAGTCTACCCGTCACAGATGGAGAAACTGAGGCCCAGAGAGATGAAGTGGCTTGCCCAAGGTCACACAGCAGCCAGTAGCAAAAGTGGGATTTGAACCCATGACCCATCTGACACCAGAGCACTCAAGGCCCAAAGACTCCAATCTCCATTCCAAACAGTTGTCGCCCCCGACATGTGTACAAAACACCTGAGGCTCAAAGAGGTGAAATGACTTGCCCAGGGTCACACAGCTGCCGGTTGCAGAAGTGGGATTTGAACCCAGGACCCATCTGACACCAGAGCACTCAAGGCCCAAAGACTCCAATCTCCACCCCAAACAGTTGTCGCCCCTACATGGGTACAAAGTACCTTGGCATTTTCTCCACCACCTGTGAGCAGCGCTCAAGAAACAGCCCTGTTATTGATCTTCACCTTAAGAGGTAAAGACACTGAGGCCTGGAGACATACAGACCTTTCTCAACTCCTGTGGGGGTTACATGGGATAAACCCTGGAAGTTGAAAATATCCTAAGTTGAAAATGCGTTTGATGCACCTAAACTACCAAACATCATGGCTTAGCTTAACCTACCTTAAATGTACTCAGAACACATACATTAGCCTACAGTTGGCAAAATCATCTAACACAAAGCTACTTTATAGTAAAGTGTTGAATATGTCCCGTAATTTATTGAGTACCATACTGAAAGTGAAAGAATGTTTGTCCATGTATCCGTTACAGGTGCTCTGGATTGCGTGACTGATTGGGGGCTGCAGCTTGCTGCATGGTGAGCAAGTGTCACACAGCATCTCACTAGCCCGGACAACACCCAAACTCAAAATTCGACGTCCAGTTTCTGCAGAATGTGTATAGCTTTCACACCATCGTGAAATCAAAAAATCGTAAGTCAAACCGTCATTTAAGTCTGGGACCATCTGTACACATAATGAACAAGTATTTACAGTCATGGGGCTTCCTAAGGCCGTGTTCTTAGTAAAGAACATGAATTAATTTAAATACTCACAACAGCCCCATGAGGTGGTGGTGGTGGTGGTGGTGGCGTTGTTGTTATTATTATCCCCATTTTGTGGTTGAGGAGACTGAGCCCAAAAGAGGGAGAGTAATTTGTCAGGGATTAATTTGTCAAACAGGAGGTGGCTAAATCACACGTTGAACTCTGGCAGACTGGTTGGGAAGGGAGGAATCTGTAACGGTGACCATTTTGCCATATCGTCTCAGAACTGGTTAACATCCAGGCAGTCAGTGGTACAGGAGCTGGGGCGGGGGCCTGGGAGTCTAAGCTTTCACTGTGGATACCCATGACACCTTTCTTCCCTCATCTCCTCCTCAATCCCCTGCCTGATGTATAGTTTCCATTACACACGTGTGCACGCACACACACACACACACACACACACACACACACACACATTGGCTGCACCAAATAAAACAAAAAGAGAGATTGAATATGAGACCCCCCCCCACAGGACCTAGGGAGGGAGATAGGATTGGTTTCTATGGTTTTTTTAAAGATTTATTTATTTATTTATTTATTTTAGAGTGAGAGATTGGGAGAGAGCATGAGCAGGAGAGGCAGATGGAGAGGGAGAGAGAGAATCTCAAGCAGACTCCCTGCTGAGCCTGATGCAGGGCTCGATTTCATGACCATGAGATCACAACCTGAGCTGAAACCAAGAGTTGGGTGCTTAACCAACTGTACCACCCAGGCACTCCTCTATGACTTTTTTTTTTTCTATTGGCCCAGGTTCCTCTGAGAGTGTTTTTAAGGTACGATTACTTTCAAGTGATAATGCTCCTTGGGTAGTTGCTTTGAGATTTATACATTCAACAAATGCTTACTGAACATCTATTATAGGCCAGGTCTTGCTAGGAATGAGAGAAAGTTGCTGTTCCTATGGAGCTGAAAGTGTTAGGGTTGTTTTTGTTGTTAGTGGTGGTTTTTTTAAGTAAACTTTACACCCAACGTGGGGCTTGAACTCACGACCCCAAGATCAAGAGTTGGACGCTCCACTCACTGAGCCAGCCAGGTGCCCCAAAATGTTGAGGTTTTCTCAAGTATTTTTTTTTTAATGGTAGGGGATCAGGTTGATTAAATAATCACATAAAGAAAGGCCATTTACAGCTGTGGTAAAGGTAGGAAGAAAAGTGGAAGAGAGCCAATAAGGGTCCTGGCTTGCTGGCAGTGGAGGTCAAGGAAGGCTTCTGGGAGCATGGAGATTTGAGATGAGATACAAGTGATGAGTCTGGTGTCAGGCCTGGACTGTGTTCCAGGCTGCAGAAAACAGAAACAGGACAGAGCAGGTCCTCAGAAGAACTGGAAGACAGTCTGGGTGGCAGGAATCCAGAGCAGAAGCAGAAGGGACCCATCCGGGGCAAGAGGCATCAGAAGGGGCCAGAACTTGCAGGATCGTGTTGGCCAAGGGAGGGGTTTCAGCTCGGCCCTAAGAGCCATGGGGAGCCACTGGTAGGTTTTCAGCAGGGCAAGACAGGGCCAGGTGTGTTTCCGTTTTCATCCACACATTTTGTTCATTCATTCTTTTAACAAATATTGATTGAGCAAACATAGGAAAAGGTTCTTAACATCATTAGTCACCAGGGAAATGCAAATAAAACCCCAGCCATGACAACCTACTGGAGTGACTACATTGAAAATACCACGTTTCTGCCAAGATGCAGAACAAAAACTCTCCTACTCCATTACCAGGAGTGTAAATTGGTTCAACCACTTTGGAAAACTGCTAGGTACTTTCTGCCCAAGCTAGACACACAACTACGCCGTGACACAGCAACTCTGCTCCTTCCTGGGAGGAGAGGAGTGCTGATGTGCATTGAAAAACATTGATGAGAAATGTCCATAAGTTTTATTCAAATAGCTAAAAACTGGAAGTAAGGGAGTGGCCCATCAGTAGTCAAAAAGATGAATGAATTGTGGCATACGCACACAGTAGATCACTACACAGCCAAAACATTTTTGAAAAAGAATCAGGGGCTCCTGGGTGGCTCAGTCGGTTTAACCTCTGCCTTCAGCTCAGGTCATGATCCCGGGATCTTGGGATCAAGCCCCGAATTGGGCTCCCTGCTCAGCCGGGAGTCTGCTTCTCTCTCTCGCTCTGCCCCTTTCCCCTGCTTGTGCTCCCTCTCTCTCTCTTTCTCAAATAAATAAATAAAATCTTTAAAAATAAATAAATAAAAATAAAATAAAAAATAAAATTCATTGAGCTGGACACTCAAGGTGGTTGTACGTGGCTCTATAAGAGATATACCTTACATGAACATTTAAACCAGAAAATAAGTAAATACTGAGTGTACCATTTTCCAGGAACAGAAATGGAGGGTGAAGTGACATGAAGTAATGTGCAGGGTCCCATAGCTGGGATGTGGCCGAGAGAGGCCCAGCCCTGCCCTGAATTGCCAAGCGCTTCCTGAGCTCCTCCGGCCAACCCAGACCTGAAGGCCCTCCCTTCTTCTCCCCGTCCCCTTCCTCCCCATCTTTGACTCCTGTACAATGAGAAAAACCCGAGACCCAGCAGCTCTGGGCCCTGGGCCAAGGCCACCCGACTGACAGCCAACAAAATAGCTGGTGATGAAAATGCAGGATCTAGATTTCAGGCCCCGGCTGCCTTGGTAGACCGTGATCGAGAACTCCAGCAGAGCCAGCAGACAAGAAGGACAGGGAGATCCTTTTGATTTCTCCCTGAATCCTAGCATCCTGTTCCTGTTTACTCTTCACTATTTGCAGGCGTCATGTTATTTATTTGCTCTGTAGAGGCCTCCTTGGCCACAGTCCTGGAAGGTACTAGCTACTGCCACCCCTCACATGAACTGCTACACCAGCCTCTTTCTTGGTGTCCTGTGCCTGGCCCTCCCCACTACAATCAGAGCTCCACACAGCACCAGAGGGGTCCTGAAAGCAAGAAAGGGGTCCTAAAGCAAGCCAGAGGGGTCCTAAGAAGAATGTTACCCCCGCCTAAAGCCTGCCACAGCCTCCCACCATGCTTAGTACAAAAGCCAACCAGATATGATCCTGTGATTCTGGGTATGCACCCACAAGATTCCAAAGCAGGGACTCGGACAGATATTTGCACCCCCATGTTTCCTAGCAGCATATTCACGAGAGCCAAGAAATGGAAGCAACCCAAGCATCTGCAGACCAATGAATAAACAAAATGTGGTAGATACATACAATGAAAACTATCCAGCCTTAAGAAGGAAAAAAATTTCTACACGTGCTACAAACTTGAAGACACTCTGCGAAGTGAGAGAAGGCCATCAAAGACGGGCACATACCATGAGAGTTCACTTACGTGAGGTTCCCAGAGTAGTCAAGCTCATGGGGACGGAGAGGAGAACGGTGGTTGGCAGGGGCTGCAGGGAGGGGAGAGGTGGCGAGTTCGTGTTTAATGGATGTGGAGTCTCAGTTCTCTGCAGGAGGAAAGCACCTGGGGAGGGATGTGGTAAGAGCTGCATAACAGTGTGAATGTACTTAATACCACAGAACTGTCCCCTTCCAAAATGCTCAAGACGGCAAATATTATATTATGTATATTTTTGCCACCATCAAAGAAATAAGAATAAAAGAAGCAAAATAGAGGGGCTAAAAAAAATCCAACGAGGCCGTCTGTGACCAGGCTCCTGTCCATCTCCGATGGCAATGCACCCCTTTGTCCTCAGTCCCTGGGTGGCAGCCACACAGAGGATGGCTCCTAGAACACACCAAGCTCATGCCCACCTCTGGACTTCACCGCTGCTGATCCCTCCACCTGGAACCCTCTTCCTCCACATCTTCAAGTGGCCCGTGGTTCCCATCACTCGGGTCTCGGCTCCAATGTCACCTCCTCAGAGAAACCTTCCCTAAAGAACTTACCCTGAGTAGAGGCCCCTGCGTAGCTCTGTCAGTTAAGTGTCTGCCTTCGGCTCTGGTCCCAGGAGGCTCAGGTGGTGATCCCAGGGTTCTGGGGTTGAGCCCTGTGTCTGGCTGCTTGCTCAGCAGGAGCCTGCTTCTCCCTCTGCCTGCTACTCCACCTGCTTGCGCGCCTCTCTCTCTGGGTCAAATAAAGAAATAAAATCTTAAAAAAAAAAGTACTTGCCCTGAGTAGCCCCATCCCCTCTACCTCATCTCCTGCTCTATTTTCTTCATAGCATTTAACACTCTCTGAAAAAATTAAATTGGCTCTTCTCTCCTCCTAGGATAAGGACATGACCTTGTTTCCCTTCAGGAACTCACATCAGGCAGTGTCCTGGGCAGGAGCTGGCTACTACCAGCCCTTTGGTTTTTTGTAAATAAAGTCTCAGTGGAATACAGTCCCCTACATTGCTTTATGTGCATTGCTTTATGCATTTTTTTTAAAGATTTTATTTACTTATTTGTCAGAGAGAGAGAGAGACAGCATAAGCAGGGGGAATGGCAGGCAGAGGGAGAAGCAGGCTCCCTGACTGAGCAGGGAGCCTGATGCGGGACTCAATCCCAGGACCCTGGGATCGTGACCCGAGCCAAAGGCAGACACTTAACTGACTGAGCCACCCAGGTGTCCCTGCTTTATGCATTTTTTATGGCTGCTTCAGCCCTACAACCTCAGAGCTGAGTAGTTGCAACAGAAATAGCCAAGTTTGGGGAACAGCAGAGAACCTAGCAGGGTTGGAGTGGGTGGAGGGAGGGAGTGCGGAGATGAGGCCAGATCAGGTAGGGCCTCTCCGACCAGAGAGAGGGAGTAGGACTTGGCTGCTTCTTGGAGCGAGGTGGGAAGTCATGGGAGGGAACTGAGCAGAGGGGCGCTGTGACTTAAATTAGGTTTTAACAGGTCACTGGTGGAGAATAGACTGAAGGTGGGCTTGGCAGCCAGAGGGGCAGTGGAAACAGGGTATGATAAGAACAAAGCAAAACAGGTCCGTGAATAATGGGGCTAATATCAGCCTCGACTGCAAAGTGGACCCAGGGTCGTGTTTCCCTGAAACGACAAAGTGAAGTTACTGTGGACTGTTGTGTTCAGAAAGCCCTCATCTGACTTCTCCATGTACAGGTGACAGATCTTCCAGGGGAGAGAAAGGTGTTTCCTTGGTACCCATAGAATTTCAAACTGCAAATTTTCCAGAATGTTAGAGAACAAAATTTCTCAGCTAGGAAGATGGGAACGGTTGCTCAAAGAAGGAGGTCACTTTGCCACCTTAGAGATGCAGAGCATCCTCGGGAGAAATACTGCCTCTTGTTTCCTTTGCAATTAGTTTTCTTTTGTGTGTTATCCCAGCCGGAAGAACGGCCAGGCTGAGTTTTGCTTCTCTCTGTCCACTCTTCGCTTGCTCACAATTAAAGATCATTCACGGCATTCTGTTCTTTGGTCCCTTCAGTGTATTTCAACCTAGGATAGTCCCCCACATTTTGTTGTTGTTGTTAATGTTGTGTTGCTAAAGAGAACAAGCCAATTATACCGAATATCACACATTCCAGATTTCTCCTTATTTTCTTCCTTGGAGTGGTTTATTTGTTCCTCTGTCTCTTATATATTCTGTGAACTTTACTTTTTAAAAATCTTTTTGTTTACTTAGAGAGAAAGCACGGGCACAAGCAGGTGTGGGGGTTGGAGAGGGGCAGAGGGGGAGAGAGAATCTCAAGCAAACTCCCGCTGAGCGTGGAGCCCGACTGGGGGCTTGATCTCACGACCCTGAGGTCATGACCTGAGCTGAAATCAAGAGTTGGATGTTCAACAGACTGAGCCATCCAGGCACCCCTATTCTGTGAACTTTAGATCTGAAAGCTTCATTGGATCCAGGTGAGTAAACATGCTTTCTGAACAGGGTGCTGCTGGCAAGGACAGTGTTAAGAGGATCTGTCTTCCACGTAGACTTAGCACCCAGCTCTCTCCTAGATGGTCAAGCAAGAGAAATGAAAACGGATGTCCACACAAAGACTTGTACTTGAATGGGCGTTATTCATAATAGCCCCCAAACAGGAAACAAGCCAAATCTCCGTCAACAGGTGAATGAAAGACAATTGGCAATACATCCATCCAGTGATAACTGCTCAGCAAGGAAAAGGAAGTACACCTTAGATCCCTCTCAGAATCATGGTGCTGAGTGAAAGGAACAGGTCGAGAAGGGCCACCTGCTGTACATAGTCACAAAAAGCAGACCACTAACTGCCCAGAACTTGGGAAAGGAGGCATTACCTGCAAAGGAGCATGAGAGAACTTTCTGGAATGATGGACATTTCCTTTCTGTATCTTGAATGCGGTGGAAATTACACAGACATATACATTTGTCAGAACTCATCACAGTGGCTACTTTAAATGGGTGTGTTTTATTGTATATAAATTACATCTCGGTGGAGGAGAAAAAGGAAATCTGGTCAGGTCTCTGCGTCGGTGTGTTCTCTCTCCTAAAACCAATACCCCTGAGAAAGTGCCCAAGGTCCAAGGTGTTCCCTCCTTTACAATTGTTCTTCCTCAGCCTCACAAAAGTAAGGCAATACTTCTTACTGAGAAGTATTTCAGAACTTACTGAGAACTTGGAAGTGCTGCCGTATAGAAACCTGGATGCCAGACAAAGGCATTGTGGGAAATCACAGTGTGTGGCTAGGAAAGAGAATGATCCCAAGGACCAGATGACAAATCCTTTTGCAATACAGATGGTTTCCTGTTTGCTTTCAGTCCCCCTGGAGGAAGCATGGCTTGTTGAGCGATAGGTGACTATAAATAATTTCTTTTTTTTTTAATTTTATGTATTTATTTTAGAGAGAGAGAGGGAGAGAGCACAAGCTGGGGGAGATCCAAAGGTACAGGAAGAGATTTCAAGCAGACTCTGCACTGAGCGTGGAGCTGGACATGGGGCTTGATCCCACAGCCCTGAGATCATGACCCGAGCCAACACCAAGAGTCAGACACTCAAGCAACTGAGCCACCCAGACGCCCCTACAAATAATTTCTGATAATGATTTATAATGTGATACGTGGCAAATTACATAGGAGTCAAACACTATGACCTTGAGTCACTTAGCAAAGATAATATTTCTATTCCAGTCTCCTGTTTATGTGAAAAACATTTCTCAGTATTTACTTCTATAAAAACAAAACATTGGACTAGCACTTATTCTAAACTCTGTCCCATTCCAGCCACAAATAATATGCATCCACAGGTAGATGAACCTGAAAAAAAATACACATAAAAATAGCCAGCCCCATTCATCTAATTAAAAGACTTATTTAGGGCACCTGGGTAGCACAGTCGTTAGGGGTCTGCCTTCGGCTCAGGGCGTGATCCCGGCATTCCGGGATCGAGTCCCACATCAGGCTCCTCCACTGGGAGTCTGCTTCTCCCTCTCCCACTCCCCCTGCTTGTGTTCCCTCTCGCTGGCTGTCTCTCTCTGTCAAATAAATATTAAAAAAAAAAATACTCAAAAAAAAAGACTTATTTAGAATGAAACATTTTATATATTGTACATCTGAAACTAATATTACACTGTAAACTAACTAGAACTTAAAACTTTTAAAAAAATAAATCAAAACGAAAGAATAAAACATTTTAATATATAACAATTACTGATCACAATGTAGTATGGTTATATTGTTTTGATCAATTATTTTCAAATAATAATTGCAGTGATAATTCAGAGAAAAATTTTAGCGCTTACAGCCTTAAGAACACAGGACACTTTTCAAAAATTAGACCCCTTGGGAGAATAGGACTTTAAAAATAAATAATTAAATGTCACTACACATACATATTTTTTTGCAAAGAAGTATGATCAGGTGATTAATAAAAAAAAGCCTTTCAAATATACTACCTTAAGATAGAAGTCTGTGGGGGAGGACGAATGGAAATACGAGTTCAAGGAGGGGGAAAAAGAGGAAAATAAAGTTTCCAACTGTTAAGAGCCTGTTCTGGTATTTTTTTCCCCTACAAAATTTTCCGTTTGTTTTCATGATGTTGTGTGATTCTGCTCATGGATTTTGTTTTGTTTAGTTTTTATTTCATAATCATAAACTTCCCTCTGCAACCCAGCTAGACTTGGAGGGGAGCAAGGAGAAGGAACGCAGTCAGCAATGGCGATCTTCTTGCTGCTCTGGCCTTTCCTGGACCCAGAGCACTCCGTGGCTCCCGCAATATTCACGTCCTCTTTCACCTTGCCAGAGACCACAAGCTCGTCATCCAAACACTCAGTCTTGGCAGCGCAGATGCAAAACTGGGAACGCGCTTGTTGTCGGGTCCAGTATTTGCCACGGACCGGATGCCAGGACCTGTGTGTTTCAGGATGAAATTGCCATCCTCAAATTTCCCCCCATAGATGGACTTGCTGCCAATGCCATGATGGCAGGATCACCATCCTGGCACACAGATCCCGGAATAATCCTGTGAAAGCAGGAACCTTTAGAACCAGATCCTTCCTCCCCAGCGCTCAGAGCACGAAAAGTTTTCTGTGGTCTTTGGAACTTGGTCTGCAAACAGCTCGGAGGAGACACAGCGCAAGGGCTGGCCATTCATGGCTGCGCTGACCATGGCTGGGCGAGGCTGGTGGTTCTGGAGTGGCGGCTTCTGCTCATGGATTTTTTTTTTTAAACAATGATGGCAGGTATATTCAAAAGCGTGAAGTAAAAGTTATAGTCTAAAATATGAATATAATAGTTGGGAAATGAGGCTGCAGCTGTTTTAACTTATGATAGGGACGTCTGGGTGGCTCAGTTGGTTAAGTGTCTGCCTTCAGCTGAGATCATGATCCCAGGGTCCTGGGATCAAGTCCCAAGTGGGGCTCCTTGCTCAGCGGGGTACCTGATTCTCTCTCTGCCTGCCACTCCCCCTACTTGTGCGCTCCCCCCCTCCACTCCCCTGTCTCTCAAATAAATAAATAATATTTTAAAAATTAAAAATAAAAGAAACTTAAGTTGACGTCTGTCAACTTAAAAATGTGCAAGGGGCACATGGTTCTTAGAAGTTCTTTCAGGAGAAACACAAGGAAAATACTTGAAGATCACTAAACAAGACCTCTGTCCATCTACTGAGCAGTACCCGTGTACCAGGCAAAACACTCAAAATCAAAACTGACAGGGTCCCTGCTCTCATGGAGCTGAGATCTAGTAAGTAAGAAACAAATAAAAACAAAGGAGAGAACAACCCAGTCTCAGGAATTGGTACTTTAGGAAACACAGTACAGGTGACCCTTGAACAATACAGGGATTAGGGGCGCCACCCCCTCCCCCACCCTGCACAGTTGAAAATCTGCGAATGACTTTCGATTCCCCCAAAATGTAACTACTAAGAACCTACTGTTGACCAGAAGCCTTACTAATAACCTGAACCATCAATTAACATAGATTCTGTATATTTATTATATACTGTAATCTTACAATAAAGTAAGCTAGAGAAAAGAAAATGTTAAGAAAATCATAAGGAACAGAAAATACACCTACAGTACTGTACTGCATTTAAAGAAAAAAGTCCACATACGTGTGGACCTGCACAGTTCAAACAGGTGTTGTTCAAGGGTCAACTGTAAATGTAACAGAAAGTTCCTTGGGTGAGGGAAGGGTGAGTGTTGATGGGAGAGGGGCAGATGGGTTGAACAAGGTAAGTCTTGTCCACAGGGGAGGTGACATTTGAGCTGAGACCTGAATGACGAAGTTGTCAGGAACCATAGAATCTGGGGAAGAGAGCTTAGGAAACAGCAAGTACAAAAGCCCTGTGGCAGGAACAAGCTTGGTGTGTTCCTTGGGTGGGGGAAGGGTGAGTGTTTGTGGGAGAGGGTCAGATGGGTTGGACAAGGTAAGTCTCACAGGGGAGGTGACATTTGAGATGAGACCTGAATGACGAAGTTGTCAGGAACCAGAAAATCTGGGGAAGAGAGCTTGGGGAAAAGTAAGTACAAAGGTCCTGTGGCAGGAACAAGCTTGGTGTGTTGCAGGAACAAAAAGAAGATGCCTGTGACTGGCGTATGGTGACCCAGGGGGAGTACAGACAAGCCAGGCGGGGGACTTGTAGACTGTGCTATACAGTCTGAATTTTATTCCCAAGACAATAGAAATTCTTTGGAACAGTTTCTCAACCTCCACCCTATTGACATTTGGCCCAGATAAGTCTTTGTTGTGGGGGACTGTCTTGAGCATTGTAGGATGTTTGGCGGCATTCCTGTCCTCTACTCACTAAACTCCAGTAGCAGCCCACCTCACTGCTCCTTGTGACAACCAAAAATGTCTATATTTGGCCAAACATTGCCAAATATCCTTGGGGGGGGGGATATCCCTACAAAGGGATACTACACAGCCACCAGAAATGGTGATGCTGGTCTACACCTCATTAGTGGATGAGCAGGAAAACACTCATGACCCCAGTGAGTCAAGCAAGATTGAACACATTTTATCTCTGCTCCCTCCCATAACCTCTCTGAAATGACCGTCAAGGTATAAGAAAGGTTTAAATTAATGAGGTCAAGGAGAACAGGAGAGGAAACAACATCAGATGAGGAAGGGGGACACAATTTTAGCAGAGGGAAAACAAGTGGTAAGTGAGTTAGCCAAACACAAAGATGGAGGCCAGCAAGAATGAAGCTAAGCCCCACCGTCGAGGCCAGAGGAGTCTGAGAAACCAGTTACACGTGGAGGCTATGTGAGTTGCAATGGAAAGCGGAAGTGCTCTGTGGAAGTCAGTAGAAGGAAAGGCTGGATTCCTCCCACCCCATAGAGCAGGTGACTACATCTTCCCCAGCCACAGCGTAAGACAGAAAGTGTTAGCTGGCCTGGATGTGGGGAGAGGCATAGCGTGGGAAGGAGTGGGTCGTGGAACTGAAGACAGGAGAATTAAGGGAGAGTGTACCTAGGAAAGATGAGACCCCTCCACCCCAAGTTCCCATCCCTACTCTGCTCCCAAAATGATGGCAGTTAGGCTAAGACCTCTGAAAAGTCAAGATTGGCTAAGTCATGCTGTAGTTATATAACACTTGAATCTCAGTAGTTCAAAACGACTAAGATCTATTCTTTGCTCAAGCTTCGTGTCCTCATGGGCTGTGTCCACTCCGTCTGTTGGAGCAGTCACAGTCTCAAAGGTGGATGGTCGCCATGCTGAAGGGAAAAGAGACGTTCCGAGGGTCCCGCATTGGTCATTAAATACTCCAGCTTGGAGCGACACACCATTTTTTAGATGAAATTCCAATAGTATAAAACTCACCATTTGAAAATGAACAATTCTTGGGGTGCCTGGCTGGCTCAGTTGGAAGAGCATGTGACTCTCGATCTTGGGGGTATGAGTTTGAGCCCCACATGGGGTGTAGAGATTACTTAAAATTTAAAAATCTTTTTAAAAAATGAACAATTCAGCGCTATTAGTACCTTCACAAGGTTCTATAACCACCACCTCCATTCAGTTCAAAACATTGTGATCACCCCAGAAGAAACCTGTGCCCATAAGCAATTGCTCCCCAGACCCCTCTCCCCCCCACCTCCAGCAGACATCTGTCTGCATTACGTCTCTATAGATTGACCTTGTCCAGATATTTCATATACATGAATCCCCATTACTTGTGGATTCCATATTTCTGAATTTGCCTACTTTCTGAAATTTACTTGTAATCTCACAATCAATACTTGTGGCTGCTTTCAGGGTCATTCGTGGAAATGCACAGAGTAGCAAAAAATTTGAGTTGCTTAGCGTGTTCCCAACCAAGGTCAAACAAGGCAACACTCTTCTTGTTTCAACGCTCAGGACTCTGAACACGTATCCTTTTTGTGGCGTATTTGGTGCCGTGTATTTTGCATTTTTGTTGGTATTTTTTGTTTGTGATTTCACTTTTAAAATGGTCCAAAGCATAGTGCTAGAGTGCTGTCTCGTGAGCTAGGAAAGCACACGTATTGGATAAGCTTTGTTCCGAACATGAGTTATAATGCAGTGGGCTGTGAGTTCAATGTTAATGAATGAACAATATATATGCAACATGGTTTCTTTAAAAAGAAGCACATATAAATCAAGGGGTTATGTATTTTTTTTAAGATTGTTAAATTTATTAGAGAGAGAGAGAGAGAGAATGCGTGCATGTGCGTGAGCAGGGGAAAGGGGTAGAAGGAGAGGGAGAATCAGACTCCCCGCTGAGCAGGGAGCCCCACACGGGGCTCAATCCCAGGACCCCGAGATCATGACCTGAACTGAAGGCAGACGCTTAACTAACTGAGCCACCCAGGCACCCCAAGGGTTTATGTATTGATTAGTTCATAAAAACGTTGTGCCCAGAGGCTCATGGGAACTGTATTTCCCTAGGAACAACGATTCAGTATGCACTAATTTGGTGTTCCCAGTGCCTTTTCTGAACATTACGACCATGAATAATGAGGTTCAACTATAAATGGAATTACATACTATGCGACCTTTGGTCTGGCTCCTTTCACTTAATGTAGTGTTTTTGAGGTGCGTCCATGCTGTAACATATGTCAGAACTGCATCATTTCAATGGCTGGATGACAGGCCATTGTGTGAATATACCGCAATTTATTTAGCCAGTCAACAGTTGAGGGACATCTGGACGGTTTCCATCTTTGGGCTATCGCGAATAGTGCTGCTATCCACATGTGTCTACAGGCCTTTATTTGAGTACCTGTTTTTATGATTTTCGATATCTACTTAGGAGTGGAATTGCTGGGTCATATGGTGACTCCATGTTTAATTTTTTGAGGAATGAGTGTTTTCCACATCAGTTGCACCATTTTACATTCCCCATAGCAGTGTATGAGGATTTCAATATCCTCACATCCTCACCAACATGGGTTATTCTCTGTTTGGTTATTTGTTTTCACTGTAGCTATCCTCCTGGGTGTATTTGCATTTCCCTGATGACTAATGATGTGGAGCATTTTGTTTCATACTTGTTGACTATTTGCATATCTTCTTTGGAGGAGTGTCTATTCAGGTCTGTCATTTATGTTTTCATTGGGTTGTTTGCTTCCTTGTCCTTGAGGTGTAAGTGTTCTTCATATATTCTGTATACTAGGCCTTTATAAGATACATGATTTGCAAATATTTTCTCCTGTTCTCTTGTCTTTTGACTGTCTAGATAATATCCTTTGATGCACAGGAGTTTTTAATTTGTTAAAGTCTGATTTGACTTTTTTTTTTTTTTTTTTTGCTGCTTGTGGTTTTGGTGTCCTAAGAATCCATTGGTGGGGTGCCTGGGTGGCTCATTCATTTGAGCATCTGACTCTTGGTTTCAGCTCAGGTCATGATCTTAGGGTCATGAGATCAAGCACTGCATTGGGCTCCACGCTTAGTGGGGAGTAGCTTGAGGTTCTCTCCCTCTCCCTCTGCTTCTGCCCCTCCCCCCGCACACGTTCTCTTTTTCTCTTTCTCTAAAATAAATAAATTTAAAAAAATTTTTTTAAGAATCCACTGGCAAATCCAAGATCATGAGAATTCACCTCAATGTTTTCTTCTAAGAGTTTGTTATAGTTTTAGCTCTTATATTTAGGTCACTGATCGATTTTGAATTAATTTTTGTTCATGGTGTGAGGTAAGGGTCCAACTTCATTCTTTTGCATGTGCATATCTGGTTGTCCCAGGACCATTCATTGAAAAGACTGTTCTTTCCCTCAATGAATGATCTTGGCATCCTTGTCAAAATCACTTGGCCATTGGTTCGAACTATCTACATCGTCCAGGACAACTCAAGGGATCAGGTATAGTTGAAAGGAAGGAGACTAAAAATACTTGGTAAATGAAACCAATGACTACCACAGCCTTCATGGAGGAGACAGCAGAATTCTCTCTAGGAAACTAAGTAGCTCAAGAGGAAGATCTACAGATACTGATATTTGGAGCTCTCCATGATAGGCAGGGGTCCCTCACATCTCCCTATGATGGAGCTTGCTAGTCTACAAACCTCTCTTCACAGCAGAACTTTCCAGAAGCTTTTTGCTCCTCACTCTAAAACATGAAAAGGCAGCCAAAGACTCCAGATATCTGAGAAAAGCTTTTATTATGAAAGACAATCCAAAACAACTAGCAAAAAGGGATTTGGAGAAACAATGACAATGAATGTAATAAAGTCCCCAAAAGCTACCATAAACATCATGGAGAGATATCAGATGATATATCATTCCTAAAACAAGATCAAGACATCCTTTAGTTTTATTTTTATTTTTTTGAGTAAGCTTGAACTCATGACCCTGAGATCAAGACCTGAGCCAAGATCAAGAGTCTGACACCTAATTGACTGAGCTACCCAGGTGCCCCTGTAAATACTGGAGTATTTAAGGTGAATTCATGACCTCTGTAAGTTATCTTAAAATATTTCAGCAAACCACAACAAGATACCACATTGTATGTTCTAGAATCGCTGTAATAAAAGAGACAGCGATAAAAACAGATGTGGGTTCTGGTTTGTCTTCCTTCTCCCCAACTCCCTGTGTAGCTCTTTGTTCCCGCAACTGATGTTGCTGATCCTACAGCAACTTGAGGTCCTCCGTCCAATACAGAGGTCGCAGCTGTCCACTGAATTCTCGACCAACTGCCACAGTTGTGTAAGGTTTAATCTCAATAACACATCCCACTCACACTGATTCTATTTCCCTGGTCAAACCCTAAAAGTTGGTACTAATTATCTGAGGAAAGGCAGCCAGGTACCCATCAATGCTACTGCACACATAGGACATCTCTGAAAGGCCTTCCCAGCCACTAGTAACCATAGGATGTTTGGAGGGAGGGCCTGGGAGGTCCAGGAAGGTCCAGGGGTAGGGAGATTTACTTTGCATGCATTTGTTTGTTTGCATTTTTTTTTTACCTTGTGCATTTTTCAAACACATGCTCATGGTAAAATACAACAGCATACAGAAAAAGCGCATAATATGTGTAGCCTGCGTAGTCGTGTCCCATCGTGGTTTTAATTTGCATCTCCATGATTACAGAGGAAGCCAAAGACTTCTTTCTATGTTATAAGCCCTATGGATTTCTTACTGTTTGCAAGGGCATGTTAAAATCTTTGACCATCTTTCTACCAAGCGTCTGTCTTTTTCTTAATGATTCAAAGCAGTTCTTTGATTGGTCTAGGTATAAATTGTCATTTATATAGATGGTAGATATCTTCTACTCCTCCGTGTGTGTGTGTGTGTGTGTGTGTGTGTGTGTTTTAATCTTCTTTTGAAGAAGTTTCTTTTGATGAAGAGAGTTTCTAAGTTAAGTTCAGTTGAATTTATCAATTTCTTTCTTTTTTTTAAAGTTTTATTTATTTAAGTACTCTCTGCACCCAACACGGAGCTCGAACTCACAGCCCCGAGAGTTGCATGCATGCTCCTTCAGCTCCTCTGACTGAGCCACCGGGTGCCCCTCAATGTATTTTTTTTTTTTAAGTTTTGGAGGTAAAATTTAGTGATTCATCATTTGCATATAACACCCAGTGCTCATCACACCCTCAATGTATTTCTTTACTGCTAGTGCCCTGTGTGTCTTGTTTAAGTCTCCTGGTAAGCCTTGATACCCAGTAAAGCAAATCTTTCACTTTGGTTTCCCCCCACCCAAGAGTATCTGGCTATTTTTGCTTCTTTCCATTCCCATATAAGTTTTGGGATCAGATCATCAGGTTCTGGAAAAAAAAAAAGCTGAGATTTTTGATTGGGATTGCATTTGATCTATAAATCACTGTAAGGGGAATTGATGCCTTTCCATCTTGAATCTCCTGATCAATTAACATGGTATTACTCTTCATTTACTTAGGTCTACTTTAATGTCTCTCAAAAAATTTTTTTACAATATTTCAAAGAGGTTTTGTACATCTTTTGCAAGATGTTGGATCTTTTTATTAGGTACTCCTTGGGTGTAAGAAGAAGACTTGCTTTTCACTCTTTTGAACTGTGTGAATTTTTTTTTTACCATAGGCATATATTTTTCAGAATGAATTATTAAGATTTTAAAATCAGTACTGTATCATCATTGCTTGAAAATTGAAACTCTAAAGAGGTACATATTAGGAAGTCTCTCTCCTATGCCTGCGTCCATTTACATAACCCCGACTCTTTCCAAGCGGTAACTGTTATTATTAGTCTGTTGTCTATACTTGCAGAATTTTTTAAAAAATATTTATTTATTTATTTGAAAGAGCCAGCGAGCACGTGCGAGCGAGCAGGGGGAGGGGCCAGAGGGAAAAGGAGAAACAGACTTCTCACTGAGCGGGGAGCCCAACTTGGGCTCGATCCCATGACCCTGAGATCATGACCTGAGCTGAAATCAAGAGTTGGACACTCAACCAACTAATGCCACCCAGGCGCCCCTTCCAGAATTCTTCATACACACACCCATAAATCTATATTTCCTCTTGGTATGGTCTGAATATTTGTGGTACCCTCCAAATTCATTTGTTGAAATCCATATCCAGTGGACGACAACAGTAGGCAGGGCCTTTGGGAAGTGATTAGGTCCTCAGAGAGGAGCCCCCGGAAATGAGATTGATATCCTTACAAAAGTGACCCCAGAGAGCTCCCTGGTCCCCTTCCACCACGTGAGGATACAGGGAGAAATCACCAGCTATGCACCAGGAAAAGGGTCCTCACTGAACCATGCTGGCACCTTGATTTTGGACTTCCCAGCCTCCAGAACTATGAAAAATAATTTTTTATTATTTATAAGCCACCCAGTCTGCGGTATTTTGTTATGGCAGCTTGGGTGGACTAAGACACCTCTCTTCTCAAAACAGATGCCATAGATTATGTATCTTTCTGACAAAATCTCACAGGCAAGGCAAAAACACAAGGGACCAGTGGCTGTGTTCCTTACATTGAGAAGAAGCTGAGTGTGCAAATCCCAAGAAGTTCTGATAATGGGATCCCTGGAGAGGCGTTCCCCACTGTTACACTCTCTTCTCTGAACAGCCTTTTTAAATTTTTGATCATGATTTATTAAGTTACCAAGAGCCAGGCCCTATGCTATGCTAAGGACTTTATATACTCCACCTGTCTTCTCTTCTTCACCAGCAACCAGGACCCACACACCCATCCAATTACAGAAGGCACAGTGCCTAAGGCCATGATACTTACTTTTAGGGCCCCATGAAAAATACTTGAATTCTTTTCAAATCAGAAAAAAACGATAAATAGAACTCTGCCCTTATTGTATTTGTCTTTATAACAATACAATCATAAAATATAGTTTTAGATTGTCTTTTATGGAGGAATGAAACCCCACCAGCAACCTACCAGGTGGGTACTACTGTTATACAAATTATCCAAGGGAGAAAACCCAAGTCTGAGAAGTGCCTTGGCCAAGGTCAGACAGCTGGACAGTGTGGCAACAGGGACTTGAACCCAGGTGTGGAGGACCCTGCCATGGCCACCAAGCCAAAGGACCTCCAGGTCAGCCCTTTTCCTACCCAGGGCATGTGTCTGGCTGGAGCTGGGAAGGTTTATGCTGGGAGGAGAAGAGTTAGAATTCTGAGATCTCATGCAGTCTTCAAATATCTTAAGAGCTGTCACATGGAAAGAGATTAGCCCTGTTTTGAGTAGTTCCTGAGAACTGAGCTAGGATAGGTGGAGTGAGGTTGCCGAAAGTAGATTTTGATCCAGTGAGATAACGAACTTCCTGGGAGTAAGAAGATTCCTGGCAGTGACAATTTCTCCTGAAGACCAAAGAGGGGCGTATGACCCTAGCCGCTGACAAGAAAAGAATTCAAAACAAGGCTCTGTTGGAGAGGCTCACTGCCTTGGGAGGAGATCTGGATGAGAAAGAGATGAACTTTCATATCACTTGGACGTGGAGAGTCTACAGTTATAAATATGAGCAGTTCGTCAGTATGGGGGAGGTGGGATCCTCCCCACCTGTACCCCAGTCTCACGAATCCTTATTGAGTCCTCTCATATACCATAGGAGGGTGCCTAAGGGAATAGACTCTTTGGAAGAGCTGTTGGCAGTATCTGTTACTATTTAGACTGTACCTGGGACTTAGCAGCTCTATATGGAGGAATCTGTCCTATGATATAAACACACAGATGAGCAAAGGCATTTGCCCAAGCGTATGCCACAGTATGCTTATAATTGCAAAAGACTGGCAACAGCTTGTGTGTCCATCAGGGAACTGGTTAATTGGATGACACAGGATTGCTATATTGTGAGTGATGAAGACCCCCACCTTTGAGGATGTTGCTCTTAGGGAGGGTGGGGAGGGCATCATACAATTAATAAACATCCTTAATAAGTTAAATCATGCCGCACAGTTAGAGACTGGCGGGGGCTACGTGGCATGGAGGTGGGGGCAGGGTACAATTTTAAGTAGGGTGGCTGGGGGAGGCCCCACTGAGGTGACATCCGACTGAGAAAGACCTGAGGCTTGGTGGGACGCCTGCCCCTTCCTGTCATTCTTTTTTCAAGTTTGTTTTGTTTTGTTTTGTTTTGAAGTAGGCTTCTCGCCCAGCGTGGGGTTTGACCTCACAACCCCATGATCGAGGATAGATGCTCCAACTACTGAGTCAGCCAGGTGCTCCCTTCCTCTATTCTAAGGGGAAATTTGCTGTGATAACACCTTTGATGGGCCTGGCATCCAGCAGGCCTTGGAAGGACTATAGTTCACTTTAGTCTTGAAAATTAAAAGAAGCTCACAAAACTAAAAGCATTTCAGTTTGCAAACCAAGAGTGGGAGGGCTTGGGGTCTGCCGACTGTCTTATCTGCTTCCCAGAAAGGAATTGAAACATCTCATTGGAGGGAAAGGTCCTGCCTGTACATCCTGTTCGCCTGCCTGCCTTTGTAGCAATCGGCCCATTGTGTTTCCATCAGTTTAACTGCCTGGGGAGGCTCCTCAGCTCCCTTTGTACTTGATAAGGGCCCACAGGGCCTCCTCCATTAGGCAATGATGAAGCCACTGGTGTGGAAAGTCTCTCCCTGGACAGGAGGTCACTAGTCAGCAGCTCCTTAAACCACAGGAGTTGGTCCCTATCAATACATTTATTCTGTGTCTTGGCAACAGACAGATGGGAGGTACCAAAAGGATCAGTTGCTTGCTTTCCCTGACTCCAGGCAGGCCTTATCTGGTTCCTTCTAAAACTGTGCTCTAATGGGGTCTGCTCTGGTTTACATGTTACCTGAAGTAGAGAAAGGGGCTCCTTCAAGGGAGAAGAGACAAATAGAATTTTTACACAAAACCAGAAATAAGTATCCCAAGACACATCAATACATTCCCAATGGAGGGATGAGGAAAGGCTTCAGTGGCACCAACAACACTGCTGGTGGGACAAGAGAGGACACAATTGGGGTTTTGACACGGAAATGGGGGATGGTATCCTAGGCAGAAGGCACAGTTAAGAAAAAGGCATGGAAGCTGCTAACAAGGGAGCATATTCGAGCTGTTCTAAGTAGTTCCTTTTGTCCAAAGCACAGTGACAAAGAAAAGAATAAATAATAGTGATAACTAACATTCCCTGTGCACTTGTCTGTGCCTGGCAGCATTCAAAAGGCTTTCTACTCCGTCTGATCCTCCCAACAATCCTGTAAGAAAGTATATTAATATCCCAACTCTCTAGGTGAGGAAGCAGAGGCAAAGATACCTTGATAAATTGCCCATTTGTGGCACCACCAATAATAATAACCACAATAATCAACTGCTACTGATTGATCACCATGTCCCCTGAGTGTTGGCTGTACCTCCTCTGATCTGACCCTCGATGTCCAGGTGAGGAAACTGGGGCTTGGGTAAGAGTAAAATTTTTGTATATTATTGAAGCTAAGTTGGTATTAATTCTCACCAGCTTGTTATAAACTAAGATGTTAATTGCAATTCCCGGGGCAACCACTAAGAAAAGAACTGGAAAATATATAATACAAGAGATAAGGGAATCAAAATGGTATACTAGGAAATATCTATCTAATGACCAAAAAG
This sequence comes from Ursus arctos, assembly GCF_023065955.2. Classification (NCBI taxonomy): domain Eukaryota; kingdom Metazoa; phylum Chordata; class Mammalia; order Carnivora; family Ursidae; genus Ursus; species Ursus arctos. The sequence goes on along the minus strand of NW_026622874.1, from coordinate 77,775,405 downwards.
TAAGCAGTCATGGGGGAATTGAGGAATAAAAAAGATACGACACCGAGAAAACAAATAGCAAAACAGCAGAAGTAAGTCTTTACTTACCAGTAATCACATTCAATGTAAATGGATTAAACTCTTCGATTAAAGAGCAGGTCGACAGAACAATCAAATAACACGAACCAACGTTATGCTCACTAGAGATCCAAAGACACAAATAGACTGAAAGACAAAGGATAGAAAAGGTATTCCACGCAAATAGTGGTCAAGAGAGCTGGAATGGTTATACTGATATCAGGAAAATAAACTTTAAATAAGAAATTGTTACAAGAGACAGGGGCGCCTGGGTGGCTCAGTCAGTTGAGTGTCACACTCTCGGTCTCAGCTCAGGTCATGATCTCAGGGTTGTGAGATTGAGCCCTGCATGGGGCTCAGAGCTCAGCATGGAGTCTTCTTGTCCCTCTCCCTCTCCTCCTCATTCTCTCTGTCTCATAAATAAATAAATAAATAAATAAATAAATAAATAAATAAATAAAATATAAATAAATTATATATATATATACACAAAGAAAAGGTAGTTTATGATACCCACAGATCCCAAAAGAAAGCCTTCCATCCCATGGGGGAGGGAGCACACAGGGGTGTCCCGGGGGCAGTCAGGAGCTAGAGGGATAAGGCAGAACTGTGGGCAAGAGGAGCCTTTATTGGGGTTTCAAAGGGAAGGAATGGGAGAGGCAGAGTAATAAGGCTTAGGATTGGTGAGTTCGAATAATTTCAGCAGGCTCTTGGGTATAGGAGCTGTCCCGAGTTGTCTGATACCTGGCCCTGTAAACTATAAAACATTGCTGAAAGAAATGAAAGAAGACCTAAATAAATAGGTCTTTTTCATGTCTTTGGTTTGGAAGACTTAATAGTTTTAAGCTGAAAGTAGTATATAAAGGCAATCTAATGATTTAATGTGATCTCTATAAAAATCTCAATGTCCTGGGGCGCCTGGGTGGCTCAGTCGGTTAAGACTCCAGCTCTTGGTTTTGGCTCAGGTCAGGATCTCAGGGTCATGAGATCGAGCCCCCTGTCAGGCTCCACACTCAGCACAGAGTCTGCTTAAGATTTTCTCTGCCTCCGCTCTGCCCCACCTTCCCTCCCCCACCAACTCTGCTGTCTCTCTCTCTCAAATAAATAAATAAAATTTTTTAAAAATCCCATTGTCCTTTTTAGCAGACGTGAAAGACCCAAATGTAAAATTTATATGGTAATTTAAGGAACCCTGAAAAGCCAACAGGATCTTGGGAAAGAACAAAGTTGGAAGACTCACACTTTGTGATTTCAAACTTTCTATGAAGCTACAATACTTGAACAGTTTGATACTGGCATAAGGATAGACATACAAATGAATGGAATAGAGCTGAGAGTCTGGAAATAAGCCCATGTATCCATTGTTAATGGATTTTGACAAGAGTGCCAAGACTGTTCATTGGGGAAAAGAATAATCTCTTCAACAAATAGTCATGGAACAACTGGATATTCACATGCAAAAGACGGAAGTCAGACCTTGAACTCACATTGTTTACAAAAATTAGCTCAGAATGGATCAACAACCTAAATATAAGAGTTGAAACTATAAAATATTTAGAAAAAAACCTAGAGGCAAATCTTCATGACCTTGGATTTGGCAGTGGCTTCTTAAATGTGACACCAACAACACAAGCAGCAGCAACAACAAAAATAGATTAATGATAATAATAACGAATAATATTTTCCAGTTTATCAAAATTGAAAACTTTTGTGCACCAAAGCACACTGTCAGGAGAGTAAAAAGACAACCCACAGGATAGGAGAAAATGTTTGCAAATCATACATTTGATAAGGCTCTGGTATCCAAAATGTGCAAAAAAACCCCAAAATGTTTACAACTCAAGAACAAAAAAAACAAGTAACTCCATTTAAAAACAGGCCAAGCGTTCGAAAAGACATTTCTCCGAAGAAGATACTCAAATGGGGCACTTGGGTGGCTCAGTCAGTTAACATCTGCCTTCAGCTCAGTTCATGGTCCCAGGGTTCTCAAATTGAGCCCCACATCGGGCTCCCTACTCAGCGGGGGAGTCTGCTTCTCCCTCTCCCTCTGTCCCTCCCTGAGATGGTACTCTCTCTCTCTCAAATAAATACGTAAAATCTTAAAAAAAAAAAAAAAAGATACTCAAATGCCCAACAAGCAGATGACAAGAGGCTCAACATCGTTAGTTACTGGGAAAATGCACATGAAACCACGATGATGTCACTTCACAGACACTAGGATGACCACAGAAAAAACAAAAAAAGAAATAACAAATTTTGGTGAGGATGTGGAGAAACTGGAACACTTATGCACTGCTGATAGGAATGTAAAATAGTGCATTCTCTGTGGAAAACAGTCTGGCAGTTCCTCAAAAAGGTAAACAGACCAAAACAAACAAACAAACAAACAAACAAACAAACAAAAAACTGCCATATGATCTAGTCCTTCCATGCCTCGTCATATACCTCAAAACAGAAAACAAGTGTTCAAACATTAATTTGTACACAAGTGTTCCCAGCCTCTTTATTCATAACAGTCCAAAAGTAGAAACGACCTCAGTGTCCATCACCCATTGACTGGATAAATAATGTCTAGTCGATTCAAACAATGGAAGAGTTCTCAGCCACAAAAGGCAGTGAGGTCGTGATACGCTTGACAGGGTGGATGAATCTTGAAAGCCACTAAGTGAAACAACCACTCACGCATAAAAAGCCACGTATTGGATGCATCTATTTATATGAAATATCCAGAACAAGTAAATCCATGGAGATGGAAAGTAGTTAGTTGTTGGCAAGGCCAGGGGGTGGGGAAGCAGGGAGTGGGGAGTGGCTGCCTAATGGGGATGGGGCTTCCCCTTGGGGTGACACGAATGCGCTGAAAAAGATGGTGTTGGTTGCACAATGTGGTCGATGTGTTAAAAGCTGCTGACTTGTATCCTTTAAAATGGTGATTTTTACGTTATGTGAATTTTACCTCAATCGGTTAAGAAATGAATACAAATGAGACCCAACTCAAAGAATGGGATATGAGGAGAGTTTTGCTAAGTGTTTCCAGGCAATCCTGGATCTCTGGAAGAGATTCTGGAAGTTGTGTTTTCCTCTGACCATTGTGGTGCTTGAATGGGATCCTTGAAAGAGCTTGGGTCACCTCACCAACCCTTTAAAAAATGGCGTCCATCTATGGGGGAGGGTATGAGGCCATCACTGGCATGCAGTTCTGCTCTGTGCCCTGAATAAATACTACCCACCGAGTAGGTAGGTGGGGGTTGCAGTTTTCAGCCTGTGCTCTTCTTGGGATGTGGTTGAGTCTTCTCAAGGAGATGTTTTTTTAAAAAGTTGCACTGAGGGGTCCTTTCACGAATTTGCTGGAGGCCACCATATATGCAGCAGCAGCCTAGAGCAATGCATGAAAATATAAAGAAAGAAGGCCAGGGACCCAAACACAAGTCATGTTTTAAACCTGCTAAGCGTCTGTACATCTGGTCATGTTTAACATTAATTTTTCTTACCAATAGGGAGAATGGATTTGCATAAAAAAGTCTAATCCATCACCCTAAACCAAAATCTTTTGACTCATGTATCTAAAATGTCCAGTGATAGGGGGCCTGGCTGGCTCAGTCCGAGGAGCATGAGACTCTTGACCTCACAGTTGTGAGTTTGAGCCCCACGTTGGGCGTAGAGGTTACTAAAGTAAAATAAGGGGCACCTGGGTGGCTCAGTCGGTGAAGCGTCTGACTTCGACTTGGGTCATGATCTCAGGGTCCTGGGATGGAATCCTGCGTCAGGCTTCTCATTCAGTGGGGAGTCTGCTTGTCCTCTGCCCCTTCCCCTGCTTGTTCTCTCTCTCTCTCTCTCCCAAATAAATAAATTAATAAAATCTTAAAAACAATAATAATAAAACTAAATAAAATAAAACATCCAGTGGTAAATTCGGTTTCAGTCATGGTCCAGGAGCTCAAGAGCCTCACCAACCTTACTTGGTTCTGCTTTTCTCTTTGTTGGTGACACTGTCAGCCGGGTTCTTCTCACTCACGGTCACAGATGACACCCAGCATTGCCAGCTAAATTCTTGCTTGTTATCCCCAAAGAAAGACTACATCCCTTGCCCAATAGCTCCAGCCCATGTCTTGAGTGTGAATCTCATTGGCCTTGCTGGGGTCACATGTCCATTCCTGAGCCAATCATTGAGCTGGGTGTGTGTGGCGCGTTGTAAGTGGCTAGAACTGGGTCTTATGCACATTCCTATAGCCACTCTGAAAGGGGAGAGCAGGGAGTTAATAGTTCCCCAATGGAAGTTTAGGATGTTGTTGTTGGAAGAATGGACAATGGAAGCTGAGTGCAGACAACAGGTGTTTAGGGGATTGTTTTGTTTTAGAGAGGGAATGGAAGGAGCAGAGGGAGAGAGAGAATCTTAAGCAGGCTCCCTGCCCAGTGCGGAGCCCCATCTCACAACCCTGAGATCATGACCTGAACCGAAATCAAGAGTCGGATGCTCAACGGACTGAGCCACCCAGGTGCCCCAAAAAGCAACAGATGTTTAAAGCACATGATGAAGCTCTATGCAATCTGCCTTTTTGAATTCACTTTGTGCCTCCCTGTCTCTCTGACCTTGTCACTTGAGCCTGCTTTCACTTCCTCAAAGGTGCTCAATGTTTCACCTCGGGGACCTTCCGCACGCTGTTCCCTGTATCTGAAATGCTCTTGCACCACTGTACCTGGCCGACACCAACTTACCCTTTCGCTCTCAGCTCAAGCATCACCTCCCTGGGGAAGCTTGGCCGTTTTATATAGACAACTGTAACTCCCATAGCACACGCTATTCTTATAAGGTGACTTTGACACTCTCTGCGCATCGAGATGCGTGGCCCGTGTTCCCCTGCCTTGAATCCAGGTGAGCTCGAGCCCACCAGAGTGCCACGACGTGACTTTGGAAGGAGTGACATTATGTGACTTTCATAAAAGGTGGAAAGCTTCTGCCTGGCTCTCTTGGGAGGCTCACTCTTGGAACCCAGCCACCATGCCATACGGAAGCCCAAGTAGCCATGGCAGGGCCCCCCCAGGGAGGGGAACTGGGATTCCTGGTCCCTATCCCTGGGTGACAGCCAGCTGATAACTAGCTCTGACTTGCCAGCCAGACATGTGATGAATGATCTGAAAAGTGGATTCTCTGCAATCTTCACAACATCAAGTGAGAGAAGCCAGACATAACAGGCCATGTATTGTCTGCTTCTATTTATATGAAATGCCCAGAATGTTAATATCTATAGGAACAGGAAGTAGAGTAGTGGTTGCCAGGGGCCAGGGAGAAGGAAGCACAGGGAGTGACTTTCAATGGGTACAGGATTTCTTTTTAAGGGAATGAAAATGTCCTGGAATTAGATCCTAAAGATGATGGCACAACTTCGTGGATCGACTCAAAACCACTGAGTTGGACCGTTGAAAATGGTGAATTTGATGGTACGAAAAAATGAAATCTTTAAGAAAGTCGACCCGCCAATCCCAGCCAAGCTGCCCTGGCTGATGCCATGTGGAGCACAGACTCACTGTCCAGGCCCAGTTCTGCCCAAACTGCAGCTTTATGGACAAAAATAAAAGTTGCTGTTTTAAGCCACAAAGTTTGAGGATAGTTTTGTTACAAAAGAATAGATGCTGATGCTCATAGACAAGTTTCCCCCAGCCACCTCCACAGTGTGGGGCAGGGTCCCTGTTGTCTCTGTATTTATTCTAGCTCCGCTGTCAGTGTGTGTTTAAATATATGACTAATTGCTGTCTTCCTCATTGACAGCTCTGTGCAGTGTCTTGAGCAAGAACCAGTCCCCAGGGGTGTATGTACCCACAGTGTTTGAGAACCATGCGGCAGATATCAAAGTGGATGAAAAGCAGGTGGAGTCGGCTTTGTGGGACATGGCCGGGCAGGAAGATTAGGGTCACCGGAGGTACCTCTCTTACCTGGACACTCACGTTCTACTGATGCATTTCTCCACTGACAGCCTTGATAGTTTGGAAAGAAATTCTAGAATAATGGTCTCCGGAAGTCAAGCATTTCCGTCTCGACACACCCATCAGCCTGCCTGGGAACAAGAAGAGTCTTCAGAATGAGGAGCCCGCAAGGCAGGAGCTAGCCAAGGTGAAGCAGGAGCTGTACAGACCTTTTCTACCTTCCTTCGGGTTCATGCTTGAGGCACACATAACTCGCCAGCATTCATACCCACTTCTGAGTGACAACAAAGCTGAATAGATAACCAGGACCCAGCAGTGGTGTCATAGATAGGAAAGTCAGAGCTGCAACCGGCCAGGGATGGGTTTGTAAGAGTGTCATCAAGAGCCGGTGAGGCAAGGGTAACCCAGCCAGACATCGCCTTGCCTGGCTGGGTTCAAGACTGGCTCTGCCACCCATCCCCTATGTGACCTTGAACAAAGTGCTTGACCCTTCTCTGCTTGGGTTTTAGCAGGTATATTCTCATAATGAGTGGAGGTCGGAGAGCAAAGAAAAGTCTTACCTGCGACAAAAATTTGGAAAATTGGAGGAGATTTTGGCGAGGGCATCAGTATTATACTACATTCTTCTCCAGCATGAAGAAGTCCTTATTGTATGGATCCGTGAGTTCACTGAAGCAACCACACATCACAGATTTGTCCAGTCCAGGTGCGATATCAAATAATCTGCAATAATATCTGCAATAATCTGCAAATAATATCAAATTATTTGCAATAATGCAAATGAGATGGAAAACCTTGGAGCTGGCGTTAGACTGAGAGGGTGGTCAAGTCTCTGCCCAGCTGTCTGAACTTCGGCAGGTCACTATGCACCTCCCCCCGCCCCCCGCCCCAAGCCCTCCATTCCTCTTCGCACCCTTAAATAGCACCTACCTCCTGGGGATAAATTAAATGGTGCATGCAAAATGTTTCACAGAGTACCTAGAATAGGGATGACTACTTCAAAAACAACAGCCGCTACCCTTTTTTGGAGTGTGCTCAGCGCAATGATATTGCAAATAAAGACAGAAGCTATTTCCCCCTTAATACATGCAGAAAGAATTTGAATTCTCTGGGATTCCGACCCATCCCTTTGAATCAGCAGTTTGGATTCGGTTGCCATAGTCTTAGGGGCCATGAATGGCCAATGTGGAGGCATGTCGTATTTTCAAAAGTTGCCTTGACTTGTCTGACAAGGAGATACTGTTTCTATAATGTAGTTGACTCCAATTTGTAAAATTCCATCTACAGATTTTTTTTTCTTCCTAATTTCTACAACCTCTTGCTGCAGGTCCTAAGAAAAGGCATGCCCACCAGGAGGGGTGACTAAGTCTTTGTAAGACACTTGACTGGTTTGAACTCAACTCTGTCCAGCTGGGTTCCTCTGATAAAATACATTTCAGCAAGAGTTACCTCTAGAATTCCTGAATCTCTAATCCTTTTTGTAAACAAGGCATTGAGTAAATGTATTGCTCATCCCCCTGAAAAAGACCTTTAGAAAGTGGCGCTCTCATTTTACACGGCAGATCCATTTTACTTCCTCCAAAGGGCTGACATTAATATCCACTGCCTTCCCCAACTCCCCCCTCCACAAAAAAAAAATTCCTCATTAGAACCTCCCACACATCAACATTCCAATGTGAGAACCATGTCTATGCCACAGCTCAGAAGCTGGAACCTGTCATCTCCATGGGTTGCATTTTCTCAGTCACCAGAGGCAAGGCGGGGGTACAATCCCAGCTCCATCACCCTGTCTACTTGCTCTGGCTGGTTACTTCTCGGAATGTCAGTTTCATCTGTGAGAGAAACTGCCTTGCAGACCTTCGTTCATTGGGTCAATCTGCCAATGTGTGTACCAGAGATGATCACTATAGGCAAGACCTCTGTCCTGTAAAGCCATCAATGTGGGCGCCAACTGTGAAATAGAATCGCAGCCCAGTGCATGTGGGCAGCACTGCCACGGGGGTGGTGCAGGGTGGGGGAGTTCTGGAACCATCTGAGGATGACTTATGCTCAACGTTCCTGCCACCCTCCAGGTGTTGTGCAGGGAACGCCCTTTGCTCCAGAATTCCTGAGTGATGAGTCACCCTCGAGAACCTGGGGAAGTGGAGCAGAGGGGGGAACCAGAGGCCCCCACACTTATTACGGGTCTCTGGGATTGAGTCACACATTCCTTGGGAAGCTGACTGTGGTGCATTTGTTAGAGAGGGCCATTGGAATCAACATCTAGAGAGGGGGTTTGGGGGAGGGGAGGAGAAAGTTGGACGGCTCCACAGTCCCCAAAAAGGCCTCAACCTACCCCCTCAGGAAGCTCTGAAGTTGAGGAGATCCCAAAGAATTGTCCCAAGCTGGGGTAAGGAGGCTGGACCTTTAGACCCTAACATGGCTCAGGCACTGAAAGTGGTCTGCCCCAAGGAGGGGGCATGACCCTGGGTTTCGGAGGGTGTCATGGGTCTGGTGCATCTCTACTTGGAAGCCTTCTCTTGTCTCCATACCTTTCCCTTTTCTCAGTCCCTCCCACCTCCCAAAATAGATTGAGAAAAAGAGCCTAACCTGGCCAGGGAAGTTTTAGGAAGAGCCGAGGTATAAACTGAGACTTGATGAAGGAGCAGAAATCAACTAGGGAGGAGGAAGGGGAAATTTCTGGATGGACATGTGCCAAGGCCCAGCAGCAAGAGAGGGAGGGAAAGGAGGGAGGAAGAGGGAGAGGTGTTTCTCACTTCAGGATAACCAAAAATAGCTGCATAGGGGTCGCTGGACTTGGGGTCCAGTCATGACTTTGCCAAGTGCTCAGAAGTTACTTAAACTCCCCAAATGCCAGTTTCTCTGTACAAACAAGGGTGATTGATACTACCTGCCTCTCAGTTGTTTTTAGGATGACAAGAAATAACACACACATAGTAAGGGCTTCCTAAGTGTTAGGTGTCGTGTTCCTTATTATTGGCTATTGCTCAGAAAATATTTATTTATTTGTTTGTTTTTTAAAGATTTTATTTATTTGACAGAGATAGAGACAGCCAGAGAGAGAGGGAACACAAGCAGGGGGAGTGGGAGAGGAAGAAGCAGGCTTATAGCAGAGGAGCCTGATGTGGGACTTGATCCCATAACGCTGGGATCATGCCCTGAGCCGAAGACAGATGCTTAACCGCTGTGCCACCCAGGCGCCCCTATTGTTTTTTTTTTTTTAAGTAGGCTCCACCCCCAGCACAGAGCCCAACAAGGGGCTTGAACTCAGGACCCTTAGATCAAGACCTAGAGCTGAGATCAGGAGTCAGACGCTCAACTGACTGAGCCACCCAGGCGCCCCCAATAATGGCTGATCTGTTCATCGGATACCCTTTGCCTGGAAAAATGATAGAACAAGGAGTCAAGAGTCAGCAAACTTTTTCTTGAAGAGCCAGATTCAATATTTTAAGCTTGTGGCCATGTAGTCTCTGTAGGAACTACTCAGCTCTAATAGCATGGAAACAAGCACGGTCCACACATAGAAGACAGGCAGGGTTGCATTCTGGTAAGACTTCATTTCCAGAAACAGGTGGCGGTCCCATGTGCCAACACCTGAACCTGTATTATTAAGACATCAAAACAAGGTTCTGTGGTTGAAGGAGACATTTCAGGTGTCTTTCCCTGCCTTGCTCAGAACGTTCTCCGTACACACCAGTTCCATACATCCGCATCGGTTTACAATATCAACTAACGATGAAATAAAAAGTGAGACACAATGATAAAATTCTCATCCTGTCATCATAAGACCTCAGGATTCAGATTCCATGAAGCTCATAAGCGGCCATTTATTCCACTTGAAATGATCCATCGCCATGAGCTTGTGTCAGAAAACTGACGGCAGTAATGAGGCATCATGCAGGGACTCTGCGTTGACTTCACATAGATATATGAAGGTCATTGCCCTTGCTTGGTTTAACCCAAAAAAGCAGAATCTGAGTCAAGGGCTGATTTGCATATAGTTTATTTTGGGAAGAATTCTGGGAAACTGTGAATGGGGATACTGAAGAGGGAGACGCCTATGCAGTGGTGGGTTATTGAGATGTTCACTGCCCTGGGCTCAGTCCCAATAGAGATCCCATAAGGAACTACCTAGAATATGTCTCAAAAATGTCCACCCAAGGGGCGCCTGGGTGGCTCAGTTGGTTAAGTGTCCCGCTTGATTTCGGCTCAGGTCATGATTTCAGGGTGGTGAGATCCAGTCCTGTGTCGGCTCCACACTCAGCACAGAATCTGCTTGCGATTCTCCTTCTTCTTCTGCCCCTCCCCCTGCTTGTGCTATAAATAAATAAGCAAAGAAGAAGTGTCCACCTGAGACATGGATTATCCACTCTCTCTCCTTGGTCAAAGGAGGTATTAAATCCCTTACATTTCCCAGAATTGAGCATGTTAAGGTACTTCATGCAGTCAAGAGGAGGCACAAAGAGGTTGCCCCTGCACATACCAGGTTATGCACAGTAATGCGTGCACATAATTGAATCAAAATTTAAATCAGATTTAGTCTATGGATTAAGACATACATCTCTCTATGACCATTACTGTCTAGCATTCCAGTCCTCCTTCTCAGGGGCAATTTTTGCTTTACTTTTTTGTATATCTTTCCAGAGGTATTCCAATGTAGGCAATCAAATGCTTAGTATTTTTCCTTTCTCTAAACCATTGGTGACATACCGCACACTGTCTACTGGACTGTGATTTTAAAAATTTCTATCTGTGCATATTGCTGATGATTACATATGTATATGTTTACAACTCTTTCTTCTTTAAAATGACTGTTTCATTTATGACTGTACCTTAATTTACTTAACCAGTTTCCCTACTGATGATATTGGTATTTCCAGTAACTTTGAAACAGTCAAGTTGATTGAGGTATCCATGCAATAAAGTTCATTCTTCCAAGTGGACAGCTCTATGAATTTTGATCAGTGCATACAATCAAGTAATCACAACCAAGACATAGAATAGTTCCATGACTCCAAAAATCATCCTAGTGCATCCTTATGGACAGTGCCCTTCATTATCTCAGCCCCTGGCAATCTCTGATGAGCTTTCCATACCTTTTCCAAAGGGTCTTTGCCTTTTCCAGAATATTATGTAAGTGGAATCCTACATGATGTAGATTTTTTTAAAGATTTTATTTATTTATTTGACAGAGAGAGAGACAGCCAGTGAGAGAGGGAACACAAGCAGGGGGAGTGGGAGAGGAAGAAGCAGGTTCTCAGCAGAGCAGGGAGCCCGACGTGGGGCTCCATCCCAGGACCCTGGGATCACGCCCTGAGCCGAAGGCAGACAGGACCCTGGGATCACGCCCTGAGCGAAAGGCAGACGCTTAACGACTGAGCCACCCAGGCGCCCCCATGATGTAGCTTTTTGAGTCTTGTTTCTTTCACCAAGCGCGATGCGTCTGAGATTCATCCACGTTGTTTTATGTATCAGTGGCCAGCTCCTTTTTATTATTGACCCTTTATTATCCCATGGTATAGATATACACCATAGCTCATTTATATACATTCACCAGTTGGAAAGTTAGGTGATTTCCAGGTGGGACAATTACGATTAAATCTGCTACTATTTCATACTAGATTTGTGTAGAGATAAGTTTTTATTTCTCCTGGGTAAACACCTAGGAGTGGGATTACTGAGTTGCATGGTGAGTATATGTTTGGCTTAATCAGCGCTAGCCAAACTGATTTCCAAAGTGACTCTACCACTTTGTTTTCCTACCAGCAATGAATGTATACTCACTAGCCTCTGGTATTGTCATTGTCACTACTTTTGATTCTGGCCATTCTGATGGGCACATATAGATTTTGTCTACTATAAACAGTGTTACAGTGAATATTCTTCTGTACATATCCTCGGTGATTAGATGTGAGCGTATCTGTAAGATATATTCTTAGAACTGGAATTGGTAGGTTGGAGGGTGTGAAAGGTTGATTAGATAATGTCAAATAGCCTTCCGAGAAGGTGGGGCCAATGTACACACATACCAGCTAGGAATGATAATGCCTGTTTCCCCACATCCTCACCAACATAGTGTTTTAGGTGATTGCTGTGTGAGTTGCTGGTGAGAACTTGAAGTAAAGCATTAGAGCTGTGCCTGTCCTATACAGAGTGGCAAAGGATGTTATTGTATGATTACAGCTACCAATCAATCAATCACATTATTATTGGCCTCTCTCTCTGAGTTTCTCATCAATATATCCAGGAGTGCTTTTCTCTGAGGAGCTCAAACATTCTACCTATGGAATTTGGTTAATCCTCATAAATCTTTTCAGATGTTGGCCAGGAATTCAGGCTCTGTGGGTTTTACAGAATAGGGAAATGGGACAGAATAGGGCCTTTCTAAGTTTACAGAATAGATCTGTGTCCCACAGATTAATCAAAATTAATCTACTTTGGAATGGGAATGGACTCCTCTAGGTTACAATGGCTTTCAAACTTTTTTTTCACTGCTACCCGCTTTAAGAAATACACCAAGAATCAGGATACACATTCATACCCAAAACAAAAGTTTCAAAAAAACCTACCCCAATACTTATTTGTTTTCTGTTTGTTCCATCCCATTTCATTGAAAATATGTTCATTGGGAGCTACTGATAAATAGATTTCAAAACCTACTATGTGTTGACCTACTAGTAGTTTAAAGGGCACTGTTCTAGGATTCTAGGTCACAGGTGTTGGTCTTCTTGGCAAAGGAAGGAATCACAGAACTGGATTCCTAAATGCAAGCCCAGAACCTCACACTCAGTTTGGGTAGATTATTCCCATGTTCCTTCTTCTTCATTTCTTTGGGACAGTAGAGTTTATTTGTTCAATTATTCACAAGTAGCTTTTGAACTCCTCAGGTGTGCTACCCATTATTAAGTGCCAGTGGAAGAGAACAGACTTTGAAGAGCAAGAGGCCTGCCTGGATTCAAATCTCAACTCCACCATTTGCTGATCATCTTGGTTAAACCTCATTAGTCATCAAAGACTCAGTTTCCTCCTCTGTAAAATGGGAGTCATAATAGAGAAATCAATGAGCCAACGCGTGTAAAGCATTTAGCACAGTGTCAGGCCCGTAGTAAGGCTTTAATGCAGTGGTTCTCAAGGTGTGATCCCCAGACCAGCAGCACCAGCATCACCGCAGAACTTGTTAGCAATGCAGTTCTCGGATCTCAACCTGGATTGACTAAATCAGAAACCCCAATGGTGGGGCCCTACGATCTGTTTTAACATGTCCTTTTTTTTTTTTTTTTTTTTTTAAGATTTTATTTATTTGACAGAGATAGAGACAGCCAGCGAGAGACGGAACACAAGCAGGGGGAGTGGAAGAGGAAGAAGCAGGCTTCCAATTGAGGAGCCTGATGTGGGGCTCAATCCCAGAACTCCGGGATCACGCCCTGAGCCGAAGACAGACGCTTAACGACTGAGCCACCCAGGCGCCCCTGTTTTAACAAGTCTTCCAGGTGATTGTGAGGCACGCTCAAGTTTGAGAACCACAGGCTTAATACATGGTAACCACTGACAGTCCCCGAGGCTGCAGAGATGAGCAGTGGGCAGATCATGGAAGGATTAATAAACTAAAGTGAAGCACTCAAGAGCCGACAGCACCCACAGGTGAGGGCTCTAACCTGTCTCAGTCCCGGCTCCTGCTCCCACTTCCCTCAGCACCTAGAGAGCTCGCTGATTGGTAAGATCCCTGGGCACAGTTACCACCCCAACCCAGGAGAGAGAAAACTGAAAGGGGCGGGAAGGAGCGCCGCGAGAGCAGCGCGCCTATTGGCTGTAGACCACACCGCATAGCGGGGCGGAGCTGCGCGTGCGCACGGCCGAGGCGGGCCCCTGAAGGCGGTTGAAAAATGGCGACAGTCGCCGAACTGAAGGCTGGTGAGTGCGAGTGGGAAGTGTGTCGGGTGAAAGGCGTCTGGCCTTCCGCCTGTGAGAAGGATGGAACGAAAGCAGGGCGCGCGGAACACAGAGGCCGCCTTTTCGGGGGTCATTCTGCGGCGTCAGGGCCCGCAGAGCGTCCTGCTGGTGTGGCGTCCGCTGCGCCGGGGCCCTGGGTGAGGGAAACGGTCGCACAGGGGCAGTTTGGAAACCAGCTTTGAGCTGGCGGAGGAGCTATAGGACCCACAGGTTCCTGAGAGGTCTATAGTCCTGTACGTTGGGCCTCTGGCGCGTTTGTCGGACCCCGCTCGAGCCGAGGCTTTGGGCCGCAGCTTTCATTTAGGACTGATGATACAGTACCCACATCCATTATTGGGGTTAGATGCAACTCCTAAACCTTTTGCTGACTTGTCTCACGGAATCCTTGTAACAACCTGTGGCGTAGGTCCCGATCTCCATCGGGAAAACCTGGAGGTAGAAGGTTGCCTGGCCATTCTGTATTTTTCAACGAAGTTCCACAAAGGTGCGAGTCATTAAATGGGTAACGTTTTTGCACCGTTGGTTTTAACGCAGATGACCAGGCAAATAATAGTAATTATAGGTGACTGAGCCTTAAATGTCAGACACTGCCCAGCTCCTGGGTCACCTATTAGTCTATGTGACAACCTTAGGCCCATTTCATAGACTTGGAAATTGAGGTGCAGAGAGGTGAAATAGCTCGCCCAAGGTAACTTAGCTAGAAGGAAGCTGTGCGTGAGAACTTGGATATGCTGCACTTGAATTCCAGGTTTTAATCACCGGGTGATACTGCTACCTGATTAATAAAACCGGTTCCAGTGTTCAGGGACCTTGGGCTCTAAATCAGTAATTTTTAAAGATCTGGCAGAGAGGGGTTGAATTTCTTTGAGGATAGGATTCAGTAAGCATTGATACAAATGTGTATTTGGGGCACTGGGCTGGTGAATAGTCATAAAAAAGGCCTGCCTTTATCCACAAGAACAGATTTTGAGGTGAATCTGAGCACCCTCCCTGCACGAAATACATAACACCTGTAATACTGCATCAGCTTCAGAGGATTTAAAGATACTTTGGGATATTAGGCCAGGTTAAGAACTTCTGTCTGAAGAATTTGTTACGGTACAGAGTTTTAAGCATAATTAAAGGAAGGGCAAAATGGTATGGAACTGAAAAAGAAAATGTAACACGGGATTAGGAATGTCCTACGCAGTTGTATCCCTCCCTACATGTATCCCTTTGTTTTTTCTGCATTCCCCAGTTCTGAATATGCTTTGTGTTCAGAGAAACTCGGTGAGAATATATTTCCGGTCAATGATCTTACATTGTATGGGCTTTTACCTCCCCGCCACTTCGCGGGAGGTGGGGAGGGGCGGAGGGGCAGAGGGAGAAAAAGAATCTTGAGTAGGCTCCATGCCCACTCTGGAGCCCAGTGCAGGGCTGATCTTAACACCTTGAGATCATGACCTGAGCCAAAATCAGGAGTCAGTCCTTAGCCCACTGAGCCGTCCAGGTGCCCCTGGGCTTTTACCTTATTACAACATTTTCACATTTTTCCACCTCACTTGGTTCTCCCTCTGAGAGGTAGAACTCATTATGTTGGAGAGGGCAGCTGAGGCATGAGCTGGTGATGAGACAGGATAGGCTTCCTAACTCCAGCTTCTTTCTCATTTCTCTGCTGAGTTTGAGGCTGTGCTGTGTGTAAATTCAAAGTAATAGGGACAGGATCCTGGCCAGTGAAAAAAATCTCTTCCATCTAATTTCCAAAGATGGAGTTAGGAAACTGGGGTTTGGTTATGATCCCAAGAATATGAAAAGGCTGGACCTTCCTTTTATGGGCCTATTACAAAGTCTGATTGGGTGATAACTATACTTGCATACCTGCCAAAAAGGTTGAGGGGATGATTTAAGAACAAGGGGCAAGAAAGGTTAAAATTTAGTCTACTTTATGTCACTGTAATCAGATGACCCAGGTTTTTGTTGTTGTATCTTAAAGGGATTTTATGTTGGGGCGCCTGGGTGGCATAGCGGTTAGGCGTCTGCCTTCGGCTCAGGGCGTGATCCCGGCGTTATGGGATCAAGCCCCACATCAGGCTCCTCCGCTAGGAGCCTGCTTCTTCCTCTCCCACTCCCCTTGCTTGTGTTCCCTCTCTCGCTGGCTGTCTCTATCTCTGTCAAATAAATAAATAAAATCTTTAAAAAAAAAATAAAAAAAAAATAAAGGGATTTTATGTTTATGCCTACATGGATAAGCTCCTTGGGCTCCATTTATGAATTTTTTTTTTATTTTGGTGTGCTTACTTGGTGCCTTTGGCAGGGCACAATACAGTATTAATTTATGTACCAATAGTATATAGTACTGTATTATAATGCTCCCAGGTAGTATTTATTGAGCTCTTACTATGTTCTAGGCACTGTGGGTGAGATGTGTTGATTGTCTGGATTTCTTATTTAGCCATTAGGGACAACGTGAAAAAAAAAGGTTCCAGACCACTGCAAGGAATGATGCCAATTCAGCTGTATCCCCATCAGTGTCCATACTAGTATTTATAGTTAAATCTCATAATCACAACTAATATTACAATATGACCCTTGCTCATCAAGAAGAAGTTAGATTACATTCAGCATATATATCCCTGATTCTTTAAGATGGCAGTGATAGAGCCACGTGTTAGATTTCTATCTAGGCTTACAATTTCAAAATCCTACTAGTTTTTTTAGGAAGTTACTCATAGGTGTCTTTAAAAAACAAACAAAACCCAAAGAAACACTTTTTTGTTCAGAATGGGCCATTCCCCAAGGGTTCTGGGTATCAGAGGTTTTTATCAGAAGACAACAAATTCCTTCCTTTTATGAGATGTACTTGTTATCTGTAATTATCTTTCTAGACCAGAGGTTTTTAGTGACACGGAACCTGTCTGCAGTGATAAACGCTCTTGAAAATATAGGAGCCAGGGTAAATTTCAGGCCCCAGTAAGCCAAGTATAATTCTGCTGATTCTGTGCTGTTTTTTCCTCCCTCACTGAAGATGCATGCCAGACTATAGCTTCCCACAGTGAGGATGCTAGAAAGAGAAACTTGAATTTGCTTAAATATATTAAAATAGCAAATCATTGCAACTTGAGAACTTTATTTTTTATTACAAACATGATGCTAATCGGATAACGTCCATTCAGCACATTGTTTAGATCAAAACAATGGCTATTAGGCCATTTACCTTTTAAACATTTTTCTTCAAAGTATGCCTAAGAATAACCAAATTTATTCTGCAATTGAAGCATTCATGTTTTATGTTTAACAGTTTTAAAGGACACGTTGGAGAAAAGGGGAGTATTAGGGCTTTTAAAAGCAAGGATCCGAGCTGAAGTTTTCAGTGCCCTAGATGATGAAAGTGAACCCCGACCACCATTGTCTCATGAAAACCTTCTAATTAATGAACTAATTCGGGAGTATCTGGAATTCAACAAATACAAGTACACAGCATCTGTCCTTATATCAGGTAAGAGGTTATTATTACTTGCCTGAAACAAAATCTGTTTTTTCCCTTCCCTCACTTCTCAGAAAATGTTTAGGCTGAAAATCTCATTCCATTATCACACAGTGTCATCCGAGTGACTGGGGCATAAAAATCTCCTCAGCTCTTTCCATAGCTTTGAATACGCTGTCATGGGGCTTATTGTATTGTAGAGGAGAATGATACCTAAACACTTAAACTAAGTGCGTGCTTTGAAAAATCATCTGTATTTCCTGATACTGAGAATAAAAAGTTGTTTACATTTTATCTTGTTTGCTGCCAGCTTTTTTCTATGTATATGCTTTAAAAATACACACAGTTTCAGATGCTCAGTCAGTTAAGCGTCCGACTCTTGATCTCAGGGCCATTGGTTTGAGCCCTGCTTTGGGCTCTGTGCTTGGCCTGGAACCTACTTAAAAAGGATTGGGAAGGTAAACTCCAAACTCACTGTAATGATAGGAAGGAGAGAAATGGTGTTGGGGGGAGGAGGTGAGCAGTTAAAGGGACATTTATCTCTTATATTTTATTTCTGAAGAAAAGTAAATAACTGAAAGGAATGCACATTAATCAAGATAGACTTTCCTTTGGGCTGGAGGGAGAAATGGGATTGGAAGGATTGCTTTGTTAAAGGTTTAATCTGTGCTTTAAGACTGTGTCATGCCTCATCCAAAAAAAAAGAGACCATGAAGTAGATTTTGGAAAAGAGAATGAATTCTTTGTGATGTTGGAACTTTTCCATTTAATAGATTTTTTATTAATATTCTGGATCTTTTATTTAACGTTAAGCACATACCTTAACTGAATAAAGACTGGTGATTTTTAGTGATTTAAGGATCTTCAGTATCAGCCTCCACTTTCCTCAGTTTGTTATAGATGGCGATGTAATACTGTTAACACTCAGAAAAGAAGAAAATTATGAAAATATAATGAATTAGGTCTTGAACCTGGGCTTCCCTAGAATGAAATGTAGTCACAGTAGTCAAGTTTCATGTTAAGTGTCTTGGCTTTTTTAAAAAACTGAGGTATAATTAACAATACACCTTTTTTTTTTTTTTTTTAGTATACAGTTCTATGAATTTTATCAAAAGTATACAGTTGTGTAACTACCACCTCAATTACAATCACTTAGAGAATATTTTTATCACCTCAAAACATTCTTTGTGCCCTGTTGTAGTCAACTTCTTCACCTACCCCAACCCCTAGCAACCACTGATCTGTTTTTTTCTGTACCTATCATTTGCCTTTTCCAGACTGTCATATAAATGAGCCCATTCAGAATGTAGCCTTTTGAGTCTGCTTCCTTTCACTTAGCATAATGCATTTCAGATTCAGCTGTGCTGGTTTTTTCCCCCTGAATAGCATTCCTTTGTATGGCTGTGCCGATTTATCTATTAGTTGATCGCCAGTTGTGTGTAGTTTTTGGCAATTATCAGTCTGCTATAAACATTCACACGAGTTTTTATGTGAAGGTAAGCTTTCATTTCTCTTGGGTAAAGTGCCGAGAGTGGGATTGCAGGTTGTGTGGTAAGTACATGCTTACCTTTATAAGAAACGGCTCAACTGTTTTCCAAAGTGGTTGACCATTTTGCTCTCCTACTAGTGAAGCAAAATATGAGAGTATCCAGTTGCCTTGTATCCTTGCTAGCACTTCATATTTGGGTTAATTTTACTTTTAGAATAATTACCACCAAATATTGTTACTGTCCTGTGTTTAATTTGTAAGCTTCTTCCAAAAAAGACTTCTGAAGTCCAGTATGCAGAAACATGGTCCCAACCAAAAATTGGGGGATTTAAAAAATTAATTTGTGTTAAACTCTATTAAGTTATACATATAACAGAATGATATTTTGAAAATCGTAAAATCCCATACAGTTGGATCTGCCTTGGTTGTGCCATCATCACTCTTCCAAAATCTGAAAAATCTGTATAACTGGTAAATGGTTGAAATCATATGTGCTTTTTAGATGAATAAAGACTCATGATTTTTCCTCTAGAATCTGGTCAACCTCTAGTTCCATTGGACAGACAGTTTCTCATCCGTGAACTAAATGCATTTGAAGAATCAAAGGATAATACAATGTAAGAAGTTTTTTTTAAATAAAGTTTTTAAAAATAAAAACTTAGTAAGTTTTTAGATATTGTATTGGACTCATAATCACATAGTAGTGGTTTTATTTCATTTTAATTGAGCAGGTGTTTATTTGGTTCGAGTATGTGTCTAACACTGCACTAAATCCGAGGTGTGTAGCAATAAACGGGGCAAGGCCACTGCTCTCTGGAGCTAAAAATCGCATGGTTTCAGAGGCCTGAGCATCTGTCTCACTAAGGGTCACTCTTCTGGGCTTCTGGATGCATTCCTTTTTTTCTTCTGAGGCTTTGCTCTGTCATTTGTTTTCTTCCTCATGATGAACTCTTCCTCCTGATTGTATCCTTCACTTCTGCTTAGGAATACACTCAGATCTCCAGAAAAACCGGTCAACTCCTTTTTACCACTGAACTTAGTGAAAACCAACTGTCTGCTTTCATTTTGTTATTCTCCCCTCTTTTGCCTTCTCTGCATATTAAATTCTTCCTTCACCATTTATATTGAAACTATGCTCTTGAAAAGAAGGCTGACCACTTTCTATTAGTTTCTTAGTTCTATTCCTACCTCAGAGCTGCTTAAACTTTTTCCAGAGGTTCCCTGAATGGCGCAAAAAAAAAAAAAAAAAAATTGTACCTAGGAGGCTCAAAGCAGCCCCCCGCCCTAAAATTTCTTTGAAGTCTTAAGTTTTCCCTTTCTAAAAATTTCTTGAATTTTTTTCTTTCTGCTTCATGGTATAATTGTTTGTTTTACTATAAAACTGTTATAAATGACATACCATTTAAATTGAACTCTCTCACAAATCTTTGTACAATTAATGTTCCAGGATCGTATGCCACCTTTATCCTGTACTTTGTCCCAAGTCCCTGGCACCAAGAGTGGGTGTGTATCTGTATTTGTAATTTGAGAAGCTCAGTTTTACTTCAGTTTCTGTCACATTTTGTAATAGTGACTATTCTCCCTTAAAACACGTTTTGTCATTTGTCTTTTATGAACCTTTACTGTCTTAAGTTTTTCTGTCGCTAATAGTGTTCTTAGTTTCTTCATTGACTCCTTTAGGGTTCGTTTAAATCATGAGCACTCCAAGTTTTGTCCTTAATAAAACTTTTCTTCCTGTCCCCGTGCCCACTTTTCTAAGTATGCCTGAGTCTTTAATGATGCCTCCGTGCTTTAAATCTGACAGATCCCCTAAATTACGGACCCACATTTCTGCTGGCATCACAAACTCAGTGTGTCCAAAAATTAAATGTGTTCTTTTCACCTTCTTAAACCCCCCTTGTAGGTTCTTCATATAGCCATTTGGGTCTTAACCTCAGAGTCCATGCACATTTGTGACTCCTTACCCTCTCTCTACCAGTCAGTCACTCTGCGGGTTCCCTAGTCCTTCCCACTGCCCTGCACTGTTCAGAAGCCATCTGTCTGCTTCCTCTGTCTCGAGTCACTTTCTTTCCCAATTTACCTTCATGCTGCCAACAGATGGCTTTCTGAAAGGCAGTTACTGCTTTGTTTAAAACATTTTCATTGTAGCGCTGTCTGGGCAGGTTAGTTGGTTAAGCTTCTGACTCTTAATCTCAGCTCAGGTCTTGAGTTCAAGGCCCACGTCGGGCTCCACTTCCATAAAAACAAAAAAACAAAACCTCTCCATTGTAAAGTTTTCAGATTTTAAAAAGTAATACAGATTGAATAGTTGAAATTTGCTAAGAGAGTAGAATCTAAATGTTTTCTCACCCATGAAAGTAACACACACAAAAGTAAATGGGTGAGGTGATAGATACGTTACTTAACTCAATGAGGGGAATTCCTTCGCGGTGTGTGTGTGTGTGTGTGTGTGTGTGTAGCAAATCATCATGTTGTACACTTTAAATACCTTACAACTTTATTTCTCAATTATACCTCAGTAAAGCTGGGGGGAAAAGTGATATAGAAAGTAAAGCAAATACTAGATATATGTGCTGGTGTGAACACAAAGTAGCTCTCTGTAAATACATAGATGTTTTTCAGGAAAACGTAAGAATTTTTACACAAAGTAGGATAAAGTCAGAATAGCCTTTGAGTTTGTGCCAAATTTGTGAAGAAAACTAGTTTTCAGAGTTTTCGTGTTTCATCATTGCAAATAAGATATGATAAGCCTGGACTTCAAAAAAAATTCTCTTTTTTTTAACTTTTATTTTAAAAAATCTTAATATCCATAAATTTGTGGGTTAAATATGCAAGCTATATATTTTCTAATAATATTTAAAAGTATCTGAATCTTAAAAATTTTAAATCTTAAAACTTCATTGATGTTATTTAAGAACAAAATTGTTCAAACTTAAAAATCTTGAACCAGTTAGCTCTTTGGGAACCATGAATTTAAAATTAAACAAAAGGATGGATCTTACATTATTGGATATAAGAGTTCCAATATAAGATATTTCTTTCCTAAGAGTTGAGGCATCTTACATATAGAAACTTACTTTCCTGCTTTCCTCACGGGCTGAAGAGGTTGGCATGCAAGCAGTTAGTTATTGCTGCATAACCGAGTGCCCCAGAATTGGGTGGCTTGAAACAACAATCATTTATTATCTGTGGTTGGTCAGGAATCTCGGGGTGGTTCTGGTGCTCTGCATTTCTCAGGAGATTCCAGTTACGAAGTAGCCTGGGAGGTCCTCATCTGAAGGCCCGGCTGGGGCTGCAGGATCCCCTTCTGTGTGGCTTGCTCACGTGGCTGCTTGCACGAGTCCCCCATTCCTCCCATGGATACCTTTCCCTGGGACAGCTCGAGTGTCCCCATGACATGGCATCTGACTTCCCACAGAGAGAGTGGCCCAAAGAGAAGGCACAGAGGCAGCCACCGTACACAGTGCTTTATGACCTAGTCTTGGAAGTTGCACAGCGCTGTCACTGAATACCTTATTTGGTTCATAGAAGTGACTTGAGCCCACACTCCAGGGGAGGGCAGTTGGGCTCCACTTTTTGAAAGGAAAGGATTGTCATACTTTAAACTATCTCATCAACTATTAAATAGATAGCTTGAAAAAATCAGTGAAATTGTATCTTCAATGATGAGATTGGAAATGAAACCATTTCTGTTGTACCTCTCTTCATTTGTCAGCAAGTAGCTTCCTTTTGTGCTGGGGTACTAATAGAAATCACCAGGCAGAATATTGTCATGAAAAGAATATGGGACTTGAAGTTCAAGTAGAAAGTTTGTTTACTTACTGAGGAATCTCCAGCAACTCTTCCCTGAGCTGTGGTGGTCTCATTTATAAACTGGGATGATGATTAGGACATCCACAAGGCGAGGATAAAATGGAGTGAGGTTAGAGTGTTTTGTAAACTGTAAAAATAGCTTTTTTTTTAACCTGCCCTCCCTCCCTAAAAATAGCTTATAAAATGTTAGTTCTTACTCAATTCCTGAATAGCTAACATTTATATACTATTTAATATGTGCCAGGCACAGTTCTAAACGCTTGGTATTTATTAACTCATTTAGTCCTCAGCAACCCTAGGAGGTAAGGGCTACACTCTTCGTCATTTATAGAGGAAGAAACATGTATCAGGCTGGGGACATTAAGAATCTTGTTGAGGTCATATGGGGAAGTCAGAATTTGAACCCAGGCAGTCTGGCTTTCGGGACATACTTTAGGCAAGGATTTATTCACCCAGTAAGTGTTTACTGAATACCTCTTGTATATCAGACAGGGCTAGGCAATGAGAAATCACAAGCTGGACTTGAAAGTTGAAAGGCAGAATTCCTGTGGCTTGATGGATTGACATTGTATTTCAGTTTAGTTGATGTTTAAGTTGTTAACATGGGTTTTTTAATTGTCTTTCGAGTTAAATGGTACTCTTAAATTTAAAAAAGCATGAATAGTTTGTGATTTGGATAGTAGCTGTGCCTCTTGTCTCTTTTAAGTCTGGAGAATTACCTGGCCGTTTTGGTGGTAGAGGCTACCTTAAAGAAGAGAGTTAAGCTTTTCCTATATCTGCAATTTTAATTGATTTTGGTTTTCTTCCTGCTGCAGACCTCTTTTATATGGAATTTTAGCTCATTTCTTGCATGGAACTAAGGATGACCTCCAAAATTCATTTCTGAGAGGGTCTTCACTTCAGCCTCCAAACCCAAATCTTGGCGGACAACCTAGCAGAAGAAAGGAAAGGGGTATGAATTTCCTGGGATTCATCATTTAGCTGTCAGCAAGGTTTTTTCCTTTTTTTTTTTTTTTTTTTTTAAGTAATCTCCATACCCAATATGGGGCTCAGACTCAAAACCCCGAGATCAAGAGTCACATGCTCCACTGACTGAGCCAGCCAGGTGCACCAAGCATTTTTTTTTTTCTTAAATATTTTTCTCTCGGGGTTCCTGGGTGGCTCAGTCGGTTAAGCGTCTGCCTTCGGCTCAGGATCCCAGGGGTTCTGGGGTTGAGCCCCATGTGGAGCTCTCTGGTCAGCGGGGAGCCTGCTTCTCCCTCTCCCTTTGCCTGCCAATCTGCTTGTGCTCTCGCTTGCTCTCTCTCTCGCTCTCAAATAAATAAATAAAATCTTAAAAAAAATTTTTTTTTCCTCTCAGGAATTTTTTCCTGAGCTTTTGAGTCATTGTTTAATTCTACTTTAATCTAATATAGTTTGAGTCTGTGTTACTTATCCTCCAAAAAACAAAACGGTTTTTGGAAAGAGAATCTTGAGGGGGTGGGGAAATGATTGGACAAAATTCTTAGATATTGTTTCTATGCTGAAGTATGGAAAAACCTGATTTTCACATAGATTTTTATCAAATCGTCACTTTTTTTCCCCCTCCAAGATTGAAGAAAGGCAAGATTGCCGAATAAAGCTAGAGAAGTCACGGGTGTCTATATCCTTTGCATTTTTAGGATACTGTTGGTGGAAGACTGTAGTTACCTACAGATAACAAATTCCTAGAAGAATAGTCTCTATTTCTTTCAGAATGTTCACTCTTGAAGTGAGCTTTCAGTTGTTGTGATCACATCAGCAAGAGGATCTCAGTTTGATAATCTAAACTGAATGGTTTATAGCTCCTTCTTTCCAACCTTGGTAGAGCTGATCTCTTTCTAAGAAGGACAGTCAGAGGTGGGGCTCAGGCAGCAGATTAGCAGAACAAATCTAAATCTTGAATGTTGAAATAAACTTCTAGGAAACATCTAAAATACAAATTGCCTTTCATAGTTTTCATAAACTGCTGTGAGCAGTGTTGATCCCATTAAATATTTGCTGTGTCTCCTAAGATCTGAAAATGAAGTATTTGTGAAGCAAGGTGACCTCTTTTGCGGGTGATTTCTGATTTCACTACGAGTTACTCATCTATGTATCTTAGAATGCTGAGCTGATGGACCATCGCAAAAGAAATCACCCCTACCTCCTTACTTTACAGTTGAGAAAACCAGGACTGAGAGGTTAAGTGATTCCTCTAAAGTCTGCAGCTGATCATTTTTAGCAGAATGAGTGCCTCTGAGTGCCATTCCTGTATACTTTTCCACTTAAAGAATGTAAAGAAGTTTTCCTAGTTCCCTTTCCAGGGCTTTGTAAAGAACTGTCATTAGTGCTGACTATTTGACAAGTACTTAAAAAGCAAAAAAAAAAACCAAACAACCCCACAAGTAGACGAGTAAATCTCTAAACATTCAAATAATACAACATAAAGTTCCCTTGACTCTCTTCCCTCTTGTCTCTCCCTAACTCCCCAGTCTCCCTCCCTTCCGTAGAAGGTCCCTGTTAGCAGCTTGGGAGGGGGAGGTCTCCTTCTGGACTCATTTCTGCGCATGTAGATTTATATGTACAATGTGTTCTCCTGAGATTTGCTTTGTTTTCCCTTGTCAGTATGTGTAGAACTACTTCGACCTCATTCTTAACTTTGTGTACTATTGCTAGTATTGCTAATCAACCCTTACTGATGGACTTTTATGTTTTTAAGTTTTTGC
The DNA here is from genome assembly GCF_023065955.2 of Ursus arctos. Lineage (NCBI taxonomy): Eukaryota > Metazoa > Chordata > Mammalia > Carnivora > Ursidae > Ursus > Ursus arctos. The sequence goes on along the minus strand of NW_026622874.1, from coordinate 77,749,988 downwards.
TTTTACCATATCGTAATGTAGAATTATTTGTCCATACAAGTATTTCTCTAGATGCCTAGAAGTACAGTTGCTGGTTCAAAGCATATGCATATTAAAAACGTAGTAGATATTGTCTAATTCCCCTCTAAAAGGCTTTCCGTACCAAGAATATATGATAATACCAGTTTCTCTATTTAATTGCCACCAAGGGGTATTGTACATGTGAACACTTGCTAACACAGCAAACCCGTGACATGGGTACTTTCAGTCCCATAAGGAAAAATGACCTCTTGAGAAATCACTTTTCTGGCTTGAAAGCTTTTTATTTTTATTTGTTTATTTTCAAGCGTACAATATAGTAATTCACTTCCATACAACACCCCAGTGCTCATCGCCTTAATCTCTGTGGCCTGGTAACCATCAGTGTGTTCTCTATAGAGTTAAGAGTGTCTTTTTGGTTTGTCTTTTTTCTTGCTTTGTTCATTTGTTTTGTTCCTTAAATTCCACATAAGAGTGACGTCATTTGTATTTGTCGTTCTCTGACTTATTTCATTTGGCATGATACACTCTAGCTCCATCCATGTCTTTGCATGGCTTGTAAGCTTTTTACAAATCAATCTCATTCATGGCTGATGACTAATAAAAAGGTTACAAATAACAGAGTATTTCTTAACCCAGCTCTGTTCTTTCGAGACGTGGGTCACAGAATAGCTAGTGGTAGCTTTACACCACAGAGGTGGGAGGGCTGGAGAGTGGGTGCATGTGGGGGTGGGGAAGAGAGAGAAAGAGGGAGGGAGGGAGAGAGGAGAGAGTGCATTAGTTGCTTTGGGACCTTCAGAGACGTCAGAGAATCCAGTTCAAGTCAGTAGAGCTTTGGGTGTGTGTTCTGTGGAAGCTCCGTGGCAGGCTCGGTGAGGATGGCTGAACTAATAGAAGAACAGGGATTTTGCAAATTATTTTTCTTGACCATCAAAAATTTTCTTGATAATGGTGAGCTCTTTGTGCGATGATTCGTGAAGAATTAGCAGCCACAAATGGCATTTTGTCCCAGTAACACACTTCAGCATTTACTTCAGCGTCTACTTTCTCAACTCTAGCCTACTGTTTGTGAAAACATGTTTTCTTGACAACGTGGAAAGGCTATGAAAATATTAAAATATTACTATCCAGATTACAGTACCTAATCTCTACAGAAGCTCATCGAACTGAGATGTGACACACTAACATGAAGTTGTCTTTTGTGTGAACGTAAGTCTGAAGCAAGTCAACACGAAAGCCCTTTTATCACGGCTCCCAAAGAGCTGGCAAAATGAACAGGGTTTATTGTGTCGACACACTTGCCTCTGGGATGGTAACCAGTTCGTTAGGGCTGCTGATGTCGGCGCTCGAGCTAGTGGAGCCACTGTAGGTTCTTGCTGTAAGTAAAAGACCAGATATGTTATAACAGAAGACCATCAGCGGTGCAACTTTACTGCACATCTGTGAAGTGCATGAATCACGTACTTCTTAGTAATGCTTTTCTAGAAAACCTAAACTGTCTGTGGCCTCAGGATATTGTTAATTTTGTTCTGTCCAGCAAAGCTGCCTAAAAATGAGGGAGATGGTGATCCGTGGTCCAGACTTACAGTCTCCAGTCTTTATGAGGATGATCACCTGACGGGCTCTAGAAGGCCTGCGTGTAGAATCAGGTTGTCTTTAGAATTAGAACATCCAGGATGTGTTTTTGGTGCTAAAATTACGTGTTTCTAACAACTGTCTATATTTGTATTCTTTTTCTCAAACTGTCGTCAAAATCATAAAAATGGGTTTTTCCAGCATAAAACTGTCTAGGGAATGTTTTCAGTTTCTCACAATTTCTCAGAATTTAGTCTTTGCCTTGCATTTTTGTTGCATTTGGCTATTAAATCTCTTCAGGTTCTTTTCATACAGGGCACTTCTACCCTCTACCCCTTTCTCCCCATGACAAAAATTCAGCAGAAGTGACTAGGACCCCTTCTATCGCCAGAGCACAGGGTGTGGGCACAGGGGCTCTAGGTTCTTCTGAACTCTCATGGAGCTTTATTGTTGTGTCTTCGGTAAAAGAACATTTTCTACAATTTCTTGAATATTTTCTGTTGTGGGTAGGAAAATGTAAACTCTGCTGGTTTTTTTCTTGCCACAAGAGGGTGCTGCTAAGAGGCATTTCTTTTTTTTTTTTTTTCTTTTTTTTTTTTTTATGTTATGTTCATCACCAGACAGTACATCAGTAGTTTTTGATGTAGTGTTTCTATTTGAAGGTGGTATTTTTGAACTTTGGCATCCCTCAAAATGCTAATGAACACCCTGTCCTTTTTCTCAGATTCCATTCTTTACATACCATGTAAGAGAAGTTTGTAACTGCTCCTTACACGTGGGTTTGCTCCACGGTGCTCTCTATTCCCCTAAAAACACTTGACAGTGAGTTTCTAGTACTAAATTTTTCTGATTTCTTCCATAATGTTTTTTAAATGGTGAGTTTATTTCATTGTCCTAAGCCACCTAAAGAACTCATAACGATATGTAGTACGTAACATCCAAAAATACATGTAGACATGTCTGTACACTCCCTACTTTGACTTGGGGTAAGTATTGACTTTGGTTTCTGTTCATTTCAGATGACCACCTAAGAACGGAGAAGGGGAGTAGTACTAACATAGAAGATCCTCTTGTTTCTCAAGCAGTGAAGAGATGACATTTCCATTCGGGGCATCTTTTTTTCTTAAAATTGTGTGTATTAAGTGACATATTTATTCTCCCAACATTACCAACATACATCACTAATACTTGTCCTTTGTAGAAATTTGAGTTTCTGCAAAACATTTAGCCCCTCCTGTTTTACTACATTTGTGAATAAAAGCTAACTCTGTCATCTAGCTTACCGGATTTGACTCGAAAGAAAATACATTGTTTTTAGAAAGTATTTTAAAGGTTTTTAAATTTGTGAGAACTGGAAGGAATTTTTAGTACCCCGTATATTTAAAAAAAAAAAAAAATTCAGGTCTTTATAGTCATATGCTCTGCTCTTTAATAAGGTTACATTAATTAAATTTCCTTCAGGATGGAATTATGTGGATTTGTAGAAAAATCCATTTGTGTTTTAAAAAAACATTTAAAAGAACATTAAAGCCAGAAAAAAAACGAATTCCTATGAAGTTTGGTTTTTTGTTTATGATTAGCAATTTTTCAGATAGCTATTTATAATTTGGTTTAAATATCTGAATTACTGTCTATATTTGAACTTTTTTTTTTTTTTTAAGATTTTATTTATTTATTCGACAGAGATAGAGACAGCCAGCAAGAGAGGGAACACAAGCGGGGGGAGTGGGAGAGGAAGAAGCAGGCTCATAGCGGAGCAGCCTGATGTGGGGCTCGATCCCATAACACCAGAATCACGCCCTGAGCCGAAGGTAGACGCTTAACCGCTGTGCCACCCAGGCGCCCCTATATTTGAACTTTTAAACTAGGTAACAATGTGCTTTTTCTTTCCTTAGACCATTTTGGCTTCTACTGGAAGATTTAATTAAAAGGTAGAGGGGGAAATAATTCTTTTAATTTTGCTGTAAGTAAAACAAAGAGTTTATTTTATTATATAAAGAATGTGGAATAAGCATGAAGAGACAGGCTTTAGGAGACATACCAGAAAACACCTTTTAAAAGATGGCATTGTTGAACCTCCATGTGGCCTTCAGTTGTGCAATCACAAGGTGAGCTCTGAAAGAGCCAGTCCCTACTTATCTGCACTCATTGCATGTGAGTTTTGTATTCTTGGGATAGAAAAATGGTAAGAACTCTTCCTGTGCTATCTCTAAGATGCTATTTTGATATTTACTGAGATATTTTTATAACATGGAATCTACAGACTTATGTCACTGACAGCTGTGATATTTAATAGCGCCTGATTGGCAGAAGTCATAAAGTCTTTTCAGACAAAACTGCACAGCTGCCCATATACCGACAACATTTAGCTGAATGTTTTCACAGGGCAAGTGAGAAGGGCTCTAGGTGGCAAAATTGGCATTCTCTTCGGGATATTGATTCTGTGCTGTCTTTTGAAACTTTTGAGTTCATATTTGGTGTTGGTCAGTGTTCAGTCCTTGCAGATGAACTAAGAATTTTTATCTGAATGCAGAAAATTACTAAAGAAATTCCCTTAAGCCATACTTTATAAGTCAGAGGATTTTGAGAGGCCCTATTGATGAGCTAGAATTACAGATATAGATGCAGAAGTACCACAAGGGCTCATTTCCATTTTTCAAATCAAATCTGTAGTATCTGATAACAATTATGAATTCCATTGTATCGTACGTGGGAATATAAATATCGGAATTATTCTCAGAGGACTTGGTTTACATCCAAGGATGTTGGCAGTGGACGCTAAATTTACCTCAGGAATTACAGTCATGCAGGAGTAGATAATGAAAAAATGCTGGAGTTTATAATTTTGGTTACTGATAGAAAATCATCACAATAGAAGCTGAACAGAATTGTCACATGTAGTCTATAGTGTGTTTGTATGCATTATTCTGTAACTTGTTTGTGCCTAGGCAACTTTTATACTTCCGATGTATTAATAAAAAAACAATTAAGCAGCTCATCTTTGTGCAAAGGGTGTCCCTATGACTCTTCTGTCATCAAGAAGTGGGCACCAGGATGGGAAGAATGTTGGAGGTGGCTCCCCAGGCCTGCCTTCGGGATCTCCAGCGCCCTAGTTGTTGGAGGGAATAGAGTGAGGTGGAGGGAGGGAAACTTTTCCTGGTGTGTGTGCCCTTGGCATCAGCCACATCACCCTGCAACACTTACTCTTCATCCAGGAGGCTGATGGTGTCAATCTCTGAGGGGACAGTATTGTAACCTGGGGGGGCCATTTAGGGGTTAGAAAAAGCATATTTAGTAGTATGTTTTTATATTTGCAAAAGAGAAAACCACCTCTTTTCAAAACAGATTTTCATGATTTCCACAAAGGACCTTAGGTTGAAAATTCTGCTCTAGAAATTTTTATACTCAGGATTTTTGAACAGTGTCAATTAATTTATAAGCCAGTCTTTGAAAAAGGTGCCTGGGCTGAGACATTAAAAAAAAAAAACTGAGGGAAAGACAAGACAAATAAAAATACAGAGGACCCATTAACTGTTCTCATACTTCATAAACTAAATCAGTATATCATTGCTGGTGGTTTTCATGGGGTTGTTGGGAGAAGATCTCTTCCAGAAATAGGGAGAAGTTTTAGGAGAAGATTTGGATTTACAGAAAAATAGGATGGGAATTGAGACTGAAGAGGAGTTTAGGAAAACTGGAGATAATAACACTCGGGCAGTCTAAAAACCCACAGGAGCAGAGGTGGCGTTTGAAGATGATAAATTAGCTTAGCATATATGTTTGCACAGAGTAAACTGATAGCTTTATAATTATGTGCAAGAACGCAATTGTATATGACTCACATGCCTGTATGATTATATAAAATTTGATGTGTTCTTTCAACCTAAAGCCAAGTGTACATGAAGGATTAACATTGTGAGAATATGCCTTTAAAGGCATTTGGGACAATGCTTCCCAGCCACTTGGTATTTGATTTTTGTTAACAACCATTCTGCAAGGATTGTGTGGTCTTCGTTCATTTTGTTTTTTAAATGAAAGGTAAAACTACCTTTTTCAAAACATACTTTTTTATTTTTTAAAGATTTTATTTATTAGAGAGAGAGAAAGAATGAGCAAGGGAGTGGCAGAGGGAGAAGCAGACTCCCCAATGAGCAGGGAGCCGGACTCAGGGCTCAATCCAGGACCCTGGAATCATAACCTGAGCTGTAGGCAGATGCTTAACTGACTGAGCCACCCAGGCACCCCCCAAAATAGACTTTATTTTTGAGAGCGAGCTTAGGTTCGCAGCAAAGTTGAGTATAACGTACAGAAAGTTTTTATATACCTCCTATTCACCCCCCCACAACTCATGCCCCCCACCCCACCCCAGGAGTGGCACATTTGGTCCAATGGGTGGACCTACACGGACACATCATTATCACTCACAGTCCATCATTTATATCAGGGTTCATTTTTGGTGCTGCTCATTCTGTGCACTTGAACAAATGCATAATGACAGGTATCCACCATTCTAGTACCACACAGTATTTTCACTGCCCTCAAAACCCTCTGTTCTGTCCGTTCATCCCTCCAGCCCCCCAACCCCTGGCAACCACAGATCTTTTAACTCTTAGTTTTGCCTTTCCCAGGATGTCGTATAGTTGGAATCCTACAGGATGTGGACTTTTCAGACTGGCTTCTTTCACTTGGTAATAATACACGGCAGATTCCTCCACGTCTTTTCATGGCTTGAGAGCCCGTTTGTTTTTAGCACCAAAGAATATTCCATCACCTCGGTGTACCACAGATTGTCCATTCATGTGCTGAAGGGCCGCTTGGTTGCTCCCAAGGTTTGGCAATTACGGATAAAGCTGCTTTCAACATCTCAAGTGCAGGCTTTAGCATGGACGTCAGCTTTTCACTCATTTGAGTAAATCCTAAGGAGTACGATTTGCTGGTTCATATGTTAAGAATATGTTTCGTTTTGTAAGACACTGTAAAACTACTTTTGAGAATTTTAGTACCCTTCCTGATGGAGGGTGGAGAATCTGGAGTTACCAAGACAGCAGAATCGGAAATTGATGAGGGAAAGAGCATCGCAGGTCAATCTGCCATGCGGTCTTGTCCTGGAGAAGTGTGGTGCCATCATGAGAGAAACAGAAGTGCCTTTGTGCAAGAGATGGAGCCGAGCCGGGCTCGTGGCCAAGAATGATGTCCCTTCATTCACAAGGAGGCACAGTGCTGTGCAAATCTTGGGCTGGAGGACTTGAGCGCTGCTACACTTTTAAATAATTAGATTGTGAAGCACACACAAGAGTAAACCATGCTTGGACCCGATCTTTGATATTATTAAAAACTGGAGGGAATCACATTTTGGGGCTTTCTGAAGCCAACAGCAAACACAAAGCTATTTGGTAAAGAGGGAAAGACTCCAAGAGAGAAATTTCCCCTCTGCCATCTTGTTTCATGAGTTCATGGAAACTCCCATTACACAGCACCTCACAAAGAAGACAAGCCAAGGAAATTTACTGGACAGCTCTCGAAGTAACACTTTTTTAAAGTATTTTTCCCCCTTGATCTTAAAGTAACTGGCATTCGAAAAAAAACAGGCATTTGACTTCATTATTGTAACAATGCGCTTTTGAAGATTCAAACATCTGAGCTTCTGCACTGGACAGATAGTTAATGAATGACTGTTATGTACACATACTGTCCCCGAGCACTTGTAGAATGTACTGGAAAGGTATGAAATACTTTACATAAGGCCTTCACATGCATCATCATATTAAACCCAGTAAGGTAGTTGAGGCAAAGATTCTGTCCATCTGTGCTCCTCCTTGGGAAGACACAGTCTCAGTTCACTGACTGTCCTGTGGCTTCTGGTCTGATGCCTTGCAGATCATGTGTAAACCTCCCATCTACTTAACACGGACTCGATCAGACGTGTGGAGTTGGAATTCCTGCTCCAGCACTAACTAGCTATGCTACCTTGGCTTGTTACTTAATTCACCAACCTGGTTTGTCAACAGCAAAATGGGAAAAAAAATTTTTTAAGTACCTACTTCCTGGGGTTGTTATAAAGAAGAGGAGAGAGAATGCAGTACAATTCACTGTTTGTTTAAAAAATAAACTCCCCATTTGTTAATAATTGCTTATAAGGATTCCTGTTAAAATTTACCAGCAAGTTCTTTAACGAGTCAAATGCAGCTCCTTTGAAGTACCAGTGTTAAGGCCTCCAGTAAAGATGCCAGCTCTCACTTTGAAGCCAGCACGTTTGATTCTAACAGCCTGCTCTGGGTTCTTTCCAGGACTGGAAGATGGTGGTCAACTTCACTCTTCCCCTTCCATCACCCTCCGCTCGGCACCCTGTCCGTACCAGCCAACGCAGGGACAATTTCCACTCCTTTTACAGTGTAGACAGTAAAAGGCACGTGGAGAAGCAGCTTATCCATCATTTTCTGAAGATCTTTCCCCTAGCTGTGCAGTCAGCTGAACTCTGGTGGATCTTGACTCTGATTTAGGTCACTTGCATGCTTTCAGGGGTGAGAAAGCAGGAGAGCTTGACATTGGAAGCATGAGGAAATGACAAGAGGGTCTGAGATGCTAAGCCCTGCAGCGGGGACCCTGTAGGATGGACAGGCTCCCAGGCCTGTAACCCCTACTTGGTTTCAAGTTTGTTGAGAATAATAACAACTACCAGGAAGCAGCACAATATGTTCATTTTACATGGATCATCTCAAGGACTGTTTACAAACAGGTAGGGAAATTGAGTCACGGAGGCTTTAAGTGGTACTGGCCACTAACCTCAGAGACCTGTTTAGCTCCTAAGCCAGTTCACCCCGGAAAGGCATTTCCCTTTAAAATCTCTCTGGAAGTGAATCCTGGCAACGGTGGGCTCCAGTCCCAGCGAGAGCCTGGGCAAATCTCTGCACACCTCTAAGACCTCAGTTTTCTCACCTGCAAAAGGGGTATTAATACAGCCCCCCCCCCCATCTGATTTGGTTACCAGGGGAGGAGTTGTAGACCGAGGGCACAGAGCTTGGCAGGGGTCTTTCCACCGCCTCTGACCCTCTCCCCAAACCCTCTGGCCGCCGGGAGTAGCTGGAGCCCGCGTGGGCCTGGGGGCTGTCCCCGCGCGGCGCTGTCGCAGCCACGGGAGGCAGGGCCCCCTCCCCCGCGCCCGCCGCGCCGGGACGCCGCTCGGCACCATATTTAGTCAGGGGGAGCGGGCAGCCCCGGGCTGGTATGCGGCGCTGGGAATTCCTGCAGGAAGGAGCCCGCGCCTGCCCTTTTTGGGTTGTCGCCCGCCCTGCGCCCCCCGTCGCGCCCCAGGAGGGAGGACCGGCCCGGGAAGCTGGAGCCCGTGCGGGGCGGGGAGCGGGGCGGGGAGCGGGGCGCGCGGGTCCCTGTCCTGGCGCGGGGCCAGCCCACCGCCTTGGCTTCCTTTTATGGCCTGTGTGCGTGCGAGCGACAGAGACCGGGGAGAAGACGGAGAGCCAGGGAGAGAGCCAGCCAGAGAGATCTGGAGCCAGAGACACGGGGCCAGAGACAGAGGGAGACATCCGGGAGAGACACAGAGACAGAGACAGAGGGAGACTTATGACAAAGTGAGAGAGAGAGAGACAGTGATGGGCACAGTGACATACAGAGTGACCGCAAGACAAAAGCATGATGGAGACACACTGTGTCAGATGTACGAAGAGAGAGAGAGACAAACGCAGGGGGAGGAGGGGAGAGAGAGGTCCTGAGTTTTAAGTGAAGTTTTAAGCAGCTTCTTCATTTGCTAGAATTTCTCAGGGGAGGAAAGGTCGGGAATTGCAAGGGCGCCCATTTTCTCTTTGAATCCTGACACCATCTTGCAAATTACATAAACGTACCCTCCCCAACACACGCACCCATTTTTCAGCTGCGGACACTGAGGCTCAGAGCAAGGAAATGACTTGCCTGAGGTCAAGTAGTCAGCGAATGGCACATCCAGGCCTGAAGTGACAGCAGCGGGTTTTTTTCCCCCTTCTTTTGCTGTGGATGGAGGTGGGGATGGCAAATTGGGAAAAATAAAAAGTCCCCCTTTCCGAACAATTCCCAGCAGTCGGGGCGGGGGGGGGGGGGGGCTCCTGCCTCGCACTTTGCAAAGTTCAAAAAATCCCCTTTCTCTACACTTCATGCAGTACGGCTGGCCCTGTGTCCAGTCAGTGGAAGGGGAATAAAATGGGGAGTGGGGCGGGGAGGTGACAATTCAGACCCCCCCCCCCACACACACAGACACACATCCTCCGTGGGGAAGAAGCGGTTAAAATCCGTGCAGCGCGCTGACCCGGCGAAGCCATTCTCAAGCATCCCCTCTAGACTCTGGCCGCTCGATCCCTTTCTCTGGGAATCAGAGTTTCGGTGACTGTCCCAGAGCGGGGAAGAGGGGTGAGACACCTGCCCCCAAGGCTTCTGCGGGGAGCTCTGCAGCCCCCTGCGCTCCCGCCCGGCGCGCGCCCCGCTCCCCACGCGGCCGCAGGTGCGCCCTAGGGCCGGCACAGACGCCGCGCTTCCCGGGCCCTGCAGGGGGCGCTGCAGAGGGAGCGGCATGGGACCCTCCCCCTCTATCCCCCCCTCCCCCCGGGCCGCCTCCCCTTTCCCACCCGCGGGCAGCTCCGGGTCTATAAAGAGAGGCGTTCCGGGCGAACCGGGAGATTTGGACTCCCCTGCCTGGGAGGTGTGCCAGATCTGAGCTCTCTACCCAGTTTCTTCTCTGCTGTCCCCCCAGTTGGGAGATCTGTAAGTAGGGTGGTCCTGGGGTGGGGGTGGGGCAATTGGGTAGGGGGTTTGAAGGTCCCATGGGGCATCCTACAGGGGCTGGGGTGTTTTGGTTCTCATCCTCTCAAGGACTATGGTGAGGAGGTGGGGGATTCACAGTTTTCTTTTTTCTGCCCTGTCAGCCTAAGTTTTCCGCAAACCAGCATCTGGGATCCCAAGGTTGCCAATGAAAAATACCCCCAAGGTGGTACTTACTAAAGACAAATGCCCGAACCCACCTCCAGTTACACTTGAATCTCCAGAAAAAAACTGTGCTTAAAAAAAAAAAAAAAAAAAGGAGAAGTCCCATACTATTCTTATAAGGCAAAATCTGGGAGATGTGATCCCTTAAAATCTCAGAGGACCAACTTCCCTTAGGTTCTTTTAGGCACAGATAAAGTGCAACTGAACTTCACTGAAAAAGTCATTTCCAGTCACAGGCAGGCAAAGTAACCCTCCAGGTGTATTTGGAAGCCTGGCTTAATTCTGTTGATAATGTGTTAAATCAATTGAAAACACATGGGCAGGTGCTCCGCAGAAAGAGTGTTTTTCATCAGTTTAGAGGATGTGCTTGTTGATATCTCTGGAGAGGTAGGTCTGGTTATGATCCTGTTAATTTCTACAGCCCAGTTTTCTTCCCGAGCTCCCCTCCTCACTGGCCCCCCAACTCCAAAGTAAAAAAAAAAAAAAATTATACAGGTTGACCCCAGGGGCTTCAAATACCCTGACAGACGCCCGAGCTCAATTTGCATCCATGACCTGCAGGTGGGTTAGGCAGGAAGGCGCTGGGATTGCCTGCGGAGCAGCCACTACAAGTGTTGCTCTCAACGCCCCACAAAGTGGGCAAAGTGAGAAAAAGCGTGGCTCCCTGCACAGGGAGCTGGTGGGGGTTTTGCTGCTTGAGAAAAGGCACCATTCAAAGCCACACTGATCAAGAAATCAGAGAAAATATTTCAAGACCCAAGACAGAGAGTGTGGAGTTACAGTATTAAGAACTGAGCGATGAAATTTCAAAGTGGCCAGGGTTTGGCAAAGGGAAAGCAGGCAGACCGTGAGTAAGCCGATGTGTGGAGTTGTGTTTTGTTTGGTCTTTCCTGATTGGTTTTGTTTTCTTGAAGACGCTGGACTGAAAGGCATGGGATGGCAGCGTGTAACAGAGGATGTTGAATCTCTGTGGAAGGAAGTCTTCCTTCCGAGCTTTTCCAGTGAGCTAGCCACCCCCGGTGGGATACGTATGTACCAGGCGCTGTAGCAGTGTTTGATGTAATTTATGCCCTTGAACTGCCACAACAACCTTTTAAAGGAGGCATCCTGATGCCTGTTTAGTAAAAAGGCAGCTGAGGCACAGAGAGGTTCAGTAACTTGCCCAGCGTCACACAGCTGCCAAGTGGTGGAACCCATTCCTGGGTCTGTCTGATGCCAAGGCTATAGCCGTGACCCCACCATCTTTTGTCTTTGCAAACTCTTTTTGGAGTTAGGTTTCCGGGGGCGACCAGATGCTTCTAGGAAGGCAAGTGTTTATCCCCTTCTCTTTGAAGAAAATAACAAACTGACCTTTTGTGAATTTAAAATAAAATGCATTGTTTATTCCCCCGGTGGTGGGGGTGGTGGGCCATCAGGGCTGCCATCCCGAGGGTCCAACCCACGAACTAGCCGGGCCTCCCGCTAGAAGCTTCTGGGGCTCGCCTGGTACACACCATGTTTTTTTATTTTCACATCTGAAATAGACGTGTTATTCCGTACAAGGTATTTGTTATGGGTTTGTTATCATTACTTTTCTGTCCGGGGGCCGAGATTGAGGCAAACATGCCCATGTATGGTAGCGTTTTCCACGAGGCCATCCCCAGCTCGCTCGCAAATTAGCGTTCTATTGCAGCTTTGTTGGTCGTGACTCTGGGGATTTCTTGGTCCTTGTTCTTCTCCTTCGGGAACAAGTGGGGGAGCCTGGAGGAGAAGGCCTTTGGAAGGGAAGGGGGATGACTTTTGCCTGCTCCTCTCTTATTTGGAGGTTTTATTTATTTAAAAGAAATTTTTTCTTTGACCACTCAGGTTTATTAAGCTACTGCTTTCCCAGGTGGGAATAGAAAACAGAGCCTTTGGTTCTGTAGAAAGGTAATTATCTCTGTGAGACCATATTGCCTCAGGGGTTAGGAACTCCAAGGCTTCGCAAAGACCATGAGGAGTCCTTTCCAGTCCGTTGATGAATTTCTCTAACATTGCACAGTCAAGTCCCTTCATTCAATATGAAGTTTCCCTGCTGTCCCCCTCTTCTACGTCCGCCTCTTGGCACAGTCTCCCCCTTCCCGGAGCTCTGGCACCCAGAAGGTTCGGCCAAACCAGCTCATTGGAATTGTGCCTATTCATCAAGTGCCAATGACCCGAGTCCCCTCCTCACCATTTGGCACTCATTACTGATTAAATCAGTTAGCCAAATGAGGACCTGTCAGCTTAAGGAAGGGAAGAGGAACGAGTCTGGAGGCTGTGACATCCAATGTCAAGGCCCTGGCAGATTCCGTTCTTGGTGAAGACGCTCTTCCAGGCTTGAAGAAGGGTGCCTTCCCGCTGTGTGTTCACGTGGCCTTTCTTGGAAGTTTTATTTTTAGAGGGGGGGAAGTGTCTCTTCTTTCTGCAGGACATTGGATCCAGGCAGGTGGATTTTCTGTTGTAGGCACAACCATGTAATTCTGAAATGGGCATCAGATTTTTTTCTGGAAAACCAAGTCCAGAGTTAAATCCCCTGGAATCCTAGAATGTCAGAAGCAAATTTAGAAATTGCCTGTGGTAGACTCGGCAAACCTCAGTTTTTCCATCTGAAAAATGGGGTGGAGAAGAGCTAATGAGCACTTTTGCCAGCCAGCATGCTAAAGCTCTTTCCTGGCATCCTTTTACCATCTTTACAACAACCCTTTGGAGTAGATATTACTACTGGCTCCTTTTTATTATTGTGCTCTAAATAATTTGCTCAAGATAGCTTGCCTGGCTGATGAGAAGGAACAGATTCTGCAGATCTAGCTCTAACTCTAGAGCCCAAGGGATTACCCTGTTGGGAGGCTTAAGTGGGTAATGCCAATGAAGCCCTTAACGCAGTGCCTGGCCCTGGTCAGCTTCAGTGGACAGTTACTTACAGTGAACCTGACCAGAGACCTTAAGGATTTTGCTTAATGTGGCAGAGCTGGTACTTGGCAAAACCAGAAAGCCTATCTATGGTGTGGCCTTTCTGCAAAGGAGAAACTTGTCCTTAATTTTCCTTTTGGATAATGTCTTCATAAACCCAATTCCTATTTGCTAGAATCGTCTTCTGCTTTCATATGACCACACCTCCTCCCCTGTGCCAGGAACATCACAGATTCCAGTGCTGTTGGCCCATTTGTGATTCATGTAGGATCGTGATGGCATTCTTTAAGAGCTCACCTATGAACGGAAACCTGTCTGGTTTTCATAGGGCTCTTTGGCTCCCTGGGGTCTCTGCCCTCCACCCCTGACCTGTCAAGAATTTAAGCATGGCCACACATTGGAGGAAAGGCTGAGTTTGGAGAAGGTCAAGCAGGAATTGGAAGGGCATTTTGTAAGGGTCAGACGATGGAGGAAGGAGCTAGTGGTGCCCGTTTTTCTTGCCATGGGGAGTCCCGTAACTTGGACTTGAATCAGTTATTCAGCAGCTTGGAAGGAACAGCCCTCATCAAAGTTCCCCAAGAAAGGGCCACAGGACTCGCCCCTTGCTCACTCATGCAGACTTGAACTTGCCACGTCACTAGACCCGTTCCTTCCTTACCCTGGAACAGCAAAGCGTGCAGCAGATGGTACAGAATCTCAAAAGAGGCCAACCTCTGAGACCCCTGGGGTCACGACCGCCATTCCCCAGTCTCCAGGTAGAATGCCCTTCTCCCTGATCCCCTGCCCCTCCCCATCCCTCCTCATCCCTGGAAATGATCACAGTTAGTGTATTCTCATGTATCTTTCCAAAACCTTTCTACGTTGAATTTCCTTTTTTTAGACAAATATTGGTATTCTGGAAATTAGGATTTTTTTCCCACTTAATCATAGATCTTCTGCATCTTTCTATATCAGCATGTTTTGGCATTTTAAAAAATCAGCTGCATAATACTCTATTATTTGAAAGTATAGCTTCTTACTGAAACATCCTGTTCCCCATCACTTACAATGAGTGCTTCAGGGACCATCCTTGTGTCTATTTTTGTCTAATTACATGAGTTTATCTGTCAGATAAATTCCCAGCAATGCAATGGCTAGGTCAAAGGGCATGCACATTTATTTTATTTTATTTTTTTGAGAGAGAGAGTGAGAGTCAGTGTGGTGGTGGAGGGGCAGAAGGAGAGAGCAGGGGAGGTGAGGAAGGAGAGGGAGAGAGAATCTTAAGTAGGCTCCATGCCCAGCACAGAGCCCAACACAGGGCTCGATCTCATGACCCTGAGATCATGACCTAAAGCCGAAATCAAGAGCTGGATGCTTCTTGACTGAGCCATCCAGGCGCCCCCGCATGCACATTTAAAATAGATAGATATTCAGAAATGTCTGTCACATTCAAGACTATACATTTATTGTAAGCGGTGTTATGCTAGATTTGTAAGCTACAAAGTACAATGGGGCTTTTAGGGTCAGAAATGACCACTTCTCTCTTTCCCAAAAGCGTTCTCGGTAGGAGCTACGATGTTTCTTGCCAACCCAGTTCTCTCGGTAGGGGAGAAAAATAATTTCGCTCTATGAACTAAAAACACTTCCTTCCGATGAAGCATGAGAGACTATGGACTCTGAGAAGCAAACTGAGGGCTTCAGAGAGGAGGGGGGTGAGGGAATGGGATAGGCTGGTGATGGGTAGTAAGGAGGGCACGTATTGCATGGTGCACTGGGTGTTATACGCAACTAATGAATCATCGAACTTTACATCAGACCAGGGATGTACTGTATGGTGACTAACATAATATAATAAAAAAAACATTAAAATTAAAAAAAAAAGTTAAAAGCAGATGTTGCTAAATGGTAAAACAAAAGACGTGAATAAACATTTGAGAGTTAGTTGTTTAAAAAATAAATAAATAGGGGCGCCTGGGTGGCTCAGTCGTTAAGCGTCTGCCTTCGGCTCAGGGCGTGATCCTGGTGTTCTGGGATCGAGCCCCACATCAGGCTCCTCCGCTGGGAGCCTGCTTCTTCCTCTCCCACTCGCCCTGCTCGTGTTCCCTCTCTCGCTGGCTGTCTCTGTCAAATAAATAAATAAATAAATTCTTAAAAAAAAAAAAAAAAGATTAAAAAAATAATAAATAAAAATAAAAACACTTCCTTCCGGAGTTACTTTAAACGCAGTATTTAAATGAGTTAGATGTCAAAAGCAACACTGAAGTGACAGACTCCCTGCCCACCTTTTCCCTGTTACGGAGAAGTGGGGCTTCCTCGGGACCCTTGGGAGGTGGGGGTTGTGACTGGTGGGGGGCATGGCGAGGGGGCCAGGCCATGCGTCAAGGAAGAGCTTTTCTGCTAAGAGTAGATTGGGTGTCGGGCAGATCTGGGTCTAAATCCTGGCTCCAACTTTTACCAGTGAAGGCCTTTAATGTAGTTGACTTTCCAGGAGCTCTATAATCTTAAAGGAATACTAAATGATGCTCTTCTTGCTGAACACTTAGGACACAGAAGAAGTTGGTGTATTTAATAAACAGCCCCACCCGGGGGCGCCTGGGTGGCTCAGTTGGTTAAACATTTGTGACTTCAGCTCAGGTCCTGACCCCAGGGTCCTGGGGTCAAGCCCTGCATCGGGCTCCCTGCTCAGTGGGGAACCTGCTTCGTCCTCTCCTGCTCCCTCTGCTTGTGCTCACTCACTCTCTGTCTCTCTCTGTCAAATAAATAAAATCCTAAAAAAAAAAAAAAAACTTTCTGAAAAAAAAAAAAAAAAATGAATGGCCTGACCCAATATCCGGTGAATAGAAGGGGTCCAGTAATGATGGTGGTTGTTATTAGTAACAGAGGTAGAGTCCATCAGCTTCGTGGGGACAGCTTGGGGCTGGGAGAACTGGTGCGTTGAGGGAGCCTGGTCCCTCTCCTTCTTCCCTCTGCACATCTGGCTCCCCCCACACCTGGGCCAGGCCTTGACCTTGTTTGTCTGATGTAGAGGTCCTTCCAGCAGGTAGGTTGTGTCCTAGATTGGGCTCGGAGGGCGTTCATTTTGTCTGTATGAAACAGGCAATGGTTTAACTTGAGGGGGGGCTCTCTTGTACCTAAATTCAGACTTCTGGGTCTGTTGACCATCTGGCAATGCAGGGCCCACATTCTCACCGGGTGACCCCACCTGGAGTGTAGGAGCTGTTGCCATCTCTAGGCAGAGTGAGAGGGCTCTGGCCAGCCCCCTCGAGCCTGGGTCACTCTACATTGCTCCTCTGACCCCAGGGACATTTGGGTTTGTGTCTCTGGCCTAAGCTCTTGCGCCGGAGGCTTGGCAATGCAATCTTCAGGGAAGCTATCGAGCAGGTGCGGTGATGTGCAAATCCTATTCTGTTTGGGTCCTGGGGTATTTTATTCATTTTTCATTAGTGCGGAAGCAGAAAGGGCAAGACCTTTTAGCCCTGCATTCCTCTGGGGGAAAATAAAGCTGATGTGAGAACACACGAGAGCAACTAAACAGTCTTAACTGGCCCAATTTCAACCCTTGGATACAGAACCACGGATATCATCAAATGTGAGCGCTAGGCGGCCCACCATCTCCCCCCCCACCCTGCCAAATGAAAAATGCCAGGCTCAGAGAGGCAGAGACACTTGCACAGAGTCACCCAGCAAATGAGTAGCAGAACTGGGACTTGTAACCCTTTGGTGTCGCAGAGGCTAGTGAATATCTTGCTGGTGCTCAGAGAATGAAACTGTGTGGGGTTGGCAAGGAAGTCGAGACTGTGTCCACGGCGGACACGCTTAGCTGCCGAATATTGCTGACGCTGACAACAAGAGTCCTTTGTTCTTCTCAAAACGTTTGAGAGCAGCCCTGATGAATGGACTGTACTGAGTACCCATCAGTCCTGTGTAATAATACTGCAGGGGCCTTTTCAGCTGCTGGAGCTGAGGCAGGACGTGGGAGGAGGGGGACGGTGGACGAGGAGGGCTCAGAGTGGGGGGGGGGTCTCCTTGAGGTTCAGCCCCCTGAGCATGTGTCTCTCATCTGATCTGATGTCTTCACTCCACCTGTGTGACCTTCTGCACTTGGCCTTCTAAGTTGGTGTGGACGAAGTGGCGACTGTCCTCAGCTTTCCTTGTCTTCCTAAGACAGCCCTTGCTTTTACTCTAAAGCAGTGGTTCTCACGGGGGACAGTTTCCAGCATCTGGCAATGTCCAGAGGCCTTTTGGTTGTCACAGCTGGCAGGAGGAGTGGCCTCTGGCATCTAATGGGTAGAGAACAAGGATGCTGTAGACAGCCTCCAATGCACGAGACAGCCCCCTCCCCCACCAAAGAATGATCAGCACCGATGTCCACAGTGCCAGCGTTGAAAACCCTGCTTGGCATGAAGGACCACGCAGGGAGCAGGAGACCAGGTTTTGCTTCTGTGGAGCACGCGGAAAATCCTCTCAGTGGGGTCGTGCTCCCTGATCACTCCTGGGATTTTGCCAGATACTTTTTATTCCTCCCTGTGTCTCCCCTAATGCCTGACCTGAGACTTTTTGCCTGGTTGCCAGCATCCCAAATTTTAAGGCTCAAGGCTCCAAGTGCAAGCTGGGGCATGTCCTTGGACCGGTCAAACTGACTTATCGGGAGCTTTCGACCCTGATCGGGAATGTTTCTCAGGCATGCCAATGTTTCCCACAGTCCTCAAGCGCTCTGCCTGATTCAGAGAAGTCAAAGCAGAAAAGATCACCTTGGAAATACACCTTTATTCAGGGTCCACCATAGCTAGCTGTGCCGCGATGGGCAAGTTACTTAACCTCTCTATGCCTGTTTCCTCACCGTAAGCCAGAGTTAATGGTGTACTTAGGTGTTTATGAGGGGATTAAATGAGATAATAGCTAAGATACCCAATAAAGATTGAGCAGCTATGACTACTAATATGAGTATTATTAATTTGCTAGGCTCACGGAGTTTTCTCAAGGGCAAATCAGTAGGATTTCATCAGTTTAGTGGGAAAAGAGGTCTGTGGCCAAATGTTTTGGGGGAGCCCTGGGTCCAAAGGTATAATATTGATTTTAGGATTCAGGACCTGCCAAGGTCTTCGATGTCCCGATACAAGCTGTGCCTCTCCATGACAGAGGTGGGGGGTGGGAGCTTGGGGGGAGTGGAAACGGTGGGGGGGGTAGCACTTTTCAAGTGGATTTAGCCGCAGAATCTTATTTTTTTTCTTTTTGAAGAGTATCTCAACTTCCCTGAATCCCGCCCAACCCCCACCCCTACTCTTTCGAGGGATCAGGGTTCCAAGGAGCACACTCTGGGAAACGCTATTCCAGGGTGAAGCCAGGCTCCTCTTTCCTTTGACCAAAGCAGATGTCACACTTCGTAACTGTAGGAGGCATCAAAGCCGTGAGAAGCAAGCCAGCCTCTCTCTCTCTCCTTTTTTGGTTAGACATAGACTCTTTGCCCTTGATCTTGTTTGTGTTTCTGAATCCTGGATCAGACAGGGTTCCTGGCGATGGGAATTCCTGTGTCCTTTTATTTTTCTGTTGTGTTTTTTTGTTTGTTTCTGCTGTTTTGCTGTTTTTCTGACTTTTAAGGCAGCTGACCGACATCGCGATCTGAAAGAGCCCACCTAGTTGTCACGCTGCTCAGAACAGAACAAAACACTTCCCCGGCCCTCTTGAGTATATTTGGCTACTATTTTAAACACTTCGCATTGCACACTAACATGAAGAGCACTTACCACTCCTGAGTTGTGCACTTGATTGGTTAAGGTGGTCAATTTTATGTCATATGTATTTTATCATGAGGATAAAAAGGAAAAGAAACCACAATTTTTCTTGGAAGTGTATACTTTGTTTCAGAAAAGTACACACACCGTGGGTATGTAGCTCAATGAATTGTCACAAAGTGAAAACGTCCCTGTCACAGGCACACAGATTAAGAAAGTCCTATTATTCCATGCAAGACGTCTGACGTCGATCACCATAGGATAGCTTTGCCTGGTTTTGAACCGCCTATAAACAGAATCCCATAGTCCCTTCTTTATGTGTCTCCCTTCTTTGTTCAAATGTGTGTGTGAGATTTTTTTTCTTACTGTGGTATGGAGCTGAAGTACCCTTCGTCTGATTGGGGTCCCGTTTTGAATGTGTATAATATGCCAGGCACTGTGTTGGGTACTTTCAAGGGTCAGTTCGTTTATTGCAAATTCTCCTTTGAGCTTCGGACAAGCCCAGCAGGCTCGTGTGGGAGGCAGAGCAGCACAGGCTCTGGAATCAGATGTGGGCTCAGAACCTGGCTCTGCTGTGTGACCTCAGGCAGATGGCTTCACCTCTCTGAGACTCTGTTTCCCTATCTGTAAGATGGAGCTGACTGTAACGCCCAACTCCTAAGGCTGTGCTGTTGTTACTTGATGGTCCTGCATGTGAGCCGTTCAGCCCAGCACCTGTACGGGGTCTGTGAGCGTTAACTATCACTGCGGGTATTCAGAAAACTTAGCCCCGGGGGTGACGTACAGGCCAAATAGGAGATGGTGTGATACCGACATTGCTTACACATAGACGAGAATTGTACAGATTTTATGTAGTAATATTTTTCCTTTTAAGGAAGAACCTCGAACGTGCAGAAGTCAACAGAACAACAGAGCCCATTTGCAGGCACCCCACCCCTAAACCCCAGGTTTTTCAGTTCAGCTACAACTAATTCCCATGGTCTCAGAAAGGAAGGGACTCTAAATGCTCTTTAAAAGTTTAGTCATTGAAAGTCATCTCTATACCAAACATGCAGCTCAAACTCACAACCCCAAGGGTCTCTTGCTCCTCCCACTGAGCCAGCCAGGCGCCCCAGGAAAGGACACTAAATAGATGAAATCATAGTACCATTATCGCTGCGAAAAAGTCAACAAATTCCCTAATATAAAGGATATCAAGTTGATGCTCAGATTTTCTTGATCATCTCCTATGTTTTTGGAGGGGTTGTTGGAATTTCGTTTTTTCTCACAATTGCCTTCAATTTTGCAAAGCTTTCCATGCAAGGGGTGGCTTTTTAAAAATGCAAAATGTGCCCTTATTTCTAATTTGGCCTCGTATGTGTGTGTTAGGGGGAGAAGGGGGTTCTTTCCCTCCCTCCCTCCATGTTTGTCTTATTGTCTCTGTTGGACTTTTTCACTGTGAAAATATTCCAGTGTATGCACCAATAGAGAGAATGCTAGGACACACCCCCCTGGCACCTGCCACTCCCCTTTGGTAATGATCAAACCTGCTGGTCTTCATGGATCTTCACCTACCGTTTTTCCTCTGGGTCTCGAAGCCCCTTCTAGTTCACAGGTTCTTCTTTTTCTGTGCTTTGTTAAAGGAATGGAGTCATTTGTCCTATGCCATCCCACCTGTGGACTTTGTTACAACCCTGCCCCCCCCCGCCCCCCTGCCTTAACAGGGTTCACCATGTTCCCTGTGCCCTTCATTTCCTGAATGTTAGACCCAGAGGCTTTGTCAGCTTTGAGCCCCCGCCCCCCGCCCTCCCCTTTTCCTTTCTGGAAGAATATTTCCTTGATGCTAGTGGCACTTTGTATGGGTCCCCATCTGGAAGCACATCACATCTGATTGACTCTTTATTGCAATATTAAGGTTAATGAGCATAATGGGTGACCTCATCCTGATGCACGCAGGGTAAAGCTCTCCATCCACTTCTCATCTAACACTGTGGATCGGGAAGTGTGGACCCAGACCCACATCCTCAGCGTCACCTGGGAACTTGTTAGAAATGCAGACCCTGGGGCTCATCCCAGCCCTGCTGATTCAGAAGCTCTGGGATGGACCCAGGCATCTGTGACTTCACAACCCCCCAGGGCAGGCTGGTGGTCCTGGTCTCATGGTTTTAGCAACTACCTACGGTCACTGTCAGGGCCCATTATTTTATTAGGGGTTCTGGAACCGCTACATTCTAGTTTTGTTGTTTGTTCTACATTTGTTAACTGAAATTCTTCCAAGTAGAGGGAGTGTTCTTTCACAACAGTTAAAAGTGAGGTTGCGGGAGGGATGCAGGAAATGTGCAGGAAATGCGGGAAATGTGGTCGTTAAACTCAAGTTTGTGTGCAATTCCTTATTTCACTTTTTTGAGTGACGAAGTGATTATTCAGGTTTAGGGAATAATTTGCTCATTTTTCAATCTTCTTAAAAATGCACAATTAGAGGGGTGCCTGGGTGGCTCAGTTGGGTAAGCAGCCAACTTTTGATTTCGGCTCAGGTCGGGGTCTGATTGACCCCTGAGTTGGGCTCCGCACTCAGCAGGGAGTTGGAACCTGCTTGAGATTCCCTCCCTCTCCTTCTGCCCCTCCCCCTGCTTGTATGTTCTTGCGTGCGCTCTCTTTCTAAAATAAATAAATATTTTTTAAAAACGAGCTGCTAGATCAGGACTCTTGGAAGAAATAACTGCCCCCTCTGAACATATCAGTTTCTGGCTTTTCTTATTGTTATTTTCGCTCAGAAAAGAGAGAAGTGGCTGTATTTTGCTTTGCAAAGTCTGCGTCTCACGAGTTGCCCGTTCCTGGGATGTGGGGCTACTCTGTCTCCATGGGATTTGGGGTCCAAGCGTGGGTTCAAAGGAGTTGTGAATTCTTCGCTGCTGAAGTAGGGTTGGCAACCACACAGTGTGTCCTGGTGACCACCCATCCTAGCTCAGCCTGCGCCTCAGTTCCTGGGGGCACCGCAGCAGTGGGTGGGGGAGGAGAGATGGGGCAGGTGGGGGGAGCCAGCTGGCAGCACATGTTTCGGGGCAGAGGCAAGCTCCTGCAGGTCTGGTCTGGAACAGGCTGCCAGGCTGACCAGACAGAGCCTGGAGTCTCAGCACCGGCCTCATGGACACATCTAGACAGTAGGATGAAGACTGTCTCTCATGGGCTCCTCCGGTTGAGAGGACATTTAATGACTTAAAATTTTACATAAAGCCTTTTCTCTGCCAATTACTTAGTGACCTTGAGGAATGATCTGTATCGGAAGGCAGAATCAATGTTTTGCTTCCCCTCCGCTCATCGTTACCTGTTTTCAAAACAATGTCTGGGTTGCCCAGCATCTTACAGGGATGGCCTTTGAAATTTATGTTAATCATCGTGCCTCATGGGTTTAACATACTCCTCTTTCCATTCTCATACTTCTTTTTCTTTTTTTTTTTAGATTTTATTTATTTATTTGAGAGAGAGCGTGCCTGCGCACAAGCGGGGGTGGGGCAGAAGGGGAGGGAGAAGCAGACTCCCCGCTGAGCAGGGAGCCTGATGCTGTCCTCCATCCCAGGACCTGGAGATCATGACCTCCGCCGAACATAGATGCTTAACCAACTGAGCCACCCAGGTGCCCGTTATAGTTACTTTTCTTACGGATGTTCAAACTCACTTGTATTGGACCAGATAGAACCAAGTTTAATATTTTAATATATAGTGTTCTAGACTTTAAAAAAAAATCTCTACACCCAACATGGGGCTCGAACTCACAACCCCAAGATCAAGAGTCACATGCTCCACTGACTGAGCCAGCCAGGCACCCATTTTCTAGACTTTTAAAAATGTATATATAGGGTCCTTGGTGGCTCAGTTGGTTAAGCAACTGCCTTCGTCTCAGGTCATGATCCTGGAGTCCTGGGATCAAGTCCTACATCAGGGCTCCCTGCTCAGTGGGGAGTCTGCTTCTCCCTCTGACCCTCCCCCCCTCATGCTCTCTCTCTCTCTCTCATTCTCTCTCTCTCAAATAAATAAATAAAAATCTAAAAAAGAAAAAAAATGTATATACATATAAAATTACAAGAAAGATTTTGTTCTAAATATTTCAATCAGCTTTATTGAGGTATCATCTACATACAGTAAAACTCAGCAATTTTTAAAAAATTCATTGGCTTTTAAGTGTACAGCCCAGTGGGTTTCGATGAATGTGTATGGTTGTATAACCACCATAATCAGAATATAGAACATTTCATCACCCTGAAGGTTCCTTTGTGCCTCTCAGCGGTCAGTTCCCCTCTCTGCCCCTAGCAGCTCATTACTGATCTGCTTTCTGTCCTGATGGTTTTGCCTTTTCTAGACTTGCATATCAGTGAAGTAATAGAGCCTTTTGGGTCTGGCTTCTTTGGTCTAGCATAATGCTTTTAAGATTTGTCTATTTGTTTTCCCTGAGCATTCTATTTATACATAATTGTAATTTAGAAATACATCATAAGGAGTGCCTGGGTGCCTTAGTCATTAAGCGTCTACCTTCGGCTCAGGGCGTGATCCCGGAGTCCTGGGATCCAGCCCCACATCCGGCTCCTCTGCTGGGAGCCTGCTTCTTCCTCTCCCACTCCCCCTGCCTATGTTCCCTCTCTCGCTGGCTGTCTCTCTCTCTGTCAAATAAATAAATAAAATCTTTAAAAAAAAAAAAAAAGAAATACATCGTAAGTATCTTTGCATGTAGTATGATTCCCTTTATATGAAATGTCTAGAAAAGAGGAACCTATAGAGACAGACAATAGATTAGTGGGTGCCAGTGGGGTTGGAATGATGCAGACCAGCACAAAGGAACCCTTTTTGGGGTGATGGGAACATTCCAAATTTTGTCGTAGAGATACATGGACAACTCCGTAAATTTGCTAAAACTCACTGAATTGTACATTTACAAATGAAATGATTTTATGGCATGTAAATGACCCTTTGATAAATATGTTAAAAGAAAAGGGAGACATTTTCGCGTAAAGAAAAGTTCACACCGTGAAAATTCAGGGGAATTACCCCATTCTAATGAATGGATGTCCCAGTTAAGAAGGTATCACTGAAAGCCATCTAGATGGCTTGTAGATTTGCTGTTCCACATAGCATTGCAACCCACATTGTGATGCGTCTGCCAGCCCTTGTCTGTTTCCTTAGGCTAAATTCCTAGAAATGCAAATGCAGGGAGCGCCTGGGTGGCTCAGTTGGTTAAGCATCTGATTTCAGTTCAGCTGATGATCTTGGGGTCCTGGGATTGAGGGCCGCATCAGGCTCCTGGGGTGGGGTGTCTGCTTGTCCTTCTCCCTCAGCCCCTCACCCTGCTTGTGCTCTCTTTCTCTCTCTCAAGTAAATAAAATCTTTAAAAAAAAATGCACTTGCAGGTCAAGCATTTGCATAGATTTTAAGGTTTTCCATCCATAAGTGTGGTGTGTGCTGAGGCCCACCCCCTACAACTCGACAACACTGATTATGACCAATAGTTTTCATCTCAGCCAAGCTGATAGGGGAAAATCAACATCTCATTGCTTTAACTCATTTACTGGTGAGGTTGAGCATCTTTTTCTCATGTGCATCGGCCATTTGAAGGTCTTCATAAAAAATATATATATATATATTTGTTGATCATAAATTTGACAAAAATTATAAAACTACAAATATGATAAAAAATAGATAATTGAAAGTATATCCCTGTTCATAGTAGCATTACTCACAGTAGCTAAAACACGGACGCAACTCAGGTATCTATCAGCAAATGAAGGGGTACGCAAAATGTGGTATATACGTACGGTGGAATATTATTCAGCCTTGAAGAAGAAGGAGATTCTGACACATTTGACAGCCTGGATGAATCTTGAGGACACGATGCTAAGAGAACAAGCTAGTCACAAAAAGACAAATACAATACGATACCACTTGTATGGGTACTTAGAGCAGTCAGGTTCATAGAGGCAGAAAGTAGAGGGTGGGCGCCCGGCGTTGGGGGAAGGGGAGTGGGGAGTTAGTGTTTAATGGAGTCAGAGTTTCGGTTCTGTAGGATGTAAAAAGTTCTCAAGGTGAATGGTGGTGATTGTCGCACAACATATGGATGCACCTAATGCCACCGAACTATACACTTACAAATGGTCGAGAGCAAATTTTATGTATCTTTTACTGCAATAAAAAGATTGGGGGAAAAATGATAGAAAGCAAAAATCCCTAGGGTTGCCTGGGTGGCACAGTCGGTTAAGCATCCAACTCTTCATTTCTGCTCAGGTCATGATCTCAGGGTCATGAGATCAAGCCTCGTGTCAGGCTCTGCACTCAGCAGAGAGTCTACTTGGAATCTTCTTCCTCTCTCCCTCTTTCCCTCCCCCCCTCAAACCCCCACTTGTGCTCTCTCCAAAAAAAAAAGAAAAAGAAAGAAAGAAATATCCCGTCATAAATGTATTCAAGTGGGTATTTCTCCAATTTTTTGCCTTTTTTCTAAATTTTTTTATTTGAAATATTTAGAAATATTTAGAAATAAATATACATAATAAATATATAAATAATAAAATAAAATATTTATTTTATTTAAAAATTTAAATTATTCTAAATATTTTAAAATAAAAAGGGGGCATTATACCTACTGTTTACGTTCTCCTTTCTATTTTTTTAAAAGTTTTATTGACCTATAATTCACATGCTATACAATTCACTCATTTAAATCGTACAGTTAAATGTTTTTTCTGCATATTCACAAAGCTATGCATCTACAGCTACAATAAATTCTAGAACATTTCCATTACTTCCAAAAAGAAGCCCTATACCCTTCTCAGCTGTCACCCCTCCGCCTCCGGCAACCACTCATCTACTTTAATCTCTATGGATCTGTGTGTTCTGGACGTTTTATGTAAATGGGATCATACAGTATGTGGCCCTTTGTGACTGGATTCTTTCACCTGGCACAATTTTATTGGGATTCATTCATGCCGTAGCATGTATCCGTACTTTGTTCCTTTTTCAGGCTGGATAATATTCCATTGTATGGAGAGACCACATTTTATTTACTCATTCCCTCTGTTCATGGACACTTCAGTTATTTCCACATTTTAGCCATTGTAACACTTCCATGAACATTCACTTCAAGTTTTTCTGGGGATGTGTATTTTCATTTCTTTGGGGTTCATGCCTAGGAACGGCATTGTTCATGATCACATGATAACTCTGTGTTTAACTGTTTGAAGATCGCTCCTGTTTTATTTTTTCGGTAAACAACAAGACTTGGGTATCTTCCTATGTCAACGCACGTAGATCTTACTCTTGCTTCATAACCCTTGGCATTTTCTTGTGTGAAAATACCATGGTTTATGTCTCCAGTACCATGATGATGGACAATAGGCAATGATGCAGATCCTTTCCTGAGGGGCTTTGGGTTGTTTCCATTCTTTGACCACATAAACAATACTGCAGGGAACATCCCTGTACTTTGTGGAATATTTCTGCAGACTTCATTCCTAGGCATGGGAGGTGAGGGATTCGACTGTCTGTAGGGCTCTGTTCTGGCTGGATGCTGATGCTGTCCCTTTATTCCACAGGGGACCAACCAGGCACCATGGCACAGAAGAGCCAGCTCAGTGATGATGAGAAGTTCCTCTTTGTGGACAAAAACTTCGTCAACAGCCCAGTGGCCCAGGCTGACTGGGCTGCCAAGAAGCTGGTTTGGGTCCCTTCAGAGAAGCAAGGCTTCGAGGCCGCCAGCATCAAGGAGGAGAAAGGCGATGAGGTGATTGTCGAGCTGGTGGAGAACGGCAAGAAGGTCACGGTTGGCAAAGATGACATCCAGAAGATGAACCCACCCAAATTCTCCAAGGTGGAGGACATGGCCGAGCTGACGTGCCTCAACGAAGCCTCTGTACTGCACAACCTAAGGGAGAGATACTTCTCAGGACTCATCTACGTGAGTATCTGGGGGGACAGCCAGGCACTTCTCCGAGGCCTCCAGCACCCCTAAGGGAAGGAAGAACTTTCGAGATGTGTTTGGGATACAGGTTGGGAGGATGAACGTTTCAACTGAGGGAGGCCACGTGGTGAGATAGAATCATTCCAACTTGGTTCACACCTCAGTGCTGCCCCACCTAGTTCTGTGGCATCGAACAAACCCTTTCACCTACTGAAGCCTCAGTGTTGCTATTCGTGAAATGGGAATAACCACCCTCCCCCACACAAAGGAGGAGCAAAGATGCCATGTGATTGTCTATGCAGAGTGCCAAGGTGCCTGGTAGGTGCTTAGTAGACTTCCCTGAAGTCGTTTCTGCTCTTCCTTCATCTTGGAAATAAAGAGGGGCTCATAATCTCTTGGGAAGGCTGGATCCCCTGGGCAGCCAGCTGGGGAGGAGACAGGAGGATCTGGCTAGGCTTTGTGGAGGTCTTCCCGGTTGCAAATGGGAATTCCTCGATTGGAGCCGGGATGCCTCTGGGTCTCCTGTGCAGAGCAGAGCTGCACTGTCCACGATGGTGGCCACCGGCCACATGTGGCTAATGACATTTAGACGTAAGCGAATTAGAAATCAAAATTCGTTTCTTCGGTTACACCGGCCAATGTCAAGTGCTCACCAGCCCGTGAGGCTAATGGCGGCCGTACTGGGCAGTACGGGATAGGACACTAGCATCGCTGCTGGAGGCTCTGAGGGTGACGATGTGACTTGGGGTGCACAGGTTCCTTGTGGGTTTGGACCAACTCCCCAGAACAAGAGGGACACAGGTGGCCGCCTGGTGTCAAGCTGCTGGCGAGGGGGTCCTCCAGCTCAGCCTTTGTCTATTTGCCCCTCAGAAAGGGTGTGCTAATCCCTCGGGCGAGTTACCTAATTTCTCTGAAATTTCTTTGTCTTCTCTGTGAAGTGAGCAGAAGATTAGTACCAACCTCACAGAGTGGGTTACTCTCAAAAGAAAGCACTTGGCACGCCTCTGGGCACATGGTCAGCTCTCAGAATGCTGGTGTTACTACTGGTTATGTCGTTGTTTCGGTCTTTTTTCTGGCATCCTTTGCAAATTTGTGAAAACGGTCCCTCCCTTCCATCCTTAAGCCCTCTGGCTCAGCCCCTTCAGTGTTGCCACGTGAAAATTACCAAAAAAAAAAAAAAAAATCCCTTGTCATCTATAAAAATGCTCTGCAGATTTTATTTCCTAATTAGGAAAATAAGTCACGTTTATTACAGAAGGTTTGGCAAATTCAGAAAAGCACAGCAAACACAAAAAAATCATTCCTCCCCCAAAGGTAACAGCTGATAAAATGGTGCATTCTTGGGCTCTTGCTTTGTGAGAATGGTGGATGTTTACATATTTACAAGTCTGCGCACATAGCTGGCTCGCTCTTTTTTTCTGTCTATGAGTCATCGCCGAGCATTCCCACATTTCCATTATAACCCCCCACCATGCCCTTCAGCGGCTATTGTCATCTATCCTGTGGAGGGATCATAACTGATTACCCATTCTTCATATGGATAGTTCAGAGGGCCTAAGAGTCGCTTTTATTTTTTTTAAGATTTTATTTATTTATTTGTCAGACAGAGCGAGCACAAGCAGGGGAACTGCAGGCAGAGGGAGAAGCAGGCTCCCCGCTGAACAAGGAGCCTGATGTGGGACTTGATCCCAGGACTCTGGGATCACGACCTGAGCTGAAGGCAGACGCTTCACCGACTGAGCCACCCAGGCGTCCCAACAGTAGCTTTTTTTAAGAGCCAAGAGGGAACAGGGGAGCAACCTGAAATTATCGAATACCTCCTCTAGCCCCTGTCGTGTACCTTGACACATCTTACCTCATGTAATCGACACAATGCCCATGGAATAAGTATACTGTCCCATTTCACAGGTGAGCAAGCTGATCTCAGAGAGCTAAAGCCTATCCTTAACTTCCCTAACTATGCAGGGAAAGTCCCCTTTGTCTGAGGCACTCCTTGCATGGAAATCCTATGGACTTGGAGCTGTCTGCAGAGGACCGGCTCTTCTAAGGAGGCCAGGCTGCAGGGAGCTGGGAGGGAGATGGAGCTCTTCCAGGCCTCCCATCTCAGATGTGTTCTCTCCCTCGGAGAGGTCAAGGACGGGCCTGTGTATAAATCTCACCTGCTGTCCTCTCACATAGCATTTGAGCCCCAAATAGAAATCAGAAAAAAAAAAAAAAAATGAAGGGCATATGAAGGTCCCGAGACCCAGAATATCTAATCTGACAGCAGATTAAAAAATGAATCAAAGCTTCAAATTCCTGCTGTGCTTCTCTAGACAGATTAGAAGAAAAGCCTTTCAGCCTTGTGACCCTGTGCCTACTCGGATCTCGTTCCTTTCTGGTCAGTTTAATCACTTGAATAGAACCCGTTGTCCATGATGGAGGAGATAGAGAAGGAAGTGGGGGAAGGGAAGCACAGTACATGACCTCGGGAGACACAGGTCGGTGGCAGGTGACGCTGAGGCAGCCAGGGTGCCCGATTTCGCCTTTGCTAATGAAGAGAACTTCCCCCTCCATTCTGCAAAGTGCAACTCAGATGAAGACCCTTGTCCTCTTGGTTCTAGAAGAGTCTATGGATGCCACTGGGTCCTGTGTCCTTATCCTTGAAATGCAGGTTCTTGCCTTACCTGTTTATGGCACACATGGCACACGTGTGTGACTCTGAGTCCCCGTCCACACTTCTCTGCCCTTCTGGACGCTGGGTTCTCTCTGCCAGGATCTTAGCACCAGCACTCAGCAGTTGGCTCCATCCTTACTGTTTGGCGGGGGGATGAGACAAGGGTTTCAGGCAGCGGACACTCAATAAAGTGTGGGCCTTGCCTATACTGGGTACCGTCCTAAATTCTTCCCGCCCCATTTTGTCCTTTACACCACCGTTGAGAGCAAAGCAGATCTCCCACCCTACACGTGACCTGTCCCAGGCAGAGAGCTGACGTGACTTGCCTGGGAAGGGACCTGGGCCAGACTCTGCCTGTCCAGTAGACTGCTCCAGGCTCTCCCGCTGAGAGTACAACACCCAGCCCTTGCCCTGAGGCTGCTTTCTAATGAAGGGAGGATAGGAAGGAAGATAAGACTCACTTGAGCCAGATGCAAATAAAGGACCTAGATTCCAACATGTGGAATGGATAACGAAAATGTGATGTGTCCATACAATAGACCATCATTCAGCCTTAAGAAAGGAAATCTTGCCATTGGTGACCACATCGGTGAAGCCGGGGGACAAGATACTGAGTGAAATAGGGCTGGCACAGAAGGACGAACCATCCAGGTTCCGCTCACGGGAGGCATTGAAAATCGTCATTCTCAGAATCAGAGCGTGGAATGGTGGCTGGGGGGTAGGGGGGGTGGGGTGCGGGCGTTCGGAGCTGGGGGAGAGGTAAATAGGAAGGTGTCCAACAGCTACAGAGTTTCGGTCGTGCAGATGAGTATGTTCCAGAGATTTGTGGCTACAGTTAACAGTACCGTGTGGTACACTTAAAAAGTGGTTAAGAGGGTAGACCACAACTGTGTTAAGTGTTCTCACCAAAAAACGTGTTTTTTCCCCCCTAAACGTGTTCTATACTCAGTGCCCACAAATGGGCACTGAGGAGTTTGTCAGCCTCCAAGGATTTAAGGACAAGTTCGGGTATAAGTACATTTTTTTCTGGGCAGGGGTCTTCGATTTCATTAGACTCTCAAAGGAGCTTCCGTAGCCCCACAACAGTGATGGTAACTGCTGTTCATTTAAAACTCCTGGGTTATGAGCTCCCACCAAGACATTAGTATGGCGACTACTGTTCTTCTCTTTGTGTAAGAGAGAGACACTGTTTTTCAGTCTCATTTTTGCAGATAAAGTGGGGCTTGGAAAACTTACGTAACTTGATGAGCAACAGCTGGGTCTTGAACCCTGAAAAGCTGGCCCTGGGACCAGCGCTTTGAACAGCTGCTCATTTAATCCTTCCAAGGATCCTATGAGACAGAGGCTGTTACCCCATTTCAGAGACCAGGGCCCTGAGGCTCAGCTGTGCTCAGTCCTACTGGTGTAAGTGGGCAGAGCTGGGATCCAGGCGAGGTTCATTTGCCTCCAGGACCGGAGTGATTGACTACCTGTGGGTGGTAAAGGGCCCTGGGGTAACTGGACCCTTGAGCTGGAGTGATGGCTGTGGGCTGGGGCAGGTGGGGATGGTGCCCCAGGTGCCGTTAGCTTGGAGCTGGGCAGCCTTTAAGTGCACAGAAGGAAGAAGTCCAACTTTGTAATTAGGATGTCTTGAGTACCTACTAAGTTGTTAGCTGTTAGCCCAGAGTGAGTGATTTTTTTTAAATTGAGTTAATTTGACATATCACTTCTCCCTATCCATGCCCCCCCAAAAAAGAGAAGAAAAGACAAGAAAATCTCAGTTTCTGGCATGCTTGGAAAAGCAGAGGAGCTGGTACCTACCCCTGGGCCCAGGTTGTTAGGTTACCATCCTGTTAGACGGGGTATGGGCAGTTTCTCCATAGGTCTCACTGCTCCCTTTTGTCTCCCAGATCCTGGGGCTGAGTGTTGTTGGTTGTTGTTACTACACCTGCTTTTTCTTCAGACCTGGCCCACTTCACTCATCTCTAACCTGCTTGATCCCCGTCAACAGTGGGACTTTCCATTGCCGTGCCAAGGCCCTGGGGTTAGGAGCATGATCCAGAGCAAAGGTAGATGGACTCTCCTATTTATTGGGTTTCCTGGCCCAAATTCCCCACCCATGAACCCCAAAGAATCTTTTCCTCGTTCTGAGTTCACTGTTCTGAGAAGCCTGGGGGGGTAAGGAGAGGCCTTCCTTCCAAACCTGAGCGGGTGACCATATTTTTTGTCTTAGACACTTGGCCCAGGGACCTGAAGGAATATCTGCCCAGGGATGCTGAGAATGGGCTCTGAGCAGAGGCCTCCTGAGCGCCAGAGGGTCCTGGAGGGTAGAAAAAAAGTATATATAACCGCTCCGGGTCTCGGAAGGTAGAAAACACAGCTGCCAGCTGCCCGATATTGAGCCCCGTGACCTCACTGTTTAGATCTTTCAAATTGTTATTCCTCCAAAGAAGGTTTTCAGTAACACAAGGCTGTCCATGCAAAGACCACAAGAAAATATTTGAAAATAAGAAGCATACATCATGTCTTGTGGCTTCTTCTTGTATTTGTTATTAACTATCTGGCCAGATATAGAACGTTGTTTTGAATAGGTAATACAGGCAAATATTAAATAGTATATCAGGATGTTCAAAATTTTGTCCTTTCATCCCCATTCCTCATCTTCCCGTTCCCTTCCATAGAGAAGGCGTGAGCATGTGTCTTACATAGGTTTCCAGAAATATTTTATACCTATACAGGCAAACATATGCATATTTGTATATATATGCATGTATATACATGTATAAATGTACTCTTTTTTTTTTTTTTAAAGATTTTATTTATTCATTCTACAGAGATAGAGACAGCCAGCGAGAGAGGGAACACAAGCATGGGGAGTAGGAGAGGAAGAAGCAGGCTCATAGCAGAGGAGCCTGATGTGGGGCTTGATCCCATAACGCCGGGATCACGCCCTGGGCCGAAGGCAGACGCTTAACCGCTGTGCCACCCAGGCGCCCCTAAATGTACTCTTTTTAAAAAATTTTTTACTTGAGAGAGAGTAGAGCAAGAGAGAGCATGAGCTGGGGTGAGGGGCAGAAGGAGAGGGAGAAGCAGGCACTCTGCTGAGCAGGGAGCCAGATGTGGGACTCAATCCCAGGACCCTGGGATCATGACCTGAGCCGAAGGCAGACGTTTAACCGACTAAGCCACCCAGGCGCCCCTAATGTACTCTTTTTAATGCAGTGTGTGTAATTACTAAGCTGCTCCCCCATTGATGGGTATTTAGGTTGTTTCTAGTCTTTTTTACCTTTAAAATTAAGGCTAAAGTAAATTGCATTCTTGGTGGACTCTGTCTTTAGGATAGGATGTTCCGAAAGCCATGACATCGCACTACAACCTGGTAAAGAAGGTACATCTCTCCATCATTTTTTAAAAAGATTTTATTTATTTATTTGAAAGAGCATGTGCACATAAACCAGGAGCGGGGCAGAGGGACAAGCCGACTCCCTGCTGAGCACAGAGTCTTACATGGGACTTGATCCCAGGACCCTGAGATCATGACCTGAGCCAAAGGCAGATACTTCACCCACTGAGCCACCCAGGTGCCCCTTGCCATCATTTTATAGATGCAGAAGAAGAGGCTCAGTGGTTTGGCCACTCCCACAAATCACGCAGGTCATGGAGAAGGGCCAAGCTAAGGTTCTGCCCTGGGCTGTGTGACTTAAAGCCTGCGTTCCTTCCACCTTCGCCCGCTGGTGCCTGCGAGGAGGAGGCCGTGGGAGCGATCTCCAGCTCAGGGCTCTGTGGCTGACCATATAAAGTGTCAGGGAAAAACTAGAGTCACTTCCTAATACGGTCACAAGAGGGAAACCCTGGGCCTGTGGCTGGGACCTGCTGGTGGCCTCAGGGCATGTGGCCCTGAGATGCTGCCGGGGACACAGGAGGTGGGCGTAGTGAAACCTCTGAACTTGACCTGCTGGAGAGGGGCGTGTGGGGGACAGGGAGGCAGAAACACCACCCACTGCAGGGGTCTTGGTCTGGAGAGATGAACCGAGGTTAAACAGCAGACCTCAGACCTGTGGATTCTGAAGCCCAGCCACCCTGCGTGGGGCATGCTGCTGCCTGCCCAGCTCTTCCTCTTGGCTCGCGGTGCCCTGGGAAGATGTGCTGAACCGAGCAGAGATTCAGATCTGCCTGGAAGCTCGGATTAAGGGCTTCCCGGGGGCTTATCACCAGGAGCTGGTCTGGGCAGACAGGAGTAAAGTGATACTTCCTAGAAAGCTGGAGAAGGAATTGGGAGAGCTGGGGCGTTCGTTCTTTCTTTTATTCATTGTATTCAGCAAGTATTTGCTGAGTGTCTGCCTTGTGCATGGCCCTGTACTGGGCTGGCGATACCGCGTTGGCAGCTTGCAGTCCAGGGGGTGACCTTGAGGATGAGCCCTGAAAGAGGAGGTGGAAATGGCTCTGAGAAGATGGAGGGGAGACATAGGAGCAATGGTGCACGTGAAGATTCCAAGCTGGCGAAGTTGTTGTCATTGTGAAATAAAGGGAGCAGGGTAGAGACACTAATATTTATTGAGCACCTACTATATACCACGCACTCTGTTAAATGCTTCGTGAACATTATCTCACAGCAAGCCTATGAAGGATCTGCTATTACACACCTTTGTTTTTCAGTGGAGGAAAATAGGCTCAGAGAGGTCAAGAGACTCGTCCAGGGTCACACAGGCAGGAAGTAGCAGAATGAGGGTTCAAACCAAGTCCTCGATTCTGGACCCTTAACCACTGCCCTTCATTGCCTCCAGGTCAAGGGCTTGGTAAGAAGGTGGTTTGGGCTGTAAATGACACCTATATTCTAACAAGGGTGTGGCGGTTGGCAGGGGGCACAGCCAGGGGGATCTGGAAGTGGAGTTAAGGCCTGAAGGAGAGGTAAGACTTGGCTGACCTTCATTCAAACGACTGATCGTTATTTGGACACTTACTCTGGGGAGGCCCCGTGCTAGGCACGAGGACACAGATGAACAAGACACAGAGCCTTTGTCACCAGGTCCGCAGACATCTACAAGCACCTACTGTGTGCCGGCCCAGGGCAAAGCCCTAGGTCACAGAGATGAAGGCATTGCAAGCCCTGTTTCAGGGAATCTTTGTAATTAACGTACCCCTCAGGTCTTTGTTGGGCAAGCATTTAGTGAGCACCTACTGTATGCCACGGCCTGTGTACAGACTGGAGAGGAGGAAGAGGGTGCTTCCGCCCTCAGGGCACTTGCACTGGTGTTGGCAGGATGGTGGGAGGGGACTGGACAGTCAGATGGGGGAGGGGGCCCCCGGGCCGACAGAAGACCCATCAGGCTGAGTGCGGGTCCTGGCCCCTGCCTGCCTCTGCGGAAGCCAATCCCTTCACCCTTGCTTGTCTCCTCCTGTATGATCCAGAAATACCAAACTGCTTGCAGTTTCCCCGCGGGTGCGCACTCGCCCCCCTGCCTTCCGTGCCTTCGGTACCTCCCCAGCAGGCTAACACCTCCTTGTCTTTTAAGATTCAGGGCAGGGACCACCTCCCCACTGGAAGTTTCCCTGACTGACCCCCATTGTGGATTAGAGCCCTCTCTTCCTTGCTCCCCTCATTCCCTGAGCTCCATCCTTGTTCTAGGGACATTATTTTTAAATATCCTTGTCCCCTCTCCAATCTGTGGGTTCTCAGAAGGCAGGAGTCACCAATGATTTATTTATCTCCAGCATCTAGCACAAACCCGGTATACAGTAGGTGCTCAATAAATGGCTGATGGATGTTTAGACAGGTCTGTGTTGACCTCATTTCCTGCTTTTTTGGGGAATGCTGAGAATCAGGGAGATTATTCCCCCCAATCCTGTACCTTTTGAAGAATACTGTCCTCTTCTCACCCAGGCGCATCACACACCATTGTCCCTTAGCAGACTGAGCCCTGGAGGGGCGCTTCTCCTCCAATCAGTGCAGCCCAGGCTGAAATTCCTTTGTGGTCAGAACCTCGTGTTTTTCGTCTTCTTTAACCGCAGAGCCTTGCACGGTGTCTAGGACACAATGAATGAGGGACTGCATGAACAAATGATGCATTGTTTCTCTTTCTGTGGGGCGGGCAGACGGTGCTCACGGGCGGTGCTCAGGCCTGGGAGTGGGCCGAGCTGGGGTTGGCGCTGCCAGGGTCTCGCTTTGTGACTTTGGTCAAGTTGCTTAACCTCTCTGGTGTTTGCTTTGCTCTGAGTGTCACCCAGAGATGGGCCATCTGCTCCTCCTTTCATCCCTTCTAGGGGGAGGTGAAGAGATGGCCTGCTTCCCGGCTCTTAGAGCCTCAGGCAGCACTGATGGTATCGTTGGGGAAAAGCAGTTCCTGTGGGACAGGATGGAGCCTGTCGCCTGAGCTGTGACCTCAGCCCAGGGAAAAGCCGATGTCTAGTAAAGGACAGCCAGAGCAACGATAGTGCCTCGCACATGGCTCACAGTAGGGTTTGCCGAGCGCCTTCACACCTTTTCCGTATTCTGATTATTTTCAGATGCTCCTATGCACTTGGTGGGGCAGAACAACGATTTTTTTTTAAATTGTGGTAAAATCCATATAACCTAGAATTCGCCATTTGAGCCAGTTTCAAGGGTACAATTCAATGGCATTTAGCACATCCACAGTGTTATACAATTATTAGTACTGTCTAGTTCTGGAACATTTTTTGGGAAGATTTTATTTATTTATTTATTTATTTATTTATTTATTTATTTATTTGGGGGGGGGAGAAAGAGAGCGAGCATGAGCAGAGGGAGGGGCAGATGGAGAGGCTCCATGCAGTGCTTGATCCCAGGACCCCAAGATCATGACCTGAGCCAAAGGCATTTAACCAACTGAGCCACCCAGGCGCCCCCCTGGAATGTTTTTATGATCCTAAAAGGAAACCCCCATAGCCATTAGCAGTCACTCCGCATCCCCCTCCTCCCAGTCCCTGGAAACCAGGGATGTGTTTCTGTCTCTGTGATTTGCCTGTCCTGGGCGTTTCGGATACATGGAATCATACACTAGGCGACTTTTTGTGTCTGGCTTCTTCCCTACCCAGCGTATACCATTTTTGGGGTTCGTCTGTGTGCTGGCGTGTGTCAGGGCCATTCCTTTTGAAGGACAGCTGTGTTCGTCCCTTCTCTTTACAGAGGAGGCAGTATTTTGTTAACGGGCAAGAGTGTGTAACCTCTGGGCTGGAACAGTCGTGCTTGCTAGCTCCGAATTTCCCTCCATCTGGGTGGGCTGGTGATGACCTCACCAACCCCGTTTTCCTCATCTGCCACATGGGCAGCAGGGAAATCACAGCGTGACGGTCACAGGGGAGATAAGAGGATTCAGTGATGAGATGCCCATGAGGTGCTTAGAGCCCAGTGCATGGAACAGTAAGTGCCCAGTAGACGGAGGCTCGGGGAGGTGAGTGGCGGCGTGTGGGAGAGGGGCTGGGGTCTGAACCCCGACTGTCTGAAAGCACACAGCTCTAAGATAGAACAGAGGTGGCCCAGAACCCCAGGGTTCTTCTCTTCCCCCATCCGCAGCCTATCAGTGATGCCAGGACTCTGAGCCTCAGTTTCCCCATCTCACAGTTTTGCCATGAAGATGCAGTGACCAAATGCACACAGAGGCGCTCAGTACGTGTTTAAGTGCCCGCGGTGGTGGGCGTTGCTGGGCCCGGACCCCCCGGGCTGGGTGTCCAAGCTCTCCCCGCGGCCCCGTGCTGCAAGTAAGCTTGGGTTCTCTCTTTGGCAGACATACTCTGGCCTCTTCTGCGTGGTGGTCAACCCCTACAAGCAACTGCCCATCTACTCGGAGAAGATCGTGGACATGTACAAGGGCAAGAAGAGGCACGAGATGCCGCCCCACATCTACGCCATCGCCGACACGGCCTACCGGAGCATGCTGCAAGGTGAGCCGCCCGCAGAGGGACGGGGTGCGCCCCGGGGCTGCTCCCTGCCGAGGGCTGCCTCCGGGGATGCCTGCTCTGCCCCGGCCCCTCCTGCCTGCCTGCCGGCCTGCAGTCCTTGCCAAGAATGTGGAGTTTGGCAGGCGGAGCTGGGCCCCAGGAGCCTTGTGACTGAAAAAGGGAAAAAGCCAGCCGAACATCTGGGTGCACGGCTGGGAGGGTGAGGGAGAGCGGACGGCTTGGGCAAATACGGGCATGGGCTGCTCGGCTTCCAGCCCCTCTGCTGTCCCGGGCCCGGCCAGCCGTCTGCAGGATGGTGAGGTGCCCTCCTCACCTCCAGAGGGAAGGGGGTGGCCGTCAGCCCCCGGGCCCAGCCAGCCATCTCTGCATTTGCAGCCCTGAGGGTGGTGTAAGAGGTCTTTTCCTCTCCGGCCTCAGTTTCCCCATCTGGAAAAGGGGAGTGATAGGGTCCATCTTGCAGCTTGTGGAGATTCTCACGCAGGCTTCTCCAAACTGAAGACCTTTGCATATTACCTCCATGTTTGTGTATTATTATTATTATTATTACTATTATTAATGAACTTATAATTGAGGTAAAATATATATACAGTAGAGGGCGTAAAGTACACAAACTTAGTGTCCAGCCTAAAGTTAATTTTGGCATATGTCTGCAGTCATATAGCCACTACTCAGACCAAGATGTGAAATATTTCCAGAAAGTTCCCTCACACCTCTTCCCAGTCAGTACCCCCTGTCTCCCTCAGAAGTAACTGCTATTCCGACTTCTGTCACCATCAGTTTTGCCTGTTTTTAGACATCATTCACAAAAATGATGTCCTCCTTATATTACTTACTTAAAATTTTTGTTGTAAGCTCTCTCCCCCACAATCTAGATCAGACTGAACAAAAAAAAAGCAATATGTTAGATTAGTTAAGAGCATGGATTCTAGAATGGGGGTGACTGTGTTTAAAACCCAGCTCTGCCACTCACCAGCTGTGTGACCTTGAGCAAGCTACTTAATCTCTCTGTGCTCTGCTTCCTCATCTGCAAGAGAGGATTATAATAACTGTGACCTACCCATAGGGCTGATGTGAAGATGAAATGAATGATTGCATAGTGCTTAGAACAGTGCCTGATACTCGGTCAAAACTAAGTATAACTATTATCATCATCATGCATGAAACCAGATATTACTCATGCCAGCTATGTTTGTTTCTTTTTTTTTTTTAGAGAGATTTTATTTATTTACTTATTTATGTATGTGAGAGAGGGGGAAGGGAGAGCTCAAGTGAGTGAGTGAGGAGAGGAGCAGAGGGAGAGGGACAAGGAGACTCTGTGCTGAGTGCGGAGCCCAGTGCGGGGCTCAAACCCACGACCCTGAAATGATGACCTGAGCTGAAATCAAGAGTCAGATGCTTAACCGACTGAGCCACCCAGGCAGCTCTGCAATGTTTTTTTTCTAATGCACATTGAAGAGAATATACGACTATTAAAACTGAAATCATTAATCTTAGTGGCACTTAAAATCACTTTGCATGCTTTATGATACATGGAATTAGGATATCTCCTGTGTTCCATGTGGTGCCTGGTGTGCCAGAAGCTTGAACAATGGAAGTTTGCCTTTGCAGGGCCTCTTCTTGGCCTCTATCTGAATAGCACTCTGGGTCAAGGCACGTACCTCCTTTCACAAGAACACACATGTTCTCTCTTTTTTTTAATCTTCAGCACAATTCTGTGAGATAGGGTCAGTGTTACTACCTACACTTTATGACAGAGGCAACAGAGTCTCTGAAAGTACTGGAAACCCAGGCCATGACCAAATGGGGCTTCTCCCAGGGATACCAGGCTGGTTCAATATTCAAAAATTGGTGAATATAATAGCCTAAAGAAGAAAAAAAAAACACACAATTATATCAATGGATGCAGAAAAAGCATCTGACAAAATTCAATATCTGTTCATGATAAAATTGCTCAGAAAACTAGGAAAAGGAGGGGCGCCTGGGTAGCGCAGTCGTTAAACCGTCTGCCTTCGGCTCAGGGCGTGATCCCGGCGTTCCGGGATCGAGTCCCACATCGGGCTCCTCTGCTGGGAGCCTGCTTCTTCCTCTCTCACTCCCCTGCTGTGTTCCCTCTCTCGCTGGCTGTCTCTCTGCCACATAAATAAATAAAATCTTTAAAAAAAAAAAAAAAAAGAAAACTAGGAAAAGGAGGGAATTTCATCTACCTGATACAAGCATCTACAAAAAAGCCTATATTTTACATCATATTTAATAGTGAATGCTATTTGAATGCTTGCCCCATAAGATGAATAACAAGATAAGGATGTCCACTCTCACCACGGCTATTGAAAATTGTACTAGAAGTCCTAGCCAGTGTAATAAGACACGAAAAATAAATTGGGGCATCTCTAAGTTGTGAGCTTTACCTGTTCAACAGCCTTGGTCCTTTCTCAGCAAATCCCTTTGCCTCAGAATGGTTGAGCCCTTGCTTTCCTCCTCTGTATTTTGGCTAAATTGTAAAAAGGGCAGCACCCATCCCAGTGTCATTGATTTTGGGGAAAGATGAGAGGATTTTCTTTCCTGGAAATGGATCTGGTCTTGAGACACAGGAGTTCTCTCATCCTTACACTTGGGAAAGGGCAATAGAAAAGGGCTTGGGAAGTCTTAAAGTTGTATGTAATTGTTATATGATAATGAGGTGTGACTAGTCCAGAGGTTGTGAACCAGAAGCTGGTAGGCTGCATCCAGCCTTCAGATAAGTTTGGTTTGTTCCACACAGAGTTTTAAGGATACTTGAAGTAGTTGCCAACTTTTAACAATTGGGAAATTATACATAAAAAGTGCATGTGTTTTTATAGGGGCATGAGTTTTCCAGTTCCCTTGTCCTTACCTGGCCTGGGCACTCATTTGTGTTAACAGCCTGGCCCTTGTGTTTGACTTTGCAACCTCTGGAATAGCTACCTCCAAGAGTGTTCTGAATCAGGAATTGAGAGCTCAGTTCTGGAAGTGCCTGAGGGCGGGGATCCAGGTGTGTCCAAGCTTGAAGGGCTCAGTAGAAGTGCCCCCAAGTTACTGACAGATTTAGCCAAACCCCAGATGTGGGACCCAAGCTGGATCACTGCAGACATGGGGCTGCCTTACCTTCAAAGACCAGCAGATGGAGCCTTGCAGAAAGGGCCGTGGAGATGTAATCTCAGGTTGTGAGGGATGGTTCCTGGAGTTAGGTGTGTGTCTTTGTTTAAAAAAAAAAAAAAATTTGTGGTCTCCCTTGATGGACAAGTTTATAGTGATGGTTCACACACCTTTTTAAGGAAGCTGAACATCACAAAGTTACAGTATTCATGTCATTTGGGGGCTTTT
Organism: Ursus arctos; assembly: GCF_023065955.2. Classification (NCBI taxonomy): domain Eukaryota; kingdom Metazoa; phylum Chordata; class Mammalia; order Carnivora; family Ursidae; genus Ursus; species Ursus arctos. Next base: position 77,708,998 of record NW_026622874.1, on the reverse strand, counting down.
AGTTGCACAAAAATATGGCATACCATATAGCAATTAAAGTGGCTTAAACAATAAGAGTTTATTATTTCACATAAGAAGAAGTGCAGGTCAGTGATTTCAGGGTTAGTTAATTCAGCAGCTCAAAAACAGACTTATTTGGGATTTTCTTGGCTTCTTCCTCATGGTCACAAGATGGCAGCCATAGCTCCAGCCACCATGTCCTCATAAAGTGATGTCCAAAAGCCTAGAGGAAATGGAAGGTTAGGTTCTTTTCCTGTGTCTCTTTTTTATCAGGGAGAAAAACCTTTTCCAGAAACTCCTCAGCAGGCATCCCCTTATGTCTCATTGGCTTAAACTTGGTCACATGCCAACCTCTAAACCAATGGTTGGCAGAGGACTGGGATGTTAGTAATTGTTTGTAATTATGTCTCATTGGCTAAACCTTTGGTCACATGCCAGCTTCTAAATTAATGGTTGGCAAAGAGGACTGGGACCTTCATAATTGGCTTGAACTATTCCTGGTTCTTTCCTGGAGTTGGGGGAGCTCCCACAAGCACGTTTTCTCTGAATACCAGAATGAAATGAAATTCAGTTCACAGAGGAGAAGGGGAAGTGCTGCAGTGTTCTTAAAATACATATGTGTAACTTTAAAAAACCTTTAATATTTTATATTCATTCTAGAAAAATTAAAACATATATAAGCTAAAGAGAATATACCAGCCCCCATAATTCTATCACCCAGAGATCACCACCATTAGCACTTTGGTATGCAGCCTTTTGTGTCATAACTGAGCTGAGCACCCCGAAATGCAGGAAACTTTGATTGTCTGAAAATAAGTGATTCCAGAAAAAATAAATCACTTCGAACAGGGACCAAAATTTCACTGTAAGCGGGGAGAAAAGGTTTGATAGGGCTGGAGAAATGACATTGCAAATTGTCTATTATTTTATCTACGTATGATAGGAATTCGGTTATAATTGCAACTAGATGCGAATTCTCAGATTGAGTAGAAATTAAGGGCTGATTTTTTTTGAACTTTTTTTTTTATTTGGACAGAATCCCATGAGCGCATAACACAACGCTCTTCATGTCACATTTGATTTTTGCAGCAGGAGCTAATGAGAATAATTTTTGCAGACTTAGGAGAAGGGTCAGCTGTTCTCCCAAGGGCTCTTTTGTTTTGGGGGTGCTTCATAAAGCCCCCATCGTGTTGTCCTTCATGACGACTCTGGGATATCTAGTCATGAATTGACCTGACTTTTTTTTTTTTTTTTTTGTGGCCTTTGCAAGCTCATTGACTTGGTGACGCGCTGCACCTTCAGGGAGATGGGCAGTGTCATGGAGCTGCTGCTTTGTTCTGTGTGTGTATCGTGATGGTTGGTGGCTGGCAGCGTGCAGGCCGGAGAAGGCTGTCTCAGTGGGGTCTGAAATCCACAGAGGTGGCCTCGTTGAAGACTAGTTCTGTGCTGTGATCACGTTTCAGTGTTAGACTAGATGAAGAGGATCCCCGGTGTTAATATGTTTCATTCCCTCTAGGCTCTATGTTATAACACAAAGTTACCTTGTGAAAAAGAAAATGACTCAGAAATGTTGACACATTTTCACCCCCCAAGAAAAAGTGACAACTGTGAGAGCACACATGTCCATAAAAGATAAACTTCATTTAGTTTCAATGTGAATCAACAGCTGTTGCGTATGGGTTCATTTTGGCATTACCTGGTACGTTCTAGAAAACTACTAATGGTACACTCCAATGAAACAAATTGTGGGGGGGGAAATGCAAGCTCGGGAAAAATAACTTTTTCTCTAGAAAGCGGAAGTTTGGATTTTGCGAAGGAAGGTGTAGGCCCAGTTTGTGACTCCGTTGATGAAGGTCGTGATCCCAGGGTGTAAGGTCACTCGGCTGGGATGCACGATGTGCTTTCTGTCTTGTTCCTAAATCCTTTGTAGAACAAGATGAGATGTGAAGAGGTGGGGTTGGGGACGGACGGCTAGCACATGCACTGAATAGAGAATGTCATGTTTGAATGTGTTACGGGAACCCTTCAGTTCCTGAGGACCCATACCCTGCCTAAGAGCCGACCTCATCCTTGTCTGCCTATTCACCTCTGTATCTCAGGCGTCTCTACTGGTGCCCGGCACACAGTAGCTGCTCAGTTAATATTTGCTGATGAATGAATGATTGTTCTTAATCACTAGCTCTACCCCAAATTCTCCTTTCTAAATGTGTTGATATCCTTTTACTATGTCTATATATATATTGGGGACCCTACTTATAGCTTCTCTTTGACGGTGATTACTACTGGAGCATTCCTACCTGCTCTGGCTACCCTCTATGACAGGTAGTTGACATCTGGGACCTTCCTTATCATGCATGGAATTGGCTTCAACCCTCTCGTGGTGGATTCCTTGTTTCCTGGTTTCCACGTCTTCCTCCTCCTTGCTTTACCCTCCTGTTCAAATGGAGCACCTTTTCTAGTACCTTATCAGGTAAGGATGTACATGAGAGAGATGGAGAGTCTGCATATCTCATCTGAAGACTTGATGGGTCTCTAATATGTAAGGGCCATTTTAGCTAAGTTTAAAATTTTAAGCAACAAATCATTTTCTTTCAGGATTTTTAAGGCATGGCTTCACAGCCCTCTAGCTTCATTGCTGAGAAGATAAAAGCCAATCTGATTCATAATCCTTTGTGTCTGACCAAAAAAACCTTTTTTTTTTCTCCTTCTCTGGAAGCTTTTAGTCCCTTCTTTATCCTCCTGTTCTTGATGATGGGATTTGTCACGGGTCTCTCTTCACCCATTGTGCTGGAGATTTCATGGACACTCTTCATCAGTAAACTCGTGGCCTTAAATTCTGACAAATTTTTGTGAGTTACTTCCTTGATGATTTATTTCTGTGTTCTCAGTTCTGCTTTTGTAGAAGTCTTCTCATGTCCAGAACTAAACTCTGGGGCTGTCCCTTTTTCACTCTTTATCTTTTTATTCTTTTTTTCTGGGCGGTTACTTCAACCTGATCTTACAAGCCGCCTGTTAAGTTTTAATTTCTGTCTATATGAAATAAGAACTCTGTTTTGTTTCCCGAATATTTCTTTCTTACAGCGTTCTTTTTCCACGTGATGTGATGTCCTTTTCCTTGGAGGATTCTTCTCCTTGCCTAGGCTCTGTGTCTTTCAAGATGCTTAATTTCCCTAGTGATTCGTTTCCACTTCTGGCTGACGTATCCATAGCTTTCTGCGAACGTCTGCTGGTTCTTGGCTGCCCGGTCATCTGGGATGCCTCAGGGCAAGGTTGACAGACATGCTGTGGGCTTGCAGGAGGAGCTTGCTGGTGATGAGCTTGGCTCTAGTTTGGTTGGAGCTGGGCCATTCTACTAGGCACTTCTCATAGATCTTTCCATCTTTTTTGTCCTTGGGCTGATCACGTTTTTCAGGGAAGACTTGTGCCATCGTCTGCCTGGAGGGTAAAGATCTGTCTCCCATCATTGTGGGGGTCTAGGTAAGAGGCCAAGGGTTTCAAACTGTGGAATGAAACTGGCACATTATCCTTTCAATACGGTCTCGGGTGCTGCCCAGAGACCATTCTGGAGAGAATAAAATCTGCCTCCTCCTGTGGGCTGGGGGAAGGGCAGTCACTTGGCTGCAGGGAGCATGGAAGGTATCTGGCATGTCTAGGAGCTTCTCAGACAGACTTTCAGCCAATCCTTGTGTTTGTCCTCCTTCTGCCCTGTCTCCCGAGCCCCCTGCTGTGGCCAGTTACTGAGGTTTGGAGGGGGGGCAGGGGATTCTGTGATGAAATCAGGTTGCTTTCAGCTTTTTCCATGGCTGGCTTCTTTCCTGGGACTGTCCTCACTCATCCTGTTTTCTGGCTTCCAAGACTTCATTGCTCTCCTCTCTCTTTTCCAGTTCATTTCAACTTGAAAAATCCCTTTACTGTCATTTTACTCAGGTTTGGGGAGGGAGAAGCACTAATGGCAAATGTCCAACCCACTATGTTTCAATGAAAATTCTCTCAAACCTTCTTTTCCAAAGAGGTGATAATGATAATAGTGGATTTTTTTTCAAAGATATTTTAAAAATATATATATTATATTTAAATATAATTAAATACTATTTATTTGAGAGAGAGAATGTGACAGCGAGTGGGAGGAGAGGCAGAGGGAGAAGCAGACTCCCCACAGAGCAGGGACCCTGATGTGGAACTCGATCCTAGGACTCTGGGATCATGACCTGAGTCTAAGGCAGATGCCCAACCGATTGAGCCACCCAGGCACCCACAAAGATATTATTTTTTAAGTAATCTCTACACCCAATGTGGGGCTCAACTCACAACTCCAAGATCAGTGCCACTGACTGAGCCAGCCAGGCGCCCCGATATTAATCGGTTTTTATTGTGTGCCTTCTCTGTGCTCAGGACTTTATAGGAATATTCTCAGTGAATCCTAACCCACAACCTACAAGGCGAACAGGATCCGATTAAAATCTTTAAAATTCAGCCTTGGAGTGCCTGGGTGGCTTAGTTGGTTAAGCATCTGCTTTCAGCTCAGGTCATGATCTCAGGGTCCTGGGATCGAGCCCCACATTGCGCTTCCGGCTCAGTGAGTCAGCCTGCTTCTCCCTCTCCCTCTCCCCTCCCTTCCCCTCCTCGTGCTCTCTCTCAAATAAATAAAATCTTCGAAAATAATAATAAAATAAAATTAAGCCCTGAAACTATTATAGTGCCCACATAAGGAATCTAGAATAAAAACAATATTACATTATAAAGTCAGGAAGGCCAACAAAGTTTTTATTTTTCCCCATAACATTTCTGTTGCTGGTTTTTATGAAACAGCAAATACGGAATCCTTTCAAAATTTCTCCTTATTTTTCCCTCCCATCCTTCCCGTGTGTGCGTGTGCACGTGGGCCTGTGTTTATATGACCTGTCGGTTAATCCAAACCTGGAGGCAGGGGCGATATGATTAGCCTTGTTTTAGGGCCTGGGAAACTGAGGCTCGGGGAGGCAAAGAACTTGCCAAGGTCCCGTAAGGGTCAGAGCTGGATTTGAACTTGGCTTATCTGATGCCCAAACCTAAGGCTTGCCCGCTCAGCTGGCTGCTGCACGGAGCCCCCGACTGTCCCGAGGAAGGCGGTTTGCTCCCGGAAGTTCTATCTTCTTACACGTGCGGGGTGTTGAAGGCTCAGCCCTGGCGAAGGGATGGTTAGCTAACGGGGATAAATCAGCAAGATGCCTGTGGGGAAAGCACCACCCCTGAGGCTTTCCCCGACAAGCCACTTTGGATCTCCAGCCTCCCCGGCAGGGTTCCAGGGGCGGGGGGGAAGGGTGTGAAAGGCACTAGGATTTCATCCTGATGTGCTGAGTGGAGCCATCAGGATTTGTTGCCCCGTGCAAGATAACAGCTGGAAGTGTTTCGTCCTCATGTAATTAGCACCAAAGGGCCACTCTCAGGGGATTAAAAAAGAAATCACGGCTGGCTGGCCTCTGTCAGCTCCGGGGCTCTTGGCTGAACCTGCAAGTAGAAGAGAAATCTGGGAGGCGGCATGAGCTAACCTCTAAGCTCTCTGCTTTGCAAGTTCCCACACTCAGTTGCATACCCTCTGTCCGAGGGAGGTCGAGGTCGGCGGGTCCTGGGGGCCAGCTCAGGCTCACCAATGCCACAGAGGCTGCTCTGTAAGCTTGGCAGAGAGAGGGAGGGCACCGACGTCCCCCCGCCACCCTGGCCCCGGCTCACGGCTCTGGAAAGCCCGTGTGGCTCGGCCCTCTCCAGCACCATGAGCCCGCCCATTTTACAGACAGACAAAACTGCCAGCGCACCGAGTGAGTTGGCCCTAGAGCCCTATGTCCCACCTGGAGATGTCACCCTCTGCTGCCCTCAAAACATTGATCTTCCCTCCACGGCCATGTGGTAGTGGGGTGCTGTTACCCCCATTTCGCAGACCGGGAAACCGAGGCCCCAGGAGGCTAAGGGACTGGCTCAGGCCTTCTCATTAGAAAGCTCTGAACCTGGCCTCAGAGCCTGCCCCCTTGGGACAGATCGACAGCAGTCTAGAGCCACTGCTCAAGCTCACTATGTGGGATGATGCGGATGATGGCCCCGGTGACAGTCATAGCAACTGCTGAGCTCTTCCACGTGCCGCAGGTAATTTTAAGCTTTGTGCATCCAGTCTTCCTTCCCTGTTTTCATTTCCTTGAAAGGTGTGGATTCTTATCCCTATTTTCCTCGTAAGGACAGGGTCTAGTCCAAGAGGTAGAGCCAGGATGTCATTCCAAGTCATTCTGTTTGAGAGACCGTGTTGCTACCATGTGTCCCCGCAGAGGGGACCAGATGCATGGCTCCCGGCCTCTTGGAGATTTTGCAGCAGCTCTCAGCTCTGCGTCTGGCCTGGTGGCGGGGTAGGCAGATGGTGGCTTCGTCTTCCTGGCTTGGTCATTGCTAAGGCCCTGGGACATGGAGGTTGGCGCTCTGAGTTATTGTGAGAAGTTCATGTTCTTTGCCAGGAAACCAGGAAGGGTAAAGGATCATCAGATTCTGATGAGCCTTTTATGGAGTGCCTGTGGTGTCTTACTTACATGGACAGGAGAGGGCTAGGGAGAATTCTTTTTTTTTAACAGGCAGTAAATATTGAGTTGACGAAGTAGGCCTGCTGAAAGGACTTGGAAAGCTCTGGCCCACGCTTGAGCACAAAGGCACGCTCCAGCCTCCTCCCTCCATGTTCTCCCAACCTCAGAGGGAATCTGGCTCCCTGTTCCCCTTTTGATTCAACAGTGTTGAGACCCCAGTGTGGGGCGGTGGGACGGTGAGGAGGGGTACCATCTACTTGATGAGGACAAGGTGTGGGAGAAGGCAGGTATATAATCAAATCACCCCACAAATACTTGTGCTCTGGAAGGGAGTTCTGGGGAGCTGTGAGGTGAACCCTGGGGCCTGTCAGAGTCTGGGAGGGCGGGAGGGGGGCAGTGGGCATAACAAAGAGGTGCATATGGGATCCATAGGCTGGTGGGGCTGGAGCAGAGAGAAGGAAGGAGAGTGGGGCAGGTGGGAGCTGAGGCCCAAGAGCCCCCCATGAAAATATTGGTCTCCCCAGACCCCAGCCATCACCTGGCCAGGTCTGCTATGAAAGATGCCAGAGCTTCCTGTGGGTCTGGAAAATTCCAGCTGGGGTCCAGCACAAACACTCAGAGTATCGCTTCCCACCCAGAATCTCTTCCTACCATCTCTGCTGGAGGACAAGGTTGGGAGAGGAAGGCCCAGAGCAAGAGAAGGCCCCTGACCTGCAGAGTGGTGGGTTGGGGCAGGGGCCCTGGAGCTGGGTTTGAATCCCTCTTCTGCCAATGCCCCCAATTCTTTGTGCCCAGTTTCCTGTTTTGTCCTGTGAGGCTGAGAACTGGGCCGACCCCAGTTGTTGCCAGGGTTAATTTGGACAGTGTGTGGGGAACACGCACCCTGCTCACTGCAAGTTCCACAGGTGTTAGCTGTCATCTCTCCACGGCCCACAGTGAAGGCCCAGCACTGACCTTTACCTTCGTGTGTGGCAATGGGTAGGCCGCTGCTCTTCTGCACACAGTGGAGGCTGTGTCCTCCAGTCCTTACTGGCCTGGGGCGGGGGAGTGGTGACCCTACAGGGACATAGGCCTGGCCACCTCCCTCTCGCTGGGTCCCCTAGCAGCCTGGCATGGGAAGGAAGAGCAGCAGAGAGCCTGGGTCTGTTCTCAGTCCCAGCTTGGTTTTCTCCTTTTATGGTCAGCCTGCAGGCCTCTGGCTCCCCAGCCATAAACCACGAGCTTGTGTTTGGGATCGGGCCGAAATAGCTGGTCTGTGGGGAGCTGGGCGTCCCCTGAGAGTCCTCAGGCCTGCTTGGGGGGAGGGACCACCGGAGTCCTTTATCTCCTCGGCAAGCTGACCCGCAGACTTGCACGTCCAAGGCCAGACCCCGAGTCTGGGGAGGAGGAGAGAGAGGCACGTTTAGGGGTGCACGTGAGGTAAGGGGCGCCCCAGGGCTCTGGGCTGCGCGATGCTGGAATGCCCGCTCCAGCCCCGCACACCTCTGCTCCCGGACTCTGTCCTCTCTCCATCTCTGATCTGCTGTGTCCCAGGCCCTCTGCTTGAGGTGCTCTGCTTCCTTAGTGTCTCCACCAACTCGGGGATTCCTCCACGTCCTTCTCACGCAGCTCAGAATCACTTCAGCTGTGACGTTTTAGCATCTCTGTCTCAGGCGGCAGCAAAACCGACCCTCTCGTGCATAGCACTTTGGGCAAATGCTTATTGTAGGCTTGCTCACTTCCTGTGGTCATTTCTTGGCCCATCTGCCTCCCACATCCTAAGCCTCTTAAAAGTAGACTCAGTAGGTCTTCGTGAACTTCGTGCTTCCAGGGGGGGGGCCAGGACTTGTTTGCTGAGTGAATATGTGACCACAGACCTAAGTGTTTACCATTGCTTCTGTCTCGATTGCCTTGAGAGAAAGAGAGATGCAATTGAGTAAGCATTTCTTTTTGAAGATTTTATTTATTTATTTGAGAGAGAGAGTGTGTGAGCAGGAGCTGGGGGGAAGGGCAGAGAGAGAGAGAAGCAGACTGCCTACAAAGCAGGGAGCCAGACATGGGGCTCGATCCCAGGACCCTGAGAATATGACCTGAGCTGAAGGCAGTTGCTTAACCAACTCAGCTGCCCAGGCGCCCTGAGTAAGCATTTCGTGAGTACCTACTATGTATCGAGCACTGTTCCTGGCACCTGGGATCAGGCACAGCCCTTGACCTTCAGCAGCTCAGGGGCCGGTAAGAGAAGCATTAAAAGCAGTTTTGTAACTTCTTTTTTTTTTTTTTTTTTTTTTAGATTTATTTACTTATTTGAGAGAGAGAGAGAGCACACGCACAAACCGGGGGAGGGGTAGAGGGAGAGAGAAACTGTAGCAGACTCCTTGCTGAGCTCAGAGCCCGATGTGGGGCTTGATCTCAAGACCCTGAGATTATGACCTGGGCCGAAACAAAGAGTCAGACACTTAACCAACTATCCCACCCAGGTGCCCCAGTTTTATAACTTCTGAAAAACAAATAGATCTGTGTGAACTTTAAAGAGTCAGATCTCTTGATTCACAGGTACCTGGTGGCTCAGTTGGTTAAGTGTCTGACTTCAGCTCAGGTCATGATCCCAGGGTCCTGGGATTGAGTCCCTGCTCGACAGGGAGTCTGCTTCTCCCTCTGCCCCTCCCCCGTGCTTGTGCTCTCATGCTCTCTCTCTCGCAAATAAATAAATAAAATCTTGAAAAAAAGAAAAAGGAGTCATATCTCTTGTTTTAGAGATGGTGTAAAATAACCATAGTTTATTTTAAAAAGCTTTATTGTGGTATAATTTATATACTACAAAGTAATCCATTTAAAGTATACAGTTCCCTGGTCACTAGTGAATTTACAGGGGAATGCAGTCATCAGCACAATCTTTTTTTTTTTTTTTTTGACAGAGATAGAGACAGCCAGCGAGAGAGGGAACACAAGCAGGGGGAGTGGGAGAGGAAGAAGCAGGCTCATAGTGGAGGAGCCTGATGTGGGGCTCGATCCCATAATGCCGGGACCACGCCCTGAGCCGAAGGCAGATGCTTAACCGCTGTGCCACCCAGGCACCCCAGCACAATCTAATTTTACATTTCTCTCACCCCCCTGCCCAAAATTGTATGTCTGTTAGTGGTCACTTTCCCGTCCTACCTCCAGTTCCAGGCGACTGCTCATCTACTTTCTGTCTTTCTAGATTTGCCTGTTCTGGACACTTCCTATCAATAGAATGAATGCTACAATACACAGTCCTTCGTGACTGGCTTCTTTCCCTGAGCATCATGGCCTCAAGGTTCATCCATCTCGTAGCAGGTGTCAGGGCTACATTTCCTCTTTGTGGCTGAGTAATATTCCATTGTAAGCTCTACCACATTTTGTTTATCCACATAGCATTTGATGGATTTTTTATTGTTTCTACTGTTTGGCTATTGTAGATAATGAAAAGTAACATAATTTTTACTAAGATGGAAAAAGAATTTTTCCATCCATCCATAGAGTCCTATCATGGATAAATGATCCATTATTTTCCCAGATAATCTGTACCCTTCCCCACTAAAAAGTCTTGAGGTCAAACAATGATCACAGTGAGATTAGGTGCTACAATGGAGGGAACCTTTGGACTATCAGAGCTAGCGCCACCAGGAGGCCATGTGGTGCCTTTATAGAAGTAGAAGAAGGCACCTCTTTCTCAAGGCATTTTTCCTCCATCTGCTGGAAGGTTGTCTTAATAAATGTACAAATCTATAATGACCAGTGTGAATGGTTCCCCCTAGAGTTATGCAGTGTACAACTTGTACCACTGTCCATGGCAGCCCCAGAGGGGGCATGTGGTAGAAAGGCCTCCAGTTTAGCTCTAGGGAGGTATAGAGTCAGAGAAAATCATAGAAGAAGTGACTCTCAAGATGCCATTTCAAGAATGGATTGGGGTGGGGTACCTGGGTAGCTCAGTAGGTTGAGTGTCCGACTCTTGGTTTCGGCTCAGGTCCTGATCTCAGGGTCATGAGATCAAGCCCTGTGTCCGGCTCGACGCTCAGTGAGGAGTCTGCTTGAGATTCTCTCCCTCTCCCTCTGCCCTCCCCTGCCCCCACTCATGCTTGCTCTCTCTCTCTAAAATAAATAAATGAATCTTAAAAAAAAAAAAAAAAGAGAACGGATTGGGGTATATACTCCAAAGAATTGAAAACGAGTTCTCAAAAAAAACTTGTACTTGAATGTTCAGAGAAGCACTATTCACAATAGCCAAAAGGTAGAAACAACCCACATACCCATCGATGAATGAATGGATATGCAAAATATGGTATATCCATACAAGGGAATATTACTCAGCTGTGGAAAGGAAGGAAGTTCGGACACATGTCACAACAGGAATGAACTTCAAAAACACCGTGCTAAGTGAAACGAGGCAGACACAGAAGGCACCATATTATACAACTGTATTTATGTGAAGTGTCTAGAAGAGGTAAATCTGTCTCTACAGAAAGCAGATGAATGGTTGGGAGCAGTTACGGGAGTGGGGAGGGAAGAGTGATTTGCTGAACGGGTTGAGGGTTTGGGCTGATAAAAGTGTTCTGGAACTAGATATGCACCAGGTACACCACGCATAGGGCATAACGCTGTGAACGTACTCCATGCCACCGAACTGTTCACTTGTACTTGGTTAATGTTGTGTTAGGTGCGTTTCACCTCGATGGGAAAAAGAAGGAGGAAAATGGGTCAGACAGGAAGAGGGTGCTGTGGGCAGAAGAAGCAGGGAGTGGAAAGCTCGGGGGGACCCTGCTTCCCACAGAGGACTCTGCTCTCTTGTGTCAGACCCAGGTTCGGGCTCAGGCTCAGGAGGGAGGCAGAATGCCCCAGGAAGTCGCGGGTCAGCATGCGGTGCCCACATCAAGCCCTCCTTCTGCCCGTAGCCTGGCTCTGTCAGCTTCCCACGCTTGGAGGCGGTGTGTTTCCCATGGGAATGTCCCCGGCCAGAGGTCCCTGGCAACCCCCATCGCGGAGCTGCCCTGGCAGCTTCTGAGCCTTCCCCCGGAGCCTGCTGCCCCTCCTGGAGACCTGGGGGAAAGGCCCCAGGACGAGCGTCTGACCTTATAAATCTGCTGTGCTCTGGGCCAGGCTTCCCAAGGCTGCTGGGAAAGCCTGTCTGTCTCCCTGGAGCAGATGGATCAATATAGCCTGTCCGTCTGTCAGTCAGTCTCAGAATCATTCCTTAAAATAGCAGAGGTTGTCTGGGCCAGCCTCCCAGGGGATGTCTCTTTGCCTGGTTCTGATCGCAGGGTGCTGGTTCGTCTACCCCTCATCGCTTCCTGAATCAGTTTTTCATGGGTTTCTTACTTGGCTCTGTTCCTGAGCAGGTCTCTCCTTTGGGTGGAAGTTGGAGGCACAGACATCCGTATTCCCTAATTCCAGAATGAGGAGCCGTGGTTGTGCCAGGACAGGGCACCTCCGTCTGCAGATTTCCCCTCTACGGGAGAGGTGATACTGACTGCTGTCTCTCCCCACCAGGCCCTGTTTTCTTCTATTTTTCTGCCCAAAGTCAAGGCATGGGCAGGGTTGGTTCCTTCTAGAGACTCCAAGGGAAAATCCAGGGCGCACCTGCCTCCTGGCTTCGGTGGGGGGCATGCCATCCTTGGCGATCCTTGGCTTGTAGACCCATCGCTCCAGTCTCTGCCTCCTCCTTCACGCGGCCTTGTCCCTGTGTCTCTAATCTCATCATCCTTTCTCTCAGAAATAAGAACACCGATCATGGATTTGGATGCCACTCTAAGACCAGGATCGTCTCATCTGGAGATCCTTAATTACACCTGTAACACCCTGATTCTAAATAAGGTCACCTTCTGAGTTTCAGAGCAGACAGACCTTCTAGGGAGCCAGCATGCCCTTGGGCGAGTCACCTTCTGTGCTCTATTTTCCTCATCTGTAAAATGGGGGTGATTCTAGTTGCCACCTCCGGGGCCGCCATGGGAACTAAATGGGTCACGCAGCACCGCAGGAGCTCCGCACAGGCCCGAGGCGCTGTGAGCGTTCCGGAAGGGGGAGCCACTGGGGGCATTGTGGGTGGTGGCTGTTTCTCTCTTCCGTGTCCTAAGCTTTGGGGTTACAGTGGTTTCCTCAAGAGCACTAAAGAGTATTCTTCCATCGACCACTTTTTGGTGAGATGAGGGAATGGTTATGCGTGCTCACAGCACAAACGTGAACAGGTTAAAAGCAGATGGAGTGAAAGTCGGTGTCCCTTCTCTTCTGCTTCTCAGCACTTGGACCCTCTCCTCAGGGACAACCACTGTGGGCTGTGTCAAGAGTGGTGGCTTCCCCATATAGCCAATGCATATACAAGTATTTGAGGGTGTGTGTTCATATGTGTGTATATGTGTACATGCATGTGTATAGATATCCTGCTAATTTTTTAGGGAGTACATGCAAGTTGGGGGTGGGGTGGAAGGGCAGAGAGGGAGAGAGAGAGAATCCCAAGCAGACTCCCTGCTCAGTGCAGAGCCCGACTCAGGCCTCGATCTCAGGACCCTGAGATCAGGCCCTGAGTTGAAATCACGAGTCAGACCCTTAACCGACTAAGCCACCCAGGCGTCCCTATATCCCTCTTTTTAAAACACAGAAGGCATATCGCTGTGTTTCCTAGCTATTTGTTTTTAGCTTAATGTATCTTCGACATTGTTTTGCATCATTGGGTAAACGTCTTCTTGGTTTTTTTTTACTGGCTGCCTCATGTGTCCTTCCATGTCTGTACCAGAATTTCAAATACTAGAAGTTGTTTGACTAGCTTGTCTTCAGTGGACGGACCAGGTCAATGGTTTGTGTCTGGTCTTTTGCTACTGCCAATGTGGTGGCAGTGACCGACTTAGGTGTCTGTCGTTAGACACAGGTGTGGGTGTTTCTGATGTGGATGCTTCTGGAAGGATATGGAGCAGCCAGGAATCGTAGCAGAAGATGGGGCTGTAGGTAAGGGTCAGTGCAGCTCGTCTAGAAGATGAGACTGTGTGGGGATGGAGTTCTGATGCAGAAGGAGAGCACTCCATCTCTCTCTCTTGTTCCTGGGGCCCTTCCCCTTGGCCTTCAGCTCAGGGGTCAGACTTGCCTGAACGGAGGGTCTCCACACTCCCTGAACGCGGCCCCTGCAGGCAGCTGAGGCCCGTCCTACCACCTCAAGGTGGAAAAAGTGAGAGCAAGAAAGAGGAATTAAATAGTCTTTTGGTACTTCTGCCTTTTGGTGTGAGGATTTGGCTCAACCAGGTCACCAGAATGTCCATCTGTAATCCGAGAGAAGAAAAGGAGAATTGATTGGAGGTGACACAGGGTCCATGGAACTTGCCCAATCATCTCATTCATCTTGCCTTGCAGTGGGCCGCATTTTCTTTATGTGATAGAACTCCCCCGTCCAGACGTGGTCATTACTATCCTCTCTATTCCCCAGTAACACACAGGAATGGCCTCCTCCAGTCCCATCCATCTGTCCCTCCATCCGTCCATCCATCCATCCATGTATCCATCCATCCATCCATGTATCCATCCATCCATCCATCCATCCATGTAACAAATAGAGTTGAGCACCTACTATTTGCCAGGTACTGGAGATAAAAAAATTTTTTTAAAGATTTTATTTATTTATTTGACAGAGATAGAGACAGCAGCTAGAGAGGGAACACAAGCAGGGGGAGTGGGAGAGGAAGAAGCAGGCTCATGGCGGAGGAGCCTGATGTGGGGCTCGATCCCATAACACCGGGATCATGCCCTGAGCTGAAGGCAGATGCTTAACGACTGCACCACCCAGGTGCCCCATGGAGATAAAATGTTAAACAAAACATATAAGCTCCCACTTCCCCAGTAAAGCTTGCTTTCTAGTAGTATAGGGAGACAGACAATGTGGGCTCAAAGTGATGGTTCTTAGACTGGGTACGGCAGAGATGGTGACACAGATGTGTGGATTTGAGATCCCATTCTTAGGAAGTAGATCCTTCTATCCCAGAGGCCAATCCATGCCCCGGGGGAAGGAGGAAGTGTCATCTCTGAGGCTGAGGGACCAGGTAGGGGCCAGGAACAAGAGAAGGGAGCAGTCTGAACAAAGGCAGGAGTATGCTCAGGGGGGTCACTGGGGCATCAGAGTGAAGGACACGGGGTGCCAAGGCTGGGGAGGTGGGCCAGGCCAGTCATGGGAGGCCTTGGGTGCCATGCTGAGGAGTGTGGGCCTTATCTCAGGGCACTGGCCTTTTTTTAATTTTTATTTTTATTTTTTTTTTATTTTTATTTTTATTTTTTAAAGATTTTATTTATTTATTCAACAGAGATAGAGACAGCCAGCGAGAGAGGGAACACAAGCAGGGGGAGTGGGAGAGGAAGAAGCAGGCTCATAGCAGAAGAGCCTGATGTGGGGCTCGATCCCAGATCGCCGGGATCACGCCCTGAGCCGAAGGCAGACGCTTAACCGCTGTGCCACCCAGGCGCCCCTGGCCTTTTTTTTAAAATAAAGATTTTATTCATTCATTAGAGAGCACATAAGCAGGGGCAGAGGGAGAAGCAGACTCCCTGGCTGAGCAGGGAACCCGACACGGGGCTTGATCCTAGGACCCTGAGATCATGATCTGAGCTGAAGGCAGACGCTCAACCATCTGAGCCACCCAGGCGCCCCAGGGCACTGGCTTTTTAAAGACAGCTCTATTGGGCACCTGGGTGCTGCAGTCAGTTGAGCATCTGACTCTTGGTTTCTGCTCAGGTTGTGACCTCAGGGTCCTGAGATCGAGCCCCGCGTCGGGCTCTGCATTCAGCGTGGAGTCTGCTTGAGATTCTCTCTCCCTTTCCCTCTGTCCCTCCTGCTCCTGCTCTCTCTCTCTTTAAAATAAACAAATCTTAAAAAAATAAAATAAAGATGGCTTTCTTGAGATAAAATTTGAGTACCAAAAATTCACCCATTTTACAAGTAAACTTCAAAGATCTTTAGTAAACGGATAGACTTATGTCCGCATCACTATAATCCCATTTCAGAACCCCAGACGCCTATTTGCAGCCCCCCGACCCCCAGCCCCGGCGACCACTCATCTGCTTTCTGACTTCACGGATTTGCCTGCCCTGCATGTCTTGTGTAAATGCGGTCCTAGAATATGCGGCCTTCTGTGTCTGACTTCCTTTACTCAGCACAGTGTTTTTGAGGGTCATCCGTGTCACAGCCTGTGTCACTAGGACATCATTGTCTTTACGGCCATGGTATGAATCCAGCACGTACTGTTTATCTGCTCCCCAGGTGAGGGGTACTTGGGCCGTTTGCACTTTTTAGCTATGACGATAACACTGCTGTGAACGTTCATGGGCCAGTCTTGCGGGGACACATGCTTTCAGTCCTCTTGGGTCTTTTCCCAGGACTGGAGTGCTGGTCCGATGGTAGATTAATGTTGGACTTCTAAAGAAACTTCCAGAGTGAGAGAGTGTTAAGTTGCAGAGTGACTGGCAGCTCGGCGTGTCAGGAAGATCACTCTGAGAAGGGGTTGGAGGAGGACAGGACAAGATCTGGGGAGATCTTTGGAGAGGTGTAGATGAGAGGCCTGAGCACCAGGACAGCGAGGATGGAGGCAGGGAATGGATTTCAGAAACTCTGGTCACTTTAGCATTGCTCATCAGCAGATACGATGCTCTGATTTCTTGGTTATGGTTAATTCGTCAATGATTGAGGGTGTTGGTAACTCTCCCCACATCCCTGTAGGGCAGGGAATGGGTTCCAGACTCTGGCTCTACCCTCTGAGGCCACTTTAAGAGTAGAAGGTGATCAGTAATGTCTGCTTAATCACATTTAATCTCATGATGCCCTGTGTTCCCCAGCAGGGTTCTATGATCGTCAGCAACAGAGACCGACACAGCATTTTATCTAGGAAAGGAATGTATGCAGGATTGCCAGGGAGCTCACCGATGGGGTGGGAAGACTGGAGAGCCACCCTCAGAAATGGCAGGAATGGGCTTCTTGGGATCTGGGTGCAGGAAGTGAGGGCCCTAAGGCTCTGTCCACCCACGGTGCTTCCCCACCAAGACTGAATATGGTAGCAGGGGTGCGGCCAGAGGCATGTCTCCCAGAGGAACACAGGATGATGCTCTTCCCAGAAGAGGACATGCTAGGTTTTCAAACCCAAACTGTCCACTACCCTATATTCCAGGTGCAGGAACTGAGGCTCAGAGGGGTTAAGACCATTCACCCAAGGCCACAGAGCTGAGAAGTGGCTGAGTGGGACCCCAGTCTGTTCTGTCTGGCAGAGTGGGCTCCTGGGACCCCCCCCCCCCAAAGAGCTGGAGGGGCTGGAATGCCCACTGCCTTCTGAACTCATCAGGTGCCAGCATCTTCCTAGGGCTGCCTCCAGGACTTGGGGGAAGGGAGGAGTACCTACAGGAGCCCTGCTGTCCTCTCGGCTTTGCTCTTGTCCCCTGCATCCTGGGCAATGAGCCCAGTTGGCCCCTCGCCACCTTTGATGGGGCCAGTGTGCAGGAGCTTAGGGTGGGGGGCGGTGCTGGGGAGCAGACATCTCCAGACCCTCAGCTCTGAGCTAATACTAATTCATAGCCTTTTTTCTTTCTGTTCTCAGATCGAGAGGACCAGTCCATTCTGTGCACGTAAGTAGAGCTGTTTTTTCCTGTTTGTCTACAGTCGAGATCCAGCCTACTAAAGAGAGTGGTCCTTGAGGGCAGAACTCTTTGTTGACCTTTCCAGGCGTCTCGCTCGTATCTGGCATGGAGGAGATGCGCGCTTAGCATTTGCTGAACGGAAGTCCTCGTGCTGAGGCAGGCACACCCGAAGTGTTGGTGATCCCTGGTGCCATCTTGTTCTGTACCACCTGCCTTTCTAAAATGACCATTTATTGAGCACTTACTGCATGCTGGGCCCTGAACTCTTCACAGAATTGCATAACAGCTCTGTGTAGGTGGAGGACATCTCTGTTAGTGCGGAAATCTTGGCTCGTGTTAAGTTACTGCCCTAACACGTCACAGTGAGCGAGCACATTTGCGCCGTACTTAGTGGTTGGTGTCAGTGTCTTTGAAGACCTGAATACTAGTCAGAAGACGTTAACTCAATTTAGAATCATTCAGAGACTCTTCAATACTCAGAAAAAATCCCTCCTGTCGTGGGCAGAATAATGGGCCCCCTAGTGATCTCTGCATCCTGATTTCTGGAAGCTGTGAGTACGGCAGGTCACGTGGCCTGGGGGCGTGAAGGCTGCAGATGCTATTCAGTTTCCTAATCAGCAGACCTCAAACTAGGGAGATTATCGAGATCATCCAGACGGCCCAGTGTCGTCACAAGGTTCTTAAAAGTGGAAGTGGGAGCAGAACAGAGGGTCAGAGGGAGATGCAGTGTGAGAACTTGACCCGAGATTACTGGCTTTGATGAGGGAGGATGCCAGGGATGAGAACAGCCTCTAGAAGCTGGAAGAGCCAAGGAACTGGACTCTCTCCTAGAGTTCCCCGAAAGGAATACAGCCCTGCTGACACCTTGGTTTTAGCCCAGTGAGACCCATGTTGGACGCCTGACTTCTGGAACTGTGAGCTCATGGGTGCTGAGTTTGTAGAAACTCGTTTCAGGAGCAACGAGAAACTCATACCCTTCCCTCCCATCCTAACCCCTACACCACCCCCACCATCACTCCTTACTCAGATTTAATGGACCAGGCCTCCTGGTGGGTATAAGGCACCCTGGAGTGAGCCAAAAATAAACAGGACCCCTCTTCTCAAGACGGAAGACAGCACTGGGACAGTAATCACATTCTCGTCTTTTAGACTACTTGAATTTACTGCTTGGCCCTGTGAAGGTGTTATCTTTAAGGTGTTGCCTTGAACCACATACACATTTTTTTAAATCACTCAAGTAAATGTGTAATTACAAACTATGAAAATTACAAAGAATGAAACATGTAAGGAACTAGGAGAATGCACACATAGAAAGTGTTCTGATTGGGAAAACAAAAAAGGCCTCTCCAATGAAGTCATGTTTTTGGCAGAAATAGCAAAGAAAAAGGGCGAAGAGGTTCCAGCATGTGCAAAGGCCCTGGGGTCAGATAGAGTATGTTGTAATTAAGAAATTAAGAGGTCAGTTTGGCTAGAGTGTGTCCGCCAGAAGAAGACCCCCGTCTGGGAAGAGCCTTTCCAGGACCCAGGCTGGTGGCTTTTGTATTTAGCACATTGGTTTAGAGAAAAATATTTGCAGCCTGCCCATGCTGGCTCAACCCCTTGTAAGGCATGATCTTAAACTTTGTGACAAGGAGCCATCCCCTGGAAGAACTTGGGAGAAGAGTGTCAGGTGGGAAGCAGCAAGAGCAAATGTCCTGAGGTAGGGACCGTTTGCTTTTCGGGGAAAAGAGAAGGTTGGAAGCGCTGGTGCACAGTGGGGAAGGGGATGGGTAGGAAGATGTGGTCAGGGAGCCGACCGGCAGGACCTTGCAGACTGGGATGAAGGCGTAGAAAAGAGGTATATGAGATCTTTCTGACCGTTCAAGGAAGTTGGAAGGGCGGCCTGGGGACACACACTGGTGCTGTCAGGGTCTGGTCATGAGTCACCTGGATTTGCATGTCCCACTTGGGTTGCTCAGACTCTGGTCTCAGGCCATTGTCTTCTCCAGCTGCCTCCTGCCACCCTTCCCTGGGGCCCACATTGACTCTTGTAAAACTATAGGGTTTCCAAGGGGATTCCACTGGGCACCTCACCTATGGCCTGGCCAGAGTTTCCTCCCAAGCAGGCCTCCTACTTTGACCCCACCTCCCCTTATCCCTTCTGCTCTGTTTTTGAAGAAGAAACACTCCCTGATAAAAGCCTACAGGACTTTTTAAGGTGTTTTTGGTAATACAGTGCAATATCGAGGGGACACAGATATCTCAACAGGGCAGCGCTTGTGGTTCGGAGGTGGGGTCTTGGAGGCACAGGGCGAGGTCTGCTTTCCTGCCTCGCTGCATGCCAGCAGTTTGTTCTTGCACAAGCTGGGTAAGTCTGCAAACCTCATTTTTGGCATCCGTAGAATGGGGATATCCGTTGGGAGGGTTGAAGGGGCAATGCTGGGGGAGAACGGAGCATGGGTCCTGGCACGCAGCCGGTGCCGCATCATTGTTGGCTGGTTGACAGATGGTGGCGTTTTGCTGGAGTTTTGTTGAGCCTTGCGGCTGGAGGCACCGTGGTGTTCAAGAGCAAAGCCCAGGCTTAGGAATCAGAATCCTGGCCGCAATAGAACCTCCCCTTCCCCTGATCCAAGGATCCCTGAGTTAGACCTCTGTGATTTCAGGCCAGGAGGAGCAAGCTGTGACCCATAGGCCAAATCCGGCCCTCTGTCTGTTTTTATAAATAAAGTTTTATTGGCACACAGCCACACCCATTCATTCCTGTGTGGCTTGTGGCTCTGTTTGCGCTACTATGGCTGAGTTGAGTAGGTGCAACAAATCATTTGTGCGCCTTAAGGGGCCCTTAACAGAAAAAGTTTGCTGACTCCCCAGCTTTAGGCAAATCAACAAACTTCTCTCCACTTCCTTTTATTCTTTTTTTTCCCTTCTACCACAAAGACAAAATAAATAATTTTTAAATTAAATTGAAATGTAAAATGCACATGAACACATACATTTAATTTTTTTGTTACTGTAAGAGTAAAGCAGATAAATACCTAGAGGTGAGCAGTAGGAAGAAGTTCGCCCACAGCCCACTACCAAGCTTGACCCCAGTAAACCTTGGTGGAGCTCCTTCTCTCTCTCTTTTTTTTTTGCTAGTCAGTTTTAAACATAAACACGAACTCAATTGTGTGCATACATCTTTATCTCGTGCTTTTTTCCGCTTGACATTCCACTGACGTCACATTTCCGTGTTATTTACAAATATCCCTTTTGGAGGACCACTAACCCTCCGTGGAATTAGTGAAACACTTGACCAGACCCCAGGTATGAAGCTCTTAGGTCATTTTAAATTTTATCCTCAGGGCGCCTGGGTGACTCAGTCGATTAAGCATCTGCCTTCGGCTCAGGTCATGATCCTGGGGTCCTGGGATCGAACCCCATGTAGGGCTCCCTGCTCAGTGGGAAGTCTGTTTCTCCCTCTCCCTCTGCCTGCCACTCTCCCTGCTTGTGCTCTCTCTCTCTTTCAAATAAATAAATAAAATCTTAAAAAAAAATAAATTTTATTCCCAAGCAAATATATGATGACGTCCAACTTTGTGGGCAGAACTTCTGGGATTCCTCAGCTTCTGTCTTTGAGGATGGAAGTAGGATCCCAGACAGAAGTAGGGTCACAGAAGCATAGGTTGTGTCTGGTCTAAGTCTTCTGATTCCGGAGACTGGTGGAATCCAGAAATAACTCATGTTTCCCCAACCTCATTTGCCTGGCACTGTGGTTACAATTTTGGCTGTACGTGCACATTATTGTTAAATTATTATTATTCTTTAAGTGGAATCACTTTAAAAAATAGAATACTTTTGAAATGATTTTAGATTTACGAAAAAGTTGCCAAGATAGTGTAGAGAGTTCCCATATCCCACCTGCCAAGTCTCCGTTTCTCCTGATAGTGACACGTGACGTCACCACATTTGTCACACTAAGACAACAACATTGGTACGTCACTATCAAACTAGAGACCTTAGCTTTCACAGTTTTTCCACTAATGTCTTTCTGTTCCATGATCCCATCCAGAATAACATCTTGTCATCATGTCTCCCTAGGCTCCCCTTGGCTGTGACAGTTTCTCAGACGTTCCTTGTTTTTCATGACCCCTGACAGCTTTTTTTTTTTAAGATTTTATTTATTTGACAGAGAGACAGAACACGAGCACGGGGAGGGGCAGCGGGAGAGGGAGAAGCAGACTCCCCGCTGAGCAGGGAGTCCCATGTGGGACTCGATCCCAGGACCTCGGGATCATGACCTGGGCCGAAAACAGACGCTTAGCCGACTGAGCCACCCAGGCGCCCCTGACCCTGACAGTTTTGAGGACTGACCAGGATTTAGCAGATCATCCTTCCATTTGGGTTTGTCTGATATGGTTCTCGGTTGTCAGACTGGGGTTATGGGTTTGGGGGAGAATGACGTGGAGGTGAGGTGCCTTCTACATCCCACTGTATCAGGCGGTACGTCAACCCACGTGACATCCACATGACACGAACGTGACCTGTCCCTGGTGATGTTAAGCTTCATCACCTGCTTCGCATTCTGTCTGCTGGGTGTAGCCCTCATGTCTGAGCCAGTTCTGGCTTCCCTGGTCAGGTAATTTGGGGGACCGTGACTGCTTAAAACCATCCCAGGTACCCCCGGAGGGTGGGTCCTGCTAGACCTCTGTGGCTGCACCTCGGTTGCTGAGCGATGGTTCGGGGGTCTGACGGCCTGGCTTCACCCCGGAGACTCCTGACTCAGTGGCCTGGGGCGGAGCTGGGGAAAGCCGGGTTTTTATCTAGCCTGTCGGGCGCCTGGAAAGCAGGTGGGCCAGCCAGCAAGCCGGCAGGGATGGCAACACTCGTCGCAGGCATCTTTCCAGGGGACGCTGAAGGCACGGCTGATTCTGAACTGTCTACACCCACATTTGGCTTTCGGGGGGGGAGAGAGGGTGGTGTGGCTCTGGGGAGCCCCTGCTAACAGAGGAAGGGGCTCACGTGCCTCCCCTCTGCGGCCCATCTGGGAGCTCAGAAGGGGTGGGAAACATGAGCTGGGGGTCCTGGAGATCGTGGTGCACAATTTGCAGGGAGCATGTCGGATTCATCCCCCAGACGGCTGACCGCTGGGTGCAGGCCTTGTGCAGAAACACATCTGGGGTTACCTGGCACATGCCGGCGTTGGAGAGAGGGCCCCTGGGCTCAGCTCATGGGGAGCCTAGGCTAGGCTGGGAGTGCGCCCACCCTGGCACGGGGGTCCTCAGACTGTTAGCCAACTCTGCTGGCTGATGAAGTAAAGTGATGGGGGCTCTGGGGTCCCTTCGGCCCCTAAGTGATGCTCTGACAACACTTGGCTGCCCCAACCAAGGCAGCATGGGGTCATTTTGGCTCCAGAACAGTCCAGATTCTCATTTTAGGGGCAGTCAGTGAAGTAGAACAGAAGGGAGCCCAGGACTCAGCTCTGCCGTATTCTCACAGAAAGCCACCTACCCTGTCTGAGCCTCAGTTTCCTTGCCTGTAAAATGGACAGCTGCACCCTCCTCACAGGGCAGTTGTGAGGAACATGTGAGTTAATTCATGGAAAGCACTGAGCACAGTGCCTGATGATGTCATTTAACACTCAGTGAACATAATTGTTCATTGTTAGTTATTTTTGAAAGTCCAACTTCGCCCGCAGCCATGCTAAGCAAAAGCAAGGAGAAATGTATGGGGTGACAGACAATAAATCATATTCATGGTAAGCTATGTCCATGATTATCTTATCTTAATGCCTTTTTAGGCCTGGCTGGTAGATTTACAGCAAGCTGCTTACAGACATTCATTGTATCCCCAGATCAGGATTTACAAATGCTAATGCCTCGGAGAGGCTGGCAGGTAACAGAAAGGGGTGGATTAGGTCAGGGGTCACATTAGGGAGTGGTGGGGACTGTGGCAAACTGGAAAGCTCACACCCATTCGAGGGGCAGCTGCAATCCTGCCCCAGAGAACTTATGCCATGGGAGAATGCTGATACACCGTTCCCAGAACTAGTTGGGTTTTTTTTCCTCCCCAGGAGGATCCAGAACTCTGGGTTTTAGAAAACACAGTGGTTGCATTCTGCATGTGCTGGTCCTTGCTCTTTCCACTCAGCAGGGGATCTTGGAGTGCGTTCTGTCTGATCATGCAGAAACCAGCCTCCCTCCTTGAGAGGCTCAGAAAGGCTGTGTTTTATTTAACTACCCTCTGTGGATGGTAGCTGTGATTGTTTCCAGACTTTAAAAATATGCGTTAGTATATATAAAGATATATATACAATCGATCCTTATTATTTCTTGATTCCATATTTGCAAATTCACCTACTTGCTAAAATGTATTTGTAACCCCCAACCAGGATGCTCAGAACCAGGAATGCTGATGACACGTGCATTCCCAGCCGAGGGGACCCTGCCTTTGTGTTTCAGCTCACGACTGGGTCCTTTACCTGCTAGATTTAGCACCGCACTGTGTTTTTATGGCTTTTCGTTAGTGATTTCGCTGTTAATACTGCACCCCAAGCATCAGGCTACCACCTGCATCTTGCAGGGCTCCGCTCCCCCTCTGGCTACCCACCGACAGCCGCCCCCTGACTCAGTTCCCCGTCATGCCACCTCGATACAGCCGTAGCAGACCCTTCGACAACCTTGATTACTTACTCATTTCCTTGGCTTGTGTCTGTCTCCCTCTCCTGGAATGTAAGCTCAGTGAGGGTGGGACAGTGTCCTCGTCCTCTAGCACACTGCCCTGTACATGGCCGGCACCCAGTGACAGGGCATTGGCTGTAGCCATTCAACTTTTATTTGCAAATATGTCCATTTGCCCCCAAACCATCATCTGCTTAGCTCTCCTTATTAAATTTCATTGGGGCCATTGTCAAAATCAGCCAAAGTGACTTGAGGACCAACATGTTGATAGCAGGGTATGAGCTTTTAAAAATAATCAGGGGTCCAGGTAAGCCCAGCTGGGACTCATAATTTGCTGCAGATGATTCTGCCATCAGGAACCTGGGAAGTGAGTGAATGCAATGTTCCGAGCTGAGTCCTGTGGTCTAGCACGTAGTTCATACAGTGTGAACAAACAGGGGCCTAGGTGAGGCATGGAGAGGCCCTGGGCTGAGAGAGAGCTGGGTGTTCAAGGAGTAACCTGTATGTGACGAGGGGCTGGATTAAAAGGGAAGGGGGTGGTGGGGCAGGAGATCAGAGGGAGGTGGGGGGGGTCTTCCAGGCCCCGGGGAGGATTTTGAACTTTAATCTAAAATGGACAGGAAGGGCACCTGGGTGGCACAGTGGTTGGGCATCTGCCTTCGGCTCAGGGCGTGATCCCAGTGCGCTGGGATCGAGCCCCACATCAAGCTCCTCCGCTATGAGCCTGCTTCTTCCTCTCCCACTCCCCCTGCTTGTGTTCCGTCTCTCGCTAGCTGTCTCTATCTCTGTGAAATAAATAAATAAAAATGTTTAAAAAAATAAAATAAAATAAAATGGACAGGAAAGCGTGGAGAGACCACAGCCAGGGGTCGGCAAACTCTGACCAGTGGGCCAAATGTGGCTCTTTGCTGTTTTTTGTAAATAAAGTTTTATTGGCACGCGGCCGTGCTTGTTTTCCTGCTACAATGGCAGAGCTGAGTAGTTGGGACAGAGAACACATGACCCGCAAAGCCTAAAGTATTTACTGTCTGGCTCTTTACAGGAATGGTTTCCGGATTCCTGGCTTGTACAGTGGAAAAATGGGATAGCATTTATGTTTTAATAGTAGTATGAATGTTGAAGATACTGATATGAACAGAATATAAACATTATATAAGCATTATAAGTATTAATGCAAACATTAGGGAAGAAATGGTTGTAAGTAATGATAGCTCACCTTTTGGTACACCTGCCATTGTTCTAAATATTTTTATACATGTTCACTTATTTAATCCTTGTAACAATCATGCAAGTGCGTTTATTGTACCTAGCTTGTAGATAAGGAAACCAAGGCATGGGAGTAGTTAAATGACCTGCCCAAGGTCACACAGGTCACGGACAGAGCAGGGATTTGAACTCAGACAGTCTCGTCTTGGGGCCCAATGAGCTATTCCGCTGATCGGTGCTGTAGGGGAAGGAGGCATTGCTCCTGCCTAGAGGGCAGCGTTCAGAACAGAGGCGATGCTTATCTGGGCTTTGCAGGGTGTGTAGGAGTTGGCAGCGCACTTGCTTGAAGACCTCACGCAGGCTACTGGTGCGGGAGTCCCATGAGGACCAGGGACTGAACAGCGCTGAAACCCAGAGCTAATTTGGCTTTGCTGCCAAGGGCAGACCACGGGCTGAAATGGACTTGTAAATGGTGTTAATGGTGTTCAACCCTGGGACCCGGGACCAGCCACATGATGTGTAAAATCATGCAAAATGAAAATGCAGAGCCCTTTATTCAAAAAGTATTAAGAATTTCAGGATGGCAACTTGAGAGCGTGAAGTCAAGCACAGGGCCCTCCCATGAAGCTGGCCCAGCTGGGGTTAAAGCGCCCATTGCGTTTGGGGCAGGACTTGGCAGTGGGGGGAGTACAAGGCCAGGAGGCCTTATATGGTCATGAGGAGGGAACTGGGCACCAAGTTCCCTACAAAATAGGACAGAGGTTTCGGGTGTGCCGATCAGGAAGGCATCTTCACCCCCGGAGTTCAGGGGTCAGAAAAGCAAAGATATTAACGTTTCTAAAGCAGCCCCGAGCACATCAATCTTCAGACACCCGTGGGCCTGGAGCCCTGGAGTTTTCTTTGGCACAACCTCCCAGGACAATTTATTTTTATCAATAAAACTTGGAAACTTTTGAGCCAAGCAGCCCACATGGGGAGAAGCAGATTCCCAGAGTATACGTCCCACTTCCCCTCCCTCCTAAGGTCGAAGGCCAGGGCCACAGTCATGGACGTGCCAATATCTTTGTTGTAAGAGAAGAGGTAGGAGAGGCTGAAAACAAAGGTGGGAAATGAGATTATTGTGGGAAAGGGGACGATCTGGGGATCTGAACACTGTGTGTACTGTCTTAGATCTGGATAGGTTCAGGATCACCTATAAAGGTGGCTTCCCACACTCAGGTATTTTCTCCTTTCTCTTACTCTGGTCAGAACCTGCCCCTTCAGTCTGAGGTGATATATGTCAAGCTTTCTGATGTTAGCCTGATGGAAGTAATTCATACTAAGGTGTAAATGACTGAATGGTTTGGTTCATTGGTTCCTCTAGCCTTAGAAAGAAAGTTCCTGGAGGGGTGGGTCTGTGTTGTGGAATGACTAGGCAGAATATAGTAGAAAGTGTCCTGATTGCATTGGAATCACAGACCTGACTCAGTTCTGACTGTGCCTTTGCCTCACTGTGTGACCTAGGGCAAGTTGCTTACCCACTCTGGGCCAGAGTTCCTCTTTTGTAATAACTGGGAAGTGGTTCATTCTACTTTCAGGATTGGGGGAGAGAAGCTAAAGGAGATAATGCATGTGAAACAATTAGCATGGGGCCTCTCCTCCCCTAAATTCAACTCTCTCCTTAAAATTAAAAAAAATTTTTTTTTTTTTTTGGTTTGGACTCTATTTGCCCCTCAAGAAATAGGGATAATCGACTCCATGGTTCCCCATTCACAAAGTGCCTCTGAGGCTACGAAATGATGTGGCCACTGGGATAAAGGCCATTAGGAAGAGGGAGAGGGCAATGCTAAGCCTGACGTTCCTGGAGATCACACACTTGATGTCCGGACATCGGGGCCCACTGCACTAGGTCCAGAAATTCAGGGCACGTGTTTCTTTTTTAGCCATGAGCAGAGTTGTTAACGGGTGCTTGGCAGGACAAATTAATTTCTTTCTTTCCTAATTAGGAAAAAGAGCAGGGACCGCACTAGGGCTGTGGCACTGATTCAGCATGGAGAACCTTGAGCTGATCTCACGGTAGACACATTCTTTTCCAGACTTCAAAAAAAATCATCTCTTGCATTGCAGGAGATTCACTGAGCTCAGAAAATGAGAGAGTCTAGCAAATAAAGGAAAAACAAAAGAAGAAGATGTGAGGGGAGGATGAGAAGGGAAGAAAGTTTTGGTTGAGGCCCTGTCCTTCCAATTCACCAGGAAGCCCGGCAGTCAGAGTCAGCATCTGGAACCCTCAGATGCAGCAAGCCCACCATGATGATCTTTGGTAGCCAAGAGAGGCAGGTTTCAAGAAGGCCATTTGATTAAAAAAAAAAAAAATCTGCCGTATTGTAGGAGTGCTGTTTTGAAAAGACAGACAATGCTCTGCCGATCTAAATATATCAGTCATTTACACTTGAGCATGAATTACTTCAACCAGGTTTATCCTCTGATATTTGACTCAGATCATTAGCTAGCCACCTTACAATCAGAGTGGGCTTCTCCAGAGGATGAAGGGACTTATATCTGCCCAATGGCGGGTAGGATAATCTGTAAGGGAAGCTTCTAAAACTTTTACCTTAGAGTCTTATACTGTAAGAGGTACCTATTTCCTTCCTGGAAGGTTGCCCTTTGCCTGATCTTTCTTTCTGTCAACTGAGCTAACAATGTCTTAAAAGTAGATGACTTGCAGAGAAACTATTCTGTGTGGTACTATAATGATGGATTCATGTCATGTTATGTGTGTCCAAACCCATAGAAAGTCCAGCACCAAGCGTGAACCCTGGTTTAAACTGTGGACTGTGGGTGATGATATGTCAGCATATGTTCCTCGATGATAACAAATGCACCACTCTGGTGGGGGAGGGGCTGGTCGTGGGGGAGGCTGTACACGTTGAGGGACGGGGGATAGAGGAACTCAGTGTTCTTTCAGCTCACCTTGCTGTGAACCTGAAACTGGCCTAAAAACAATAAAGTATCTTAAACAAAAAGTAGATAACTCCAAATAAACCTAAGTTTGGACCTTGGTAGGAAAAGTCAGTTTTTCTCTTTTACTCTTTTCATCTGAATCCTTTCCTGCGCCGTACACTGAGGTGGCGGCTAGCGTGTGTGGCCCCGTGTAGCTCTGTGCCAGTGGCATGACCTTGGATGAGTCGCTTCCCCTCTGGGAGCCTAACTTGCCCTACCTGGCAAAGGGCCTGGAACTGTAGAAAGAGGGTAGGCTTCTTTCCAGTGGCTCACTGTTCCCGTGTCTTTCAGGGGGGAGTCCGGAGCCGGGAAAACGGAAAACACCAAGAAAGTCATCCAGTACCTGGCCGTGGTGGCCTCCTCCCACAAGGGCAAGAAGGACACGAGCATCACGGTGAGTGCAGCTCTTGTCAGTGGCCGAGCCATAGTGCACGGGTCTCTGGGCTCCACTGGGAGGCCCGGGTCCATGTTTCACGGGCCCCTTGCCCGACAACTCATAGGAGGGGTCTTTTTCCAGCTGGGTGAGCCCTTTCAGTCCGCCTCAGGCGGGATCATCATCCTGAGGGGTCCTGTTTCATGACGTGGGACGGGCCCTCTCCTGCCACAGGGAGGAGTCTTGCTTCAGTCAGGGCTTCCCAATAGTGGTGCCGCTGTCATTTCGGACCAGAGAATTCTGTGGTGGGGCTGCCTTATGCAGTGTAGGATTTTAGCAGCATCCGGGCCTTTCCCGCACAAGATGCTCATAGCAACTCCACTACCCAGCTGTGACAGCCAAACGCGTCTGTAGGACCGCCAGGTGTCCTCTAGGGCACCCTGATTGAGAATCACCCTGTCAGTGGGTCTCTATAAACTCCCTAGAACTGAGACACACCTGTCACTCCTCCATGTGCCCCTCTGACTGGGACCCCAGGGGACGGGAATATCAGTGTCACTCAGCTATGAGCTTTGGTCCAGTGCAGTGACCGAGCATCACCTGTGTGCGGGGTGACATGGGATGGGGCCCAGCTGTGAGTCCGAGCGATGCTGTCCTTCAATTCCCCGGGCTTCCAGACGGTGAGAGATCACTGTCAAATAGTCATATAGATAAACCCACGCTGATGCAGTCTGAGGGCTTGGAAGGAAAAGAAAAGCAAGTTTCTAGACTCATCCCTCCTGGGGTCCATCCCTCTCTTCCTCCTCCTCCGTCTTAGCCCTACCTCATCTGTCCCAGAGGAGGGGACACGCAGTGGGGCTGCTTGAAGGACTTGCCAGCGTCTCTGTCGGAAGGTCTGGGGCTGGGGAGATGGCAGCGTGGAAGCCTGAAGACAGCTCGGGGATCTTGCTGTCTAGACCTCTCAGAGGGCTCCGGAGCCGTCCCAGAGACAGCTTGTCTGGGGCGGGCGGCGCCCGTGGCTCCAACCCTCCTCCCTCCAACGAATGCAGGAAATCCAGCATTTCCACGCTGTCTCTGGCCCGGTGTGTAGGAACACATAATCCTAGGTTAAGTTTACACGGCCGTTAAACGTTGCTTCCCGCTGCCTCTTCTTTCCCTGTAATAGTCAACATAAGACATAATAATACTTAATCGTGACTGATCTCTACCAAGGGCCTAGGATGGGCCGGACACTTCTTTCTCTGCCCCTGCAAGCCCGACTCGGATGGTATCTCATTGATCACGTGTCAAAGAGCCCACCTTGGCCCCCGCAGTGGGAAAAACTTTTGAAATATCTGAGTCCCTGAGAAATTCTTAAAAGGAACGAGCAAAACGGCAAAGGACAGGAATCAAAGGAGAGTCCCCCCCCCTGCCCCGCTGCCCAATTACCTTGGGGAATCCAGGCTGTCTTGGGGGGGGGGATTGCAATCCTAATTCTCCAGCCCCGGACGTGCGCGCGATTGGAATGACACTGACGTTTGTTTTATACTGTGTTGTTCAACCACAGCAAGGCCCAGCTCTTGCCTACGTGAGTAACTGGGAGTGTTTTCCTGGTGTGTACGGGAGGCACGGAGTGTACTTAGAACTGCATGCCCCTGTTGCACCACTGAGTCCCGTCGCTGATGGTAGAAGAGGCGGGGGCCCCGAGTTTTCACAGCCCAAACCGACCAGCTCACCAAAGTACCGTCCGGCTGGGGGGTCCGAGGCCAGCGCATGGTGTGGGGGCCCATGAGCCAGCCCCGGGACCCCCATTGGAATGTTCCAGGTTGTCCTCCAGCCTGGAATGGAATTCCCCAGTTCAGAGTGAATCCCCCCCCCCCCCGCCATTCCCCCCAATGCATCCACCACCGGTACCCCCGACTGGACCGCCCTAGAAACGTCTGTCCCACCTGGTTGAGCGTTTTAGGACACTCTGGCCCTGAAGCTTCCCTGGCTTGATTGACAGTTAATGGCACTGCTGTGGCCTGCCTCCCTCCCTCCTCCCTGCCATCATCCCTACGTTTCTCCCCTGAGCCCTGTCCCCTGCGCACTGGTGTGTCCTCGTGCATGTGTGTGCAGTGCGTGTCTGTCTTTGCATGCCGGTTGCTTGACCCAAGGCTCCGGAAACAGGAGACTTGGAGTTTGCGATGCACTAGCTTTGGTGGCATGGTAAGGCCCCAGCTATGCAACACCCAACGGGGTCCTGCCTGGACCTCCGCAGATGTAAACTCATCTCTAACGCAGAGCTTGGGGGGGTGGGGGCTGGCGTATGGGTCGCATTCTGCAAGAGATCCTCAGAGGTCCTAGCATGTGCTAGGATCACACTCAGTGCATCTTAGTGAGACCCTGGGAGGCCATGTCCATGGGTGGATCAGAAGGAGAATCAGGATTCTTCTTTGGGATCTGCTTCTGTGTGACCCTGGCCAAGTCACTTAACTTCTTTGAGCCCCAGTCTCATCATCCAAACAATGAGTGCTTGGGACCAGATGTCCAGGTTTACAGCTCTCCTGAGAAGGTCTTTTGGTCCCATCAGCTGGAATTCCCATTCTAGAAAGGGAACCTTTTTTGGGGGATATTGGTACCCCAAGTTTGTGTCGACAGAAGTAATCCCTTTAGCCTCCTTCCCACCAGCCAAGGGAAGCCCTTTGCCCTCCTTGCACATTCCCGCAGGTCCCTGTTATGGGGATTCTTCTTGGGCCCGGGATTTTCACAGAGGTGACACCTTCATTTCATCTTTGGGGAGCTGCAGAGGAGCAGGGCCTGGGGAGGCACAGACACAGAAATAAGTAGCAGCTTCCTGTCCCCTTTAGGGACAGCTACCCGTAATGCCCTCCTGGAGGACAGAGGCACAAGGGGAGAGCTGTGCGCTTGCACTCCCTTCTAGAACTGTCCCCAGCTTCTTTTTAGCCCTGCCCTGCTGCCCTGGGGAAAGGGACAGGGAATTCAAGAGGGAACAAGGAGGAAACCTGAGGTCCAGCACTTCCCAGGGGAGGCCACTGGGCCAGTCTGCAACGCCATGTTTTGGGGCTGGGCAGAAGCAGCTCATCGCTTTCCTGGCATGACTTACCTCGTTGGCCCTTTTCCTGCCATGATTAATCACATGACCGCGTTTGTGCACAGGAGCCCCCTCAGAGGGGGCCGGTGGGCTGTGTACAGTCTCAGCTGCTTTTAACCTGATGAATGGAGCTCAGGCAACCTGCTTTGAAGCTTTGTTTGCAGTCGGTTAAGAGTATTCCCGGTGGGTTTTGTGCATTCCTTATTTTGTCTTCCATAAAGACTTCAGAAAACTAGTCCCGAGAAGAAAACGTGCAACATTAAAAAAAAAAAAAAATCACACAAACCGTCAGGAGAAGGATTGTAGTGCTTAGCTTGAGGACAGCTGCTTGTTAACCGTGAGCAGCAGCGGGACTGCCATAGACAGCAGCGCAGGTTGTGCACTGCACAGCTCCAGGGAGCACAATTCATTACGATATAAATGACATCCTCAACATTGTGAAGTGGTTCTCAGTGAAACGATGTTGGATAGATGAGCAAACCCTTGTCAGAAAGAGGCCTTTCTAGGGAACAGATGTCCTAGCTGTCAGAGAGCCCGGCTGGTTGCTTCTGTTCTGAAATCCTTGAGTACATCTGGACATTAGCATTGCAATCTCAAACAGGGTAGGAGATAGGAGAGGACCTGTAGGCTAAGGGCAGAGTTTTGGGATGCCCTCGTCTAGGGCAGAACTGTCACTACCTGGGTTACTTTCTCCACTAACTAGATGTGAATGAATTTTAGGGTGAGCTGGAAAAGCAGCTTCTGCAAGCAAACCCGATTCTGGAGGCTTTTGGCAATGCCAAAACGGTCAAGAACGACAACTCTTCACGATTCGTAAGTAGCAAAACGCCTGTGGTGTCCTCTCCTGCCTGGGAACGCAGACTCTGCATGTGCAGGGAGCCTGAACCGGAACGGCTGGACGTGTGTCCCTCGACAGCACTGTGCTCTGTATCTTCAGTCCTGTCGTGACCTTACAGGGCTGCCAGGGCTCCTGCCACACATCCCTTCATTCATTCATTCCTTCATTCACTATTCACTCAATAGATGTCCATTGAGCATCTGCTGTATACTAAGCACCTGTTAGGCATTTGACATTTATTCGATAAATACTTATGGAGCACCTAGTAGGTGCCAAACACTTAATACTCATTTACTCAGCAAAACACGAATTGAGCACCCACTATGTACTAGGCACATACATCCTCCAGCAAGTATTTATTAGGCACCTACTGTGTATGATCATTCATAAACTGTTATATGCACCATCCTCTTGCTTTTTCCTTTGCTCAGTTTTTATTAAGCACCTGCTGTAGACCAGACCCTGAGCCAGGCTCACAGGATTGTAGCAAACAAATCAGAAGCGGTTCCAGCCTCCGTGAGGTCTAGTTGGGAGGTGAAGGTCAATGAGGCAGAAGGTGCCACCTTCCCACACACACTTCCCCAGACTCCAAGGGGCTCCCTTTCTCACTTGAGCCTCACGGGGGCAGGAGAGCCCTGAAAGCGGGTGGTCAATCACACGAAGATGTGGTTCCGTGTCCCAAAGAGGAGGCTTGATTCCCAGCTGGGTGACCTTGAGCCTGGAGGAGCGTGGCGGGGCCAGCATGCTTCTGAGCAGGGGGCAGGGAGGGAGCCCTCCAGCCCCAAAACTTGTCCTCACCATGGCTCTACCTCTTAGGAGCACTGGCCCATTGGGCGGCTCATACTGCCTCTCTCAGCCTCAGTTTCCTCACCTTTAAAATGGGGATGACCGTGACCAGCTGAGGAGCATTGCAAGAGCCAAATGAAATTGTTTCACGAATGTTTTATAAGTTCCTCTGTGGCTCTCAGGCCCGGAATCATCCCAGCTCAGCAGATGGTGGTTCTTTCTGACATGCTGACCTGTGAGGTTCTGGGTGTTTGCAAGAAACTCTCTCTGTCCCCCCAAGATCTCCAGTTGCCCCTGGACATCTCTCTCTCCACTTGCCTGCAGTGCGGGGGTGAGGGGCTGAGGCTGGGGAGACCCCCATGAATGTGTTTTCCTGTTGGCAGGGCAAATTCATCCGCATCAACTTCGACGTCACCGGTTACATCGTGGGAGCCAACATTGAGACGTGTATCCTTTGCTGAGCCTCGGTCACACGGGACCTGCCCCCCAACCCACCTCCTGCCCCAAGCCTGAGAGGCCCCAGAGAGGTGGCCGAGCGGCCCCTCTCTCCCCAGGCTCTTGGGTTCTTTCCAGAACAGATCTGCCCTGAGGCCGTTGTCTCTTGACAGCAGGCACTGAGGTGTGGTGGTCACACAAACGTGAGCCCCAAACAGCCTGCGTTTGATTCTGGGTTGACCCCTCCTTAGCTGTGTGACCTTGGGCTAATTACTCAACCTCTCTGTGCCTCGTCGGTGAAATGGGAGTGATAACAGTACCGCAGCAAATGTTAGCTCCTTAAATTCACACAGAAGAACCAGGCTCTACGTGACTATATGGAAACGGGCAAAACGCTAACAGCTGAGGCCCTGGGGGAGGAACATTTCTTTCCTGTGCCCCCAGGGCCCCTGGATTACACTGTGTCCAACCACGCAGGGTGGTTTTTGCCCTCAAGGCCTCTGACAATACAGGTCCACAAATTCTGAACTCCAGTAACTTCTAAAACCGAAACTCAGCTGATGGTTAAACCTGCCGAGCCCCCAAGAGCCTGTTTGTAATCTCTCTAGTCCCCTTAGGAGAACAGGGATGTCCTTTGCCGCGGGAGTAACCGTGGGCTCCCTTGGCACCATTGAGAGTGTCCTATGACACTCGTATAGGGTATCCTCAGTGGTCTCTCCAAAATCTAGCAAACTCTGAACCTCTTCCGGCTCAAGAGTTGGGAAAAAAGATTGCAGAACTTCCGGATTTTGATCATTAGCCTAATGCAGGGGTGCTGTGTGCTGGACACCAGCCTGGGCCCTTGGCACACAGTATCTCATTTAATTCCAGCCCAACTTGGGGATGTGGGGATGCTGTCTTTGCAGAGGACCCGGCCGTGGCCGGAGCTTCTGCTGGGAGGCTGACGAGCAGGCCTTGGGCACTGGCGGGCCAGTGGAATTCTGATTCTTTAGACATAAAGGAACAGCCTCCTGTTTGTTTCGGAGGAAGCAGGCCCCAGGCCCCCAACCAGCCCGGCCGCTCTGAGACCAGTTGCCCGCTATGGGCTGAGACCCCCACGATCTTGGGGCTGCATGGCCTGCCCACCCAGGGAAGATTCTGTCCTACAGCCCATTCTCAGACCCCTGCACATACTTCTCAGCTGTTCATTTCGTATGTTCATGGCAAGTCCCAGGCAGAGACCCCTCCCTGTGGCCTCAGCTTCTGCCCTTTAGATCCGTGGCTGGCAAAGTACGTAGTGTGGCCAGCAACACCCGCATCACCTGCGAGCTTGTTAGAAATACGGGCCGTGGGCTCTGCCCCAGACCTGCAGGCTCAGAGCTCAAGGGTGGGCTGGCCCCCTGGACTTTAACAAGCCTGCTAAGGATCCACAGTTGGAAAGAGGCTGGGACAGCTGAGGCAAGGGCCAGGCGGTCTGAGGGCCCTAGGAAGGCCAGCGCTGCCACGTTTGCGGGGCACAGGTGGGCCTGCCCTAACGTCCTGCCACAGCACACTTAGGGATGAAGAAATCCACCTGGGACAACAGCCCAGCCACACATGTGCCCTCCCCCTACCAATCCGGTACCCCTGTGTCTCTGTGCCGCCCCGCAGCGGAATGGGCTCTCGCCTTAGATGAATTAGGGGTATGTTCACATCCTGAGGCTAGTTGAACCCCAGCCCCTCAGCCAGGGTGCTTTTGGCCACCACAGATGTGGCTTTGCCACCTGCTAGCTGTGTGCTCTTGGAAAATGACTTCCTTCCCTGAGCCTCTCCTTCCCCATGTTGAAAATGCAAATAATATTTGCCTTTACTTCCTCGTATAGTTCATAAGGCTTAAATGAGATCTGCGGTTGGTGAGACAGGGATGGGGGAAGAAGGTAGGTTCTGGCAAGGGGAACACCTGTGGTACCCCTAGAATTCTTAACTCCCCCCTCAAACCAGATCTGCTAGAGAAGTCACGGGCGATTCGCCAAGCCAGAGATGAGAGGACGTTCCATATCTTCTATTACCTGATTGCTGGAGCCAAGGACAAGATGAAAAGTAAGTGACCTGTGAGGACGCATCACGGGGGGTGGGGGGGTGGTTCAGCCATCCCACTCATCATGATCCAGGGTTAATAGGTTGGCTATTAAACCAGAGCCTCAGGTGCTATCAGGGGAATAACTGTCTTTGGGGGGCAGGTGTATGAGTCATCATCTCTTCAGTGAGTGTGGTTTTTGTTCAAGCCACATTTACTGAGCACCTGCTATGTGACACAGCTGACAGTAATCTAATTAGATGTTAGACGACTAATCAAGTCCAATTGGACACAGTCTGCCTTCCAGGAAGGGAGAAGGACAAATGCAATATTTGCCGGTTTATAAAGCTTGGAAGTGGGGCGCCTGGGTGGCTCAGTCGTATAGCGTCTGCCTTCAGCCCAGGACCTGATCCCAGAGTTCTGGGATCGAGCCCCACATTGGGCTCCCTGCTCTGCTGGGAGCCTGCTTCTTTCTCTCCCACTCCCCCTGCTTGTGTTCCCTCTCTCACTGGCTGTCTCTCTCTCTCTCTCTGTCAAATAAATAAAGTCTTTAAAAAAAATAAAAAAACTTGGAAGTATGTAAGAGGCAGTTTCGTAAGGAATTTGGAAGGGAAGAACTAAGCACTTTTCATTATACATGTTTTGAAAGCAAACTTAAGTG
The DNA here is from genome assembly GCF_023065955.2 of Ursus arctos. Lineage (NCBI taxonomy): Eukaryota > Metazoa > Chordata > Mammalia > Carnivora > Ursidae > Ursus > Ursus arctos. Next base: position 77,672,845 of record NW_026622874.1, on the reverse strand, counting down.
GCCTTTGTAGGTCAGGGGTCAACAGACGATCTGTAAAGGTCTGGATAATAAATCTTTTAGGCGTTTTGCTGGCAAGGGGGTTTTGTCCCAAGTACTCAGCTCTGCCATTGTAATGCAAAAGCAGCCATAGGCAAATTATAAGCCCATGATGTTACAATAAAACTTTATTTACAAAGTAGGTGGTATGCTATAGTTTTCTCACCCTTGGAGCAGGGAAAAAATATCTTTTTAAAGATTTTATTTATTTAGAGAGACCATGCACGAGTAGGGGGAAGGGCAGAGGGAGAGAGAAAGAATCTCAAAGACTCCCCGCTGTGTGCGGAGCCGGGTGCGGGGACCCTGAGATCATGACTTGAGCTGAAATCAAGAGTCAGATGCTTAACCAACTGAGCCACCCAGGCTTCCTGGGAAAAAATATTTTTATGGAGGTATAACTAATGTATAACATAGTAGTTTCAGGTATACCACATAACGATTCTGTATTTGTATATATTGCAAAGTGAACACTACCATCAGTGTAGTTCACATCTGTCACCAGTAGGGAAAATATTTTTTCCTGCAAATACAATATACTGTATATGAGATTCCAGTGGGAAATTATATGTTCTGTACCTACAGTAATTTGCTAACTCTCAAAAGAATACACAAATCACATAGCTGAAAAAAAGGAATATATACATAGTATAGTGTAAATTCTAGTAATTCTTTTAAGACTAAAATTTTATGAGAGCAATACAAACTTTGCTTCCCATCACTTTTGGGGCCTGGGGTTAGTCATTTTGCTTAACAAACTTAGCGAAGGGATGTCTGCACTGCTGGTAACTTCGCTGTGATGAAGTGTATTGCGACATTCTGCCGCGAGGGGGCGACCTCATTCACTGTTTAATTCTGATGTTGGGCGGTCTGGAGCATACAATAGGGGCTGCGGTGGAGAAATTTTGGATAAAAGGCAGGGAGATGCTGATGTTGTACACTGGAAATTAGGCAAATTGTCAGTTACAGTGCAGGACATTATGAGGTGGCCCAGGGAGAAATGTGTATATCTCTTTTTCTCTTTGAAACCAAAGTCAACAGTTTGCTTGTTTGGTGATCTGGGTTCCAGTTTTGTGCTCTGTCTCTAGTCTTCCAGAAATTGGGCAAGGATAAGGCTAACTACTGAAATTCCTAGGGGCTATTTTTATTCTTGATGATAGATCTGGAAAGAGGTAAGGCTTTTTGAGAGGATCAAACATTTGTAAATTTACCCAGAGTCTGGATAATGAAATTTTGGCCAAGACCCAAATCCTTGTGACTTTAATCTGGCATCGTGACTAATCCAAAGGCTGGAGTTAACTGGTGTCTTGGGTCAGTTTCACCTCAGGCACCTTCCAAGTGACTTGACCCATAAAAGACCTTTGTTCAAAAAGAAAAATATCTCATTGACTTCTCTCCAAAACCATAATCAAATCCAGCTTCATTAAAGATTGATCTAGAAGAGGACACTTGATGTATTGGCGGGTGTGCTAAAAGCAAATAGTACAAGAAAAAGAGAAGCAATTATAAATTTAGGGGAGGGGTGCTGAATAAGCCCCCAGAGCTGAAATCAAGAACAGCCATAAAATGTAACCACAGAATACTGCTTTACAGAGAACCATGTCTCCTGATATAAACAAGGAGTTGGCAAATGTTTTTGCTGAAGGGCCAGATAGTAAATATTTTAGGTTTGGGGGACCATACGGTTTCTGTGGCAGCTACTCCAGTCTGCCTGCCCCTGTAGCATGAAAGCTGCCATAGAAAAGAGACAAGGAAATGGGAGTGTCTGTGTTCCAATAAAACTTTATTTATAAAAACAACCAGAAGACTAGATTGGACAAGAGAGCTAAATCTTTATCCACCAATGCAGGGGATCAATAGATAATATCTCATTTTGAAATATCCAGAAATAGCTAAATATAGATGATATATAAACATAACATTATAATTTATATAAGCCTATATGATATATGACATAGAGTATATAATGTGTAATTTATGTTATGTGTAATTTATATTAAGCTGTTAAATAGAGAGATAGTGGTAAGTACCAGAAGGAACAGCTAAAAGAGATAAAAACAGTACTATAGGGTAAGGAAGGAACTGGAAAAAAGGTGGACAGGGAATGGTGTTTTTATTATAAACCTTTTGGTAGTAATTGATTTTTAAAATTCATGTGCATTAATGATGCGACCCAGTTTCATAAGTGGATGGATAAAAACTGATCTAACTCTTCAGGCAGCTTTGCTCTAAAAGGCAGGGTGTTTGGGGGCAGTTGAGATAAAGGCTTCCCTTCCTCGGGCTAGATGCAACCCTGTGTCGGGAGACGTGGCTTAGCAGGTGGAGCCAAGGCTAGGTTTCAGCTGCCAGGGACCTTGGGGCAGTGCACAACCTGCACCGCTGTATGAGGCCAGTGGTGGCTGCTGATGACTTCTGTGTGATGGAGCAGAAGGAAGTTTTAAACTGTACAAGTCTCAGAAAAGGGAATGAACTTAGGATGGCCCAGACCCTTCGCCAGGCTCCTGCCTCTCATGTTCAAAGTCCCTCCTCGTGACCACCACCCTATCTTCCTCTCCTTCTAGATGACTTGCTTTTGGAGGGCTTCAACAACTACACATTCCTCTCCAACGGCTTCGTGCCCATCCCGGCCGCCCAGGATGACGAGATGTTCCAGGAAACAGTGGAGGCCATGGCGATCATGGGCTTCACTGAGGAGGAGCAGCTGTGTAAGTCTTCACACTGGGTGCTGGTGAGGGGACCTAGAGTCGTGCTCTCAGGACCACCAGAATTAGTGACAGATTTCTGCTTGCTGGATTCCCTCAACTCCCTCAAAAAAAAAAAAAAAATACACAAATACAAAGAAGAAGAAAAGAAGGAAAATAAATATTACCTTAGGTGGCTTATTGGTGTTTTAGAAAAGTGGCTTCATATGTTAGGCTCTTTCAGTTACAACCAACCCAGATTGGCTTAAGTGAAAAGGAAAACGATCCACTTGCAGAGCTGGAAAGTTCAGGGATATGGGTTTCAGGTACAATGGGTTCTGTGGGCTCAAAGGATGTGTCTAGAACTTAATCTCTGAGCAATATTGTCTTTAGGTGGGCTGCAGTTTCTTGGCAGCAGAAAAGCTGCTGCAGCTCCAGCCCTTGCATCCTTTGGGCTTATGTCCAGCAGAACAGATTGGATTCCCCGCCTGGGTCCCTGAATGAAGTCTCATGGACTCTTACTGGTCGGCTTAGGTTGATGTGCATATTCCTGAGTTATCCACAGTGATCCGGGCTTACGGAAAGCTCTGAGTGGCTTATGTGATGGTCTCTGTTCCATTTTGGGGCTGGAGATAGAGAGTATGTTGGCCTCCTCAAGAACATATGGGCACAGGGTGGGCGGGGGTGCTGGTTTACTTGGGCTCTTCCTGGAAAGTGCATTCTGGTGATAGACCCATGTTGATCCATGTCACCAACCAATGACCAAGAAACACATTTGATTCTGAGACCAAGAAAGCTCAAAGAGATAATCTTGGTTTCCACACTGTGCTTCAAGAAATACTTGTCCTGGGTTAGACGTGCCCCAGTGTTCGAGGTTAATCTCTTTTGGGAACATGAGGACACGGTTGTGGAAAATTTTTCTTCCTTCCCACGCCCACACCCCTTTGGAACCCCAGAATAGTGCTGTGGTTGCTGAAATACAGCATAGAGGGAGGGGCAACTTCCCTCGAGATAACTGGGGGCCCAGAAAAAGCAGGCTCCGTGGGTCAGTGGACAAATGGGTGGTGTTTGTGGATTTTGGCCAGAGCCCCGCAGCAGAATCCAATGTTAACAGCATCCCTTCCTGAATGGCTCTCCTAGAATGATTTATTTTATTTGGGACACGAGTCATTTTTGCTTCTAATCTTTGCCTTAAACACACACACACACACACACACACACACACACACACACACACAAAGTACTTGCTGTATGCCAGGCATTTGCTAATGCCTCTTTAAAAAAAAAAAAAAGGTACCAAAATGTCCCGTATTAAGTAATAAAAAACCAGAACAATCTAAAATGTTGATCAGTGAGGATTTATTCAATTATTATTCAGCCTTAAGGAAGAAAAGGATTGCTTCCTTTTTTTTTTTTTTTAAAGATTTTATTTATTTATTCGACAGAGATAGAGACAGCCAGCGAGAGGGAACACAAGCAGGGGGAGTGGGAGAGGAAGAAGCAGGCTCATAGCAGAGGAGCCTGATGTGGGGCTCAATCCCACAGCGCCGGGATCACGCCCTGAGCCGAAGGCAGACACTTAACGACTGGGCCACCCAGGCGCCCCAGAAAAGGATTGCTTTCTAAATTGCTTTCTAAACATGGACTTGTGGAAATACTTCTAATATATTTAAAGTGAAGATATCAGGTGACAAAGCAATATGCTAAGTGCTTTATATGCATTATTTAATATCAAAAGAACCCAGCGATGTGGCCATTGTTACCCCCAATTTGCCAATGAGAAAACTGAGGCACAGAGAAGTGAAGGAATTCGCCCAAGGACATACAGCATGTTGCTGGTGGAGCTGGACTCCTTCTCCAGCTCAGGAACTCCCAAGCCCCATTGTGTGATTCACTGTGTTCCATTTTTGTCTGTGGAAAGGTGGTTTTTGTCCTTTAAACCCTTTCAAAAATCGGTGTCAGAACCAAGATATGGAAATCAAGGCTAGAAGGAGGCCAGTGTATCCTAAAATGCGGACTGGTGTCCTTATCAGTGCTGTGGAATCCCACTGCGGGATGTTGGTCCTTTCTCTGCACCTTTTCAATTCTGATGACTTTCAAGGAGAGAGTAGCAGCTTGGCACCCACTAGGTCCTCAGCCCCCCTCTCTGGTCCTTGCTCATCCCCCCTTTCACCACAAAGAGCAGACCCCCGGGCCCAGCGTCTTACTAGAATTTGATAATATTGTTCCTTTTCCCTGTATTTATTTTCGTAGTTGCCATCTTTTTCCATGGCAAGGGAAGCTGATCTTTCACTTACCATACAGTTTCCTAGTAAAGTAAGCTCAGGAGAGAGAAGTAAGCGAATGTATAGAAAAATGTTAAGTGAATAGCAGGGTGGATGGAACGCAGAGTGAGCGTTAAGACAAGTGTGTGTGGTGACTGATGCGCCATGGGACACAGACCTGGGGGTGGGGTGGGAAGTTGGCCCCCCCAGGGGACATTTTTGGGTCTCACAACTCAGGAGAGGGAACACTCCTGACACCTAGTGGTCAGAGACCATCCTGCAGGCAGGCACGGGGCAGCCCCCCCACACCAAAGATTTATCTGATCCCAAATTTCAGTAGTGCCAAGATTGAGACCCCCTGAGTTAGACCGCTTCCCTGGGCTCTGTAGGCATTGCAGCAATCCTTAGTCTAAACTTGGAGTTTAAAAACTATTAGCACAGCACTTAACAGTTTACAAAGCCCGTCTGGTATTGTTAAAGGGAGCTGCCTTAGTTGTTTCCCATCAAGAGAAGCTGTAGGTCATTTGGGGAGGAAGGGTGTCTGCAGTCGTGAGTGGGAGCAGATGGGTGGGTGGTCAGTAACGGGGCCTTCCTCCTCCTGAGCTGGGCCAGGGTCCTTGAGGTGTGAGGAGAGCTGTTGCGAAGGGCTGTCACCCCGAGTTTGGCCTGAGGAATGAGAAGGCTGGGATCTCAGGCTTTGTTCCCAGAACACAGTGATTTCTCTTGGAAGCCAGAACCCTGGGGGATTTGAATCTGTGTTAAACTAAAGGCAAGCGTTTGCATTAATTAGTCATCTGTCTTTCCATCCTCCATTCATCTATCTGTCCACCCATCAATATGTCCACCCATCAATATGTCCATCCCTTCATCAATCCACTGATCAGCTCAGCCATCTATTGATCTATTCATTGATTCACCCATCTTCCTCTCTTCCATCCATCCATCCATCCACCATCTTCCATCCATCCTTCCTTCCTTCCATCCATCCATCCATCCATCCATCCTTCATCCTCCATCCATCTTCCCTCCCTCCCCATGTGTGTCTGGACCCTGAAGTAGGCTTCGAGAATACAGAGATGATAGGTCATTCCCCCACTCTCCAGTAACTCAAGGTCTTGTGGGGATTTCAGACGTAGGAGCCGTTTTAACAGTAGCATGGCTGAGTATGGAGTCAGAAGGGTTCCATGGGTCTAGGAACACATTGTTTTATCTGAGGACACCTAGGTAACAAGTAGGAAAAAAATCTCCCCCTTCTGGATCCTAGCATGAGCATCTTGTACGCTCAGCCAGACGATATTAAGAAGCACAGGGATTGTTGTTTTGCTTTGTTTTGTTTTTTGCTCTTTCAATATCTTTTATTGACGTATAACTTACATTTTAGAAAACTGTGCGTATCGTTAAGTGCACAGTTTGATTAATTTTTATAGACTGAACACACCTGTGCTCCTTGCACCCATTTCAACTAAGAGAGCACCAACAGCCCCCTGGAAGCTTCCCATAGCCCTTCTAGTAGTTTCCCCCAATCAAGGATAGCCATTATCCCGACTTCTAACAGCATAGTTTTTCCTGTTCTTGAACTTTCTCTAAGTAGACTTGCGTAGTTATGTTCTTGTTTGCATTTGGTGTCTTTTGTTCAGCATTTGTGAGATACAACAGTTTCATTGGTTGTGGTTATAAATCATTCATTCTCCTTGCTCTACAGTAGGGTTAACAAACATTTTCTGTAAATACAGAGAGTAAATACTCTGTGGGTCATACGATCTCTGTTGCAACTGTTCAACTCTGCCCTTGTAGCATCAAACAGCTGCTAATAATATATAAATGAATGATTGTGGCTGTGTTCCAATAAAACTTTATTTACAATGGCAGACAGTGGGCCGGAGTTGGTCCACGGGCTGTAGTTTTGTCCATGGGTTGGTCCAACCCCTGCTGCACAGTGTTCCCTTATAACACAAGATTTTTGGCAATCATCTGAACATATCCTGCTATCCCCAGCCAGGTTTTCTACCATGGTAGCAGGAAGTTAGGTTAGTTTGCCTTTCTTCTAGACTTAGGAGCTCAAAGCTGAGTCTTTTTGGGAAAAAGACATAGGTTGGCTCTAAGGTCCCTGATAGATTTTAGACTTAACCTCCAAAGCACCTTGGTGTTGACGTCTGTCTTACCCGCTCTTCTCTTCTCACCCCAGCCATACTGAAGGTGGTGTCATCTGTCCTGCAGCTTGGAAATATTGTCTTCAAGAAGGAAAGAAACACAGACCAGGCGTCCATGCCAGATAACACAGGTGCTTTTTGTCTTTTCTCAATAATTGACAACTTCTGTGATGGCAAGAGGGCCACGTGAAGCCGTTGGTTGTTTTTGGATGGGGCTATTAACAAGAGCTGAGGTAACTTGTTTTCACTGACTTCTGTCTGTTTTAGACTTTTTACTGCCCAAGAGCCTACAGTGGGAAGTTCTTGAAACAGCGTGGCGGGGGGGAGGGGAACTAACAGTTTCAGATCAGACAGGAAGGATCCTTAGGGAGCTTCAATTCTAATCCCGCCCCCATCATCTGTTTTGTTAAACAAATATTTTTGAGCGGGTACAATCCCCCTTCCTCATGACACAGACGGTCTTGCTGGGGAGACAGAGCTCAAGTTTCTTTGCAATTAGTTTCCAGATGAAGTATAAGATGCCCAGTTAAACCTGAATTTCAGATAAACAACAAATATTTTTATTACAAGATATATATCATCTTATGGTTTATGCAATATTTGGGACCTAATTATAATTTGTAAACGTTGGTGGTTTATGTGAGATTCTGGCTTAACTAAGCATCCTGTATTTTTTTTTTTTTTTCTAAATTTGACGGCCTTACCTACAAATCAGCAGTGTTTGGTGTTATGGAAAGATTGCGTGGTTACCCCCATGCATGTGGGTGGCTGAGCCAAAAGCATAACTTAAGTCCCGGCTTGTCCACCTACGGTCTCCAAGCCACCGGCCCAGGCCGTATGTTGTGCTGCTTTTGCGAGCTCCCTGGAGCTTACCCTCCATTGCACCTGCCCTTTGTCTCTCACGTGGTACACTCCAAAATACGGCACGTGAAAGGGCTTCTCTCACCAAGGAGAAAACTTCAGGGAAAGACAAACCCAGAGGCCCCCCTCACAAAGAGATGGGGCAAAACCCTAAAACCACACCATGTATCGTCCACCACACGCGTGCAGACCATCAGGCACCACTAGCCTTCGCGTGGAGGAAGCAGTCCTGGTGGACGACGATTATTTTCTTTTGAGGAAAAGGTTTAAAACGCAGAAATGCAATAATATAACAAGGGTCCACCATCCAGAATCGACATTTGTGAATGTGTTCTCATACTGCTTTGTCTTTCAAATGAAACCGAGTAGCCGACATTGACTTGACGTCACCTTGTCCTCCCAGCAGGCTCCCATTCTCCTCCTCATGCTTCCAGGCAACCGCAACTCTGTCCCCCTCCCATTGCATTTTTATGCTTTCACACGCATGTATCTGAATATATGCTGTTGCTTTGTGAGTGTGACTTTAGTTTACATGAGTGATGTCACACTGGAGGCGTCATTCTGCAGTTTTTCTCTAGACTCACCGTTGTCTGGATCCTGGTTTCTCAACAATAGCGCCCCCTAGTGTGACAACCAAAAATGTCTCTGATCATTGCCAAATGTCCTGAAGGGGCAAAATCATCCCCAGTTGAGAGCCATTGGTCTAGAGAGAGAGAGAAAACGAGAGTCGTTCCTTTACCTACTCTTGGGTACTCATCTTGTGAAAATACTGTGATGTATTTGTTCGTTTCCATATTAATGGACATTTAAGTCGTTTCCAGTATTTTCCCACCACAAATAATGATGCAACACAGATCTTGGCACAGTGGGACACATCTTTATTGGTAGTTGGCCTGTGCCTTACCTCACTTAATCATGTTGACAACCCCACAAGGTACCAGATGCCCCATTCTTTTTATGAGCCGAGAAAAGACTTTTCCAAAATCACGTAGTTAGGAAGTGGGAAAGGTGCGAGAACTTGAGTCTAGAACTGCCTGACCCTAAGCCCCCACTTAGGGCATACCTCCATCCCACTCTTAGCAAAACAGTGGGGATGAGGTCACCAATGACAGCAGTTTTCAGGAGGCTTTCATGCAATGTTCACTACCATCATGCTCCATTTCTCGAAAAATATCCAAGGTATACACAGATCACAAATGTCCCATGTGATGTGCCTTCCTTCCTAAGCCTTCTCTTTTGTAATACACTTTATTAAGTGTACTTTTTCTTCCATCCAGCTGCTCAGAAAGTTTGCCACCTCATGGGAATTAATGTGACAGATTTCACCAGGTCTATCCTGACCCCACGTATCAAAGTCGGGCGGGATGTAGTGCAGAAAGCGCAGACAAAAGAACAGGTAACGACGCACTTGTTGTTCAGTTTTGCATGTGAAATGATTTCTACACTCGCCATTTATTTCTGCAGAATCTTCCTTCCATCCATCAATCCATCCATCCATCCATCCATCCATCCATCCATCTGTTCATCCATCCATCTGTTCATCCATGTATCCATCCATCCATATATACAAACATCTGTTCATCAGTTCATCCTTCCATCCATCCATTTACCCGTCCATGTATCTCTTTTCATCCATCCATCCATCCATCCATCCATCTGTTCATCCATCCATTCACCCCCCATGTGTCCATCCAACCATCCATCCATCCATCTTTTTATCCATCTGTCCATTTCTTTATCCCTCATCCATTCAATACTAGAATATTCAAAGTCCCGTATCAGGTTTTGAAGGTTCAGTACTGAACAAGAACAGCATGGTACGTCATCTTGATCTCGTAGTTGCACATACAAGGTCAGACCTAAAAGATACATTTTTGAAAATGACTGTGTACCCTTTCTAGAGGCAGAACTGACCACTTCTAAGTGGTCCCTGTGATGGAACAGGCTCTCCTCTGTTCCAGGTCCCTCTGACAGGAAGTGTTTTATTGTCCACACAGTCATTCCTTAGGTCTGACTACTCTATTCCTTACTGCCACTTTTCTACTGGGTGTAGAGATGGCATAATTTCCTTTTTTGTTTATTTTTAAAGGACTGATTATGGGTAGGAGGGGAATAAAAATCTGAGCTGCTGGCCAGGCTTATCTGAAAATGGGGCCCATCGGGGATGACCATGTTCCCTCACTTGCCCCCACAGGCAGACTTTGCCGTAGAGGCTCTGGCCAAGGCCACCTATGAACGCCTTTTCCGCTGGATACTCAGCCGTGTGAACAAAGCCCTAGACAAGACTCACCGGCAAGGGGCTTCGTTTTTGGGGATCCTGGACATTGCTGGATTTGAGATCTTTGAGGTACAGCTTGGTGGGATCATGACAGCCATGGTCTTGGCTCTCTGGGATGAAGTTTCCCTCTGGAGAAGTCATTATTTCAGAGAAGGGCAGGCAGATAACTACTTAGAGTGGAAGGTTGTCTAGCTAAGGTTACACCCTTGAGGGTGTAGGAAATGTATTCATTTGTGAAACTGAGAAGGCCGGAGCTACAGCTGGGTCCAACAGGCAAGACCTGATCTCTTCCATCTCTCTCTTTCCCGTCCTCCACGTTGGTTCTGTTCTCAAGCTGGTTTTCCCCTCATGGTGGCAAGATGGCTGCCACAGCTCTAGATGGCTCTCAGCAACCTTGGAAGTTCTGAACAGTTCCAACCGTTCCCAACAGTTCCAACCAAAATCTTGCAGTTGAGTCTCACTGGCTCTTACTCACCTGAGTTGGGTCAGGCCCTGTTTTCAGGGTCTTCCTATACTTCATGTAATGGGAACATGGCCACTGGATCCCACCCCCACAGACTGGAGGGGCATTCTCAGTGAGAGGGAAGGTCTGGAGATGGACAGGTAGTCTGAGACGTATGTACTAGAGAATCACTCTCTCTCTGAGTTTCAGCGTCCACATCTGTGCAGTGGGGGTGATGAAGGACCTTACACAGTTGTTCTACCACCCATAAATCTCTGTGCAGGGGCAGGAGAGAAGCACCCTCAAAACAACGTGTGTGGGGACCCTGTGCTGTGCAAAGAGCCAGCCCCATGAGCTCTCGGCAGCCTTTGCTGGGGCTCAGCCCTCTGGGCTCCAAAATGGCAGATGGGCTCTTGTGGCAAGGGTGCCAGCCAGGGTGCGCTCTTGGGGCAGAGCTTCCCTGGGCGCCCTGTCCTCCGACCGAGCTGCTCACCGGGCCCCCCCGCTGTCGTGCACGCAGGTGAACTCATTCGAGCAGCTGTGCATCAACTACACCAACGAGAAGCTGCAGCAGCTCTTCAACCACACCATGTTCATCCTGGAGCAGGAGGAGTACCAGCGCGAGGGCATCGAGTGGAACTTCATCGACTTCGGCCTCGACCTGCAGCCCTGCATCGAGCTCATCGAGCGCCCGGTGAGGGCCCCCCCACACTCGCATGCGTGTGAGGCCTCCTTTGGCTGCACACGGACCCCGCCCTCGCCCCACGGGTGCCCGGCTTCCCCCGCCCCCGGGTCCTTGTAAGCTCGATCCTACTGTCCCTTTTTTTTTTTTTTAAGATTTTATTTATTTATTTGGCAGAGAGAGAGACAGCCAGCGAGAGAGGGAACACAAGCAGGGGGAGTGGGAGAGGAAGAAGCAGGCTCCCAGCAGAGGAGTCTGATGTGGGGCTCAATCCCAGACCACCGGGATCATGCCCCAAGCCGAAGGCAGACGCTTAATGACTGAGCCACCCAGGCGCCCCTCGATCCCACTGTCCCTTAACCCACATTTTATTCTCAAGGGTGTTTTCTTCTTTTATTGCTCTCTCCCTTGCTTCCCCTCCCTCCTCTCCCCTCCCCTCCCTCCTCTCCCCTCCCATTCCTCCTCTCCCCTCCCTCCTCTCCCCTCCATTCCCTCCCCTTCCTCCTCTCTCCTTCATTCCCTCCTCTCCCCTCCATTCCCTACCATCCCTTCTCTCCCCTCCATTCCCTCCCCTCCCTCCTCTCTCCTCCATCCCCTCCCCTCCCTTCCCATCCATTCCTTACCCTCCCTCTCTTCCCTCCCCTCCCCTCTCTTCCCCTCTCTCTCATTCATCCCCAAGGCAAGGGTCTTTGTTTTGCTCACTGATGTGTCCCTGACTCCTAGAACCACGCCCACAGTAGGTGTACAAGCGATGATTGTTGAGTGTTTACTGAGCACCTACTGTGTGCCGGGCCCCTCTTGAGGGGCTGGGGATGTAACTATGGACGGGGTGGACCTAGTCCCTGCCCTCCCAAGGGAGCAGATGGTGAAACCAGACAAACAAATCAACTAAAACCTCTCGTGAGGCCCATGCGGAGAACGGCTGAGGGAGGCCTGCTTTGGACAGAGGAGTGAAGACGTACTTCTCAGGGCGCCTGGCTGGCTCAGTCGAAGGAGCATGTGCCTCGATCTCGGGGTCCTGAGTTCGAGCCCTACGTGGGGTGTAGAGCTTACATAAAAAATAAAAGAAAGAAAGAAAAGAAAAGAAATACTTCCCTGATCTGAGTCTAAAACATGAAGACCATTTAAGCAGAGTAAATGGCATGTGTGTAAATTTGGCCATGTTCCTGGCACCTGGGCTTAGCCTGTCTGGGCCACAGAGAAGGGCTTTGGTCAAAGGAACCCTGGATGAATTTATATGTAAAGCAACAAATTCAAGTGTGAGATCTTTGGGCTGGTCAGTGTGTTCTGTCCACTAGGGGGCAGCAGCAAACAGGTTCTGTGGGTGCCCGCCCGTCGGGCTAATTTGGGGATAGATCCGTGGGCCTAGAAGACATAAATCCATCTCTCTATGTAGACAGAAGAGGTGACAGAGCCAGGGGGGCTCCCTACAGTATGTTTCGGTGGCCAGCTCTTTCTGACAAGCCCGAGGCTTGGGCCACCCTAGCTATGACCCTGCCTTCCGGTGTCCCACAGAACAACCCTCCCGGGGTGCTGGCCCTGCTGGACGAGGAGTGCTGGTTCCCCAAAGCTACAGACAAGTCCTTCGTGGAGAAGCTATGCACGGAGCAGGGCCAGCACCCCAAGTTTCAGAAGCCCAAGCAGCTCAAGGACAAAACGGAGTTCTCCATCATCCACTACGCCGGGAAGGTACCAGCCGTGGGCCCCAGGGCTCGCTCTCTGTCCACGGGGGGTGCTCAGAGCAGGAGTTTGGGAATGGCAGAGCCCAAAGGCATGTGTTGTAAATCAAATCAAAGCAAGGCCTCCTATGTATGGTCTGAGCATCTGTAAGGGAGACCAATAGATATAACCAATGTGTGTGTGTGTGTGTGTATATATATATGTGTATATATACACATATATATATATATATATTATATATATATATTTTATATATATATTTTTTATATATATATATATATACACACATATATATTCCAATATATATATTCCAACCAGGGTGACCAGGCAATTCCTGTATAGATGCTGAATCCTTCCTGCTACAATTTAAACCCAACAGGAAGGGCCAACTGGGATGGGACGACCGATAAACACACCTTTGGGTCCAACAAACCTCTCCCTTATCACAGACTTGCGCTCACCACTGCCAGCCTGTGCTGTCCAGGGATACGTGACGGTTGTCTTCTTCCTTCTGCTTGTCCTCTTCGTCCTCTTTCTTCCTCCTCCTCCTCTTCCTCCCTCCCTCCTCCTCCTCCCCCTTCTTCTGCATGATAATGATAACCGTCAGGTGAGAACTGTAAATACATAGGAGCTCCCCCTATGGCTCCCGAGGGTTCTGGATAAAGTAGAAGAGATGCAGCTTGGCCTGGCTTGCAGATCTGAGTATTTTATTGTCTCTCCAGCACTGCCCCCCTCCAGCCTCAGGCAAACAGGCAATGTCCTGTACCGGGCGTTGTCCGGGGCCACATCTGACCCACCGCGTGTTTCTGTAAATACAGTTCTATGGGCGCAGGGCTCCTGTGTTTACATAATGTCTTTGGCTGCTTGTGACCCAACGATGTGACAGAGATGTGGTGCCCTGCAGAGCTGAAAATATTTACTATCTGGGCCTTTTACCAAAAAGAGTTTGCCAACTCCTACCCAAACTCCAGGGAGTGTGCGTTCCCATAAGCACATGAGTAACACTTTCCTCTTTCCCGCTTTCCAAGTGGCTTTTTTCAGTCCCCTCTCCGATGAGGCCTGGTGACCACCATACAAACCCGCATCCCATAATAACCCCCCCAAAGCTATTTTACAAGTTCCTTCCGTTTCAGGGTCACAATCATAAAATGAAGGCTTTGGCTACTGTCCGGGGTCAAGTCAGGAATTGAAAAAGCTTTATCGGTCCTTTTTCTGTATATCCATATATCGGCCTCTCCGAGACTCAACAATTACACTCCTCAGAGAGGGGAAATGAGGTCCTCCAATGTCATGTGATTGTGCCCAAGGCCTCTCTGCTTGAGAGGGGAGCTTCAGGTGGGAGGGAGGGGCTTGGCCATCAGCAAAGCTCTCCACCTGGTGGAACTCACAGCGGTCCTCCTGGGCTCTGCAGAGGGGAGGCTGCCGGAAGCTGAGAGAAGCGAGGATAGAGTCAACAAGGGGTGCCGTTGGCTGATGCCCCACCGTGCACAGGGCCCTTTAAAGTACTGATCTGTCGGTCTCTTCCTGGGGTTTGAGGATTCCCATCGCTGTGGCTGCTAATGCCATCTCCTCTCCCACCTGGGGAGATCCGGGAGGGAAATGGGAGGCCTTGGGCCCTAGCTGTCATTTGTAACGGAGGCAGGGGCGCCTGACCGGTGGGGTGATCCTGGGCAGGTGGACTATAATGCCAGCGCCTGGCTGACCAAGAACATGGACCCGCTGAATGACAACGTGACTTCCCTCCTCAATGCGTCCTCGGACAAGTTCGTGGCCGACCTGTGGAAGGACGGTAAGGGCTGCCGGCTGGAGCTGGGGGACAGGATACGCAGTGCTCTGCCTCCTTCCATCTGCCTCCGTTTGCACACCTGCTCCCGGGGGGGGGGGGGCTGCGTGGGGGTGGGGAGAGGGCAGGGTGTGCAGGTGCTAGTGATGACTCTTGACACGTTCAGCCACTTCTGGAGTGGTGACCCCTGACCCCTCAGTCCCACACCCGGACCCCAGGGAGAAGGTCCTAAGTCAGGGTGCAGGCAGTAACAGAGAAAACAGTGCAGGAGGTGTGGTGACTTCCCATCTGGAGTCGTAAAGACTTGACTGTGATCTCGTCTCTGCCACACACTAGCTGTGTCATCTTGGACGAGTCTCTTGACATCATTAAGCTTGAGTGTCCTCCTTAGTAAAACTCTTACTAAGACCCCACCTCTCCTAGGATTATTGTGAGGGTAGAATTAGACCAGGGCTCAATCTTGAGCATGCATCAGGATCTCCTGGGGGGACTTGTCAAAACTCAGAGAGCTGGGCCATCCCCCCCCCCCAAGAGGTTCTGATTCAACAGGTCCAGGAGGGACCTGAGAATTGCATTTCCTACAAATTCCTAGGGGGTGCTATTGCTGCTCTGGGGACCACACTTGTGTTCCCTCTGAGAACCAGCGAAGAGATAATCCATGTGAAGTGCTTAGCCCCTGCAGTCCCTCAGTACATGGCTGCTTCCATGACGACTGTTAGGGGTGGTGGGGTTTTCCGCTTTTGTTCCTGGACCTCCGTGCCTGCAGCAGATTGTGTCCTTGTGACGGGGCCTGTGGGCCTTGGGCTTATCCTGAACACCCTTGTTTTAAGCACGGTAGAAAATGCTGGAGGAGAGGTTCTGTTGTGCCAACATTTACTGGGTGCTCACCATGTCCCAGGCCCTGGGATGGGGTAATGGCATCTCAGCCTGGGATTTGTGACCGTTTCAGCAAGGCCCTTCCCTCAAGGAGCCCAGGGAATAGCAAAGACATTGTTCCATGGGGCCTAATTGAGTACAAGGAGCTGAAACAGGGCATCCTAATGCCAGTGGAGTTGAGCTGAACCACCATCAGCCAATCTGATGGAACTGTCATCTACAGACTACTTCACCCAGCAACAGCAGAATGCATGTTCTTCTCAAGCTCACATGGAAATTCCACCAAGCTAGACCACATTCTGGGCCATAAAACACACCTTAATGAATCTAAAAGAATAGAAAGCATACAATTTCTGGTCTTGGACCATCGTGGAATTAAGCTAGAAATCAATAACAGAAGGATAGCTGGAAAATCCCAAAATACATGGAGGTTACGCAACACACTTCTAAATGGCACATGGGCCAAAGAAACGTCTTCTTTGGCCCTTGGCCCATGTGTTATTTAGAAGTGTCTTGGTGTGTTATTTAATTTTCTCAAGTGAAATTTTAAAATATTTTGAACTAAATAAAAATGAAAACACAATTTACCAAAATTTGTGGGGTACAGCCAAAGCAGCACCTTGAGGGAAATTCACAGCAATGCCAGTGGTTTGGGCTTGGCATGTGCAACATCCCCTGGGATGGTGGGAGTCTCTCATTCTGTTCCGAAAGAAAAAGAACCTTGGTGATTGTGCCACCACCACCACCAATAACACCACCACCTTCCTTGTTGAGTACCTATTAATGTGCCAGATTCCTGTCTTGGAGTGTTTGCTAATACCTTCTGCCCTGAATATTATTTCTCCGAATATCTACCTGATCACCGATTCAACTTATAGGAGAGATCACCCCCATTGCTCTTTCTCTCCCCCGTTACCCTGCTTTATCCTTCCAAGCACGCCTTACCCCTCGGAATATTGTACACTTACATATGTCATCATTGCTGGTCTCTTTCCACTAGAATATCCATAGAATATGAGCTGGGGGTGTGTGTGGAGACACATGGTCTTTGTTTTGTTCATGGTTGTATCCGTAGGGCCTGGCACACAGTAGGCTCTTAATAAATACTTGTTGGTAGATAAAGGACCAAAGGCAGGCAGGAAGGGTAAGCCTTATTTGCTTCTTCCTGCCCTATGAAGTAGATGTGTTGTTACCCCCATTTTGTAGAAGGAGAAACAGGCACAAAGTGGCACCAGGCCAACACAGTGGCAAGAGTGGGATTTATTTCCAGGTCTCTGTGACAGCATAAGAGAGAATTTGTTCTTTTTGTCACTCAGGGGCTTTCAGAGTTCCCAAATAGACAATACCTGGAAAGCAATCCTTTGCACCCCTCCCCCTACCTATTGCTGGAGGAAAGGTGTTGGTCCCCTGTGGAAGAGAATGGGGGAGGGCAGTTCCCACCAGAGAAGAGCAGAGGACTTAGGGTCTCCACCCTCTGGCCCTGGTCATCTGGCCTGTCGTGGAGGTGGCGGGCCCCTGGGTGGGCCAGAGGCTGACACCAACATTAACGTGCCCCACAGTGGACCGCATCGTGGGCCTGGACCAGATGGCCAAGATGACGGAGAGCTCGCTGCCCAGCGCCTCCAAGACCAAGAAGGGCATGTTCCGCACGGTGGGGCAGCTCTACAAAGAGCAGCTGGGGAAGCTGATGACCACACTGCGCAACACCACACCCAACTTCGTGCGCTGCATCATCCCCAACCACGAGAAGAGGGTGAGGCTGCTGGCTGGCTCCTTGGGGGTCAGGATGTCCTCCCTGGGGGCACCCTAGGGGCTTTGGGAAAGGGAGAGGCAGACCAGGGGAGAGGGGCAGGAGGAAAGCCTGAGTCCGTACCCCATGGCTCCATCTGACGCGGGTGGAAGGTTGTCTGAGTTGGGTACCTATTCCCCATCCTGGAGGCAAAGGAAGGTGAGGGGACGGAAGGGACTTTCAGCCCTGGAGTTTCCATCCAGGGCGTACAGTCACTCATGCGTTCATCATCCCAGTCAAGATTTACTGCGCTGCACCTGTGCCAGGTGCTGACGATACAGGCTGGACAAACTGTGGTCCTTGCCTGCAGGGTCCTTACAGTTCTAGGGCAGGGTGCTCAGCTGGGGCAGTGGTGCCCCTCCCCCGGGACACATGGCCATGTCTGCAGACTTTGTTAGCTGTCATAACTGGGAGGAACCTGCTGTTTGCATCCAGTGTGTAGAAGCCGGGGATGCTGCTAAACACCCTGTGGCACACAGGGCAGCCCTCACGGAGGGAAAAGCAGAGACTCATCCAGCCCAAGATGTCAGTAATGCTCACCCCGGGAGAGCCGGTGGGGGAGAGAAATACACAAGCTGCTATGCACGATGTAGTGTGGTCAATTATGAGAACACCGTGCAGCTGGGGTTCCCACTCCAGCCTCGGGGCTCCGAGAATGCTGCCTTGGGAGCCTGTAGGTATCAACTTGGTGAAGTGGAAGGCATCCTAGGCAATGGGACCTACCAAAGATGTGAGCTGAGAGATGAAAGGTCTAGGCAGTGAAACACTAGGTCATTTCACGTTGGCATGTGATGGTGTGAGGCAGGGATTGGGAGAGATGGGGTTGAATCACTTGGCAGGAGCTGGGTTGTGGCACTTCTCGTGGGTTGACCAGAGGAGGCATTGGGGGCTTTTAAAAGCAGGGGTATGCCATGATCAGACTGATGTTATGGAAACAGAATGGGAGGTTGCAGAGGGAAGCAGGTAGGGGGTGTTGATGGCGGGTGGATGGCAGTGGACAGCAGTACGTCCGTTGGGAGTTACCTGGAAGTAGCTGCTGTAGAACCATTGATGGAGAAGAGGTGAGGGAAGGAGAGGTGATGGGGAGGAAGCCCCAGCTTCTAGCCAGGTGATGCTGGTGTCACTGAGTACAAGAGAGGTGGCACCTGTACCCTCAGCTGAGACCTCACCTGGTGCCTCTGTCAACCTCGGTGGCCTGACAAGGTGGGTCACCCAGGCCTGAGATTTGGGGCTTGCTGCTCCCTGAGTCCCAGCCCCCCTGGTCCATGGGCCTCTCTGCCCTTGCAGTCTGGCAAGCTGGACGCCTTTCTGGTGCTGGAGCAGCTGCGCTGCAACGGGGTGCTGGAAGGCATTCGCATCTGCCGTCAGGGCTTCCCCAACAGGATCGTCTTCCAGGAGTTCCGCCAACGGTGAGCTTGCTGGGGCCACACATGGGGGTTGGGGTGGGCGGGGGGGTGAGCCAGGCCATATGGAGGGATGGCAGGACGCTGGAGAGGGGGGTGCACCAGCTCAGGAGGAGGGACAGAAGGACGCTGGAGAGGTGTTTGATCACTGGCATCTGCCCCGTGTCTCCAGCTACGAGATCCTGGCTGCCAACGCCATTCCCAAAGGCTTCATGGATGGGAAGCAGGCCTGCATTCTCATGGTGAGCCCTGCCCCAGCCCCTCCCCAGGGATCTGACTGCAACTCCCCCCCCAGTCCCTGGGGGCACTGCCAGGAGCTTGTTGGGATGGGACCTTCCTTAAACACGCCTCACGGACACATGTCACAGCTGAGAACAAGAGCACCTGTCCCCCCTTCCTTCTGCAGATCAAAGCCCTGGAACTCGACCCCAACTTGTACAGAATTGGCCAGAGCAAAATCTTCTTCCGGACGGGGGTCCTGGCACACCTGGAGGAGGAACGGGACTTGAAGATCACGGACGTCATCATGGCTTTCCAGGCCATGTGTCGCGGCTACCTGGCCAGGAAGTAAGGCTCCGAGTGCCGTCGCCTCCCTGCAAACGGCCCAGAAACCTACACTGCTCGGGGCGCTCTGCGGCCTCATATTCTGGTTTCTTGCTTCTAAGAAGCCACCTGCCGCGGCTGCTTCTTGCAGAAGCAAAAACGCTCCCACTGTAGGGATGCGCCCTAGTTATAAGTGCTCTCGTCCTACCACCCCCACTTACTTGCTGGTGAACTTGGGCAAGTTTCACTCTTTCCTTGAGGCCCCGATCTCTCCACTTGAGAATGAGGGTGCTCATTCCTGCCCTGTGGGGTTGTTTGTGAGGAGTCAGTGAAGGGCGTGAAGAGGGTTAAGAACAGGGCCAGGTGTCATTTCAGAAGTGTGAGAATATGGTCAGGTTTGGAGGAAAGAGGATTTGGCTGTATTTGTATCCCTGTGTTCAAAAGGAATTCCAAAGGCGGGGTCTTGGAAGATCGGATGCCCCTTATGTTTTGTGAGGCCTGAGGTCTGCACGAGGGATGGGGCTCCTTGTGGGAAGTCACACCCCAAAGAGGACTGCAGGGGGCTGACGGAGTGGCTCTCTGTCCGGGGCATGTGTTACCGTGAGGTGTGGACCGCGCTCTTGTCTGCAGAGCCCTCATTGCAGTAAGCTCATTCATTGCCAAGTGGCCCCAAGATAGTGAAGGCCAGAACAAGATGGTGGAGGCCAGAACCAAGATGGTGAAGGCCAAAACGGGGCGGCGGGGGGGGGGGGGGGCTCTTTGTAGTCCAGGGACTGATCTAAGTGTTAAATTCCATAACTAAATTCTCCGATGCCCCCTCCCGTCTCCACTAACTGGAGCGGCGTCCTTCTTCAAGTTCACCCATGTTCCAGGATGGCCGCTGAGCAGAAGAAAGAGAATCCTTTCAGCACCCTTGGCGGTGATTTGGCAAACCCATCGGCCCTTAAACCCAAAGAGTTCTGGTTCTGAGTCAGATTGGAGATTTCGAAAATACACCTGAGGAGAGACTAGGTTTGTCAGACCCTGAGCTTTGGGGAAGATGCAGCCCAGCTGGAGACATGTAGGATCCCCCTTAGGAATGGTGTAGCGTGGATTGACTTCCTAGGTGTTGTTTGGACCACGGCTCTGAGTCCAGGGCGTTTTCGTTGCTCACCGAGAAAGGCTCTGGCCTTCGGATGATTGAAGCAGTCATTGCCCAGACAGTACGCATGTGCTTCCTGAAGAAGGAGTTTTAGAGTTTCCTGAAGAATCTTGGCTGGAGAGAACTGGGGGGGCAGGGGGGACGTCCCTGCGCGAGTCACAACATCACACGCCGGACAGGCGCGTCTTGCTTTCGGGATGCTGAAGACGACTGCGTGGAGATAGGGGCTGGCTCCCCCCCCCCCCCCGGGAGGGGGTTCTCACGGCACCCCCTCCCCCGCCCCAGGGCCTTCGCCAAGCGGCAGCAACAGCTGACGGCCATGAAGGTGATTCAGAGGAACTGCGCGGCCTACCTCAAGCTGCGGAACTGGCAGTGGTGGAGACTTTTCACCAAGGTGGGTGTCGCGGGCCCCGCACCCGTGGGGACCCTCCGCCCGGGCTCTGTGCTCCAGACACTCCCACTGTGGGACCGCATTTGGTTGCCGGCCCGGGTGCACTCGGGGGCTCAGAATCAGAGCTCCCCTGTCCCCAGTCCTCCGGGCCCCAGAAGCCACCCCACCCCACCTTCTTCGGCACATGGGTTATCGATCACCCTGACTCAGATCCAGAGCATTTCCACAGGGACCCCTCAGGTTGCTCCTTTCTGGCCACGCCCACCTCCCCGGCATAGCCGATCCGTCCTCCCTTTCTGTGATGTTGCCGTTCCCAGAACGTTGCATCAACGGAGTCAGATGGTCTGGCTTCTGGGCAACTGGCTTTTTCGTCAAGCACCATGATTCTCTGGAAATCAGGAATCAGGGGCATTTGTCGTGCATCTTATTTACAGGAGCAAAATGTCAGCACCCAGCCCCCACCAGACTCAACCATCAGTGGGATGCTTTGCAACTCTTAAAAATGACGGCTATCCAAAAACCCTCGACGAGGGAGGTGGAGAGGGAACCTACCCCCACATAATAAAGGCCTGCTCTAGAAAACCCACGGCTAACGTCATCCTTAACGGGGACAAAACTGAGAGCTTTTCCCCTAAAGCCAGGAGTAAGACAGGGATGTCCCCTCTCACCCATCCTGTGCCACAAAAATGGCAGCTATCAAGAAACAAAGGTGTAAGGCTGACAGAGCGGCATGGGGGCATAATCCTCCTGTAGTTTTAAGTAACGGTGTGGCATAGAAAATCGGACAGCGTGATCTCGGGTGTATTTTTTAAACATACAGGAGAACAGACTGGCGGGAAATGCCAACAACGTGCGCATTGACCTTGATGGGGAGGGAGAACGTGGGAGATTTCTTTTCTCCTTGGAATGAAATATGGCCCTTGGTCAGCAGTAATTCTCTGGGAAGGGACTAAATGGGAGGAGGAGAGACGTCTTCCTTCACACCGTGCACCTTTCCGGTTGCTCTAGTGTATGATTTCTCAACCTCGGTGCTGTTGGTGTTTTGGGATGGATAATCCCGTCTTGCGGGGGCTCCCCTGTGCGTTCTAGAATCTGCAACGGCGTCCCCGGCCCGTACCCACTCCGTGTTGGTAGCATCCGGCCCAAACTGTCCCCAGAAATCCCCAAGCGTGCCCTCGGGGGTGTGGGATGGCATAAACCGTCCCTGGTTGAGAACCGCTGATCTGAGCGAGTAGGAGAGCTTACACCTGCCTTGTGCCATGAGAGCCAATGACATCTGTTGGCGTGTGTGCAGGTGAAGCCCCTGCTGCAGGTGACACGGCAGGAGGAGGAGATGCAGGCCAAGGAGGATGAGCTGCAGAAGACCAAGGAGCGGCAGCAGAAGGCCGAGAGCGAGCTCAAGGAGCTGGAGCAGAAACACTCGCAGGTAGCTGCCCGGGCGTGCGCGGCGGGGCTGCGGAGGGAGGGCGGGCGGGTGTGTCCCCGCGGGGCTCACCGGCCGCCCCCTGCTCCCCGCGTGCAGCTGGCCGAGGAGAAGAACCTGCTTCAGGAGCAGCTGCAGGCCGAGACAGAGCTGTATGCTGAGGCCGAGGAGATGCGGGTCCGGCTGGCGGCGAAGAAACAGGAGCTGGAGGAGATCCTGCATGAGATGGAGGCCCGCCTGGAGGAGGAGGAAGACCGCGGCCAGCAGCTGCAGGCCGAGAAGAAGAAGATGGCCCAGCAGATGCTGGTAAGGGCCTGCAGGGGCTGCTACCCTTGGAGGGTGGCTTATCGTTCGACCCTCCCTGCAGGCCTGGGAGGTGCGTGTGGTCATGTATGTCCCCGCGGGGGACTAGGGCTTGGAGATAATGGGCCATCTGCGCAGGCAGGGCCACGTAGCCAGAGCGGTCTCCTGGAGGGCCCGCTCTGTTCTCCTGCCCTGCCCTCCGTGTGCGAGCGAACACCTTTTCTCTCCTAGCAACCCCGTGAGAGGGTTAATTGTATTAGTGAGCTGGGGTTGCAGGACAAAACACCCCCGGAACTTAGCAGCTAGGAACAACAAATCAGCGTGTCGTGGGGTCGCCTGGAGGTTCTGGCTGAGAGTCTGTCCTGAGGTTGCAGTCGGGATGTGAGCCCAGGGCTGGAGGACCCGTGTCCACGTGGCTTGCTCCCGTGGCTTGCTCCCGTGGCTGTGGTCAAGAGGCCTCAGCAACTCGCTGGAGCGGCGGGGGTGGGGTGGGGGGCTTCTCCTTAGAGCTACATGGCGGCTGGCTTCCCCCAGGAGGAACGAATGGAGAGAGGGAACAGGGGAGGAGGCCACGGTGCCTCTTACAGCCTAATCTCGGACATCCCGCCCCATCGCTTCCTCCTGGTTTATTTGTTAGAAGAGCATCCTAAATCCAGCCCACACTGATGGGGAGAGGAATTAGCCTCCACCTCCTGAAGGGAAGACTACCAGAGAATTGGTGGGCACGTTTTGAAACCACACAGTATCTACTATCCCCGTTTGACAGATGGAAAGACTGAGGCTTCACGAAGCCAGTGGTTTCCCAAAGCTTTTATTTCCAGTAAAAGGAGACCACAGTGCATGGTGGTGGGGTGGGTTCCGTGAGGCCCAGACTCCACGTAAGTCAACCCCCCAAGCTGCGAGAGAGGGTCCCTGTTGTGAGCGAGGTTTGTGATTCTTTCCCTCCCCAAAAAAGGACCTGGAAGAGCAGCTGGAGGAGGAGGAAGCTGCGAGGCAGAAGCTACAGCTCGAGAAGGTCACGGCCGAGGCCAAGATCAAGAAACTGGAGGACGATATTCTGGTCATGGACGATCAGAACAATAAGCTGTCAAAAGTGAGCGCGTGGGGCCAGCGTCTGCGTTAACCTGGCGGGCTCCCCGGGGCCAAGCGCTCCAGATGCTTTCCCTCTCTGGCCAAATGCAAGATGCTGGAGGCAGCCTTCTGACTGCCATCTAGAGGCAGGTGGACCCCATGAACGGAGTCCCCAGCGGTCCCAGCAGCACCAGGGCTGCCATGGAGCAGGTCTCAGAAATTCCATGCCAGTAGACACCCCTGAGTTGGCAAAGGCAGCCATGAACCTGAGACTTGGGGGCCTCTCCTGCATTCTCGCAAGGCCACTTCCAGTTAGTAATAGGGTGAACCGTGGTCCTGGTTTGCCTGGGACTGAAGGCTTTCTGGAATGTGGGACTTTGAGTGGCCAAACTGGAAAAGTCCCTGTGTCACCTGGGATGAGTAGGTCACCCAAGGCAGGAACCACTAAGCAGCTCCACTGAGGTTGGGCTCCCTTGAGTTCTTTGAACTAGATGTCAGCTGGCACCTACTGTGAGCCAGGCCCTGTTTGGGGTGCAGGGCATGCATGGTGAAGGGGGGTCCTGCCCTGGTGGGGCTCATACTCTAGGGAGGCAGGAAACACCTAACCATTAATGGCCCTCATTATCAGGGTTCTGAAGAAGGTGTTCACCATATTATAAAAATAGAGCATTAGGGGATGGAAGCAAGGTATTCCGGGAAGGCTTCCTGGAGGAAGTGACATTTAAGAGGAAACCTAAAGAATGAAGAGCAGTTGGAAAGGGAGTGGAGGAGCAGCTCAGCAGGTGGTCCTATCTGTGCAAAGGCCCTGTGGCAGGGAAGAGCCGGCATGTGGTAGGCAGGGATGAGGGTGTGATTGCTTGGAACATGAAGTGTGGGGGTCAGAGGTCGCATGAGATGGGAAATGGCTGGGTTTTAGGGAATGACCATTAAGGAACTTCTCTTTATATTTTAATATTAGAGGTTGTCTTTGGTGTTCATGTGGGTTTTCTTTCCAACTGTTTATCTGGAAATAACTAAAAATGAAATGTAGATCCTGGAGAAGAGGAAAAAAAAAAAATAAAACCTACCAATATTTCTTTTTCTTTTCCCCAAAAGGAGCGAAAACTCCTCGAAGAGAGGATTAGTGACTTGACAACGAATCTTGCAGAAGAGGAAGAAAAGGCCAAGAATCTTACCAAGCTAAAAAATAAGCACGAATCTATGATTTCAGAACTGGAAGGTAAACTGGCTATCTCGAAGAGGGTTTCAAATGGGTGTTTTAAAATCAGCTGGGGTGCCTGGGTGGCTCAGTCGGTTAAGCGTCTGCCTTTGGCTCAGGTCATGATCTCGGGGTCCTGGGATCGAGTCCTGCATCGGGCTCCCTGCTCAGCAGGGAATCTGCTTCTCCCTCTGCCCCTCCCCACTGCTCATGCTCTCTCTCTCTCAAATAAATAAAACCTAAAAGAAAAATAAAATCAGAGAGCAAATCTGAGCGTGGCAGATGATTTTAGGGGAGGTACAACCCTCTCGAGGCTCCCGCAGCCAACACACCAGTCATAATAATAAGGTGCTTTACATCAGCATTGATTTTCCTCCCGCAAGAGAGTGGTCTGGGCTGTGACAGTTACGTGTGTGTGTGTGTGTGTGTGTGTGTGTGCGCGCGCGTGTGTGTGCGCGTGCGTGTGCGCGTGCACGCGTGTTCATGTGCGTGTCCGTGAGTTGCCACAGCAGAAAGGCTTGCCCTCTGGGCGCCTTGCTGTAGTTTGCACCTGCTGAAGGGTGCCTGGCTTTGTCGTAGTGCGGCTGAAGAAGGAGGAGAAGAGCCGGCAGGAGCTGGAGAAGCTGAAGCGGAAGCTGGAGGGGGAGGCCAGTGACCTCCACGAGCAGATAGCCGACCTGCAGGCGCAGATCGCGGAGCTCAAGATGCAGCTGGCCAAGAAGGAGGAGGAGCTGCAGGCCGCCCTGAGCAGGTAGCCTGGCTGGCGGGGCGCGTCCGGTGCTCCTGTGGGTCTGTGGGCCCCGTGCCCTCCTGCCGAACCACAGTGGGCCCTGTCTTCCTCCTCCTCCAGGCAGGCCTCTGTGCTCCTGGGTGCCTCCCCTGTCCTGCTTGCACCTCCAGAACCATGCCACCGACTTCCCTCTCTTCCTTCCAAACTCCTCCTGTCTCCATATCTCCCCTACTTCTGCCCCATCTGCCTCTTGGATGTCCAGGCCCTTCTCGTCTACAGTGGCCCAGGGAGTCTGGGCACTGCGTGCCTGAGCCCGGGACGACCCTCGTGCCCCTCCTTCTGCTCTCCTCCCACCCCCAGACTGCAGTAGCCCTCAGATTCTGCTGGTCCTTTGAGACGTGTCCCTGCCCCATCCCGTTTGCCCTTCTCCTGGCTGGGTTCACGCTAACCCTCGCACCGGGAATCCTGCAGCCACAGCTCACGGGGATTCTCCTGTTCACTGTGCCACGCTCTTTCCAGGCGGCATCTTCGCGCACACCAGCTAGGGACACTGCTGCGATCTCTGTGTCCCTGAGCAGGAAGCCATGCGTGGGGGGAGGTGAGGGAATGTGAGCTGGGATCGGAGCCCCAGCACTTTCTGACTGGTCCCCTGGCCAGCTCTTTCGCTCCCAGTGTGTGCTGCAGGACTGCGCTAGGGTGATGGACCAGAAGCATCCCCTGGGCTGTGAACCTTCGCGGAAGACTTCGCTGGCTTGTGCACAGAAGGCCAGGCTCCCGCTCCGCACGCCCTGTCCCTAACCCGACCCTTTAGCTTTCTCTCCTACTGCTCCCGTCCCCAGGCTCTGTACGGTTGAGGTGCTCATCTCCCCCTGCTCTGAGGAGTCTTGCCTCTGAGCCCTCTTTCATGTTGCTCCCTTTCCTTCCATCACAGCAAGAGGTCAGCTCCACCATGCGTCAGGAGGGAGCTGCCTTCCACGAAAGTCCTAATGCACTCCAGGCCATTCAGACAGTGCATTTATGCCCCACCTTGAGCCATGGTCGCCGCGTCCCCCACACTGGGGGCCCTAGTTTTAATAGCTCCCCAAGCAACACCTGGTGCTTTGCATGGAGCAGGCCCTCAGCCACTGTTTGAGCAAAAGGAAGAAAGAAAAACAAGTAGCTGCTAAGGAGAAAGGACTGTCTAGTGTTCACAGAGCATCTATTAAGCTCCTGCTGTGAACGAGGCACCTGACTAGTCTGGGACCAGGCTCTGCTTTCACACACACACACACACACACACACACACTCACCACAGTCTGTTTTTTGACATCAGACAAGTCCTAATCTGCCAGCAGTCCCACCTAGCAAGAAGGGGTCCCCCATGTCTCAGGGACGTGGGTGGAACGTGGCTTGATGTCTATGGAGCATGAGTTTCTGGTTCCCAGGAAACAATCTTTGGTGACGTCGTGAGATCTCAGGGGCCAGGGACCCAGGGGTCTTGATCCTGGTGATCTGTCCCCGGCAGGCTCGACGATGAAATTGCTCAGAAGAACAATGCTCTGAAGAAGATCCGGGAGCTGGAGGGTCACATCTCAGACCTCCAGGAGGACCTGGACTCAGAACGGGCGGCGAGAAACAAGGCCGAGAAGCAGAAGCGGGACCTGGGGGAGGAGCTGGAAGCTCTGAAGACAGAGCTGGAGGACACGCTGGACAGCACGGCCACCCAGCAGGAGCTCAGGTGGGAGCATGGATGGGGCGGTGGAGGAGCGGCAGCCCCCAGGCACACCCTGAATCACAGGCCTCCTCAGGCCCCACAGTCACCGTCTGGAATCGAGGCACGACCCTTATTCATCTAATTTTGCGTCATGGTAGTAGGACCTGCTCGATTCGAGAACAATCTGAAAGCTATAGAAACACAGACACCAAAAACATCACCCTTAGTCCCAACACAGTCAACATTTTTGGGTATTCCTTCCCGTCTTCTCATGTGTGTGTCCGCGTGTGTCAGTAGTCCTCCAGGTCCCAGTCCCCAAGCGTGTGTCTGTCCTGTGACCCATGTTTTAAAACAACATTTGTTGGATGTGTCCTAAGATTCACTGCAGGATCGCAGACACCGGCAACAAAAAAACGCCCCAGAACAAACACACACACCACAAAAACCCCAACAAAAACAGTTCACCTGCTAGATAAGGAAAGCTGACTTTAGTGAAAGTAGGTCACTTATTCATTCAACAAACATGCAGATGGATTTGAGCGCGTCCTGGGTCAGGAGCTAACACTGAGACCGATTTCCCACACTCTGGGGTTTTGTGCCACATCCTTTACCTGTGCGTAGAAGCCAACACAGTGTCCTGCTCCCTCTCCATCTGGTCCACAATCCAGAAAAGCCCGGTGCAGTATTTAAGCACATGGGCTCCGAGCCAGACCAGGTTCTGGCTCTTATCGCCCAGTGGTTGTCCAACATGTGCAAACTGCCTACCCTCTCTTAGCCTTAGATTTCTCATCTGTAAATTGGAAGAATTCATATATCTGCCCCTGAGGGTCACTCTAAAGGTAACATTCAAGAACTTAGGTCAGGGCCTGGCATATAATAAATGCTCAATAAATAAGAGCTAATATGAACATTTGAGGAACATTTTGCAACTCAACGTTCCTTCAACATGATTTTGAGTATTTTTGCGTATTTATTGGCTGGCTTTGAGAGTTTCTGGGCAGTAACCACGCTCCTCATTTTGCAGCTGAGGAAATGCCGGGTCCGGAGAGGTTAGGTGACTCCCCCGAGGTCACACAGCCAGGGAGGGCTGGCGATGGAGACCTCAGCTCGGGGTCCTGGGAGAGCGCTCATTCCTGTGCGTAGCACTGTCTGAAGTGAAGCCCTATCTCCACGCAACGGCCACTCACTGTGTTCTTCCCGCCCAGGGCCAAGAGGGAGCAGGAGGTGACGGTGTTGAAGAAGGCCCTGGACGAGGAGACGCGGTCCCACGAGGCCCAGGTCCAGGAGATGAGGCAGAAGCACACCCAGGCGGTGGAGGAGCTCACCGAGCAGCTGGAGCAGTTCAAGAGGGTACGTGGTGAGCTTTTTGGTGACCATATATGCCAACAGCTTCCGATAACTACAGATCAGGGTCTGTGCTGAGACAGAGCCAGCCGTATGACACTGTAATGACAATGGTCGAGAGGGCATTTAGTAAGTACATAGGTCAGTTACTCCTCACAACCGCCTGTGAGACAGGTGCTGAGGAGCCCATCCAACACATGAAGGATCAGAGTGCCTAGAGGTGAAGGGACTTACCCAAGGTCCTACAGCTAGTGCCTGAGCCGGGATTTGAACCCAGGCAGGCAGTGGGTAAACCTGCCTCATACCCTCTCCAGGGCAGGGTCTACAATCCACTGCCCCCCACAGATAAGCCACCGTTTAGCAAAACTTCTGGGAGGATAACTTGAGATGGACAACATCCTATAATTTCTCTGCAGATGGGAGGGAAACAGCTCTCTGGCAGAGTTTGAGAATGACAGGATCTAATCGCTCTTCCCCCCGCCGCCCCCCCGTGCTGGGCTATTTGGGGCGTATGGGATGTGGGGCAGCGAAAGAGCACTCCTCTGAATGCTTTGTACCGGGAACTTCCTCTCCCTTGGGAGAATTTCCTTGAGTTTCATTCCGAGGGGTGAGCTTTGTAGCTTGCAACATCTAGATTCTTTCCCTCAAGATCTGAATTCTGTCCCTCACCCTCAGTGCTATGGCTTCCCCGCATCCCAGCACTTTCTAGATATCCCCCCAAGCTAGACTAAGTGGGGGTGGCATTACCTAAAACGTGTTGGAGTTGGCATTTGTTCCTGTGACTAGCCTAGGTGAATATTCCTCGGGAGGTGTTTTACTGAGCACCTTTCTGTGAGCTAGGTCACTGCCGCTGCTCGCAGAATCTCAAAATTTCCTGCACGTGAAAATAATGGCCCCACACTGTTCCATTGCTTTCCATTTCATTTCATTTCCTCTGTGGCCTTGTTAATGGGCAGATCCCCTGGCCCCATCTTCCGCCCACATACAGGTGGTCTTAGGACCATTCTGGAAACTGCGGTGCCAGACCGAGCCCCCCTCACCCTCCAGATGAGTAAAAGGACCCTTGTTTGTGTCCTCTTCTCAAGTGGGATCGGAATACCAGCCTTGGACATTGTCTCAATGCTTTATGCATGTTGGGCAAATACGATTTTGCTCATCCTAACTACAATGTACATTTCCCCTTCCGGTACTAAGTTGAATAAAAGGGGTGTGGACATCCTTATGTTGTTCCTGACCTAAGGCGAAAAGCTGTTTTTCCCCACTGAGTATGTTTGTCTTGCTTTTTAAAAGTGAGAATTCCTGAGGTATATGCAGTAAAACCCACCAATTTTAACTGTCGGGTTCGATGAATTTTGAGCTATGCGTATGTATCCATCACCCGTCACGGTACAGGACACTGGGATTTTTCGTAAAGAAGCTGGAACCCAGATTTTTTTTTAAAGGTTTTTTTTTTTTTTTAAGATTTTATTTATTTATTCATGAGAGAGAGAGGCAGAGGCAGAAGCAGACTCCCCACTGAGCAGGGAGCCCAATGCAGGACTAGATCCCAGGACCCTGGGGTCATGACCTGAGCCGAAGGCAGACACTTAACAGACTGAACCACCCAGGTGCCCCTGGAATCCAGATTTTTACATGACATTACTTTATTAAAATGTTGGCAACTAAGAATAGGTCAACCAGGACATGACCGCAGGTTGGCTGTAGCTCGTGGGATCCTTTGCAACCCGTGAGCTTTAGAAAAAAGAGAATACAAAAAGTCTTAGAGTGACTGTGTGTCCCCCACCCCGCCATGTCCCTCCCCTCCCTGGAACCTTCCTGACTGATGGAGGGAAAGGGAAAGAGGACGATGCCCCCAAGGGGCAGAGCTTCTGATCTTTAACTGTCCCTGGCCGGAGCTGTACCGCCTCCCCGCCTCTGCTTCCTCGGCCAGGCCAAGGCCAATCTAGACAAGAACAAGCAGACGCTGGAGAAGGAGAACGCCGACCTGGCCGGAGAGCTGCGGGTCCTGAGCCAAGCCAAGCAGGAGGTGGAGCACAAGAAGAAGAAGCTGGAGGTGCAGCTGCAGGAACTGCAGTCCAAGTGCAGCGACGGGGAGCGCGCCCGGGCCGAGCTCAACGACAAGGTCCACAAGCTGCAGGTGAGGCGCGGCGCAGCCAGGCTCCCTTGATCCCAGCTCTGCGTGGGAGGACGCTCTTCGCAGCTAACTGAAGTCTCTCTTGCTGCAAAGCAAGTCGCTTTCCTCTTGTTGCCATCCTCAGGGAGAGATGGGCTCTCTCTTCCATTCTCTTCGTCTGCTCATTCAGCAAGCATTTGCTGTGGGCCCATTTGCTGTGGGCCGGGCACAATGTTTAATGCTGAGACACAGCAGTGAGAAAGACCCGGTACCTGGCCCGATAGAACTCTGACCCAGTGGAGGGAAAGGCATTTCTAGTCCCATGAATGAATGCAAAATGATGCAGTTAGTGTAAGTAACAAGGGGCCTGGCCTGCAGGAAGAGTCTGGAAAGGCTTCCCTAAGAAGGAGGTATAGTCTGAGATAAGTAGAAGGCTAGCAGGCAGAGGGAAAAGCATGTGCAAGGGCCCAGGGGTAGGCGGGAAATTATAAGAGATGACAGAAGGAGAGCGAGAATGCTGAGCTAGAAGGGGAAACGTGCAAAGTGGGACTAGAGAGGTAGGTCGTGCCTGGATGACACAGGGTCTTCAAGGCCCCATTATACGTATATTCGTCTTTACTCCGAGTGATGAGAAGCCATTGATAGGTTTTAAGAGGAGCAATGACAAGGTCTGTTTGTCTTTGGTCTTATCTAGCTTTGACTAGAGGTTTGGCCTGACTTCCATTCATTGGATATAGGCAGACCTTTGATAAATATTTAATGTGCTTATAGCCTGGGACAGGGGAGGCAAGGGAAGCATTAAATATGATTTTTTCCCCACGTGCAGGGGAGAGCAGGGACTCTGCTCTCCTAACATAAGCAACATTCTAGAGGAGCAGAGTCAAGATCATTTATATCCTCGTTGTAAGTGCGAAGGGGATGGACGGTGGGCTGGAATCTCCAAAAGGACCTGCTCCTGCACCTCTGGTTTTGGCCATAAGGGCCCATGAAAGGGCCAAGAGTAGGGGTGAGGAAGAGGGTGGTGGGAAAAGGGCCCTTGGAAGCAGAGGTGTCGTCGGCATCCTCTTCTCCAACATTGGGGAGCAGGCGGGTCTAGAGCAGCTCTGTGTCTGGCCTCTCAAACCCGCTGTTTCATTTTTTTGCCACCCTTGGCAAGGATCTAGGATCCAGGATCCATTTCGTGGGATTAGGGCTCAGTCAATACAGTTTGGGGCTCTAAGAGGTTCTTAGAACCAGACATCCCAACTTGTAGGCGATACGCTTCCCTTGGGAGCCACGGAGCTACCGTGATTGGGCCCCATCGTTCGTGGGTATTTCTCCACCGGTGGATACCACAGGGCTTCTCTTACTTAACAAGGATCCCGTTCTGGAGGTTCTAACCAGTCTCTCGGCGTCCTCAGAATGAAGTGGAGAGTGTCACAGGGATGCTGAACGAGGCTGAGGGGAAGGCCATAAAACTGGCCAAGGACGTGGCGTCCCTTGGGTCCCAGCTCCAGGACACCCAGGTGGGTATTGGGCCACATCATCCAGAGGGACCTGGGGTAGGAACTTCCCGTGTGTGGGTCCCTGGGACTTCCGTCTGTCCTTCCGTAGGAGCTGCTTCAGGAAGAAACCCGGCAGAAGCTCCACGTGTCCACCAAGTTGCGCCAGCTGGAGGACGAGAGGAACAGTCTGCAGGACCAGCTGGACGAGGAGATGGAAGCCAAGCAGAACCTGGAGCGTCACATCTCGACTCTGAACATCCAGGTGCTGGCTGGGTGTCCTTGCTTTGCCAGGACTGAGCCCTGGGGGGAGATCAGGAGCTCTGAGGGGCTGTGGTGGAGACTTGGAGCCATTTTGCTTGGCTCACTGGCTCCCCCTGATGTTACATTTCTGCAATGTGTGGAAGGTGGTCTCTTCTCAGGGTAGGGCCAGGGAGGGGAAGCACCCAAAGGCCCTCCTCTTACTGGAGGACCCTGCACCCTGCCGTTTTAGCTCTCCGATTCCAAGAAGAAGCTGCAGGACTTTGCCAGCACCGTGGAAGCCTTGGAAGAGGGCAAGAAGAAGTTCCAGAAGGAGATCGAAGGCCTCACCCAGCAGTATGAAGAGAAGGCAGCTGCTTACGACAAACTGGAAAAGACCAAGAACAGGCTTCAGCAGGAGCTGGACGACCTGGTCGTCGATTTGGACAACCAGCGGCAACTGGTGTCCAACCTGGAGAAGAAGCAGAAGAAGTTCGATCAGGTAGGGGCTGGAGGGCGGTCCGCTGCGTGCGGACACGGGCTGGGGCAGGTCTGCGAGGCTGTGTACCTGCAGCTCGGGAAAGCTAGCTTGCCTCGGGTGACCGTGAAACACAAGGGCTTCTAGTTCAGAGCAGAAGAGCGGCACCGCCCAGATGTGCCTCCCAGGTACCGCCACCGTGAGGGCCCCATGACGCCGACGATGCCTTAGCTTCTAGCCCTGATAAGGCATGAGATTTATTTACTCAACAAGTGTTTATGGACTGCCTCCTGAAGATTCCAAGTAATGTCATGCTTCTACCCTTCGGATAACCACTTTCCCCTAACATTTCATCATGCAGAATTTCAAGCACCCAGCAACACTGAAAGCATGAAACAGTGAACACCTGTATGCCCACCACCTGCATCAGATCCTGAACGCTTTACCAAGCTCGCGTTCTTACATGTTTATGAATAATGATGAACTGTACTTGTCAATGCTAGCTTACCTTTTGGATGCATTTCAAAGCAGATGACAGACCTCCGCCTGCATACCTCAACATGCTGCGTTAACTAGAGGTCTTGTTTAAGATAGAATTTTGCTTCTCATGAGATAAAAATTTACCTACACGGAAATGCACCAATTTTTACGGGTACACTCTCTCGAGTTCTGACGAATGCATACACCTGTGTGGCCCAGATCCCCAAATACTGACTTTGATTATGCTGTCGCTCAGATTTAGCAAACATCATTCGGTTTGCAAGTGACTTGGGGTTATCCTAAAAATCAGTCTGGGAATTGTACGGGGCCGGTGCCAGAGGCGTGGGGGCTCAGAGCCCCGGCTTCTGGGTGACACGCTGGCTCTTCCCTTTTCCGTCTCGGTGTGGTCGGCCTGTCTTCACTGTGTCTACTCTGCTTCTCCGTTATCGGTTCGGAGGCCTGAGGTCCCGTCTTTCCTTTCCTGTCACATGTGGTGTACGGCTTTTGTGTCAGCTGTGCTGTTTGGGGGCCTATTACTTACCTGTCTTTGCTGACTTCTAGAAGTCTGGGTTTGGATGTGTCAGTGTGGGATAGGCTACTCTGCAGATGAGATGAAGGTCCCTGCTCTGGCTCCTAGGGCACTTTTGAGAGCTGGAGACGAGTGGCCATGAAAAAACCAAAAAGAATGATTGGCCTCCGGCAGGATTAACTGTCAGTTGGACCTCAGTAGCAGCGTGTTCTAACCGACATGGGCAGCATGAGTGATTTCAAAACACACTCAGCAGTTGTAACTGGGCACAAGGTCGCCCTGGAAGTCAGAAGCCAGCTTATGATTAACTCTTTCCGGAGATCTCTCATTTATTTATTTATTTATTTATTTATTTATTTATTTATTTATTTAATTTGACAGCACAAGCAGGGGGAGCAGCAGGGAGAGCAGGCTCCCTATTGAGCATGGAGCCCAATGCGGGGCTCCATCCCAGCGCCCTGGGATCATGACCAGAACCAAAGGCAGATGCTAGTGAAATTAGCAGGACACAAGGCAGTGAAATGAAGCTGAGCTTCGGGTATGCCAGGGGTCACCTCCGGGGCTTCTGTTGTGTTGCTGCAGCTGTTGGCCGAGGAGAAAAGCATCTCTTCCAAATACGCGGATGAGAGGGACAGGGCCGAGGCAGAAGCCAGGGAAAAGGAAACCAAGGCCTTGTCCCTGGCGCGAGCCCTCGAGGAGGCTCTGGAAGCCAAAGAGGAACTGGAGAGGACCAACAAAATGCTCAAGGCCGAGATGGAGGATCTGGTTAGCTCCAAGGATGACGTGGGCAAGAACGTAAGTCACTCTTCATCGTCATTGCTCATTCACCTGTCACCAACCCACCCTCCCCGATATTTGTCAGTCCCTGGGGCGGGCTGCGGTGGGGCTGGCTCCATAGTCTTTGATGTGAAACCATCATCGGGACTGAAGGCCGTCCCTCCAACTGTCACCCACACACTGGTTGGAAACAGTGGTTGGGGTTGGGGTCTGAGTCCAGGGCCCCCAGAGGAAGGCTCTGGTCTGGACCCCTGGCCCTGCATCCTGTGGGGGGCAGGAAGCCAGCTCGTGGACCTGAGTGAGCTTCCTGTCAGTGTGGGTTGCCTGCCCATCTTCATGAAGTCAACTCTCATGTGCAAGGTGCACGAGCTGGAGAAGTCCAAGCGGGCCCTGGAAACCCAGATGGAGGAGATGAAGACCCAGCTGGAGGAGCTGGAGGATGAGCTGCAGGCTACGGAAGACGCCAAGCTGCGGCTCGAGGTCAACATGCAGGCTCTCAAAGGCCAGTTTGAGCGGGACCTCCAGGCCCGTGATGAGCAGAACGAAGAGAAGAGGAGGCAGCTCCAGAGGCAGGTAATCCGGGGCAGCTCGGAAAAGGGGGGAAGCTCGGCAGGGCAGCCAGTGTCCTTCCTCCCCCCACCATGTCCTGGCCCGATGGGGACTTGGTTTTGTCCCCTGCAACCTGGGGAGGTGCAGACCCCCCTGGCAGGGGGCTGTGCACACCGGGGATTGGCTGAACGCCGGCTGAGGCCGGGGAAAGGGCCCCCGGGGGATGGGTCCGCCCAGCCGCGCACATCTCCCCTCCTTGCTCAGCTTCATGAATACGAGACAGAACTGGAAGACGAGAGAAAGCAACGTGCCCTGGCAGCCGCGGCCAAGAAGAAGCTGGAAGGGGACCTCAAAGACCTGGAGCTGCAGGCCGACTCGGCCATCAAGGGCAGGGAAGAAGCCATCAAGCAGCTTCGGAAACTGCAGGTGGGTGGTGGCTCAGAGGCAGGGCGCAGGTGGCGGGAGGCGACGGCTTCCCCAAGGTCGGGGAAGTCAGCAGCAGCAGGACGCAGCCTGTCACTGGTGCCTAGTAGCTG
This sequence comes from Ursus arctos, assembly GCF_023065955.2. Taxonomy (NCBI): domain Eukaryota; kingdom Metazoa; phylum Chordata; class Mammalia; order Carnivora; family Ursidae; genus Ursus; species Ursus arctos. The sequence continues at coordinate 77,636,903 of NW_026622874.1, read as the reverse complement.
CTGTTTTCCCCACCACCGTTCAGCATTTGGGGGCTATTTCCTGCCCTGGGTAAGGCACCGTTCCCAGGCATTCGGCCATGGGCCTCCGACCACATCACCATCTTTTAGGTCTGCTGAGCCCACCAGAACGGTGCCCCTGAACAGCAACCTGGCCCTGTGAGCTGGTGGGCAGTGCTCATGCCATGGGGACTTCTCTGTGGTTAATCGTGGGAAATCCTAGGGGCTGGCACGGAACGGTAATTTGGGCAGAACTCGGGGGAGTGAGGACATCTTAGCTTGTCCTTCCTGTTGTGACTCATGCAGGCTCAGATGAAGGACTTCCAGAGGGAGCTGGAAGACGCCCGTGCCTCCAGAGATGAGATCTTTGCCACCGCCAAAGAGAACGAGAAGAAAGCGAAGAGTTTAGAAGCAGATCTCATGCAGCTCCAGGAGGTAAAGCCTTCTTGCTGAGAGCCTCAGATGGGGGTAGCGTGGTAGGAGCCCTCAGCACCCCGGTGTGTGCACCCACAGATTTCTTTCGCTCATTCAGCATTCCACATAGGTGGACCCCCAGAGTAAGTGCAGGGACAGAGAGGATTTGATGTACACGCAGTGCCTCCCCTGAGCTCAGAGGAGGCACAGCCGCTTTCAGGGGTGGCCATGGAAACTGCTGGGGTTCAGCCCTTCCGTGTAGATAACAGGTTTCCTTCCTCCCCACCCCCCACCGTCCAGGACCTAGCCGCGGCTGAGAGGGCTCGCAAACAGGCCGACTTGGAGAAGGAGGAACTGGCCGAGGAGCTGGCCAGCAGTGTCTCAGGAAGGTATGGAGCTGTGCAGGGAGGAGGGGGCCTAGGCTCAGACAATGAGGGAATGGCAGCTCACGGGAGAACCTCTGGAACTCCCATCTTAATGCTGAAAATGACTGTCCAGCCGAGCTGCTCACAGGGGTCTTCACACCCCATTTGAGTGGGTAGCCAGTTTCGTTCATTCTGAATGAACAGTGTGGTGGGGTTGGGGGTGGGGCACCTGGGGACAGAAAGGAGTGAGCCGGTCTTTGTGCCAGGCCAGGCTCTGCTGATAGCAACTGGATGGGAGTCCTGGCTCCCCACTTCCCAGCTGTGTGACTTTGCACAAGTCTCTAGGCCTCTCTGAGCCTCAGTTTCCTGTTACAAATGAGGGTAACCCTAAGGCCTCACTCCTCCAAGGAGAGGGAATCTTCTAAGCCGGGGGTAGGCTGGAGCCCCAGATGTGGCTGCATTTCCCTTAGGAACACACTTCAGGATGAGAAGCGCCGCCTGGAGGCCCGCATTGCGCAGCTGGAGGAGGAGCTGGAGGAAGAGCAAGGCAACATGGAGGCCATGAGTGACCGCGTGCGGAAGGCCACGCAGCAGGTGGGGGCCGGAGCGGGGCAGGGCACCTGAGCGGCACCAGAGAGGGGCTCCACCCGGTAACAAGCCCACACTGGTCCAGTGACATGCACAGCAGGCTCCTGTGTGCCAGGCCCGGGTTAGGGTGGAGGGGAGCGGGGAGCGGGGAGCCAGCACGTCTGCTCCCTGCACCCACTCCCTCCTCTCACAGTCATGCAGCACCCTGCCAGCCTGCAGTGTCTCATCGGGGGGCCAGGGTATGTCTGGCTTCCTCTAGTAGACGCTGTGTGCCTGGAGGAAGGGCCTTGGGGGTCTACTTCATGCTCAGTCCCCAGCCCCAAACCCTGACCTGACACTCGTGAGCACTCAGTGACATTACTGAGTACCAGCTCCAGGACAGGTGCTGGGGATCCACCACATGACCTGGAAACAGGGAGCCCTGGGACACTGCCTCTTGAGCTGTGCCCAGAAAGGACTGGGTGGCTGGAAGAGGTGGGGGGTGGCTGCTGGGGGCTGCAGCTCCCGGGACCCATGCAGAAGCCGAAGAAGGCTGGGGCGGCAGGACAGGAGGAGACGTTCGTCATCTCCGTGGACCACCCCGGGCTTCTGTGCCCTCCACCTCATGACCTTCACTGTCCTCCGCAGGCTGAGCAGCTCAACAACGAACTGGCCACGGAACGCAGCGCCGCCCAGAAGAATGAGAGTGCGAGGCAGCAGCTCGAGCGGCAGAACAAGGAGCTCCGGAGCAAGCTGCAGGAGATGGAGGGGGCAGTCAAGTCCAAGTTCAAGTCCACCATCGCAGCACTGGAGGCCAAGATCGCCCAGCTGGAGGAGCAGGTCGAGCAGGAGGCCAGGTACGTGGGGCCCGGGCTACAAAGACAACCTTCATGCCAGTGGGTGGCAGGGGGCAGGGGTCCCTTAGGCTCTCCGGGCATCGGTTCTAGCTGGAAACCCAGACTGCAGCTGTGCTGGGAGAACGGTGTGTGGACACCGGGGAGGGGTGGGCCTGGCCCGGAGAAGGCCCTTACCAGTAGCACTAAGTAGCAGGCCTCCTCCGTGAGGTCAGCCAGCCGTCCCGGGAGCCCGCCGGCTTTCCCTGGCCTGCGTTTGCAGGATGTCGTGTTAAGGGCTACCCAGAAAGTCCCAATCGGCGGCCCATGCAGCACAAGCAAGTGGGGGAAGGCTTCTCATTTTACTGAGAAAGGAAGGTCACAGCACCGTGATCACTGTCAGATTGCAAGGATTCCGACCCATTCTGTTTATTTTGGTAGTGGCTTTACTGACAACTCCCGTACCCTAGAATTCAGCCGTTTAAAGTGTTCAACTCAGTGGCTTGCAGTGTATTCGCAGAGAGGGGCACCCTCTCCACAGTCAACCAGGGAACGTTTTCGCCCCCTCAGTAAGACACCCCGTACCCCTTCGCCATCGCCCTGTCTCCCCCAGCCCTCAGCACGCACGGGCCGACTTTCCGTTTCTATGAAATGTCCAGAACAGACCACAGAAACGGAATCGCATACCGTGGGCCCTCCCGTGCCCGGCCTCCTTCACCGAGCGTCTCCCGCGCTCACCGTGTCGGAGCAGCTGTCAGAACGTCCCCTTGTATGGCCGCATCCCCTTCTGATTTGGGGGCTGAGCAGGAAAAGCGTGCACAGCGGGCACGGTGCTGGTCGGGTCTACACCCCACGGGCAAGGGAAGCCATCCCCTCTCCCCCGTCTATGCAGAGAGAAGCAGGCGGCCGCCAAGTCGCTGAAGCAGAAGGACAAGAAGCTGAAGGAGGCGCTGCTGCAGGTGGAGGACGAGCGCAAGATGGCGGAGCAGTACAAGGAGCAGGTAGGCCGGCGCCCGGCCCTCCCGCCCGGCGCCCACCCTCGGGGGACCCCTCCTGACCCTCCGGCCTCTCCCCGACAGGCGGAGAAAGGGAACGCGAAGGTCAAGCAACTCAAGCGGCAGCTGGAGGAGGCGGAGGAGGAGTCCCAGCGCATCAACGCCAACCGCAGGAAGCTGCAGCGGGAGCTGGACGAGGCCACGGAGAGCAACGAGGCCATGGGGCGCGAGGTGACCGCGCTCAAGAGCAAGCTCAGGTGAGGCCCGCGGCCGCCGCACGGGGCGCCCTCTCCCCGCTGCCCCGCTCCTCTCCAGGGGCTCTTCCCACTCGCCCGCACGCCCGTGGGCGCCGATGCTCCCTCGGGTGCTGGAACGGCTGCCTCCCTTCCCTTCCCATCCTCAGGACAGCGGCGGCGGCCAACCCCCGGCCCCTGGCAGTGCGAGTCCCTTCTCTCCTGACCCTCTTTCTGGACTCCCTGCGGCTCCCTGGTCTTCCGCAGGGTCTCTGGTCACCACTGGGGTCTGGGGCTGGGTCATTCTCGATCACAGGAGCTGGCCTGTGTGCTGCCCGAACCGGGGCTGAGTTCTCTCCCACACCCCTGCGCCTCCGGGCCTGAAGGTGGGTAGGCGACCCCCCTGCTCCTCAGGGCTCCTTCCCACCTCCACCGGTTCCCTGAAGGCTGGGGCCCCGAGCCCTCCAGGGGGCTGCTCCAGCATCTCCCGTCCTTGCCCTCCTCCTCCGCGATCCCTCCACGGCCGTCAGCACTAGCTCTAACTTGCCCATCAAGCATCGAGTCTTCTGCCTGCCACCTTCTTTAGTTTGTTACAACACAACCCAGATGAAACCACACTTTCTACCTTCCGCTGCTCAGAGTGCTTTGAGAAAAGCAAACAGGCGTACAACCCTTTCCCGCTGGGCGTTCTCGACGGCCACGTAGAACGGACCCCACTCAGCACTTCTGGACCTCAGGCTCCCCCATCCTCCCTCTCTCGGACATCTGCTTTTCACTTTCTAACCAGACTGACTCTCCATGCCCATCCTTACAAGCTCCCATTTCCCCCATTAACCCACTTCCCGACAAGCTGTGCTCATTTCTTCTCTGTCCCCAGTTCTGGGCTGCACTGTCCAGAAACAAACAACTCAGGCCAACACCTCGGGTAGACCTACCTCTTGTTCACTCAAGGACGTTGCTCCAGAAATTCTTACCCTCCTCTCCTTTGCAACATTTTCCCTTAACAGAGTCATGCCACGAGCTGAGAAAACCTCTGAGACCCACTCCCCTCCTACCCTTGACCACAAAACCCTAATGGTCAGTCCATAGGCCTCACCTGATTCAGCTGCAGCATTGGTCCTTGACTGGGCTTCCTAGACACTCCCCTCAGCTGGTTTGCTTCCTGTTTTTCTGGCTGTCTTTCCTCATCTCCAAGCCAGCTTGCCATTGGCCTGCCCCAGGGCGCCATCTTGGTCTCTCCATCTCTGCTCATTCCCTACGTGATCTCAACTGGCCCGGTGGCTTTTGAATTCTACCCACAGCGAGTGACTTCCTAGTTTCTATCTCCAGCCGAGACTTCTTCCTGGAACCCCAGACCTGTGTGCCACTCCCACCCAATGCCTCACGGCAGCTCACACCTCGAGTCCTGACTGAACCTCTTCACCCCCACATCAGCTTCCCTCATAGACTTCTCCAGCTCAGCAACTGGAATGCTCAAGTGGTCATTAACCCAGGCCACAAAGCTGGGGTCATACTTTATTTTACCCTCTCCCTTATACCTCACATCCCATCTGTCAAATCTGGTCAACTTTCCCTTAAAAATCCTATGCATCCAGAATCCAACCGTTTCTTGCCATCCTGGTCCAAGCCACCCTCTCCTACCATGTAGATAACTTTCACAGCCTCCTCGTGGGCCTCTCTCTGTGTTCATGCTGTGCCTTTATAGTCTGTTCTCAATACAGTAGCCAGAGGGATCCTGCTGAAATGGAGGTGAGTCGCAACCCTCCTTTGCTTGAAACTATCCAATGGCTTCACCTCATTCAGATCGAAAGCAACGTCTTTACGATGGGTGGTTCCCCTAGGCCCTAATGATCTCTGTCCACTGCCTCCTACATGAGCCCTCCAAGTCTACACACGCTGCCTTGGGGCCTTTGCACTGGTGGTTCCTTCTGTCTGGAATGCTCTTCCCCCAGCTCTCCACATAGGGGGATCCCACCTTCCCTTCCTTCAGGCACTGACTCATCCACGTTACCCTGTCTACAACTTCCGACTTCACTCCCTGCAGTCCTCCTCCTTCTTGCCCACCTGTCACCATGTAACCTGCTACTTATGTCATTTGCAGCCTTCACTCTGGCCCCAGGAGCACAGAGGTTTTGTCTGTTTACTCATCCCCAGTGTCTGGGATAGTGCTGGCCACAAACCTTCAATCACTAAGTCAGAGATGATGTTTCCCCAACCTCACTGTCCTACCACCTTGGCCCTTCTGCCTTAGCCTCTTACTACCTGTACCATCGTTGACCTCCCAGTGTCTGTGAAATTAACTGTTTTAATCATACACACATCAATTTGCAAATAAAGTCTACCACCTCTGTATTGTTAAACCAGCATCACCAGCATTAACAGGTCACGATGAAATAGAAATACGGTGAAAACAGAACGATAATGAATTCTAGCCACTGTGGCTACAAATTGATGACCATGACCTGAAGGCCTACTTCTCTGTTAACAAGGGAGCAACAGAAACAGCAGCACCAAAAAGACGGTCTCTGACCTAATCGGATGTGTTTTTAAAAAGGTGGAAAGGGGATACCTTTGTCAGTCATTGTGCAGTTGTTACCCAGTGGCACGCGTGCCCAGGAACCATCGGAAACCACCTGCCACATCAACTCCAGACTCTGAGAACCAGTGCAGGGACAAGGGGAGAGCCCAAACCCCTGTCAGAGTGGGGAAAAGAAGGGCTGGTGCAGGAGGGTATAGGGCTTCAGGAAGGAGACCCCGGATCATGCAAGGTGAGGGGCTGTGGGTCCCACTGCTAGATGGAGGCCAAACATAACCCCTCAGGTCCAACAGGGGCTTGGGAAACAATCCCCAGGGTGATGGTCAGCAAGAGGGCAGTTCTCACCACGCAGACCCCTGGAGTTTGCTCTGCTGGTGACAGGACCCTGCCCCTCGTTGGCGCAGGGCTGAGAGGTGGGGCAGCAGTCAGCCACTCTGGCTCTGTCCCTGCTCCCTTTTCTCAGGCACAATGATTCTTTAGGTGTGCTGAACATCCCCTATGGATTCTGCCCCAAACGACCCTCTTAGGCCACACAGGCCAGTACTGAACACTCCGTTTCCTACAGCTCCAGTATGAGCACACGCTAAGGCGGGTGAAGACCGGTCCTAGCGTTTCTGCCCCGAGTCTTGTACACGTGCAAAACCTAAAGTCGAGCTCCAGAGCTCTGAGTGAGGTTGGCAAGCCTAGCCGGCTCTCGGAGGCCAAGGAAGTGCAAAGCAAGTTGCATGGTTCTACGGCCCCGATAAATCTCGACACGAGCTCCTGTTAAAGCCTGACCACCATACCCAGCCTTTGCCACGACGCCAGGCCTCCCCCACACGAGCTTTTCAAATGAAACAACGGCTTATACGTGCCCGCCTCAGAGCTCTTGGTGGCGGGCGCTTCACTGCAAGATTGCCTTCTAAGTGCCTTTAATGATTTAATTGAAGTGAATGCCTTTAATGATTAAACACGCACTTCAACGGACTCCCTCTTGTTTGCGGAATATAACCACCAGGGACTCTCTCTCTCTGTTTCAGAGCCCCCCTCCCCCAGGAAACTCCGCAATGACTCACCAGGTACCATGCCTTCAGCTCCGCAGCTCATGTGTGTTGCACTCGGTTTCCACTTCTCTTCTGCCATCCCGCCCGCCCTATCCCTGGTGGCCCCCTTTTTGGGCCCCTGCAAATTTTTGTGAGAAAGCTGCAAAATTTGAAGGCGTGGAGATCTTAGTTCAAAACTCTTTCATCACGGCCAAGATCAGCCTAAGAAGACTTCATCTCTTGACCCATTTTCCTTCCCTACTTCGCTTTGGCGTCTGACACGGCACCAAGTGTGTCCTTGTCACCATGTGTAGACCGGTGGTCAGAGGCTGTGTGTGTGTCACCTGGATTGTTCTTACCTAAGAGGGCGCATCTCACACTGTTAGGACACTTGGCTGCGCTGTCCTCCCTGGTCTGGTTAAGACCCCACACGGAGTGGGTATGACAACTCCACCATCTGGGTCCATTCCCGGACACTGGCTTCAAGCTGGCTGGTCTGGGTTCCAGATCAGAATTCACAGGGCACAGGGTCATTGTAACCACAGCCCAGCAACTGGCTCCCCCCGCAGCTGGTCTTTCACAAACACGTCTGCAAAAGAAATGAGCTCTCACCGCGCATCATACAGTCGCTGAGGCTGCGTGGGGCTGAAGCAAGGCCTGGCTGCTAACCGCATTTCCAGCACACGAGGGCGCACGCTGGCCACCTCGGAGCCAAGCGGGGTCCCAGCAGAGCCTTTTCCAGAGATCTTGTGGGCACATATTCAGAGTGGGGAGTGGACACCCAGGACTCAAGAGAGAACACAGAGCCCTCTCCAAGTAAGAGTTAAGAGGCCTCGACTTGTCTGGGAGTCTCAACTTTATCCCATGTGAAGTGGGGCACCGGGGCCCTCTCATCTTCCTCGAGAGGCCAAGCAAGCCCTGGCTGGTGTCCCCCTTCTGCTCTTTTGGAGAATCTCAGCTTTGCTGCCACTACCCAAGTACTTAACGCTGACTGAGGTATTGGCAGGAGCTTTAGGAAGGGCTTTCAGCCTCTAAAAGCTTTTGAGCAGCGCGTTCCTGCCAGCTCAGACTGGAACGCGGGACCGACTAGCTGATGGGACACTGAGTCCTTGCAAAGCAAGTGCTCGTAGTCTTGTGCTGATTCCTGGCGAGCCACTATGCCTTGCGGTTCTTGGAGCCCGTGAATAGAAGCCAAATGCTCCAGGATCAGACCCTTTAAGAAAATCTCTAGAGGAGGTCCCTTACTTCATGTGACAGATGCAGCCAGCACCAACATTTGCCATGGATTTGAAATCCGTTCCTTCAAGAAGGGCACCTGAACTGGGAGGCAGGCTCACAGGACTGGCATCTGGCCGGGGGGGGGGGGGGGGGGGCGGGGGGGAGGCTTACAGTGACCCAGGACACGATTTACCTCTTAGATCACGGGAACCCATTTCTCACTTCAACTCTTCTCACTTGCAAATACAGATTGTCCCAAGAGGTACAGAGTGCCCGGAGCCTGGAATGTAGGGCAGAAAGAGTTTCCCAGCCCCAGGCTGTCCCATCAAGTTTGAACCGGGAGAGCAGCCATGGAAGGAGACCCATGCAAGCAGCGGCTGCTACATTTTCTGTCCTGTCCTCAGAGACCCTTCTCTGGGACGCAGGTTCTTGGAAAGCACTGTGCTAAGGAAGACTTGTAGGTCCTTCTAGAGAGAGTGACGGAAAATGAGCTCTAAGGGCGCTGGGCACCTCCAAGCTTCCCTCTGTTGTGAGGGAGGCTGGCCCCAGGCTTCAGCTGGGAGTGGCTACAACTTGAAGTATTGGTTCCTGATGGCTGCGCCCGCGAAACGACCATTCTCTGAACCTGAGCGGGTTTTCCCAGCCATGTTTCTCCCGCCCTCAGACCCCGAAAGGCTCACATTGGGACTCCCCTTCTCAGCAATCAGACACTCTGGGCCTTGCTCTGCCTCCAATCTTACCTCTCTGAGTTGCCCCTTTTGACTAAAGCATGGATAACTGGAATGGGCTCTCTCCCTCGTGGCTTTTCTGTCTGGCCTTTGTGTGGTCAAGCGGGTCATTTTTGTTACAAAGAGTCTGCACTCCTCTCAGGCATCCTAAAATAAGTCAACACAGGTCCTCTGATTCAGGTCAATCAGGGCCGGATGGCCAGAGCCCAACAAGAGTATTTGCTGTGGTCACAGAAAAGATGGCAAACATGTTTTCCAAGCAGAGGAAGTTGGATGCAGGTGGATCTCACGGCTCCTTCTGCCTGCCTGCCCTTCTAAGCAAAGCCTCACCTCCGGTGACCTGGGCAGGCCCGAGCAGTAACTCAGGTCGTCTGGCACTCCAGAGATGGGAGCTGTTAAGGACAGAGAGAAAGAGGTGTCCTACCAGCTAGAGCTAAAATACACCTTGGGTTAATAGGCCGATCTTACTTTTCTAACAAATATTCATTGAGTACCTATTATCGTCCACACTGGTGCCTTCATAGTGAGGAAAAATCAGACAAGATCTCCGCCCTGTGAGAACTCATGCCAAGAATTCTGCTCCACACAAGCAAGGGCCCTGCACTGCCTGAACCAAGAGTACCCTTTTGGCATCCACGCAGTGACCTCCCCCCTCAAGGCTGCCTTTGATGCTCATTTCCACCTCCTTCCAACTGAAAGCCTAAAAGACTCCCCCCTTTTTAACCTCCCGAAGGCAAGGAAGTAGAGCATGAGAACGAGCTCCCCTTGATACCGGCCCCACAGGGTATGAATAAACCCATGGGAACGTGTCAGCCCCCACTTGTTTTTTCCTTCTTTTCTAAATCGAAGACCCCAGCAGACCAGAATCCTGTGGGTCATCAGATGAACAAGCCAGATTTTTTTTTTTAAAAGCCGATCATCTTGCTTTGAAAAATCTACTCCTCCCCTCCCCCATGCCAGCTGATGAAATTCTGTATTCAGACTGGTCAGGCTTGACTTCAACCTGAATATCTGCCTCTCATTTGAGTTTGTCTGCATTTGTTTTTTGCCCCTTGAAAAATCTCTTCCCATCTCGAGGGAGATTTCCATACTCAAGAAACATGTATTCTCTTAAATCTGCAGGCGAGGAAACGAGACCTCTTTTGTTCCCGCTAGAAGGTCTGCAGGACGGCGAGTCATTGAAAACGCGGACGGCTCCGAGGAGGAAGCAGACGCTCGCGACGCGGACTTCAACGGAACCAAAGCCAGTGAATAAACAACTTGCTACAAACGGAACAAAACCAAACCAAACCCAGTGGACTTGCTTAGCACTGTCAAAATCCATCTTCAAATTCCAAACATCACAGACACCCCTCACGATGACTAGAAACACCAGCGCCCTGAGTCCGGGGCATCCGTGGAACTTTTGAGTGACGTACCAAACGAGAAAAACCCAGCAGGCGACACAGACACACCCACTGCCCCGATCGGTGAATTGTGCCGAAATTGTGAGTTTTTAGGAAAGACATAACCACAGTAACTGATCACTGGCAACTTAGTTTACATGGCATGGGGAGGAAGTCACCGAAGTGGGTGCCGCCGCCTCCCGCCCCCAAGTCATTCCCTAACCTGTGTACCCTTCCGACGTGTCGAGTGGGCCCCTGTTTGAGTTCCTTCCCCTCCCGGTTACCACACCTCAGACGCACACAGTTCACGGAGACCAAGTGCCTTCGGTAGTCACAGGAATTAAAAAGGAGACACTGCTCCAGCGGGTAAGAGCAGGAATGTTACACTGTTTTATATGCACCCCAATTGTACTTAAGGACACCCTCACGAATAAAAGGTTATACATCACTGGACTGCAGTCAGCTCTTCCGTGGTTTCCGAGAGTGAAAGAATGGAGGGAAGAGCATTCTGACCGAATCCTTGTGGGGACTCTGTGAAGCCATTCATAAACGGGGAAACTGAGGCCTAGGGAGGTGAAACGAATTGTCCGAGATCCCACAGCTGGCCAAAAAAAAAAAAAAAAAAAAAAACGCAAGCAGGGAGGTCACGTGAGTCTGTGTGAGGGGACTTCTCCACCCAGAGCTGGGAGGCTCCAGGCCCAGGAAGTAGGAACGTGACCAGAAAGAACATCCTTATCAATCCAAACCCATACACACATACATACTGCGAAGAATACAAGAGATCCTTGAATTTTAAAGTTAAAACATAAGACTTCATCCAGCAGGGCCAACGAACTTCCTGTGAAGGCCAGAGAGTCAATATTTCAGGCTACATCTGGTCTCAGTCACATGTTTATCTTTCCTTTTTTTTTTTTTTTTAAATAACCCTTTAAAACATAAAAACCATTCTTACTGAGGGCATCATACAACACCAGGCTGTGGGTCCTTTCCTTCCTCAGCTTGACTGTTCCAGATGGAGATCCCTTGCACGAGTTCTATTTGACACACAAAATTCCACACATCGACTCCGTGGGGTCCAATAGATTTGAGAAGAGAAGAAATAACACCAACTAAAAAACTCAAGCCAATGACTAAATGCGAATTATACCCTGAGCAATGCACAAACATCTCCCAAATACACTTCTAAGAAGCTGACCTGAAGGGAATTTTTTTAAAAAGTAGGATTTTTTTTTTTTCATATTTACTTACTGGGTTAAAAAACAAGTTTTTCTCCACCATATGAGCAAACATAAAAAGCACAAACAAAGCAGTGTTTACTGACCACCACCACAAACTAACTGTAAATTTGTTTCTCTTGATTTTATTGTTCTTTTAAAAAAATAAAAGTACGTCTTTCACCGATACAGGTTAGAACGTTCCCAGGGTAAGGAGCCGGGCACCAGAGATCAAGTCTCTGTTGAATTTCAGTAGCACTTGTAAAGTTCTATCTTCAACTCAAGGATATTTTTGCTATTCTTTTGGAAAAATAACTTAGTAACAAAAGGTCGTTAGGCTGCATGCATGCTCCTGAATTCCTGTGTTCTTTTTACACGCCTCCAAAAGCGTGAGACGGCAGCTCACACCAAGCAGGGTTGAGTACGTACAACGTCCGCGTGGAAATCCCGTGTTTGTTTCTTCTTTGACAAGGAAGATTCCAACAACAATCCTGTGTTTTAAGCTTATTTGGAGGGCACCCTGATTATTTCATCAAAACTCTGAACGATGTCCTGCTCTTAGGGGCTGCATTCCCAAGGCCATGCCACCCCGCAGACCGTCAGGGTCCTCAAGCGGAGGTCACCCTCAGGCCAGGGCAGAAGTTCAAGGAAGACCAACCATCAGGATCGATCTAAACAGGACACAGACTTTCCACTGACCTGGTCCACACAAGCTCTCCTCTGAAACACAAGCACACCTCTCAATGCCTCAGTGAGAGGCAGATTAAAAAGTCCCAGAGGTGCACAAGACCGTAGTTTCTTCTCAAAAAGGCATGTGCCTATTGTACTCCTCTCTCCTAGACATGATTTCATTACACAGACCCTCCCTGTGCCACAGAGCCCTGGGAGATTTTGTTCTGGAAGACAGCCTGAGTGAGGTGGGCTCACATCCCACTTTTAAGGCATCTCCAAACATTAAAAACACATCTCAGAACCATTCAGGACTCAGGTCAGCTCACAATGATGGGGTAGCCTCGGCGTCTGCACCTTCGAGCCCTTTCCAGAGGGTCCCGTTTGTCCCTGTCCACACCAGCAAGCAGGATAGGGATCATGACACATTTCCCCGGGGCCAACTACCAGGGGCCACCGGCGATGGCCTCATTGGCTAATGTGACTGTTTGCTCCTATTTCTCTAACTTAAAAACACAAAAACCTAGTTTAAAGAGGGGAAGAAAGGTAGGACTCCCGCACAGACACAATGGGGCTTCAGCTTCCGTGGATTTCCTAAAGCAACATCTTGACTACACCCTGGGCTGATGGCAGCGACGGTGTGGAAATATTTGAAGGCGGCTTCCCAAATTCCAGGCGTTTTCCCAACCTTCAGACAGAGCAAACCAAATTAGGCGGACACGACAGCTGTTACAGACTGGCTAGCATCGGGGCCCACAAAGTTCTATGAGTGACTATCAAGAGTCAGGAGCAATATCTCCCTGGGTGTCATTTTTCTCTCCTGTGAAACAAAGAAAAGGACACTGGCCATCTGGCTCGCACATTCCCAAGGCCACAAAGAAAGCACGGTCATAGAAGACCCGCTAAAAATATCCTCTTTGACAGGGCTGGCGGTTGTGAGCATGCCATGGAAAACGAGGCTTCATTTCCCGCGATCTGTCTGCCATGGGTCTTACCACAGTGACGTGCTTAGGGGCCAAGGAAGATGGTGGCACGGCTGAGAAAATTAATGAATCTAGAAGCTGCCCTGATTCTCAGGTCAGAAAACACGCAAAGCTGTCAGAGGTCAGATTTGTGTTTTCCCCCATCAGGTGACTGGCTTCAGGAATCTAGTCTGGCTGGAACGTAGTGCCAGTTTCCTGAGTTTTTACCCTCCTCTGGGGGAAGCAGAGCGGTGTTTGAAGCCCAAGTCCCAAACAAGGGTTTTCTACAGGACATGCTCACAGCACGACAGGAGCTGGGGTTGCAGGATCAAATAATGAAAACGAGCCTCTTCTTGGCCATTTGCCCTTAACCAGAAGACACCACGTAACTCTGTCTCAAGGGGGTAGAGGGTAAGGTTCACAGACATACCCCTGCAACTTCTCCCAAATGGCTATGGGTCAGGGGTTAGAGGCCCCCCTCCCTCCCCAGAGAGGACAGCTAAAGGTACTGACCCTTTGTCACCTAGAGGCAAGCCAGCGCTGCTTGGCTGTCTCTCACCGCCATCTCTGTGCTTGCTTCCCCGCCCCGAGCCGGGGCCACTCGTACGGTTTGGGGACTGATCATACACGAAGTTCCGGCAGGATGCAAGTTTGGACTCCAGGGCCTGCAGAGAAATACGCTTTCATCTTCCAGGTCAAAGACAAGAACTCACCTCTCACCCAGAGCCTGTACACAGACAATAACTGAAAACAGGGGTTCTCAAATGGTGCTGGACGCGGGAATTCCAAAGTGGGGCCCGGAAGGAATCCAGCATATGTCCAACTTTTAGAGCCACTGGCCTAAGACATTCCGGAGCTTCCTGGGAAAATCACTAGCCCTGCCAATTATCCAGCTCTGCCTATGGGAAAGAGGAAATGCACTTGTGGAATAATTCGCTCTTTTGTTTACCTTAATAAACATGCACAGAGTGGCTTGTGTGGAAGCCATGTGCCTTGCTGGAAAGGGACCCCATGCAAACCGAGAGAGCACCGAGATCACCCCACACTTCCCTATACTCTAACTGTACAAAACATGAACAGAGAAATGTGTAGGGGCGCCTGGGTGATATAGTCGGTTAAGCATCCGACTCTTGGTTTCAGCGCAGGTTGTGATCTCAGGGCCATGAGATCGAGCCCCGCGTCAGGCTCCATGCTCAGTGCAGAATCTGCTTCAGATTCTCTCCCTCTCCCTCCGCCCGTCCTGCCTGTGCACTCTATAAAATGAATAAATAAATCTTAAAAAAAAAAAAAAAGACAGAGATAGAGAAATGTGTTTACAGAATAGAAAACCAGACAAACAAAAGGTGAAAGAAAAAACATGAGCAATGAGTTGCAAGCTTCTATGACATTGCAATTCTGACTACAGACATTTTGGCAGGTTTTTTTTTTTTTTTTTTTAAAGATATTTTAATTTATTTATTTGACAGAGAGAGAGACAGCCAGTGAGAGAGGGAACACAAGCAGGGGGAGTGGGAGAGGAAGAAGCAGGCTCATAGCGGAGGAGCCCGATGTGGGGCTCGATCCCATAACGCCGGGATCACGCCCTGAGCTGAAGGCAGACGCTTAACCGCTGTGCCACCCAGGCGCCCCATGGCAGGTTTTAAAATATGGCATCTTCCAGGCCATCATTTTTAAAAATAAAAGAAACCACCACAAAGAATACCTATGTTATTTCTTAAGCACTAAAGAAATCTTTCCCTGTAATGAATATAAAACCTACAAAGTCAAGTTTTTTTTTGCTCCAGCCTTTCGAGATTTTGTCTTTAACTTCCTAAGAATTTTAAAAAGAGGAGGCAATTTTTAAATGTTTCTCAGGTTTTCTTCCAAGTAAGAAAAAAAAAATCATAGGCACTAACAAAATTTTTTCAAATTCCAAAGGAAAATGGCAGGGAAAGACATGCCCAGGTTTCGAAGGGAGGACAGAGTCACACCTCTGGGTGTTCCTCAAGAAGCTCAGATGATACTCAGGGACACTAAGAGAACCAGACTTTTGCCTACAATGCAGGGAGTCTCTGCTAAAGGCGGAAGGAACTGGTAAGGTCCCCTCTCTCCAATATCCTGAAACACAGGCAAGGAGCCACACCAAATGCCAGGGAGGGGGTGGTCTTACCCCCACTTTCCGAAGCAGGTCTCCCACGATGTTGAGGGCCGATATCCGCGCTGCAGGAGTGAGGGGGGTCCCACCCGTGGAGTCGTCCAGACCTGGGTGTGCAAAAGGAAGCACACGTCATACCGATCCACAGTCCTAAGGGGGTGCGCTACCGTCACTAAGTGCAGAAGCACAGGGGTGGACGCGGGAAGCTAACTGTGCCCTGCTACCCCCACTGGTTAACTAACACGGCAAGGGTCGACTTGATGACCAACGTTTTGCAGCCTTACCACTACTATAGGAAATGTTATTCTTTTAAAACAAAATCAGGACAAGTCCTCTTGAAATTCTAGGAATTCCATATTGTTAGGAACAGCATTGGAGCAAACCCCATTTATAAGGGGCTTAACTCTCCAGAGCCCCTCTCTCTCCTCCGAGTAGGACCCAGGGACCAGCGGCACCAGCATCACTGGGGTGCTGGTTAGGATGCAGGATCTCACTTCCACTGAAGTGTGGAAAAACCCTGCTCTAGACTGGGATTCTGGAAGTGTCACCAGCCTCTTGATCCCAGGGGACAGGCTAAGGAATAACACAATGTGACCACTGGAGCCAGTGGCCTGGGTCTGAAGCCCGACTCTGCTATTTACCAGCAGTATATCTTTAGGCAAGCTCCTTTACCGGGGCCTCAGTCTCCTCATCCATCAAATGGGGACAGCACTTGCAAATTGGGCCTGTGGTGAGGATTCAGTGAGGTCATACATATGCAAAGCACGTGACGCAGAGTGGCTAGGACACGCCGAGCGCTCAGTAACTGTCTATTGTTGTTACTTGCCATTAAGTGGCCCGGTAACAATCTCAGTTAATCAGCAGACGAGCTGGAAAGAAAACTCAAATCTTTCATTGTTTACCATGCAGCCCAGGTTACACTGGCTCCACTTCTAGACTAATGTCTTGCTAGACCCACACAATGCTTTTCAATTTTTTTTTATCTAGTTATTGAAATTTGCAATTTGGGAGATTTCATGTTCAAAAAGAGGATTTCCGGCTTCTGATGAAGGATGGAAATGTCTGCTAATGCCGGGCCCACATTTCTTAAGGTAGGAACAGAGCGGCAGCTGCCCCCTCAAGATGAGGTTTCCATCCCCCCCCCCGCATACCGCAGACTCCACCATTCCCTATTGCCTTACAACCAAGCTCTTCTTGCTTATCTCAAAGCTCTGCTCCCCCTACCACACCCCCGCCGTGGGCATCCCAGTTCGCTCCTCACACTATAGCCTGGCCCAGTCTCTCTCATCCAGGACCCTACTCCTGGGAGAGCTCTGTGGAGCAAAGAAAATCCTCTCGACGGCTATTCCCTTACCACGTCTGAACGTCCCTGGTGTGTTTAAGTTAGCGCTGGGTCCCCGATGAGCTATGGGTGTGGATGGCACGGACCCAGTGGCCTGCACTCCTGTGTCTGTCCTTTCGGCCTCCACCGAGCTGGGCATGGGGGTCCTGGGCTTCTCCTGCTTCTGCTGCACAGCCAACTCCTGCCGCAAATCTGAGCCAGGACAAGGGTTCAGATTAGGTCCCTGCTTCGAGTGAGGGGGGAAGGGGAGGGTCAACAGTAGACGCTGGTCAGGGAAAAGAAGTACCAGAACAAAAAACAGGTGGAAATCCTTGATGAAGTGAAACCTGTAGGACCTGGCCTAGCAGGCTTGTAAAACCACATGATTTTTTAGTAAAAACAAAAAGTTTAAAATTTTTTTTAAAATGGCACTGATAGATACACTAATGCTTTTCTTACTTCAAAACAATTGCAGTGTAATGGGGTATATAGAATAGTAAGTGAAAATATGCTTTCCCAACCCATCCCCAAATGCCCTTCCTCACTCATAATCACTATAATATGGGGGAGATATTTCCAATCCTTTTTTTCTGTATTTTCAGACAAAGACTTTATATGTATCTCTATTAAGCGTATGATAGGAATAATCCCTATTAAGTATAAATAGAAATATATCTACTGACCGTGACAGTATGTCTTAATCTTTCTACTTATATCTATATCTTAACAATTGTTTAATATTCCAAAAAATAAATCTATGTAATTTATTTAACCACTTCACTACTGATGGACATTTATAGAACTGCCTTTCAGACTTAAAGAGTTTTTTCTTAGGGGCGCCTGGGTTGCTCAGTTGGTTAAGTATCTGCCTTTGGCTCAGGTCATGATCCCAGGGTCCTGGGATCGAGCCCCACACTAAGCTCCCTGCTCAGCAGGGAGTCTGCTTCTCCCTCTGCCTCTGCTCCCCTCCCCGCTCGTGCTCTAATAAATAAATAAAATCTTTAAAAAAATAAAAATAAAAGGATACATGCACCCAATGTATATTAAAAAAAGTTTTTTCTTTTTAATCCTCCTACTGGCTATATGTTAGAAACTAAATTAATGTTGTGAACAATTAATTGGGATGTTAAAAAAAAACAACTCTTCTGCACGCAGATCTATCTCTGGAACTGTAACTTCCATGGAGCAAATGCTGCTGGGAAGTCAGAGCTCGAAGCCACATGCATCGGCGGCCAGCAAGCCACAAAAACAATGGGCTAGCTAGCAATTCCATTAACAAGAATTTTCTCCCCACAAAACTCTTATACGCCTACCGATCAAAAAGCCAGGGGTGGGTTTAAATATCCATAAGGGGTCTTTAGAGGGTGGGACATCTGACAATTCTTAGCACGGGGTGGGGACCAAGGCTGAAGCCAGCCCAGTGTGGTTCTATACCCTCTGACCAGACTGTGTGCTGAGCAGGGCATGGATTTCCAGCAAAGGTAACGCTGGGCGACACTACAGGACAAGCTGTTCTCAGGCAGGGAGAGGAGAAAACGCTGGTGAGGGCGCACAGAACAAAGCCAAGGCCTCCTGACCTCTGGCTTCATCCTTCAGCCGCTGAACAGATTCTAGGAGATTCTCCTTCTCATCCAGTTCGCTCTCCAGGAAGGCATTTCTTTCAATAGCTTGATTCAACCGCTGCTCAAAATCTTCCAGAGACATAATTGTGGCCCTGGTAAGAGAAAAACGAAGCTGTCCAAGAGAGCCAACGGCAGCGTCCGTTTGGTGCCTACGAACCTGGGAGACAAGAAAGGCCAGACCGGGGCGGGGGGGGGGCGGGGCGTGAGTCCCAGTATGGGCACTTCCGAGACACCACAGACCTGAACAAGTGTCTTAACCTTCTGGGACCCAGGCTCTTCGCCTGCAGAATGGAAATCGTCTTACCACTTGAGGTACACAAAGCTATCCTGGGCATTAAATGAGAGATGTTCCTGTAACACTAAGCAATGAGCCTGCGCCTTATTAGGATGACACAGAGGGCCCAGCTAATGCCCAAAGCAGCAAATCTTCTTTTGGAGACCCACAATGCAAATCGGTATTCAGAATACCTTACTAAAATCCATATACAACTTAATGTACATTTAAACAGGGAGAAGAGACCGTCTTTAATAGGTCTTTCTATTTAATAGACTTTCACAGATCTTTCAGTTCCCTTAAACAATTCAAAATGCTCAGCTGCCCTCCTAAAAACCACTTCTTGTGACCAGTGTAGACATTTCACTGGAACACCATTAAAGGCACTGAGAAGGGCTGTAACAAAGAAATGTGTGTAACTCTGAGGCATGGAGCAGGTAGCTTGGCCAGTTTCCTCACATGCAAAGCAGGGGTAGTAACAGCACCTCCACATAGAGGGGGTGTCGAGGGGCAAGTACAGTCATACACGAAGCCTCCAACAGATGTTTTGCACACGAGTACTCAGAAATTCCAGCAATTTTCATTACTAACCCCGTGTTTGTCTTTGGAAGACCTTTAACATTCTGCTAATCATTATCTCATGGTAGTTAGAAGTGTATGTTTGGAGTAGAACCCAGGAGCTACCACCTGGCTCTTCGACATAAGACTAGCTAAGCGTTCTTGGGCAGCTTAACCTCTCGGGGCGCTGGTCCTCCAATTGCAAAGTGAGGATCAATTCATTCTGAATTATATTCGCACCCTCCCTCAAATGGTCTTCAGAGAAAAATAAAGTTACCAAAAGTGCTTAAATAAAAACAACAAAAGAATAACATTTAGGAGTACCATCACCCTAAAGGCTTGACATGTCAAACAACAAATAAAGAAAATGCGTAGGAATTCATGTAACAACAAACATGTAGGATTTTACCGCAGGGCACGGAAGGGTTGTTGAAATGCAGACATATGGTGTCTGTGAAGAGGAAGACTCCACATCACAAAGAAATTCATTCCCCCTAAGTTACCTGATAGTTTAACAACGTCCTAGTAAAAACATTAATAGGTTCTTGTTGGGGACAGTGGCACGGGGGTCTGATTTAAAAGAGCACGTGATAATAAAATAAGAATGGCCGAAAGAACCCTGAAAGAGAGAGAAGGAGCTCTCCCAGGTATAAAGAACGCACTATTACAAAGCCTCAACGGTGAACCACTGTGTGGGACGGCGTTAAACAGTTATAAGGACAGACCAGGGAGACCCAGAGATCCAGAAACAGATCCAAATACACAGAAGAACTTAATCTATGATAAAAGTGACATTGCAAATCATTGATGAAAACATGGCTGATTCAGCGGGCCTGGGTGGCTCAGTCGGTTAAGCATCTGCCTTTCGCTCAGGTCATGGTCCCAGGGTCCTGGGATGGAGTCCCGCATCAGGCTCCCTGCTCAGCGGGGAGTCTTCTCCCTCTACCCCTCCCCTCTACTCATGCTTTCTCTCTCTCAAATAAATAAAATCAGAAAGAAAGAAAGAAAGAAAGAAAGAAAGAAAGAAAGAAAGAAAGAAAGAGAGAAAGAAAGAAAGAAAGAGAGAAAGAAAGAAAGAAAGAAGAAAGGAAAGAAAGAGAAAAAAGGAAGGAAGGAAAGAAAAGAAAGAAAAGAAAAGAGAAAAGAAAAGAAAAGAAAAGACAAGACAAGACAAGACAGTTGCTTCAATTCTGGGTTTGGAGTCTACTAAGTAGCCCCCACAAAAAATTAATGTCGGCTCCATACCTCACACTACACCCCCCAAGATCAACTGAATCAAAAGTTTCAACAACTCAGTATTTGGCTAAAATCTATTACTGGCTTCTGGAATGCCAGAGAAATACAGCAACTTGAGAAGCATTTTTTTTTTTTTTAAGATTTTATTTTTATTTTTTCGGACAGAGAGAGACAGCCAGCAAGAGAGGGAACACAAGCAGGCGGAGTGGGAGAGGAAGAAGCAGGCTCCCAGCGGAGGAGCCTGATGTGGGGCTTGATCCTAGAACACCAGGATCATGCCCTGAGCCGAAGGCAGACGCTTAACGACTGCGCCACCCACGCGCCCCTTGAGCAGCATTTCTGAACCCGTGTGGCTCGATGAGGACACGGCTATATATAATCAGCACTGGTAACACCAGCAGAGCTTGGTGCTTGGAGGTATTGTCACTGTGTGAATACCTGCTTCCAGAAACAGGCAAGCATCCTGTGGCCGTGACCGTAGTGAAAATGGCTTCCTGTGCTCCATAAGTTAAAATTCTGTCAACGGATGTATTAAAAACATATCTATCACGTAAGAGTAAAATGCTGTGTACGCAATACACAATGTGCAATCTGATCTCCCGTAACGTTACTAAGAACTGAAAAAGAGCTAAGTAGGAAAATAGATTTTCAGTCAAGATACATATTAAGAAATACATTCGGTAGATAACTAAGAACACTTTTTTCTTTTTTTTAAAGATTTTATTTATTGACAGAGAGACAGAGTGTGAGAGGGAACACAAGCAGGGGGAGTGGGAGAGGAAGAAGCAGGCTTCCCACTGAGCAGGGAGCCCGATGCAGGGCTCGATCCCAGGACTCTGGGATCATGACCTGAGCCGAAGACAGACGCCTAATGACTGAGCCACCCAGGCGCTCCTAAAAACATTCTTTTTGAGTCAATAAATGCTTTAAAAATCTACGTATCCCCTCAAACGCATCAGAATGGCCACTGCCGAAACAACAGGAAACAAGTGTCAGTGGGGATGTGGAAATGCTGGAGCCTCTGTTCACTGCCTGGGAGAATATAAAATGGTGGGTCATTACGAAAAACAGTATGGAGGCACCTGAAAAAATTAAACACGGAGGGGCGCCTGGGTGGCTCACTCAGCTGGGTGACTGACTCTTGGTTTTGGCTCATGTCATGATCTCAGGGTCATGAGACGGAGCCCCGTGTCGGGCTCTGTGCTTAGAGTGGAATCTGCTCAGGACTCTCTCTCCGTCTCCCTCTGCCCCTCATGCCCGCTCTCTCTTGCAAATAAATAAATCAATCTTAAAAACAAACAAAGAAACAAAAAAACCCATGGAATTACCATATGATCCAGCGATCACACTGCTGGGCATATATTTTAAAGTGAAAGCAGGATCTCAAAGAGGTATTTGTACACCTGTGTTCACAGCAGCATCATTCACGACAGTCAAGAGGCAGAAGCAAGCCCAATGTCCACGGACACATAAATGGATAAAGAGAATGTGGTACATACAGCTGACCCTTGAGCAATGCGGGGGCTACGGCTGCCGACCCCTCATGTAGTCAAAAACCTGCGTAGAACTTTTGACTCCCCTAAATTACTAATAGCCTACTATTGACCAAAAGCCTTATCAACAACATGAACAGTCTATTAACACGTATTTTGCATGCTACGTATTACACACTATACGATGAAGTAAGCTAAAGAAAATGCTATTACGGGGCGCCTGGGTGGCTCAGTTGTTAAGCGTCATCCTTCAGCTCAGGGCGTGATCCCAGGGTCCTGGGATCAAGCCCCACATCAGGCTCCCTGCTCCGCTGGGAGCCTGCTTCTTCCTCTCCCACTCCCCCTGCTTGTGTTCCCTCTCTCACTGGCTGTCTCTCTCTCTGTCATATAAATAAATAAAATCTTTTAAAAAAAGAAAGGAAAGAAAATGCTATTAAGGAAATTTTAAGGGGCGCCTGGGTGGCTCAGTCATTAAGCATCTGCCTTCAGCTCAGGCCATGATCCCGGGGTCCTGGGATCAAGCCCCGCATTGGGCTCCCTGCTCAGCAGAGCGCCTGTTTCTCCCTCTCCCTGCTCTGCCTACTTGCACTCTCTCTCTGCCAAATAAATAAATAAAATCTTAAAAAAAAAAACATTGTAAGAGAAAATACATTTATAGTACTACACTGCATTTATTGAAAAAAAAAAAATTCCCTGAGTGGTGCCGTGCAGTTCAAACCTGTGTTGAGTCAACTGTACATACACTGGAATATTATGCAGCCTAAAAAAAAAAAAATCCTGTCGCATGCTACAGCATGGATGAATCTTAAGGACACTATGCTAAGAAAATAAGCCAGTCACAAGAGGACAAATAGTGGATGATTCCATTCCAACAGAGGATGCAAAGTAGTGAAAATCAGAGAAAGCAAAAAGTGTTTATTGGGTGCAAGTTTTAATTCAAGCAGAGGAGAGCCTGCTTCTCCTCTGCTGCTCCCCCTGCTTGTGCTCCCCTCTCCCTCTCTGACAAATAAATAAAATCTTTAAAAAAATGGTTAAGACGGTATTTGATGTGTTTTTATCACAAGAAATTTTTTTATTTAAAGATTTTATTTATTTGATGTGAGAGAGAGAGAGAGTGCACATGCAGAGGGAGAGGCAGAGGGAGAGGGAGAAGCAGGCTTCCAGCTGAGCAGGGAGCCCGATGCAGGGCTCAATCCTAGGACCCTGGGATCATGATGTGAGCTGAAGGCAGACGCTTAACCGACTGAGCCAGCCGGGTGCCCCAGGAGGGTTTTTTTTTAATGTCTATGTAACAGTACCACATAGAAGAGTAACATTAGATTAAATCATTTTTAATCTTTGTACAACTTTTCCATACCTTAGCATTCATGTGTTAATAAAAAATAATAATAATAATAATAATCTTTAAGGAATGTATTTAATTCTTAGTTACTTCCAATTAGGCCCTGAGTCTTTCAGGGTTACCCCCTTCCTAAAAGTAAGCCATTTCGTTTTACAGATGTACAACAGAAGGACTTTAAAAAGCAAATAGCTGGGGCGCCTGGGTGGCACAGCGGTTAAGCGTCTGCCTTCGGCTCAGGGCGTGATCCCAGCGTTCTGGGATCGAGCCCCACATCAGGCTCCTCTGCTATGAGCCTGCTTCTTCCTCTCCCACTCCCCCTGCTTGTGTTCCCTCTCTCGCTGGCTGTCTCTATCTCTGTCGAATAAATAAATAAAATCTTTTAAAAAAAATTTTATAAAAAGCAAATAGCTGGTAGGGCTGAGAAATTACTGTTCTTGAAGTAGACGGTCAAATTTTACAAATATAACTATTAAAATTTTACAATAAAATTTTGTTTTTAATTTTTTTAAAACATAAAACTTCAGTATGCCAGAACTTTATGCATTCTCTAATGATGATTGGGGCCTCGCCTCTACCTCATCTAATTTTAACATCAAACAATTCAGCATTTGGCCAAAATGTGAATCCAATGTGCCTTTAATCCTAAAAAATATAAAAAATGTAAGAAAGAGAAGAAAAAGAAAGCGCAGACTAACGCTTTATAAACCTTGGACTGCAGAATGACCTTCCGACTGTGACTGATACGTCCGACTACAGAGAAATCAAGTAACGTTTGACAGTAACGTTTACGACAAAGCGGGAAGACAAATCTAAACTCCAAATATTTTCAATCCATAGCACAGATATATAACAATCTCCTAGAAATGAAAACAACCACCAATTTGAAAAAAGGCAAAGCTAACACAGTTCACAGAAAAAGCAATAAAACTGTTCTTAAATTAGGAAAAGGGATCAACGTCACTCATAACCGAGAAACGTACCCATCGGTCACTTACTAGACTGACAGAAATCGAGGTTTGAAAACCACTGTTAGTGAAGCTATCTGGAAAAGAGGGATTTACGTGCACGGGTGCTGGGAATGTAATAAGGTGATGCAACCATACAGGGAACGAATGGGCAGTAACTATCAAAACCACATACGCATGTATCCCTTGATACACGACCCAGCAATCGCACTTGTGGGAATTTATCCTACAGATAAACACCCGTGCAAGCAGTGTTTATGATTCATTACAGCAACGCCTATCACTGCACCAGAATGCAAACGTAGCAGATAGCCACCCACAGGGGACCGGACAAATAAATTATTATGTACTGTACAACACCAGCCACACAATAGAATATTATGCACTTGGGGGAAAAAGGAACAAAGAACGCTCTGTGTCCTGAAAGGTCTCCAAGACCTACTGTTATGTGAGAGAAGATGTACAACAGTGGGTATAGAACGCTCTTTGGGGGGGGGGGGATAAGCTGAATTTCCATTTTTATTGGCTTGAATTTGCATTAAAAAACTCTACTCTTTGTATATTATTTGGGAACCAGTGAATGTACCGTGTCTTCACCATAGACTGCATTATTGGTCCTAATTCTTCACCCTCCCTACGTCCGCATCCTTGCCATGGCCTCATTGCGGGTGGAATGTACTGTCCCACCTCTTGACCTGGACCACGGGACTTGCTTTGATCAATGAAATATGGGTGAAAACAATGGCATGCCAGGGGCTTGCGGGCATACTGCGAAGTCATGGTAATCGAGTCATTATCGTATTGGTATAGCAATTCACAAATTGTACACTGGACCAAAACAGAGAATCCAGAATGAGATCCCAGGATATGTCAGAGATTAATATATGACAGAGATGGGTTATATTCAGTGCAAAAAATGAGTACTTAATAAATAGTACTGGTACAAATGGCTATTTACATACTGAAAATAAAATTGGGAAAAAAATAAAAAAAATTTTTGAAATTAAAAAAGGAAGAACGGAAGAAAGAAAATTGGGCCTGTGTCTTGTACTAGATAAAAAAATTCCAGGCAGATTATAAGTATAAAACAAATAAGTCTTACAAATAAAATTAATAGAAGACATGCACAAAGGATCAAGGAGATTTCTCTAGAGCAGTCTGGAAACCTAGAAACTAAAAAAGGAGACATAAATTGGATGACCTAAAGATGAAAATTATTTGTATGGAAAATGATACCAAAGACAAAGGCAAAAGACTGGATTATTCTATGAAAAGTATGTTCCACGCAGGACAAAAGATTAACGGCAAAAATATACAAAGAGTTCTGACAAACTGATGAGAAAAGAGATCCCAGTTCTGATCAGGAGAAGGGGGCTTGTATCAGACCCAAGCTCCCATACACGACAACTATAAACTCTGGGTCCAACAGCCACGGTCGGAAGACACGGGCAAGAACGGGAGCCAACACTTGGAAGAAAGAAACAGCAGGGGGTGAATGTTGCGTCTCTGTTAGTGTTTTGCCTACAGCTCCAGTGACAGAACTCCACGGCTACAGGGGAGCGCCAAATTCTCATGGAAACTCCTCCCACATCTCTGGCTAACCTCTGGACCGTGTGCACGCTCAGCAGACTTGGAGCAGCCTGGTTAAGGCTCGAAGAATCAAACAGATTTCAGCTACTGCCCGTTACGCGGGAACAGTCTGGTGTGTTAGTTCGGCCTGGTTAACAGACCCCCCCCGCCCCCCAAAAAATAAAAAACATAATCCATAGTTTCTGCAACACATCATTCATAACGTCCAGAACTCAAGATTACTCAACAGGACACATGAAGAGCACAAAAAATATGACTCAAACTCAGGAGAAAAGGCCATCGCTGGAAATAGCCCTAAGATAACGTAGGTGTTAGAATTAGCAGAAAAGGACTTGAAAATAGCTACTGCCGGGGCGCCTGGGTGGCACAGCGGTTAAGCGTCTGCCTTTGGCTCAGGGCGTGATCCCGGCGTTCTGGGATCGAGCCCCACATCAGGCTCTTCCACTATGAGCCTGCTTCTTCCTCTCCCACTCCCCCTGCTTGTGTTCCCTCTCTCGCTGGCTGTCTCTATCTCTGTCGAATAAATAAATAAAATCTTTAAAAAAAAAAAAAAAAAGAAAATAGCTACTGTGGCTATGTTCAAGGATACAAAGAGAGGGGCGCCTGGGTGGCTCAGTCTGCTAAGCGCCTAATTCTTGATCTTGGTTCAGGTTGTGAGATCAAGCCCCATGTCGGGCTCCACACTCAGCAGAGAGTCTGCTCGGAATTCTCTCTCTCCCTCTGCTCATGTGTTCTGTCTCTGTCTCTGTCTCTGTCTCTCTCTCTGTCAGATAAATCAATTTTTTTTTTAAAAAAGGAAATTTAGAAAAAGGAGAGGGGGGCACCTGGGTGTCGGTTAAGCGTCTGCTTTCGCCCCAGGTCATGGTCTCAGGGTCCTGGGATTGGACCCCACATTGGGCTCTCTGCTCAGCGGGGAGTCTGCTTCTCCCTCTCCCTCTGCCTGCTGCTTTCCCCTGCCTGTGCTCTCTCCCCCTGTGTCAAACAAATAAATAAAATCTTAAAAAAAAAAAAAAAAAAAAAAAGGAAATTCTAGGACTGAAAATACGATCTCTAAAGACACTATTGGAATTGGCTTATCAGCAGACTGGAGAGAAATCAGTGAACTTGAGACCAGATCAACAGAAATTATCCAATTTGAAGAACCAAAAGAAAAAAAGATGAGGAGAAAAAAAAAAAAAAAGGAATAGAGCCTGTGTGACAAGATCAAAACAACTTATGTGTGTGCAGTTGGTGTCTCAGAAGGACAGGAGAGAGAAAACGGCACAGCATAAATCTTTGAGAAATAATGACCGAAGTTAAATTTGGCAAAATGAGAAATTTACAGATTAAAGAAGCCCAGCAAAACCCTATCAAGATAAACACATATAGGGGCGCCTGGCTGGGTCAGGCAGTGGAGCAGCTGACTCTCGATCTCAGAATCGTGAGTTCGAGCCCCACGCTGGGTGTGGAGATTACTTAAGGAAATTTAAAAATCAATTCTGGTTAAATCCAACAATTTTTTTTTAAGTTAAGTATATATAAAATCTAGGCACATCATAGACGGTTGCCAACAAAATATTAAGAGAAAAATCTGAGAGCAGCCAGAAAAAAACCGCATTACATACTGGGCTGTAACCATTCAAATGACCATTAACTTCTCACCTGAACCAAGGAAACCAGAAGACAGTGGAACAAACCACTGAAAACAAAAACGAAAACAAAAAACAACCACTGTCAACCCAGAATCCTACCTCCAGTGGACCTATCTTTCAAGCATGAAGGCAAACAAACGAAAGACACTTTTAAATAAATTAGAACAAGGAGACTTCACTGTGAACAGACCTGTGCTACGAGAAACCCTACGGGAAGTTCTTCAAGCTGAAGGGAGATGGTACAGAGGGAAAACCAGGTCCTCGGGAAGGCATGAACCAGAAATGGTACATACGTGGGTGAATATAAAAGCCTATCTCTTTACTCTCTTAATTTCTTTAAAATATACTTCAAAGCAAAAATTATAGCAACGTATCGTGGAATCCACAGCATTTGTAGACATAACAGTATTACGAATCTAGCATGAAGTTCGAGGATAAAAATGAAACTGCGAGATTGCAAGGTTGCTGCGCTTTAAATGAAGGGGTACAACGAAGTGTATGTTGTGACCCTAAAGCAACCACTAACAAATAACGAGCGGATGGGGCACCTGGGTGGCTCAGTCAGTTGAGCGTCTGACTCTTGATCCCAGCTCAGGTCTGGGTCTCAGGGTTGTGAGTTCAAGCCCCGCACTGGGCTCCACACTGGGTGTGGAGCCTAAGTAAACTAATAATAATAATAAAATAATAATAAACAACAACAACAACAATGCAGGGGACGAGGAGGTCAACAGGAAGGTTCCATATCTTAACAAGAGCATGGGTCCTGTGAACATATACGCAATTTGCCCAAACTGATGGAACTGTATGTTCAAACCTGTGCATGCCACTATATGCGATTTATAGCTAATTTTTAAAGTGTTTTCATTAAAGAAAACAGGGGGCCTGGCACCAAGTAGTTACTCAATAAACGTGAGTCACGACTGTTAGCATTCTGCTAAACAACAGAACGTCAGTTTAAGAAACCCCGTTCTCTGCACATGCTCACCTTAGGGGGGTATTTAGCACGTGCTCGTCCTTCTGCCTGCGAGGTCCTCACCGCACACCCCTCCCCTGCATGACACCCGGGCATCCCCTGGTCTTAGCCCAAATGCCGCTTCCACTGCGAAGTCCTGCCTGACATTTGCCTGCCAATGGCCAAACGAATGCGTTCCGAAACCTGTTCTCTCCTTCCCAACGTACCGTTTTGCTCTTTCCAAGTCATCGTTTGCTTGCTCCAGCTCTCGGATGTATTTCTGCAGTTGATCCTTAATTGCTTTGGTCTGGGCGAGGTCATCCTCCAAGGCCGAGATCTGCCGGTAGCCTTCCGAGTGCTGCGTTTCAAACTTCTCCTGGAGGACAAAATCAACACTGAGTGCACAATTGAAGGCTTCTGATAAGCTGTGTTTATCTCCCTTTCCTGTCATCTCAAAACACCGAGGGATTAATCCTGGAACATACGCTCTCGTGCTGGAGTGGACACTGTTGTTTTCAGCTCGTGAGCGTCCGATTCTCCTTGTGTGCACGCCTCGGCAGCACCCTGATTTCTTTAGGGGATTTAGCTCTCCCTTATCGTAGGATCTTTATGGGACCGGTCTTCACATCACACTCACTAAGGAGGCTCCAGACCTTCTCGCAGCCTCCCACCGCAGCCAGGCCACAAGCCTAACCTCAGCCAGGAGAACCTTTTCTCCACAGACATGTTGAAGCAAGTGAGGGCAGATGGTGAGAATGGGGGGCCACCATACAAAGATGTTCTAACTGCTTCCCACTTCCTGGCCCACGAGCACCTTGCAGCCCGCCCCCTCCGAACTTAGTCCCTGCCGCCTCTGGGAGTCAAGAAGCTCCCAACAATCTTCAAAGCCATTATTTTGCTCAAGGTGTCCACAGCCATGAAAGCCACAGAAACCTCTCCAAGCCTCATCCACAAGGGCAATACAAATCCACTTCCCGTGACATCCCTGGATTGCCTATCAGGAATCACAGTAACTCTGGTTGCTTGTGCCTCACCGTAAGAGCAGGAGACCATGGACTTAGTCTGACAGCTGTCCTACCTTTGTGATCCACGACATGCCCCCTGCAGCGTGGGGGAGCTAGAAGGGGCTTTTGGACCTTTGGGGGAAGGAGGGAAGGAAGGAAACAAACCAACAAAACACAACCTGTTACTAGTTATCAAGAGAGCTTAGCGTGATCCGACTAGTGCTTTCCAAGCAAGGAACAGTCAAATGACTTCACGATCTGTCGCTGCCCAATCGCAGCAGCTAACAGTCACCGCATGCTTACCCTGGGCCGGCTTCTGGGCTCAGGACAGTACTTACGCTGGCTCATTTAATGCTACGTCAGAGATGGGAACTGAGGCTACTTCATTAGTCCGAAGCCAACTGGTAGCAAATGACTGAGCCAAGATCCAATCTGGGCCCCTGGGGCTTGTGCTCATTAAACAACTATGCTAAACTGCCCTCAAACACTTCCTTCCAGGCCACATAGGTATTGACTGCACGTGCACACACATGTGCTCACACACACATGCACGCACAGACACACACACACATACGTTCTGCTCTGGCTACTCTTTCAAATCACCTTCCTTCACCAAACACCCCTACTGCTTTCCCTTCGTCTACACACAAAACACGTCCCACAGGAAAGCCCAAAATCTAATTAGAGAGTTTGAGGGGCGCCTGGCTCTGTTGGTAGAACATGCGACTCTTTATCTCAGGGTTGGGAGTTCAAGCCCCACACTGGGTGTGGAGATTACTTAAAAAATAAAATCTTTACGTAGTGAAGAGAAGGGCCATATGCACCCCAATGTTCATAGCAGCAATGTCCACAATAGCTAAATTGTGGAAGGAGCCGAGATGCCCTTCAACAAATGACTGGATTAAGAAGTTGTGGTCCATATATACGATGGAATATTACTCAGCTATCAGAAAGAACGAGTTCTCAACATTTGCTACAACATGGACAGCACTGGAGGAGATAATGCTAAGTGAAATAAGTCAAGCAGAGAAAGACAACTATCATATGATTTCTCTCATCTATGGAACATAAGAACTAGGATGATCGGTAGGGGAAGAAAGGGATAAAGAAAGGGGGGGTAATCAGAAGGGGGAATGAAACATGAGAGACTATGGACTATGAGAAACAAACTGAGGACTTCAGAGGGGAGGGGGGTGGGGGAATGGGATAGACCGGTGAGGGGTAGTAAGGAGGGCACGTATTGCATGGTGCACTGGGTGTTATACACAACTAATGAATCATCGAGCCTTACATCGGAAACCGGGGATGTACTGTATGGTGACTAACATAATATAATAAAAACTCATTAAAAAATAAATAAATAAATAAAAATAAATTGATGGCTAAGAGGTAAAAGAAAAAAAAATAAAATAAAAAAAAAATAAAATAAAATCTTTAAAAATACAAAACGAAACAGGGCGCCTGGGTGGCTCCATGGGTTAAGCGTCTGCCTTCAGCTCAGGTCATGATCCCAGGATCCTGGGATCAAGTCTCGCATTGGGCTCCCTGTTCAGCGGAGAGCCTACGCCTCCCTCTCCCTGCCGCTCTGCCTACTTGCACCATCTGTCAAATAAATAAATAAAATCTTATAAAAAAAAAAAAGAAAAAAGAAGCTTGAAAAACAGACACACTCTTCTTCTTTCCTCAACTGAGTAAACAAAGGCGTTGCTAGAAAACAGTCGGGATGCACGGGGAGAATGATATCATAATGGTGCCTGGGCCAGAGAGGCGTGGTGAGGGCACCGTGAGAAGAACTCCCACAGAACAAGCTGATCATTTACAGGGTGGGGACGGGGAGGACATTCCGCATCCTCACGATGCTCTGTCCCCTCTGATACTGTTTCCTGGCCATGAGCAGAGGAAGCGACTCCCCTCATGCAAGGAGGGGCCGACCACGCATGGGCAGATTCCCAGGGCTGGCTCTGCCGGCCTCACACCCTTTATCTGCATGCATCTCCAAACGAAACAGGAGTGCGGAGGGTCCTACGTCATTAACCTCAATTGAAATGCAGGTTCCAAGATGATGCAGTTAGCGGGCTTCCCCACCAGCATAAAGATTCAAATGCTGTCCTTTGAACTTGTGGACATGAAAAGCCGTTGCTAAAGGTCGTGCTTTCATTTGAGGCTAATTAGAATAAGCTGTCAGCTGATGGAGGCATCAACAGCCGCTCTGTTTGATCCCTTACAGGCCTTTTTATTCAGCTTGCGATGAATAAGCCAGTTGTCAAGAAGTCTGACTCAGTTGAATACATGTCTCCGAGGTGACTGACAGATAACTTGCCGGTGGCAGTTTATTTACTTATTTTTAAAGTAACCTGTACCCCAATGTGGGGCTCGAACTCACGACCCCGAGACCCTGAGCTGCACGCTCCAACAACAGAGCCAGCCAGGCGCCCCGGTGGCAGTTCTGTTTCCCCTGGCATTTCTATTTCTTCTCCCGCTCTAAGCTCTGTACCTCAGGCATCTGTCAGGTGTTTGTCATGAAAAGGTCTTTTGCAGGTTCAAGGGCTCAGTCTTGAAAAAGTTAATTACTTCATAATTGTTCACTAGGAGTCTGCCTCCGTGGAGGGCCCGGTCCCTCCCCCAACTACGGTTCATACAGCCGCTCCTCCTTCCACACAGCTTCCTGTCCCTGAGTCCCCTCCAAGTTAGCACCAGGACTCCTCAGTGCCTGTGGCAGGGGTCGGGCTGTCCACAAAATGAGTGGCGTGGGCCAGGTGTAGGGATAAAGCAAAGGACACTTATCCCTCAGTGTCAGGGATGGAGGTGGGGGACAGCAGTGGGGATCAGGACGGGCTAGTGAATGCTTGCTTGGTCTTGGCAACCGCTACCTGGCTTTTCGCTGGTGTGGAAGAATGCAGCAGGCCTGGCATGCTGATTCTCAAAGGAAGTCAGGAATCCAGATTTTTATATGAAGCCTAATAACTCTGAATATTGATATTAAATACTTAAACACTGGGGGTGCCTGGGTGGCTCGGCTGCCTAAGCATCCAACTCTTGATTTTGGCTCAGGTCATGATCTCAGGGTTCTGTGGTGGGATGGAGTTCACTTGAGATGCTCTCTCCCTCTCCCTCTGCCCCTCCCCCTGCCCACACGTGAACTCTATCTAAACAAATAAAATCTTAAAACACTAAAGATATCTATTTTACTATCAAAAGGATGAACTGTAAACAAATCCTCAGCTCTAGTTAATAAGAGCATGCTGAAGTATTTACAAGGAAGCGTATAGATGTCTGCAAGTTACTTTGAAATGCATCAGAAAACTAGACTGATAGATGGATAGATTAGATAGGTAATAAAAATCCAGTGTGGCAAATGTTATTGGTAGAGCCTAGGTGATGGATATACAGGTGGTCATCGGAAAATTCAACCTTGCTGTGTGCTTGAAAACCGTCATGATAAAAAGTTGCATAAAAACCACGGAAGGCTGGGGCGCCTGGGTGGCTCAGTCGTTAAGCGTCTGCCTTCAGCTCAGGGTGTGATCCCGGAGTCCTGGGATCGAGCCCCACGTCAGGCTCCTCCGCTGGGAGCCTGCTTCTTCCTCTCCCACTCCCCCTGCTTATGTTCCCTCTCTCGCTGGCTGTCCCTATCTCTGTCAAATAAATAAATAAAATCTTTAAAAAAAAAAACCAAACCACGGAAGGCTAAGCAAAAAACATCAGTGGGCCAGACTGATCTCTAGATGGCCAGTGTGGGTTCTGTGGTCTACGACACGAAAAGCTTACACTCCACTGCTCAGCTTCTGAGGTCTTCGGGATTTTCCTCTGCCCCTCCCCATCCCTCAATCCCCAATCCATTTGTGGGTCCCACTTTTTCCCATGCACTACTAAAGCCAGGATTCTCAGGTCTGCTTGACATCTATTGTTGTCTATGTCTATCCCAAATTAACTCTGCACTAACCCCTACGCCCCAACCTGCTAGCAACACGTGCATAAGCACACACACTCCTCTCACCTTCAAACACCAGCTCCAATCCCGCCCAGCTCGCCCGTGAAGCTATCTCTAGCTCATGCAGACCCTTCTCTCAGAAGGATCTCTCGACCAGTACCATGTACCGGAGCAGCTTTTCCTTAAGTGTTTTTGGGGTTAGGTTTGTCTTCCTCACGAAACTTCCAGAACGCTAGGAACACATCTTCTAGTATCCACCACACCTGGCCCTTGGTTCATCCCCCCCCCCCCCCAGCAGCTCATCAAAATTTACACGGGGAGCTTTATTTTTAGAAAACGAAGGGGCACCTGGGTAGATCAGTCAATTAAGCAGCCGACTCTTGATTTCGGTTCAGGTCATGATCTTGGGCTCCGTGCTCAGCAGAGTCTGATTCAGGATTCTCTCTCTCTGCCCCTCCCCCTGCTGCTCTCTCTCTCCCCCTAATAAAGGAGTAAATCTTTAAAAAAAGAAAGAAAAAACATGCAGACATGCCTGGGCTTCCCCCCCCCCCTCATGCTTACTCAGATAAGGAATCTCAGGGCCAGGGTGGGTTCAGGCCCGAGGGTCAGGAAGCTAGCCGGGTGATCCTGCCTGGCCGTGAGGGCTGACAGCCGCGGTCTGCAGGGCACGGTGTGACTGTTTATCTGCTAAGCCCTACAGAATGTCTAAAAGGCAGTCTTTACCCTTTGGACCAGTGGTGCTCCTGACACTTGGCAATGTTGGCAAGTATTTTGGGTTCTCAAAAATCTGGGGGGAGAGGGTAGCCCCTGGCAGTGGGTGGAGACCAGCAATGCGGTTCAACATCCTACCATGAAAACCTCAGCTCCCACTGCAGAAAAGCTACCGAACCTCAAAGGTCCACAGTGTCGAGGTTGAGGAACCTGCTCTAGACTGGCACTGTCCAGAACTTTCTGTAACGAGGGAAGTATTTTCCACCTCTCTGTCCAATAATGATACTCAACAGAAACGTAGGGCTGTTGAACAGTGGAAATGTAGCTAGCAGAAGTGAGGAACTACATTAAAAAAAATTTTTTTTTATTTATTTATTTGGGACAGAGAGAGCATAAGCAGGGGGAGCAGCAGTGGGAGAGGGAAAAGCAGGCTCCCTGTGGAGCCAGGAGCCTGATGTGGGACTCGATCCCAGGACCCTGGCATTATGACCTGAGCCAAAGGCAGACACTTAACCGACTGAGCCACCCAGGCGCCCCGATGAATTAATTACATTTTTATTTATTTTAATGAACTTAACTGTCAGTTGCCCTAAGTGGCTGGGGGTTCCCACACTGGGCAGCATAACCCTGGACTGTGTATAATCTAACGATCAGCAAACCCAGGGACACCCCATACTCCAAAAATGTCTACCTTTCACATGCCTGGTGGGGATGTGGTAGACAGCCAAGAATGACTGTGGGGACACAGGTGTGACTCGCTTCTCACAGAGCTCCTCCCAATGGGGGAAAAAAAGATTTCCACCAGCATTTCCACCCAGCAGTCCTGGAGGGGGCGGGGAGTGTGCCCAGGGCTGCCCGGGGGCCCCTTGCACGGCCCGACTCGCTTTCCCAGGCACACACGCCACGCCGGAAGCCTGTCTGGACCTGCTGTCTATGTCCTCTCACCTTGATGGTTTCCAGCTCCATGCGAAGGCGGTTATTTTCCGACAGGAGGTCCCTGTTCCTGGTTTCGATCTGTTGCAGCTGTGTCTCCAATTCAGCTTCGTATTCACGGCTTCCCTCCTGGAATTCTCGGAGCTCCTCTTGCGTATTCTCTGCCCTACAGAGGTCCCAGACGCACTGGCAATCATTTACTGAGCACCTACCCGTGCTGTTCAGTGCGATGCATAGATTAGCTTGTGTTTCAACCACCTTTCGAGGCAGAAACTGGCCTTACCCTCATTTTACAGGTAAGGCTGAGAGAAGATGTGACGTGTCTCGAGGTCTCGTGAGTCAGAAGCAGAGCTCGGACCTGCACCTAGGTCTGCCTGACTCCGAAGCCATTTCTTTACCAATTCACTCTCCGCTCATTCATTCAACATATTTTGTTTGTGAACTCAACGTGGAGTAAATATATCGGGATTGCATACCCTCCGTGGATTGACTTGTGAGCAGGAACTGGACCTAATATGAATGTTTGCTTATTGCATCACTATAATGTGCCCCTGGCCAACCCCAGACACCCAACTCCAGCTCCTCAACCCTTACAAGTCAGGCAACTTTTTTTTTTTTAAATACTAAACCTGAGCTATCTTTAAGTCAAATTAAGAGTAAGGAAATTAGAGGGACTGGAATAAGACCTCCACATGGAGAGTATTAGAGTCCTTGAGAAATAAAAAGAAACAATGCTGAACACACACACATACTACTCCCAGTTATGGGCACTGAATCGCTGGTTTCACATTTAAAATCTGCAACAACCCATACTGTCAGGCACGGGGACTGACCAGATAACGCATCTGGAACTGATAAGACCCTGCCAGAAAACAGAATGGGATGGAGCACAGCAGTGTGCTTAGGACCAGAGGCTTTGGCACTCACACTCTCCCCCAGCTGCTTACCAGCTGGTGTGACCTCGGTGGGCCAGTTACTTGCCCTCCCAGAGGCTCAGTTCCTCATTTTTAAACGGGGTAATAACGGTTTCCTCATGAGGCAGTTTTGAGATTTAATGGACAGAATGTGTGTCAAGTCCTTCGTAGTGCTTGTCACCTAAGAGGCCCCCAAAGAAATGGTGGCCGCCATGGGAAGAAAAAGCAGGGTGGACTTCGGGAGACTGACCTCTGCTTGTAGGTCATAGCCAGATCTTTCCAGTAGTTAGCTTCTTCCTCCTCAGAGCCGAAAGTCTTTCCTGAGTCCTCCATGGTGAAAACAGAGCAAGAGGTCACTCTTCCTGTGGCATGGTGTCTAGGAGGGAAAGCTTTAATATTATTACCCATGTCTGGTTAAACAGCTCATCTTAAATTGGGGGGGGGATCTCCTGAATTTTATGTTGGATTAAATGATAAACCATTGCCAAAAACTGAAACCAAATCCAGACAAAATACAGCCCATCCACGTGTTACCTTTCATGAAAGATAAAACTACCAAGATTTTATTCATTTGGGGAAGGGGGGCAAGGAAAAAAAAAAAAAAAGGAGAGGACATCTCCTGGGGTTCTGGTTTAGACAACCGGTGCTACCATCATCCCCATCACCAGAGATGAACAACAGGAGAAGGAAAGTCTTTGGGGTGAGAGGATAATAAGCCCAGTTTGGGATATTTCTAGTTTGACACACCAGTGACACTTCCAGAAGCAAGAGGAGATCCGAAACTCAGGAGTGAACTCTGGGCTGATACAAATATAAGAGTCCTGAGCCTGTAACTACTTCTTCCCTCTTTCTTGTGACGGAACTGCTGGAGAATCTAGTGAGGACTATTTATGGGAACTCTGAGGAATGCCAGTGTTTGGTAGGCAAAGAAAGAAACTGTCATCTAAGGAGACAGGGGACAAATGAAGAGACAAGAACCAGACAGTGAGCTGTCCTGAGAGTAGATAGATGGTGCCAAGGGGAAAAGGAGGAGCGGTCCACAGTATCCATGATACAACAGAGAAACTAAGATAAGGACTGGAAAATACCCAGGAGACTTAGCCAAATGTCGGTCTCTGGTGATGTGAGCAAGAATAGTTTCAACACAGTGGAGGGGGAGGAGGAATAAATTGGGTGGAGGAGTTACGAGGAGGTGAAGAAGAGGAAGTAGAGGGAATTTTGGAGAGCTGGGTGTGAGAAGCAGAAAAACGGGACAGTAGCTAGAGAGCAAGGGGTGGGAATGGGACCTTGGCTCTGAGGACTTGGAGAGATCCAGAGCAGAGGCTGGGGAACGGATCTCTAAGAACGGCGGGCGGTGTACAGACTCCCCTCTGATAGAGCTTACCGGGTAACAGCTTATTCTCTGAATTTAAGTCTCTGAGCTTGTCAAAAGTTCATCAGGAACCCAAATGAGATGTCTCCAAGGTCCGTTCCTTCCCTCAAGGGAGATCACAATCTGATGTCCTTAGGGACAAAAGAATGAACGCAACCCCTCACTTTGCAAGGCATAACAAGTTGTATTTTTGTCTTGTTTGGAAGAGAGAGAGAGCGCTTGGGGGAGGGGCATGAAGAGAGAGAATCTTAAGCAGGCTCCAGGTCAGAGCGCAGACCCGACGGCAGGGCTCGATCTTCCAACTCTGAGGATCACAACCTGAGCTGAAACCAAGAGTCGGATGCTTAACTGACTTGTACTGCCCAGGCGCCCCATGACAAGCTATATTTTTTACTACAAATATGAATCATTCGGCTAAATGTTAGTATTGACATGGACACAATCACCAACTTCTCAATCCCTGGTAAAAAAAAAACAAAACAACAACAAAACACACACAAACAATTGTATTTATATTTGAGCACAGCCCTTATTGAGAACTAGATTTGTTAGTACCTGTACTCACATCTTCTCTCCTTCCTCATTTCTCTCCCTTCCCTAATTCAGAGACAACATGCCATGGGCCCCACCCCTCCCCTTCCGGGGAACAGCTTCTCTGAAAGCTGGATGGAAGCACAGAAGCTGGAAAGAGTAGAAAGCTGCTCATTCGTTGATCTTTTTCCATTCCAGCACTTCATCTTCCATCTTTCTGTAACACCACTCCAATCTTGGGGAAACCAACCCTACATTCATTCCATGGGATTCTGATGTACTTGACATCACCATCTAGCAGGAGGCACAAGATAGGAGGGATTACCTCCAGCATCAGTAACTGGCTCAGAGGGGGACCAAACCCAGGCTGAGCCAACGACACGGGTGGGCCTAACCCAAGCTGAGCCAATAACAGGATGGATCTAACCCCAAACTAGGCCAATGATTGGTTCATGGGTGGCCCTAACCCAAGCTGAGCAAACCAGTGTGTAGGCCTAGGGCTTTTGCAGAGCCATCGAGAAAGACACTCTGGAAGTATTAACTAACCTTATTGTGGAAATGGTTTCACAATATATACGTTTATCAAACCACCAGGTTATATACCTTAAGCTTACACAATGTTCTATGTCAATTCTATCTCTATAAAGCTAAGAGTAAAAAACAAAGACAGAAACTCTTCCCACTCGGGTAAGATGGCAGGAAGTAAGCCCGGAGCTGCCACCGATCATCCTTCCACCACAAGGGAGGAGTCTGCCACAGAATGAAGCCAAAACAGAGGAAAGCAGGGCCAAGAGGTGGAGACACTGCGTCCTGATGATATCATTTGAACACCTGGATCCAGTCACGCCTGCGTTAAGGTTATGAGAGAGAACCAACTCCCTTTCTTGATCACACCAGTTAGTGTTGGATGGCTGCCACAGAGGGTCCTAATTAAGGTAAGTAGTGAAAGATGTTGTTTGCTGAAAGTAAAAAGAACAGAGCACCTAGGGTGTAAATAACAGTAATCAACATGGCAATGGATAAGGGTAAACTTAGGTCTGGATACTCCCTGCTCAAGCCTTAAGCTCTAATGAGCCCAGAACTCATCTAGTATGAAGTCACCAAACCAGCCCCAAAGAGTCAAGAGCCCGTGCAACTGAGTACCGTGTGGCCATTATCTTACCGAGGACAGTCTCAACTGCATGGTACGCGAGCCCATGTAGTAGGACGAAAAAGTGAGGAACTGGGAACAATGGATGTAGACCGCCTTTTCCTACTGTTTGGGAAAATATCATATCCAATATTCAGTGTAATTAGTTCCTGCCTACTTCTCTAAACATTCCCCAACCCTACCCGCCCCCATTAGCTTATGTTCAAGCCACATTGCCTTCTTTCCGTTCCCTGAGCACACTAAGCTTGCTCCCACCTCAGGGCCTTTGCACTTGCTGTTCTCTACCTGGAATGCTTCTCCCTCAGATCTCTGCCCAGGTATTCTTGTCATTCAGACCTCAGCTGAAATATCTTCCCCAGAGAGACCTTATTTGAATATCCCACCAAATATCCCCTCTAGCCCTTCACTATTATATTACACTCGGCTTTATTTCATCATTTTGAGTTTGTTTTTATCTTCCCCCACTGGAATGTCACCTGTTGAGCACAGGGGCCTTCTCCATCTTGCTTTTTTAATGCAATGCCTAGAACAGTGCCTGGCATATAACAGGCGCTCCAAAAATGCTTGTGGAATGAATGAGCAA
The DNA here is from genome assembly GCF_023065955.2 of Ursus arctos. NCBI lineage: Eukaryota > Metazoa > Chordata > Mammalia > Carnivora > Ursidae > Ursus > Ursus arctos. Next base: position 77,597,521 of record NW_026622874.1, on the reverse strand, counting down.
AGGGGAAGAAAGAAATGGACCACTAGCAGGAAGGGAATGTGAGGTTAAGGAAAGGCAAGAAGCCAGAAACCTCTGAAGACTAGTTTATAGTTGACATCTGTAAATCCTTAAGAGGCTTGTCAGGATGGGGAAAACCCCACTCTCCCTCAGCACCTGAGTGGCATCTCATTAGTGGGAAGTGGCAGGAGCAGAGGGCATCGTGTTGGAAACCACCCCCTCCCCAGGTGTACATGCTAAGGGGCATCTGATAGTGTTCTTAGGGTTTAATAACGTTCATCCTGCACTCTCATGACAGAGGAGTTTTAGGAAAAAACCTTCCTAAATAAAACACTTACGGCCAGTGACGACTAAAACTTAATCCTCAGGAAAGAAATGAATTTGAGATGTTTTAAGGACTTCCATTGGTCGAGAGGCTCTAATTACAACTGTGCTGATGGGAAAGCTCTGGTTTTGGACTGGGAGTGGGGGTAGCGAGGTGGTGGAAAAAAGCTGAGCAGAGACCTGAGCTCCTGTCGTAGCCTGTACCATCTGTAGCGCCTTCAGCTAAAGGGCAAAAACCACAGGCTTGGCATTTCAACCCCCCCCCCCGCATTTTAAAAACAATCCTTAGGGAAGAGGAAAAATATATCAGAGACTAAAAAGTAACAGCTGAACTTCACTTTGTTCCGAAACAACAATCTTTAAAATGTACGATTTTTCCTTTGCCATTTGAAAATGTCTCACAGTTCCAAGGTGCGTTATTCTTTGCCACAGAGAGCAGGTAAGAGGACGTGGAAAGACTCCCTCTCCCTACTGAATTGAACAACCGCGTGCTGGGTGTTAATAACTTATCTTCAACTTTATCCCCTTTAAGCCATTCAACTATAAGAATAAGTGAGACATCACTTGGGTTCTTAGAAGCTGGAGCAGAAACCCTGCCCACCTCGGCCATTTTCAGAGGTCCAAGTGGACAGCAGAGGCAAACCAGCCCCAAAGTGCAAGTTGGGGGGGTGACTGGAGGGTCTTTGAATTCAAATTCATGGTCTCCATGGGGTTGCAAAAAGACCGTTCACTTGCTTCATCTGGCCCACACACAGTCTTTTTAAAGGCACGGTGGCAGGCCCAGGTTAATGCTAGGTCTCGGTACATACAACTCTGCACCATCTTAAAAATCGGCGGTGCATGCATTTCTTTCTTTTATGCTACAAGTGTTACAGGCATTCTGCCTCCGAGCTTGTGCTCTCAATACACCATCATAACATCGTGCCCCAGGAGCTCTGTGGACAAACCTAATGGGCACCTCAAAAGTATATGCTACAGCGTGCAAGGAAGAACAAGCTGGAAGCAAGAAGTTCAACAAGTATGTATTGTTTTGCATAACTTAGATCTCCCAACCAACCTTTGATTTCAAAACCCTAGAGAAAACAAAGCACTCTCCTTTGGCTTTCTTCCGAGCAAAGAAAGCCAGCACAGCTGGTCAGGAGCAGTATACATGTATAAACTATCGAGAATTAACTCACCACCCTTCTCCACGCCAACCTCAATCCTTCCCAATCAAAACAAAGGGAAGAGCTGAAGGGAAAGGGAGGGGACAGAAAGACATGGCCAAATGTCTGCATGTACTTCAACAGCTTCTAGGTTATGACGCAGGCTCTGCATTTTGCAGAAGTGGCATCACTGGGGCAAAACCAGTCAAGAGTCAGCAAGTCTGACTTCTGTCTCTGTGCTTTCAAAGTCTATAATGATCTTCCTATGAAAATACTTAGGCATGCAAGGACATAGACTCAAGGGTGTATGCCATCATTCACTGACGTGGAAAATTGGAAAAACTTAACTGTCAACAGAGGACTGATTTGGAAAACTACACAGTTGTTAAGAAGTATATGAACTAATATGGAAGAAAGTTCATGATAGGTTAAGAAAGGGTGCCACTTCTGTTTATAAAGGTATTCCTCGGGTGCCTGGGTGGCTCAGTTGGTTAAGCGTCTGCCTTGGGCTCAGGTCATGATCCCAGGATCCTGGGATCGAGTCCCCCATCAGGCTCCTTGCTCTTCGGGGAGTCTGGTTCTCCCTCTGTCCCCCCACCCTTGTTCTCTCAATCTCTCTCAAATAAATAAAATCTTTAAAAATAAATAAAAATAAAGGTAGCTAGCTCTCTGCATACATGAATTGAAAAGGGTCTGGAAGAATGTACCAGATGGGGGTAAAGTAGGCCCTGAGATAAGAACCTGTACTGGACACACTATACATGGATTTTTACAGAAAGCATGTGCTGCCTTTGAAATTTTAAAAAGCTTAAACTCAGGTCAAAATATAGAATGAAAAAAAATGGAACAGCTATTGTTCCAGAACAATTCTATTGTACTGAATCAAGATGCCAGGGGAAGGGGCGCCTGGGTGGCTCAGTTGGTTGGGCGTCTGCCTTTGGCTTAGGTCATGATCCCAGGGTCCTCAGATTGAGCCCCGAATTGGGCTCCCTGATCCACGAGTGGCTGCTTTTCCCTCTCCCTCTGCATCTGCCTGCCTCCCCCCTTGCTTGTGCTCTCTCTGTCAAATAAATAAATAAAAACTTAAAAAAAAAAAACAAAACGAAAAGATGCCAGGGAAAGATTTTTTCCTTCTGTGATTTCCCTCTCCTCCATCCCTTCTCGAACATTTCCAAACACCTACTAAGTGCTAAAGCACTGCTGGGAGAGGCAGACAGAAAGCACCTACATCATTACTAGGTGCAGAAACAGTCCTAGCGGCTGACACAAACTTTCTGTATGCAGGCCCACTCATGTTAGGAGATTATCTGGTAAGGAAAGGGAGTGTAATCTCTCTGGGCTCACATGTTCTAAGGCAAAAGAACACACTTTGGAAACAAAAATAACATCCTAACAGAATAAGCCAAGTTAAACTATTATCTGAAATGAGAGGATAAAATATGCCAATCAGACGCCCCTGAGACTTCAAGAATCTAATCCTACGCAAAAGACACAATAAGAGGACAGATTAAAGTTTCAAACCTGGTTAAATACCAGTGTGGTGGTGGGGTCAGATAAGTGGCTCTGGGAGTCAGTCACTGGGATTCAATTGCTCTTCAAAGCACCCTACCCGTGTCCTAAAATGCCGTCCTATCCAAGAATACCGAAACAAAACCAGCATAGAAAATGACAAATCTCTGCCCAGTGCACCTTGTAAAGGCCGTTTCTTTAGAAAGGAAGTTAAAAGAGACCTCGAGGCTAAAAGTAGAAAGAGGCACAACCTGGTACAAACCCTGGACAAAGAAATCAGGGAAGCTCAGACCCTCAGGAGGCAGAGAACCTGAGATGACTGGAGAAGATAAGGTAGCTTCCCAAAAAGCTGTGTCAAGGTGATGGAGGGATTTCCCACGACCTCGGGGAGGCAGGTAAGCCCCACCACTGCATTCAAACTGTAGAATAAGCGTTTTCATCCTTTATCCAATCCTTCCCCAAAGTGCTGTCAGGGGAAATCTGAACCTTCCTGCTGCAGACATCTGAGAAAAGCAGAGGGAAAGACTGTTCCAAACACGCTCCCGAAGGCAGGGAGATGCCAACTGGGGGTGGCGCGCGGGGGGGGGGGGGGAGGTTTTTGGAAAGAATCCTGAACTGAGGGTGGAAGTGGCAAGGGGCAGTGGACGAGGTGGGGGGGGGGGTACGAGGAATGAGGGAGAGTCTGGGGCAGCAGAAGGAAAAGGGGTGGCGGGGGCTGAGAAGAGGCAGAAAAAAGAGCGAGAAGAGACCGAGGGAGTCAGGAGGGCAGCCTGGGGTGGGGGTGGAAGGGTTAGAGGGCAGAGGAGCCAGGCAGCGGGGACAGGGGACGAGGAGGGCGTGAAGGACTGAGGAAGTCATGGAGGGAGCGGAGGGCAGCTGGTCGGAGAGAAGAGAAAGTTGGCAAAGGCGAGGAGCTGGGTGCGAGGACACAAAGGTGGAAGGGAACAAAGTTAGGAAGGGAGGTTCCAGGGAGCGGGATTTTTGAGCCCAGCGCCCGGGACCGGCGGAGTACAGGCGGCCGGGAAGGGACGCGCGAGCTAGGGGCGCGGCAGGGTCCCTGCGAGGCGGCTCCCAGCGATCCCGAGAGCGCGGAGGGCACCGGGGCAGGCAGAAGAGTTTCCCGGCGCTGGCGACGGTCCCGGGACGGCCCCCACCCCCGACTGCAGCAGCTCCCCACTTACCCCGGCTCGGTCCGCGAGGACGGGCGGCGGCAGCGGCGAACCGCGCTCCCCGGGCCTCTGACCACCGCCCCCACCCCCGCGCCCGCGGCGGGCGCCGACTATTGGCTGCGGCGCCACGAGACCGCGTCCGCCTCGGCCAATCAGCGCCTAGTAGCGCCGTTTGGAAACTTTTTTCCCAGGGCCCGGGCGCGGCGTGGCCACGCGGCGGCACTGGTCCGGCCGGGGCCTGGGAGGCTCCGGCTGCCTGGTTGGGATCTGGCCGGCCTTGGAGTATGCAGGCGGGTCCCTGGACATCCGGGGACGGCCTTGGACGTCAGGGCCATGCTGTTCAAGATAATACGAGTCCCTCCCTTAGTCGCCGATCGCATTTTCCCCAAATCGAGGGAAGGACAAAGATCCAGGTCCGCTCAGGCTAAGCAGTGCTCCGTGTTTTTTACACCCAAAATAAAAATTTCAACATCATTTTCTTCAAAGGCAGCGAACTTCGTGTTTAAGGGTTTGGTTTTGAACCTGGCTTTGAATTCTAGCTCTACTCCTAGCTGGTTGATCTTGGCCAAGTGACTTAAAAGCTTTGTGACTTAGTTTCCTCATCTGTAAAATGGCTCATAATAGGATTCTACCTTGGGGTTATGCGGAGACAAAATGAGTTAAAGGAGTCTGTAAAACGTTTAGGACAGTGCCTAGCACAAAGTTAAATACAATCTGTGCAATTCTTGGATGATCATGATTTGTTCATTGGTTCTGTGTCAGACGCAATGCTAACTTCTTCACATGGGTTTCCTTATTCTCACAGCAATCCCAACTGTTCACCAACAAATATTTATTGAGAACTCAGGCTTGTAACACAACAAATGGCAGACAAGATGCCAGTCCTGAAAAGGCTTATGCTACTAAGAAAGCAAGACACGAAATCGGCAAACAGAGCAAAATAATTTCAGATGCTTGTAAGAAAGCAAGACTCTAAATCAGCAAACAGAAAAGAGTAAAATAATTTCAGATGCTTGTAAGTAATAATTTCAGAATACACAACGTCGTTTGAGAGGAAAGGGCCAGGAGGGGTCACTTCAGATGATCAGGGAAGGCTGCTTTATGGAGGTGACAATGGAGCTGAGACCACAGAAAAGCACTTTTATGGTCCTCATTTTAAAGATGAGAAAACAAAGGTGTAGGAAATTAAATGCGTTGCCCAAGGAGTCCCAATTAGTAATAACAAATCAGGCTTCAAACCTGGGTCCGTTTGACTCCTATATCCATATTCTTTAGCACTACCCTAGAGGCAAAGAGATTTTTAGCTATTTTGAGGCCTCAGGCCCCACTCTTAGAACCTTTCCTGCCTCCCTGCCTTGGTAAAGAATGACCTTTCTCTAATTTGACTTTGTTTTGACTCCTTTCTAGTTCCTAAAGGAGTTGAGAGATGCAAAAGGGAACCTCACTACCTATATCAACAGGGTTAAGTACCAAAATGTCGCTCAGGAAACTTCCATCTTGCTCACAAACACTAATAAACCATTCACACCCTCCTCTCAACACTTTTCCTCTGATGCTTTCTTTCATCAGAATTTTATTTGATTCTGCACCACTCCGTGAGGTTTCTGGGCAGGGAAGAATCAACCCAGTTTACAGAAAAACTGAAGTACAAATCAATGAGTTACAAGTCCTGCCTGAATGGCATTGATCAAGTCAATCAAACTAGCTAGTTTCCAATTTCCTTCATTTTCCATAAAGACAACAGGGAGGACACTGAAATGATTATCATGAAAGTTCTCAGGAATAGTTTAGGGAAATGGCTTTGTTATTGGGTAAAAACCTTTACAATGAAAAGAAAATTTTGGTGCATGTTAAAACCTTTTCCTCCCTTTATTTAATGTTTTCCTTGTAGCTTTTAGATATGAATGAGCAGAGAGCTCAGTTTCTCTTGCTTACATCCTTCCATTATAATTTATTATTTCAAAACACTAAACCGAACATAGAAGAGAAGTTGCTGGGGGAGAAACTCCTTTAGTCACAGCTAGGTTCATTTAGAAGGTGAATTGAATGTAAAATGGTCACTTAAATAGCACAAAAATAAAACTTCATCCTGGTTCCATAAATGTGAAGATTATGATTTGGACAGGGAAAAACTTAAAGTTACTCTTACTCTGATAAAAGAGTTTGCCCAGTAAAGAAATAGAGTAAGATTAACAGAGACTATATTTAAGAAAATATCTCTTAAGAAAAATGTGAAAGCACTCTTTCACAAGTATCAAATTGCATTTCACTTCATGATTGCTTCCCAGGGCTGGTGTAGTCTGCTTGGGCTGGTTTTCTACAGAAAACACTAAAACTGCATTTCATTAAAAATTAGACTTTTCATTAACTTTCCATTTAGAATTGATTCGGCTTTATTTACTGTATTTAACCTGTTGAGAACAGGCACAGCTCTGGACTTGAAAGAATGCCAAGCAAAGTCAAACAAAATGTGTCTGTTCTGTATTGCTTCGTGACCAAAAAACCTTTTTTAAAAAGGCAATAAAAAAAATCCACAATTACTTTGTTTCCTTTTTGTATTTTTTAGTTACTTCTGTCTGTGTTCAGAGATACTCAACTAGAATAAAAAGAAAAACTCCTCTAAAGAGAAGCATATTTGTTTGATACTTGGGGAAAGAAAAAAAAAAACCACACTAGACACAGGGTTGTTTTTCATCTGTTCTAATTCCCACTTGGAAAATAATACCCACACACAGACACAATGAAGATTTACTCAGCAGTAATAAATACCTAAGCAGGCAGATGATGTGTGTGCTTGTCATCTGCCTTCTGGAAAATGAAAAGCAAGCACAAAGGGTGCTTCAGCTACGTGTTTGATCTTGCCCTCCCCAACAGGAGTCTACAAGGATGTCTACAGCGATGGATCAGCTTCCCCTGAAATTTCCCCCCACTTGATGCAAATTGCCTAATGAAATTGCCTCACCCTGACTTCAGGTAGGGGGGGAAAACCTCATTCGGTGATTAGCATTCTACTTATTCTTCTGCAAAATTAATGTTTCTCGGCAAACTTCAGAAGTGAACTTTTAGGTCGTATTCAGCTAGCCCATCTTAAATATATCTCGATTTAGCTATGTTTTGTTTTTCTCATTGGCAACAGAAAAGAGCGAGCAGGCAAGTTTCAGAAACGACCATCGTGCTGAGCTTTAAAAAAAAAAATTATTTCAGGTAAAAGATTGTGAAGCACCAACCCCCCCCTTCCCGAAAAAAAAACAAAAAAACAAAACCTCAAATCCCCCAAAATCCAACCATGTCACATCCATCCACCTAAAACAAGCCGTCACAGGTTTCTCAGGGCTTTCCCTACCCTGTCCTTAGAAAGTTTGCATGCACTTGCAACAGGCTCTGGCCCAGGGCTTTTAAAAAGTGACGTTTTCTAACTGAAATCACGAGGATCCCTTAATAGTAGGTGACAGTGCCCAGCCGAGTCTGAGCACACACTTCGTTTTGTGCCAGCTGGGCCGCCGGCTTGAGAGAAACCCCGCCGGCCCGAAGGACGCCGCGGGAAGCCCCGCTGGCGGTTATTTTCTCTCCACTCGCCACTAGGTTGCAGTAGATTAAGGATACTGTGGAAATTACGCGTCATTTAATTAAAAAAAATAATAAGGTAGAGCCATCACGTGACGAAAGGGAGCGAGGGAGATGGGGAGCGCTCCCGCGCGAGAGCGCCAAAACCATCGGGTTTTTCATCGAAATCCCCTTTAAATCGCCTTCCCTCAAAAGACTGAAAGAGCCGAATTGTATCAAATCCCGGTTGGCAGGTTTTTTTCCCCCGGCTCCACCTCACAAGCCCCCTCATTCTTCGCTTTCAGGTTCCTTTCCACTCCACCACGATAAGCCAGGGAGAAGTCCTCCTTAAACTCGGGGTTTTCGCCAAAAAAGCCGGGGTCTCCCCCGGGGAAGGTCCCTATTTAGGGGTTTATCGGGAGGGGACTGAGCCTGACGAGGCTGCAGGGCCGCGAGGCCCCGCCCCCCCCGGGTTTCCCAGCACGCCCCGCGCGAGGAGGACGCGGCGGCTGGGGCGGGGTGGAGGAAGGGGCGGAGCGAGGGGGGGAGAGAAGGGCGTCGGTTTTGCGACAGGGGCGGTGCGGTGCGGAAGCGGAAGTGGAGGGTGCGCTTGGCGGCGGCGGCGGGAGCTGCGGAGTCGGGAATCAAAACAAAGGGCCTGGGGGGGCGGGGGGAAGGCGGCGGGGCCGGAATGTGAGCGGAGGTGGAGCCGGCGGCTGAGGTGAGTTGGCTGGCAGCTCTGGGGACTAGTTCCTGACGGGCTCACTGCTGTGGGGCCACCGGCTGGAGGCGGGACAGCGTCCCCCCCCTTCCCCTGCCCTTTGCTGGCGGAGGTGGGGGAGGTTGACTACTCCGAGGGGAAGGACTGGGACTGACCAGTCAGGCCCCCACCGTAGGTACGGGTTGTCTCCCTTTCAGGTCCGTTCACGACAGTCACTGCTGCGCCCCTGCTGCCCTTTGGAGGTGTTTGGCTCCCCGCCCGCACCTGTTCCCCTGCTCCTAGTGGGGCTTCCAGGTGTGGAAAGCAACCTTTCCGGAGCAGGGTACACGGATGGAAGGTTAAGAGAGGAAGGAAGGGGCGGGTGTTTTTCAACCACCCTGAGGGTTTTTGCATTCTTGTCGGTAGTTCAGCACTCCCTAGGGTGTAGTCTCTGGTTTGACGGATAGTGTTCAGTTGCCTTAGGGCATGAGCCACTCCCACTACTAATTGCAACGCTACACTGTGATACATATTTTCGTTTCCCAAACACCTTTCTGTTATTACCAAGAGCTTTCCAATTACATTTGTATCTTTTGGACTTCCCCACTTCTCTGAGCGGTAAATAACGCTGTTTTGCATACAGGGCAGTCAAAACTTAAACGGTGTTCCTAGATGTTTATTGAACTCTTCACTCGTTCAACAGTTGTTGATATGCACTGGGCACTGGTAGGTGCAAGAAATACAGCAATGAATGAGAAAACATGATGTCTACTGTCTTGGAGTTTATATTCAAGTAGGGGAGACATATAATAAACTCAAGAAAATAAACAATTTTAGGTAGAAGAGCTGTGAAAAAAAGTAATAGGACTGGGTGGTGTGTGGTTCCAGGACTAACTTGGGTGTTAAGAGAAGGCCACTTTTACACTTTGTCTTATTAAATCCCAACAGCCCCGTGAGGATGCTACAGTTGTTATCAGGCCCATTTTACACATAGGATCTGAGGTTCAGAGAGGTTGTGAACTCTCCAGAGCAACACATACAGGAAGCAAAATTGGGGATTAATACACAGACTGACATCAGAGTCTGTGCTCTCAAGCATTATCTGAATTGTTCAAAGAATTCCACTCAAATCAACAGAAAACTTGGCTTTGGCTACCTAAGTTACTTGGTGGCATTCCCAGGAATGCTTGGGAAATTGTCTGGGTTCAGGCCACTAACAAGCTAATATATTTGTACTTTCTGTTGATTGTGTTGAGCAATACCGGAGGCACCTTGGTGTGGTGCAAAGAGGTGGACAAGCCTGGCTCCGGCCCCTTTCTAATTATGTGATCTTGGCAAATTGAAAAACTTAATTAAACTTCTGTTTACTCAACTCTGTAAAGTTGTGGATTATTTCTCCCTTGTCTATCTCACAGATTTACTGTGGGGAAAAATTACATAAATGAACTTTATTGTCTGTTTGTTTTCATCATCGTATCTCTTGTGCCAAGCACAGGCCTGTTATATAGTAGATACTAAATAAATAATTACTGAATGAGGAAATAATGTTAAATAAAAAGGCTTTGTAATTGGTATTGCACACTACCTGTTAGCTCACTTTCAGGATTGGCCTTAAAAAGATTTTAGAGCATGTTGAAGTTGTGTATTGTGAATATCACAGATTCCTGTGATCTATAGAGCAGCTCGTTGGGGGATGCAAGATCTGTGTTTAGTAGGAAAAACAGCAATCATAATTTATTGTCATTGTGGCAGTTAACTCCATCTCTGCTTCCACACTGACTCCTAACTCTACATGGTAGGTGAATAGTTGCTGTATTCATTCCTTAATTTAACAAGTAATTAGTATACACTATGTTGCAAGCCCTGTGCTTGGCACAAGCTCTGCCTTGGGGAAGACAAAACCCAGATGGTAGGTCCTTTATCTGATTTCCCCCCCTCAGCAATGCTGGGGAGGGGGGAGAAATTAGCCACACTCTGCAGAGGAAGAAACTGAAACTTAGTTTTTGTAGCTTCCACATAAGGGCCAAATAGTAAATACTTTAGGCTTTGTGGGCCATGAGTTTCTGTTGCAAATACTCGTGCAAAAATAGCCGCAGACAGTATTTAAACAAATGTCTCTTAATCTAGAGAAATTCATGTAATTTAGTGTCACAAAATATTATTATTTTGATTTCTCACCCCCCCCCCCCCGAATTAAAAAGTATAAAATACCTTCTTAGTTTGAAGGTCATTTAAGTACAAGCTGTGGGCTGGTTTTGGCTGGCAGGCTCTAGTTTGCCTTCCCTTGTTTTATTTGATTAGTTCTGTATTTTAGAGAGAGTACTCCTCTCTCCCTTCACCATACTATGTAGATGTTACAATCTCTTGAGAAGAGCACCTTATCAGAGAGAGAGACCTAAAAGAAATTGTTTTATGTCCACATGAAATTTCTGATAAATTGATACCCTTAAAATGGCCACTGTAGTTGGAGAATAGGTGGTAGTTTGGTAGGATGGCAAGGATCTGGAGATGAGGTTCAGTTGTCCTTACCATTGGCAGGCTGCCTCCAGGCCCACTAGCTATTATCGATTTGATCTGCTTTTATTGTACTGTGTAAGACTTGTAAGAATGTGGGAACACTGGAGTAGATACAGCACATCTGCTACTTGAGATTTCTCGGTTAGATTTTTGATGGTATATCAGATTGCACTTTTGTAATAAGTAAATGAAGAAATTGGTTCGATTTGTTCTGTAGCAGAATCAAATTCAGAGTCCACAGAGTTCACTTAATTTGGACCTTCCACAGTCACATCAACGACACGGTGGGATAGGTTGCTATTAAGTCAATTTCAGAATCTTATGTAATTGGCAATGAAGACACATAATTGTTCTTTTACTAAAATTACATGCTCTCTTTGTTAACTTTTTCACCCTCACCAGTAGAGTCTTTAGGGAGAGATGGTCGAGAAGAACTAAGAAAAACTACAGAAAAAGCCTGCTCAGGGCTGGAGAAGGTTGCCACTTTGCTAGAATTCTACTTTTATTCCTTATTATCTGACTTGTTGGGAACCATTGTACCGTAAATACAGTTGTGCCATAAGTACAGTTACAGTCTCACTTTTTTCTTTATTTGAGAGCGGGAGTGTGCACACACACGTTGAGGGGAGGAGGAGAGGGAGAAGCAGGCTCCCCACTGAGCAGGGAGCCCAGCTTGGGGCTCTTGATCCCAGGACCCGAAGATTGTGACCTGAGCTGAAGGCAGACACTTAACCACCCAGGTGCCCTTGCAGTCTTACTTTTTTTTTTTTTTTTTTAAAGATCTTATTCATTTGAGTGAGAGAGAGAGAGAAATGGAGAGAGCATAAGCAAAGGGAGATCAGAGGCAGAGGGAGAAGGAGAAGCTGACTCCCTGCTGATCTGGGAGCCCACCTTGGGGCTCCATCCCTGGACCTGGGATCATGACCTGAGCCAAAGGCAGACGCTTAACCATCTGAGCCACCCAGGCGCCCCAAGTCTCACATGTTAATTGTGAAATTTGTACTTAGGCAAATAAATAACATTGAGATCTCATTCTTAACAGGGTGGAAGAATGAAAGAAAAGAAAGATGAAAGAATGTTGAACCACTTTGTATGGCTGTATGATGGAAGGAAGCGGAACTGAGGACTCCTGCAGTAGAACACCTGGATGGCTGCAACAAAATAATGATGCTAAGCCATGGCTTTGGAAATTCTCTAATTGCTTTTCTCGTCCTGAGCAGACATTGCCACTTAGTCCCCAAACGGTAACTATGCTCAAGACTGAAGACATAGGAAATTCCTTATGCGAATAGATATGCGGTCCGTTTGGTCTGGGGCAGTCTCTCTCCCTGGAGTCTGTGCTAAGTTTTACCTTGTATCCTGCTGAGTCCTCCTTGTAGCACATGATTATAATTCCTGACTCAAGGACAGCGTAAATTTTTTAATTCCTGCATTCCTATTCTACGGACCTGTAGGTGCTTTAAATATTTAATGTTAACATTGGGGAAGATTTGTTTCTTGCAGAAGTCACAGATTCCAAAGATAAAATCCAAACTGCAGAGGCAAATCAAAGGAAAGTATAAAATAGATTTTATTTCACTCTAGCCTTCTGAGGTTTGAGTCTTAAAATCAAGGGAAGAGTGATAGGCCCTTATTGGCAGTCTTTTTCTCTTCCAGATTTCTCTTGAATATTTAAATGTGTCTGTAACTTCCTTTGCCTTTTCATAGTGATTTTGACTTTTTCTGATTTTATTCCATGCACCATATTACCACATTTCTATTCTATGTCTTTTTTGCTAGTGCACTTGGGATTTAAGTGAGTCTTTACTATGAATTTACATAAGGGTATTAGTAACTTTTTAAAAACTCAACTAAATGCCCTGTCTTCTTCAGTTTTTCATTATATAGTTATCTTTTTTTGCATGGCATCAGTAATTAAGGTCACTTACTTTAGGGACCCTTGGCAACAGGGTTGGCAGCTCAGACAGGAATTCCTGGGATGGAGGATCTGGCCCTTACAGAGTCACACAGTGCAGGATTGCACTCAACTTTACAGATCCAGAAACTTGAATTTATCATTGGCACCCAGAATTGAGTAAATTCAGGAGAACCAACTCAAATAACCCTGACCATAAGAGCCACATCTTTTTTTTTTTTTTTTAAGAGCCAGATCTCCATAAATCAGAATGCCAGTAATTTCCAACCTAAACTGTAATTACCAAGAGGGCAGAACACACTGCTTGTTGGCAGTCAGTCAGTTGCTCTCTCCTCCCTTTTAGGAAATGTCCAAGTGAAAAATCCAGATTTCTCCTAAATGAGTGTACTCTCCCAGACGAGTGTAGAACCACAGCCAAAGGAGTGAAATCATAGCAGTCAGATGGCCCTTTCTGTGCTCTGAGGGAAGAGCATGTCTCTCACTATATCAGGACGTCCTCTTTCTCTTAATAGTTCCTGCAGTCAGCCAATAGGGGCTATTGATTAGTTAGATCCCCTTTCAGTAGCCAGGTACTCTGCTGCGTGCTTACGTGCACTATCTCGTTTTATCCTTCTAACAACTGTAGGAGGTTCATCGTGTCATTCCCAATTGAAGGCTGACGGAACTGAAGTGTAGAGAGGTTATGTAACTTACCCAAGGTCCTAAAACAGTTCCTGGGTATTGCATTCAAACCCAGGTCTCTGACGCAGGTGTCATGCTATAACCTTGGTAAATTTACTGGCCTCCTGTGTCTATGTTAGAGGCATATGACAAACTATTTCTCTGGGATCTTATTCCCAAATAGTTTTCTAATTGCTCTAATTCTTGTCCCCGGCTACAAAGTAATTGTTGGCATTATGGCTTTAGGTCATGATATCCTAGAGTTTGCTTAATGTCGTCAACAACACATTTAAGACCTGTCCATGGATGGGCTGCTGGGGCAGATGGCTGATCTTATCCTTAATGTTTGGAATCGTCTGGAGGACTTTCCTAAATGCCTCATGGTCTGACTGCAAGAACTACTAAGTCTTTTCCTCAAAGCGCTTGGCTTGTAAGCCATCTTTATCGAATGCTGTTTGTGACTGTGTCATTTTCATACCACCTGTTTTGTCTTTAGAAGACCCTGTGAGGCAAGGGGAAGTTATCAAAGGGAAGTCCCTGAGGCACAGATGGTTTAACCTGCCTTGCTGAACATGTAAGCAGAACCCTCCCCCAGTCTCCTCAGATTCAGGAAGGATACGGTCTTGATTTTAGTTGTCTGTTACGGTGTTCGCCTCCTGCAGGCCCTTCTGAAGAATGCCCCTGGTTTCAGCTGCCATTCCATATTGTTTGGTTGTGGTTGAGTGATGTAAACAGAATTGAACGCTATTTCCATTTTTGGGTCACAGTAGGATGTGAGTAACCAAAAGTCAATAGCGTCGTCACATTAACTGGCGTTCTGATCTTCTCTTCCCAGAAAGATTACATGGAGAACAAGAAAGTTGCTGTGGAATTAAAGGATGTGCCATCTCCCCTTCATGCTGGCTCTAAACTTTTTCCAGCAGTCCCACTTCCAGATATCCATTCTCTTCAGCAACCTAAAATACAGCTTTCACCTGTCCCCAAAGTAAGCTGCTGTGCTCATTGCCCTAATGAACCCTCCACGTCGCCAATGCATTTTGGTGGTGGCGGTGGTGGTGGGAGCGGAGGTACCGGTAGCTTGATTCACCCGGGCGCACTGTTAGACTCGCAGAGCACCAGGACCATCACGTGTCAGGTAGGGTCAGGGTTCGCTTTCCAGTCTGCGTCTTCACTCCAGAATGCCTCAGCTAGGAACAATTTGGCCGGCATTGCAAGTGACTTTCCCAGCATGTGTCTCGAAAGTAATCTCTCTTCCTGCAAACACCTGCCCTGTTGCGGAAAGCTTCATTTCCAGTCATGCCATGGTAATGTGCACAAGCTGCATCAGTTCCCGGCTCTCCAGGGCTGCGCCTCTGCTGCCTATTTCCCCTGTTCTGATTTCACAAGCGGGGCTCCAGGGCATTTGGAAGAGCACATTTCACAGTCGGAGCTAACGCCTCACTTGTGCACCAATTCTTTGCACCTAAATGTGGTACCTCCGGTTTGTTTAAAGGGCTCACTTTACTGCGAAGACTGTCTAAACAAGGTGTGTATCTTTTTATTTGTTCTCTTGGGTGCAGCTGACCTTTGAGGAATGACTTTCTTAAAGTAGATAGATGTTTCTTGAAAAATCTTTATCGTGCACGGGGTGAAGATTCTCCTGTGAGGTAGCTTTCACCCCGTCAGCATAGCTTCTCTTGGTCCTGAAAGAAGCAAAGGGTAAAATGGGAAGGGCCATTCAAAAACGTGCAGAGTCATTATTTATGTAGTTATGCTTTTAGAGGCTCTTGTGATCAGTCCGTTTCCTACATGTAAACCGAGTTCGACAAACCTTCGTGTTCTGTTTTGTCTTTAACGACTAGAGCACGATTGTGGTTTCTCATAACTCACGCTCACCTTATACACAGACCCATTCAGTGATGTAGGTCACGCTGTGTTGTGTTGTTCCTTTGTAAGACTTTGAGGGACTTGGAACTTGGCCTCGATCACACGGGCATTAAAGTAAAAATCTCAATTACCTTCACATAAAGTGTGTTTGGGGTCGCCTTAGGAGGATACACATGCCCCAGAACGTAAAGGTCTGATCGTGTGAATATCTTCCCAGACCATTTCAAGTCACTTCTTGAAGTGGGTTTATGAATTGATAGCTAATAGTTCTGGGAATGCCCTGAAATATTGAAAATACATTCCATCAGAGGTTAACAGGTGGAAAGAAGAAACACTTAGACTGTGTTTTCAGTTGTTGTTTATAACTCTAGGTTCTGAAATGATGTATCTGAAACCTCCTCCTTTTCTTAAAAAAATTTTTAAAACAGCCGGCAAGAAATAGTATAATTGATGCTGCTAAAGTCTGGCCAAATATACCACCTCCAAATACTCAAACTGCACCTGTTACTATTCCTCTGTGTAATGGCTGTGGAACCAAAGGAACAGGGAAGGAGACCACGTTGTTATTGGCGACCAGTCTAGGCAAAGCTTCTTCGAAATTTGGTAAATGACAGTATGGTATAAAATGTGCATATTTAAGTAGTTTTCAGTATCTGATACTAACACTGCATTTAATCGCCTTGAAAAGATTCCTTGTGGTTCTGAAGCTACTGTGTATATGAGTCTCCATTTCTACCTCTTGGTAAAAATCTTTTTATTCTTATAGACCAACAAGCCATTTGCCTTTTATGTTGAACTGCAGCTATTTGAGACCAGAAGCTGTGTATAGAAAAATAGGGAGTATATTTGGAGAAATCAGTGCTCGAGGGGACTCCTTTTCAACCTAGGTTCATAATCACACTGTTAGTTGTGCACTCCATAGATGTCCTTAATATTTAGAAAGATTTAGTAATGGTTGATGAAAAACGAATTGAAAAAACCTAGTATCATTTCCCCAGAAAAGTAGTTAATGTATTTCATCTTTTGAAAACATTTTTTTAAATATTAAATCAGATGTTAATGCAGTGTTAATTTTTTTTTTTTTTAATCAAGGACAGTAACAAGTTCACCCTTTGTCACCTCTTCATTGGTCTTCCATACTGAGCAGGTAGACAAGCGTGGGCAGAGCATGACAATCAGGTCTCAGAGCTGCAGTGTCCGTTTACCTCCGAGTTAGTGTTCAGAGGAGCATAATGATCAGCATGAGAATGGCTCATGCTTTGCAATGGATTTACTGTGGGCTTGAAGTAACTTGACCTTTAGATTTGTTCTCTCCTGAAAAATAGGAATAATCGCTTAGAAATACTATTGGAACTTGCGGTTGTGCTATTAGGTCAACCGGTGAGGTTGGTATCCTTAAGCTTAACATCAATCAGTAATTTCATTTTTCTGCCACTAAGAATGATAGGTAGCTACCTATTATTTTATTTTAGTTTGCCATTTTTTTTTCCACTATGTGTGATTGAAAGTGTTAACATTTCCTAAGGGTCACCAGAAGTTGCGCTAGCCGGACAGGTGCTGGAAAACTTACCCCCCATTGGAGTTTTTTGGGATATTGAAAACTGTTCCGTTCCCTCTGGCCGCTCAGCTACTGCTGTTGTACAGAGGATCCGTGAGAAGTTTTTTAAAGGCCACAGAGAAGCCGAATTCATCTGTGTGTGCGACATTAGTAAAGAAAACAAAGAAGTTATTCAAGAGCTGAATAATTGCCAGGTAAAAAAATAATTTTAATCTATTACGGTAGAAGAATAAGCACATGCAGGTTTTTTTTTTTTTTTAAGAATTTCAATTCAAAGTTTGTTTAATACGCATTTGTGCTGATTTTGCAAATAAAGAAAATTAGCAAAAGATTATTTCTAAAGTACTAGAAATCGTTTACTCATAACTGATCTTCCAGTAATTTACTTGTATGTGACTAGTGCTCTGCTAGTATGATGGTTACATTTATATCCTTTCTTTTGACTTCCATGACTGCTTTGTGAAAAGGGCTCATAGGATTTATTATTTGAAATATACAAATTCACCTGAGGCACCAAGATGTTAAGCAACTTTTTAAAGATCACACAGCCAATAAATGGATATGCTAGGATTTAAATCCAGATTGTCTAGCTGCAAAGTCTATTAAGCTGGAACTAGAATCCAGTTCTTTTGACTCTTAGACAAGTAATTCTATTGATAACTGCCATATCACTGCCTCAAATTCTATATTTGTGCTCCTTAAAAAAAACTAATAAATCTGATTGTGTATTGCACGTAGTTGAAGCACCTCTCAAACTTTTCCTTGCTCTGGAGACTTCTGTGTAAGCCTGATGCCTTTAACAGAAATAAGCACATTTTAGCTCTGTTGGGGACAGATGCCTCTCCTCTCCCACCACCTGACTCCAGGTCCTGAAAGCCACAGACGATGTCTAGTGGAGACAAAGGACATCCAGTATAGCACCTGATCTCACCTTCTTCATATACCAATCTCTGCTACTTTCACAGCTGTAGGCAAAAGCTATTAGTGAGAGCTAATTTACCTACTTCAAATTTCACTTCCTTTTCTGCCTGTTTTCTCAAAGGTGGGTGGATGGAGTACAAAAGCAGAAGATAAGAGAGGCAAGTAGGGTTAATAACGGGTCTGGTTCATTTGTACGGAGAGACAGATTTGAAATTATTGAGATCCACTTCTAATTTTTTTCCATTCCTAAGTGGTGGTGATAAGAGTGTCTCTCCTCAGGACCATCTGCTAAGATGCAGGCAGAATATATAGTGGTTTTTTGACCTGAGCTGTTGCTCATTTGTCCTTACTTTAAATTAACGCAGGTAACTGTTGCCCACATCAACGCTACCGCAAAGAATGCGGCTGACGATAAGCTCCGCCAGAGTCTCCGAAGATTCGCAAACACGCACACTGCTCCAGCCACTGTGGTTCTTGTGTCGAGTAAGTGCAGAAGCATCTGCTCATTTGAGCTTAACTCACTGTATGGGCCTTGTTGTAGAAGCCAGACCATGTTAAAGTAAAATAGGCCTCCAGAGAGGCTGAAATACACAGGACGTATTTATGCTTATGTCTGAGAGCTGTTTAGAGAGGAAATGGAGTGTGTGGGTTTTGTGTATTTTCTCCCTAAACGTGAAGCCAGTTAAAGAAAGTGGAACTTTTTTTTTTTTAACCCTGGGCCCAGTGTTGCAAATTTTAAAAATCTAGAAAGAATCATTTCCAAAGTTGATGCTCCCCGAAATGTTAATATTTGCTCTCTTTTCCTATGGGAAGTAACATGTGTCTTGGAATTCAGTATAAGCATGTGGTAGAATTGTCCTGTGGTGTTAATTCTTCGAATATGAAATGTGTTCCTATTTTAAGAAGGGGTGGGAGGTGGGGAGCAACTCTGAATACAGTACAGCCATTTCTTTTTTCTCAGTGGGTGTCAGTGGAGTTGTGTGTCTCTGTCCAGTCCTTCTAACGTTTGGGGATGGGGATGGGCTGTACCTTTTCTTCCAGCTGATGTCAATTTTGCATTGGAACTCAGTGACCTGAGACACAGGCATGGTTTCCACATAATTTTGGTCCATAAAAACCAGGCCTCAGAAGCGCTGCTGCATCATGCTAACGAGCTGATCAGATTCGAAGAGTTCATTTCCGACCTGCCCCCCAGGTTACCACTAAAAATGCCAGTAAGTGCGTTTGTGTTCTTGTTTGCTGTATTCTGATGTTACATTATGGAGGCTGAAGACCACCCATAACGGGGGCTACAAAGTGAGGCTGCTCTTTGTAGGAGGCTGGCCAGAGTTTTGAAATAAGGCTTAGAAATAGTTCTTCTCTTACAGATATACAGAGAATTGATAACATACGGATTTTGCTTTTATTTTGTTGCACAGTATCATAGGGAATTGATGTGTAGGTTAACCTTACCAACAGCCACTTGTCAGTGTCTCCAAAGCTAGCAGTGTTCTGTGTCAAGTGGATGGAAGTAATGGAAACATTTATTACTCCTTTTGCTTCCAGTCATGGGCAAAGAATATGGTGATGGTTTGCACACACTCGTGGTTGCAGTCAAATAAACAGAGAAATTGTACCTTTTTTTTTTTTTTTAAGATTTATTTGAGAGAGTGTGTGCATATGAGCGATCAGGGGGAGGGGCAGAGGGAGAGAGAATCTCAAGCAGACTCCATGCTCAGGGTGGAGCCCAACATGGGCCTCAATCCCATGATCCCAAGATCATGACCTGAGCTGAAACCAAGAGTCTGGAGGCTTGATCGACTGAGCCAGCCAGGTGCCCCTAATTGTACACTTTTTAGGCATTTAATCTTTAAGCCCCAGGAACCCCTGGGGCTGTTTTCTACAGTTGCATTCCTCACCATGCGTGTGCACTCGCACAGATTGTAGTGGTTATTGCTACACCTGTAGCTCGTTGAGCCATGTGCTAGAAGAACATGAGCGTATTTCTAGCAGGATGAGCGTTTCTTAGAGTCTTGATTGGGACAAGCATGTTTACTACAGTGTTGAGCTGTTTTTAAGCTATTTGGAGAATATATAAGTAACTCCTAAAGAAATTGGCATTCCCTTTTCTAACCTCAAAGGCCTTTAAGTCAATTGTAGTATTTTAGGTAACAGATTTTCCACTTTTATTTCCACTTATTCTTCATGGTTAAAAAAAAAGGCTTGAGTATTCAGAACTTTAAATCTTGCCATTCTCATCCACTAGAGTGATCGTTGAGGGTACATTTCTCTCTTTCTGTGTTTTTCAGTCTGAATAAGTTTACCTTCTCCCCTCTAAATCATTGACCTCCTCTCCAAGGCTAAGGCTGTTAGCTTAAGTCTGGAGATCACTCCTTGTTCTAATTGTGTAATTGAACGCGTGCCCCTGAGTTAACCTGTTGTAACACTTCTCCTCTGTACCAGCAGTGCCACACTCTGCTCTATGTTTATAACCTACCAGCAAATAAAGATGGCAAGAGCATCAGCAACAGGCTCAGGCGCCTGTCTGATAATTGTGGTGGGAAAGTGCTGAGTATCACAGGCTGCAGTGCGATTCTCCGCTTCATAAACCAAGATAGTGCGGAACGGGCTCAGAAGCGAATGGAAAATGAAGATGTCTTTGGTAATAGGATCATTGTGTCATTTACTCCAAAAACTAGAGAACTCTGTGAGACAAAGAGTTCCAGTGCAATTGCCGATAAAGCGAAGTCTCCCAAAAAACTTAAGAATCCAAAATTGTGCCTCATCAAAGATACAAGTGAACAATCTTCCAGTGCCAAAGCCACGCCTGGAAAAGGGTCGCAGGCAAATTCTGGATCTGCTACAAAAAACACAAATGTTAAAAGTTTACAGGTAACTTTGATACCTCTTGCTTTCTGAAGTTTATGGTAGGTTTGGTTTCTTTGTGTCTCTTTTCGAGATGCCCGCTTGCTTTTGGTGTGTCCTTTTTTTAATTTCCATTTTGACCATACTCAGAGTTCCCTGTTTTCCGGACAGGCTTTAACACACGGTCGGTACTTAAATTTTCACCTCCGCCGCACTTCTCTCTTTTAAGGAGCTGTGCCGCATGGAGTCGAAGACTGGCACTAGAAACAGTGACTCCCAGCAAGGTAACCCGAGGCTGGCGGCAACTCCTCACAGAAGCTTGAGTGCCACAGCACCGGTGCCCAGAAACTCGGGGACAGCAGAATCTGCTTACAAAACCAATCCGAAGTAGGTTCAATGACTCTTTCTCACAGATGCTTGTCTAACATGAAGGAAATCCAGTGACCCTTCCCCTTCAATTCTTCCCTCCATTAGAAAAGAGAACCTCTGTGCCCGAAGTGTCACCAGTTCTCCCGTAGAGAAAAAAGATAAAGAGGAGACCCCGTTCCAAGTGAGTTACCCATCGGCTTTTAGCAAGTTGATCACATCAAGGCAAGTCAGTCCTCTGCTCTCCGCACAGTCGTGGTCCTCTCGGTGAGTCCAGCTTCTTGATCGTGGGGTAGTTACTCGCAATAGGAGGGATTATGAAATAACACCTGTTTGAAAGAATGCAAGCAGTGTAGGAATGCATAAAGTAAAAGATGAATCTTCCACTCCTCCTCCTCCAGGCCCCCTTTTCCTCCTTAGCTCACCTTTGGGGGCAGTGCTGCTCCCCCTTTCTCCCTCCTCCATGTGGGAGTCTGGGTGAGCAGAGGTCAGAGAAACTGGTCTGGGAGTCCCTAGCCCGGATGGGAGGCATGTTAAGATGTCCTTACCGTTTCCTCCTCACTTTGTCATGTTGTGGAAGAAGCCCAAACTGGACACAAATTGGTTATTATTTATAGGGTAATTACCAGGAGCTGTTTGAGAAGCAAGGGTCCTTGTAAACCACTGTAATTACCCAACTAACACTTACGTAAGTGCTCCAAACACTCACTGAGTACTTCGGGGGCTTGGAGGACAGGAGCCATAAGGCCATGTTGCATCACGTGAACTCCTTCAAGCATCGTATTTTTCTGCTGAGTTGGTGAAGACTCCTTCCAGAAAGTGACTTTGGATCTGTAAAGTTACATTTTAAAATTCACATAGGGGCGCCTGGGTGGCTAAGTGGTTAAGTGTCTGCCTTCAGCGCAGGTCGTGATTCCAGGGTTCTGGCATCGAGCCCCACATCAGACTCCCTGCTCCGCAGGGAGCCTGCTTCCCCCTCTCCCATTTCCCCTACTTGTGTTCCCTCTCTCACTGTCTCTCTCTCTCATATAAATCTAGGGGCACCTGGGTGGCGCAGTCATTAAGCGCCTGCCTTTGGCTCAGGGCATGATCCCAGCGTTCTGGGATCAAGCCCCACATCAGGCTTCTCCTCTAGGAGCCTGCTTCTTCCTCTCCCACTCCCCCTGCTTGTGTTCCCTCTCTCACTGGCTGGCTGTCTCTGTCAAATAAATAAATAAAATCTTTAAAAATAAATAATAAATAAATAAAAAAAAATCTTTAAAAAAATAAATAAAATTCATGTTTAAGTTTTCCTGATATGGAGGAAGACTGCCGCACATGAGCAAGAATATCTAGTGTTTTCAGAGCCAGGGAGAGGTGAGATGACTTACATTAGTATCACAGGCTAATTAACCACGAATAAATACCCAAAGTGGAAATTAATTCATTAGGCCCACCTGTAATTTTTGTCTTTCGTTTTAAATAATCCAGTGAAAGAATATTTGATATTAAAGCATGTACTTGTTGTTAATAAGGGGTCAACAGGTAGTACTTCGGCCAATAAATCTAAATCCATGCATATTTAAGATAAACATACATCCGAAAACCAAATCTTTAGTTTGGTTGTGTTGTGGAAAGCTGTTTCTATATATGGTTTCAAACAAAGCCTAGGTGATACAAGTGAAATAAATAGAATCACAGTTTTTAAAAATAATTCAATATGTATGTCTTAAGCAGGAGTATGTCTCCAAACCTTTTAAACAGAGCGTCCCCACTTGCTTTCAACATTGCAAATCCGAGCATTGGGGCCGACAGCCCAGACCCGTTTGCAAATGGCGCTGACATCCAGATCAGCAACATCGACTACAGGTTGTCCCGGAAGGAGCTGCAGCAGCTCATGCAGGAAGCGTTTTCCAGGCACGGCAAGGTAACCTTTTCTCTCTTGTTCCCGCCTTTCTTGTACCCTTTGCTAGCCCTCCAGGTCGAGAGAATGTCCTTCAACACACACAACCACAGCCAGAATATAACGATGACTGAGAGAGTTTGAGCTCCACCCTTTTTCCTGTGGTCTGCTCATGGTGATACTGTACATCCAGTTTTTAGGACATAGCCCCGGAGAGCGAGAGACCTAGTGGAGAAGCACTCGTGGTCACGGGCAGGGATTTAAGTGGCACTTTGGGAAATAAAACGCTGATGGATTTTATTTAGCTCTGGCTGCTAAAATACAGAAATAGGATTCTAAAGTAATGTCGGCTGTTTTTGTTAACATCTTAACTGTACCGATGCAGTTTTTAGGTGCTGTTTGCTAGAAGTGTACCTTTTCCCGATTATTAAAATGGCTGTGCCTCAGGTGTTTGCAGGGTCCAGAGAAGACCGCAGAGACTCCGCGCATGTATTGGCTCCTGAGCCTGCATGGGAGAGCTATGTGTGCCAGAGCATGCAGGCAGGCCAGGCCAGTTTCCTGTCCCTGAAGGTCACCCAGTCCTAGTTCACTTAGGTTCTGCTGGGCAGAAGCGTAGAGTTCGGACAAGTTCCCTCACAGAAGCACGGAAGTCCGCAGACGTGTTTCTTAATGATTCACCTTCAGTTTAAAATGACAGGGTTCTGGGTAGACATAGCATTCCATTTTCCTTTTTACTGCTGTAGGTGAAGAATGTTGAGCTCAGCCCCCATACAGATTATCAGCTCAAGGCTGTTGTTCAGATGGAGAACTTACAAGAAGCAATCAGTGCGGTGAATAGCCTCCACAGATACAAAATTGGCAGCAAGAAGATCCTGGTCTCACTTGCCACAGGAGCTGCTAATAAATCACTCTCTTTACTGAGGTAAAAACAAACCATTTATTTCAGGAAATAACGTTTTGGCCCAGAAACAACTTTGGAAATCAGAAAATAGATTTGATCACTTTCCCAACCCTCTTAGACGATTACTTATGCAGTAATGCTTATTCTTAATTGATATAGTTTAGAAATAAGCTAGAAGTCAGCAATAAGCTGGTTAGAATAATTCGACTCTTGTTCAGGGCATTACTCAAAGGTGAAGTACAGCTTCAACTTGGCAGGCAGTTAGGAGTAAAATAATACACCACATATCCAGAACAGGTTCTAAAAATAGTAGCCGTCTACGATAAAAGTTTGTAAGTCTGAAATACTACCTCCAAATCTTAGGAGAAGGTAGGTTTGTCTGTAAAAGGTAGATCTGCAAAGCTCCAAGCTCTCAACCTGCAGATAGATCCTTAACATCAAACAGACACTCTGTAGGTCTGCATTATGATTATGTCAGTTGTAGGAATCTGGTGATGATTTTATTCTTAGTGCGCTTTGGTGATTCTTCCTAAAAATCTGAATTCGAAGGTCTCTTTCTGTGATGTGTACTTCACCATTATTTTAAATTATGGCTTTTATCCCCTAGAATAAAAGTAATACTCATTGAAGAAACTTTGGAAAGGTCAGAAACATAAAAGAAGAGGGGGAGAAATCCATAATCCCTGTGGCTCAAAGCCAATCCCTCAACAGTTCCTCTGAGTGTTTTTGGCTGCCTTTTGTTTTTTAAAACCATAATTGGTTGTGTATCCTCAACTCTGGGCATTCTGCCCCCATGTGGAATTCATGAACCACATGAGCCACAACGTGGCAGGAGACATTCAAGCTGTTCTGCCCGTTATTCTGAGTTAACAAGGTGTTTGTCTCACAGAGTAGTCAGCGTTCTTCTGATACACAGGTATGAGAAGCCCTATGCTTGAGTTTGATAAAAATCCCAGTGTGTCTGGCTTTTTATTCTTTAATTACATTGTCCCTAAAGTCATTTCTTTAAGTTTTTCCGGAAAATTAATTTTGTCATATCAGAAACTGCTAAATTTATGTTGTGCGGACCCTTGAATAACGTAGGGGTTAGGGGTACTGATCCCCCCTCCCACGCAGTCAAAAATCCACGTATAACTTTTGGCTCCCCAAAATCTTAACTACTAATTGCATACTGTTCACCAGAAGCCTTACTGGTAACATAAACAACGGATTAACATCTGTTTTGTATGTTGTATATGTTATATACTGTATTTTTACAATAAAGTAACAGAGAAGAAAATGTTACTAAAATCATAAGGAAGAGAACATACATTTATAGGACTGTACTGCCTTTATCGAAAGAAATCCACATGTATGCGGACTCATGAAGTTCAAACACATGTTCAGGGGTCAGCTTACCTTGTGTTAATTTTATGAACTCAGTTTTTTAAATACAACTTGGAAATCATCTGTTGATGTCCAATAACATCGGTTCTCTGATGAAGTGAAATTTTGTTTTACAGTGCAGAAACAATGTCTATTCTTCAGGATGCTCCTGCCTGCTGTCTGCCTCTTTTTAAATTTACAGATATCTATGAAAAAAAGTAAGTTAGGTTTGTTTTTTTTTTCACTGATCCAGTTGGTACTGATTGGCAGCTTCCAGAATTCCTATATTGATGGGTGATTGGCATAAAATTGTGGTAGCTGCTCTTAAGGAATTTCCAGCCTGGTGGAGGAAAAGACTTAAAAGCAATGGTATTCAGGTTCAGATTTCGGTTTTAACATACCTCCTAAAAATGTCTTTCATTTTTAGTAAATTTAGACCTCAGTCCCTAAAGCTGTCCTTTCATTTTTTTCCAATTGATGAGTTTTTTTCTTCATTGAGCATTTTATGTACCTTCTAGCCTGTAAGCTCCAGGACGACAAGGACTTAGGATGGGCTCTTCAGTACCCGGAGCTTAGTAGGTGTTCAGCAAGTATTAGTGGAATGAAAGTGTGAGGCTCTGTGGAGAATGCACAGCTGGGAGGACACAACCCTTGTCCCTGAGGAGCTTATGTCTGGAAGGGAAGAGAAAACACAAATCATTATAGAACAAAGAAAACTATCATAAAGGAGGAGCATGGAGGAGAAAATGGTACGAGGATGGAAGGAACAAGGAGCAGGACTGTTATTCTGTGAACCATGGGAGTCCTGAGTTGTGGAGGAGTAGGGGGGAGGTGTGGTGGCAGGAAACACGCTTCAGGAAGACTTTTCTGGTGATGGTTCAGTCTGAGATGGAATGGACAGGGCAGGCAGGGAAATGAAGGCGGGACAGTGCCACACCAGTCCCTAGGCCTGGGCAGATGCTGTTGGAACGCTGAAGTTTGAGTTGTCAGTGAGACAGGACTTGATGACTCGTTTTATGTAGCAGGCAAGGTAAATAGTAGAGGTCATTTTGATTCTCAGTGTTTTTGCCAGAGATGACTGGGCGGATGGTTGTATGGTTAAACCAGAAATGGAGAAAAAAGAAGGCATGTTCCGGAGGTACAGTGAATTTTTGACCTTGGTTTTGGACATTCGAGATACAAAGATGTGACAGTTATTTTCCTAAAGGGGATTGTGGGATAGGGGAGCAGATAGGGAGGGAGAGGGAACCCAGAGAAAGGCAGACCTGGATGAAATGGCACCAGGGACAGGAAGTGGGAAAGAACCCAGAGGTGAGGGTGACATCAGGACATGTGGGGATGGTGCGAGGTTTGGCAGGGAGGAGGTGGCTGTTGGTGACTTGAGAGCCATCCCTGCAGAGTCCTGTGGATAAAATCCTGGGGGAGCAGGCTGACAGACTGGATGGCAAAATGGCAGTGCGGCTCCTGAGAGAGCAGCTGTTTCCATTAGAGGCACTGTGAGATTATTAAGACTGAGTGAGAGCACCAGGGCTGTGTGTGTGCAGGGGCAGACAGCATGAGTGAGGGCAAGGGCGTGAGACCGCGTTTGGTCGGGGCAGGGCGATGAGGGGAGGCGCATCTGAGCATCAGTGTAGGGCCCTGGGAAGAAACCACAGGAGCGGCTCATGTTGAATGTGCGCTTAATATGTGCCAAAGCTCTTTCCAGACATAACATTTAATCCTTGTATCAACCCTGTGAGGTAGCTGTTATCTTCCCATTTTGCATTTGGGAAAGCTGAGGCCTGGATTGGTTCTAGAAAGTTCTAGAAGGTGACTAAGGCCAAAAGATTGAGACAGGACGTGAACTCAGATCTATCTGCTTTCTGATCTGTGCCCTTTGTTTTGTTTTGAGAGAGAGAGAGAGCCCAAGCAGGGGGAGCAGCAGGCAGAGGGAGAGGGAGAAGCAGACTCCCCACTAAGCAGGGAACCCAGGATCACGACCTGAGCTGAAGGCAGACGCTCAACCGACTGAGCCACCCAGGCGCCCCTTGTGCCTTTAAGCTCCAAGTGTGAAAGAGCTGCGTCGGGGGCATGATTGAGGAGTTGAACCTTCGGGAAGTGTGGGTCATGAGGTTGAGGCATAGATGAGGCGAGGGAGTTGCTGGAAAGGAGTATACCTCTTCTGAGGGAGGAGAGCAGAGATGGTGAGAGGGGTGTAATACAGAGGGATTTCCAGCTTAGGGGAGCCAGCTTGAAAGAGGTCATACCAGATAGCTTTCCATCTCAGAACATTAGGTGAGGTTATTTACAGAAACTGCAGGGTTCGAGGAATAAGTACCAAATGACATAGTGACTAATGGGCAGTGAGCCAGAGGTGACTCGGAGGAAGTGCCAAGCATTACTGGTTTGGTAGTGAATGAATTTATAGTAGAAGTATTCCAGTTTTACTTCTGAAGAGACGGAGGAACGATTCTTGGTTATAGCCCTTTATTTCATCTGATATACAGGCGTTTCTGTATAATCGAAGAACATTCTAAGTCAGCATCTCTCTCCTTTTCCTCGCTTTTAGGTTTGGACACAAGTTGAATGTGTCAGATTTATATAAATTAACAGACACAGTCGCAATCCGTGAACAAGGGAATGGCAGACTGGTGTGTCTCCTACCCAGCAGTCAGGCCCGGCAGAGCCCCTTGGGGTCTTCCCAGTCGCATGACGGCTCTTCGACGAATTGCAGCCCAATTATATTTGAAGAGTTAGAGTATCATGAGCCTGTCTGCAGACAGCATTGTTCCAATAAGGACTTCAGGTATAACTCATTTCCCTTTAGAACTCCTTTTGCATAGGGGTGTGGAATAACTGTTAAAATTACCTTGCAAATGTTTTAGACGACTGAGAAAAACGTCAGCTAACTGTTGTGTTCTCTTTTCTGTAGTGAGCATGAATTTGATCCAGACTCCTATAAGATTCCTTTTGTGATTCTCTCTTTGAAGACGTTTGCGCCCCAGGTTCATAGTCTTCTGCAGACACACGAGGGCACCGTGCCTTTATTAAGGTGAACATGTCAAAGCCATTGAGATATGAGGCCTTGGTTCTTCTCTTTGTAGAAAGTCTGCCTTCTGCCCACATCTCTTCCCAAGCGAGTATTAGAGGATGCTTCATCCTAACATTTTTAGCATCTTGCAGTCAAAGTACATCTGAAATGGGATCCATTTGCTCAGTACTTCCACAAGAAAATTGTGTGTGTGCTGATGTTTAGAAATATAAACAACGAACAGGAACGTTTCTTCCCCACAGAGATGAGATCAGTGTAAGTGCTGTACAAGTATCCATGCGTGCTGCAAGGGTGCACACAGCCTCAAGTAGTAGGTTGGAAAGCTTCAGCAGAGGTGTGCTTCAGAAGGCCACGTAACCATCTCGTGGGCCACGCAGTACACTTACTGTGGGGGCCAACACGGGACTGAGTTTGCCCTAAAGCCACTGATACATTAAAGCAGGTAAATAACTGACTTGGAACCCAGTGGCCTTATTTCTCACCCCCTCTGCTGGAACATTGTCCAGGAATTTCTGGTATCCTCAGAATGCATCAAAGAGGTGAATGCCGCAGTGATTGCCTCCCCCTCCCTGGGACCTGAATTTTCACGTTCAAACCCAGATCCTGAGGATTTAAGGAGAAATGATTTATGAATGGATATCTTAAAGATTTCTGTTTAGCAGGTGCTTTGCTTTTCCATTAGTTTGATTAGCCTTCTTTTCCCCACTTCAGCTTTCCAGATTGTTACGCTGCCGAGTTTGGTGACCTGGAAGCAGTGCAGGAGAACCAAGGGGGTGTTCCCTTGGAGCACCTCATCACCTGTGTTCCGGGCGTAAACATTGCCACTGCGCAGAATGGCGTCAAAGTGGTCAAATGGATTCACAACAAGCCCCCGCCTCCAAACACGGGTAGGAGTCAGGCACTGGTTTTTCTGAGCCGCCGGCTACCGTGAGAGGAGGCTGTTGGCTTTTATCTTGTGCGGCAGCATTGTTGGCCAAGCACAGAGCACTGTGAACGTCTCCTTTGATCTTCTAAAAACTGAAACTACTCTCTAAAGTGCTGAAGGTCTGGCAGAACCAGACTTTTTGGAAGGACCAGCATAAAATCTGTAAAAAAAATTTAAAACCCACATTTCACAGTTACGAATCTCTTTAGCCCTACCTAATCTTGTGAGGCTTTTTGGCTTGTCAGTTGACTGGCCTTTTAAAAATCGTTTCAGGTATTTGAAAGAAATACCTCTAAATGCAATTTTACCTTTGAAATTCGTTTTGGTCAATGGTTCTAACTTTGATAAATGTGAAAACAGATTTAGCTTTCAGTGTAAAGGACCAGGAAATGTAAACCTAGCTTTGGGTGAGTTTCTGAGTTCCAGGCCTTCCCTGGGCTGCAGGTGTTAATCCCACCACCCGTGAACTGAAAATTGTTGCTTTCCTATGGACACTTCTCTTTGATCCCAAACACTTCCTTTGCTCCTCCCCCTATGGGAAGAATGGTAAGGATTACCAGGGAAGGAGAAATGTTTGTATTAGAGCTGCTTACCACTTTCTCCTGCCTTTCACCTCAGTCCTAGACCACACAGTCTCCCGTACACTGTGCTCTTTCTCCTTTGTTATTAGCTTGCCAGTCTTGTAGAAGGGTTTCCATCTGTATACTTTCATAATTAAAACTTTTTCTTAATTACATGGACAGTCAAGATAAATACAAGAATCTCTTTCTTACTCAGTTTTATATCAGCTAGTTTTACATTACTGCTTTCCATGGTTTCCTGAGCAATCTTTTCAGCTTTCCTACAGGTTAGTTAGGGTTTTTCTGGGCTACCTGCTTGCTGCCCGTCTATAACTTTCTTTCTGTGGGAAAAATACGTTCCACGGGACCAAGTTACAAAGGAATCTTTGAAATACAACTGGTTTATAAGTTGGAAACATCCTGTGTAATTTCACTTCTGCTTTACGTTAATGCTCTGCTGAACTGTGCTTTACTTGGACTACAGGACTTTAAGAAGGTAGTGGTAAAGCGTCTGCCAGCCCATAAAGAAGTTGGGCTGATAAAGTAGATCATACAGGGCCTGAGTATAGACGCTGAGAAGTAAAGCGGCCCTTTGGGCTCACCTCCTTGGTCATGGTTGAGCTCAGGCGAGGGAGAGCGAGGTTAGTTATCTTTCAGAAGTGAAATCCTATCTTAGCCATGTTCTGTCTTTCTCCCCCCATCTAGACCCTTGGCTCCTGCGTTCTAAAAGTCCTGTGGGCAACCCCCAGCTGATCCAGTTCAGCAGGGAAGTGATTGACCTGCTGAAGAGCCAGCCGTCCTGTGTCATCCCCATTAGCAATTTCATCCCGTCCTACCACCACCATTTTGCAAAGCAGTGTCGGGTATCAGACTATGGATATTCTAAGCTGATAGAATTATTGGAAGCCGTGCCTCATGTGTTGCAGGTAAGGAAAGCTTAAGGATTACTTGTTAAATGATGGGAACGTCCCTCTGTGACTTCGGCTCCTTCAAAGAAACAGGGTGGCTGGTAACCTCATTCAAGGTGGCTTCTCAGTTTTTCCAGAAAACTGAGTTTAAACATAAAGAAGAAGCCCCTCAGAACACTGAGGAGTATTTTCCTTCTAATCTCTGTAGATTGACCTTCCTCTTCCTAGCCCAGGCCTCTCCAGGATTGTTCACTCTTACAGAAGAGCTGCCGAGAACATGGGCTTAGCTCTCATCAATGAGTTAAAGACCGGCTCCTGGGCTGGAGCCTAGCGTTGTTTTCTGAGGAGTCTTTGCCCTATTAATTTAGAGTGTTCCATAGCTTCTTACCTATAAAACATTTTACCACTTATAAAATGTCCTGGAACACCTTAGTTGTCTTTTGTAGACAAAATTAGTTGCCCAGATTAATAATATGCTTTTTATTTCTATAGTCATGACTATTTGAAAAGGGGTAAAAGGGAAAGGAAAAGGGGGTGGGGGTCCAAGGCACTTGAGCAGTTGTTCATTTTGACCGTCTTCATTCTGTTGATCCACATTGTGTTTGAAAATGCAGATACCATACATAAAAGGACTTGTTCTCTGAGAGCAGTAACGAGAGAGAGAGAGAGAGAGAGAGAGAGAGAGAGTGCCGTCAGCCAGAAAGTCCGTATGTGCCAAGGTCTGATGGGTATAAATAATCAGATTGTTTTGTTTAATTTGCAGATTCTCGGAATGGGCTCCAAACGTTTGTTGACCCTTACGCACAGGGCCCAGGTGAAGCGCTTTACTCAGGATTTACTAAAACTTCTCAAATCCCAAGCCAGCAAACAGGTCATTGTGAGGGAGTTCTCACAAGCTTATCATTGGTGAGTTGATGAGAAGGGGGGAGGGGGAAGGAAAGCAAATATTTTAAAACACTTTTTCTTTCCACAAATAATTACCTAATATTTTCTATTTAGCATTTTTGGGGAAGACTTAAAAGTTAATTTGGCAAGTGATATTTCTCATTCCTTACCCATTTCCCTGGTTAATTCTAGGTGTTTCTCAAAAGACTGGGATGTCACCGAATATGGTGTTTGTGAGTTGATCGATATCGTGTCAGAGATCCCAGACACAACCATCTGCTTGTCCCAACAAGATAACGAAATGGTGATTTGCATCCCTAAGAGAGGTATGTTGACTTGAATGTGCTGGTTACCTTCACACGGAATCCTGTATCCTTTCCGGGGCCTCCATGGTTCCTGAAGATTTCTTGGAAAGTGCATTGTGGGAACTATCGCTGTGCAGTGGATCCGAGGTTCTTCAGAGCAGGCGCAGCCACTTGCCCACAAGAAAAGCAAGCTGGTGTCTTAGAGTTCACTGTAAGGAAAAGAAGGGTATAAGCAGCCTGTCTGTGGCTGTTGACACCATAATTACCCAGCTGAGAGTCAGGTACCATGGCTGTCGCTTGTCTGTTCTCTTGGACTGAGCTCCTTGACTGTGCACTCTTGAGAAGGAAAGAAAATCCAAGCAAATGTTTTATTTTACCTTTTGCATTTTGGTCATTTTGGTTGCAGTCTGGGAGCTGGAATAGGTAAAATTAATCTACTTCCTGTCATGTTCTCCCAGTATTACTAATCCGTGATTCCTAACCTCCGTTCCTGCAGAACACTGACGCTCATGAGATCCTAATACTCCAGAGCTTTTGGAGTGAGTAATGTCAGTCTTCCCGATTGTAATTTAAAAATTAATAGAAACAAAAATGGAAGTTGAAGCTTTTTCTCCCCTGTATTTTTGTTAAACTTTTGTTGCCTGATACTCTCTTCTGCTAGCAATTTTAACTGAAGATCAGAAGAAGACACGAAAAGTGTGTGGCTAGTCAGAAATGCAATTTTATAGAAATAATTTCTAGGTCACCTTTTCAAGTACAGAGACTTGGATGTGTGTCATGCTCATATATATGGAATGGGGGACGGGGAGCTAGAGAAAATACGTCTAGCTTGCAAAGCCAGATTACATGGGTGTATGTGTCTTTCACCGTATACCATTATAGTCTCCCGGCTTCCTGGTGGTGTGCCCTTGAGTGAGTTTGAAAACCATTGTGCAGAAAGAGAGAACATGAACGTGTTTGTTTTAGGTTGTCTGTGCTTGGAAGGCAAAGACGGTATCTCTTGTCATCTGTGCATAGGACTAATACAGCGGTAAGGTTTAACACAAATGAATGGAAGAAAACTGTGATTCATTTTTTATTTTTTAAGAGCGTACCCAGGATGAAATAGAAAGGACAAAACAGTTCTCCAAGGATGTTGTTGATTTGCTGCGGCACCAACCACACTTCCGGATGCCCTTTAACAAATTTATCCCCTCCTACCACCACCACTTTGGCCGGCAGTGCAAACTCGCGTACTACGGGTTTACCAAACTACTTGAACTTTTTGAAGCCATACCTGATATTTTACAAGTGAGTGAAGAGATTCCAGTTATATTTTTCTGAACATATTATGTGGGGAAAATTTTTCTTTTCCAGGTCTATTTTTCCTGGGAAGTAGAGTTAGGAAATAGGAGGAAGGGGCGCCTGGGTGGCACAGCGGTTAAGCGTCTGCCTTCGGCTCAGGGCGTGATCCTGGTGTTGTGGGATCGAGCCCCACATCAGGCTCCTCTGCTATGAGCCTGCTTCTTCCTCTCCCACTCCCCCTGCATGTGTTCCCTCTCTCGCTGGCTGTCTCTATCTCTGTCAAATAAATAAATAAAATCTTTAAAAAAAAAAAAGGAAATAGGAAAACCTTAAATATTTCCGTCAGAGAAGCTATGTCATTGGCTCAGTATTTTTAGGTCAATGTGAGGTCTTTTTCCTTTAGTAAAGAAATCATTCTTCAAATTTTTTCAGGGTAATTATTGAAAAAAAATATGTAGTCTGATTTCTTTGTTTTGGGGTTTTTTTTTTAGATTTTATTTTTTTATTAGAACAAGCTGAGGGGAGAGGCAGAGGGAGAACAGGCTCCCCGCTAAGCAAGGAGCCTGATGTGGGCTCAATCCCAGGACCCTGGGATCATGACCTGAGCCAAAGGCAGACACTTAACTGACTGAGCCACCCAGGCATCCCCAAGTAGTTTGATTTCTTAAATGGACTGTTCTTCCATTGGCACGATACTTTTCAAATTTCTTAGGTTGACAGTGGGATGAGTACATGAGGTGATAAGAATGCTTAGCTCTTAGGCACTGTGAGGTTGAACCAGATTTCTGTTGTTAATTTTATTAGTATTACTATTTTTGACCCCTGAAGTGCTTTTAAAGTTTTTCTTGTGTGTGGTAAAACACATTACCTAGTTAACCCCTTTTTAAGTGTGCCTTTCAGTGGTATTAAAATCTTGCAAAACCCAGGCTCTCTATCCGTGAGAGACCACCAGAGTGCTTCTTAGTTACTAAGTGTATACATTTATGTGCTATTTAATTCCATGAACAGTCCTCACTTGTTCACCCTCGCCTTCTTCCTCCTGTGTGTTTTCCAAGGTATTGGAATGTGGGGAAGAAAAAATCCTCACTTTGACAGAGGTGGAACGATTCAAAGCGCTGGCTGCCCAGTTCGTCAAACTCCTGCGGTCCCAAAAAGATAACTGCCTTATGATGACAGATCTGCTCACAGAATATGCTAAAACTTTTGGTTACACATTTCGTCTCCAAGACTATGATGTCAGTTCAATTTCGGCTTTAACTCAGAAACTCTGCCATGTGGTAAAGGTGAGCAGATTCTCATTTTCATGGGCGAAAATGTGGCGGCAGCATGTTGCCCGTGATGTTTACTGGTGCTTAGCATTTCCTTGTTCACCCCTGGCACTGGTTAACGCCTCACAGGATGTGCTTTGTAGGCCATTAATACCTTACTAGGGAGTAGGAGAGGACTCCAATTTGGCAGGTAAGAGTTTTGGTCTTGGTCTTGCTCTTGCATGTTTCTTAGAGGCCTTGCCAAAGTCATGTCTTTTTGAGCGATGAGGTCTCCGTTTTATCCGAGGGTGTTTCTTCTCTTGAGTATCCTCCTAAGCGGATTATGATCTCTGAAGTTGTGGGGAGACTGTGGTCACAGATCTCTTTCACCTTCCAGATTGACTCAGTTGAGTAGATGTAGGAGCAGGCTAGGCTCACAGCTGCCTTTGTTGCTGTTAGCAGGAGATTGGAGAGGGTGACTTCCTCTTCCCGCCCTGGGCTGAGCTGACCCTCCCTGTCCTAGGCAGACCAGCTGGATAGTTCCAGGCTGCCTCCTGCATGGGACCCAGACAGCTCACTATAAGGAGGGAGAAGTGAAAGGGAAAACGTACCAAGTGCGAGCAGCCCCAATTACAGATGTGGAAGGAATCCAGTTATGTTGTGTCCGGTTAAAGGGAGAAGAAGCTTCACAGGAGACAGAGAAGGAGCTACTGGAAAGCAGGAAGGACACTAGGAGTGTGGCACGTTCCCAGTGCCCCCTGCTGGGAGGATGGGTGAGACAGGGACTAATGTGACCTTTGGGCCTAGCTGAGTTGGGGGGGACTTAGTGTTCGTGGCCAGGACGGGGTCAACACCAGTGTGTGGGGACATGGAGTGGGTTGAGGCCGGAGGAGTAGGACATGACAATGGTGACAGGTAATGCAGACAGCTTTTTGGCTTGTGTACTTGTGAGGGAGGAGAGTGAGAGCTCAGTGAGGGGAGACTGTGGGACGGAGTGGGCCAGTGCGCTTTCTTGTGGCTCTTTTGCTCCCAGATGGAGAGACTTGAGCATGTGTGAGAGCCACAGGGACGGATCTGCTCGAGGAAGAGAAGATAAATACACAAGGGCAAGACAGGGTGGTGGGATGGGGGTCCTAAGAAGGCAGACCTGGGAATTGGCATTCAATGGAAGGAGGCACAGCCCTGATATTAGTACTTTGACCGGAGGGAGGGAGTGTAGGGTAGATGCAGTAAGTTTGATGTTCCTCACTGGGAAGAGGAGGGAGGTACCTTCCATGAGCTGTTTTTCTGCATGGAAAGTGAGAGCAACTGCATAGAGAGAGGATGAAGGAGACAGGATTCAAGATTGAAGTGGCCATTGTGGTGCATGGGACCCGCCAGGACATCGGGCAGGGGGCTGGGAGTAGGGGGAGCTCCGCAGGAGAGAGGAGGGATGGTCAGTGGCGCAGGGCTGCTTTGGTGCAGGCATAGGGAAAGCAGACAGTTGGGCTCAAGGTGGGAGTTTGCCAGATGGTGCAAAGAAAAGGCACGGGGACAAAGGAGTTTATGGAGTATGACCAGAATGGCAATAAATTAATGGCCCATCAGCACCAGGGTGGATGAAAGAGGAATGTGTGCAGAAGGGAGAGGACTTAAATTGGGAGGACATGGGAGTCCATGCAGGCGAAGCTGGAGAAGGGGAAGCAGAGCCGATCATTGGAATCTCTTTCCGGTCTCCCACTCCAGCGTCTGCCTCAGGCTTCCTTTCGCCTGCGGTCTCCGTGGGAGGTTTGCATGAGCTGCTTGAGAAGTGGGCGGTAGCCGGTAATCCCAAGTGACCTGGGAATGGGGGTCTGGAGTGGAATCAAGGAGGAGAGGGTGTGCCTGGAGATGGGGCGGATGAGGAACGGAAAGGCCACGGTGTGGGCGAGGCCCCTTGGATGCTCGGTCACCCAGCGTGTGAAGGCAGTGGTGGGCTCCAGTGGATGGCAAGTCTAAGCCGTGACCAGAGATTTTGAGGAGCGAGGGTGAGGGAGTGGGGAGTTGGGGCGTCAGCAGTCAGGATGGGGAAGGAACAGAGGGGCTCTCGTGTGCTTCCCTGACTGCTGCTGCGTCTCCCAGGAGCCTCTGGGAAATGCCGATGCCCAGACTTCACCCCTGCCTCTGAGAATCTGATGTCATTAGTCCCTGTGCGCTCTGAGCGTTGGCATTTTTTTATAAGCTCCCTAGCTGATTCTGTTGTGTAGCAGGGGTTCAGAATCAAGAGATGTCTCTAAGTAGCATCAAAAGAGCAGGTTTTTATCTTTTCTCCTTGAAAGGCTGGAGTTGTAGCAATAGTCTGGGCATCTGAGAAGATGGCTCGGATTCCCTTAGACTTGAATCTGTTGATTGATTAAACCCTGTATCTGCAGAGGAAATCTGTTATTGGAATCTCCACAAATCTGTAACCATGAGAAGTGGGGTGGGGGGCGTCTACCCATTAACCTCCTGCCCTGGCTCTGGGTGAGCGTCTGAACCAGGGACACACCAGGATTGTGAACCCAGAGCCCCACAGAGTATGAGCCTGTGATGACCTAGCCCTCAGTGAGGCACTGGGACCTGCGGTCTTGGCTG
Source organism: Ursus arctos (assembly GCF_023065955.2). Taxonomy (NCBI): domain Eukaryota; kingdom Metazoa; phylum Chordata; class Mammalia; order Carnivora; family Ursidae; genus Ursus; species Ursus arctos. The sequence goes on along the minus strand of NW_026622874.1, from coordinate 77,560,602 downwards.
GGAGAGCAGACAGGGGGACACTCTGTAACAAACTTGGTTTGCCTCCCAGCACCTCAGCGCGTGCATACTGACTCTGCCTGTTTTAAGTCCAGTGACGGCTCAGTTCACAGACTCGTTCCTCTGCCCAAAGCCTGCAGCTCTTGGTTAGCCCTTGCTTGTTTCTTCATATGCTGTTTGGTCTCCCAGTGCTAACCTGTGTCTTTTCCAGAAGACCTCCCTTCCAGTGCACTTCATCACTTCAACCTTGTATCTCCCCGAGAAGCGAGGGAGAGACATGTAGTCAGATAGGAAAATACCCGCTTGCTGGCTAGTGATGATGGACTAGGGGAGTGCGGCGGGTGCCTTAGTCAGAGTGGTCCTTCAGTCTACTCTGGACACAAAGGTGGGGTGAGTCGGTCTGCAGAGCTGCCCTGTGGACCGTCACCTGCAGCCCAGCCTCCCCCCTTGAGCGCGGCAACCTTGAGTTCAGGGGCTTGGGCCCCTGGATGCTGGCCAGTCTTACCTCCGTCCATAGGGGAGTGGAATGAGTGCCTGCAGAGAGGGCTGGTGTGATGGCCATCTCTGATTGTGGGCTGGCAGAAAGGGAGGGAACAGTTCCCGCTCTGGTGTCCCACAGCAGCCGGAAACAAACTCACACACTCACTTCCGTGGAAAAGAGGGAAGTAGAGGTTTTCCCTCTGTTGGTCTCCCTCACCCAAAGGACAGTAGCTGAGCTGGGTGGCCGTGGCCCAGTGTGCCGCTCTTGAGCTGGGAAACTCTGGGACTCTTGTTCCCCCAGATTGCTGACATGGAGTCGGGCAAACAGATTCAGCTGATCAACCGCAAGTCCCTGCGCGCCCTCACCGCCCAGCTGTTGGTGTTGCTGATGTCTTGGGAAGGAACCGCTCACCTTTCTGTCGATGAGCTCAAGAGACATTACGAAACTACCCATAGCGTTCCCCTCAACCCCTGTGAATATGGATTCATGACCTTGACCGAACTTCTGAAGAGTCTGCCCTACCTAGTGGAGGTATGCTTGCTAACGGCTCTGTAGCGCCATCTTACTGAGATCTGCTGCGCTGCTCCTGGGGTGCCTGGTGATCTGACTTAGGGCGTATAGGGCGGGAAGGGACCAGTCGGTCATTTCATAGTTGAACAAACCGAGGCAGAGCAGGGGTATAGGCACCTTGCCCAAATGAGTGCCCAGCTAAGACGGAAGCCCTGGCCTCCTGAGTCCTGAGCTGGGGTGCTTTTGAGCTCCACCAGGCTGCAGTTTGCTGCTGTTCGTGCTGACGAGATGGATGGTGTGGGGGCAGGGCGGGGGGCTGTCATCAGTCAGACACCGGTCAGAAAGGAAGGCTAGTACCCTGGGTAGCCTTTTAAGAATAGCGCTGAAGATGGGAAGAATCACAGGAGAATATTACAGAAGTAGATGAGACCCTCACCTGCCCCCAGCCCAATTATCAAAATTGACCCAAGAAGGTACAGATTAAACCAATTGGGGCACCTGGGTCGCTCAGTCAGTGAAGCATCTGCCTTCGGCTCAGGTCATGATCTCAGGGTCCTGGGATCAAGCCCCACGGCGGGTTCCTTGCTCAGCGGGGAGCCTGCTTCTCCCTCTGCCTGCCGCTCCACCTGCTTATTCTCTCTCTCTCTCCGTCAAATAAATAAAATCTTGAAAAAAAAATTAGACCAGTTACGACAAAAGAGGCTGTAAGATCGTTGAAATTTTATCAGTGGAAAAGATACCAGGACCAGATAGGTTGTTAACAGTTGGATTTTTAGCTAACTTGAAAGAGTAACTCCCAACTTCCTAAAAAACATTCTAGGCCATGTTAAAGACAAAAACAACAAGACAAAAAAACAAAAACAACAAACCTCACCACTTCATTTTATGAAGCCAAAGAAACTTTAACATCAAAAACCTAATACAGTCCCCCAAAAGACAATGATTCTAAATAGGGTGCTAACCAGTAAGTCCAACAACGTGGAAAAAGAGTGCTGTACCATTGTTACCATATAACCATGTGATTGATAACTACACAATTAAGAGGGATTGACAGAAATTCTCCCCTTGTCCAAATTCGGGCCGGGCTCCTGGGAGCCGCCTTCTAGACTAGACTGCGACCTGGGATGTGTTGGTAATTTTCTGTCCACCAGCACCCCGCCTCCCTCCTTAGCTCTAAATCTCCACTTTTCTTTGTTGTATTCAGAATGAAGCCCAATTCTGCACTAAGGTTCTTTCCTTTTGTTGCAGTAGCTCTTGAATAAAAACTATTTTTCCCACTTCAGTTACTTTCCACCTCTGGTTTGTCCTCACAGTATCACATCCAACATTTTCGAAACTCTGTTAATTATCTGTTGTGTGAACAGTGGTTCTAGGCAGCGTAAACCGATGATCCAGGACAGAAGACTTTCCATGGCCAGCTCGGGTTGGGATATACCCCTTCCCTTGGAAAGCCTCAGTGCACATTAAAGACTCTATAAAGGTTTATGGTAAAGAAATTTGTTTACTTGAAGCCAGAAGAGCTTTGGGATTTCTTCCCTTACTGCCCCCCCCGGTCCTTTTTTTAAAGAAGACTAATGTGGTCATCCTGCAGCACAGAGTTCTTGGATCCCTGCTTTAGGTGAAGGGGTTCATTGGGCTCATTCCCCGCTGTCTGATGCAGTGCTCTCACTCTGGGGGTTTGCCTCCCTTCCTCACTGCCTTTTGTTTGAGACCCCAGGTCTGCCAGTTTCCTTCCTTTCTGACATGCTGTTTCCCCAGACCTCTGCCATCTTAGACACACAGATAGAAGGGAAGTTTGCTCTCAGGCAGCACTTTCTGTGGGAGGAGATCCTTGAATGAGCGCCCCCTCCTCCCAGGCTTAGTGCCCATTTTCAAGTTGACTCAGTGCCTTTTCAGTCTCAGCTGGAGGCCCTGGACTCCTGGGTGGGGCGGGAGGCCAGTCACTCTGGAAATTTCTCTTTCTTTTTTAAGATTTTTAAAATTTACTTGTCAGAGCGAGTAAGAGCATACAAGCAGGGGGAAGAGCAGAGGCAGAGGAAGAAGCAGGCTCCCTGCTCAGCAGGGAGCCAGACACAGGGCTCGATGCCAGGACCCTGAGATCGTTACCCAAGCCGAAGGCAGATCCTTAACCAGCAGAGCCACCCAGGTGCCCCACTCTGGAAGTCTTTAATGCTGTGTTTTTCTCTTGAACCAGGTTTTCACTAACGAAAAGACAGAGGAGTGTGTAAAGCTCACTAGCCTGTATTTGTTTGCCAAGAACGTGCGGTCTTTACTTCATACTTACCACTACCAGCAGCTTTTTCTCCATGAGTTTTCCATGGCCTATACCAAGTATGTCGGAGAAACACTGCAACCCAAGACCTATGGCTACAGTAGCGTGGAGGAGCTCTTGGGAGCAATCCCTCAGGTGGGTGTTCTCAGAGCTTCTTGGAGAGCGTCTTCCTGGAGAACCCCAGGCTCACTCTCCTGAGCACAGTCATGAAATGCTGCCAGGACAATGAAATGGCAGGCATTTTGAAAAACATACTGTTGGCATTAAAGGGATGATTCTAGCGTTTTTCCTTGATTCTGCAAGCCTTTATTAAATCTGTATATGCCAGGTGAGTAAGTTGCAGCCCCTTTCTTGAGAAAGGTGTCAGGTGATGGAGAGTCAGGGCACCTGGCAGGTTTGAGGCAGTGTGGTCAGTGCAGTTATCCATGGGTACCCTGAGGAGGGCCACGGGCAGGGCCCATGCCCAGGCTCGGGGTTCGTTCCAGAGCCAAGATGTCAAGGATTTATAGACGTCAACCATGTGACGAAGAGGGGACAGTCTGGGCAGAGGGGACTGCATAAGCAGTGACAAGTAGCGTGGAATATTGAGGACATGAAAAACCAGGCAGGGGCCTACCAATGTAGTGAGAGTTCCCTTACAGAGGGCCTTGTGAGCAGAAGGACCTGGAGGAAAGAAGTAGGGAGCCTCAGGTTTGTGTGTGGAAAGCACCAGTGTCACTGCTGTGTCCAGAGTAGGAGGAGGGGAGGAGGGTGCTTGGCAAGTACCCTTGCTGTGGCCGGAGCACAGGTGAGAGTGATAACGAGACCGAACCCACCTGAAAGTAATGCAAGAGGCAGCGAAGGACCCAGGAAGGCTGAGATGGAAACTTGGTGCAGACGCGTGTGGGGGAGTGCTGGGAGCCAAGGGCCTCCGCTCCCGCTTTTGCTTGGCTGAGGAGCTGGAGAGAGGACTGTGTTTCAGGATTAGGACCAGGAGCTTAGTTTGAGGGGTCTGGATGATCCCCATTAGTTTTTTTAGGGTATATTTAGTTTCTGGAGAAAATAGGAAGGACTCTCCTGTGACAACTATCTCCTTTAACAGACCAGAGCTGGTGTTGGGGAGATGGTCTTTCTGAGAGCCCTAAAGAATATTTTTAAAGCTGAGTCTCATCATTTTTAGAGTACACATCTTCTTGTAAGGAGCATGTCTCTGCCAGCTTCTGTTACTTTAAAAGCTAATGAAAGTATAGAAGAATTTTCCTTGACATTCCTCTCTAACTTCCAATATATTTAGGGTCAGTGCAACAGGTCCCATTCTTCCTGGATTTAGGGCTTATTTCCCCTCCTTTTCCACTGCTTAACCAGTAGTATGTCTTGTGTGCAGGTGGTCTGGATAAAAGGACATGGTCATAAGAGAATTGTAGTGTTAAAAAATGACATGAAAAGTAAGTAAGCACCCATCCCCTCCCTGCTTCAGAAATCCCGGTTCTCTCACTGACTTTTCCCTCTGACGGCTGCTCTTGGTCCCCCAGGTCGTTTGAGTTCACTCGGGCTTGCCCCCACCCACCCTGAAAACCAGCCCTCAGCCACAGAGCACATCCCAGCGGTGCCTGAATCTGGCATAGCTGTGGAACTTGAACTTGGAGCAGGCAGCGATGGTAAGCAAGGCACAACACAGCCAAGCTTGCGAAATTCTTGGAGAACTGACCCCGGGGTGTGGGCTGGGAGTGGGTGGGGGCAAGGGCCACAGTGGGCCATGTTCATATACTCTCCAAAGCAGTCTGGTGTTTGGTTGGTAACAGAAAAACGAGCCTGCATTTCATAGTATTTTATGGTCCCTGGTTCAGGGTCTTGAATGATGTTGACAGTCCTGTAATGACAGTATGTCAGCCCAGTTCAGGCTTCAGAGGAAATAATTTTTCCGACATTTGTTAAAACAGTATGTTAAGACTATTGTAATAGGATCAACTCTGCTGCACCTGAGGAGGGAGATAGAAGTCAACTCTGAGTACAAGGATGAACGGGGATGTTTTAGTCAAGAAGCAGAGAGCGAGGGGGACGGTGGGGGCACATCACCAGGAGAAGACATCAGGGGTGGAGGAATGAGGGCTTTGGTCAGAGAGCAGGGGTGAGGAGTTCTTGCAGAACTGACTTGCCAGGATGCTTGCTAAGACTGGGCTCAGTGAGGACCAGACAGACACGGAAGGCCAAGGTCAAGGCCTCGTGGAGAAGAAGGCTCAAAGGGCCAGGCTCAAGTTGGATCGAGAGAGTCTTTGTCACAGGGCCCCTCTGGGAAAGACTTGGTAATAATGCATTAATAATACTTAAAACAACATTGATCCGCTCAGATTTTATGTGGAGCCTCCTCTGTAGATAGAAATCGACTAGCTTGAGCTTTGTAGCAGTTGTAACTGTATTGAAAGACTTTTGAATCCATTGCTGCATATGAGACTTTTATCTTTGTACGACTCTGTAAGTCGCTCATTGGAAGTGTTATTGTGGCCTGTGTGTGGAGGACACATTTCACATTTTATAAAGCATGGGAATGGAGCTCCCTGCCCTCAGCTGTCAGCATAGCCTGCAGGGAAACTTCCTTTCCAGTCTCCGAATGAGGGACCCAAGTCCTGGAAGGTTAAAGAGCTTACCCAAGATCACTTGGGGAGTGATGGAACTGGGCCCCATGTCTTAGCATTTTCGGAGCTTTTGCTTATTTTAACTACTTTATACCGCTTCTAAGGACTTACTTCTCCTCTTTGGAAGCTGATTGTGGAATCCTTTTTTTTTTTTTTTTTGGCTTTGGCCCCTTGGGGCATTGCTATTCCTGAGAACACAAATCAGGAGATCCTGGCTTGTGGCATTTCATTTACCAAAGAGTGACCCAGACCTTTCTGTTCATGGCTTTGTTGTTGTTGTTATTAACCTTGAGTTCTTGAGTACTTCCTGGCCTTTTTCATCTTGAAGGCTGAGAAAGAAAGCCTCAGGCACAGACTTGTGGTAGACTGCTGTCCTGAATCGAGCCCCGGCCTGCCTTCTCTGTCCAGGGCCCCACCAGACAGATCAGGAGCTTCTCTGCCTGACCAACGACTCCCCTGTGGACCTTCTCTGTGCACCCGTCCCTTCGTGCCTGCCGTCCCCTCAGCTGAGACCAGATCCTGTCATCCTCCAATCTGCTGATCTCATTCAGTTTGAGGAACATCCCCCAGAGCCTCCTGGTAGGATGCACTGTGTGGTTGCAGGGGTTTTCTCTGTGGGTTTAAAAATCAAAGCACGATGCCGGTATGGTAAAGTTCGATGGAGGTGGGGAGAAATTGTATTTTCAGGCATAAGAATACCTGTGCTGATTATTCAGGACCCTCTTTTTTGGTCAGTCTTCCTGCAAAGCTGGGTTCACAGCCTGGGGTGGCTTGGGGAGCCTCAAGCCCAGAACAATGGTGGGTCTGGAGGGATGCCACAGCTGGGCCATGGAGAAGCCCACGGAGGTGTGTATGGAGGGTTTCCTGGGCTTTTGTTGCCTGCGTTCCTAAAGGCGCAGCAGCTCGTGGGCACACCTGGTGCCCCACGTGCATACACAGCAGCTCTGGTCCGGCCTAGAGGTGAATGATGGCTCCGGGTTGGGGCCTTGTGAGGGTACGAGCAGGGGAGGGAGGGCCATCTGTGACTTGAGCTCCGGGGCCTGCACGGTGAGCTGAGAAGGGACAGGAAGCTGGCTGTGGTGAGCACTGACCTGGTGCCAGCCCTGTGCTTGGGCTCACAGGCACGCTCACACCCCCTCCTCCCTGCATCCCTGCATGGCTGGCGATGGAGGGTGCGGCTTGGCCTGTGGAGACCACACTGGTTCCAGGCTACCGGACTGAAAGTGGCGGAGCTGAGATTTGAACCACAAGCCCCTTGTCTTGCTGCTGTATCACCTGAGCTCTGGAGAGGTGACCCATCTGCTCTGTCCAGGCCCTTCCCTTGTTGCCTTTGTCTGTCACAATGAGTTTTTCTCCACTCTGCTTACTGTTCCAGGGGGAAACCAGGGACAGACAGCCTTGTGTTGCCCAGTAAAAGAACTGAGGCTGTTTACCTGGAGAATGGGAGGTAGGGAAACATAGATCTGGCTTCTGCCACTGGAAGATGTCACGTGTAACAGAAGCAGGAATGTGCTCCTCTGGGACGCACAATGGGAGCTGGTGAGAGATGGCTAGCAGCCCGCGCATGGGGTGGCGGCTCTGGTGCATTTAGTCTGCGCAAGAGGCAACCATACGCCTGGGACCGGGCAGAGAAACCGAATTGGAATGGCGTGGGCAGGTCTGTGTGCCATTCTCGTGCGTGCTGGCCTGAGAAGGGAGCTGGGGCTCAGCATTGCTTCCGTCGCTCTGGCCTCTCTGCACCTCTGGTGCCAGGGCCCCTTGCACATGTACACGCTGGGGGAGTCTGAGGTACAGAACATCTCTTTGAAGCAAAAGCAGCCCCCTGTATACGCAGCAGGCCCAGGACTCAGGGCTCGGGCAGAGAAAGAGCAGCCTGTAAACACTGCAGGAAAAATGGCTGTTTCACTGCCTGGATATTTAGGGTAATTCTGCCTCTGTGCATTTCTCGGTCTGTCTCTGCCCACCTTAGATCCACGCGGGGCACAGCCCTCTGTCAGTGGTACACGCCGGGGCTTCCTGACAGTGAGGCCCCTCCTCGTGGGAAAGTCTTCAGGTCCCATGAAGCTCATGGGTCTTGAACTACCTGACAGTGAAAGGACAGAGAATCCAAATGGGGGAAAAAATGTTTCTACACCATTGCCCATTGAGTTACAGCCAAAAATGAAGCTTTCTAAAACTTTGTAATCCCAGGGAAGGAGAGCTGAGGTGCAGTTTATTTCTAAATATCTGACTCACGTGACGTGTTGGCCACATAGCTGATACGTAAATTGCGGCATGGGCATGATGTTTGGTGGGTGATATTAAAAATATTCTTTGAGATGATACGAGGGAGAAACTAAAAGCCCACACATCTTGCAGGTCCTAGAACTGAATGTGTTTGCTTTTTGGCATTTACAGAAATTATGAGTTTAAACCAAGAAGAAAAAATTGAAATTCCAGTACCAGTAAAGAACCACAACCCAGCCTCGGACTCCGGCTCCTCCGGCATCTCAGCAGCTGTCCCAGTGCCTCCCTGCCCCTCCTCAGAAACCTCAGAGTCACTGCCCAGCAAGGACCCCGTGGAAAGCCCAGCCAAAAAGCAACCCAAAAATAGAGTAAAATTGGCAGCCAATTTTTCCTTTGCACCTATAACCAAGCTTTGACTCGCGTTTTGAACATAGAATTAGGATGGGGAAACACTGTCTGATTCTGCACACAAAAGTGGGTTCAAAAAACACAGCCTTTTCTGTTTGAATGCAAGCCCCCTAGAAGCCAGTTCATCTTCAGATGTATCCCACAACGTTTGGTTTTACATTGAACACAGCTTTAGAGCTGAAGTATTTCTTTCTTTTTTCCTCCCCTAATTATTTGGAAAAAACAAACCAAAACAAACAAAAAAACCCCAAAACCTCCTGGCCCTTGTTAAGGAATCCTTAATATATCTTACCAAATTTTTCTTAATGATTAGGAAATGTAATGGTGTTCCACAAGGAGAAAGCAGTGAGAACTCAGCTAGAAGGGAGTGGTTTTACTGCCATTCAAGCCACATCCGTGGTAGAATCTTACATGTAGCATAAGATAGCCTCTCAGCCTTTGCTTCCTGGTGTTTCCAGACAGTATGAATCAAGTGCACGGTGTGTGGTGTAGCAGAGCCTACCTTGCGGCCCTGCACATTCCCACATGGAAGCAGAAGGGCAGGCGAGGTGGGGAGAATGTATTTTTGGGTTAGATACGAAGCTTCCTGGCTTCCATGTGACTTGTAAGCGTGCCTTGTTTGTTTTATTGAACTATGTCTGTAGTTGATAAATGTGGCTTCATCACAAATTTTTTAACACTGTTTCCACTTCGGGGTGCCATGTAGGAGCTTTCTAGAAAGTTGAGGATGTTTTAAGCTTCCCTTTTATGTTACGTTCCAGTGTGATATGGATTAGGTTAAGGAAAAGGAGATGGTCTTGGTGTCATGAATTTAAAGTCAGCATTTGAATTCCAGCACACAGTATTGTGTGTTGAGTGGCAGTGTTGGGAAGAGAGTCTGATTTTCTAAAATATGCATGAAATGCATAAATTACAAATCAGAGCTGAGGGGCGAGGTGCTTTAACAGGAGCGACATCGATACTCTTTCCACTAGGAAGAGACAGAAATCCTATCTATATGTGTGAAGGCCAAGGTTGATCATCTTAACCTTGTATTTGTAATTTTAAACCTGGTTTTGGTAGCTGGGAAGCTTTATGTGTGAGTGTGTGTGTGTGTGTTGGCTCAGTGTCTTTTAATAGTGTCTGCTTTTACTGTTACTTCTCACTGTTGGAAGCATGTTTGGGTTTTTTGTGGTGTCTGATGTTGGCATTTGGGAAAAGCCAGCCTTTGAGGGAGCACTGCCCTGTGGAATGACCTTCGCCTCGAGGTGGCGGAGGCATCCGGTGACGGGTGGCCTCTCACCCCTCCTGGAGAAACCTGACATTTACAATGGGTTGTATTTGTTGGGCAAAAAGGCGGATTCATTCATAGAGCAGAAAGAACCTGTTGGCATTAGGTCTTCCACTACTGAGATGGTTTCTTTTGGGGAAATGTTTATATTTTGTAATTTCTAGAAAGCCAGAAAATGCGCTCTGATTTCACAGCCAGCATTTTGATAAAATGCCACAAAACAAGGGCTCCAGAGAGATTTTTACAAGTCGGGTTTTTGTTCCCCAAAATCTTTAAAATGAAGCCAGTGGTTCCCAGTTCTCCACACATGGCCTCAGTCGAGATGGAACAACCCTGGAAAAGCCTCGCAAGCAGTATGGCCCTGTGCGAAGCCTCTCCGAATGAAGGCATTTCTCCTACAGACATAGTACGGCAGGAGGTCAAATGCAGATGTGCAATTTTTTTTTTTTATAAGAAGCTTTTAAACTGTGAGAAAGGTGGCGTCGAGAACCTCAGTTGCCTTATTCTGAGACTTCTTAAGGCTGAGTTTGCACTCTTGGACTTTAGTTTTGCTCGCCTAGGCATGATTGACTTTAAAAACGTCAGAGGCACCATTACAAGTCACGAGGAACAGTCTCAGAGCAGCTGCTTTGGGCAACAGTCAAAGAAGAGCCTGCAGGCCCATGCTGTCATGGGAGTGGTCAAACCCAACTGTTCGCTGGAGTCACCAGCTAGTCTGGGAGGCGTGTGTGACTCTAACCGTCGCTGTTAGAAGATAAGAGAATAAATACAGCGTGAGCTCGTTGTGTCCGTGATGTACTCCACAATGGCCAGTCCGATTGCTATCTATTTTTTTATCAAGAGGCTTTAATTAAATGATGTGACGAAATGATGTATGAGAATTAAGACAAAGAAATTCTTTATTTCTGGGTGGAAAGATGTACCAGGTTAGATGTATCTGTTTAAAGAAAAAAAAAAAGACAAAAAGTTATCACCACAACCCCCTTTCCCATCTTGCACTGTTTGTTTCGGATCGGGCTTGGGGGAAGAGATGTTTTTCTTAACTGTCTACTTTGTTTGAACACTTTTTTTGTGGTTCAAGTGCTGTTTTGTGTGTTGGGACCAAACAGTTGTCAATAAACTTTACAAAGCAAGCATCTAATTTGAGTTTTCCAAGTGCTGTGTTATTTGTCTGAGGGGAGGAACAAGAAGCCAGTCCAGTCCTGTCCTGTCCTCTTTTCACGTTGGGTTCCCCCAACTTCTCACCCCTTCTGAAAATCCAGCTATTTTGGGGAGAGTGAAGTAGTCTGATATTTTCAGGGCCCTTCTCACTTAGCCCACAGCCCTGGCAGGTGTGTGCACTACTGCCCCCCCCCCATGGTTAGCGCCCTCTGAGGCTTCCAGCCAAGTGTATAATCACATGTGGGGCAAATACAGTAATCACAAAGGACTCTGGTTAGAAATCTGAGATAATCCCTCGAATCTCTCCCTGTGAGAGAAATCCATTTTGCAGGCTATCTTGTTTTTTGTCACTGTGGGGCATTCTTTTCCTATAAGCCCTTTTGGAAAAGACTTCTTCCATCGATTCCACTGTGAAGTCCGTCCCCTGAGACTACTACCGCCCACCCTCTTGCCCCCCCCTTGCAAGAATCTGAAAGGACCTGGAAGACTCTTGAATGTTGGGGTAAATTGCTTCTTCATGAAGTGCCATTTTTTAAGTTCCAACGCTAAAAAGCTCTTAAAGACCTTTGGCAGTCCTTTCCAAATGTCTTTTGTGGTAGATCTTTGCAGAAAACCTTGAGCTGCCACCATGCCCCTTTTGAGCGACGCAGGGAGGTTCTGTAGGTCTGGACTGGGATTTGCAACGGGGTACTGCGTTTCTCTCTGTGCGTTTCCCATGCGGTCTGGAGGTGGTGGCTTCCAAGATGGTGGGCTGAGCGAAGGCACCCCGTCCGTGCAGAGGAGGCGGGTGTGGACATCTAGAACCTGGCTCCTGATGCTTCGCCCTAGCTGTTCCCTCCACCATGAGGAGCATGGTGCTCTGGGATGTCTCTTCTCTGCTTTCTAGCAGCTTCACGTGGGCAGAGACCCAGTCATGGCTCAGAAGCATCCCCACTGCCTCGCCCACCAAGGAGCTTGCTCTGTTCACTGGGACAGGTCACACGTTGGTCCTGGGACTGCAGGAGGAGCAGGCATGCTGACTCACTGCCCCATAAGCCAGTGGTCGCTGTGGTCCCACCACTACCTTGCCTGACCTGAACCGCTTGACCGCACGCTCCCACCATAGCCAGCCAGTCTCCAGGCTGCCACTGTTAAGAGCATCAGCGTCACCTAATGCCACTCTCTGGGGACAAACTGAGCCCATTCGTTTGAGTTAATCCTTTCCCAGGAAAGTTCTAGTCTCTCCTTGGGAAGAAAGCAGCCCTGAGAAATAGGAGGAAACAACCACTCACCTTTGGGACAGGGTCAGCAAATTATGGAAATAGCAGCAAAGAGAGAACCCTCACTTCTCAGGGGCACACGGCCAAGAGCTTGGAAGATCTCGAGTCAGAAATAGCCAGTACTTTCCTCAGCACGATGAGGAGAAGAATTCCCATTTTCTGGGAAGGAAGTACTTGGAAATGGGGGACTTCAGGCACAGAGGAGGCAAGGGGAAGCTCAGGAGACGCCGCCACAGTGTGGAGTAACCAGGAGCGTCGCTGCGGTCACAAGGGCAGGCTGGCGCCGTCTTCTCCGACCGCTGCAGGGCAGCCCATGGGAAGGCCTCTCCTTCCACCTCATCCCTGAAGCCTTCCTGGCCGGGCTGCGGGGCCTGGCATGGGAGAACTCCCACTCCCACCTCCCGTGCCTTCCTCCCTCAGAGTTCCTGATGTCGCTCACAGTGAGTGCAGACAAGCCTGCCCACGGGCTTGCAGGGCCTCTGCCCTCCATGTTAGCAGCCTCCGAATCTGTTGTGTGGCCCGGTTGTGGAATCAGGAAAGACCTCTCCATTCTCAAGTGGAATCCTTATTTCACTTCCCTACGTGAGGAGGAGAATAGGGTTTTACACATGGACTATGAGTCTTGACCCCTGCCGACCTCCCACATCTCCTCTCTGTCCTGAGTGAGGGCCCCACATTTTGTTGGCCGACATCTGGAAGCCATCTGTAAATCCTGAGGCCATCCACAGGTCCCTGCCACATGGGCTCCCTCAAAATGGCAGCTTAGTTCATCAAACCTGTGAGGAGAATCTCCAGTTGGCTGAGAGGGAGACCCACAGAATGTAACCAAACCAAGGGAGCGGCTTCTCATGGTCCTTGCCAACATCCATCACCTGGAAGCCAATCACAGGCTCCCACACGATCCTGGAGAGAGTGACTGGGGAAGAAGGAAAGGAGTCCCAGGCTAAACCCGCTGAGGGTCAGCAGCCAAGTTTCAAAGCAGCAAGAGCCCTGATAGACTGACTTACAGTCCACCCACCTTCCACCTCCACACTGAGGTTTCCAGATGGGACCAGGAGGCTGCGGGGGCTGAGCAGAGAACCACCCTCTCTGACCCAGCCAGTAATTCTGGGCTGGCCATGTGACCGTTAAAAAACAGGACAACAGGCCCAAAATGGAATTGCTTATGCTAAGCTCCATGCCACCACACCGAAACTTGACTACAATTTCAGCGCTCCCAGAAATGGAATCCTAAACCAATCAGGAATAGTCTGATCAGCACCAGCCAGGTAATGTGCCTGCCAGATCCCTGTCATCCCCTAAAGGAAGGTGGCCTTGCAGTAGCCAACCTGCTTGTGCGCCTAGTAAACTTCCGGCTCCTGCTCCCTCCTGCCTATAACAGCTTCTCTGAGTGCCTTACTCTCTGCTCCACTGGATACTGCCCAATTCGAATTGATTTTTGCTCAGGGAAACTTAATATTTTTTAAAAAGATTTTATTTATTTATTTGTCAGAGAGAGCACAGCAGGGGGAGCAGCAGAGGGAGAAGCAGGCTTCCCACTGAGCAAAGAGCCTGACAGAGGCTCCATCCCAGGACCCAGGGATCATGACAGCCGAAGGCAGATGCTTAACCGACTGAACCACCCAGGCATCTCTGAACTTATGTTTTTAATATGCCTCAGTTTATCTTTTACCATGAGGCTGGCCAGGCCTGGCAGACCCCATGTTGGGGTCCGGGAGGCCCCGAGGAAGACGAGGGCCTGGAGCTGTTGCTGTGAGCCTCACCAGGAGACGCTGCCAGGATAAAGCCAGCCCCCGAGGGAGGTGGGAGGAGGGGCAGACAAACACGGAGCCCAGGTGACAGCGTGTGAACCCCTGGACCCAAGGTACCCCACATCTCAGCCCAGGAGCCAGGAAATGCTCTCATTGTTCGGCCTCTTTGGCTTCAGTTTGGTTACTTAAGACTCAGAGCATCCCACTGCAGAGCTCCAGCTCCGCATGGGGGGGTGAGGGGCCTGGGGGGGCGGTGGAGGCACTGAGAGCTCCCAGCAGCCCCGGGCAGCCTCCTGTCCCCACCCCAGCCTCACCTCCTCCAGCTCCTCTCCGTACTGCATCTCGCTGCAGAGGTGTGTTCTCCTTCAGGGACGTCCCTGAACCCCAGACTCCGGTCCCTGCCCCCTCCCACACTCCCGCAGCCTCTGCGCTTACCCCTATATCGCAGTGGGACAGAAAGTCCACAACCGTTCATCAAAACCCAAGGGAGCTCAATTGTTCCAATAAAGTGGGAGGGGAATTGCTCACGAGGAGGCCTGAGGACAGAGGCAAGCCCTAAGGGGGCTGGTGGCAAAGTTGGTGGGAAAAGCAGCAGTCAATCTTCACTGGTGTGTACGGTGGTGATGTGAACCCACACCCACCTCCATAAACATTCCAGAAGGTCGGCTTCATGTCCTGAGGCTTTGTGCAGCTTGGTTTCTGCGGTGAGTGGGGAAAGGAGGTGAGTTCCATGTTGGACTTGGTGGAAGGAGGGAGGGGACAGCTGTGGGATGGGATGTGAGGGGTGTGCAGAGCTAGTGGGGGTGCAGTCCAGGTCATGTGTGATGGGGAGGGGGGTGCCCGTAAGCCCCGGGGAAGGTGCAGACATCTTGGGGAAGCATGTGGAATGGGCCTCCAGCTGACTTTCAGATCACAGTAACTTTTGTCACTGCAGCCTCTTCACGTGTCTGCTCAGTGTCCGCTTCATGAAGGCAGGACCCAGCGGGTCTCACTCACCCTGTCCGCCCCAGGCCTTCCAGAACCCTAGCAAAGGCTTGAGCGCCCTTCTGATCACGCAGTTTCCTACCTTCAGCTGTGGCCAATAATCACTTTTTTAAGTGCCTTACCTACTTCGTGCATTGTTCTAAGCCCCTCCCGCACAGTTAATGTCTCATTAATGCCCTAGCATTCTCTCCATCTTACAGGTCTGGACACTGACGTGCAGAGAGGCAAAGAGATCACCTAGGCTCGCCGAGGGCGGGCTTCAGCTGGGATTTTCACCCAGGCAGAGCTGACTCACATCCAAAGCCCTTCATCACCTTCTAGATTGCTTTCCCTTTTGCTAATCCTGCTGGTCAGTGGGTTTTGTTCGGATTTACCACCATTGAGGAGGCCTACCCCTGCCCTCCTGTTGGATGTCCATCGCCTTCACTAGAACGTAAGGTACATGAAGGTGAGACCCTCCCTGTCTGGTTCATGTGTGTTCCCTGGTACCTGCCATGTGCTCCATTCACTAGTGGAATTAAACACATGAATGGATGGAAAAATGACCTGATGTCTGTTCCTCAAGCCAGCTTTCCTGAGTGTCTTGCCCCAGCCCATGACGCCCACCCAGCTATCCTCTTGTTGGTGGCAGGTATCTGAGCTTTGGCTGGTGGCAGTGGGCACATTCTAACTGCTGCTTCCCAAACTGTATTCTAGCTGAGCTGGTGCGTTCCCACAGCTCAGGGCTGTGCAGCCACCACGGAACAGAAAGGTTTAGAGAATAGGCTCAGTTGCGGCAGGTGTAGCCATGACTCACCTCCATTCGAGGACAGTTCAACAGGGATTGGGGTGTGAGGCTGCTGGGGTTAGAAATGAGAAACACACTGAGCCCGATTCTCACCCTGCTCTCAGACTCAGGTCCCAGCTCTCCCACGGATATGTTGTGTGAACTTAGGCTAATCACTTCCCCTCGCTGAGCCTCAGTTTCCCCATCTGGCACATGGAAATGATGACCTCTCCCCCACTGCGATGGAACAGTGGATGAGGGGGGGCACCTTTTGTGAAAAGGGTCCTGTGAGCCCTTTTTAAGGTCACATGATGTCTGGGTCAAGTTGGAAGCTGCAGAACACCCCCTCCTTGACACTGCCAGGTGTTCCTTCTTCCTTCCCAGCTGCACCTACTGTTTGCTCCCTTAAACGATGGTGTGAGCGAGGGTGTGAAGCTGGAGGAATAGGTAGGGTGGAGGTGGGCAAGGCCCTGGAGGTGCTGGCTCACAAAAGCCTTTGCAAACCAGGCCCCAGCCCCAGGGCTTGACTATGAGGGTGGGGAGCAGGTGCGGGAGAGCTGGAAGATGGCCAGATTTGCATGTTAGGAAGGTCATTTTGGCTTCAGCATGGCACACAGGTTGACAGAGAAAGAACTGGTAGGGAATCTGAGAAGTTCTTGGTACAGGGAATAACATGTGAGGGCCCAGGAAGGGGGCCAACAGACGGCATAGCCAGAAGAACCATAAAACCCCAAGAAAACTTCGGTGGCCTCTGCACAACAGCTGAGAGGATGTGCTGGGGCCAGGGATGTAGGGAGGGGCTGGGTCCAGAGGGCCTTTTCATCCACAGGAGAGAACCTGGATTTCAGCCTAAAGGTGTGGGCACCAGTTTAAAGTGGGGAATGGCAGTTAGGTTTGTATTATTCAGAAAAGCAGCTAGGCGCTGTGTAGAGCATAACCAGGTGCTAAGGAGCCTGGTTCAGAGCTCCTGTGGGTGATCAAGCAAAAGGTGATGGCGGTTACACTGGGGGCATGGTGGTGTGCACAGACTCTAGGGAAACTCAGTGGGCAGTAGCTAAAGACTTGGCAATTGTGTGCATGTGAGGAGGAATAGACGAGTCGAGGTCATGTCCTAGGATAATCTTTCTTGAGATGGGGAACTGCAGAGGAAGCTGAGGCAGTTTAGGAAGGGGGTTGGCCAACTTTTTCTTAAAGGGCCAAGATAAATATTTTAGGATTTGTTGGCCCTGGGGTCTCTGTCACAAGTACTCAACTCTGCTGTTGTAGCCCCAAAACAGCCGGAGACGATATATACACAAATGCTCTTGGTTATCTGCCAATAAAACTCAATGTACAAAATAGAGGTGATGGGACAGTTCGCTGGCCCCTGGTTTAGGACATGTCACATTTAATGTGCCTCCTCCAGTTCCAAATGGATAATCTAGGAAGCAGTCAGGGAGGTGGGTCTGAATACAGAAGAAATGTCTAGACGAAGGAAGGAATCCTGGAGCAGTCCGGGTAAAAAGGCCTTCTAAGGCCAGGAGGGGGGAAGAGCAGAATGCTGAGGGTCAGGCCCTGAGGTCAAGGAAGTGAGAAAGGAGACAGGAGAGAGGTCCTCCTGGGTGGTGGGAGGTTCGCCTAGAGAATGGGGAATGTTGGCAGTGTCACAACTGGGCCATAACACATCCCAGAGAGCTCGTGTGAGGGCTGACTGCGTGACTGGGTTGTCAGTGTGGGCTGCCAGAATATGCCACCACCAGAAATGCCCCTTTGGCATATGGATTATTTCGAGCTAAAGGCCCTTGAGAACCAAGAAGTGCAGAGAAAGCTCTCCTTTTATAAAGGCAATCTCCATTTATAAAGGAAATTTCCAAGTGTAAAAGGTGTTTCCCTCTCCCACACCAGGAAGAGGAGTCTCATTTGTGGAGAAGACAGGTTTGCATAACAAACCTAACCACACAACCCTTCTTCACCATACTTTTCCTGGCCTTCTTTCCATAAGTTGCCACCCTGCCAGAAGCCCAAAACCCCTTTCTTTTAGTTCGGATGGTATGTAAGTTCAAGTTCTAAAGACCTCTTTGGGTTTTTCATTGTGGAGTGCCCTCACATGCACTTGTGCAGTGCCCGTGTTCATACACTCCTGCTTGTTTTTCTTTTGGTCTTCTGTCTTTGGCCTGTCTCATTGAAAGGACCCCAGCTGGAGAACTGGAGATGGGTAAAGAAAAGGATTTTTCCTTCCCTACATAACCACATGGTGACAACCCCGGTGAGAGGGCTCAGGGACTAAAGAGTGACAGAAACTGGATTGAAATAGGGTGAGGATGGGACTAGAGGTGAGGGAATGAAGATAATAAGATGGCGGACAATTCTCAACATGTAAGGCTATGAAGATGGACAGAGAGGTGGTGGCTGCAGGGGAAGATGGGATGGAGCGCTGGTTGGTTGGTAATGGGAGAGATTGTTTGGTTGGTAATAGGAGAGATTTGTTTCAATTCTGACAGGAAAAGAAAGTCCTCTTGAGGGTACTGGAGAAGGGCTGGGATGAATGGTGACCCCACCACCACCAACCCAGAGGGCGTTGCTCAAAGGACTTGGGACCACTTCCTCATCTGAACAGTGGAAGTGATAAGAACATCTGTCTCTGGGGTTGATGTGAGTAGCTGCAGAAACAATGCACATGGGGCTCTCAGTAAATGTTTCTCCTGTTGTATCTTTTCTGCTCTAGCTTCCAAAATGAGTGAGTCTGCAAGGTTTCCTGGCTTTGCAGGCAGCCTTGGTGATCCAGGAACACCTTGAATTATTACTTTCTTCTGCTCTTTTTTGAAAGCCTGAATAAATGGTGGGGTTTTTGTTTGTTTAAAACAAATCAATAGAAATAGCAGGAACATAAATTAGGTGTACCCCAGGGCTCAGGGGATGTACTAGAGGCAGGATTTTTATGAGAGTTTCGATCTCCTTTGGCTCGTTGGATCAGTGAGTGACTGCTCCCTAATTGGTCTGAGATCAGACCTCCGAGACCCATGTTTTCTACAAAGAAGGAAGAGTGGCAGAACTTTTGCAGCCTGGGTTTTTATTGCAAGAGTGGGAAGCGTCCATGGAGTGGCTTGAATAGCATACCCCCCAAAAAAAATTCATGTCTACTTGCTGTCTTAGAATGTGATCTTATTTGGAAATAGGGTCTTTGCAGGAGTCATTAAGCTAAGGATCTACAGGAAAGCATCCTGGGTTTAAGGTGAAACCTTATAAGAAAAGGATGGGACACAGACACACACATACAGAGGACAAAATCATGTGAAGGCAGAGGTGGAAACTGGGGTGATGAAGCCAAGGAATGCCAAGGATTGCCAGGAGCCACCAGCAGATGGAAATGGTGAAAAATTCTTCCCTAGAGCCTCCAGAGGGAGCGTGGCTCTGCTGACACCTTGATTCCAGACCTCTGGCCTCAGGAACTGTGAGAGGGTATGTTTGTGTTGTTTGAAGCCACCCTGATTGAGGTACCATGTTATGGGAGTGTCCTGGGAAGCTCACAGAGTCTGGCTTCATGCTTGGTGTAGGGCAGTGAAGGAGACCATGGGGTTCCCTAGGGCCAGTGAGGGGGCACGAGCAGTGGCCAAAGGCAGCCTCTTTGGCTTCAGAGTGGTAGGAAGTGGTGTGCAGGCCAAAGCCTGGACTGAGGCACAAACACATCTGAGACGGTGGGAGGGATTGAGGGTGTGCTGCCACTGGGAGAGCCATGGAACCCGAGGCTCCAGGGTCCTCAGTCAGAGATATTTTGTGTCAAGGGCAAAGTTGCTGTGTGACTTGAAAGACCTTCAGATTCACTTTTGATTTACAAAGATTTTTGAGAAAGATGACCTAAGAAGTTTACTTTTATCTTAAGAAAAAAATCAAATTCAGATGAAGCTCTGTCCCCTAGGGTATTTATCTTAACATTCTTTTTTTTTTTTTTTAAGATTTTTTTATTTATTAGAGAGAGAAAGAGCATGAGCAGGGGAGGTGCAGAGGGAGAAGGACAAGCAGACTGCACACTGACCATGGAGCCCATCATGGGGCTCGATACCAAGACCCCGGAATCATGACCTGAGCTGAAATCCAAAAGTCGGACGCCCAACCAACTGAGCCACCCAGGTACCCTGTGACATTCTTGATTAATACTGAAAAAGTAGAAGCAGCCTAAATGTCCGATAGTAAGGTAAGGGTTAGTTAGATAGATTATGGCATAGCCACAAGATGGATTATTAAGCAGTCATTGCAAATATTTGTGAAGAGTGTTTAATGTTACAAAGAGCTCTTAATGATGTGGGAAAATGATAGTGATATAACGCTGAATGAAAAAAGAAACTGGTTATAAAATGGTACAATATGACGCCAATTATGGGGGGGAAAAAAAAGCATGGAAGGAAATCTGCCAAAAGGGCAGCGTGGTCTTGAGTTGGAAAATTTGTGGGAGATACAAACAGAAAACAAGGAACTTCTTTATACTTTCTATACTTTTAAAAGGTTTACTGTGTCCACGGATGAGTTCCATAATCAAGAAAAAAGTAAAAAAACGTTAAAAATGCTGTGTACGTGGTTTCCATTTTTATTTTCTCTGATGGATGATTGCACATCAGTGAGTCTTGAGTTACGCTAACTACGTTAGGCCGGTATGACACACACGTACAGAGAGATCACACGGATTGTGCCGAGCTGGCTGTAGCAAATGTACATCAAGTTACACAGGTGGAATTATTAGGCTGGTTAAAATACACCACCAAATGATGGGACACGGTTGGGTCAGGCCACCTCTCCCACCTGCCACTGCTGTTTCCGGAGGTCTGTGTGTTAGGCTGGTGAGTGGTGTCCTGCTGGCACTCCCTCCAGTGGCCCGCAGTGGGTGGAGAGCGCCTGAGTCAGCATCTGCTCTGGGTCCCCTTCTCATCTGCCCATGCCTGGTGTTGGAGCCTCTAGCTCTCTGCTACCTCTTCTGAGCACTGCTTGTGCTCCAGCATAGGCCCTCATCCCCACTGTGCTCCACACACCTGGGGCAGACATTGCAAGGGAAGGAAGAGCCAAGAGCGAATGGACACACTCCGGATATGAACCGTGCCCAGACACAGGAGGGGAGAAAGCAGGAGACGTAACCACAACACCACACACAAGCTCAGTCTTTACAGATGGGCCCTCGTGTCTCCAAGATGCATGGGCTGTGTGGAGCCCTCCCTCCAGAGCACAGCGCCTGGGAGAGGACAGGTAGGGGACAGAAGCTGTGCCCATCTGGGGCAGGTCTGACAGCAGAGCTAGAAGGGCGGATGGGAGATGTGTCCAACATGGTGCTAGATTGTTGAAAAGTCACGACTATACACACCTGGGGATCATGCCCCTGTCCCAGTTCATTCGCACGGTGGGTTAGATATAGATAGATAGAAGTGGAGATATACTTTTTCAAGGGAGGACCTTTCCTGGTGGTTGGATAAACAGTGAGACAGACTCCTGGGTTTGGCATGCTCTGGGGGGGGCCATGCGACGGTGAGGGACTCCCTATTGCTACACTCTGTACAGGGCGGCCGGGCCCGCCCGCAACGCCCACGGCCCCTGGCGGCAGTCACAGGCTTGCCTTCAACCCCTTCCGCCTCGGAGAGCTCTTGGGCCCCGGTGAAATGGGGGCTATGAAGACAAGGGGGGGGTCCCCGTGGCCCCGGGGGCACCCCACGTGGGGGCTACATGATATTGCACTGGGTGGCCCCACAGCAATCCTTGATGAGTGCCAGCCCAGACTTGGCCACCGTGGGCTTGCTAGGTGGGGGCTCTGCTTTCTTCTCTGCTCGGGAGCCTGCAGCAGGATAGGAGCACAGAGGGAGAGAGGGAAAAAGGGAGAGAGGAAGAGGTGATGTAAGGAGAGCCCTGACCATCTGCAGCCCCTGTCCCATCCCAACCCCTAGCCAGGCCTTCTCCCACTCCACAGATCAGGTTCCAATGACTGTTCCCAACTCCCTGTGAGCCCACTGGCTTTCAGTCCTCAGCTTCCAATCACAGCCTTAAGCTCTTATTCTATTCAGTTCTCTTTGCTATTGTATTTGCCAAGCCTGGCACAGGGTCCGGCATTCAAAATATTTGCTGAACAAATAAATGGGAAATTTTGTCCAGGTCACTTTAATTCGGGGCTTTGTGTCTTTCAATTCTGGAAATTGGTTATACATTATCTTTTCAGATACCTCCAACACTTGTTTTCTGTTATCACTACTTCTAGAATGCCTGTTAGAAGTAAGTTGGATTTTCTTATTCTACCTTCCATGTTTTAGAAGACATTTTCCATCTCTTTGTCTCTTTGTATTACATGCTGGTTAATTTCCTCAGCTCTGTCTTCCAATTTATGAATTGTCCCTTCAGCTCTGTTTAATCTACGAGTTTTTACTTCCATGACAATAGTTTTTTTAGAAATCTGATTGTTTGCAAATCTACCAATTCTTTTCTCATGGCCTCCTGCTATTTCATTTTGGGTTTTATCCCATCTCTTATCTCTTTCGTCATTTTAAATATACCTAGTTTATTGTCTCTTTTAGATAATCTGTTATCTCTGGTTCTTGGGAGGACAGACATTCTCTTTGTGGCATCTACTGACTCCACTCATGGTGGTTCAGTTCTTTATGTGTTTAATTTTTTTTGAAAGATTTTATTTATTTGACAGAGAGGCAATGAGAGAGGGAACACAAGCAGGGGGTGTGGGAGAGAGAGAAGCAGGCTTCCCGCCGAGCAGGGAGCCCAATGCGGGGCTCGATCCGAGAATGCTGGGATCATGACCTGAGCCGAAGGCAGATGCTTAATGACTGAGCCACCCAGGCACCCCTTTTCTAAAAAATTTTTTAATTTTTTAATTTTTATTTTATTTTATGTGTTTAATACAATTTTTATCGAGAGCTCATTTTCATGGAGGTTATTTTATCTGTGGGTTACATATTGTGGGATGCAGAAGGGTCCCCACTGAGCAGTTTTGCCTTTGCTTTGCTGGGGTCCCAAAGATTTCAGTGGCTAATTAAAATTAGTTTTAAACTAATTTTAATTAAACTAATTAAAATTAGTTTTAATTTTTCAACTTTAGATCCCAGCACTAAATGACTAGTGTAAATTTGGACACTTCGCCCCTTGCATGGGGTATGGGCTGGGTGTTTTGATTTCTTGCCAGGTTACATTTTGCTATCCATAACCCTGCATAAAAGGCAGTTTTCTTGCTCCTTCCCCACACTGTTAGTGGAGTTTTTCTAATTTGCCTTTCATGGAAGAGACAGTCCACCAAGGATGCTGGATTTAAGCAAGGACCGTACACCTTGGGATATTAGGGGCCTGCAAAAGGAACCTTCTTCTTTATTCCCTTGCACTCTACAGCACTTTTCATGGGATCTTAATAGATGGTCAAGGAAAACTGAGTGTGTGGCCATAGTAGATGGTGGCGGCCTTTGTGTTTTGTCTTCCTAGCAAGATTTCTAGTCGCTTCACTCTGGTAACAGCCAATGTCCCTGTGGCTATAGGAGTAGGCATGCAACCCAGATCTGGCCAATCATAGTATCCCAGCCTCTTGATGATGGTGATGGCCCAGGAGGTGGAAACATGATCCAAGAAGGGCCAATCAGAATATTCCCCTGAGATTGATGTGTTTGGATACCAGGAGAGAGAACAGATAGTGTTGTCTTGCTGCTGCTGAGTTACGGTTCTAGAGTTCAGGCCCCATGAAGAAGGCCTGTGTAGTGGGAGAAAATGAAACTCATGTACAAAGAGGGGCAGAAATAGAAATGGAAGGAAAATGAGGGCATTCTAACAGTGTCTAGTCCCCGAAGCTATTTCCTGTTGCTCTTCTTCCAACGAACCCCCCTTTTTGCGAGGGCAAATTTGAATTGGGCATCCATTTCTTATAACTAAACGTAGCCTCACTGGGTCAACAAAGAGAAGCAGGACCTCTTATCACTTTTATATGCTAATAGACATTGGCACCAAACAGAGGGTCCAATACATAGCATTTTCCGAACTTATATCACACGGAAACCCTTTCACTCTGAGTATCAACAGAGGTTGGAGTTCCCTGAACCTCTGCCCCCACCTTTTTGCCTCAGTGGCCATGGAACTCCTAAGAAATCCACCAAACCTGTGATTGATAAGGGACAGCTGCTGCCAGGACCAGCTACCCAGTCTGCCGAACCCAGGGCAAAATGAAAATGCAGGGCCCCTTGTTCCAAAACTGTTATGAACCTCAAGACAGCAATAGCAGAACATGAAAGCAGGCACAGTGCCCTTCTGGGCATTGGGGCCTGGGCAGCTCCCCTGGTAGCATGGCCATGAAGCTGACCGCACCTGCTGCCATCATGTGCCCAAGTCTGAGCTCTAGAAAGCATTTTGTCGTCCGCCCTCTGGCTCCCAGACCTATTTTAAATTTCCTTTTCTCCTGGATGGGGGAAGGAGGAGGAATAACGTAGGCACTCACTGGCTGGAGATTTGGTTACTTTATCTAGAGGTTTTAACTTGATTCTCAGGAAATCCGCCATTTCCTTGTCTTCTTCTTGCTCCCTGTGGAGACAGGCATGTAAAGACAGGAGGGAAGTAGCGTAAGCAAGGAAAGCATCAAGGAACTGAGGAGATGCGGCCACAGGTTCAGTGTGTGGGACCATGTATCAGGCTTTCTGGCTGGCGCGGGCATGCTTTTGTGTGCTATGCGTGGCTGGTACACGTATGCTGCACGTTACATGTGGATGGGGAGTATATGTTGTTCTGTGTTCTGTGTGGGTGGTGTGCCCATGTTGTTGTGTGTTAGGTGTTGATGGTGTGTGCATATTGCTTTTGATGAACTTGTTCTGAAGCACAGACATGTATCAACAGTGGAGTAACTGTCTCCCCGGGGCCAGGGTGAGATCCTGGGGCAGAGGCAGGGCCATGGCAGGACCCAGCTTCTGTAAGGTAACACCCCTCCTGACCCTCTGCCTTTAAGTCAGCCTACACATCTGCACTCCCACGAGGTACGCGGCAAGTGTCAGAGAGCAAGTCACCTGAACTCTTCCAAGAGTCACCAGGAAAAACATCAGTGGGCCCAGCCTGGCTGAGCCAGGCAAGGAGCATTCCAGGCCTCAGAGGTCCCAGGAGGACACAGACAATAAAGAGCTAGATGCCTTCTGGGTTGGAGGAAGCCCTGTGAGCCTCTCTCCTTGTGGGGGGCTCCAAAGGCCTGGCTCCAGGACAAAAATACTCAAGAATCAACATTCACATCTTTCCTATGAGCAGGTACACTGTGGCTCCAGGGCTCATGGTTGGCCAGATCAAGTGGCAGGTGCATCTGTAAGTAGGAGACCCCAAAGGCTAGGGAGGGGCACTGGAGCCACCAAGGGCAGGGGAGAGAACAAAGCGAGGAAGTGGAGAGGGCAGGCAAGGAAGCAAGTCAGTACAGGGGGCAGGGTTTCTGCAGAAGCACACAGAAGTTTCCAGAAGTGGCCTTGATGAACAGTTTGCCTTGGGACAAAGGTCAGTGAAGAGAAAGTGTAGGAAGCTCTGCCATGTGTCATGTGATGTCATTCCTCCCTGGTCACTTCCTCGAATAACATTGACTTAAGACCCACAGGCCTGTGCAAGACTTTTCGGAGCTGGATCCCAGTTTCCCTGGAATGTGCGACAGGTCCTCAGGCCAGAAGGCTGGGGGTTCATTTGGATCCAGTGTGTGGGAGCATTTGCCGAGGCCACACTTGTCAGGCCAGGCCGTGAGTCCCTGCAGCGGAAGATGGGTTTGGGAGGAGGCTGAGGGCTGCATTCTCGGAGCGTGGGGACAGGAGCCCACTCACCTTAGCCGCTCAACCTCCGCATCATCCACCAGAAAGTCTCTCTTCTGCACCAGCTTGTGGATCTTCTGGATTAGCTCATCCTCTCTCTGCTTCTGCGGCTTGGTCTTCTCTTTTTCTGGGAAGAAGAAAACACCAGCAAAGAAACAGTCGAGTGCAACTGCTGGAAGCACGTGAGTCCAGGGGCCAGGGATGAGATCCCGGCTCTGTCATGTCACTCGCTGGGTGACCTTGAAGAAGCAACTGGACCTCTTCAAGGCTCAGTTTCCTTTCCTGTAAAGACACACGGTGGGGCTTAAAGGCAGTGGCGTTAGTAAATGGCTTAGCACAGAGCTGGGCCTGTGGCAGGTACTCAGGAAGTGGTAATGATGCAACAAGGTGGTCATGCAGAAGGCAGGGGGCTCGGAGGTCTCAGGCAGGGGTGTGGGAGGGAGTAACTCTACAGCCAGGGCTAACCAGTGTGCACATGGAGATCATCCATGCTGCGGGCTCTAGTTCTGTCCCAGATACCAAGGGCTAGAAGGCTAAAGAGAAAACAAAAGTCCCAGAGCTGGAGATGATGACTGAGAAAAGAAGAAGGGCAGAAACTTGAACCTTCTTTGGCTCCCTCTGCTCAGACCCCTTCAGAAGATAAAAAGTGTGGGGGAGACTTGTCTGTAGGCACCACCCACTGGCCTCCAGGTACCACCCACTGGCCTCCAGGCACCACCCACCTGCCTCCAGGTACCACCCACCTGCCTCCAGGCACCACCCACCTGCCTCCAGGCACCACCACTTGCTTGGTGATGTGATCCTTTTGCTTGCCAACATCATCCACCTACTTGCCAATGAGAATTGCCAGATTGCCAGCTTCACCCCCTGCTTGCTGGCACCACACACCTGATACCTAACATCTCCATGTGCTTACCAACGTGACTCTCCCACTTGCTTCTCATCTCCTCCAGCACACCACCTTAGCCCAGGCCATCTCCTCCTGGACCATGTGTGCATTCCTAACTGGATTCCCTGGCCGTTCCCTCCAACAACCGTGAGCACCCATTGTAGAACCAGACAATCCTGCCTTCACACCCTAGCTCTCCTCGCCCTAGCTGTGCAACTCTGGGCATGTTCCTCAACCTCTCTGGGCATCCAGTCTCTCAACATAGATAATCATGAAGTTGCTGCAAATTTTAAGGGAGAGAAACCAAGGAAAATAGGCTCACTGCCTGGTATGTAGTAAGGGCTCATGAACTGTCAGCTGCTCCTATTATAAGTTATCATTTTACATCGTCATCGTTTTAATGATTAAATACTCTCCTCTTAAATACTACTGAATCAGGTACGAAAGAAAGACTTATTTAATGAATGAAAAGCAAATCTCCTAGCATAAGTGTGCAAATGAGAAGTGCTTCATAAATTGCAGCTATTATATTTGTATTCCCATGAGCTTGTCATTTCTATTTAATCTCTGTTTCTCAACCTTGGTGCCGCTGATATTCCAGACTGGATCATTCTTTGTTGCAAAGACTGTCGCATAGACCATATGGTGTTTAGAAGGATCCCTGGCCTCTACCCACTAGATGCCAGCAGTACCCCACCCCAGACGTGACAACCAAAAATGCCTCCGGACATTGCCCAATGTCCCCAGGGGGGGCAAAATCACCCTGGTTGAGAACCACAACTTTAGTCCTTTCCAACAACCCTATGAGGGAGACAGTATTTTTATGTCCAAGGGGAAGGTGCCATGGCCTCTCCAGCCGGGGCTATGCATCCCCAGTTCTGAGGTGGCAGTGGGGGCCAGCGGAAGTGAGATGTCACATCTTGGCTTGTCCCAGAGGAGCCCTCAAGGCAGGAAGGGCCCCAGGCATTCTCTCCAACCAGACATACTTGCACCCACCACTGGGGAGCTGGTGAATGATCTTCTGACCCTGGTTGGAGAGGCATGAATTTCTTGGCCATTCAGTGATCTCTTTCCTTAATACCTTTATCGATGCCAGGAGCATTGTTTCTCCCCCACCCCCTTACACTCAGCTGCATCCTTCTAGTCACCTGGCCCTGGTCCAGGGAATACACAGAAAGACTCAACATGGAGTTGGAGGAGAAGGTAGGGAGAGGTAGAGTAGGAAAGCAGAAGAAGAAAGAAAATATTAATATGTGAATTTCTACACAAAGGTCACTGGGAAAACTTGATTTCCTGGGGAAATCAATGGGACTGGCGTTGAGGACCTGAGCTCTGTAGCTAACCGGTCCCATGACCTTGCCAACCCATGTTTCTCAGCCAGGCAGTTGATGATATTTCAGGCAGAATTCGCTCTTCATGCAGGACCCCCCTGTGCTGCAGGTTTGGGCATCCTTGGACTCAGCCTACTGAGTATGGGTACTGATCTTGTCTTAATTTAAGCTTTTGGTATTTTGTTTATCATGGATTGTGTGTGTGTGTATGTGTGTGTGTGTGTATTTTGGTATTTACTTATTTTACTTATTTTATTTTAGAGACTGTCAGAGAGAGTGCACGTGGGTGGGGTGAGGGGCAGAAGAAGAGAGAGAATCCCAAGCAGACTCCCAACTGAGTGCAGAGCCCAACGTGGGGCTCAATCCTATGACTCTAAGATCATGACCTGAGCCAAAATCACAAGCCAGACACTCAACCAACTGAGCCACCCAGGCACCCCTGTTTTGGTATTTTAAATATTGCATTAATATAGTATTTGTCCTGGTTACTGAATTTTTTTGTGTTCTGGCTGAGTACCTTGTCCTCCTCACTCTAGTCCTGGTTCTGGTCAGTCAGGCACCCCAGGGACTGTGTCAGCCAAAGAACCCTGCTCCCATCCATTTCTTCCTGTGTTCTAGAGCCTGCCACAACCCCGACTGGAGCGCCTGTGGCCTGAGGTGGCCCTGGCTGGGTCCAGTGGTCACACACCCATGTCTTCTTTGCCTCAGTAGCTCCCATGTGTTCTGCTGAGCCAAGAGTGATCTCAGAAATTGACCCATGTTAGGCCCATCAGAGTTCTCCTCGGAGGCTGAAAATTAGGACACAGAGGTCCTAAGAGTTGTTTTTTTGTTAAGTTTTGTTTTGTTTTGTTTTTGTTTGTTTGTTTTTGCTGTGAAAGAGAGAAAGCGGCAAGGGGCTCAACGCTCAGAGACAAAGACCCTTTGTTCGTCTTTGCGCCCGCCTTTATTGGTCCTTCAGGATAATCATAAACCTTTATCATTGTTTCTCAAGCACATGATGTGTGACAAGGGGTCTTACTGGAACTAGGAGGATCTGTTTACGGGAAGGATACAATATGCTAATCTGCATGTTCTAGGAGTTCTGCTAAACATGGAAGAGTTGGGTTTTTGTGTGAAAAGATCATGGGAGGGAGATGGAGTGGGCTTGCTTGGCTCATCCAAAGCACAGGGAGAGAGAGACAGAGACAGACAGAGAGGGAGGGAACATTCCAACAGCTTTCCTGTCTCTGGTTCCGGACCTTTGTGAGGTTGGGTTGAGCTTCAGGCCAGTATTGGGTTGAATAGTATCCTCCCACCCCCCACCCCCAAATGTCATGTCTACCCTATTTGGAAATAGGATCTTTGCAGATGTAATTAGTTGAGCTGAGGTCGTATTCACTAGGGTGGAGCGTAAATCCGACGACAGCTGTCCTGTGAGAAGGCGAGAGGACACATAGAAGTACAGGAACAAAGCCACGGGATGACAGAGCAGAGATTGGAGCAAGGCAGCCGCAAGCCAAGCAGCACCAAGAACTGTCGGCAGTCCCCAGGAGCCGGAAGAGGCAAGGAAGGGTTCTCCTCTAGAGCCTCTGGAGGGAGCAGGTCCTGGCCCACACCTGGATTCCGGACTTCTGGCCTCCAGAACTGAGGGAGAAACAATTTATATGGTTTTACGCTGCTGAGTTCGAGGGAATTTGTTAGGGCAGCCTTAGGGAGCTCATACAATGGCCCAGGGCTCCAGGAGCCTGCCCTGTCCTTCCAGTAACTGCCCATTCGGTGCTTCCAGCAGCTGGGGTGGGTTTTTATACCTTTCAAGCTAGTTCTGGGCGGGATATAAAATGGGACAGCAGAAGCGGTTGTCCTCACAAGGTAGCTGCTCCTCACGGCCACATGAGACTTTAGAAAAGGACCCGTGCCAGAACTCCACACTAACTGAATCGAATTTCTAGTGGGTGATGCCTAGACATTGCTCTTTTTGCTCCCTTCTTGGACTGTTTTGCATCTGACATTTGACTTTCCATGCTAACAGTCTTCTTGCGATATAATTCGCATACCATAACGAGTCCCCTATCGAGTCAAGCAGCCATGATCGCAGTCAACTCTAGAACAGTTTGATTGCCTTGAAGAGAAACCCTATACTGTTTGCTGTGCACCCGCACCGTGCCTGGCACCTGGTGAGTGCTCGTGGGAGCCGCAGTGTCTGAAGGGTCTGCTAGCCGCATATGCCGTTGGAACAAGAATGTCCTGAGTGCTCCCACGGTTTGCATCTCCCACCTCCTGGCATCTGCACAATGACCATGGGAGGCTGGCATTATTGGCCTCATTTTGCAAACAAGGAATTTAAGGCTGGGAGAAATTAAGTTGCTACATGAAGGCCACCTGTCTGGCCAGTCTGGATTCAAAGCCAGGTCACTATACTCTAAAGTAGGGGTTCTTGGGGTGCCTGCATGGTTCAGTCGGTGAAGCATCTGCCTTCGGCTCAGGTCATGATCCCAGGGTCCTGGGATCGAGCCCCGCATCGGGCTCTCTGCTCAGTGGGGAGTCTGCTTCTCCCTCTCCGTCTGCCACTCCCCCTGCTTGTGCTCTGTCTCTCTCTCTGTCAAATGAATAAGTAAGATCTTAAATAAAATAAAACAAAAATACAGAGTAGGGGCTCTTAGACAGGTGGCAATTTTGCACCCCCCTGCCAGTGTATATTTGGCAGCACCTGGAGACATTTTTGGTTGTCATAGGTGAGGGGGAGGTGCTACAGGCATCTAGTGGGTCGAGGCCAGGGGTGCTGCCAAACATCCTACAGCACACAGGACGGGCCCCCCACCAGCCCCAGCAAAGAATGGCCTTACACGTTCCTAGTGAGAAGGCATTTAGAACAGTGCCTGGTTCTACAACGCATTCTCTCACTCTCTCTCTTTCTCTCTCTCTCTTTTTTTTTTAGAGAGAGTGTGCACGAGTGGGGTGGGAGAGGGACAGAGGGAGAGAGAGAATCCTGAGCAAAGACTCCACGCTGAGTGCAGAGCCCCACACGGGGCTCGATCTCACGACCCTGAGCTCATGACCTGAGCTGAAACCGAGTTGGCTGCTTAACTGACTGAGCCACCCAGGTGTCCCCTGGACTGACAACGCCTTCGGCTGTGCTTCCTGCTCAGTCCCAGCTACAGCTCGCTGGTACCAGTGTGCGCCAGGCCCTATCTCTTCCCACTGACTTGTGAGCGGCTAGAGTAGGGAATCACCAGGGCTTGCACCTGTACTGCCTCTTGAGACCTACTTACTGAGTGGATAGGAGGGCCAACATATTCCAATAGAGGCCAATGGCTGTTTATCTGGCCTGTGCTGCTGCTTCCCAAGGCCCAGGCAAGGTTCTTTTTTTTTTTTCTTTTTAATATTTTTTTTTAAAAGATTTTATTCATTTTTCAGAGAGAGAGCACAAGCAGGCGGAGCGGCAGGCAAAGGAAGAAGCAGAGCCCCACTGAGCAGGGAGCCAGATGCGGGACTCAGTCCTATGACTCTGGGATCATGACCTGAGCCAAAGGCAGACGTGTCACCGACTAAAGCCACCCAGGCATCCTCCAAGGTAAGGTTCTTGAGACAGACTTGTCTCAAGATACACCTTCCCTTAGCACCTGCCAGGCCCTCATTCCTGCACTTAACCCAGCCTGGATGGGCGGGGAAGGCTCTCTTGGGAAAAGAGGCCAAATAAACTAGGACCTGAAGGGTGGGTGGAAATTGTGTGTGTGTGTGTGTGTGTGTGTGTGTGTGTGTGTGTGTATTTATCTGGCTTTATTCCATATACTTGAAGCAAAACAATATTTTCCAACTCAATACCTACCGAAGCAGATATGGCACTATCATAAACAAGATGTGAAAGAGATTTCATAATAGTTTTTTAACATGCAACTTTTCTCATTAATTATTTGTGGGTTTAGAAAAGATAATTATGGTTCAAAAAAAAGGAACTTAGGTTAAATGGTAATAGGTTTGTTACTGTCTTGTTAACACGAATTAGTATATAAATATG
Source organism: Ursus arctos (assembly GCF_023065955.2). Taxonomy (NCBI): domain Eukaryota; kingdom Metazoa; phylum Chordata; class Mammalia; order Carnivora; family Ursidae; genus Ursus; species Ursus arctos. Next base: position 77,528,930 of record NW_026622874.1, on the reverse strand, counting down.
TTACAAGGGTGGGTAGAAATTTGTTCAGTTAATGACAAGAACAACAGTAATAATTTCTTAAGCACTTACTATAGGATGGGAACTGTGCCTGGCATCATACATGTTTTTCCCCTCAGTCAATCCCACAACGATCCTACGAGGTAGATACCGTTATTGTCCCAGTTGACAGGGGAGGAAACGGAGTTTTGGTGGAGTAAGTTGCTACAGGTCATGTCATTAATAATCGACAGATCTAGGTTGGACTCCAAAGTCATACTCTACCTGCCCCCCCAGCTAGAATAGTAGTAGTAATAATCATTAATACTTGCGGGACTCTTCATTTTGGACCAGATGTGAAGCTAAGCCCAAGGCTTGCCATGTTCCGTGCATCACAGTGGGATTTATACCCAAAGAGTTAAGTTCTATGACTGTTACTACCCCATCTCTGGAGGATGGGAAATTGAGTGTCAGATAAAGTGACTTTCCCAAGGTCAAGGAGGAGGCCAGAATGAAGACTTGAAGCTGTGTCTACCAGACTGGGAGCGCCGCATTGCAAGGATGGGGCTGTGCTTGGAGAAGACATGAACTCTGTCTTTCAGACCTAAGGGGGGCTGGCTGGGGCAGCGAGGGGGGGCGCTGGGCAGCTCCTTGACTCGGCTGGAGTCCCACGTGCTTACCTGGGATGGCGACCAAGTTCTGTAGCTCCTGCTTCAGGTCCATAATGTCATTGCAGAGCTGGATGTCATCCATCCTGGGGAGACAGGACCAAATCCCACAGCAGGTCACACTGACAGAACGTTCTACACCCTGAGCATCACCCAGTTTGAACAAAGACTGTGGGGAGGACGTTGTCCTTTGTAAAGAGCACCCATGCTCTTTATACAAGTTCTCCCTCAAAAGAAGAAAACCAGGGGCGCCTGGCTGGTTCAGCAGGAAGAGCACATGACTCTTGATCTCGGGGTCATGAGTTTGAGCCCCACGTGGGGGGTAGAGATTACTTAAATAAATACAAAATTTAAAAAGAAAAAGAAGAAAGACAGAAAGTGCCCATTATCCTACTACTTAGAAATGACTGATCACTACTGATAACCCCGTGATGGAATTGCTTTTGGTCTTCACGTCCTCACTTCTGTTCGCTCATACGAATGAGCTCCTGCTGCAGACTCAGTGTTTTCTATTAGCAGCTATGTTGAAAAAATTTTTTTAAACATTATAGAAATGCACAATGTAGAGGAAATCTCCCTCAATCCTTTAGGGAAAGAGAAAAAAAACACATTGTCAACGCTTTGGTATATATTCCTCCAGATTTTTTAAAATGTTCCTGTTTATACTATAAGTTATGACATCGTTGCTATTATACAAAAACATTTTGGAATTTTTTAACTTAATGATATATCTTGGGCATTTCTCCATGTCAGGACATGCACACCTCCTCGTTTTTAATGGCTGCATAGTATTCCGCTGTATTGATACATGGTGATTTATTTAACCATTCTCCCAGCCACAGACATTTGGGTTGTTTCTAGGATCGATTTCTAGAAATACATCAATTCCTAGAAAAATTAATTCCTAGAAAGGCAATCACTGGGTCAAGTGACATGAACACTTGCATTTTATCTTTTATTTTTAAAAAATATTTATTTAAGAGAGAGAGAGTGCATGGCTGGGATGGGGCAGAGGGAACGGGAGAGAGAATCTCCAGCAGACTCTGTGCTGAGCGCAGAGCCTGATGCGGGCCTCGATCCCAGGACCCCGAGATCTTGACCCGAGCCGAAACCAAGAGTCGGATGCTCAACCGACTGAGGCACCCAGGTGCCCCAACACTTGCATTTTAATTAGGAACTTCCAAATTGCCCTCCAGATGGACGGTGCATGATATTCCCGCCAACTGTGTGCAAGGATGCTCACTCCTATAATCTCAGTCCTCGGGCTGCATCGTGTGTTACAGTTTTGTAGGTGTGCTACAACATTAACTTACACTGTTGTAAACCATGTGTGTACTGGGTACCCGGAACTTCCCCAAGTATATTTATTAGGGCTGCTTCAATTACCCCCCTGTCTTGATTACTTAGGTGGGGTTTTTGGGTTCGGTTTTGGGGTGCCATTTGAGCCACTGTTGGATACACGTGGATTCACAAAAGGCTTTTTCTTCAAGTTGGATTATTTGGGGTGGGGACCGTGCATTCTCAGAAGCGTCACCACTGAGTACAAAGGGCTTGGCATGGCTACGGCTTATGAGACGTCTTTTTAAATCACTTCCCCGTGGGGCATGGAGGGTATCTGCCTTCACTCTGCACGCCTTTATTGAACATTTCCTGTGTCCACCACTGTCGTGGGCTCCAAGCATGCGGCAGCCTCCTCTGCCCCCGGGAGCTGAAATTTAGGTGGGGTGACAGAGCGTGAACACAAATACAATAGAACGTCACATGCTCTGAAAAAGAGTAAAGCGAGGGGCAAGGGGATGGAAGGGCCAGTTTGGACACATCATCCTACAATCAGGAAGAGACAGGGGAGCATTCATGTTCTCAAAGGACTCAACTGAGTGCACACAGCAAGCTGGAACAGATCAAGGCTAGAAATCAACTGCTCTGAGGCCACTGATCTTCCTGCCTCCTTCCTGGGATCTGCTGCCCCCATTTGGAAGTGCCAGCCACAGACCAGCTTGGGGCCTCCTGCCCTTTGCTGGCCGAGAATCGCCCGTTATTGCCCCTTCTGATCCTAGCTCGCAGCTTTCGGGACAAGCCACAGGATCGTCTCCCTGTTGCCAGAACCCCCCCACCAAGCATTTGTCAGGCCCTGTCCTAAAATGTCCTAGCAGGTGCCAGCTGCCTTGAGTGAGCTGGGGGGCTTGCCAGAAGGGCACAGCCTGTTCCCGTGGGCTCCCGTCGGCAATCGTTCAACTGGAGGGGCTCCAGAATCCTTTGCCACGTCGACTGCAGAGATCAGCCTCCATCCGTGGCTCTAATGAGGATGCTTTTGTCTCTGGGGGTATTTGGCAACGTCTGGAGACATGTTGGTTGTAACAACTGGGCATGTGTGGGGATGGCTGCTGGCACCTACTGGGTAGAGTCCAGGGATGTTGCTAAACATCCCACAGCACAAAGGACAGCGCCTCAGTAGAGAACGATCTGGTCCGAATGTCAATCATGCTAACGCTGAAAAATCATGGGTTATGACCATGGAACTGAGTCAGGTACCTGACTAATAATTTTCAAAAGACGAAAGGAAAGGTGGTGAAAGGGACAAAAGAGAGACAGACAGTGGTCAGAAGCAAGAGCCCTGGTGCCCAACAGCTCTCCTTCTAAGGGGCCCATGCACCAGCGACTGAACTTCTCTGAGCCTTACTTTCCTCCTTTTTAAGATGAGAATAGTAACAGTTTGCTGCCCAAGATTATTCTGCATGTCAAGTGCTGAGCATGTGCCTGGGACATATAGAGTAAAATGCTCAGTAACTGGTATCTAGTAAAAGTATTCGCTATGACAAAGAAGCAGGGAGAGAAAGAGAAAATGATGCTGGGAGAATATGTGACAAATGGAACGTGTTCAACCTTAAAAATAATTCTTGGTAATATTCCTCTATATCAGAGTTTTAAAATAAATTCTTATCTAATCATAGAAGACACCCTGCTCACTGCAGAGTTTTTGGAAAACACCAGTGGGTACGAAAAAGGAACCTAAAATGATGCGTGACCTTGACCTCCCGTGCACCCAGAGGCCACTGTTCTACGCTGAGTGTCTCCGTGTAGCTCACGTCAGTCTTTTCTCCCTTCTGTAACCCAAGTGTGGTGGGCTTGCCCTGGGAGTCCTTTGCCCTCACTCTCTGTCCATCTCGAAACTGTCAGCTTGAGTTTGAGTTCTCCGAAATACACTCAAATCCACCTCCATTAACAGGTCAGATGGAATTCTTTGGAAACTCTCATGGGGAGTCATGACGCAGCTCCTCATAAAAATCCCTTTTCAATCATGCTCTTTTCTTCACATTTTTCTCTTGCTACCGGCTTCCACGTCTTCTTTTTCTGTCCCTTTCTCTTTCACACACCTTGTGGCCAAAGGAGGGTCCTCCCGTCCCAAACAATCCAGCTCTGGTCTTCAACCGACAAACCCCAGTTGGCAGAGCCCAAAGCCTGGTGGTTCCTCGAGCATCCCCCAGGAAAGGAGCTGGTTCCCCTCCTCCTCCCCAAGCTATATATCAGACAATTCACCTCAATAAAAATCAGGTCTTTTCCTGGAAAATGGAGTGATGGGTTCTGCCATTAAAGGAAACAAAAAGTCACCATGTTTTGAGCATTTACTACGGGCCAGGCACTATCTCAGCACTTCCTGTGCATAAGCTCATCTAAATCTTCACAGCCATCCTCTGGGAGATGTGTTTTTATCCCCATTTTACAGACGAGGAAGTGGAAACTAAGCAACGTGCTCAAAGGCCCCCCCTGAGAAGTGGCAGTTGGGGTTCAGCCTGATCTTGGGCTCTTGCTCACTTTCCCAAGGTGTCTCCTCTCCACATGGCTCCATGACCTGCAGCTGACACGGTTCATGGCCCATTGAACTGACCGCCCTCCACCTTCTTCTCAGAGCCCTGAATTGTTCGGGAAGCAAGGTCTTCAGCCCCCAGTGGAAACCAGCTGTCTTCATAAGCTCAGGCTGCCATAACAAAACACCATAGATTGTGTGGCTCAAACCACAAACATTGATTTCTCACAGATCTGAAGGGCTGGGATGTCCAAGATTAAGACGTCAGCCAGCTCAGCTCCTGGTGAGGGCCTCCTTCCTGGTTTGCAGATGACTACCTTCTTCCTGAGCTTCACAAGGTGGAGAAAGAGATCATCTCTCTGGGGTCTCTTGTATAAGGGCCATAATCCCATTCATGTGGGCTCCACCCTCATTACCTAAGTACCTCCCAAAGGCTCCACCTCCAAGTACCATCACACTGGAAATCAAGGCTTCAACATATGAACTTCGCGGGGAGAAATTCAGTCCTCAGCAACAGTGATGGCAATCCCATCTGCCTTTGCCGGACATCCACTTTTCCAGGCTCCCTTGCAGCTAGAGGTAGACATGAGACCCACTTCTGGCCAACGAGATGGAAGAGGAAGTCTGCTTGGGGGCGCTCCTGGGCAAGATGATCTGAGTCCCGAGTGCTAGCCCCCACCCCACGTCCGGACACTTCTGCAGTTGCTGTGGTGAGAGCGGCAAGGGGAAGGGAGCAAAGAGCTACCTTGCTGATGCTCAGACCAGCTGCATCTGGACTTCTTGGTAAGTAAATATTAAATGGCCTTATGATTTAAGTAGAGTGACCAACTGTCTTGGTTTGCCTTGAACTGTCCCGGCTTTAGCCCTGAAATTCCTATGTCCAGGGAAACTGCTCCATCCCAGGGAAACAGGGACAGTTGGTCATCCTAGATTTAAGACACTAGGTTCTAAAAAAATTTTTTGAGGGAGGGCAGAGAGAGAATCTTAAGCAGGCTCCAAGCCCAGCTCGGAGCCTGCCACAAGCCTTGATCTCTGAGATCGTGACCTGAGCTAAAATCAAGTGTCGGATGCTTAACCGACTGAGCCAACCAGGTGCCTCTAGATTTAAGACACTACTAATGGAATGTTCTTTTATTTATAGCTGAAGACATCTTCGCTGATACATGTGCATGGATATGTGTGCTTTTAATAAAACATATTGCCCATCAGTATATCCTCCTCATTGCAAGCATTACATCGTGATGGAATTTCAGTGCCATTAAATTATATTGTTAAAAAAGCATTTCAGTAGTTCATGCAAAGCACTTTTGAAGCTTGGCTGGAACTTTTGAATAAGGCACGTTCGTCCAGTTCTCGGCAGGAATAGAGCTAAGTCCTGGAAATCAAACTCTGCTGTTGCCAGCTCGTTCCAGCTTGTTCCAGAGAGAGAGAGATGTCATCTCCAAGAACTTGATTAATGCGATAGGGAAAAGAAGCCAGCTTGTGTCGTTCTGTGTCCTAGGCTTTCATGCTGGGACGATGGAGAAAATCGGTCATTTTACCAGCCCGGGGCGGGGAGAGGTGATCACACTCTGTCAGCATAATAGCGCAGCTGCTTTACAAAGTATCTTTGAACATGACACGGTCTGGAGCCTAATGGAAATCCAGCAGAGACCGCCATGTGAAGGTCGAAGTAGACTGACAGAGGAAGAGGCTGACTTTTAAACATTATATTTATCTGGCTCCTTCTTTGATAAGTTGTGGATGCTTGGCATTCTGGGGATGGGTGAGAAGACAGAGCACCCATCCAGAGACAAAGCACTGGTCTAGGTGTGGAGCCTGGATCCCAGCCTAAGTCCCACCACAAACCTCTCCTAGGACTAAAAGAAAAACTGTTTTTCTATACACTCTACACGTCTGACACCAAATGCGTGTGTTTCTCCGCACCGAGCAATTCTCCAATTCTTGGCGCATCCTGACTGGGTGTCCTACGGTGTGACTCAATTCCGATACTCGCTGCCTGGGGTTAGCACAGACCCTAAGGTTAAGGGTTCCGTCCCATAAGCCTGCCCCTACTTCTGATGCCGATCTCCAGTCTGGATTACCTGTTCTTCTGACCAACTGGCCATAAATTGGGGTTCCCATGACCCCCTCCTCAGGTTCAGTGCTTTGCTAGAACGCTTGTGAAATTCGAGGAAACGTTTATTTACATTTGCTGGTTTATCATAAATGATATGACAAAGGATACAGGTGAACAGCTTAATGAGGAAGAAGCACAGAGCAAGGTATGGGGAAGGGGCACAGGGCTGCCGCGCCCTCTCTAGGCTCTCCAGACATCATACTTGAGAGATTTTTATGAGGCTTCTTCACATCAGCATGATTCATTCTTACGCCAGTCTCCAGATCCTCTCCCTTCCCTGGAGAATGTTCCAAGCTTCTAACCATGCCTTGGTCCTTCTGATGATCTGGCCCCATTCTAAACCCAAATAGGGACCCTAGCCACCAGTCATCTTATTAGCTTATAAGGAGACACTCTAATCACTCAGAAAACTCCCAGGGGCTCCTCATGTCAGGAACATTGGTCTAAGACCAAATAGTAGCACAAAAGAATCTCCTAGCACTTCCTATCAGGAAAGTATGAGCCTGTCCCAAGCTTTGTGTCAGAAACTGAGGTCAAAGCCCAGACATACTTCTTATTATACCACAATGACTTCAGGCAAGCCATTCCTTCCCCTAGGAGCTCTGTTTCCTCATGTATAAAATGAGGGGATCCCTGGGGCCATGTTCTGCTAGCACCCAGATCCAGCCAGACCTGAGTGCAGCTCTCAGTTCCACTGCTCACCAGCTGTACAATATGGGCAGGTCCCTTTACTGCTCTGGGGCTCAGTGCTCTCACTATGGAAAAGGAATAACATCCTTGTCTTGGGGTTGCACGAGCATGAAGAAAGCTCACAGAGCGGAGCAGGCAGCCCTGTGCTTCACCCACACCCAGTAGGTGCACTGGGAAAGGCCACTTCCTCCTGCCCCTCCGCCCTGGCCTGTCACCTGGCAGACACTCCTGAAAAATCTTCACCACCATTCCTGCGTCAGAGAATGAGTCTCGCTTTCATAAGCTGTTTTCATTTCCTCAAGCCGAATGGCTCGGGGATGAATATGGGCATTTGTTTAGTGTTCTTGGATTAATGAGCTTAAATGCTAACCCTGGGTTGGGGAGAAGTACTGAGACATTTCCAGGGAGCCTGTGGGCCCAGCCACCTCTCAGCATCCCGCCGGGGATCAAGGGCCCAGACAGGGGCCTGCCACGGGCATAGGTGACACATCTATGAGAGGGACGTCTTTGTGACACATCACTGAGGAACCAGCTGCCTGTTTGCTCCCCGAGGCACATTTACGGTCTGCATGTTAACTGGCTTCTCCTTTGGGTTGTAACCCGACCCTCATTCCTAGATGCAACCCTCTCTTCCCAAAAGAATGTCACCTCCCTGGAGTGCCGATGACTCTTCTCTCCCCCAGAGCTTTTCTAGAGCGGCTCCCTTTTGAGTCAAAGGAAATTACTAGCACTGCGAAAACTCATCACACGGAACCGTGGGGGGTCTGTACCCTCTCTTGTGTGCATGTTACATGTCGATTAATAATTTACCTGAAAAAATTATCAACAATATTGGTGAATTTTGTCTTAGGCCTAGAAGGGTATTTCTGATCTTTTGTTACTGTATACATATTCCTTGAAAACAGCCTCCCTGTAAAATATGTCAAGCAATAGAGAAGTATAACCATATTTATTTATATTTTTGGCATTTATTCATGTTTTTGTCCTCTTGGTTCCAGGCTCTGGGCTAAGCATGTTACACAAAACATCTCCATTAACTCTCACCTCGACCACCCCCCCCAGGTGAGTACTATTATTTTTACTCCTCTGACGAGGTCAGGAACTTGTTCAAGGTCACAGAATAGGTGACAGGAACTTGAATCTAGGCAGTCTGGTCTCTCCACCAGGGAATATGCAAGTTCCATCCCATATGGTGGTTGGAGCTCAGGGAGGACAGAGATAAGAGTAGTTGGAAGGGAGTTTTCTCCTCGTGAAGGGCCACTTACAGGAGCATGACCTGGGCGGCTGGGGAGATGGGCGCCAGGCACTCAGGCAGGGGGGGCAGCTCACTCAAACACTGACTGTAGAAAGGCGTGTGGTGTCCCCAAGTGTGTGGCAGTGAAGCATCCACCTGCATAGGACATATTGGTGGGTCTGGGTTACAAAGACCTACCGTGGAGCCATCTTAGGTTCTAGAGTGAGAGCATGGCATGGCAATGGGTCTTTGAAAGCCAGTTTGGCAGATGTGGTGACCCGTATGTGCACACCAAGAAGAAAGAGCACCCTCACTCTGAACTTTCTGTCTACAGTGCTCAGGAGCCTTCGGAGACAATAAGTTTGTTTTGAATCTTCAGCAGCGTTGACAAGCTATGGCCCACAGGCCAAATCCAGCCCACCATCTGCTTTCGTACATTGCATGAGGTAAGAATGGGTTTTTTTTTTTCTGCTTTTGGGTTTTGTTTTGTTTTTTGAGAGAGAGAGAGAGCGCATGCACACGTGCGGTGGAGAGGAGGGGCGGAGATGGAGAGGAGGGGCGGAGGGAAAGGGAGAATCTTAAGAGACTCCACTTTCAGCACGGAGGCCAACACGGGCGGGGCTCGATCTTACGACCCTGAGAGCACGACCTGAGCCGAAACCAAGAGTCAGACGCTTACCTGACTGAGCCACCCACGCGTCCCTTGGTTCGAATGGTTTTTACATTTTTAAATAGGAAAAAAATGAAAAGAAGAATAAAATTTCCGGACACATGAAAATTACATGAACTTTGAAGGTCAGTGTCTATAAATAATGTTTTATTGGAACACAGCCACGCCCATCGGTTCACATGTCGTCAGTGGCTGCTCTCGCTTAACTGCAGAGGTAATTGGGACAGAGACTGTATTATGGCCCGCTGGACTCTCAAATTTTTACTGGTTGGCTCTTTGTAGAAATGTTTTGTTGCATCCTGATCTTCAGAAAGAACCATGTGTCAATCAGAGACTAATTGGGTTGCTGAGGCTGGAAGAGCTCTCACCTTATATGGATGAAGAAGCCCGTGCCCAGAGAGGGGAATATTGACCCCGGATGCATTGATTTGCTGACTTGTCTAATAAATCAATCATCCAGAAAATACTTATTTAAGAGCCTACTGTGTGCCAGGCTTCCTGACTCAGTTTTCACTTGCACCAGCCACCAAGGCCACGCGGCAAGCCGGCAGGGCTCTCCCAGGTCCCGCTGCTTTTAACTAAGGGTCCAGCGCACTCTCATCTCCGGGATCCAGTGGGGAATTGGGCTGTGCCCCACGCATAGAAGGTTGGCCAACAGATTGCCTGCAGGCACCAGCTAATGTGATTTGGCAGTTTCTGCAACCGCATTTGTCCTTCTGCGCGCGTCCTTTGTGTCTCTAAAGGAGATACGAAGTTCTGAGATTTCATTCCTTATTTACTATGTTTATCCCCCAATCTCCTACAAAGATAGAGCCTAGACTGAGACACATAAGTCGTCCCTTGGATGGCTTAGCAAGCTAGGAAGGGGAGAGGTGTTCTGGCCTTGGGTTTCTCTAATCCTAGCCTTGAGGCCCTTGGCTGAGTGGCTCACCAAGAATTAAAGATGTGGACTGGGAACATGGGCAGCTTGTTGGTTAAGCATCTGCCTTCGGCTCAGGTCATGATCTCGGGGTCTGGGATGGAGCCCCGCATTGGGCTCTCTGCTCAGCAGGGAGTTTGCTTCTCTCTCTCCCTCTGCCTCTGACCCTGCTCGTGCTCTCTCTCTCTCAAATAAATGAATAAAAATTTTTTAAAAAAGATTTAAAGATGTGAATAAAGATTAAGGTTCAAACAGGTGATGGTGGGAGGGAAGAAGAAGAAAGAGGAGGTGAAGGAGAAGGGAGCGAGGAAGGAGAAGGGAAGGGAAGAGAGAAAAGGAATCATATAAATGCCCAATAATAGCTCATGGTTCCATATATAATTTTTCAACCTCTATGAGGAAGAACTGAACAACCATTACAAAGTCATGGCCGGCCAAACTGCAAGATTTTCTCAAGAGGACCCCTCGAGAAAATACAGCCAACAGAGAATAGACGAGGAAAGACGCTAAGGGGTTAGGGTTGCCAGACTTAGCAAACAAACAAACAAAAACCAGGGCACCCAATTATATTGGATTTTCCGATAAATATTGGAATAACTTTTAGTATAACGAGGCTCCACACGATATTTGGAACATACCTGCTCTAAAAACAGGATCCGTGGTTTATCTGAAATTCAGATCTAACTTGGCGTCCTGTGTTTTCTCTGGCAATCCTATGAGAAGAGGGAAGCCAGAGTTCCAGCCTCAGGGGGGGTTTCCAAGCCCAGGGGGACCTGTTTTGTGCTGGGGGAGAGGGGTATTGTTCTGAAGGCCTCAGTAATCAGAATAATGGCTGCATCTCCTAGACTCATCTCTCCCCATGGCCACTGGAGAGCCCTCTGTTGACTGGTTTCCTGCAGTGTGGGAGTTTGAGAAGACAGAGATGAAAAGCCTGAAGGAGGAATAACAAATATGGGCCATGGGCTGATGAGAGGAGAAAACTGGGGACAATTTGGGAACCTATGTCAAGGGCTTTGAAAACATTTAAACTCTTGAGCCCACTGATTCCATTTCTAAGATTTCATCCTAAAGAGATCGTTAAGGGTACCATAAAAATTTAGCAATAATTATGTGCAATGCAGACTTGTTTGCAACAGCAAAACACCAAAAGCAACTTAAATGTCTGCAAATAATCGCAGACTGCTTAAGTAAATATGGGACATATGCATAGCGGAATTCATAACACAGACATTAAAAATCATGCTCAGGAGAGATGGGATAGTAGAGAATAAACCATATAAAAATGGTTAACAAATGTCAGGATCCGATTTTGCACAGTACCTATGCATAGACTCCATTTGAAATGTTACAATGATGATTTTGAAGGAATTTTTATGTCGTTCATTTGCTTCTCTGCATTTCAGGTTTTTTTCTACAATATGCATGTGTTATCTGAAACCACCGTGGTTAGAAAAGATACTTGGTATGATATCTGGATGACTTTTAAAGCATTTTGTTTTGTGGGGCGCTTGGGTGGCACAGTCAGTTAAGCAGCCAACTCTTGGTTTTGGCTCAGGTCATATCTCAGGGTCGTGGGATTGAGCCCCACATTGGGCTCTGTGTTCTGCTTGAAATCTGCTTGCAATTCTCTCTCCCTTTCCCTGCCCCTCCTGCTTGCGCTCTCTCTCAAATAAGTAAATCTTTTTTTTTTTTTTAAGGCATTTTGTTTTTCGTTTTAAATTACCACAGGCCACCCCCTTTCTCAGAGGCAAACTCAGCCAGCCTTGGATCACTGTAAACACAGTCAAAGCCCCTCTGTGGCCTTATCTCTTTGGCCTCCTCTCTAACCAGAGAGCCCCCGTTGTGGGCTAGCAGCCCACCTGCATGCCCATGTCAATCCTGACCCGCAACCTTCAGGCCTGTTCTCCCTTCAAGTCTTCCCCAATCCAGAGCAGCTTCGTCTCAGACTAATTCCTAAGCAGCCCCTGGGGCGGCCTTCCTGATGCTCTCGGGCTAATCAGGTGCTCTTCTTTCACGCTGCCAAGACCCCATGTCCTCCCATCGTCCAACCTCCTGATAATCACCTAGGCGCTGGTGTTTCTCCCCAAATAGCCCGTGTGCACCCTTTAAGGCACTTTGCCTCCTTCCTCTGGGGTTCTCGTACGTCCCCTGTGCCTGACACATCGCAGTCAGCCTGCGATCAGGAAAAGCAGGCAGGTGGGCACAGAGTACACACAGTCCTGGAGTTTTATTAACACAAGGCCCCAAGACGGCAAGTGCAGGTGGAAAATTTTCCAAATTCCATGAGAGAGATCTCATGAGGGCAATGGCATTTATCAAAGGCGGTGAGTCACCCCCAGAGAAATCCAATTAAACATCCGCATTTCAAGGGATCCTGCTTTGCATTCTGCTATCAATACAGTTTCTATTCTTGAGCCCCTTCGTCATCGGGTGGCTCTGGGACCCTCCTGAGCGGGTACGTTCTCTGCTACCTGCTGAGTTCCCCCTAACACTCCAGCTCCTCTCCCAAATCTACCTTCCCCACTGCCACGGCCATCTCGCACGTTGATCCGGGACTAACAGCAGCTAGCATTCACTCAAGCACGCACCCCGGTCAGGAACTGGATCTGGCACCATCTCATGTAATTGATAGGTCAGGTATGATCATTCTTAACCTTACAGAAGGCTCAGAGAGGTTAAGTAAAGCATCCAAGATCACACAGCTGGCAAACGATGAAGGCAAGATTTGAAAGAAGGCATCTGACCCCAGAGCTCTAACAATTGCCGCTATAACACACTGACCAGAGGTGCTCCGCAGACACACCAGGTTGTCCCGTTCTGCCCCAGGACCACGCCGCCCCTGTCCTTTGCCCTATCCCTGCCACCAGGAGCCTCTTCAAATGCTTTCAACAAAGGGCAGCTCCAAGATGTGGACTTTCTTGGGGGATGACTTCAGTTCCATCCCATAATTTCCATTAGCCGGCAAACCCACTTAGACATTTTAATGTTTTTCAGATGGGCAATAGGAATTTCCCCCAATTTTGTGTAAAGTGTAAGTAAAAAACTTGGTAGAAAGCCACACTCTTGTTGTCCTGTCCCACCCACTGTCAGTAAGGACAGTGGTCATGCTGTGGTAGATGCAGATTTCAGATCAATCCCCTGCTCCCTCCTTCTGACAACATTGCTGGCCTGAAGTCCCCTGTACAGGAATTCCAGGGGCGCCTGGGAGGCTTAGTCAGTTAAACGTCTGCCTTCGGCTCATGTCATGATCTCAGGGTCCTGGGAGTCTGCTTCTCCCGCTCCCTCAAATAAATAAATAAAATCTAAAAAAAAAAAAAGGAATTCTAAAGCTGTTATTCCTTACTGAGCATCTAAGGATGGGGAAAAAAAAAATCTTAGAAACAATTTGCAAGCCCCAAACCCAGGAAGGGCTCCCTTACTGCTCTCCCCACCCATCTTTGGTAGTCTATGCACTGGGCTGCACAGTCCACACTCTGCCTTAGCTCTAGACGTACCAAAACACCAAGCATCCTTTTGGAGTGTGAACTCTCTGCAATCACCACCCCAAGTTCCTGTTAGATTCATTGCACCATCTGAAGCAGATCTGCTTTTGATGAGAAGGATATTAACATGTAAATCAGCCTCATGTTTATTCAGCACCGGTGATTAGTGACCTCATGTGTGTATGGAAGCAGGACCTTTGGGCTTGGCTGAAACACAAAGAAAGAGCAAGTGTCCTCTGTTGGATGCCCCAGAGCCCAGCAGGGTAGGGTTATAATTCGCGGGGGCTGCTGGCAAATATCTAACAGCTGGTTAGGAGTCAGGGAGGAGGTAGAAGACTTGGTTTGTATCATTTGCCAATTTCCATGGTGTAAATACTCCCACCACATGGCAGATTTTGAGCTTCCAACAGTTCAACAATGAGCTGGCAAGATTCCTGCAAATTTAACATCGCTGGTTGGAATCAGCAGGTGGGCAAATCTGGGGAGGGGTGCCTCTTCAACATTCTTTAAATATTTATTCAACATTTATTTAGAAAGAGAAGCTGAGCACTGTGTAGGGAAGAGATTACCCTGATGATGATGGTGATGATGATGATGATTTTAACTACAATTTATTCAGAATTCACCAGGTGCCAGGCAGTAAGTACTTTGCACAGATTATCCCAATGGATCCACATAGGGTTATAACAACCCTGAGAAGTGGATTCTTATATGATCATCATTCTCATAGCTGAAGATCCTGAGGCTCAGAGAGATTAAGTGACTCAACCAAAACCACACAGCTAGTTGGAGGTAGGGTGTTAATCAAAGTAGTCTGACTTGGGTGCTCATATTAAGACAGAAACTCCTTTACGGCTCCAAGAAATGTAACTCTGACACCAATTCAACACAACCCTCTTAAAAGACAAAAACCAAAAATCCTGCAGGTGGCAGGGCTCACCCTACTTAGAAAACTGTTTGGGGGCACCTGGGTGGCTCAGTCTGGTTAAGTGTCTCCTTTCAGCTCAGGTCATGATCGCAGGGTTATAGCCCCAGTGTTATAATGAGTCCTTTATAACGCCTTCTTAATGACATCTTTCTGTCCAGAATGGAATTGAGGGCCAAGCTAGCCAGCTAGCAATCCATACAAGGTGCTACAAACTCAAAGTGACGTAAGATGGAGAAAATTGTCCCCATCAGGACTTCCCTCAGAGGGAGGATTCATGTGGGTGGCAGGAGCCCCTTGGGGGGAAAGCTGGTTTAGGTTCGGGTTCTTGGCTGCAGGCAACAGAAATCGACTCGGCTGAACTCAAGCAAATCTCCAACAGGATTGACTACAAGGCTGACAGTGGGGTGGAGTGGGTGGAGGGCTCATAGAACTGAAGAGGGGACTTCAGGAAATGAGCAGGCATTAAGAGGACTCCAGGGGCTGGCCACGGGACCGATCAGAGCAGGACGCCCCTGCTGTTGCTGCTGGACACAACGGATGCAGCCACACCAGCCTTTTGTCCCTGCGTCATTTGCTAAGGGATCTTGGTGGGGTCTTCTGGTGGGTACAGCTTGAGAAAGTTGGGGCAGGGGTCTCCCTGTTTTAACTTCTCTGATGAGAACTGACACGGTGAATGGGTCCCCTAAATTTAGAGTTTGGATACTGAGCAACCCAAAATTGCAACTCACACCTAGTACAGGAGCACACCCCCACCGTCCCAACACCCCCCAACCACAAGGGCCATGGTGTGAATAACAACAGATGGTCTCTAAACAATTTTCTTTCTTTCTTTCTTTCTTTCTTTCTTTCTTTCTTTCTTTCTTTCTTTTCTTTTCTTTTCTTTTCTTTTCTTTCTTTTTTAAGATTTTATTTATTTGAGAGAAAGCGAGAGCACGAGCAGGCGTGGGAGGAGGGGCAGAGGGAGAGGAAGAAGCAGACTCCCCACTGAGCGGACACCCTGACACAGGGCTCAGACCTGAGCCAAAGGCAGACGCCTCACCGACTGAGCCACCCAAGCGCCCTTCATGGGCACTTTTAACATATGGTCGGGTCAGTGGTAGCCTAAAGCTATATCCCAGTGCCTACGTCATTCACCTCACTTTGTCTCATTACCTAGGCATTTTATCATCTCGCATCACCCAAAGAAGAATGGTGAGTACAGGACAATGAGATATTTTGAAAGAGAAGCCACATTCACATATCTTTTATTACAGTGTATTGGTTATATTGTTCTATTTTATTATAAGCTACTGTTGTTCATCTCTTACTTTGCCTAATTTATAAATGAAACTTTGTCATAGGTAGGTGTGGCTAAGAAAAAACATAGTATATATGTAGAGTTTGGTAGTATCCATGGTTTCAGGCATCCACCCAGGGGGTCTTGGAAGTATCCTCTTGGATAAGAGGGAACTATCATACAATATATTTGGTCTTTGTCCCTGGTTCCTGGCACAGAGCTCCTAAAACTCTTGGTGGAATTTCCTGCGGGAAAGGAGTGTCTTTTGTTATTCATAATGATCCCCTCAGGCACAAACATCTGAGTTCATGCCAATGAGGTGATCAGAGTGGGACCCCTCAATAGCTTCATGTGAGGGCGGGTCACCAGAAAGACCAAACGTGATTAGAAGGTGGGAACTTTCAGCCCCTACCTCCCCCCAACCACTCCCCCCTCTGAAGAGAGGAGGGGGATGCAGACTGAGTTATAAAAATGCTTGAACAATAAGATTCAAGCAGTTTCTGGGTTGGTGGACACACATGGGCTGGGAAGGCTAGTGTGCCCAGAAAGGGTATGGAAGCTCTGTATCACCCCACCATCCCTATCTTGTGCGCTACGCCTCTCTTCCATTTGGCTGTTCCTGAGTTGTAGCCTTCATAATAAACCAGGCAACACAAACAAAAATGCTTTCCTAACTTTTGATTCAATCTAGCGAATTATCCAGTCTGGGAGGGAGGGGCATGGGAACCCCGAATTTGTAGTGGGCTGGACAGAAGTGTAGGTACCCTGGGGACTTGTGACAGGCGTCTGAAGTGAAGGCAGTCTTATGGGAATGAGCCCTTTAACTTGTGGGGTCTGACCCTAACTCCAGGTAGGTAGTGTCAAAATTGACTTAATGGTTGGATATTCAGTTGGGGTCAGAGAATCAGAGAATTGGCATGGAAAAAGGATGCATATTTGGTCAAAAACATCAAACACTAAACCAAAGAGTTACAGAGAAGGTAAGCAATTTGCCCAAGATCACACAGCTGCCTAGCTGCTCAGCTGGGATACCAGCTCTTACACAAATGCAGCTCTTGACAATCGCTCACCCATTATGCTTCCTCTAGCTTTTGCCTACTACTTCACTCCCCCAGCGGAGGAAGTATTCTTATGCCTCTTGCAGGAAAGAAGGCTCAGTGTGGCTAAGTCAGTGTTTCTTAAACGTTAGTCATTTGCTTAACACCATGACAATGACTGCCAGATCTCAAGCCTGCTCCACTATTACTTATTCAGTATTTTTCTTTTCATACGAAAATATTTTAATATAAGACTTTTGACAGCACTATAGATGGAGAACCGATATTTTTCCTTAAAACACAGGAAAATAAATTCTCAATGAATGTTTCCCCAGCTAACACCTAAAATCATCCTAGAGCGTTGCCCATTTTGGGAAAAACTGGACCAGTCGCATCACCGGAGGTCACACAGCCAAGATCTCAACCCAGGTCCCATTTCCAAGTCCAGGGCTGGTTCAGCCCCAACGCTGAACCCCCGACCACGCCGTGTTTCTCGTTAACTGTGCCAGCACAGCAAGAGGAGAGGACCTTTAGAAGTTTCTCAAGATGGCTCAGTGTGACCAAAGGGAAAACCAGACAGAGGGATGGCAGACGACAGATGGCCAGGGCTGACTCCCCCAGGCGGTTAATGATGCCCTGGGCAAGTCTCCCTGAATTTAACCAGACTGCATCACAGCCTGAGACGCCTCTACTCTAAATTGTTCCAGCAGCAAGTGAAAATTTCCCCCAGCACCCGAAAGTCCAGTCCTAGTGGGCCTAAGGGGCAGCACGAGCACTTGGAGACAAACAACAGCAGATAATCACCCTCTCCCGGGGGCGGGAGGGTGCAGAGGTCCCTCTTCGTAACCTGGTCCAGCTCACCAAACTCCATCTGGGGAAACCTCATGTGAAGCCAAAATGTTCGTTTATTCAGGCGTGTTCAGAAGTGTGGCTTTCAAAGTGAAATTCAGATCTCATTTTATAAATGGACAGTTTTTGTCTTGGGCCAAACTCTAGTTCCAACTCCCTCTTGGAATCACAGAAAGACGTCGGTAAGCATCCTCATGACTGATACGTAGGAAGTGCTTACAGGGGCTGGGCTCTATACTAGGTTCTTCTCGAGCATTCATTTATTCCTCATTCCAGCGGGTGTGAATTATAATTCCACCAGTTTTAAAGATGAGGGATTCGAGGCTTAAAGTTTTCGCAGTTAGTCCGCTGTAAGGCTGGGAGTGAATTTCTGCCCCATCCGGCCCCAGAATCCACCTTTATCATATTACATTCTGATCCCCACATCCCTCTGCCCACTGGATCTTTTTAAAAATAAAAGCAAAAAAGGGAGACTGCGTGTTGGTTTTTAGAGGTCAAACGTAAGTGGGCAATGGAGTGAATTGAAAGCGATGGTCGCTGAATGATTATAAATTTGGCTTTCGGTGATAAGCTTTTAGAAAGCTAATCATGGTGAGTTTCTCGATAAATACAGCACCAGGTTCAATTAAAGGCTTAATCAGTGTATTTTGATAACAGACACGATGATGAAGACAACAGATGGCTTTGGGATTTTCATGTGCCACGGGAGACCACAAACATACATTTCGTTCTGATTCCGATCACGGTTCAAAGCCACTGGAGAGAGAGGTAGCTATTGCCATGCCAGGAGCCATGCTAATGTTGGGTGGATTTTACACTTTCAGGCTGAGACCAATTTTCATCAAGAAAAAATTACAAAAAGAAAGTAAGAAGATGAGTCATCTGCAAGCAACCAACAGCCACCAGCATTGTTCTTCCCCCAGGGAAGAGGTAATAGGACGTCTATACAGTGGGAGGTCGAGGCAGTGGGTGGCCAGTGGGGGGGGGGGGGATTCACCCCAGCTGCTTTTAAAACTTGCAATGGCTGCACCACATCCTGGGGCAAATAAATCAGACTCTAGGATAAGTCCCAGGTGTTGGCATTTTCTCTAAAGCTTTCCGGCTGATTCCCTGTGATTCACTGCCTCCAGCCTTCGGCTGCTTCTTTTGGAAAGGCTCTGGATATGTATCGGTCAGGGCTCCATCAGGGAAGCAGAACCACCTTGAATTATGGGGCAAGGGCTGCACTGTAGGAATTAGACCTTTCACCATCGTGGAAGGAGCTGGGGACGCAAAGGTCTAGGAGGGGTTGTGGAAGACCGAAGAGGCACCAGCCAGCCCATCTGTGAAGTCACGCACATCTAGCTGGCGATGTGGGGCTGTAGACGGAAAGCGGGTAGAAGGGTCTTCGGGAGGCTGTTGTCTGCCAAGTGTCTAGAAGATGGGGGGCTGCTGTTGGTCAGCAGGACCGGCAGCCAGGACAACCAGTTGGATGAGAAGTCGGGGAGAGTGAGGATGAGCTGGAAACTCCATGGCCTTCTCTATCTGATTACCTCCTCATCCAAACATGGTGGCCCTCAGTGAGTCAACACTGCACTTCCTGTCTGCCTCTGAGATCTCCCACCTTTAACCTGGATCCAGACAAGGAACAAGATTCTGGGAAATGGAGTTCTCGACCGATTAACGTTTCAACAGAACCTCCCAGCACGGGCTAGAAGGAACAGAAATCCCCTCAAGCTCATTTGATGAACCATAGTTTAATAAAGGTGTAAAAAATGGGGAGAAATGTTAGCACCTTAACAGCAGGTACCCATATTTATCTTGGGGCAGAAAGAGTTTTTGCGCAGAATCGTAACTTGACAGACAGCTGGGGTAGTGTTCCCGAGAGCCCAAGCATCTTTTGGCACCGTGGCTTCTTGGAAGCAGGTGAAACTGCTCTGCGTAAGACAGGGAGGGGGGTGAACCTGGGTGGCTCAGTCAATTGAGCCTCCGACTCCTGGTTTTGCCTCAGGTCCATGATCTCAGGCTTCGTGCTCATTGTGGAGTCGTCTTGAGATTCTCTCTCTCCCTTTGCCCCTCCCCCTACTCCCTCTCTCAAATAAATAAATATATCTTTAAGAAAAAAAGACAGGGAAGGGAAGTTGTCTTCCTTGGAACTGAGAGGTCTGAGCTAGAGAACTGCAAGCAAGGTGGGTGAGCCTGGGCCCTCAAAGTGGAGAAGGGCCAAGAAAAAGGAACCTCTTGGTACAAGATGGCTAAAAGGATCTCGTTAGCTGGGAATGTCAACTGTGGGTTTTTAAATTGCTGTGAAGAGTGAAGAGCTTGGTGCGAGCCCTTTCCGAATGTTTAGTTCGGCAACTCCTTGGATGACCTGTGGGAGTAGCATAGGGCTTTGTTATGTTCTGTCGTTATGGAAACTGGTGAAGCATCCGAGTTTCCTACCCACGTGGGTGGGGTTCAAGGAGCAGGAAACCAAGCCCGGGAGCAGAGAAGAGCTGAGCAGGGAAACCCTGAAATTCACTAACATCACAGCAGCAGATTTTGGGTTTCCCCAGGCTGCAGACACACAAGTGTGAGACCTTTCTCCGACAGTCTGGACAGTGGACACCCAGGGGGTAAGAAGATGCGACATCTTATTCAAAGGCCCAGTTCAGCTGAGCTGCCTGGGGACTGGAATGGGAATGTCATGGCCAAGTTCATTGTCTGCTTTCGGGGATGACAGTTTTCTCTTGTTTGTTACCCTGAGGCAGCTGTGCTGTCCTCCTTCCTTGCCAAAGACAGGCTTTCTGTGCTCACCCGCTGTCTTTGGTTTGCAAATCCATCACCGAACTGGCGCTCTGTATCCCAAGTCTCTCTGTATCCCAAGGAGAGAGACTCTGATTAGCCCAGACTGAGCCAATCTGGACCAGTCAGCTCCGGCCCGCAGGAGGGGAGGAAGGAGAGACAGAGACCCCCCACACTCCTGGGACTGGTTCTCTGAGAAGAGGGGATGGACTGGAAGGCAAGGATTGGCCCTGGGTGTGCACCACAGAGCCAAGCGCTGGGGTCAGCCTGCTGCATCTAGAATCCCAACCCTGCTGGTTCTTAGAGGGGTGATCTTGGGCAAGTCTCTTAACTTCTATGAGATGCAAGTTCCTCCTCTGTTCAGTGTGGCTCCTGATAGTAGTTGCCTCATCTTGTTCTATGGAGATGAAATCAGGTGATCCATATAAGAAGTTTAGGATCGTGCGTGGCACATGGGAGTGCTCAAGAGATGTTAAGGAAATTAATAAAAATGATAACCTTAAGAATTGAGCATAGCATCCTGACACTCACTGCCCCCCCCCCCCATCGCCCATCTGAAGCTTCCGTATACCCCCCAGGAGTCGTGCAGTTTTTATGTCTTCCCTCAGGTTGCATTAGGACGGAGCTCTCGTCTACACTGTTCATCCCCACATTCCCGGGACCTGACACGTGATAATGATATAGTAGATGCCGGCTGCATAAAGGAAGGAATAAATAAACGCTTGAATATCCCCAGGTGTGGAAACTCATCACCTCCCAAGGCTCCCACTTTTTATAGCTGCAAGCATTTGGAGAGGCCTCTCTCAGGCTGAGATGGTAACCTAATTCACCCGCAGCATCTATGTTTGGTCCTGGTCGTACATAGAAGAAGCAGACACCCTCTTCCACGGGACAATCCTTCAACTGTCTCGAGACACATCTCAAGTGCCCCTGAGTCTTCTCCTCCCCAATCTGAACAACCTTGTCATGGAGGAGACCTTCAGTCCACCTTCCAACCTCCCCCCCTTCTCCTGTGCCCCCTATTCAAGATAAATAACTGTACAACTAATAATCAAGAGCGCGGGCCTAACGTCTGCTCTTACAAATGCATCCGTTCATTTCCAAACTCGATTTCTTCCAGAAGCAAAGGAAAGTAACATTTACTGAGCACTTACATGGTGGCAGGCACCGGGCTGGGTGCTTAATGTAAAAATGACTTCTTTTACTCCCCATAACCCCCCTGTGTGATGTCGGAGCCTTCCCCGTTTGACAGGTGAGACAGGTAGGGCTCAGAGAGGTTAAGGTATTTGTCCTAGACTGCACAGCCTGTAAATGGCAGAGCTAGAGTTCAAACGTAGGTATAAGTTAACTTAGAGCAAATATAAGTCTCTCTCTTGATCAGAAGGCAATGATGTCCAAGTGAGGACACTCAGAAGTGAAAACACAGGCTGCCTTCCCACTGACAGAAGCCAACTGGGAGTGTCTTGGATTGACTTAATCGAATTCGAAACCCCTGAGGAGTTTAGAGGACCGAGGACAGAATGACCCAGAGTGGGTCAAAATTCCAGAAGGGGGAAAAAAAATCCACATATCTGATCATTCAGCGAAAAGGAGCCCATTAAATAAAGTGAAAGATGTAAATCAGGATATTTACATTTCCCGGGAGGCGGGGGCCAGCGAACCTCGGGGACCCAAAACACCAAGGCACACCTGCTAAGCCGTTTGTACCTTCCATCCGTCCTTTTCTTGGTGAGCATCCTGCCCAGGAAATCTCACGGAAGGGCTGGCTCTCATGTGAAGGGACAATGTGGAAATGAGGCCGCCCAGTCCAGTGTTATCTGATTCCGCACCAAGCCTGGAGCAAAAGCTGAACCGTCAATTGAGATCGTCAGGTGATATGGATGAGCACTTCCCAAGCTTTGCTGCCCTTCAAGTCTAGCACTGCTCCAGAAACACGCAGAGAGAGGGAGAAAACCCTTGATTGTCAGGCCACTGTGCTGAATCACCGAGACGCTCCCTCGTCCTCTCTCTCTGTCTCATAAGATGCTGCATCTTGGGGAGATTTCAAAAAAATAATGAGAACTTAGCATAAGATCAAGCAATGCGAGTTCTCCACGTGGAGTGTGCTTCCCCTCTGCTCAGCCTGGCCACGGCCCTATCTGTCACCATTGCTGCCACGCTGGGACTTCAGCTCGATGCTGAGCCCCGATGCGAATTGCTCTCAGTCTCTTCTCATGTGGCTGGCTGAACGATGTCCTCAGAGTTGTGCTCGGCCTAATCCCTGGAACCTGGGAGTGTGTTAACCTCCTACAGCAAAAGGTACTCTGCGGGTGGGATTACATTAAGGATCTTGAGACAGGGAGATTTTCCTGGGTTATTTGGGTGGGTTCTAAATGTACTCACAAGTAGACTTCTAAGAGGGAGACAGAGTGAGATTTGGATGCAGAAGAGGGGAAGAGATGGGATGACGTCACTGGAGAGAGATTTAAAGATTCCCTTCTGCTGGCTTGGATGGGGGGGAAGGGGCCACCAGCCAAGGACTACGAGAAATGCATCTCTAGAAACTGGAAAACACAAGGAAAAAGATTCTCTCCCCTGGGGCCTCCAGATGGAGCATGGTCCCACTGACCCTTGATTTCAGCCCAGTGAAGCCAATTTCAGACCTCTGGCCTCCAGTACTGTAAGAGCATCAGTGTGTGTTATTTTATGACACCAACTCTATGGGAGTTTGTTATAGCAGCCATGGGAAACTTATACACTTAGCAAAGTCACACTGTTGTTCTGTAGGAATTCTATGAACTGGATCCACCATCTAACCTTCAGAGGGCCAGGCAGCTCTCATTGCCCGGACTTGCCAGCTCCAGGGGAGCCCTTGCAATGGCTCAGACACTGGGAGGAGCAGGAAGACGAACTCCAGCTCATTGATGAGGTAAGTATTCACTGTGTACCTGCTCTGAGTCTGGGCATGTGTTGGGGGCTGCTGACACTGCTGGGGGTGAAAACAGTTCAGCCTCTGTTCTCATCAGGGCCAGGGTCTGGTAGGAGAAAGATAGCACATACTCACACCAATGCATGTGGATCTAAATAGAGGGAAAGTCTTCTAAGGAAAGGATTGTGGTTATGGGGAGAATATTGGACACAGCCTGGGAAGTACTGGGAAGGCTTCCCTTCCCTGGATCTGAGCCCTGGAGGGAGAGGGAGAGTTAACCAGGCAAAGAGGGTGGCGGGAGGAGGGGTCCAGGCAGAGCGAGCAGCACAGAAAATGGCCCCAGTGGCAGGACAGGGCATGGAGTGTGTGTGTGTTGGGGGGGACTGAAGGGTGCCCCATGGGGTGCAGATCAGGGGTGGGGCCTGCAGGTGGAGGAAAGATAAAGAACAGGGCAGAAGAGCCAGGAATGGACCTGGCGGTATCAGGTAGGCTTGATCACAGTAACAAATTCTGGAAAGTGTTTAGAACTGGGAGCCATGGTCTGATTTGCATTTCCAGAGGCTCCCTCTCGCTGTGGTACCCTGGCCTGGAGGGCAGCAAGGTGGAAGGCTGGGAGGCTCTTGAGATCCAAGACAGAGATGGGAATGTGCACTTGGGTGGTGGTCATAGTGATGGAGGAAAGTGGACAGTTTTAAAAATTACTTTAGAAGGTAAAATTGACTCAATTTGGGGATGGGTTCAATACACGAAGTGGCAAATTGGAAGGAGTCAAGTATGGTATCTAACTTCAGAATTTGGCATTTCCATGGGTAGATGGTGATGCTGGGCTATTTGCAGAGTTATGTTTGGTGGGGACGGGGCATGGCATGGAGATCATGAGTTTGGACTTGGACATATTGGGTTTGAGGTATCTGAGACATTGATGCAAAGATATCAAAGATCATAAACTTCCTTCCCTTTCTTAGTATTTTTCCTTTAAAAAGGTACACATGGGGTGCCTGGGTGGCTCAGTCAATTAAGTTTCCAACTCTTGGTTTTGGCTCAGGTCATGATCTCAGGGTCATGAGATCGAGCCCTGCATTGGGCTCTGTGCTGGGCATGGAGCTGGCTTATGAGTCCCTCTCTCCCTCTCCTTCTGCCTCTCCTCCCTCCCACTCACACACATGCACTCTCTATATATATGTGAAAGGAAGAAAGAAAAGAAAAGAAAAGAAAAGAAAAGAAAAGAAAAAAAGAGAGAAAGAAAAGGTGCACATGTGTGTCCAAAAAGGCAAACACTGTAAGATTCCATTTATATAAGGAACTTAGAGTAGGCAAAATCATAGGTACTGAAAGCCAGTGGTGGTTGCCAGGGACTGGGGGCGAATGCTGAGTTATTGTTTGATGGGTACAGGATTTCAGTTTTGCAAGTTAGAAAGTTCTGGAGCTGGACAGGGGTAATGGTTGCACAACAGTGTAAATATTCTTAATACCACTGAACTGTATACTTAAAATTTTTCTGTTTATGTGTATTTTGCCACAATACAAAATTGGGGAAAAATGTGCGTGTGTGTGTGTGTGTGTGTGTGTGAACTATATACAGAAGTGTTCATAAAATACATTTATGCCACTTATGGAATAATAAACAGTTATGTCCCCATCATCTTGCCTAAGTCATAACCTGTACGGGACCCTTAGAATCCCCATTGGGCCCCGTTCCCTTGAATTTCCCTCAGTCCCTCAGAGGTGAGCCCTGGGCTGAGTTTATCTTAATGCTTTTTCTAATTTACTATCTCTGTATGAATGTCTGTGCCTTCTTTGGTTTTACACATTTTGACCTTTACATCATCTTGGCTGAAAGCCTTGTTTTTTGAGATGCATCTGGGTGAATGCCTGTGGGGCATCTATTTTTCACCATTGTACAGAATTCCACAGAATGACTAGGCCACCACGAATTTGTCCTATTCTGCTGCCGACAAACACCTGAGTTGTTTCCAGTGTTTTGCTCTTACAAACAAGGCTGATAAGAACATTCTGGAATATGCCTCCTGGCACTCACGTGTGAGAGTTTCTTCAGGGCAGTGCTGGGATGATGGAAATGTTCTATGAAAACATGTACGCTTTCCAATAGGACAGCCATTAGGCTCAGTCAGTGAACAAGCCCTCAAAATGCAGTAGGACTACTGAAGGACTGTATTTTTTATTTTATATCAATGAATTTAAATTAAAATAGCCACATATAGCCCATGCCTACCCAGTTCTACAGAGCAGCTCTAGGGTATCCCCGGGGGAGAACCTGCTGGTTGTGGAGTAAGTACATGCTCATCTTTACTAGGTAATGCCAGACTGTCCTACAAAGTGCTAGAGCCTGTATCCCTTCATCTTGATCAGTGTTCTCCAACTTCCTAGGTCTTTGCTAGCCAGAGAAAGCATCCAGATGGAAGGTTCTGAGAATAAACAGGGCTGTATTAGGATTCTCCCATGGAGCAGAAGCAATAGGAGGTTTGATTGAGCGGTTGATTGATTGATCAATCAGTTAATTACTTATAAGGAAGTGGCTCACATGAGTATGGAGGCTGAGAAGTCCCAAGATCCATCATCAGCAAGCCAGAGAAGCAGGAGAGCCGATGTTATAGCTCCAGTCCAGAAGCTGGCAGGCTCCAGCCCCAAGAAGAATTGATTTTTCAGTTCAAGGAAAAGATCAATATCCCAGCTCCTCAG
The DNA here is from genome assembly GCF_023065955.2 of Ursus arctos. Taxonomy (NCBI): domain Eukaryota; kingdom Metazoa; phylum Chordata; class Mammalia; order Carnivora; family Ursidae; genus Ursus; species Ursus arctos. The sequence goes on along the minus strand of NW_026622874.1, from coordinate 77,502,906 downwards.
TAAAGCAGGCAAAGTTCCCTCTTTCTCAGCCTTTTTGCACTATTCAGGTCTTCAATGGATTGCATGAGGCCCACGCACACTGGGAAAGGCAATCTGCTTTACTCCATCCACTGATCCAAATGTTTCCTCTCACCCAGAAACACCCGCATAGACTCCCCCAGAATAATATATGACCAACTGTCTGGCCACCCCACAGCCCCAGTCAAATCGACACATAAACCTAACCATTACAAGAGCCTAATATGGTGATCTTCTTCCCAGCTCACCAGCACACAGGAGGCTCAGAGGAGATCCTTGGAGGTAAGAGAATGAAGTCCTCGATGGCAGGACAGTCCGAACTCCCAGAGAGAGAGAATTTCCTTTCCTGAAGTGTGTTCTGACTTCAAAAGGCAACTTGGAACAGCAAAAGCTTGTCGAGTGGGGGACGTATCTTTCTTCATTTGATCAGTCCGGTTTCCCAAACCCATCCCTACTTCCCGGCATGCTTAGAAATTCAGGATGGTCCTTCCACTCCGAGGTCCAACCTGCAATGTCCTCCATCCTCCCTCCTTCTCCCTCCGATTCCCCTCCCCTCCTTCTCTTCCCCCACCCAACTCCTCAAACCTGTGCACATTTTGTCCGAAACAAATTGCTTTTCAGATCTTCTGCATTGAGAGGCATTTCTTCCCACCTGATATGTACAGTGGCTCTGGCGACAGTGACCTGTTCTTAGGGGATGCTATTTAAAACCCAGAGTGCAACCGGCGTGATGCAGAACTCCCGAACGTGGCTAAGATGTGTCAAGTTACATAAATGCACATGCTTCATTTTGCCCTTGGCTTGAAGCTTTTCCTAACGGACTTGAGAATCACCAGCTCATTGAAGACGAAAACAAAACAAACAAACAAACAAAATACAGGTGTATAAAACATTTTTAAAAATAACACTGGTGATAATAGTGTCAAGGCCCTGGGGTAGAGCTGGTCTTACTGGTGGAGAGCCACTCCCCAGCTTCTCGGGGAGAGGAGTGTGTTCTGGGTATTCTCTGGGGATGACTCAGCAGCCCTGATCCCCTGCGATCCCTCAAAGCGCGGTGTTAAGTGAAAAGGAGGAAGGGAATTTTGATTTGCTTATTTCCTTAAGAGGAAGAGCCACTTACTTTCACACACATCCTCTCTTTTCATCTCTTGCTGTCTTGCTGCCAGGGAAGCATCGATGCCCCACTGTACAGAGGGAGAAACTGAAGCTGGAACATGGCTAAGTATCTTCTCCAGGGCCACACGGTTGGTAACAAGTAGAAACTGGGGTTCAAAGCCAGTTAAGAGACCCCATAGCATGGTGGTTGGGATGGACGCTGGACCCAGAATGCCTGGGATAAACCAATATCTGCTATTTAATGGACGCTGTGCAACCCCAGGCAAGTTATTCAACCTCTCTGTGCATCAGTTTCCTCCTCCTCTATAAGATGGGAAATAGCGGGGTGGGCTGGGGCGTGGGTGTTGTCTATCTCTATAGTTGTAGTGAGGATTAATTGAATCAATGCACATAAAATATTTAGAACGCTGCTCAGCATAGTAAGTATTCCGAAAGCTGTTGTTTACAACTTATGTGCCTTCTACCCTCCCCTACCTGAATCTCTGCCATCTGGATTCTAGAGCCTGACCTCTTCACCCTGCTGGGTGCTTCTTAATGAAAGGAAGTGATTGGGGTCCAAGCCCAGGCTTTGGAAATAGTGGAATGCGGGCACTGTGCTCCTGAAACCCGCCCTTCACACACCCGCCTACCCTCCCCGCTGCAGTTCTGACACTCCCTGATTAAAAGCCGCCACTGCCCAGGGCAAGCCAAGAGACAGAGCATACTCTCCCTTTTATGAAAATCCCGCAAGCGGGTGTAAAATGAAGATAACCACCCCCTGCCCCTGCTCAGAGGCAGAGGATTCTTAATTATCTGAAGCCCAGATAAACAGCATGACCAAGATTGTAGGGACGATGCGGAGAGCCGAGGCAGGCGAGCACAGGCTGCTGAGTTATGAAAAGCTCATGGTGTGATTCAGTGCCTGGAATTAAAGGTGAGAAAATGAGTCCAAGGTTGGCGACAGCCTCGGTAGGACAAGCAAGAGGGAGTGGCAGGGACCTGGGGCAGCCGTGGAGGGACGGGGAGGTGGGAGGCACAGAGGATCAAGGAGAGAACAAAGTAAGCTCCAAGCTTGATCTCCCGGACATTTAGCACCTATTACAGAGGCGTTTTTTTGTGATGGGGGGGCGGGGTTTACTGACTCATTCAAATGATGCTCATTAAGTCACCAAACTTCAAGAGGGAGCTCTCCAGCTGCCAAGTAGCAACCTGGAAACCAGAGGACAAGCTAAGGAAGACAGAGGAGTCCTTTCATTAGTAGGCACTTTTCACAGATGGTGTGATAACGCGTGCTCTGGGCTGGCCCGCAGGAAGGATGACTGCCATTGACTGCTGTGCTCCCTGGGAACCGTTACAAAGCATTACCGCGAATTCCTGGCAGGTTGACTTGCCAACCTGGCCACCTAAGTTAGAGCTCATCATTTTAGGTTCCAAATAAATTGCTTCTCTCCAGAGCAAGAGTATGGAAAAGTCCTGAGTCCTGTTCACTGAGCCTCCCTCGGTAAAATCCTTTCTGTTTCTACCACACTTAATTCAAGATGGTGAAACAAGACAAAACCCAATGTGGGATTGTGAGATTGTGGGCGTCCAGCCAGGAGTTTGCCTTTGCATTCTAGAAGTGCTGGGCAAAGAAGAGAGGGAGTAAAGAGTAAATAGCAGTTCTTCTGTACTCTGTCATGTGCCCAAGGTCACACACTGAGGACACAGGAGAGCCAGGACAACCCCTGAGTCCACTTCTCATGAATTCATGCTAGTTCCCTGGGGACTGGGTAGATCTCCTTCTTCTACTCCCTCACCATCCTGGCAAGAGGAGAGGTTGAACCAGCAAGAGAAGAACATGGAAGTCTGTGAAAGGAAAATGCTAAACGTTGGGGGTGTTGGGGGCAGCAGCCACTGGACCCATTCTTAAAAGAGTCAATACAGCACATAAGAGTGAGAAGACACCCACGACCATGAAATGTGATCTGACTCACAGTCTCCACAGGAGCTGATGGGTATTAACTTGATTACTTCGGAGCAGGTGTGACAAAACCAATCTCCTCCTGGTTATTACAGCTACAATCATTGGGATGGTTTCAGTCAACGGCTGTCACATTCCTGTCACTCAGACCTTCCCCACTGAAGCCTGCAAATGCTTAGAATGGTCTGAAATTCTATTTCCCTCTTACCCTGTGCCAGGGGCCCTCCTGTGTGTGTGTGTATGTGTGTGTAGAGAAGTTGCTGGGTAGGGATGGAATGTGCACATTCAACAAATATTAATTGCCCTAATAAGTGCCAAGCTCTTTTCAAGACGCTAGGAAGATAGAACAGTGAGGAAGATGAATAAGATTCCTACCGTCGTCGCAGTGTATACTCTTTAAAGAATTTCCTTCCTTCATCCCCTCCCTCCTTCCTCCCTCCCCTTACTCACTGAATCAACACTCTGGAATCACAGCATCCTAGCTTGGCTTCTGATTAGCTTAATGCAACAGTGGGCAAATTATTTAACCTCCAATTTTTCTCTTCTCTAAAAGGGATGCACGAATAGGAAGCCTATAGCTGTGTAAGGGCCTGGCTCTGAAACACAGCCTGGAAACTGAATTCAAGAATGGCCCACATGTGGCCTGCTAGCAGGGGAGGCCACGGATGATGGATGAGCCGCGTTTGTTCGGCTGAGTGGGCGGTGATCTCTATCCTGGTCCCCCTGGGTCCATCATGTCCTGCTGAGACCAACAAGGTGGGTGCACCTCCCGGCAAGGTTACGTACTACACCAGGCAGGGGCCTCGGGGGAGCTGTCCGTAGAATCCACAATTGTCTACAGGCTCCTAGCAAGTCCCCCCCCCCCCCCCCCCGCCTCCCTAGGGGCCTGGAAGCCGGCCCCTCCCCCTGAGAATGAAACTGAGCCCTTCTTCTGTCCTGTCGACACTGACATCCTTCTGTAGCCTTTGAATAATTTGATTTATTCCAGTGTCTACTGAGGCGCTGGTGGTGTAGCGGTGAGCCTAGCTACTTTCAAGTATCTGCAGCTGAGATTTGTCCCTGAGGGGGCATGATGGGGAAATTCAGTGAGTCTAGAGTTCAGTGCCATGCTTGGCCCAGCGCTGGAGCTTACAGGCTGGCTGTTCTTGTCATCACGCGCTCACTGCATGCCAGGCATGGGCCAGATGCTGGGATAAGAGCGTACGCACACCGGATGGATGCAAAGGTCAGTAAATGCGACGTGACGGCCCTTGTTCCTGTAGCAGCAAATGCACCTTTGCTCCCTCTTGAGCACCCACCTGCTGAAGGGAGTTTTCAGTACTTCACAGCAGAACTCATATGCTCTCTGTCTTCTTTCTTTTATTTGTTTTTTTAAAGAGAGAGAGCACGTGTGAGAGTGGGGAGTTGGCAGAGGGAGAGAGAGAACCTTATTTTTTTTTTAAGATTTTATTTATTTATTTATTTATTTGAGAGAGGGAGAGCAGGAGCAGGGAGAGGGGGCAGAAGCAGACCCCCGCTGAGCAGGGAGCCCGATATCGGGCTCGATTCCGGGACTCTGAGATCATGACCCGAGCCAAAGGCGGACGCTTAACCGACTAAGCCACCCAGGTGCCCCAACTAAAGGTTATATATTAAGTAATAGAAGAACAGTCGTAAAACTGTCCATCAGAATTAATAAAAACCATTACTATTAACAACGGTCATTTTTATGAATTGGGATTAAAGCTAGAAGGGAGGAAGAAAGGCTTAATTTGCATGTACAGGCACACCTCGTTTTACTGTGTTTCCCACTTTATTACGCTTCGAAGATACTGCGTTTCTTTACAAATCGAAGGTTCAAGACTTCGGTGGAGGAAGTCGGTGCAGATGTGGTGGGAATAGCAAGAGAACTGGAATGAGAAGTGGAGCCTAAGGATGGGACTGAATTGCTACCATCTCTCGATAAAACTTTAACAGACAAGGAGCTGCTTCTCATAGACGAGCAAAAAAAAAAAAAAAAAAAAGTCTCTTGAGATGGAATCTACTGGTGAATATGGCATGCAATTGTCAAAATGACAACAAAGGACCGAGAATATGACATAAACTTAGTGGATAAAGCAGCTATGGGATTTGAGAGGATTGACTCTGGTTTGGAAGGAAGTTCTGTGGGTGAAATGCAATCAAGGAGCATCACATGCTCCAGAGAAATCGTTCATGAAAAGAAGACTCCATCCATGCAGCCGACTTCATGGTTGTCTTAAGAACCTGCACGGCCACCCCCGATCACCACCCCGATCAGTAGCCACCATCAACATTGAGGCAAGACCCTCCACCAGCAAAAGGATTATAACTCACTGACAGCTCAGATGGCTGCTAGCGTTTTTTTTTAGCAAGGAAGGATTGCTTTAATTAAGGCATGTGCCTTGTTGTTTTTTTTTTTTTAAGACAACACTATTGCACACTTAATAACAGTATAGTGTAAACATAACTTTTATATGCACCAGGAAGCCAAAAAATTCATCTTACGCACTTGATAGCAAGTTTTGCTTTATTGCAGGGGTCCGGAACCCAACCCACAATACCTCTAAGGCACACCTGTATTATTTATAGACTGTAATCATCCCAAACCCTCTTGCTGCCAGTGAATTCTCAACTAGTCCATATTTTCTGGCTTTTCCCTTGGCCCTGAGTTCATCCGCAAGGAGGAGTCACACGGAGATTTCTGCATTCCCTGATCCCGTGCTTGGATCTTGGCTGTTTGTCTGCTGTTTGTTACGTGGGGTGACTATACCCGTTACTTCAGTTTAGTAATTGCTGCTCTGCGGGCGATCCCTGAGAATTTGGGTCTAGCTCTGTGGTCTCCCGCACACGACAAAGACACAGAACTTCCTGCCACTCATCTGTGCTTGGATAACCCACAGGCACCTCCTGTCCAGTCCTGGCTATCTCAGTGGTTGGAATCACCTGTCTTAATAGAACACCTGGTCTTAGTTAATACTTCTCCCACACAACCAGTCCTTCAAGTTCTTTTGAAAAACAAAAACTGGAAAAAAAAAATCCATGAGGAGGAAGGGATTGTTTCACCGTGTCATGTATGTATTGGTTTAGCTTATTCCCAGATCCAAGGGAAGGTATTTCTTATTCGTATGGTAGGGATGTTCTAGAACTTTCCTCTAAGGGTTCCTGGGAGGAGGGACCATGCCCATGAAGCGTTTTAGCACAGGGACTGGCCCACACGGAGAGCTGAATAAATGGCAGCTGTTGATCCATTGGTCCATCTCACAGGGTGAGAGAGGAGGTCATATTATGCAGTATGTGTTGAAGGTCATCCAAGGAGAATATGAGTTTTGAAAGCAGGAAGAGCCAGATTTGATTCCTAAATGCTCTATTTACTAGCTGGGAGGCCCTGAGCAGGTTAACTTCCCTGAGCCTCAGTCTTTCCCATCTGCAAAATGGGAGATAATCCTGTAATGGGCCTCCGTAAAATCAGTGAAAGAATGGGTGGAACGCATACCTTCCAGCGCACGCCCAAAAAGTGTGATGTTGCTGCTTTTTCCAGTGGAGGTTGGGTCAAATCATGTGATTCTCGGGTTGTCGGTGACCCCAGGAGGTATTATCATTTCCCCCCATTTCACAAGCCAGGGAAATGAAGCCCAGAGAGAACCTGCCCCAAACTCTCCCAGCTGTTTGGGATCTCATAACTATCTGAACCCAGAGTGTGTGTGCCTAAAGACGTGGACGTAGGAACCACCACTGGGTCCCCATCTCTCCCTCTGTCTCTCCCCTTTTCTCTTCTCAGAAGCAAACATAAAAAGAGCTTGGGCTCTTTGAGTCTCTGAGTCAGACTGGCTTGAATTCAATCCCACCTTCGGGGTCTGGGTTAAGATGGAAGTCTCTATGGGGGCGCCTGGGTGGCGTAGCTGGCTGAACATCCGATTCTTGGTTTCAGCGCAGGTCATGATCTCAGGGTTGTGAGATCGAGCCCCGCCTTGGGCTGCATTGGGCTTTGTGCTCAGCACCAAGTCTGCTCAAGACTCTCCCTCCTTCTCCCTCTGCCCCTCCCTTCCGTGCTCATGCTCTCTCTCTCCCAAATAAATCTTTAAAAAATAAATAAATAATAAAATGGAAGACTCCGATACCCACTCCTAGTCTAGGCAGTCTTGAGAATCAAATAAGATTTTTTTAAAACGTACATGATGCCTTTATCCCAGCGCCTGGCCTGCAGTAATAAATAGTACATGTTAGTTTCTCTGGGTGATCCCCTCTCCACCACCCCTTCTGTTTCTCGGCCACCTCCCTGAGGCACTCACATAAACCTGAGCTCAGACTCCCGTCGGACCAAGACTTCCCGGAGGCGCTGAATTTTCGCCATCTCCAGCTCGATCTCCTCCGGCATCATGGTTGTCTCTGCCATGGAGATGATGTCCAGCTGATCTGTGCGGGAGACACGAAACGTAGGTGTCAAGGCCCCAAGGCCACCCCAGTTTTCAAGAATTCCCTTAGGACTGTCCTTGCCCTCGTTCCAGGGAGCAGCCTTGCCCTGGCACACTTGGCGCACCGAGAGGGCACACAGATGGCAGACTGAGCCGCGCGTGTGCGTGTAAGGAGCCAGCTCTTTGGAAACCAGACAACACGTTTTCCTCGGGAATCCTGTTACGATGGCAAGAGGAGGCTCTGGCAGACTCACCAAACCTGTTCAAGGTTATACACGTGGCTTTGGCGGTCCCTGCCCGGTCCCAGCTCCTGGGGCTCTGCTCCCCTTGACTGCAGCCATTTGTCCCTTGTCCCAGCCTCAAGACCAAGGCCAACTTTAGGCAGAAAATCATTTTAAATCTATTTTACAGTGATACTATTAATTATTATCTTACAGGAGTACTAAGTAATGTAAGGAATAGTAATATGAAATAATACAAGTTTGTTGTAAATTCAGGTCATACAGCTAGGCAAAAAAAAAAAAGAACAGAATAAAGAGTCATCCATAACCCCACTTCCCAGAGAGAACCATGATCTGCATGGTGATGGACATTTTTCCTATCTCGTATTTATAGTTAGTATTATATACATGGCAATATACATAAAACCATATGTTAAAAACTATATGTAGGGCGCCTGGGTGGCTCAGTCAGTTAAGCGTCTGCCTTCAGCTCAGGTCATGACTCTGGGGTCCTAGGATCAAGCCTGCATCAGGCTCCCTGCTCAGCTAATTTGGGAATCTGCTTCTCCCTCTCCCTCTGCCCTCACTCTGCTCATGTTCTCTCTCTCTTTCTAATAAATGAATAAATCTTTTTTAAAAAACCCTATATGTATTACCATATATATGGAAGGACACTCCATATATATGCACGTATGTATCTATGTGTGCACTGTACTCGCTCACTTGGGTTGTCATAACAAAATACCAGAGGCTGGGGCTTAAGCAACAAATACTTATTTTGAGGCTAGAAATCCCAGGTCAAGGTCTGGCAGGGTCAGTGTCGAGTGAGAGCTCTCTTCCAGGCTCCTCGATGGCTGCCTTCTCACTGTGGGCCCACGTGGCCTTTCCTTTGGGCACACACACAGAGAGCTCTCTGGTGTGTCTTCTTATAAGGACACTAATCCTATCAGATCAGGGCCCCACCCCTATGACTTAATTTAACCTCAGTCAGTTCTTCAAAGACCTTGTCTCCCAATTAGTCACCCTGGGGGTAAGGGCTTCAGCATATGAATTCAGCGGGTACTTAAGGACTCAGTCCATAACAATATGTATGCATGTTATGTTTGTATATATATGTATCAGCACATATATTCCCATTAACATTTTCGTGTACATTCTTCCAATATATACATGGTAATTTATAGGGTTATATATATTACATATGTGGTGTGCATATTTAGGGTAATACATATGGGGTTTTTATATGTTTTCTATGCAGAATATTATATAGACACATACATACACACATGTATGTCATCATAGCAAAGATACGAAATCACCTAAATGCCTATCAATGGATGAATGGATTAAAAAGATGTGGTATATAGACAAATGGAATATTATTCAGCCACAAGGAAGGAGGATATCCTTTGTGACAATAAGAATGGACCTTGAGCACGTTATACTAAGTGAGGAAAGTGAGAAAAAGACAAATATTAAATGATTATCACTTACATGTGGAATCTAAAAAATCGAACTCGTAGAAAACAGAGTAAAATGGTGGTTACCAGGGGATGGGAGGGCGGACTAAAATTGATGTTGTTTAAGAGTTGTTAAGGGTACGAACTTGCAATAAGGGGCAAATACACATACCTATTTTTTTTTTAAGATTTTATTTATTTGAGAGAGAGAGAGAGACAGCGAGAGAGCATAAGCGGGGAGGAGAGGGAGAGGCAGGCTCCCCGTGGAGCAGGGAGCCTGACACGGCTCGATCCCAGGACCTTGAGATCATGACCTGAGCTGAAGGCAGACATTTAACCCACTGAGCCACCCAGGTGCCCCCATACACATATCTTAAAAAAAAAAAAACTGGGAAAATGTATGCTAAAATGTTAGTAGTTAAAAATGTTCATACACACCCACACCATTGTAGACCTACATTTCCGCTATTATGCAGGTCTGGTCTTGGTCATATAAAGTTAGGGTCTCACATTGGATTACCTGTTCTTTTCACGTAACATATAGTGAGCATTTCACACATCCTTGGATGGTCTTCCCCAGCAACAGTGGGACAGGTTATGTGGTCTATTTGTGGCTGTAGCATGAATCACTCCACCAACCCCCAGACGTTTAGATTGTTTTCCATTTTCCCCACCATAAGCAGCCCTGTGATGAGCACTCTCAAAGCTCAGTCCTTGCGTGCATCTGGGAGGTGTCTCTAGGCCACATTGCCAGAGTGAATGGCTGGGATTTAAAGGCTGCAGCATCCTCAGATCTTTCACAGGCAGAGAAAAAGATAGAGGGGAGAAGACAGTGTTGCTTTTCTGAAGCCAACTCCACTTGACCCACATCTGCTCCTTCCTTCTACAACCAGCACCTTGGCTTTGCTGCCTGGCATCTATCTTTTCCCTTACCTCCAAGTCGATTTGGAAAGCTGTCCTCTCTCTACCTGTCTCCCTCCTACGACCTGGAGCCCTGACCCCTGACCTGGATCCCTGACCTAGGGGCTGGGGATTTGTGATTTGCAGACTTCCGTTAAGTCAACACCTTGCCATCTTGGATCTCGGCAGGAAGCCCACACAGCTGCTTTGTCATCTGTGGGAAATGCCTGACCCTCGGTTCTCCACTAGATACCAGGTTTGGGGTAAATCGCCATACCCTTCCATCACCTGTCCCCCCATCACATCTGTTCCGTAAGCCTCCCCTGCAGCCATCAGAACTCCCCACCTTGCTGAGTAAGCAGGAGGAGAACTGTGACCTATAGCTGATTCCCACCTTGAAAGGACTTCTTCATGCTCTCTGAGATAATTTGGAATTAGTAGGACATCAACGAGGACAAAGGCAAGGGGAAAGACCAAGAAATGAGTCAGGGCAAAGAAACTGTGGCATGGCAGCCGTAGGCCTGCTGGAGATCTTGTCCCCACTCAGCTCGGCCCCTCAAAGAGCATCTGCTTCTCTTTATACTTGCCGAGAATTCCCAGATTTCCCAACATGGACAGTGCACGGTGTTGAGCCAGGGAGGAGGGCAGCAAACAATGGTCTAGATGGTTGGCGGGGAGGTGGGCAGACAGACGAGATGTTAAATCGGGGATATTTACTGTCCCCTCCCGCAGCCCTCCAAGCACTGCATGTCCTGAAGACTATCCTGCTGTCAGGCTGAGCTGGTGCTGAAATGGGGTAGATGGGGAGACGGGGAGGGTGGTGGGGGTGAGTGTCAGAAAGAGGAGGGAGAGGGAAGGGGAGCAGAGGAGCTGTCTCAGGACTGGGGCTTGAGAAGAGCAACAGATGTCGAAGGAGGAATTTTAGGAATTGTCCATGTGACATGCTGAGTCATGATCTCAAGGCTCCTGGAATCAGATTTGGGGTCCTATTGCCCTCGCTCACCCCCAAGACCAAGATGGCTCCTGGAGCCATGGGCTGGGCTGGAGCAATGAGGCCCGACTTGAGGAAGGAGGGAGGAAGGAAGACACAGGATAAAAATAGTAATATTAATTGAGCATTACTGTGTGCCAGGCTCCAACCAGGCTAGAGGACCAGCTTGGAGGAACGTGGACTCTGGGCACAGGGCTATAGAGAGTTGTGGTGCCCAGGGGTGGGGAGCTGGGGGGCGTTCTGGAGTCAGATGGCTGGGGTTTGAGTCCCAGCTCTGGAGACTTAGTTAACATCACATGACTGTTTCCTCCTGTGTCATGTGAGGACACCCAGGGCAGCTGTGAGGATGGAATTAACCGAGGCACATCAGCCCCCATGCATAGTTACGGTGCCCTCGGTCATCACCACCAGCCTGCTCTGCTGTGCCTTCTCTTTTAATCCTCACCATAAACCAGCGGCATCAAGATGTTCTCTGTTGAACAAATAAGGAAACAAAGGCTCAGAGCTGGCTAGGAAGGGAGCTGAGCCCTCGTCTGCCTCCAGAACACAGGTACTTTGCCCCATCACTGCGGCCCTTCGTGCAAGCAGACATTTTAAGACCAACTCCCGCTGTCCATCCCCATCTTAGAGTCAGGGGCAGTGTCTTAGTTTCCCAGCGCTGCTGGAACAGATCAGCACAAACTCAGGGGCTTAAAGCAACGGGAATTTATATTCTCACAGCCCTGGAGGCCAGAAGTCCCAAATCAAGGTGTCGGCAAGGCTGTGTTTGCTCCAAAGGCTCTGGGGAGAGTTCCTCCTTGCTGCTTCCAGACCCTGGTGGCTCCTGGCAATGCCTGGCCTGTGGCAGCATTGATCCAACCTCTTCCCTTCATGGGGCTGTCTTCCCTGTGGTTCTGCATGTCCTTCTGTGTCCTTTTCTGTAGAGACCCTATTTCCAAATAAGGTCACATTCTGAGGTTCTGGGTGGATGTGAATTTGGGGAGGGCGTTATTTAACCCACCACAGGGAAGAACGGCCTTGGGCTTGCAACCTCCCTGATGGCCACATCCCCTCTTGGAGGGCTTTAGTCACTGCACCTGGAGTCAGCCCTAGCTGGAAGCCACTGGGGTCCCAGGAAGCAGCCAGGGGGAGGGGCAGAGTTAGAGATCCTTGGTCTGAAGCCAGTGGCAGCTGCATGACCTCGAATGAGCCCTTTACCTCTTAGCACCTCTTCCTTCCTTTTTCAGAAGCTACCATGTGCTATGCTGTGCTGAGGCTTTATATGATCTCATTTAATCCCTATTTTATACCTGATGAATCAGACGCTTCAAGAAGGAAGTGACTTGGCCAACATCACACAGTCAGAATGTTGCAGAGACAGAATGCAAACCCAGGGTGCAATCTCTCTCTCTCTCTAAAGCACATTGGATAGCCTCTGGGCAAGGGCTAAAGGCATCTGTGGTTGGGAAAGCGTGGTGTTAACCACCCCTCAAGGATAAGTATCCTTGTTTCTCACGTCGTGGTTCATATGGGCAACCTAATTTCCACGGGACAGAGGTTGAAAATGGCCACATACCCTGGGGCAAAACATGGGACAAAGACTTACTCACATCCCATGGGTTGGCATTTTACTTATGTCCTCGAGGGAGGATGGAGGGAATGGCACTGCCAGGCTCCAGGTGCTGAGGGGAACATTTAGCAGTGACTTGGGCCTGAGAATGGGGTTGATACCTGTATTGAAAAGTCTTGCTCGTGGGTGCTTTCCTTCTCCTGGAGAAAGGAGCAATGCCTAGACCTCAAATCAGGTGTGGGATGGTTAGGATCCCTTCTTATGGTGAGTGCTGTGTGCCAGGCACTGTGCTGGGCTCACAATAAGCCTCATGTTAATTAATCTTCACAGCATCCTGGGTGAGGGGTTAGCAACTATGGCCACAGACCAAATCTGGCCCCCTGCCTGATGGTGCAAATAAAGTTTTATTGAAACACTGGCCATGCTCATTCATTTACATATTATTTATGGCCACTTCCATGTTACAACCGCAGAACTTTGTAGCTGCAACAGCAATAGAGACCGCATGGTCTGCAAAACCTCAAATATTTATTGTCTGGCCCTTTACAGAAAAAGTTTACCAACCCCTGCCCTAGACGATAGATGCTATAATTTCCCCAGTTTAAAGATTACAAAAAAAAAAAAAAAAGGTTTACCCAGTAACAGTAAGAACTAACGTTGATTGAATATTTATCATATGCTAGGATCAAATTACTTTATTTGATTCTCAAAACAAGCCCTAATAGCACCCCCACTTCACAGACAAGCAAGTTGAAACTCAAGAAAAGAAATAAGTAGGAGAGCTGAAATTTACAGTCCGATCCGTCCTACTCTAGGGCCCTTGTGGTAATAATCACATTCATTTAAGAACTACCTCCCCACTTAAGAAGTATATCATCATCTTGACAAGAGGGAAAATTGAGCATATTCTATTGCGTGAGGTAAATGGGGAATCACTGTTCTCAAGTATTAGCCGGCTTGGTGATTATCTGGGCAGCTTGTTAAAAAGGCAGATTCTCTGAGTCTACCCCCAGAGATACCCGCAGAGATTAGGCTAAAACCGGGCTGGGGAGTCACGTCCAGGGAACTTAGGCAGAAAGTCTTCAGGCCAGACTCTGGGAAACGCTGGTACAGGTCTTAAATAAATGAACGTCACACACGGTCGCTGTTTTCAGTCTGAACTTGGGAGACAGAGCTAACGTGATGGAAACCTTCCTGACACCATTTTCCAGCTAAAGGGCAGGCATCCAACAGCTGCCAATGAGTGCGTCCATGAGGAGGACAAATCCCAGAAAAAGATGGACAAGCGGGGAGCTTGGATGGCTCAGTCTGTTAGGCGTCTGCCTTCGGCTCAGGTCATGATCTCAGGGTCCTCGGATCAAGTCCCGCGTCTGGCTCCCTGCTCAGCGGTGAGTCTGCTTCTCCCTCTCTCTCTGCCCCTCCCTCCTCTCGTGCTCTCTCTCTGTTTCTCAAACGAATAAATAAAATCTTAAAGGAAAAAAAAAAGACGGACAAGCGTTTCGGGCTGGCTAGAGAAGACGGTGCCTACAAGGCTCCACGGCTGCTGTATAGAGAGAGAGCAGAGCACTAAGGCAAGGAAGTCCCCAGGGCTCCAACTGCTGCTTCCGTCACTGAGCTCCCAGGAGCTGAGTCACTTCTGGGGGGTGAGGCAGCTAAATCCATCTTTTTATCCCCAAATGCCACACAAGGGAAATGCATGCCTCATGAGCCCCGCAGCTCCAGCTAACAAGAGCTGAGCACTGGGCATAACCGGGGCACACCTGCATGTTTCACGGTATACCTTGAAAATTCAAAGCTGTGCGGGGATGGTGGCACGGCGGGAGGGGGTGGTGATAGTAGATGAGGGCTGGCCACCTCCTAGAAGCTTGTGATTTAAATATAGGCAGGATGGGGGAAAACCATGCCGGGGAACAGAGAAGCCTTCTCTAGTCTGTCTTTTCCAACCATGGATCCAAATAGGAATTTAAGCCCAGGGTCCCCCGGAACATCCCCCGCCCTCCTCTTGTTTCTGCTTTGTAACTTTCACACACCTGGTATATGCCCCAGGGCTTGTGCACATGGAGCATTTACTGTGAATGTGCTGCTGTGTGCCCACACACCCAGGTGCCCTGGAAGGGGTATGCTAGTGTTATTACCCTTCCTTTACAGACTGGTAAGATGAGGCTCGGAGAGATCATAGGGGATGGGCCAAAATCACTGGAACTCGGACCCGGGTCTGTCTGATTTCAAAGCCCATGTTGTAGATCAAAAAGCTACAGAAGAGCATTTCCAAAACCTCAGTCACTGCAAAGAGTTCACCACAGCCATGCACCACCCAGGATCTGCTGCAGCCAGAAAGGCTGTTGCCCCTCCCAACCCCCACCACCGCCCCAACCATATGCTGAAATCCTAAACCCTAGTGGGATGGTATTAGGAGAGGGAACCTTTAGGAGGTAATCAGGGTTAGATGAGGTCATGTGGGTGGGGCCCCATGACGGGATTAGTGTCCTTATCAGAAGTGACGCCAGAGCTTGATTTCTCTCTCTCTCTGCTCTCCCCCACGTAAGGAGACAGTGAGAAGACAGCCATCGATGAGCCAGGGAGGGGTTCTCACCAAGCACGGGATCTGCCAGTGCCTTGATCTTGGACTTCCGAGCCTTCAGAACCGTGAGAAGTCAATGTTTATGGCTTAAGCTCTCCAGTCTATGGTATTTTGCTAAAGCTGCCCAAGGAAAGACACCATCTATCCTATCATTTACTCATTGTTTCTTTAGATTGGCTTTTTTTTTCACTCAAATAAGCTCCTCAAAGGAAATTTCATATCATATCTATAAAGAGCAAGTCACTATTACTTAGCATAATTGGGAAGTAGCCATAAAAATAATTCCAATGGAAACAAAGTAATGTTGTTAAATTCCAGCTAAATGCTCAGATTGAAGCCAAATTCTTCTTTCTCAACAAGGTGGATTCGCAAGTCCTAGAAAGTTAGCAAGTGCTAGAGAGGCATTAAAGGCAAACCACCAGATTGTGGCTTTCTTTGGTAATCATAAAGGTTGATAATGGGGGGGGAGTAATTTTCCCACAATGTAATTTGATGTTGTTTGATGCTAGAAGCATCTTGAGTACCACTGGGGGTACCCTTCTCACCCACCCCAGAAAAGTTGTTGTACAGTGGGATTCGGGTTGCAAGGGTGTTAAAGGTCATTCCGTCAGCCTCAGATCCATATCCGACGATGTGACCTGACACAACAGGATTGGGTTCTGAGGGTCCCTTGACAAAGGGCAATAGGCCTACACTCTGGAGTTGTCACTGGAAAATTAAATGAGAACCCAAGTCTGAAGGAAAAGTCTCAACCATGTGTCAACTTTCTCACCCAAAGATGCATCAGCCAAATGAGTCATTATTTCAACCCAGCTCATAGCATCGAGGCAGAGGCAATTACGTGAGTGGGCATACTAATCTCAGCCCCAACGAAGATTTATGAGGTGTCTAGCATCCTTAGAACATCCTCAGAAGGACACCTGAGAGAAGGACCTTGGGGGTTGCTTGTGGGGGGTGGGAGGTCAAGTGTTAGGAGGATCCCCTTCCACCTAATACATCCTTTTTCATTGTTTGAATTTTTAAATAAACTTCCCATTTTGGAATAATTTTAGGTTCATAGATATCACGGAGATACGTTGCAAAGATATCACGGAGACTTCCCATATATCCTTCACCTAGTTCCCACCATTGCCAGCATCACACTGATGTTGGTGTATTGCTATTGGCTATATTGTTTGAATTTTAGTATGAGCAGGTATAAATCAAGGTAGATTAAAAAAAAAAAAGAAACAAAGAGCAAAGGAAAAGAGTTGGTGGGTACAGGCACTGTAGGAGCCAGGCCAGCCCTGGAAGAGGGCAAGTGAAGGGGATCGTTATGGGCATGGGCTTTGGGGTCTCAGGGTTGGCTCCTATGCTGACCTTGGTCTCATCCATTGATGACTCAGCCTCAGTTTCCTTATCTGCAACGTAGGAACAATCACACCCATTTCATAGGTAATTTATATAAGTGCCAGGCACATAGCAAGTTTTCTCTATAACTGTCTCTGTAATATTCGTTCTTATTACTCCTTTAATAAGTATGCTTTGAAAACCCATTTTGTGCCAGATACCTTTCTAAAGCAATGAGGAGGGAACAAAACCGACAAAATCCCTGCCCTCGTCAAGTTGACTTTCCAGGAAGGGGCTTACATGTCAGGGAGGAAGGTCATTAGTACACCATCAGCTTATCCCTGATGCTAGATTTGGACACATTCTGGTTCAAGTCTTGGATCTACCACTAAGTGTGTGATCTGGACACACCACTTAATCTTCCTAATCTCAGTTGCCTCTTGAGTAAAATGGGACTCCTACCTCACAGAGTTGCTGCTCTCAAGGTGACATAAGATGTCAAGTGCTTGTTGCAGCGCCTGGCATGATAAAGGGTGCCCAGCATCATTCTGACTACCCTCGGATGTCCTTCTCCTGGAAGGAGCCAGACTAAAGTGGGGAAGGAAACAAGATGAAGATCATCAGATCTGGAGATCAACAGGTTGCATCTAGGCCATTCCTCTGTCCCTCTAGATAAGACTTCACCTGCCGTGGAAGCAGGGTCCAGAGGGTTCCCACCAGCCCTCTGTCGGGAGTCAGTCTCTTGGCTCACCACCGAGTATACCCAGGCACGTCTTCAACCCAACAGTCTTAAATACCGGGGAAATATATCTGAGCCCCATTACTATATCCTGATGCACTTCTAAGGCTCCTGGTGACACCCCCGCCTTTTATTGTCATCAATCATTCATGTAGGAAAGAAGCTCATCTCAAACTCCAAACATTGCATTATGGGATGCACCAAGCATCTCGCCTTCTCGCTATAACGGGAATATAATAGGAAACAGCCGGTTGCTTTTAATGAGTCATCATTTCCCAAGAAGATGAAGTAACTGCTTTTAATTGCAACATTCCCGGCTGCTCCATTCCCCCCAGCCTGCCTCATGAAGGAAGATGCCGCTGGGTCCTGCATGTAATCATCCCTCCTGCTGCACCCGGCCTTCCCAAATGTACTCTCTTTATACTCATGATCACCCCGCAAGGAAGGTTTTGCAGCCGAGGAAGCTGACTTGCCTCCAAATCTTGGCCATGGTTATTAGTCTCTGATGTGACTTTGGGCTCATTTTTTAGCTTCTCTGAGTTTCTATTTTCTCAGCAACATCTGACTTGTCCAAGATGGCAAAAGTAATTAGGAGAATGCACGCTCAGCACTGGGATTAGAAACAAGCGCCGGAGCCAAGCCAACCTGGGTTTAAACCCTGGCTCTGCCCCTTTCTAACTGGCAACCTTGGGCAGATGACTTAATCTCTTTAAGCCTCAGTGTCCTTATCTGTAAAATGGGGGTAAGGAAGTAGAATGTGAGAACACTGAAGGCTCATTTTGAAAGCTCAGGAACCAAAGCTAAGGCAAGACTTTGATCTCACCCCTGCTCAGCAGCCTCTAAGCTCTTTGTTTGGACCTGTCACCCTCAGGACTATCGACAGTTAGGGCCAGATCACTCTTTGCTAAGGGCGCTCTCCTGTGCATTGTAGGATGTGTAGCAGTGTCCCTGACCTCTACCCACTAGATGCCAGTAGCATCCTCCCACCGACCCCAAATGTCTTCAAACCTTTGCAAATATCCCCTGGGGTACAAGATTATCCCTGACTGAGAATCACTGGTTTAGATCCACCTTTTCGGGACAGCTCCTAGGAACACCTTACTTCCTGTTTGCTATGCAAGGTACCATATTCACACGTTTCATGGATTAGGCTATGGACATCTTGTTAAGTGGATTATGCAACCTAACGTACCCTCAGTATCCATCATTTGTAAGTGGGGACAATAATAGAAACTACGCATTGGTCATAGTGAGGGTTGAGTCAGAGATTTTAAGGCTAGTACAACAAAAAGACCAAGTTAGATCTTGATGAGTGTCAGTTATCATTCACCATCACCATCATCATCACCGTCATCACCACCACCACCATCATCACCACTGTCACCATTATCATCATCATAACTACCATCATCACCAGCATCATCACAATCACCATCACCACCATCATCACCATCATCATCATCACCATGACCATGACTGTCCCCATCCCCATCACCATCATCATCATCGTGACCATGACCATCACCATCTTCATCACAGTCACTACCTCCATTATCACCGTGACCATCATCATCATCACTATCACCATGACCATCACCACCACCACACCATCAACATCACCACCACCAACACCATCGAAAGAGAAAGCACCCCACCTCAGACTCCACCATAGCTGGAGCTAGGGGTGGGAAAGCACAGAGGAGATCAGTCCCTTGGGAGCCCCGTCTCCTTTACCTTCCTTCCCAGAACTCTGTTCATGAGGAATACCCCACCTCGTACACCATCCCATCTCATGCCTTCTTAAGAAGGATGAGAAGCACCAAAAGTCGTGTGCCTCACCTACATGGTCCACAAAACCAACAGTAAGCCTGGGGTGGGGGAGTGATATTAAGGTAAATGGAAATAAATTCTTTTTTTGAAAACAAATATTCTAGAATATTATCCTTCAAGGAATCATCTTGGAATACTTTATGTTTCTAATAATACCAACATTCCTCAAGCCTTTTAAGACTCCTTAGACTCTTATATGACTATTAAATCCTTTCTGGAATAAGGAGAGTTCTTAATAAACAAACTCTTTGATAATCACTTTCAAATCAGCTTATGAGGCATTGCAGAAAAGCAGTTTAGCACATTTAAATTCATGTTTTTATATTCACATGATCTGATTACCCACTTTATTTGCACAAGCTGGCTCGGAATGACTTTGGGTAGTTCCAAAAAATCAAACTCCCTCTCCAAGGGAAAGATTTACCACTGTTGTGGATGTTCACAAGATCTCAACACAGACTGGCACTACGGTTTCAAAGGAGGATTTCCAGAATGGCTTTCATCTGAATAATGTGTGTTACATCAAGGTGGGACTTTGAAGGAGATAACACATGAGTTCTGGCAGATTATTTAACAATGTGTAATGTCATTTTTCATCACTTGGCATCCTCCCTCCAACACTTCTAAGTGACTTTCAATGAGTCACCAAACAGCTCTGTCATATTTCTCCCAGCCCTGAGCGGAAGGGCTTTGGTTGGTTTCAGAAGTCCTTTGAGATCATATAAGAGAATCAAATATTCTTGCTAATTCAGTGGGAATTGTTAGGGATGTCAAATTAAAACTGTGGAAATTGATAAACTTGTAATAACAATAAGATGATGGTCCAATTAAAATTTCATAAACATGGAGCACCTGGGTGGCACAGCTGGTTAAGCATCTGACTCTTGGTTTCGGCTCTGGCTGTGATCTCAGGGTCCTGAGATCAAGCTCTGTGTTGGGCTCCATGCTTAGCATGGAGTCTGCCTAAAGAGTCACTCTTTCCCTCTCCCTCTGCACCCCCACTCGTGCTCTCTCTCTAATAAATAAATAAATCTTTAAAAAATAAAAAATAAAATTTCATAAACAACTAAATTTTTTAGCACTTTTGCAGGTTCATTCTGTTACTCAAAGTTCATTTAAAAAAATCCTCCAGCCCTGCAATCTCAGAATGATTTCATGAATATAGAGAATTATGAATCTATCCTAAGCCGTGATTCATGCCTCTCTGCTAAGACTCCCTAACACTTGCAATTTACAAACCAATTCAGAAGTAAGCGAAGGGTGATGGTCACGCAAGGATGGATAGAGAACCAGATGATGCTGCTTAAAACCATGCTTGGTGGGGCTAAAATGATTGGGATCTAGAGGAAAATTAATTGCGACTGTCTAAAGTAATATTTCAGTTTTTAAAAATTGCCTAGCATGGAAATCATGTGGCTCATTTCATCCTTCACCAGCTGGAAACTTCGAGATAAACCGCTTGGAGAACATTATTTTCTTTCAGAAAATGTGAGACAGGGGAATAGCAGGGGATAAGCCATGGTATGAATGGGGGTGATTTGGGTGTGTTTCAAGGTGTCTGAGGGTCAGAGAGCCTCGGTCAGAGAAGCCAGTGCAAGGATGGCATGTGATCATGGGTGGGCTATGGTCAATGTTCACCAACACAGATGGCACGCTGGGAAGCCAGGGGCAGAGCTGGATCATGGGAGAGGAAGGAAGGAGAAGCCAACACAGAGATGGAAGTGAAGAATGGGAAGTCCAGCATGAGAAGTAAGTTGTGGCCCCACCAGGGAGATCATTCACAAAGGCAAGAGCTTCAGGACTGGAAATACTCAATGATTTTTTTTTTAATTAACTGAAATCCAGACTTTGTTCAGATCCCTTATTTTTTACCAAATGTGCTTTTCCTATTCCTGATTCCATCCAGGCTACCATGATATTTAGGGTCCTTGTGTGTGACAGTATTCCTTGTTTTGAATGGTGACCTTGACGGTACTCATCAGCTATTTTGTAGAATGTCCTTCATAATTGGGATTTGTCTGATACTTCTCCGATCCTTACACTGGAGCTACAGGTTTGAAGGAGGAAGGCCACAGAGGGAACAGGGCCATTCTCATCACTTTCTATCAAGGGCACATGTTCTCAAGATGACTTGTCAATGCTGATACTGACCTTGATCACCCGGCTGAGTAGTTTGTCAGGTTCCTCCAGGGGAAGCTTATTCTTGCCCTCTGCCCCACTCCTTCCCATACTGTCCTCTTTGGAAGGAAGTCACCAAGCACAGCCCGCATTTACAGGGTGGGAAGTTACGTGTACCTCCTTGAGGGGCGGACTGTGGTATTATTTTCATAATCAGAAGAAAATTATTCCTGCGTTAAAAGACGAAGAGGATCACACACCAGTGAAGCAAAAGCCCAGAATTTCTTGTGTGTCCCAGCCTGAACTGGAGAGGTGGCACTGAGCCAGCTCCCCAGCAATGCTGCAAGGAATGCAGAATTTGAGCATTACGTCCAAGGTTCAACCTGACTTCAAAAAAGCTGAAGACATCAAAAAAAATAAAACAAAACACACACACAATTAAAAAAAACAAACACTGGGCACCAAAGCAAGGCAGAGGTTCAGCCCGATTGTATTCTTTTCATAGGCACTGATTTTTTTCATTCAGTTCATTCATCCTTTTTGAACACTCAGGGCTCTGTCCCCTTGGGGGGGTCCTTCCTCTGTGGAGCTTTGGGCAAATGACGTGGCTTCATATGGCATTTGGTGGCTCTCTGTTCAACATAACTACCATCCACCAGACAATGTTCTAGGAGCTGGCCTATGGAAATGAAACATGCTTCCTAAGGGAGGGAAGATGGACAAACAAGCAAGGAGAGATGGACAATATCCTTTCAGTTGACAGGATTACACAGTGAGTAAAATGCACTTATGAGCTTCCAAGCAATGGATGAGGGACTCCTTCAGACACTGGGGTCTGGGAAGGCTGCTCTGGCCAAGAGGAGCAGGCTGGAGAAGATGGGTGGAAGGAATGAGGCCGGCAGATGGAGCTGTAGGTGCCAAAGCCTTAGATGGAAACAAGCTTCATGTTCAAGGACAGAGAAGGTCCACGTGGCTGGAGCAAAATGAGAAAGGGGAGCAGTGTTGCGGGATGCAGAGACAGGAAGGGGCCAGAGAACGTGGTGGAAAATCGGGGTTTGATTCCCAGTGGTTGACCTACCAAAGGCCGTTAAGTGGGGCAGTGATGAGATCCGACGGTGTTTTTCACAGTTGCTGTCTCGTGTGAGAGAGCACACAGTTGAGGGAACATCCCAGTAGTAGCGGCCCAGTCTCCTGCTATTAAATGCATCACAACGCGTGCAAAGTGCTTAGCCCAGGGCCTGGTCATAGCAAGCAATCAAGAAATGCAATAAAATAAAATAAAACAAAGGCAGTCATTTCCAACATGGTTATGTAGATGCCTGCTGCTTTTCCCCACTTGGCCAAAGCCGGCTCAGCAGCAACCTGTCCTGGGGATCTTTCTGAGTGTGGGACAGCCCAGGGCCTGCTGGCGTCCCGTCCTGTTCCCACAGACGGGCCGACTGGCCTGGGGAGTGGCATTCAAGTCGTGGGGGAGGCAGAGTGTTTGGGGGCGCACACCCCCAGGCACACACAGCGGGGTCCAAAACACCCAGCCCGGGCCTCAGTTAACCCTGGAGTGCATTCAGAAGGTTCCTGTGAAGGCTAGCAGAACACACCATCCCCAAATTTGCCACTTTGGCCTAAGGATTATTTTGAGCTAAAGGCATTCAAGAAAAAAAAGCAAGCAAACCAGAAACAAAGCAAGCTCTCTGCCCTTCCCTGATTTGCTTAAAAGCAGGACATCAATCTATAAAGGTGTCTCCTTCCCCTCGAGCTCAGGAAGGGCAGAGGTTAATCACTGGAGAGAACTCTAGACTGTTATCAGCACCAGACAAATCTACACAACAAATGCTGCTGAAAACTAGCCCTTACCTGCCATTAATTTCCCCCATACGTTTACCTCCCCACTATTTACTGCCTGGCAGCTCCAAGTCCTTCCCCTTTGACTTCTCTAAAAATGTATTGTTCTTTTGTTAAGATACTGTAGAGGCCCCAGTTCTAACTACTATCATGAGTCGCTCAGCACGTGTGTATGCTCAGTGCACATGTTCATAAACTTCTGTTAGTTCCACTCTCGATAATCCTTCTTTTGTCAGTTTAATTTACAGGGCCCCAGCCTGGCACCCTAATGTGCATAGAGGAAAAAGATTTTTTTCTTCCCCTACACCTGCTTGGTGCCTCCTTTTTTTTTTTTTTTTTAAAGATTTTAATTATTTATTTGAGAGAGAGAGTGTGTGTAAGAGAGAGAGTACAAGCAGGGGGAGCTGCAGAAGGAGAGGGAGAAGCAGGCTTCCTGCTGAGCAAGGAGCCCGACACAGGCCACGATTTCAGGACCCTGAGATCGTGACCTGAACTGAAAGTCTGCAGATGCTTAACCGACTGAGCCACCCAGGAGCGCCCCCCTCCCCCGCCGCCCCCATTTGGCATCTTCTAAAGTGGGTGCCAGTAACCAAGGGCCGAAGTCTGGGTTTGGCAAAAGTTGGGGAAGAAAAACGGTGTGGCAATGAGGTGTACCCTGTGGTAAACTTGAAGTAGTAAAAGGTATTTGGGAAAAGGTAGGAAAAGCTAAACTCCGTGGGGTAGAGAAGCGCGAGAGAAACTGTCAACAATACCCATGAGCCTGGAAAACTCCAGTCTGAATCATGGAGAGCCCACGTCAGGGAAAGGCTATTTTGAGCCCAGCTACAGGGTTGGACTCTGTCTGCCTGGACTGAGTGGCTGAGCCAGGCTGTTAGCTATTCAAGTCACTGCTTCCCCTAAACAGAATTTCAATCAACGGAGTGCTAGGCGTCCGGGCCACCCGACTGCACAGAAAATGAAAAATAAACCTTTCTGTAGCTCCAGGTTTGCCAAGCCCAGAAGGTCTGCTCCAAGAGAAGGTGGAACCTGCAAAGAGCATTTTGCCGAAGGGTAGACAAGCAACCCCCTCGAGATGAGGGGGTGTGAAGGGCGATTTCCTGCCGTGGGCTCATTTTGTTCAGGGCATTTCGACTCTAAATGTCATCGTGGGATGTCTCTGATGTGGAGTGGCCAGCTGTTGGTTTTGCCTCCCCACGGCCATTCAGCTTTCTTTGGTAATAGGACCCCTATTTCCACTGGGCAACCAATGTGGGCATCAGCCCCGGGTCTTGGGGATTGTGGAGAGTCATAGCATTCCATTTCCCCAGCCACTGGGGCTGCTGCTTCAGATGGGCAAGGGGCCCGATAACAAAACACAAGGAACCCAGCCCAGGACTTTGACGTGAACTCTTGGAGGAAGAGAAACTTTGTCCCATTTTCTGCCGGACATGAACCCGCCATCACATGGATCCTGGGAGCAAGGCCTTCATGGAAGGAGGTCAAGAACCAAGAGATGGACAAAAACAAATGAGGTATTTTGAAAGCCTGGATCAACCGCCCCTAGAGAAACAGAATGTAGTGCGTCCTCTTTTCGCTTGAACAGTTCCGGGAGTTTCCTGTAGAGCGTCACATGAACACTGGACATCCTTGTAAGAGAAATGTGTGAGGATGAGCAGCAGGGGCCGAAATGCCTCTGGAGTAACTGAGCTGTGGAGCAAAGGGCAGTCCTACCGTCTCCCACCCGCCTGCACCCAGACTGTCTACACAACCAGCATCTGAAGCAGGGTCTGCCAGCTACAGCCCGGGGGCCAAATCCAGCCCGCTGCTCTTTCTGTGCAGCCTGTGAGCTAAAAATGGTATTTATACATTGTTAAATTGTTAGGGGGGAAAATATCAAAAGAAAAGGAATGGATCGTGACATGCGGAAATTATACAAAATTCAAATTTCAGTGTCCATAAATAAAGCTTTATTGGAACAAAGCCATGTGCCCATTTGTTTATGTATTGTCTGTGGCTGCTTTCACACAGAATTGGATGGTTGGGATAGACACCATATGGCTTCAAAGACACAAATATTTACTATTAGCCCTTTAAGAAAAGGTTTGCAAACCTTTATCCAAAAGGGGGTCCTTTAGGCATTTAGGAAAAGCGACTCTGTAACTTGTCTTTTATAAACTAGGATATCAGAGGTTTCTTAAGTTCCAAACTTATGCTGATAAACTTGATTAAAAAAAAACATTGGTCTTTCTTGCCAGGTAAAATGAGCAGAATAGCTAATTATTTGTACAAGTTTGCTTAGAAGAAACTTCTATTTTAGCTTTTAAGGTTGTAAGCTGAATTTCTATCTAGAAATTCGAACAATAATCTCAAAGGCAACAGCAATGATATATTCAATCTTAGTAATGGTTATTTAGCCCTATTTTTCCATAATCACAAAACTTCTCTTTCTAGCGCTTTCTATTTTTTTTCATAGAATCTGATAAATAATCCAAGCCATAATTGAAATAAACTTTACAGTAAGGATAATAGTTCTTAATTATTAAGTCTTTACTCTTTGCTAGGCAGAATTCTGAACATTTTGCTTATATTAACACAATTAATGGCCCGAAACCACATATCAGGTAAGTACTATTATCATACCTATTTGGTAAATGAGAAAACTCAGACATAGAGGCAGGTGAAGTAATTTGCCTAAGGTCACACAGCCAGCGAATACTGGGTCCAGGATTCAAACCCCAGTACTCTGGCCCCCTAACCTGGGCTATGCTATGGGGTAGACCATCTCAGCTTTATTTAAAAGAGGTAAAGGTAACAAGATCTCACTGTCATTGGAAATTTAATTAATAGCACCACGCAGTTGACCCTCCACCAACACAGGGCTTAGGGGGCGACGACCCCCCACTCCCCACAGAGTCCAATGCACATATAGCTTACAACTCCCCCAAAACTTAACTAGGGATAGCCTACTGTTGATCAGAAACCTGACCAATAAGATAAACAGTCAACCCATGTTTTGTATGTTATATGTATCTTACACTGTATTCTTGCCATGAAGTAGGCCAGAAAGAAAGAAAATATTATTAAGAAAATCATAAGGAAGAGAAAAAACATTTGCAGGACTGTACTGCATTTATTGAAAAACATCCTCATAGAAGCAGACGTGAGCAGTTCAAACCCGTGTGGTTCAAGGGGCAACAGTAGATTGCCTTCCCCAGCGTGGGTGGGCAGCCTCCAATTCATTGAGGGCCTGAACAGAGCAAAAAGCAGAAGAAAGAGGAATTCACCCCTTTTTTTTCCTACTTCACTGACCGAGCTGGGACAGCTTATCTCATCTTCTTCTGTCCAAGAACTGATATTTATACCATCAGCTCCCCTGGTTCTCAGGCCTGACTCTGGACTCAGACTGAATTACATCACGGGGTCCCCTGGGTCTTCAGTTAGCAGACGGCAGGGTAGATCATGAGAATTCCCAGCCTCCATAATCGCATGAACCAATTTTTCATAATAAACCATATATACATGTTTATATGTAGATATGGATAGATAGGTAGGTAGGTAGATATAGATATAGATACGTATCGCCTGTTGCATTTCTCTGGGGAACCCTAACTAATACAACCCCAGAATCCTTAAGCAATATCCCCTTTTGGCTAAATCGAGTGGGTTTCAATTACCTACAACCGAAAGGATCCTGACACGTAGCCCAGCAAAACAGTCTTCCAGTTTTTATATTCTCTGAATCATCAACATGGGCCTCTCAAATAATGGATTTTCTGGATTTCTAATTATTCCCTCAGTTGCGCACTAACTAAGCCAGCTCCCAAGAATTACTGGTTTGCAGGTGGAGAGATTAGTTGAATATGCCTAAAATGGACAATCTGGGAGTCGGCAAATTGGTTTTAGGCTTCGGTTTTGTTTTTCTGGTGGATATATGTTTACTCCCCTTCTCTTTTCCTGAGAAGGAAACGAGCCTCCTTCCCCATTTTCCTCCAATGAAACAGGTGGATGGAGCTGGGGGAGATAAACAATGTCTCAGAACCAATTACCGAAATGACCAGAATGGATATAAAACACATGCATAATTTCCTTGTAAGTCACATCAGGTGGGAATGGTTCAGACATCATCCAAACCCTTTTCTGAAGAAATTAAACAAGTGGGATGGAAAAAGAGAACAATGTCTTCCCAGAGCTGGTAGTAATTGGCATTCTAATGGGTGTGACGGTCCCTTTTATGGATGAAGGACCTGAATGGCCAGGAGATTTGCTAACTGATGGCAAGGTCAGAATCAGGCCTCTGGCCTCCAGCTCCTCTGAGTGACGTCTTTCTTTTGCCCCAGCCACTATCCATTTCCTGATTTTCCTTTGGGGGACTGGGCACATGACCCAGAACCTGGCCAATTAGAATATTCCACTGCCACCTCTTCCCCTCTCTCCCTCTCTCCCGCCACAGTAACTGGTTCAGATGGACAAATTTTCCCAGTTGGAGCAATGAAGTCAGTCCCGGGACTTTGAGTGAAACTACTGGAGAAGAAGACTCTGTCCCCTGCTGGAATTGCTAGCTGATGGGTCATGTAAGCTTGGAGATCTTGGCGTCATCACGTGGAAAGCACCTGTCTGAGAATGAATCCAGCACAGGTAGATGCAGAATAAAGAGAAGATGAAAAGACTGAGTCCTGCTGATGCAAGACTGAACTGATGCATTTCTTTTTTTTTTTTTTTAAAGATTTTATTTATTCATTTGACAGAGATAGAGACAGCCAGTGAGAGAGGGAACACAAGCAGGGGTAGTGGGAGAGGAAGAAGCAGGCTCCTAGCGGAGGAGCCTGATGTGGGGCTCGTTCCCACAACGCCGGGATCACGCCCTGAGCCGAAGGCAGACGCTCAACCGCTGTGCCACCCAGGCGCCCCTGAACTGATGCATTTCTGAACCCCTGGATCTAGCCATGCCTGAAGTCAACACAGTCTATTCATAAGCTAATAACCACTTTCTTTATTTTTTTAAAGATTTTATTTATTTATTTATTTTTGAGAGAGAGAGAGAGAGAGAGTGAGCATGAGCAGGGGGAGGGACAGAGGAGGAGGGAGAGAAATCCTCAAGCAGACTTCCTGCTGGGCACAGAGCCCAATGTGGGGCTCAATCCCCAGACCCCAAGGTCATGACCTGAGCCCAAATGAAGAGTCGGACGCTCAACCGACTCAGCCACCCAGGTGCCCCCTTTCTTAACCTCTTTCTTGAGCTTGAGCCAGTTGAATTAGTTGTGTTGTTTGAACCTGAGAGCCCTGAGCAGTGATTGAGCTGTGCAAGAGGAAAGGAGAACACAGGGAGGACAGCCCTGGATTTGAGCTAAGACCCCACAAGAGACAAGGCTGGAGGTCCCTCTCTCTTCTTGGTCTGTCTGCAGGTCTGTTAACTAGACTCCTAAAGCATATCCCGAATCTATCCACTTCATACCATCTCACGGCCCCATCAGCTGAGCGATGGCTAGAGCCCTGTGGCCCCAATCTTGAACCCACACAATCCAGTCGTCCCACGGCTGCCAGCGTGAGGGCAGTAGGGAGCCACTGCAAGAAAGTGAGCCAGCCAGGAAAGGAGATGCTCTTCCTGCAACGGGGTCATCTTTAGCTATCTCTGACTCAGGCCCTGAAGTTCTTCTCTGGATGTGCAGTCAGACTGCCGGAAGGGGAAGGGTCTCCCAGAAGAGCAGCCCAGAAGGATCCTGCCTGTGTCGACAAAGCCAGCCGGGCTGCTCGGAGTCAGTTCACAGTGAGTAATGATTTGTCGTGGTCTAGGGTCTTCCCCGAACTCTTCAGCCTCCGAGGCAGGGGAATTGCTCAGGGCTGCACTTCCCATCCGGTTCAGCAAAGCGGGGTTCGGGGGCTTCCTTTGGGCAGGACCACCTGCTGGATGGCAGGGGTTGGGGAGGCGGGGTTGAGAACACACAGGAGGATGTCCTGGGCCCAAGGAGCTTTGAAGCCCATGGAAAGAGAGAAATTTATGAGGCAAAAGAGGAAAAGCAAGTGTAGAACAAGTATTTTCATTCTTTTTTTCTTTTTTAAGATTTTATTTATTTATTTGTCGGAGGGAGGAAGAGAGCACAAGCAGGGGGAGTGGCAGGCAGAGGGGGAAGCAGGCTTCCCCGCTGAGCAGGGAGCCCCGATGCGGGGCTGGATCCCAGGACCCTGGAATCGTGACGTGAGCTGAACGCAGGTGCTTGACCGACACAGCCACCCAGGCGCCCCTAGAACAAGTATTTTCAATGTCAGAGAAGTAAAGCTGGTGAATGAAGCCAAACACAAAAAGGCCACCTATTGTATGACTCCATTCAGCAGAAATATCCAGAATAGGCAAATCCACAGAGACAGAAAGAGTAGTCCAAGAGATGGGGGTATGGGAATTGATGGGTTTCCTTCTGGGGTGACAAAAATGTTTGCAAACTTGGTGGAAACGATAACTGCATGATATTGTGAATGTATTAAATACCCAAACGATACGCTAATGGTTAATTTTATGCTCTGTGAATTTTGCTTCCATTTAAAACCAAAAAGAAAAAGAGAAAAAGGGGGAAAGGACATAATTCTAGCCAGAGAGATACTAAAGATTTCATGGAGGGGGTGGCCTTAGAGCTGGATCCTGATGGATGGTTTGGGTCTTGTCCTTTGGAGGTCGGGAGGCAGGAAGAGGGTGAAAGATATTTCCTAGGCCTCTTAAAGAGCTAAGCCTTAATTACATCAGTTATCCTCAGGGCAAGCCTTCCGAAAGGGAAATAATACATTGCCCTATGTTACAGATGCGGAAGGGAGGCCCAGAAAGGGAAATGGGCTAAGGTTGCTCGGCTGGTGAGTAGTGGAGAGCTGGGATCAAACCCAGGCTTGTCTGACTCTCAGCCAGGCTGAGCTGTCTTCCATAAAAAGAAAAGCATGTACGGTCAGAATTCTCCTTTAAATTAATTTACCCCAAACGGGCAAAAGGGGTCAACAGGTACAAACCTCCAGGTATAAAAGAAATAAGTTCTGGGGTCGCCTGGGTGGTGCAGTCGCTTGAACATCTGACTCTTGATTTCAGCTCAGGCCATGATCTCAGGGTCGTGAGATCGAGCCCCAGGACGGGCTCCACGCTCAGTGCAGAGAATGCCTGAGACTCTCTTTCCCTTTGCCCCTCCTCCCCGCTCTCTCTAATAAATAAATCTTCAAAAAAATAAAAAAGAAGTCCTGGACATGTGATGGACAGCGTGGTGACCATAGTTAATAATACCGTATTGCACATTTGAAAGTTGCTAAGAGAATAGATCTTAAAACTTCTCATGACAACAATGAGAAAAATGCACAACTATGTGGTGACGAGCGTTAGATAGTGTGGTGATCTTTTCACAATATACACAAATCCTGGGTCACTATGTTGTACATCTAAAACTAATAGTATGTTATACGTTAATTATACCTCAATATAAAGATCTTTTCCTTCTAAGGTTGTCATGAAAGAATAATCCATGGGATTTAGACCACTAGATATATACTCATCACAGCATTCTCTGTAACAGAGAAAAATTGGAAATATCAAATGTTCAGCTGCAGGGGCTGGTTACAATCAAGTTATTGAAGAATACTTAATGAATTGGGAGTATGATTGCAATATATAGTGCCAAGTTAAAAAAAAAAGGCAGGATATGGAAAAGTGAATAGTTGCATGGGAAAAATATGAAAAATTACTGGAAAGAAAACATGCATCAGAATGTTGGTTAACTTAGGAAGGTGGAATTGTGGGTGATACTCTTCTCTATGGTTTTATAATTTTTTCTCAGTTTTCATGTCTGTAAAATGGACGTAGCATTAGGACTTCTCTCGTCCAGTTGTTATAAAGACCAAATGAGATAATGTATGTAAAGTTTAAAGCACCGTGTCTGAGTTAGGACAAATGCCCAATAAAATGGCTGGAACTATTATTATTATTATTATTATTATGCACATGGATTGATTTTGTAGCTAGGAACACAGGCAGTAAATGCTATTTCAAAATCCTGTTGAACCTTTTTTGTGTCTTGGCTTTTGTTTTAAATATAGGAGACTCCTACATCCCAGCCCTCAGAAGTCACCTCTCTTTGCTCCCTGTCAGTGATATCCTCCTCCAGGTGTGAAAGTAGAGGGGGCAGTGAGTCATGCTGCTTCCACAGGTGCCCTTGAAATGTGAGCTTGACTCAGCTTCATGCCGCTCTGTGTAGAAAGCAGCTAGCTTCTTCTAGGATCAGCCCTCTGCCCCCAGGCTGTCCCTCCAAAAGGGGTGACAGGGCTCAAAGCCAAACCAGTGGATGGTTCTGGTGGCCCCTGAGACATCTTCTCACTCCCTACTTCCAACCCTGGGCATCAGGAACAACATCTCTGCTCACCTCATGGGTTCGTGTTTTGGGTCTTAACATCAAGGCATCCAGTTCAGTCCATGTACTGGGCAGAGACTTTTCCCCTTAGAGATAGAGAAGATGTGGCCTCAGCATCATCGTATCCCTCTGAGCAGTTCCTCGGAGCAGGACCTGGCCTTTTTTCCCTTTCTCTCAAGGCTGGTTCCTACTCAAGGTCACTCTGCCACTTGGGGCAGGCTGGGGCGCTGCAGGCATCTTACCCATATCAATGGCAATGGATTCTATCCTGCAAGGAGACATCTCTGTCTTTCCCAGAAGGTCTGGTTCAGGGTCCCAGCAATGTTTTAGAATTATACAAGCAGTACGTGAATTAATTCTCATTGTAGAAAATTTGAACAATCTAGAAGTATACTGAAAAAGGAAAGAAAAGCGTTCCCTTGACATCTCCTCCAGGCCCATGCCTCTCCCCGAGGTAACCAACCATCAGTGAGAGTTGGGAAGGCATATACGTATATGCAGGCATGCAGGGTTCTAGGTTGTGTCTTTTACAGAAATGGGAATGTACTCTACATAGTCTGCAACTTGTTTTTTGTTTTTTTTACCTAATTGACATGCTTGAAGACCTTTTCCTTGACTTTCAGAATAGATCTACTGCAGTCTTTTCCATATAGCTACATAGTATTTTGCTCTAAAGCTCTACCAGGGCATCTGGGTGACTCAGTTGGTTAAGCATCTGCCTTCAGCTCAGGTCATGATCCCAAGGTTCTGGGATCAAGCCCCGCATCAGGCTCCCTGCTCAGCGGGGAGTCTGCCCCTCCCTCTCCCTCTCTGTGCTCTCTCTCTCAAATGAATAAATAAAATCTTAAAAAAAAAAAGAAAGGAAACATTTAAAAAAATAATAAGTGGCAGACATTTATTATCTATTGATGGACATCGGGTTGTTTCCATATTTTCATTACTAGATACAACGCTATAATGAAATTCCATTACAGAGAGCTTCATGCATTTGTGCAAATGTGTGTAAAACACAGATCCCTAAAAGGGAAATTCCTGGGGCAAAGGAGAGGTTCATTTAAAATATTGTTAAATATTGCCAAAGGGCCTTTCCAAAACACCAAATGAATTTCCAAATTCAGTCTTTCAAGTCGATGCTGACTTCTCAAGATTTAACAAACAATTGTGGTATGTGTTTAGGATAAAGTATTTTAAGTTTGCTTTATCCCAATATTTTCCTTCCTTTCAAGGGATATCCACAAAGAGATGAATACTTATAGAATAGGCACATTTACTACCTTGAACTTGAACATAAGACTGAAGAGATAATTGCCTGGTTGACCTGAGGGAAAGAACAATAAAATGGACTCGGTTATCTTGACAAAATCCACCACTGCCCAAGTGGGAGCTCAGTAACAGACTAATTGTCCTCTTCAAGGTAGAAGGGCTCAAAACAAAAACTAATGTTTATTTTATATCATCTTCACAAAAACATCGTAAGTTTCTATTTTTGTTTTTCTTAAGATTTATTTACTCATTTGAGAGAGAGAGAGAAAAAAATAAGCAATTGAGGGAGAGGCAGAGGGAGAGAATCTTCAAGCTGACTCCCTGCAGAGTTCCGAGCCCAACACAGGGCTTGATCCCACCACCCATGAGATCACCACCTAAGCTGAAACAAAGAGTCAAATGCTTAACCAACTGAGCCACCCAGGAGCCCCTATTTTTATTCTGTTTTTACAAATGGAGTAACCAAGGCTGTAAGAAATCAAATGATTGCCAAGATTCCAGAGTTAGAACATGACACAACTATGATGTGAACTCAGATCATGTGACTCCCAAAGCCATGCTCTTAACCACCATGCTAGACTACCCCATCCACCACACACCACCACCTTAACAGCACACCTGAACAACCCTGTAACAGACACCCTTCTGCATCATCAGGAATTCAGAGACAGTGAGTCATGGCATTTGATGAAATCACCTCTATTAAAATTATACTTGAAGGCTGAGACAGTGCAGTAAGATGAGAAAAAAAAAGGATAAGAAACAGAAAGAAACAAAATAGTGTTAATTTGCAGATTGTGCAATTGTCCACAAAGAAAATTCAAGAGCATTTATATTAAAGAGTTTACTAAAGTTGCTGGGTATAAGATTAATACCCCCCAAAATCAGTAAGATTCCTATACTCTCATGACAATTAATTAAAAATTTCAATTAAAAAATCACAACAGCAGATAAAACTATAAAGTTCTTGTAGGAATAAATTTAACAAAATAGGTGAAATCTTTGGGGAGAAAGTGATGAAAGTTTACTGGAGAACATAAAGAGAAGACCCAAATAAATGGAACTATATATCTTGGTCATGGGTGGGATGACTCATATCATAAATGGTCAATTCTCCCCTGATAGCAAGGTAATATTATGCAACAGTAATTGAGATACTGTGGAACTGACATATAGATGGACAAATAGAAAAACATAATAAAAAAGAGTCTAGGCATGCATGCATATGGAAACGTGCTAAAGGCAGGAGGTTACATTATAAATCAGTAGAGACAGGGTAGACTATTCCCCAGTACTGGGGGAACTAGTTATTCATATGCGAAAAAATAAAATAAAATTATATCCCTATTTCAGGCCATACATCAATAGTTCTCAACCCTTTAACATAATTATTGAGGACCGAAAGAGCTTTTGTTTATACATCTATCAATATTTATTATATAAATAACCTAAAACTGAGAACTTCTAGAAAGATTTATTAATTCATTTAAAAATAATTGCTACAAACTCATCACACGCTAACATAAATATTTTTAATTAAAAAAAAAACAAACCTCTGTTTTCCAAAACAAAAAAACTTAATGAGTGGCACTGTTTTGCATTTTTGCAAATGTCCTTGATGTCTGGCTAGATTTTCATATCTGCTTCTACATTCGGTCTGTTGTGTTATATTGTTTTGGTTGGAGCGCATAAAGAAAATTCAGTCTTACACGGATATGTGGTTAGCAAAGAAAAGTAATTTAAGAGCCTTCTTTAAAAAGTTTTTATTTAAATTCCAATTAGTTAACATACAGTATAATATTAGTTTCAGGTATACAATATAGGGATTCAGCAGCTCCATACATGACCCAGCGCTCATCATGACAAGTGCACGCCTTCATCCCCACCACCTATTTCCCCCCTCCTCTCACCCACCTCCCCACTGGGAACCATCACTATGTTCTCTCTTGTTTGAGTTTGCTTCCTGGTTTGTCTCTCTTTTCTTCCCCCTTTGTTCATTTTTTTGTTTCTTAAATTCTATGTATGAGTGAAATCTTATGGTATTTGCCTTTCTCTGTCTGACTTATTTCACTTAGTATGAAACTCTCTAGTTCCATCGGTGACATTGCCAATGGCAAGATTTCATTCTTTTTGATGGCTGAGTAACATTCCATTGAATATATATATATATATATATATATATATATATATATATATATATATATATATACCCCATCTTCTTTATTCACTCATCGGTAGATGGACCCTCAGGCTGTTTCCATAATTTGGCTGTTGTAGTTTTAATAGCCTTTCCAAATTATTGTGGATATTCTTACTTTGTACTACACCAAAAATTAGAAGTAGTACCTTCAAGGTTAGTTGCAATGTGGATTCTGAAACTTTATCAATGAACTTAAGAAGTTCTGTTACATGAAAATCCATTGGTCTATCTTACTCTTTGAAGAGATCTTTTTTTTTTAAAGATTTTATTTATTTATTCATTTATTTGAGAGAGAGAGAGAGAGCGTGCACACACACACACACACACACACACAAGCAGGGGGAGCGGCAGAGGGGGAGGGAGAAGCTGGCTTCACACTGAGCAGGGAGCCCAACATGGGGCTTGATCCCAGGACCCTGAGATCATGACCCGAGCTAAAGGCAGATGCTTAACTGACTGAGCCACCCAGGCACCCCAGAAGAGATCTTTGAACCAGGAATCATTTTGTAATATCATACATTGATCATTTAGAAAATATTGATTCATTGAGTTATGCTAATCTCTAAATGTTGACACATTTCATCAGAAAAATCCCATGAATTCACATTACTACCAATCTCATCAGAGAAGTCATGTACTGGGAAGCTGTCAAGCTCATGGAAACAGATGCTAGTTTTCCAAAACCTTGATCACCTATTGAAAGCTCAAGAGTTATCACTGGCAACAAATACTCTCAGTTGTTTTCCTTGAAGTGACAGGCTCCCTTCATTCACTTTTGAGAAATTGTCTGGCAAACACCCAAGCCTTGAAAGTTGTCAGTTATTCTTTAAAGTAAAAATGGCACTCTATACAAAAAAAAAAAAGGCAGCTCGTTTAGTTCAAACAATTCCAGTGCTTTTCCTTCAGAATACACAGAAGTGCTTTATATGTACTTCCCATCCCAACATCCAGAATATTTAAAAGACATGTACTCAAGGGTCAAGAGTCAAAAGAAATTAGTAATTCTTACTGCTTCATCAAGAACATTCTTTTTTTAAAGGATTTTATTTATTTTTGCAAGAAGAGCACAAGTGAGTGGGGCGGGCGGAGGGAGAAGCCGACTCCCCACTGAGCAGGGAGCCCGATGCAGGACTCGATCCCAGGACCCTTAGATCATGACCTGAACCAAAGACAGAAGCTTAACCAGCTGAGCCACCCAAGCGCCCCGCTCACTCATCCTCTTCACTGTGATCTTCCAGCCACAAGGCCAAGAAAACTTGCTTTCTTTACTGAAAGGTTTCCTCAGTGGTGTTGCTCAGACAGATCGGTTAGGCTGCACTTTATATTCAGGCGGAAACAAACTGGCCTCCCAGAACCTTTTCCAGTTTTTGAAACTCTCCATGGATGGGTGTTTACAGGCCAAGTCCCACGCACTGAGGATGACTGTGCAAGGTTCCAGAATCCTGGGCTGCCTGCTTCCCAGCCCCCGCATCTGAGTTATTGGACATCTGGCAACAGAAGGGCTCAGTGAGTCCAGCATACAGCACCCCTTTGACTAATCTTCCAGAATCAATAACCTGAGTCACTGTACCTGACATTTATAGCACCCTCCTTAAAAACGTGATCTATTTATTCATTTTTAATTGCTTCTCCTCTCTCCATGTCCCAGTGAATTAAATCTCTGTCCTCAAGCCCTAGGGAGGCCTTGTCTCAAATGCTCTCTCTGTCCAGGATGCTTGCTGCCCCCATTCCTGCGTTTTCCTCCTCCAGAAACACCTTCTTTTCCCGGACTCCTCTCCCAGGTAAAGGCTTCTGTTATACAGATCTCACTCACGCCATCTCCTGCCACCTCCCCACCTCTGTCCCAGACCCAGCCTTCCATGGTATCTTGGATGTCTGGTGGCCAGGTGTAGCAAATGGAAATATGGGATGCCCTCCCTGTTAACTCTAACTTCAGAAAAACGCTTTAGTATAAGTATGTCCCAAATGTTGCATGGGACAAACTTATACCTAAAAACGATTTGCTGTTTGTCTGAAATTTGAAGCTAACTGGGCATTGTTATCTGGCAACCCTGCCTGGACTTATCGGGCAAAGCATTTACCAGAGGTGGAAATTATATTTCCGTTTCTATGATTAGTTCCATGAGGGCAATGGGTAGGTTTGTTTCTTCCCTGTTTTACTCCTGGCTCCTAGCAGCAAGTTTTGAACACAGAGGGCATGGAAAGAACCCTCATAGGTGAGTGAATGAGTGTGAGGAGGAAGGAGGGAGGAAGCAGGGAGGATGAGTGTGAGGAGGAAAGGATGGAAGGAAGGAAGGAAGGAAGGAAGGGAGAGAGGGAGGGAGAGAGGGAGGGAGAGAGGGAGGGAGAGAGGGAGGGAGAGAGGGAGGGAGAGAGGGAGGGAAGAAGGAAGGGAGGAAGAAAGGTAGGGAGGAAGGAAGGAAGAAAGGAAGGTAGGTAGGTAGGTAGTTTGGGTAGGAATAGACCCATAGAAGATATGTTCTGTTGACAATGAACTACTTCTAGTTTCCAGAAAGCACGACTCTGCACTTCTGTAACTTTGCCCATTCCCTTCCTCATCCGGTCACCTGAGCATGGGGGCATTTCTCTGAATGCCCTCCTGGGCTCCCCAGCTGGATCAGAAGTCTCTGAGTTCCCAATGTACCCAGATCTTCCCTCTTATGAGGCACTTAACATATTATACCATTATGTATTAATGTGTCTGTCTCTCTCACCAGCCCATGAATTCCCTGAGGGCAGGCACAGTGTCTTGTTCATCTTAGAAACCCTGTAACTGGGCAGAGCTGGTAAATGCTCAGCCAAGAGTCATTGGTGCGTTAAGCTGATTCACTGACGGGTCAAACTGACCACCTAGTTTCAATGTGGCCCATCCCTCCTTCTGCCTTTGACCACCTTCAGGCTGGTTTTGGCACATAATAACATCAAAAACGAAAATAAAAAATGAAGACCACAAACCCAGCTCCAGTAGTAAGTAATGTATTTTTTTTAGTTGAAGCTTTAGGAGATGGTTATCTGACTCATCCCAGAGCAAAATTTCTAAATGTTCTCTAGCTTTGTATCTCTTCTCCTTATACACACTTGGCACTTCCCTGAATCTCCTCTTTATTTCTCCCCTGACCCCTCTCTGGCCAAGCTGGCTCCAGGTCCCAAGCACCTGCCCCAAACCCCTGGACCTACCTATACTTTGCAGGTTCCTTTTTTTTAGGCAGGGCTGTTTAGTCCACTCTGGACTTATCCAATTTGCATCCCACTCAGAGAATCCTCAACCCCCTCAGAGAATTCTTGGGAGTCTACTTCCTTAGAAGTGGGAGGAGGATAGGGGAATTTTAAGGCAATCATTTAAATTAGAGCTTCTGGTCACACCAGAAGATGGTATTGTCCATCCGAGAGTCGGACAGGAATTAAAGTAGAAAATGTGCCAATTTGATACAGAAAATGGAAGGTCTGTGGCATCAAGACTAGAACTAATGAGAAGTGAGGAGTGGCAAGAGAGAGAGTCACCGAGGGAACAGAGACCTGAGAAGAGAAGAGAACAAAAGTCTGGAGACCAGAGGTGCTGATGTTGAGAATGGGCTCTCGAGCATCCCCCACCGCCCCACCTAAAAATGATGGTTCCTCCTCCCTTAGGCTGTTTCCTACTGATGCTGCTGTGATTTCTTTTCTGCATCAAAACCACCACTACGGTGCACCTGAGCACAATGATACCCTAGAATGGAATAGAGAGGAGGCCACCAGGTAAAGAACTTGGGGAGGTTCCAAGGACGCTTCTGAAAACACATATAACTCATGCTATTCTTCCCTTCTACTTTTGTGGTTAGACACGTCTTTGTTTATAAATGTTGTAACTTCCTATTGGATTGACCCTTTCATCATGATAAAAGGTCCCTCTTTGTCTCAATGTTTTTTGTCTTAAGATCTATTTTATTCAGCATTAGTAGAGCCACTCCTGCTCTCTTATGCTTGCCTGTTATATATTTTTCCATCTTTTTCTTTTCAATCTATTTGTGTCTTTGAATCTAATGTGTCTTTTTTAGGCAGCATGTAGTTGGATCTTTTTTTCTTCCCCAATCCAGTCTGACAATCTCTGCTTTTTGATTGGAGCATTTAATCCATTAACATTTAATGTTATTATTGATGTGATTTACACCTGCCATTTTGTTATTTGTTTTCTCTATGTCTCCTGCCTTTTTTATTCCTCTGTTCCTCCTTTACTGATTTCTTTTATGTTAAATGGATATTTTCCAGTGTGCCATTTTAATTCTTTGGTTCGTTTGTTTTTCACCATCTTATTTTAGGGTTTGTTTTTTTTTTAAGATTGTATTTATTTATTTGTCAGGGGGAGAGAGGCAGGCAGAGGGAGAAGCAGGCTCCCCACTGAGCAAGGAGCCCAATGCGAGACTCAATCCCAGGACCCTGGGATCATGACCTGAGCTGAAGGCAGACACTTAACCGACTGAGCCACTGAGGAGTCCCATCACTATCTTATTTTCAGTTATTCCTTTAGTGGTTGCTCTGGAGCTCCCTACAACTTTTAATTCTCATAAAAATCACAGAATTTTGTATCATTGAATCTAATCACTTATTTGTCAGATCATTTGTTTTAATCCACAAGGATTTAGCAGACACGTACTTGTGTCAGACACAGTGATAGATACTGTGGACTCAAAGATGAACAGGTCATGGTTTCTGCCCTCCAAGGAGGGATGTGACCCAGACAAAACAGTTAGCCATTATAATGCAGTATGATTAGTGCTACGTTACAGAGGATGCATGGGGTAATACGCTATGTCCACAAAAGCCAAAAGGAGAGATATCCATTCAACTGGGAGGGATCAGGAAATGCTTCCAAGGAGGCAAGAAACCCAGGCTATTTATTGAAGAATGAGTAGGGGTTAACACACCAGAGAAGTGGGAACCAGGTATTCTAGAAGGAGGGAACAACCTCCACCAAAGCCTGAAAGCATATTGAACTGTAAGCCTTGAAAATAATACAAGGAGGTGATGGCAGCTGGATCAAAAGTCCTGGCTGGGCCTGTGGAAGGAGAAACCTAGAAAGGCAGGCTGCAAGGAAGCTAGGAAGGAGTCCGGCTGCAGCCTGAAGGCTAATGGTGAATTCCTAATGGATTTAACTGGGGGTCATACTCACATTGTACAAGAGGACTCTGTCAGTTATGGAAGATGCAGGAGACAAGATACAGTGGGAGACAAGAGTCAGAAAGCTTAAGTGAATTGTCAGAGGTCGGACAGTTAGGTTAGGGGTGAACAAGGAGTGGAACCAAGGAATTTTGGCTCCCAATCTGCTACTTTTTCTACTACAGCATGTTGACTTCAAATCATATTTTCTTTCAGCCTCATTAAGAAGTTTCGATGTAGTCTCAAAATGAACCCCACAAAATGAATTCAGATTTATGTCTCTCTCACAATCCAAACCTAACTGAACACCTTTCATTGAGCAATTCTACTTTTAAGAATTTATACAGAGGAGATAATGGGATAGATGTGAAAAAAACTAAAAAAGGTATTTATTATAGAGTTGTCAATAGGAGCAAAAATGTTTCGTGGCTTACGTCTGCATCAGTAGGAAATTGGTTAGGTATACCCAGACATCGGAAAATTATGCAACCGTCAAAAAGGAGGAGCTACAGGGGCACTTGGGTGGCTCAGTCGGTTAAACGTCAGACTCCTGATTTGGGCTCAGGTCATGATCTCGGGGTCCTGCAATCCAGCCCTGAGTCGGGCTCCCTGCTCAGTGGGGAGTCTGCTTTGTCTCCTTCTCCCTTTGCCCCTCCCCCTGCTCATTCTCTCTGACTCTCTCTCTCTCTCAAATAAATAAATCTTAAAAAAAAAAAAAAGGATGAGCTAGTTCCATGTTATTGACATAGGAAATTGGCCATAATATTTTGAGTAGAAAAATTAGGCTGTGTTTACTACATATAATTCCTTTCATTAAAGAAATACATATGTTAATATATGTCCACCAAATCTGAGGGGAGTTTGAGGGTGAGAAATGGCTTTTACTTTCTACTTTTTACATTCTGTAGTGCTTGAATTTTTATAATGAGCATGTCTGACTTTTAAAAGACTTTTTAAAAGCCTACTGACAGCATCTATGCAGCCCCTGCAATAAATGCCACGAAATTAATTCAGTCTCTTACATCTCCACTGCCTGAAGAGAAAGGAAAATGTCAACTTGCTTAGCCAGAAATTGCTATAAAGAACAGTCAAACATTAACTACGGCCCTTTCTGAGAAAATGGATGGAAAGGCAGGCCAGAAGCCTCCTGGCTTCAGTATACAGGTTAAATGCTTTGCTGGTGAATGCTTCAAAGGAGCATTCCTTATACACCCAATGTGGGGCTCAAACTCACACCCCAGAAGCGGGGTTGGGGGGGAGCATTCCTTAAAATAAAGCTATTTCCTATCTCGATATCTAGTTAACGTTAGCAATGCTTTGTTGACTTGGTTGTTGTGTGTCCAATATACCAGCTCATTCTATACCTATATTTTTCTCCTCTGGGGCCATGTCTTGAAGCAGCTACCCTCAGCAGCACAGTACCTGGTTTGTCGTGCCAGGGATAAACAGGGGGTGACCAGCTGAATTGTGTAGCACTGGGTAGCAAATGCCTTCTTAATCCTTGCAATCTCCATAAAACAGGTAGTAGTAGGGCAACCAACTAGCCCAGTTTGCTTGGGACCGATGGTTTCCTAGAATGCAGGACTTATCGGTGCTCAACTTGAGACAGACCCAGGCAAACCAAGATGGTTGAATACTCTAGTGGTGGCCATCGTTGTGTATTTTTTCAGATGACATTTTTCTACTCTTCCCCTATTCATTCCAAGCCTTCTTTGTTGCAAGAGATTGTTGATGCTTCAGAGCCCAGGTGAGTGATTTCTCATAAAATACTCATTATAACCAAATTCCACTAACTGAACTGTTGCTCTGTTCAACGGAGAGCCTTTCAAGTGTAATTTTCTGAGTGTTGATCTCCATTTTTCCTGCTCAGTCCTCACCATGTTCACAGTATAATAGACTAGTGATCTTGATCTTGCAGCTTCACAAAAAGTCATTTATGTCAAAAGCCTATTGCATTTCCCCAGAGATTAGAATCTCTGTTTGGATTGAGATGGTATTTGGACATAGGTGATTTTAGTATGCACTACAGGAGAGAGACTGACTGGATGGAAGGCAGCTAGGCCTGGAAACTTGACAGTTCTTGGTCCCTTCTCATGGCTTGTTTGAGAAGGACTTGTTAGCACATTCACGCTCCACTGCTCTCCATCAAAGCAGTTAATAATTAATCACTGGCCATGGCTAAGCTTATAATGATTACAAGTTAGACAAAAGAAAGAAAAAATCAGTTAGACATTAACAAAATGAGTCATAAGTTCTGACACTATGATCTGATTATGGTATAGCTTGACTTTGCAGAATACACTTCAAAGTATACTACATGCATTTATTGCAACGGAAAGGAATTAATTTTGCAAGCTCATTTTTTTGAGACTTTTAAAAAAGATTTATTTGAGAGAGCGCATGCGTGCCCACGTGCACAGGGGGCGGGGCAGAGGGAGAGGGAGAGAGAAAATCTCAAGCAGATTCCCCGCTGCACGTGGAGCCCGACAAGGGGCTCAGTCTCAGGACCTTGAGATCATGACTTGAGCTGAAATCAAGAGTGGGACGCTTAAATGACTGAGCCACCCAGGAGCTCCTTTTCTTGAGACTTTTAAAACACTCCTGAGATCACAAAAGACCCTCTTCTTTTTTTTTTTTTTAATTTTTTTTTTTTAAAGATTTTATTTATTTATTTGACAGAGATAGAGACAACCAGCGAGAGAGGGAACACAAGCAGGGGGGAGTGGGAGAGGAAGAAGCAGGCTCATAGCAGAGGAGCCTGATGTGGGGCTCGATCCCATAAAGCCGGGATCACGCCCTGAGCCGAAGGCAGACGCTTAACCGCTGTGCCACCCAGGCGCCCCACAAAAGACCCTCTTCTAGGAGACTGAAAATTATTTGATCCCAGATGCAGGATTTCACATATTTTAGATTACCGCTGCTATTGTCCCATACACTCAGTAGAACCTTAATAAATGTCTTAGACTGAATTGAGGTGCTCGGCGAGTGTTGGAGAATTAGGGTTAGTCTTTATTCAATTAACGTCAAGTCAGGCTTTAAGATTGAGAGAATTTCATATTTCTTTTTAAAAATTGTGATTAGAGATGCCTGGGTGGCTCAGTCAGATAAGAGTCCACCTTTGGCTCAGGTCATGATCCCAGGGTCCTGGGATGGACCCCCAAGGTGGACTCCCTGCTCAGCAGGGGGTCTACTTATCTCTCTCCCTCTGCCCCTCCCCCTGCTCATGCTCTCCCTCTCTCTCTTAAATAAATAAAATCTTTAAAAATAAATAAAAATTATGATTAAAAACGGGGGGAACCTGATATTTCTCTTAAAAATACAAAATCAGGTAATAAAATATGGCACATGGGAAGAAAAAACCTTTTAGTGTTTTTCCTCATATTCTCAAGCGTGGCTAACTTTTTTGTTTGTTCATTTCCAGCCTTGAAAGTGGGTGACACCTCATAGGTGACCAGCCGAGAGGGAACAGAAAGTTCAATGTAGTCCCTCTGGCTTCTTGTCGAAGTGTTACCCCATACCTCCAAAACTTGAATGAGTTTACTAACCACAGAAAAGTCTTTCTGGATTGAATATCATAGAATCAGAAACAGAAAGCCCTGAGTTATCCCAGCATTCTGGAAGGAGTTCTAAACAAGGGTCGCAAAAAGGCATTAGCATTCACACTTTCAGAGAGCTTCTGCACCACTGACCAGATCCACGGGCT
This sequence comes from Ursus arctos, assembly GCF_023065955.2. Classification (NCBI taxonomy): domain Eukaryota; kingdom Metazoa; phylum Chordata; class Mammalia; order Carnivora; family Ursidae; genus Ursus; species Ursus arctos. Next base: position 77,459,217 of record NW_026622874.1, on the reverse strand, counting down.
GACTTCTTTGCTTCTTCTCCTCTCCCTGCCTTCTTAAAGTGAAGTTTTTATTTTGGAATAATTTTAGACTTTGAGAAAAGTTGCAATCATACTGCAGAAAGTTACCCATGTCCTCTTCACCCAATTTCCCCCCATGGTAATATCTTATAGAACAATGGCATGTGTGTCAAAATGAAGAATTTTAGGGGTGCCTGGGCGGCTGGCTCAGTCGGTTAAGCATCCAACTCAGCTCAGGTTATAATCTCAGGGTCATGAGTTGGAACCCCACATTGGGCTCCATGCCCAGCGCCTACTTAAAAAAAATTGTTTTTTACATTGGTACAATACTATTCCCTAAACCACAGACTGGATTTGAATTCACCACTTTTCCCATTAATGTTCTTTTTCTGTTGTAGGCTCCAGTCCAGCTTCCTAGTACAACTTTCTTCTTCCTGCTCCTTTCTGGCTATAAAACCTTTTGCCTCGGACCGCTCTTCAGAGCTCCGTTTTATCTCCTAGATTGGATGCTGCCCGATTCATGAATCGTTGATTAAAGCCAGTAAGATCTTTACAATGTATTCGGTTGAATCTTGTTTTTCAACAAGTGTATTCTCACATTGGACATATTCACTTATTTCTCATTCATTCAACCAGCATTGAGTGGGCCAACAGAACAGGTGTGATCCCCTCTGTAACAGAATTAAGGGAAAGAGTAACCATGTGATGGGAAGAAAACTGGCAAGACAGAAGGGCACTGAGCCTGCGGGAGCCCAGGGAAAGGCTTTTTGAGAGTATTGATAGTGGACACCTAAAAGCGTGAGAAGGAGGAGTTCCCCAGGTGAGAAAGGAGAGAATCCAAGCAAAGGCACCCAGCAGAAGAGGTTCTCCACCCAGGAGGGGATCCAGGTGAGGCCGGGATGCGAGACACACCCGATGCCTCCTATTTGTGAAATGAAAATGTATCAGAATGAACTAATTGATAGTTGCATGTTAATTGCGTTTTCCCGTGTGTCCCCCGTACTGCCCGGTTCCTGCATTTACCTCCGGCTGGCATGTGCCATTGTCTGTCATTCTCTCTGCTACTAGAAGGTGAACTTCTTGAAGGAAGCAACTCTGCCTTATTCACCTCGGCTTCCTTCCTTCTCCCCGTGCCCAGCAAGCCATTTGCACACAAAGAATCAAAACGTGTGTTTATTGAATCAAGTTAGACTTTCCGTGATATCCCATTCCCGTTACTGTGGCTTCAAATTATGAGAGTTATCTCTAATTTGTCATGCACTGTTTTCTCTTAAGCTGCCACTTCTCACCTGCTCTGAGCTACACGCAGCTTTGCCTGAAGGCTTCCTCCCTCCAAACACTAAAAAAAGAAAAGAATCCTCTCTTCTGTCCATAGGGAGGGGATGTACCCTAAAACAGTGGAAATGCGTGAGAAAAGGGACCAGATTCCAAAATGTGATTTGTCTCTATTTGAGAAGCGTGATTCAGAGGAGGAGGAGAAGGAAGGGTGGGGGAAGGAGAGGAAGGAGGACAAAGGGACGTCTGAAAGTATGTCGTCAGTGGTTATCTGAGGGTGGCAGGATTATTTTAAATGACATTTGCTTTCTTTGATAATCTTCAGTACTTTTTAATTAAAAAGATGATGACTCAACCATGCCTAGGTGACGAAGCTTCCATAAAACCCCAGAAGGACAGAGTTCAGAGAGCTTCCGGGCGGCTGAACTCGTGAAGGAGCAGGAGGAGAGGCCCCTGGAAGCTCACCACCCTTCCCCCATACCTTGCCCTATGCACCTCTTCCATCCGTTCTTCCTGAGTTATATCCTCTCATAATAAACTGATGATTCTAGGGAAAAAAAAATTATGAGCATTAACCCTTTTATTATCAGAATAAAAAAGCTAGTTATTTTTATTGGAGAGGGAAAAACAACCTCGCTGAGTGGTCATCAGTAGAGGGCTGGAGGGATTTTGCTCTGCAAACAGCCATTGTCCTTTCCCTGACCATGCACCTCCATTGTATTTGTAAGATTCTTTCTCCCTCGTGGAATGCTGTCTGCTGGGACTGGCAATCAAGACTCCACACCCTTCTTAGCCCAGGCTTGGGTACCGATGGAGCTGGACCAACTTAACACATTTGGCTTTGACCTCAGCTTGGCTGCCCCCAACCCCATGCAGCCACTGTTTGCTAATGGAGCTGGTCCCGTGACCGGGGAGGGTCCACTGCCTGAGAGTAGTTGCAAAGGTCAATATTGGGAGGAGGCACTGGGATGTGGGGAAAGTTTGTAGCGTCCGGCGTGCTTTTTATAGGTTCTCGTTTTGGGAGTTTTTGCACACAGGAGGTAGGATTCTTTTCAAGCAACAGAACTGACACTGGTTAACTCAGATTTTTCTCTCGCTCCTCTCCTTGGGTGTTTGAATCTTGAGCACGGTGTCTAGGGGATGAAAAACGGGAAAGGGGGTGCTGATTCAGCTTGAATTTTCTACTACCTGAATGGATGGATGGATGGATGGATGGATGGATGGATGGATTTTGTACCCACAACTCTATAGTTTTCATGGGTCCTCTTCTTTTTAAAGCCTGGCTATTTAGCCTTTTTTTCATTCTGTAAGGATTTCCACGTGCTTCCAGTAAACCCTTTTTTCTCCTTAAGTTTCTGTGCTCTGCAAGCTTATATAAATGTGACCCACAGTGAGACATACACATGTAAACAGAAGTGAGATAAAAATCGCACAGAATCATATTTACCCTTAGTACTTTCGATGCATCCTTAAATTTTCTATTCACTTCTATTTCATTGTTTAAACTGTTTGCAACCCCTTACACTGATCAATGGGTTGCTCCCACACCTGGAAATCCTCTCAGTTATCCAGAGTCGATTTCCACTGGCTTGTCAACAATCCTATCTCGTGTTTGTGGAGAGCGCCCAAATGAGCACCTATAAAAGGAAGACTAAACCACACCAACGTCTCTCTCTGGCAGTGGACTCTCCTTACCTCCAGGATAAGCTCTACGAGGTTTGAGCTAAAAACCTGCCACGGGTGATTGGGAGCAAGCCAGCCTAAGAGCAAAGCCAAAACAGCCGGAACTTTCTCCTCCGGCAGAAAACAAAACTTCACTTGGGATCTGACTGCCTTCTCTCTGCCTGGCATTTGTCTAGGCAAGGGGTTGACAAGCCTGCAGGCCAAAGACGCCCACTGTCAGTGTTTTTCTGGCTCCGGAGCTAAGAATGGCCTCTACGTTTTTTAAATGGTTGGAAAAAAAAAATCAAAAGAAGAATATTTCAGGACGTGGGAAAATGACATGAGATCCAAATTTCGGCATCCAGAAATGAAGTTTATAAGGAAGACGGCCATGCCCATTCATTGGAGCACTCCCATGTGCGGCAGCTGTGGGCACCCAGCAGTAGACATGAGTCGTGTTCGCAGAGACCGTATGGCCTGCACAGCCGAAAATATCTACTATCTAGCCCCGGAAAATGTCTACTATCTAGTACCGGAGAAGTTTGCCAACCCCTGGCCGAAACGCTAGAGGGAGATTAAAACAAAGGTAAGGCATGGTCCCTGCTCTAGGGGAGCTTAGGATTAATGAGGCGAGACAAATCAAGGACCCACGATGGGAGGTGTAATAGGAGGTCAGACAATGGAAGGGATTTTTCAAAAGAAGAGGTAGACTGGAAGGAATTATGGGGGCTTCTGGAGGAGGTGAGCCTGGAACCTCAGCAACACCTGTGTTTCTATGTAGGTGGGACTTGGAGACCATCTGGGTGGGAACTTGGAGCTACATTTGCATTTTTCTTTACAGGAGGGGTGGGGATCAGCTGTGCACACCCCAGGAAAGGATCCGCGGAAGCAGGGAGATCAATGGACGGCTACGAAGGCAAGGTAGGATCGCGCGTCAGCACACAACAAGAAAGGAGGGTGGCCTAGCACAAAGAAGGGAGTTACTACAATATTGACAATAAGAACAGTTGTTATGATCAAGCCCTTATCACATGCTGGGCACTGTGTTCAATGCCCCTCTGCTAATACCTTCACTGCTTGCTCTCGATCACTGTGATGAGGTAGGTCCGTATTATCCCCATTTTACAGAGGTGGATGTGAAGGACACGGATACCCAGATCAGAGATGAATTGCAGAGCATAGAGGGAAATAACTCTCTTGGGAGGGAGAGAAGGTGTGGATTGAGGAGGGTGGGGTCAACCAGGCAGAATGTAACATCCTCAAATTAAAAAAAAAAAAATACGAGAGGCACCTGAGTGGCTCAGTTGGTTGAGCGTCTGCGTCTTGATTTCTGCTCAGGTCACGATCTGGGGGCGGTGGGATCCAGCCCCACGACGGGCTCCGCGCTTGAAGGGTAGTCCTGCTTGGGATTCTCTCTCCCTCTCTCTCTGTGCCCCTCCCCCCACTCATGCTCTCACTCTCACTCAAATAAATAAATCTTTGAATATATATATAAGAAAATACGAACAACCAACAAAAAATGGTAGAGGTGGGACACCTGGGAGGCTCTGTCAGTTAAGTGCCCAGCTTAATTGATTTCAGCTCAGGTCATGAGATCGAGCCCTGAGTTGGGCTCTGCCCTGGGTGTGGAGCTTGCTTAAGATTCTCTCTGTCCCTCTACTCCTCCTTCCTCTCTCTCTCTCTCTCAAAAAAAAATAGATCTATATTTATCTATCTATGATAGAGGAATTTGTAGTTGGTGTCACAGGCAATGGGAAGTTTGGGGAAAAGGGAGAGAGAAGCCAAAAAGAAGAGGATAAAAATGCTGGTCAGCAGTAGAGCGGGCAGAAGAGGGCAGGAGACCCACTCCAAGGCCCGACTCTTGCAGCTTGGAAATTGACAACGTGCGGGTAGCCTACTGAAGATCCCTACCGTCAAGACATGGGCATCCCTAAATTTCACCCAGCAATTCCCAAGCTTATGGACCGGAGTCCTCCCTTTTTCTTAGAAAACCTGTTAACAGCTACTCTTTCTCAGAACATGGCTTAGGAAATGCTGCCTTTGAGAAAAGGCCTCTGGTCATACGAGAGATCATTTTACTGGGCCACGAGCATCCAGATGGCTGATTTCATAAATGTGGCAAAAAGACAAATGGATGCACGGGTTTCTATCTTTAAACCCTGCCCCCGATATGCCTCTGTGTGGAGTCTCCAGATCTTTATATATGAAGCAGCCGCGTATGTCAAGCTAGCAAGTAATCGAACACCGAGGGGTTCTGACTCACGTGCCAACTTCAAGCTGCTTTGCTTTATTTTTAGATAATACAAGTGGCAGCTGCGTACATACTGTAAATGGAGACACCCGATTCCAATCCCACAGAGGCCAAAGTGATTTCTCTCTCAAGGCCATTTTTAGAAGCTTGTGAGCATCTTGTCCAGTATCCCTACCTCCTCAGGAAGGGAAGCAACGTGCCTCAGTTGCTTACGAATCAAATACCTCGATGCAATTCGGCCAACACGCCCTGAATTCCTACTGTGTCAGTTCCGTGTTTAACAGTTTCTTTGAAAGGAAGATTGTTAACCAGCCAGGGTTGGTAGATATCAGCCACAGGATATATGGTAATGACCCTGAACCCGCTTTCAGCTTCAATCAAGCTGAACATCCGGATGGTGCTTGAAAGTCAATAAAATACTTGGCATCAAGAGATCAACGTCGGGATAATTAATAGACTTCGCTCTCCCTCATTTTTCAGTCCCCTCTGGACTCATTTACAAGTACAGACTTTCCCTGGACCGGGTTTCATTTGAAATCATTTTCGGGGCGCCCGGGTGGCTCAGTCGTTAAGCAGCTGCCTTCGGCTCAGGGCGTGATCCCGGTGCTGTGGGATGGAGCCCCACATCAGGCTCCTCCGCTGGGAGCCTGCTTCTTCCTCTCCCAGTCCCCCTGCTTGTGTTCCCTCTCTCACTGGCTGTCTCTCTCTGTCAAATAAATAAATAAAATCTTTAAAAAAAAATCATTTTCGGCTCTCAAGGATAATTTTCCTAACCGTTAACTCTTGAAAACGGGTCGCTTTCTTTGTGCCTGAAAGCTGCTTAATTCAGAACCTGGATTCTCTCTGCTTCCTCTTCAGGAGAGGACGTAGGTCGCGTAAGGGGAAATATGCTTTGAAGGGAGATTACGCATCTAGAGGTCACGTCTCCAGGTTATCTGATTCTAGTCCTTCCTTGTGTTTGAGCTGTTTTACAAGTAGTAGTGTAACAAGGCAAAAATAATTCTCATGTACATGCAAATCCTCACCCAGCTGGTAGATGTCCAACTGACTTCTCTCTCCTTCAAGGAAAACCCAGATTTATTTTTGTTTACCCCTTCATTTCAATATTCCTGACCTATATATTAGTCTAATCTTCAGATTCCGTTGAATTGGGTACTTGTTTGCATCATGGACTGAGCAGAATAAAATCTTCAGCATGGGTTTTTTAAAAAAAATTTTAAGTAGGCTCCGTGCCTAGCATGGAGCCCAATGTGGGGCTCAAACTCACAACCCTGAGATCATGATCTGAGCTGAAATCAAGAGTTGGATGCTTAACCAGCTGAGCCACCCAGATGCCCCATAACATGTGTTTATTTTTATATCATAGAGATCTTATTTTACCTTTCTCTGAAAATTATCTTTTTTTTTAAAGATTTATTTTTAGAGAGCATTGTGAGCGGGCGGGAGGGGCAGAGGGAGAGGGAGATAGAATCTCAAGCAGACTCCCCACTGAGTGTGGAGCCAGATGTAGATGGGGGGTTCGATCCCACCACCCTGAGATCATGACCTCCTCCGAAATCGAGAGTCTGCTGCTCAACCAACTGAGCCACCCTGGTACCCCTGGAAATTATCTTTTAACAAAAACAAAGAAAGATACATTAATGTGTTTCTGTATTCCCTCAAATATGCCTTGTCTCTTGCCCTATGCCCCATTAGAACTATGGGTGAATTTCTCCTGCTAATGCCCCATCATCATAGAGAAGCAGGCTGTTTCTTTGAGAAATGCATTAGCTAGCGGACAATTATCTTTTCTAAATAGAGTTTATTGTGTTTCAGAAAAGGACCTACGTTAATGGAGAGGCTGGTCCACCTGATACAGGTTAGGCAGCTCTCTATCCATGACACATTTTTGGATAGTGTTGGCTGATCATAATAGCAATAGTATCTTTTGTATTCAGAGATGGATGGCAGATCTAGGGCAACAGGACTCGTGGGTTGAATTTTCTCCCAAGAGCAAGGACAGATTTACAATTTAGGATTTAATAATTTATTTTACTGAGAGTTTTCAGGTGTTGGCCACCACGGTCTGGGGGAGGAAGTCCTTTATGAGGAAGGAAACTCTTGCAGCGCCTGGGTGGCTCAGTTGGTTAAGCGTCTGACTCTTGATTTCAGCTCAGGTCATGACCGGAGGGTTGTAAGATCAAGGCCCTCATCAGGCTCTGCACTCAGCTCAGAGTCGGCTTGAGATTCTCTCTCCCTCTCCCCGCCCCACCGCCGCTCTCACACATGCATGCGCACTCTCTCTCTCTCTCTCAAATAGGTAAATAAATCTTTTTAAAAAAAAGCAGGTGGGGAAGTGGGCTAACTGTATCAAAAGCTACTCAGGGGCTTCTAATGTGCAGACAGAGCTGAGAATCACACAGAACTAGACGATCTCTAGAAATAAGTTTTTATCCTATGTTCTGTAGAAGCAATAGAATCATAAACATTGAACATTAACAGGCAGACGCTTTCCTTGGCTGTGCAGAAGCTTTTTATCATGATGAAGTCCCACAAGTTCATTTTTGCTTTTGTTTCCCTTGCCTTTGGAGACGTGTCTTGAAAGAACTTCCTGTGGCTGATGTCGATGAGGTTACTGCCTATGTTCTCCTCTAGGATTTTGATGGATTCCTGTCTCACGTTGAGGTCTTTCATCCATTCTGAGTTTATCTTTGTGTATGGTGTAAGGGAATGGTCCAGTTTCATTCTTCTGTATGTAGCTGTCTAATTTTCCCAGCACCACATATTGAAGAGACTGTCTTTTTTCCATTGGATATTTTTTCCTGATTGGTCAAACATTAGTTGACCATAGAGTTGAGGGTTCATTTCTGGAGTCTCTGTTCCATTGGTTTATGTGTCTGTTTTTGTGCCAATACCATGCTGATCACAGCTTTGTAATATAGCTTGAAGTCAGGCAACGTGATGCCCCCAGCCCTGTTTTTCAACATTCCTTTGGTGATTTGGGGTCTTTTCTGGTTCCATACAAAACTAAGAGGCAACCCATGGAATGGGAGAAGATATTTGCAAATGACATTACAGACAAAGGGCTGAACCACAACGAGATACCACCTTAATGAGTCAGAATGGCAAAAATTTACAAAACAGGAAACAAATGTTGGTGAGGATGTGGAGAAAGGGGAACCCTCTTACACTGTTGTTGGGAAATGCAAGCTGGTACAACCACTCTGGAAAACAGTACGAAGGTTTCTCAAGGTATTAAAAATAGAGGGGCGCCTGGGTGGCACAGCGGTTAAGCGTCTGCCTTCGGCTCAGGGCGTGATCCTGGCATTATGGGATCGAGCCCCACATCAGGCTCCTCCACTAGGAGCCTGCTTCTTCCTCTCCCACTCCCCCTGCTTGTGTTCCCTCTCTCGCTGGCTGTCTCTATCTTTGTCGAATAAAATAAAATCTTAAAAAAAAAATAGAGCTACCCTACGACCCAGCAATTGCACCACTAGGTATTTACCCCACAGATACAGCTGTAATGAAAAGAAGGGGCACATGTACCCCAATGTTCATAGCAGCAATGGCCACAACAGCCAAACTGTGGAAGGAGCCGAGATGCCCTTCAACAGATGAACGGATAAAGATATGGTCCATATATACAATGGAATGTTACTCAGCCATCAGAAAGAACGATTACCCAACATTTGCAGCAACATGGACAGGACTGGAGGAGATAATGCTTAGTGAAATAAGTCAAGCAGAGAAAGACAATTATATGGTTTCACTCATACGTGGAACATAAGGAATAGCATGGAGGACAACGGGAAGGGAGGGAAATCTGAAGGGGGAGAAATCAGAGAGGGAGATGAACCATGAGAGACTGTGGACTCCGGGAAACAAACTGAGGGTTTTGGAGGGGAAGGGGGTGGAGGGATGGGGTAACTGGGTGATGGGTATTAAGGAAGGCCCGTGTTGTGATGAGCACTGGGTGTTACATGCAACTAGTGAATCACTGAACACTACATCAGAAACTAATGATGTACTATACAGTGGCCAACTGAACATAACAAAAAAGATAAAATTTTTTTTAAAAATAGGCAGACATATATACAGTCTTTCTTATGAAGAGGAGAAGACACCTGAATCATCAGGAATACTTGATTTCTTATTACACGTCTACACTAAGAAATTCATCCAAGAACATTAAAAGAACTATGTATTCTGTCTCCTCCCCACCCGGCCAAATGAAGTACTCATTTCAGTTTGCAAGAATGGCGATGTCATCTGTCATCCGTTGTGCTGTTTTCTTGGTCCCTTTCATTGCTGTCTGTGAATTCTTTGGGGGTGGCAATAAAAATTGTCAGTCCCTGGACAGAGTTTTCCAGAGAAAACGTGCAGTCCCTGTTCTCTGGGCTGACATAAATCCCCTCATTTTGGTAGCAGAGCTAAGGGCTGTTGTTTGAAGGAGTATTTCTATGTATCTACCTGAAACATTTTCTTTGTTGTAAGTGTAAGTGACAATTGCTTCTTCACTTCAATTTGTAGTAAATAGAAATCTTCCCAGGCAGGAATGCCTTGAGGAAAATCGAATCCATTTTGCATGGGGAGATTTCTTTATGGTTCAGGGAGCTCGTAATAGGGTTTCTCTTGGCTTACTCCCGAGCACATCCAGTAGGGTTTTTATCAACGGTGTTTTCTGTGTATGTGAACAGAAACCAGCGAGGCTTGCGGAGAAGAGGCCAGAAACCTAGGGATCAAGGTACAGAGAAGGGGTAGAAAAATCTTCGGACTCAAAAAAACAAAACAAAAAAAACCAAAAAACCTTTGGACTCTTCTGCATCCACAAAATTAGGGTATCTGTATCAAAAAAGAATTCGATCCGATCAGCACTTCTCAACTAGGGACAAGTTCACCCCTCTAGTGAACATTTGGCAACGTCTGGAGACCGTTTTTGTTGTCACAGTTGGGCAGGAGTGGGGGTGGTGGTGGTGGTGGTACTTTTGGCACCCAGTGGGCAGAGGCCAGATACGTTGCTGACCATCCTGCAGTGCACGGCCCCCACAGTGCAGCGTGATCCAGCCCCAAATGTCAATGTCAATAAGGCCAAGGTTGAGAAATCCTGGATAAAGGGACTCCACAAATTTCCTTCCAGCCTTAAGACATCATGATGTGAAAACATGATGTCCACTCCTAAATAATAAGTCTATTGTTATTGGCTCCATTGTCCCCCCAGATTCCTATGTTAAAGCCTTAACCGCCATGTGACTGTATTTGGAGGCAGGGCCTATACGGAGGTAATGAGATTTAATGGGGGGACGCCTGGGTGGCTCAGTCCATTAAGCATCTGCCTTTGGCTCAGTTCATGATCTCAGGGTCCTGGGATTGAGCCCTGCGTTGGGCTCCCTGCTCAGGTGGGAGTCTGCTTCTCCCTCTCCCTCTGACTGCCGCTCCCCCTGCTCGTGTGCGCGCTCTCTCTTGCTCTCGCTCTCTGTCAGATAAATAAATAAAATCTTAAAAAACAACGACATTACACTTAGTGAACGAAGCCAGGTTAGACACTGCACAATTCCATTGATATGAAACATCCGGAATAGGTAAATCCACACACAAAGTAGTGGCCAGGGACTAGGGGAAGGGGTGCGTGGGGAGGGACTGCTTCATGGGTACAGGGGTCCTTGGAAGTAGATAGAGGTGGAGGTTGCACAAGACGGTGAACGGACTAAATGCCGCTGTCCTGTACACTTCAAATGGTTAAGGGTTAATTTTATGGTATGTGAGTTTTATCTTGGTTAAAAAAAAAAAAAATCTCTATCTCCGTTGAGAAGAAAGACACAGAAAGCTAAACTAGTCCAGGCTAAGCATTTGGGAAATAACAAAACCCTGCTCTAAGGCAGAACTGATCCCCAGGAAAGCGGACCTCTTAGCTCTTGGAACCCAGCCCGGCGGCCCGGGGCTTACGGATGGATGGTGCTTGTGCCAGATTTACCCACCAGGATGTGCTCCGGGGACGCCTTCCCTAGGTCTGTTTCAACAGGATGAGGATGGACAGATCCTGCAGCGGTGGGCGGCCGGTCTCCAGCACGAACAGAGCGCTGCAAACACACTCTGGGTGAACTGGTCTCACCCGCGGTGCTGGGTGTAGAAGACCCAAATGGAACCAAAATGGGAGTCATTTTTGTTCCTTATCAAAATGACGGCCGCCTTTTAAGAGCCCCCTGCTAAAAGCATTTGACCCCTGGAGTGGGGCTTTCGGCTCTCTTAATTCCTTCCAGGACCAAGGAGGATGCTAGAGATTGAACACCTATGTCCTCCGTCCCCCAGATTCATGTTAAGAATCTAACCATCAAGGTGATGGTATTTGGAGGTGGGACCTTTGGGAGGTGATTAGGTCTTGAGGATGAAGCTCTTATCAATGGGATTAGTGACCTGATCAAGGAGACCCCAGAGAACTCCCCGTACCCTCTGCCATGTGAGGACACAGCTATGGGAGAGGCTGTGACGCAGGGGTTCCTCAGCAGGCACGGAATCTGCAGGTACCTTGATCTTGGACTTCCATTCTGAAACAGCAATGAATTTCTGGTTTTTATAAGCCACCTAGCTTACGGCCTTTAGTTACAGCATCCGGAGCAGAGGAAACACAGGAAGCAAAACAGGAATTAAGGAAAGCCTGGTAGGTCTCCTCTTCTGCTGATTATCGCCTATTGCCCAAATTTGTCTCTGACACCAGGACTATGGGGAGTGAGTGGTTTCATTTCTCAGCCCTGGGCACCAGGGGAAACTGGGAAGCACAAAGAGAGAAGATCTAAAGGAACATGGCCCACCCTGTGATGACCCAGATTCTTAAAATAGAGCTCCACAAACTATTGCAGATGCCTTTCCTTTTTTAAAAAATATGAAATTCCAGTGGAATTTAATATACTTGGATGTTTACAAATAATTGTAGGGGGAAAAGGCATGAACTTCTTAACCAGAGAGTCCAGAGACTCAAATCCCTTCTCTATTGACTAATGGGGCAGGATTTCCATCCCTCTGCTCCTGGATATATATTTGTGTGTACACACACACACACACACACACACACTGCTTTATAGGATTGCGGCGAGGATTAAGTCAGATGAAATTCTCTCCCTCCGATTCTGAGACCCACCTTCCCCAGCACATTTTAACCTTTCTGAAGTTAGGATGCCTCTTCCCCCGTCCCACCAATGTGTAGCCTAACACAAATATCTAAGTGTGATAATTTTATCAGAGGATTTCCCCCCCCAGGGAAGTAGTTCTTTAATTTTCTTTTTTCCTTGCCTGACGGCTGCCACCTCCTCTTTCTTCCCTCCCATCATCCTGTCTCCAATCCCCCCCCCCGCCACGTAGCCTATGGCCGCAACTTATTATGCGTCCTTCCATGTTTTTCTCCTACTAATAAGATCACATGCGGGCACGTGCACGCACACGGATGCGATATATTGTACGTGCTATAGACACAGACAGGCAGGCAGAGACAGAGACATAGAGAATTTTGTTGTACAGAAATGAGATCCTGTTACATACATTTCCTGGATCTCCTTTTCCTCCCTCCATCATACCTCTAAGACAACTATCATCGCCGCTTATTTCCTTTTTAATAGCTTCAGAACATTGATCAATGGATGAACAGTAATTTCTTCAACTCTCCTTCTACTGATGGGCCTTCATTTTGTGTCCAGTTTTTTTTATTTTTTGCACATATGTTTTTGTATGCTGGTGTTTTATTTCTGTTGGACAGAGTCCCAGGAGTCGGGACTGCTAGGTCAAAGCATACAAGCATTTTAAATTTTAATAGATGTTATCCGGTTGCTTTCCAAAAAGCCTGCAATGCTCAAAACAGTTCCACCAGCGGCGTCTAAGATGACTGTGTTCTCTGCGTGAAATTAAAAGGCCTTTTAATGGCCCAGTATATTTAACGTGGCCATGCTGGGGTTGTTTCTGCCTTTGAAGAGCTGTGAGTGACCCTGAACCATGTGTCCCGCCCCTGTGACATCTTATAGTCAAGGTGCTGTGACTCGTGCGTAAAGCACCCAGCCAAGCCTACACCCATCATGACATGGTGAGTACAGCACCACCTCCCAGGAACCAGGACCCAGTGCCTATTCCTCTTACTCTGTATCTGATCTGAAGATCTTGCCTCTTTCCCTGGAAGCAGAAAAGCAAGGGTGCTCACCTAACTGCAGCATCGGCAGCAAACTGTCTAAACCAGGAGATGGGCGGGTGATTCTGACCGAGACTCCAGCTAGCCTTATTCTTTAGTTCGATGATTTCAAAGGTTTGCAGAATATGATTAAATCCTTTGCACCTCAGTCTTCGTGGGTTAACAGCCATCTAATTCGGCAACTATTGATTGAATGAGAGACTTCTAAGTGCTGGCCAGTGTGATAGATGTCGGGCATTCAGCCCTGAGGCGCGACTATGACACCCAGGGTTTCTGCGATCCTTCTTCTCACAAGAAGACAGGATCACATCACTGCACTTGGATTTGCCCATAAAACGCAGTTTGACCCTATTAGGACTCATCTTCTCAAGGGCCTTCAAAAATATGCATAGAGCAAAACAACCGAATTCATCTCTGGACAACATTTCGCTAAGAGCACAATGGGTCAGCAAACTGACCTGAATCCTGTTTCCAAAGGACTAAGACGGACAGCACCATGTCTTGGCCCTTTGGTTCGACACCGCTGGAAACAGGGACTGCTCCCTGTAGACCCCCTTTCCTTAGCTTGGTTGAGGTCTAACTGACTGACGATATCGTAAGATCTTCAAAGTGGACATCATGGTGGTTCGTTATGGGGACACACTGTGAAAGAACTCCTATCACCTAGTGATTAACACACCCATCACCCTACCTATTGATCTGGTGTGTGCGCATGTGAGAGAAGACTTGAGTTCCACAATCTTAGCAAATTTCAATTATATGCTACAGTGTTATCAACTGTAGTCACCAGGTTTTGCATTAGGTCCTCAGACCTTATTCATCTTATAACTGATGCTTATACCCTTTTTACCAACCTCTCTTTCTGTCTCTTTCCCTCATCCTCCGGCCCCTGGCAACCACTTCTCTGCTGCATTTCCATGAGCTTGGCTTTTTCTTTTTTCTTTTTTTTTTCGATTCCACATGTAAGTGATATCATGCAGTATCTGTCTTTCGATGTCTGATTTATTTACTTAGCATAATGCCCCAAGGACCATCCGTTGTCTCAAATGTAAAATAGCGGGACTTCCTTCTTTCTCCTGGTTGAATAATACTGCATTGCATACACCACACCTTCTCCATCCATTCATCCGTCCGTGGACATTTAGGTTGTTTCCATATCTTGGCTGTTGTGAATAATGCTGCAGTGAACACGGGAGTGCTGATAGCTCTTCAATATCTTGTTTTCATTTCCTTCAAATATATACCCAGAAGTGGGATTGCTGGATCATATGGTAGTTCTATTTTTACTAGTAGACCTTAAATCACTTTGAAGGGAGGGACTGTAAACCTCTTACTCAAAACGCTACTGTATTCTCAAGAGCTTAGCACAATAACTGGCATAGAAGAGGCCAGCAATAAATATGTCATTGAATGGATGAGGGAATGAATGGATGGATGGGCAAATAGGTGATTGAATGGCTTACCTGTCCGGGAATTTCAAATGCACAGAATTGTGGTCATTTCCCAATTTGGATATTATGGAATCTAGACATTCTTATTACCATTTGGGTTTCTTTGCTTCTTGGGGTTTTGTTGTTGTGGTTTTGGGGTGTCTTTGAGAGAGGCAGGAGAGCAGGGGGAGGGTGGGCAGAGGGGGAGAGAGAGAGAGAGAGAGAATCTCAAGCAGGCTCCATGCTCAGCAAGGAGCCTGATGCCAGGCTCCATCTCACAACCCTGAGATTGTGACCTGAGATGAAATCAAGAAGATCTTTTTTTTTTAAGATTTTATTTATTTATTTATTTATTTAAGAGAGAGAGAACAAGCAGGAGTGAGGGGCAGAGGGAGAGGGAGAAGCAGACTCCCCGCTGAACGGGGAGCCCAATGTGGGGCTTGATCCCAGGACCCCGAGATCATGACCTAAGCCGAAGACAGGTGCTTAACTCACTGAGCCACTCAGGCACCCCTCCCTGCACCTCTTAAAACCCTGCTGAAAGTGAGAGTGGGCAGCACAGATCCCAGTGTATTTAATTCCTAAGACCCCTGACTAAACCATACTGTTATTCCCTGCCTACCACACTGCGGCTCTTAGAAGACCCTCCTTCTTTCCTATCTGTAATCAACTACTAAGGTCTTCTCCCTTCAGGATATCTCATTCACCCCTTCCTCCCCACCCCCTGCCACTGCTTTGGACCCTAGCCTCGATGACCTCATGACCAGAAGATTCCAGAACCCTCCAGCTTCCCTGTCCTTCCATCCAGGGTGCAACCACCACCAGACAAGTCTTCCTAAAATGCTACTTTCTTTACCTCTATCCCTTGTCCTGCTCTGGACACCTGTCACGTTTCCTCTGGCCGAGTGTAGTGACCCTGTTCAACCCACCTCACACCTCAGTACTCCTCCCGGGGCAGCCAAGTTCATGCATGACTCCAGCAGTCGCCATCCGCTTTATCACCTGCATTCTTTCCTGAGGCTGGTCCACCCACTTTGACGTCCCTCATTCTCTCTTTCTCTCCAGTTGTCTGAATGTACCCAGTTCAGGCCCACTTTATGTCCTGTTCTATCAACACCATCCCCCCATTTCCCAAGACCACCAGGCTCTGTGCCAAAGGCCTTCACATAGTTTCTCTTGGGATCTTCTCCGTTACCATATGAGGAAGGTCTGTGAGTAGCTCCATTTTATAGAGGAGACTGAACTTCAGAGAGGTTAAGTAAGCAGTCCAGGGTCACACAGCTTAGGAGGGATAAAGCCAGGAATCAAATGTAGGCAGAGCATCCGCTCTCAAACACAGCACGGATCGGCCCCTCTGTTGCCCAAGAAGTCTTTCAGAATCAGTACTAAGAAACACGAAGATGTACTAGAAACACTAACTGACCTTACCGGCTGAATGAATGGGAGCCCCAGCCACTCCCAGGAGCTCAGGAAGGCAGCAGGACTAAGGCACCCAGGCTTGGGTTCGAGTTCCAGCTCTGCCGTTTATTGGCAGAGTGACCTTAGGCAATGGCTTAGCCTCCCTGAGTCCCAATTTCCTCATCTGTAAAATGCAATAAATATCTCCACGTACCTCCCATCATAGGGTGTTTTATAAGGAGCGAATGAGAGCATGTATATAAACACGAGCACAGGGCAGGCACGTCGGAAGTCTGTGCGTGTTCATCTTTATAATCATTCCCTTCTACTTCCCTTAGAATAATTGTTTTTTTCTCCTTTAACCATCCCTTTGTGTAGAGGCATTTTAAGAAAAAAATAATTATTAATAAGTCTGACTCTGGTTCATTCAAACAAACGAGTCTGGTCCTTAGGTGCCCCACTTGGACCCTGCAGGAAAGTTTTGTCTCAATGGGGAGCTGAGCCTTCTACGTCCAGCCTTCCGTGGACTTACCCTGGGCTCCAAAGTGCACTCACCTTCTGCTCTGATCTTGTCTCCCTCGTGCATTCAGAGCCTAGCAAGCATTTGCTCATACATTTACAGTTCCCTGGTCACACGTGCTGCTTCATGTCTGTGTCTTCACATATGCTGTTCCCTCTGCCTGGAATGCTGTTCCTCACAATCAGTAATGAAATACTGTTCATCTTTTCAGGCTACTTCAAGAACCTCTTCCTCTCCCAGACCCCAGAACCATCCCTCAAAATACACATAATGTAAAATATGCCATCTTAGCCACATACGGTTCAGCAGCATTCGGTACATTTCCATTTTTCAGGGGAGGAAATTGAGGTCTAGGGGAGGTAGGCGACTGGCCCAAGATCACGAGGTGAGGAGCAGCAGAGGGAGGCCTGGAACACAGATAGCCTGAGAACTCCTTAAGGATGGGTTCTGGGTCTTTTCCTCTCTGTGCCTCTGAAGCATGGGCAGCATCCTTGGGGGAGCTTTGTGAGTGCTGGTCTGAGCGGCTGTGCTATTAGCGTCTGCCTGTGCCGGTCTCCAACCCACAGGCTCATCCAGATAACGGATGATTCACACCCGTGAGCCAGACAGACAGACCCTGAGTCCCAGGACTCGAGAGCCAACGGGGAAGAGACAGGAAAAAGAAAAAAAGGAAACAAACAAACAAAAAAAACCTAAAACAACCTAGCCTTAGGGACCCTGGCCTTAGGGATCCCCACCTCCCTGCATGGGGCTGGGCAGCTCACCAAAATGTACTTCTCTCCACTAGCAACCTATGGAAACCCTGCTTAGCCTTCAGGCCCAGTGCAAAACTCCTCTTTGCTGTCACACTGGGGTCCCCCAGGAAGAACAGAGCTCTCCTTTCTCTCATTTCCCCACGGTCCCTTCATTTCACGTTCGTTTCTTGTTAACTGGTATTACATATTATGATGCTGTTCTTTACTTCTGTGTCTCCACGCTCCCCAAATCTGGAAGCTTCTTAAGGGTAGAGGCTGTGTCATATCTCATCTCTATTCTCTGCAGCATCTATGCTAGGCATAACAGACACGGGCGAGGAACATTTACGGTCACAGAGGGCCAGAATCCAGGCTCTCCGGCTCTGCCACATACCAGCTTCAGGACCTTCAGGAAGTTTCTCAACCCCTCCCGAAGCCCCGATGTCCCCCTCAGTAAAAGGGGAGTGAGAATTCAGCTGACTTAATAGGGTTGTTATGAGAATTTAATAAGCTCAAATTCACAGCTAGAACTCATTAACTACTATTATTATTAATAAGTCTTTAATAACTAATCAGAGAGCAAGAAGAGGCACAAATAGTTTTTTCCTTCAATTAACACGTAAGAAGGAAATGCTTGCAGAAATGGAACAACAGGGGCACCTGGGTGGCTCAGTCAGTTTAGCATCTGCCTTCGGCTCAGGTCGTGATCATGGGGCTCCCTGCTCTGCGGGCAGCCTGCTTCTCCCTCTCCCTCTGGCCTCCCCCCTGCTTGTGCTCTCTCACTCTCTCTCAAATAAATTTAAAACAAGGAAACAACAGTACGAACACAGAGAAACATAAATAATTGGGTTTGTTCTAAGTGCATACGAGATACAATCATGTTCATAATCTTCACATTCCTGCTATAATAATTCCTCCAGTAAGTTACACAATCCGCTCTCCATCCAGCATAGAGCAGAGACGGTCACGTTTCCGCAATCTGAACCCGGACCTTGGTCTCCCACAAGACGCCCAACCTGCCCCTGCCCCTTGTCACACGTTTCACACTCACAGAAATTCCTACCACTTATCAGTGGGATTGATTCAGAAAGAACAGGCCCACCGCAAAGGTTAATTACATTGATTGTCACGTGCCCACTGAAGTCTCATTCTCCATCCAGGAGCCTATGTGACCTTTTAAAAACAAAACCCAGGTCATGTTAGTCTCCTGCTTAACACTCGGCAGTAGCTTCTTCTGTAAGAGAAATAAAATCTTTACTTTTTTTTTTTTTTTTTTTTTGTACCCACACCTACAAGTCCCTACCCAGTCTGGCTTCTCTCTAATTCATCTCCATTCTCTTCCCTGACTCTCTGGGTGCCAGCCACCTTGGCCTTCTGTCTCTTCCTCTAACACAGCAAGGACTTTTGCGTTTGATCCCTGACATTTACTGGCAAAATGTCACCTTCTTAGAGAAGCATTTCTGGACCACCAGATGGGAACTACCCCACCCCTACTAATTCCCATGTAACACTTAGCATTTGAGCTACATTATTTGTTTGCCTACGTATTATCTGACGCCTTCACTTCCCTGAATAGAAGCTCCCCGTGGGCAGGAACCTTGTCTGCCTTGCTCAACACTGTATCCGCAGCCCCTAGAACACTTCCTGGCACTTAGAAAACTCTCGATACCTCTTTATTGAATGAATACGTGGGGGAGGGGCAGGGGGAAGCAGATTATGGTCATTTTTCACTTTCTATATTTCAGATGAATTTCAATTTTTAATAAAGTGCACATACTATTCTGTACATTCAAAAAAAGAAATAATGCCAGGACAAAATAAAATTGAGATAATGAAATTAGCATAGCTTTTCAGACAGATGAAAGGAACACAAACCTTTGCCAAGAATCGATTATGTGGATCGCTGGCAATCCGTCTTATTTCCTCCTCCACACTGTTTATACCTGAAACATTGGCCAGTGGACTGATCTGCTTGCTAGTCAGCACACACCCCTGGACTTTTAAATAATTGTCACCTCTCCTGGTGGTGGAGCTTTCCGCTTCAGTCCAATCCCCCTCTCTCAGCACATTTATTTCTACCTCTGTGCTTTGCCAGGGCTTTTACCTCTAGGGGCATTTCCTCCCCGCTGTGCTGCCGCCCCCCCCCCCCCCACGCCTCTCCTAACCCGCCACCCCACACACACCCTGCATTTCCCCTGTCCAAAATCTTGATCATCCTTTAGGGTCCGTGCAAACCTATCGTGAAACGGCTATGACCACAGACAACTGCTCCACGACAAAAGCTCCACGCTTTTTCAAAAGTCACCTTGTCTTTGTGTCTCCCTCAATTAATTACAGTTGGTTGAAAGCAATATTTTTATATATCTAACCACACTGAAATGTCACTATCCATTTTCCAACTGAGTAAAAAGAAGAAAAAACAAAGAAAACCAAATCACTGCTAGTGGGAAAATGCTGTCTAAGGTGGATGGATGGTTGGGAGCAATTGCTTGGAATCCTTCTCAAAGGAGAAAATACCAGGTGTTTTGCAAGGGTTCAAAAGCTATTCCGCCATACATTCCCACGGGGAGGAACGTGGTGTATACACCATCATTATCTGCAATTTACAAAGCAATATACACAAGCAAGAACCGACTGGTGGGCCCGGAATAACCTTCTCCCATGTTGTCGGGCACCATCCACTTAAGTCCTATTGTGACAACCATTCAGCACTATTTAGGCACTTAAAGTGTGCCAGGCTCTGTGCTAAATGCATTATATACATTATCTCATTTAATCCTCCTGACAGCCTGAAGTGGTCATTCTGATTATCCTGTTGGGGGAGGTTACGGAGAGGACATGACTGCTATCTGACCCAACAGCTGGTCCCCCAGCAACTGGAGACTCCTTGCCGCCTCCTTTGTCTTTGATATGTGCAAGCATTTTCACAGCGGGAGCCGTTCCAAGGGCACAGCCTTGAAAGAGTAAGGTGTTACCGAGACCATCTGGAAATACACAAGACTGAACCCTGTTCAGGCCTCCATAAAAACTTTTTAAGACTCTGGCAGTCAGGTATGGAGATCTACTCGTCTTGCAGCCATCTGTAAATTTCCTTGCTTATTACACCTGCCACCTATCCAGGTGGACCATCTGACTCTTCGTGGCCTCACCTTCCTTTCTGTGTATGGGGGGCTAGTTTTGAATTTCACCCCGGGGAAGCTCCCAAGGTCTCAAACCAACATATCCCCATTTTACAGATGAGATAACTGACACGCAGAGAGGTTCAAGAATTTCCCACGGTAACATAGCAACAAAGTATTAGTGCTGGTTTGGACCCATTTACCCTGATTTCAAAACTCCCACTCTTTGCTACTGTACTATATGAATCTTCCATCTAAAAACTATAGTTAAAATTGAAGATAATAGTTAATACAACTTACACTGAAAATGACCGGTTCTGTAATCCCCCCCCCCTTTAATTCTTTTTTTTTTTTTTTTAAAGATTTTATTTATTTATTTGACAGAGAGAGAGACAGCCAGCGAGAGAGGGAACACAAGCAGGGGGAGTGGGAGAGGAAGAAGCAGGCTCATAGCAGAGGAGCCTGATGTGGGACTCGATCCCGGAACGCCGGGATCACACCCTGAGCCGAAGGCAGGCGCTTTAACCGCTGTGCCACCCAGGCGTCCCATCCCTTTTAATTCTTTTTAAGTGGTGCCTGGGTGGCTCAGTCGGTTAAGAGTTTGCCTTCGGCTTAAGTCATGATCTCGGGGTCCTGGGATAGAGCCCCATGTAGGGATCCCTGCTGAGCGGGGAGTCTGCTTCTCCCTCTCCCTCTGCCTCTCCCCCTGCTTGTGCGCTTTCTCTTTCTCTGTCAAATAAATAAATTTAAAAAAAAAAATTCTTTTTAAGTAACACACTCAGTGTTTAACCTAAAATATTTAAATATAGGTAGATGTTAAAGTATGTCTTCTTTTTTTAAAATTTTTATTTATTTCTAAAGTAATCTCTATGCCCAATGTGGGGCTCGAACCCTGACCCTGAGATCAAGAGTCTCATGGTCTACCAACCGAGCCAGCCAGGACCTCCAAGCATGGTTTATTTTTAATGGGCCTCTTTTTTTTTTTTTTTTTGCCTCCAGCATTTCATGCATTACAACTTTCCTTGGCTTGGCAGTTGTTATTCCGTAGACTCAAAAGCACTAATTTTCACACTTCATTAAGAAATAAATGGAGGTCCCACATGTTAGTATATGAATCCGCAGATCCCAGGGAAGTTGAGGCGGAGTTCAAAAAACCACTTGGATCAAAAAAGGTCAGGGGGCACTGGGTGGCGCAGTTGGTTAGGTGTCTGACTCTTGGTTTGGGCTCAGGTCACGACCTTGGGGTTGTGGGGCTGAGCCCTGCGTCAGGCTCTGCACCAGGTGTGGAGTCTGCTGGAGATTCTCTCTCCCTCTCCCTCTGCCCCTCCAGCTCATGCTCTCTCTCTCTAAAATAATCTTAAAAAAAAAAAAAAAAAGACTTAAAAAAAAAAAAGGTCAGGTTGCAGACAAAAGTCCAGAGATCAAAGCTTTCTAAAGGTAACAATCTGAGACTTAAGATTCAAAAGGGAGACTCTGGATCAGTGCTTTAAGAATATTTCAAGTTCGAATGGGGGGGGGGGAAGCAGATTTAGGGATCCATGCAGAAGGAGATCAGAAACTGTGGTCTTGTATGTGAATAGGAAGCAAAAGTCAGAGTCTTTGATGGCTTGGAACAGAGAAGATGAGAAAGCCTTTCTGCCAGGCTTTTAACAGTTTGCAGCCTAAGACTCAGAAGGATAAAAATTTCAGGAGCTAAAATGCTATAAAGTAGGTGTTTGGTGCGATTTTCCTGTACGTTTGAAAACTGTCCTAATAAAATGGCGAGAAAATAAAAAGCTGCAAGAGAATTATTAGGGAAATGACCAACACAGCAGTTTGAGTCCAGAGGGTTGCTTTATGCGGTGCCTTGCGAAGGTGGAAGGCTGGAACCTACTGCTTCTACACATGCAGTAATAAAATAATTGAAGCAGCCAACACGTACTGAGCACTTACTCTGAGCTCGACATACACCTTCTTACTGAGTTTTTGCAGTGGAGCTCTAAGGTAGGTCCTATTATCGTCTGCATTTCAGAGAACAGAGGCAGAGTAAGGCTTAGAAACGTGCCTCAAGTCAGTCCCATAGCCGGCGAGGGGCAGAGCCAGCATTCCAACCCACAGCACAGCTTGTACTGTGCAAGGACCCGGCATTCTTTCAAGGCCACTGGGGGCTCCAGAGACCAACAGGGTGGCCACGTATTTAGATGTGTTCTCAGCCTCTCTCAACAGATTGAGAGCGCTTCCTGAAACTGTGAAAGCAATAAACCTTCCTGTTAAAAGCAGAGAGGGGCTCTGGGTTCAAATCCTGTCTTTGAAGCTTGCCTGTCACAGCTCCTAGCAAGCCCAGGTCTTTCCAGCTGTGGAAGGGGAGTCACAGTATTCACCTCGGCGGGTGGCTGTGGGGACTGAATGAGATGATGCATTCAAAGTTCTTAGCACAGGACCTGGTGCCTGGCCATCCATCAATACGAGGCAGCCATTGTGGGGATTAATCTGAGCTTGTAGGAATCAGAGACCCTGAGTCCTGGTGTCATGCCAAAGCACCAAAGCCAAGGGGTTTGAAAGGAGGAAACAGGAGGAAGGACCCAGATTTTAAAAGGAGAAAGAGAAGGAAAAAGGTCGGGAGCACTGTGGGTGCAGAGCTAAGACATTTGATTGTGATTTCAACTTGAACCCTTGAGAACCAGAACACAGTTGAGCCATTCTAGGAAGATTTTCTGAATTTGTAATAACAGGTGTGGAGAAAGAGCGCACACACATACACACGCATACACACACACATGCACACACACTATCTTCTACCAGGTCAAGACAAAAAAGAGCACATTCACAATTCTTTGGTCCATAGCTCTGGGATTGGTGCTGAGCGTGATTACCTAGAGCCAAGGAGGGGTCCTTGAGAAGGGTGAGAGGCCCTTCCCAGCCCGGCAGGAGGCACCGTGCTAGGGGAGCCATGCAAAGGCAGGGGCACCACGAAGCGCCCTGGCTTTGCAGGGAGGGCTGGTGACCCTTGGAGCCCTTGCGGCTGCCTCTATACTTGAAAGCAGGAGGTTTAACCACTGTTATTCATTGAAAAACAAAAATCCTTCGTTTATCTGTAAACACTGTTGACACCTAAATATCATAGAGAGATTCAGCAGGTAAAGTCGGCCCGTTTCAGAAGTGCCTTCTAGGATTATACCAAACCAAAGACTGAATGAGTCAAGGGAGAAAGGAGAAGGGTGTGCACAGGGTTAACCTTCCCCTAACCCTTTCCCTCCCACCCGCGACCCAGGAGAAGGCGGGGGAAGAAACGCTGGGAATTTCTGGTGTGCCCTGAACCTCGCGCTGGGGGAGAAACACGGCGGAAACCCGGCGGACACTCCCCCCTCTACAGGGACGTGGGCGCTTTCCAGGATGGTCCAACCGCTTCAGCGTCCTAGCGCATCCCGGGCGGAGAACTGACTCTCCTCTCTTGGCTGCAGGGAAAGACCTTACTTTCCAAGACCAGCTGCGAGCTTACGGATCCGGGACTACAGAGTCCACCCCGGGCTCCCGGCTTGCTGCCTCGCGATTTCCCGAGCCTCCCGGTGATGCCCAGCCTGGAGGGTCCCCCTTAACAAAAGGTTCGCGGGAGAGCGCGTCGCTGCGCAGCGCTGCGCATCCCCCCAGCGCCGAAAGCCCCGCTGCGGGGGCGCTCCCCTTGGTCCGCTCCCCGCGATCCCCGCGCTCCCACGACCACGGGCTCCGGCGCACGGATCCCCAACTGTCCCCCCCTTCCAGCCGAGTACTCACTTCTCCCCAGTCCCTCCGCTGTCCACGCCGTCTCCTCCACCGCCCCATAGCGCCTCAGAGGCTTCTCGGTTTCCAGATGGGTGGACAAAGATTGCTTTAACTCCATCGCTGATCCCCGCGGGCAGGTCGACGGGTCCCCCTTTACTCCATCCCCGCCGCGGGATGCAGGGAGGGAGGCGGCTCCAGCCAGCAGCGTTTTAAGGGGCCGGGCGCTCGTGACGCTGCTCCATCTCTTCCGCTGCCAGGGCCGGGGAGCGCCGACTGGTACCCAGCAGGGGGGAGGGATGCAGGGCGCATGCGCAATGGAGGCGGGAGGGGGGGTTTGGGGGTTGGGTAGAGAGAAAGAGGGGCAGATGATAACTCTAAGAACAACACAAACAACAACTAAAATAGAACCAACCAAAGGAAGTGAAAAACAAGGCCCCTGCTCGTGTTGGAGCCGATGGTAATGCTTTGCCAGGGCACTCTGAGCTGCTTGTGATCTGCCAGCGGGCTGCTGGGGTTTTGAGTGGGATTGGTGAGCGCATCTCTAGCTGTGGGCGATGGATCCATCTTTGGTGGGGAGTGTGCAGAAGCCTGCGTGTGGACTTGAATCTGTGGGGTTCTGGGCTTGGTCGAGTGCATTTTTGTCAGAATGTCTGGGGTTTGCTTCTCCGCGTGTAACTAGAATATGAGATGGGACAGTCCTGTTAGGCAGGTGCCCTGTGTCAACTCTGTAGGTGTTTGCGTGAACTTGAGAGGGACATGGACATATTTTGGACACAGTTAAAGCACAGCTGTTTGGAACACGGGTCTCTACTTTCCAGAAACTCAGAGGTTTATCTTAGTAACACAGCGTGGCAGCTTTAAAAGTACAAAGTAAAATCTGCAGCTAGATTGATAAAAATTAGTAAGAGTTTATGGAGTGATGGCTAGTGATGGACCAGGAGTGATCACTTCCTGATAACTGTGTGAAACAGATACTATTTTGTCGGCCTTGTTTTACAGAGGATGAAACTGAGGTGTTAAAGACGATTTGCTCCGAGTCCCACACTTACCAAGTGGCCTGGTCAGCAATTGAATCCAGACTTAGCCTCTCTATTATACTGACTCCTTACACTAGTGTTTTGTATGGCAGGAGGGGCGGGAAAGACGCTATAGGATATGAGTTGTTTGTTGTTGCTTTTAAGATATCATCTGGGGCAATTTTTGGTATCCAGTTGGTTTGTGGAAGTGTAAAATAGCCTAGCTGTTTAAGAAAATTATTTAGCCACTGGTAGTAAATGTCCTTTTAAAGTTATTATCAATGGGGACACCTGTGTGGCTCAGTCATTTGAGCATCCAGCTCTTGGTTTCAGCTCAGGTTGTGATCTCAGGGTCAAGGGATTGAACTCGCATCTGGCCTCCGCACTCAGCAGGGGGTCTGGTTGAGGATTCTCTCCCTCTACCCCTCCCCCCATACACGCACTCCTTCTCTCTCTCAAAATGAATGGATCAATCTTTTAAAAAAAATTATCAATAATCAACTTCTAGGGGTGCCTGGGTGGCTCAGTCGTTAAGCGTCTGCCTTCAGCTCAGGGTGTGATCCTGGCGTTCTGGGATCAAGCCCCACATCGGACTCCTCTGCTGGGAGCCTGCTTCTTCCTCTCCCACTCCCCCTGCTTGTGTTCCCTCTCTCGCTGCCTCTCTGTGTCAAATAAATAAATAAAATCTTAAAAAATAATCAACTTCTAAGTAGCCCATGAGCAAAACAGAACATAAGAATGAAAATCATAAAATATTTAGAGCTGAATAACTGTGAGAGTACGACATATCAAAACTTGTAAGTTTTGGTAGAAATAAATGTACAGCCTTAAATGCCTTCATTAAAAAATGGGTGATGGACATTGGGCAGGGTATGTGTTGTCATGAGCGCTGGGTGTTATATAAGACTGATGAATCACAGACCTGTACCCCCTGAAACAAATAATACATTATATGTTAATTAATTGAATTTAAATTAAAAAAATTAACTCCAGCTGACTCTAAAAAGATATCAGACTAAAAATAAGTGGGTTAGGATGAATGGATAAGCAAAACATGGTCTCTCCATACAATGGAATACTATTCAGCCTTAAAAAGGAAGGGCATTCTGCAATGTGTTACAACATGGATGAACCCTGAGAGCATGCTGCTAAGTGAAATAAACCAGACACAAATAGATGGTTACGGTGTGATTCCAGTTACACGAGGTATTTAGAGGAGTCAGATATCATGGAGATAGAAAGTAGAATGGTGGTTGCCAGGGGCTGAGGAAGGGGAGAATAGAGTTATTGTTCAATGGGTATAGATTTGCAGTTTTACAAGATGAAAAGGGTTTTGGGGATGGATGGTGGTGATGGCTGCCAAAAATGAATGAATTTAATACCACTGACTATACACTTAAAAATGGTTAAAATGGTAAAAAAAAAATGGGTTAAGTGTTCAACTCAAAACACTTTAATAAAAACAGATGGGGTGCCTAGGTCGCTCACTTGGTTAAACGTCTGACTCTGATTTTGGCTGAGGTCATGATCTCAGAGCTGTGAGATCGAGCTGGCATTCAGGCAGGCGCCTTACTAAGCACAGAGTCTGCTTGAGATTTTCTTTCTCTCACTGCCCCCTGCCCCTCCTGTCCCGTTCTCTCTCTCTCTCTAAAATAAATAAAAATCTTTTTAAAAATGAAAAAGAACAGAGAAAACCTGTGAAGTAGAAAAAAGAAAATAATAATGATGAGAGCATAAATTAAATAGAAAACCAAGAAGCAATAGAGGAGAGCCACAAAATCAAAAGCTGATTCCTTGGGGGGAATATACTAATGAAGAAGGCAAACCTCTCAAGACTCCCCAAGATAGGCACTCATGGAAATATTAGGAATGAAAAGGGAGACATAATACAAATACAGGAAGGTGTTTTTTTTTTTTAACTGGTTGAAATAGATAACTTTAAGAAGTAAACTACTAAAATGTATTTAAGAAATAAAAAGGCAAATCAATAATTCCTTTTTATAAAGATTTATTTATTTATTTTAGAGAGAGAGCAAGTGGGGGGGCAGAAGGAGAGAGAGAATCCTCAAGCAGACTCCCCACTGAGCACAGAGCCCCACTCAGGGCTCAATCCAGGACCCTGAGATCATGACCTGAGCCAAAACCCAGAGTCAGTGGCTTAACCAAGTGAGCCACCAAGCCACCCCCAAAACTGAATTCTTAATATAAAAATTTATTTTCTTCCTTAGTCCCACAAAGGCGTCGGGTCCAAACAGTTTTATAGGTGATATTTAACAAAATAACAGATAATCCTTATTTCATAAAAATTGTTTCAGAGCTCATTTTGTGAGGACAATATATGACTTTGATATTGAAACAAGATTAAAATGGCACAGTAAAAGAATCCTAGACTGTGCTCATCTATAAACACAGGTACAAAAATTCTAAATATTAAAATACATTGTGAGCAAATGAGGTTTATTTTGAAAATGTAGTAATGACCCAGTATCAGAGAATCTCTTGATATAATATACCTTATTAACAGATTAAAAGGAAAACCTATTGGATTACCTTAATGGATACAGAAAGAGAATTTGAAAAAAATAGCAGTTGTATATACATCTATCTTTTTTTTTTCTTAGCAAATTAAGAATAGAAGATCATTTCCTTAACCTTCTAGAGAGTAATTATCAAAACCAACAGCAAACATTCAGCATTTACTGTTGAACCTCTGTGCCTGATCATTAAGGTCAGGAACAAAGCGAGGAAGCCTGTCATCTCCACTTCGGGAGATCCTAGCCTAGTCAGACGGGAAAAATAAATGAGGCATAAGAATTGAAACAGAAGAGGGGCGCCTGGGTGGCTCAGTCGTTAAGCGTCTGCCTTCGGCTCAGGGCGTGATCCCGGAGTTCTGGGATCGAGCCCCATGTCAGGCTCTTCCGCTGGGAGCCTGCTTCTTCCTCTCCCACTCCCCCTGCTTGTGTTCCCTCTCTCGCTGGCTGTCTCTCTCTCTGTCAAATAAATAAATAAAATCTTTAAAAAAAAAAAAAGAATTAAAACAGAAGAAACAAAACTTTCTTTTTCAGACACTATAATTGCCTGTATAAAAATGCAAGCAAAAAGAAAGCAAGCACGTCCACATGTAAGCTATTACAATTAATAAGACCAAGTTTTTGGAAACAAGATAAACATATACAAATAGTAATATCTCTGTACATTATTAATCAAACTTAAGGATATAATCATAATAACAAAAAAGCCCCAAGAACCTTTGGGGAGAAAATTATTATTTTGTGTCAACTGGGACTATTAATTAATGATTTTTATGTTGCATTTGTAAACAATGTAAAAAATGAACTAAAAAAAATGAAGAGATATGC
Source organism: Ursus arctos (assembly GCF_023065955.2). Taxonomy (NCBI): domain Eukaryota; kingdom Metazoa; phylum Chordata; class Mammalia; order Carnivora; family Ursidae; genus Ursus; species Ursus arctos. The sequence goes on along the minus strand of NW_026622874.1, from coordinate 77,430,572 downwards.
CACATTCAAGGGTACAAAAGAATCAGTCTCATAAAGATGGCAGTTCTCTTCAGTGATAATTGTAGTTGAAATCTCCATAGGGAATAGGACTGTTTTTTTTTTTAAAGATTTTATTTATTTATTTGACAGAGACGGCGAGAGAGGGAACACAAGCAGGGGGAGTGGAAGAGGGAGAAGCAGGCTTCCCACTGAGCAGAGGGCCTGATATGGGGCTCGATCCCAGAACAATGGCATCATGACCTGAGCCAAAGGCAGATGCTTAATGACTGAGCCACCCAGGCACCCAGGAATAGGACTTTAAAATAAACCTGGCAGTAGGGCACCTGGGTGACTCAGTCGGTTAAGAGTCTGCCTTTGGCTCAGGTCATGATCCCAGGGTCCTGGGATAGAGCCTTGAATAGGTCTGCTTACCCCTCCCCCATGCTCACACCCATGCTCTCTCTGTCTAATAAATAAATAAAATATTTTTTAAAAACCTTATTGTAAAACCTTAAGACGTAAGAAGAAAATCGAGAGCCCCAAAATTGACCCACATATATTTGGGTCAAACTGGTATATGACAGAGGAGGCATTACCAGTGAGTACAGAAGGGATAGACTCGTCACTAAATGGTAGTGAATTAGTTGACTAACCAAATGGAAAGCTAAAATAAAAATGTCCACCTTGTACTTAGTATCATATAGACACCTATCATATATACATATCATATATACAAATTCCAGGTAGATTAGAGACCCGAATGAGAAAAAGCAAAGTTTTTAAAAATCATAAGATCATATAGAAGAACATCTTTATTCTTTTATGGTGGAAGCTTATGTTAGCTAAGACCCCAAAACACAAACCTTAAAGAAAAATAGGAAGTCTGACTCTTAAATTTTTTTGAGGTGAAATTCACATTAACCTAGAATTAACCATTTTAAAGTGAGCAATTTAGTAGTAGTGTCTTTTCCCAATGTTGTACAATCACCCTTCTGTCTCATTCCAAAACATCTCATTACGTTTTCAGGAGACTTCCATGCCCACTAAGTAGTTATCCCATATTCCCCCTCCCTCCAGCTGCTGGCAACTGCCAGTCCTTTCTTTCTCTATGAACTTACCTGTTCGGGAGATTTCACATGAATGAAATCATACACCATGTGACCTTTGTGTCCAGACTCTTGCTCTTTGCCTACTGTTGTCAAGGTTCGTCATGCTGTAGCGTGAATCAGTACTTCCCTCCTGATGGCCATTCCATTGTATGAATACACCACATTCGGTTACCCGTTCATCCATTAATGGACATCCGCGTTGTTTCCACCTTTTGGCTACGGTGAATAGTGCTGCCATGAACATTTGCATAGAGATATCTGTTCGAGTGCCTATTTTAAGGTACTGAAGACTGGAATTGCTGGATTATATGGCAATTCTACGTTTAACTTTTTGAGAAACAGCCAAACTGCTTTGCACAGTGGTTGAACCCTTTTACATTCCCTCTGGCAAAGTAGGAGGGATCTAATTTCTCCGCATCCTAACAGTTACCATATATACATATTTTTTGTGATTATAGCCACAGCAATGGAATAGACCAAACTACTACCAAAAAAAGGATGACTTAACATTAAACAAAAGAAACCAGATGCAGAATAGTACATATAAATGATTCCATCCACGTAAAGTTCAAAAACAGACAAAATTTATCTATAGTGATATGTGTCAGAATAGTGGCTACTTTTAGGGGTTCCTGAACAATAAACAAGAAGAGGAACTTGTTAAAATACTAGAAATGTGGGGCGCCTGGGTGGCACAGCGGTTAAGCGTCTGCCTTCAGCTCAGGGCGTGATCCTGGCGTTCTGGGATCGAGCCCCACATCAGGCTCCTCCACTAGGAGCCTGCTTCTTCCTCTCCCACTCCCCCTGCTTGTGTTTCCGCTCTCGCTGGCTGTCTCTATCTGTCGAATAAATAAATAAAATCTTTACAAAAATACTAGAAATATATTGAAATGATTGATGACATAGCGGGGGGTGTGTGTGTGTGTGTGTGTGGCTACACACACAAACACATATATATATATATAATTTATATGGATATATATGTGTGAATATGGATATTCATTGAGAAGGCCACTTAAGATATATGCCCTTTACTGTGTGGAAATTATACCTCAATATTAAAAACTAAATGGGGCACCTGGGTAGCTCAGTTGGTTAAGCATCTGCCTTCAGCTCAGGTCAGGATCTCAGGGTCCTGGGATCAAGCCCCACATCCGGGTCCCTGTGCAGTAAGGAGTCTGCTTCTCCCTCTCCTTCTGCCTCTTCCCCTCCCCCTGCTCATGTGTGCGCTCCCTCTCTCTCTCAAATAAATAGATAAAATCTTTTTTAAAAAACTAAATAAAATGGTGTATAAATTAAAGACAAAGTGGTCAGTAGGTTCAGGAATCTTTGTCATGTTACGATCTCTACTTCTCTGTATTAAATTAAAATTAATGTCATAATTTAAAAAAAAAAAAAGAAAAGAAAAAATAGCCAGACGTCTTGGATCCAATAATTCAACTCTTAGGAATCTACCCTAAGAAATATTTGAAATATTAAGAAAAATACTCACACATAAGGTATTTCTTATAATTTCTGTAAAATGTGGGAACAGTCTACTACCTTACAAAAGGGAAATGGCTAAATGAATTCTGTACTTATGCAAAATTATGTTTACAAAGAGTTTGAAATGTCAGGGGGAAAACATTGTAACACAATGTTCTTCAAACGTAAAAGGGGAAAGTAGAACACACATTGTAATCCAAAGTATGGGCTACTGTTCTTGATCTTTTGGTTAAGATCAAGTGTACGCTGTAGGGGCGCCTGGGTGGCTGGGGCGCCTGGGTGGCACAGCGGTTAAGCGTCTGCCTTCCGCTCAGGGCGTGATCCCAGCGTTGCGGGATCGAGCCCCACATCGGGCTCATCCGTTGTGAGCCTGCTTCTTCCTCTCCCACTCCCCCTGCTTGTGTTCCCTTTCTCGCTGGCTGTCTCTATCTCTGTCAAATAAGTAAATAAAATCTTTAAAAAAAAAAAAAAAAAAAAAGATCAAGTGTATGCTGTGATCTCAATTGTATTAAGTATTTCATAAAATGATAATAGTAGAAATTAAATGAAAAAATACTGTGATCCCAATTTTGTTATCTGTTCACATATTTACATATCCAATAAAAGAAAACACTTGCTTTCTTAAGATTTTATTTATTTACTTGAGAGAGAGAGGGCAGGCACAAGTGGGTGAAAGGCAGAGGGAGAAGCAGACTCCCCACTGAGCAGGGAGCCCAAGGTGGGGCTCGATCCCAGGACCCTGGGATCATGACCTGAGCCATCAAAGCACCCCCAAAAAATACATTGAAATGACATATACCAAAGCGGTAAGAGTGACTACCTATGAACTGTTGAGATAACAAATAATGTTTCGTTTGAATTCTCCAATGTTCCCACAAGGAATATGTATTACTTTTACAATCAGAAAAAAAATTAATGATGTTTTTAATGCGTGGAGAATAAAAAGAGTAGGAGCAAATACACAACAATATTAATAGTGGTCCTTTCTAAGAGTGGAGAGTTGGGGGAAATCTTTTCCTTTTTAATTTTCTGAATTCTCCGATCATCGCTCCTGAGCACATGCTGTTTTATTGTTGAAAGACGATGAATTCTGTTTCTAAAAATGTGTGAGTAATACAATTCTGTAATCCTACGGGACAAAAGGAGCCCTGCCACGGCCATGCCCAGAACCCTGTTTGCGTTAGTCTAGGGTGGTAATGCTTCAAGCTCAGTAACCGGCTGAGGTAACCATCTGCGTGGAATTATTAAGTGGCTCTTCCAGCCCTGGCTTCCCATCCTGGCTCAGCGCCTCACTCGTCTGGCAGTGCCAAACTCGTAGGGGATGCTGGATGATTACAAAGGGCCAGGGCGGCCGCGGGGCCCAGTGCCACATACTTTTATAACTGTCATTAGGGTTGATTGAAAGGGAAAATAATGCATTATCATCTTGGTAATTTGATCCTTTATCCAGCGTGTTAACAATTTGCAAATGGACACAACACTGAGCTTATCGGAACAGCACGGCTTGCAAAAACACGGGCTTTGAAATCTGGCGCATCTGAGTTCAAGCCCCGATGCCACCACCTGCCAGCTGTGTTACCCCATGCGACACATCACTTAATTTCTCTGAGCTTCACTTTCTTTACCTCTAAGCCTCTAAAGACACTATGCAAGGGGACTGCCGCGATGGAGAGATGAGACCACCCGCGATGTTACATGGAGGGCCCCAATACAGCTGTCATCGTCCTTGCTGTTTTTATTATTATTACCACTACTACATTGTGCTGGTTGATGGAGTCCTCACCTTTAGGACATTTACCCAATGAAGTCTCCGAAACAAAACAGAGATCTATTAAAAGATACTGGGGAGAGAAATTGGACCCCTCACGTGCTGCGGGCGGAAATGTACCACGGTGCAGCCACAGGAAGACAGCCTGGCACCTTCTCAAAAGGGTAAACACAGTTACCATAGGACCCAGCGATTCCAATCCTGGCTATGCACCCGCAGGAAATGGAAAAAAAAAAACCATATAAAAACGTGCGCACCACCGTTCATAGCAGCATGATTTATGAGATGCAAAAAGCCAGAAACGACAGAAATGTCCATCAGCAGACGAATGGACAAAAAAGAATGTGGCATGTTCTTAGGGTGAAATAGTATTTGGCTATAGAAAGGAACAGAGTATCAGTAACATGCTACGACATGGATCAATCTTGAAAACACTGTGCTAAGTGAAAGACGCCAGTCGTAACAGACCACATGTGTATGGCATGATTCCGTTTCTGTGGAACGCCCAGGATGTATCTCTATACAGGAAGCACATCTACAGAAACTCTCTAGAGAAAGGAAGTGGGTGAGTGGTTGCCTAGGGTCGGTTCCAAAGCAGAACTGTATACTTTTCATCGTGCAGAGTTGGGAGTAGCGCAACTCTCTTCTGTCATCAGACCAGGGTTGTTTTGTTGGTGTGTTCTGTTTGTAAAGCCTGTGATCGATGTCTTAGGAGCCCATAAGCGTCCATAGAGCAAATCTGGATGTGCGTGTTTGGCATCTCAGATAATGCACATGGGCTTCAATAGACCAAGTGTGTCAACAGACCTCCTCCCAGCTTAGGGAGGAGTGAGTATTGAATTAAGCATGTAAGTAGGAGTTTGGGTTTTAAGGTTTCATCTCTTGCACAATGAAATATGTCCTTAGTTTCCAACACACACAAACACACAAGAGACACTATAACATTCTAGTGTGCGTGCAATCCTCGCTACACCACTGACTGGTTCATGACCTTCCGGCAAGTCACCTCTCTCCATTCCCCTGAAATGGCTCGAAGATCCCCATTTCTTGTCATATCCAGTAGCTTTGTTTCAATCATCACCCCACTTGATCTCTCCAAAACAATAAGACCTGACAAGCCAGACCCTCCTCGAAACTCCCGCCCCACCTGCCCTCTAGGACTCTTCTCTTCGGGTCCTTCCGGTTCCACCCCCCACTGTTCCATCTCTGTCACGAGCTCTTTCTCCATTGTTCACCCCCTTCAGTGATGGTTCTCCAGTGTTTCTCCTCTTCCAACTCTTCTCTTCTCATTTTTCTTTTTTTTGTAATAATTTTTTATTATGTTATGTTAGTCACCATACAGAACATCCTAGTTTGTGATGTAAAGTTCCATGGTTCATTACTTCCGTATAACACCCAGTGCTCCATGCAATATGTGCCCTCCTCACTACCCATCACCGGCCTATCCCAATCCTCCACCCCCCTCCCCTCTGAAGCCCTCAGCTTGTTTCCCAGAGTCCATAGTCTCTCTTCTCATTTTTCACCCCTTCCTAGTTAAAACTATCCTTTGTGGTGGCCCCGACACCAATGGCTTCCGATCTCCATCTGCAGCCCCTGTTCCTCTCCCGTGTTCCACCACCCCCACCCCCACCACTTCTTAGAAATACCCAGAAGTCTTGGGAAAAATGGTAAAAGAGGGGAATGTATTTGGAAGAGCAAATAGAGTTAAAGAGAATTCCAGAAAGCACACTGTGTGCTTTCAAGCACACTCTTGAAGGAGGCTTAGGAGAGAGAAAAGAAGCTAAGGAAATATATACCCAAGACTTAGGGCCCGAAATCCTGCATCTGCTAGAGAGCTGGGGCTGGTGCTTCTGCACGGAATGCTCAAGGAGAGGGCATCAGGTGTTTTGACCGTGCTGGGACATGAAGTTATTATGAGAGAAGCCCAGGCTACGTGCCTGTACAGGGTACTGAAGGAGTCTGAGGAAAATCCCCAGGGTGCATGGAGACTCTCCCTGTATTATGGTGCTTTTTTGTTTGTCTGTTTTTGTTTTTAATACTTTTAAGATTTTATTTATTAGAGAGAGAGCATGTGCGTGCACGTGAGCATGAGTGGGGGAGGGGCAAAGGGAGAAGCAGACTCCCCCTTGAGCAGGGAGCCCGATGCGGGGCTCGATCCCAGGACCCTGGGATCATGACCTGAACCGAAGGCAGACTCTTAACCCCCTGAGCCACGCAGGCGCCCCTTTTGTTTGTTTGTTTGTTTTCGAACTGATACTTATTGAGTGGTTACTACATACTGGGCACTTTATAAGACCTACTGTTAATTTTTTTTTTTAGATTTTATTTATTTATTTGACATAGAGAGGCAGAGAGAGAGGGAACACAAGCAGGGGGAGTGGGAGAGGGAGAAGCAGGCTTCCCTCTGAGCAGGGAGCCCGATGCGGGGCTCGATCCCAGGACCCTGGGATCACACCCTGAGCTGAAGGCAGACGCTTAACGACTGAGCCACCCAGGTGCCCGCCGCAAGACCTACCCTTCTTAACTCTGTACTCCGAACAGCATCCTACAAGATGGGGGCTTGTAGCTCAGAGAGCTCCTCACTAATAAGTAAGTAAACTGCTTACTAGTGAGCGGTAGGACCTGCATTCAATCTCAGCCCGCCAGTCCCAGAGGCCGAACACTTAGCCACAGTTCACACCACCTCTCAAAGCTTTCCTTTCTTCTCAAGGAATCACCATGGCAATGGCCAAGAAAAGGGATTTATAACCTCGATCTGAGCATGTTCAAAATCAGACTGCTTAGATCTTCCCCCAAACCTGCTCCACCTGAATTAGAAATCTCACATCTTTCCCTCGTACCTCACTCTCCAATATGTCACAGTCCCCCCACACACACATAGTCGGTCAACAAATCCTATTGATTCAACCTTAGGAATCTCTCCCAAATCCAACTGTCCCCTCCACTCCTCCGGCCTTGCTTTAGCACTTCTGCATCATCTTTCACTTAGACTCTTGCAAAAACCATCTTCTCTGTTTCCCCCCCACTAGAGACCATTCTCCACACTGCTTCTAAAATTATCCCGAAGCGCACACACATTCAATGCCACTCGTGTGCTTCAAGTCCTCCATTGCATTCCCGCTGCCTGCAGAGTAATTTTCATAACCAGTCTCCTTGGTTTTGAGAAAATCAGGCTATCCCCAACTTCTCGGGATGATCAAGAAAACTCTGAGAACAGTCTGGCAGGTAAAGCCCTGGAGACATCCTTTCTGCCCTTAGGATGAATTCCTAAACGTGACATTGCTGACTCAAAGGATATACACATTGTCAAAGGCACCCGATGCCTTTTATTAAACTGTCCTCCAAAGACACCATGCCACGTTATACTCACCAGAAGTGTGTACTACATGGGGCGCCTGGGTGGTTCAGTCGGTTAAGCATCTGCCTTCAGCCCAGGTCATGATCTCAGGGTCCTGGGATTGAGCATGGGGTCAGCCTCCGTGCTCGGTGGGATCTGCTTCTTGTCAGATAACAGTTATAAGGTTCTTAAAACCGTATGTCATGAAGCACATACTGGGAAATCCTCATGAGAAGGAACATAAAAGGTTTCAACCAAGACCTGGGGGTGCCTTATTTTGCCACGTTCCATCTATAAACAAGCTACATTTGTTGGTATATATGATTTCTTCCTTTTACTAAACAAAGACACATGTAACTTGGTGCCTATAAAGAGTGCTATGATAGAGGTAAGCCACAAATGCCAAGAAGCATGATTTAGATGACAAAGGTGACAAATGAGGCTTCCTGGAGAAGGTGACAACTGCGCTACGTTTTGAGGTATGAATAGGAGTGATCAAGTGAAGAGTGAAGGATTACTGGGCAGCTGGAACAGCACGTGGAAAGATACAAATGTGTGAGTCTAATGAGTTTGGGAAGTCCAAACAAAAGTGGCTACTATTTTGAGAGCTTGCTCTGGGCCAGGCTCTGAGCTCTGGATCTGTGTACATTACAAGCCTATGAGATGGCTTTTCTTACACACACACACACACACACACACACACACGCCTCTTTTTTCTTTTTCTTCTTCTTTTTAACAAATGAACGCAGCCTCAGTGAGGTTAAGTGAGATTCCCAAAGCCACCCAGGAGTGCCAGATATTGAACCCAAGTCTATAGGCCACGAAGGCCCATGAGTTCAACCACTGAGCTGTCCCACAGCTAAGCTGCCATGTAAGTAGGAGTCAAGGGCCAGCAAGAGATGAGACGGCCCGGGTAGAAAAGAGTCACATTTGCCCCCTCTATCAAAGGAATTTGGAGATTATCCAGAAGGCCACAAGGGACCAGCGAAGGAACCACTGATATTTAGCGGGATAGAGACATAGTACTTCTGAAATGTCATTTGATGGTACCCGGGAGAATGGCGTGGGGAGTGGAGGTGACATAAAGTTAGAGGCAGGGATCATCAGTTGGGAGGCTCTCGAGGTAAAATACAAAAGTGCTTCTCAAAGTTTAATGTGCCAAAATGGACATCCTGATCCAGATGGCCTTAGATGAGGTTCTGAGAGCCTTAGACGTTCCCGTGTGATATTGAGCCTGCTGGTCGGTGGACCATACTTTGAGTAGCAAGGCTTTACACGAGAAACAATGAACAACGGCACTGAGATCAAAAGAAGGGTCCAGACCAAAGTGACATTAAAGGGACAACAGGACTTGCTGACCAAGCCCATGGGGTAGCCACACTAGGCTAACACAGCTCTTAGGAATGGTAAAGGAGGAATGTTTGAATTAACTGTGCAACTCTGCTTTAGAATGATAGCTTTACTTTCAGTTCCCTATGTTGTCTTCAAGGATCCATGAAAAGATTGGGACCCTCGGGTTAGGCTCTCTGGCAATGTATATTGTTCAGAAGGGTAAAAGAAGATAAAATAGAAAACATTTGTTCGCCATATGTCATGAGCCAGTCAACAGTTTTTCCTCCTCCTGGAAGATCTCCATGCCCAGCGTGAACACACAGGAGTGGATCCTTCCTTCCTTTCTGTCACTACTGTACTTTTCAACTACCTCTTAGACTGTGTTAAAAGTGCGGGATATACTGTCATAGAAAGAGTGTGGATTTTAAGTCATAGTTCTGGTGTGTATTCGCTTGGTGATGAAGACAATAGTCTTGTCCACTGAGCTAAGAAATGGGTGTGGTATTTCCTATGACATCATGTGTGACGCTTTCCTTCAAGTCCCAGGAAACCTAATTCACAAGTGGTTTCCATAATAAAGAAGATCCACCAGCTACTGTAACGGAGAAGCCCAGAGATAGTGTAGGCTTTCTGCGTAGGCTGGTCCGGAGATGATGAAATCATCATTGTTCTGGCAGTGATACTTGCTTCTTTCTGTGCCCTCCCCTCATGCTAATAAAAACAGTTACAGGAGTTATTCACCCCTAATATTAACACCCAAACCAAAAAATGAGAGCAAACACGCCTTTGTCCTGGTTTTCCCAGGTAAAGTAAGGAAGTTCACTCTAATTGGACCACAGTGGGTCACATGGCAGTCTCTGAACCAATCACGAGTCAGGGGCAGGAAATGCACCGATTGGCTTAACCTTGGTCACGTGCTCCACAGCAGGAGCCGGGAGTGGACTTACCATCCCTGAGGATCCCAAACGGAAAATGGGAGCTGTAGGGAAGGAGGGCAGGAAGTGAATGCTGGAGAAGCAGCTAGCAACTCTTCACTACACCACAGCTGTTAGTACAGGATATAAAGGGTGTGGCACAGAGCCTTGTCTGCAGTCTGTGGGCACACAATAAGTGGTAGCTTTAAGGGGCCCCTGGGTGGCTTAGTGGGTTGAGCGTGGAACTTGGTTTCTTCTCTCTGGTCATGATCTGATGGGTTGTGGGATCAAGCCCCGCCTGGGGCTCCATGCTCATCAGGGAGTCTGCTTGGGGATTCTCTCTCTCTTCCCCTCTCCCCACTCATTCTCTCTCTCTCAGGTAAATACATAAATCTTAACACACACACACACACACACACACACACACACACACACACACACACCTGGTAGCTCTATTTTGCTTACGTCTGTCTATTGAGAACAGGGTCCTTCTCTGACTCACCTCAATCCCTCATGCTTCATATGAAGGCTGAGCCATAGCTTAAATATTTGTTAAATTAATGTTGATTGGAATGGGGACTACAAAGTGATAAAGTTATAGAAATCATTTCAACCAGAAGAAAAGAGGATTGCCTGACGTCGGGGAACATGAAAACAAACTCTTGCTGGTTTATGGCATTAGTAAGATAAGTGAGCTTTTTATAGCTGAATTATAGACTGGGATTAAAAATGGGATATATTTCAGGGGCGCCTGGGTGGCTCAGTCGTTAAGCATCTGCCTTCGGCTCAGGACGTGATCCCGGCGTTATGGGATCTAGCCCCACATCAGGCTCTTCCACTGGGAGCCTGCTTCTTCCTCTCCCACTCCCCCTGCTTGTGTTCCCTCTCTCTCTGGCTCTCTCTCTCTCTGTCAAATAAATAAATAAAATCTTTTTTAAAAATGGGATATATTCCAGTACATGTTTTAGGGGTCTGCTATAATTTTTTTGGTCAATTCAGAACAGAAATGTCAAGTAACAGGTCATGGTCTGCTTTGCCTGGCTTGAGAGTAGAAAGGAAAGAGATCAATCTTTTTCTTTTCCCCATTTACGTCTATTCCAGAAGCGTCCTGTGTGCACACAATATGTAATCCCCTACTACCCAGGGAAATAAATTTCAAGAGAAGGGCTCATCTATCATTTAGTGGATCTTAAGAATCAATCTCTATTAAAATATATATATACTAACATCGATCGATCCTGTTCTGTTCTAGGTACAGTCCTTCAAGCTTCCACATAGTTAATCTCATTTAATCCTGAGTAGCTTGAGGCTGTGGAAGGTTGAGCTCCTTCCCCAGGATCACACAACTAGTAAATAAAGACGGAGGTGCTGAGAGGCGTACGCTTCAGCATCCCTGTTCTTATTATTAGAGTAGATTTCCTTGTATAAACCTCAGGGACTTCACAAAGGAAATATTGGATTACTGTAATATGACTCATCAGCCCAATGTAAAATTACCTATTCATTATAATGTAACGACGCTTGCATAACAGAGAAATGCTGCCGCGTTTCCCTTCTGGCTCTGTACCAACCATACATAGATCATAGAACTATAAACATGGGCTAATTATATGACCTACACACGCAATCAATATTAAGACAATTCTCAACTGCTCCTATTTCTGTGGTTGAGAATCTATGGTCTAATTTTGGTCAGCAGTGGCATCTAGGTAATGCTGACTCAGAAGGAAAACATTGGTTGTTGCCATGAGAAATGGAATAGAAAATCTGAATCATACTGTAATGTTACCACTATTAATATAACATGTGCTGAATAGTGAGCAAGATGGAATTAGACCATCTCTGACCAACAGGTTCCTCATTACACCAGCGGACAGATGTGGGAAATATTGTCACAGCACTATGTCCCTTCATTGTATTATGTTCTTTATCAACTAAGCTAATAAGCAATGTGTGGTTTTCTGGCCAGTGTCACCAACGTAGTGTATCATCGGAAACAGGGAGGGCAAACTCCTGGCTACAATGGCTAGTGGGTGATGGAAATGTTGTAAGACCACAGGAGATGAAGTCGATGGTGAACTTTCTAATGGAGGCAGATACAATTGCACGACATTTAATGGAGGACCACAGCAACCATGGGGCCAGATCTTCCCGTTTTTCAGGAGATGCCAGAAACCCAGTTTTAATATGAAATCTTCCAAGTCTTTAAACCTTGTGGGTGCCATAAAAAGCACTCTGTGGGCCAGATTTGTCCATTCTTACCCGCATGCAGCTATTAAAAGACTTCTGGTTTATCTCTCATTTCTATCTTCTTCTACCCTGTGCAAGGCTAAACTTAAGTTCCAGTTTCCCTTTTGAGATAAGAGTCTTAGATACGTGCTCTGTTTCTTTTATTTGAGACATCAGCAAATTTTAAGTCAACTTTTAAATTAACTGTTTCTGCCAATGCTCTTTATTCATTCGTTCAGTCAAAAATGTCTATTGAGTGGGGCGCCTGGGTGGCTCAGTTGGTTAAGCATTGGCCTTCAGCTTGGATCATGATCCCGGGTCCTGGGATCGAGCCCCACATTGGGTTCCCTGCTCAGCAGGGAGCCTGCTTCTCCCTCTTCTTCTGCCTGCCGCTCCCCCTGCTTGTGTGCTCTGTCAAATAAATAAAATCTTCAAAAAAATATATATATCTACTGAGTACCCATTATATGCCAGATGTTTTTCTGGGAACTTGAGATACATCGGTGGGCAAAATAGACAAAGAACCCTGGCCACCTGGAGCTTGAGGGAAGAGAATGGTGGAGACATACAACAGGCAATAAACGTGATAAATAAGTAACCTATATATCGTAGTAAAAGATGTTATGTGCCTTTGAAAAATAATGTTGATCAGAGTAAGGAGGATTGGGATAGTATAAGGGAAAAGGGGACTGGTGACCATTTTAACCAAGGTGGTAGGAGTAGAAGACCCTATTGAGAAGATACATCAGAGCAAAGAATTGAAAAACCTGAGAGAATTGGCCACGAGGTCATCATAGGGAAGAGCCTGTGCAAAGACCCTGAGTATCCAGCTTCTAAGATGGCCCCCAATGATCCCTGCCTCTTGGTATTCATGCCCTCGAGGGCTGGGTTTAGAAGAGTATAGAATAGAGTGTGGCAGAAGTGGAAGTGTATCTTGACAACTCAGCCATAAATAGTACATGTTGGCATTCTCTCAAGTGTTCTTTCTCTTCCGTCTCACGCTCTCGGGAAAGCCCCGTTGGGAGCTGCCCTGTGGAGAGGTTCATGTTGGGAAGAACTGAGGCCTCCAGCCAACAGTCATGTGAGTGAGGTGGGAAGCAGATCCTCCAGCCCTGGTCAACGTTGTCCGAGGACTACAGCTCCCACTGATGTTTGACTGTAATCTCATGAGACACCCTAAACTGGGACCACCCAGCTAAGCCCATCCCAGATTTCTGCCCCCACAGAAACTCCAGGAAAGAGTAAATGTCTGTCATTGTAATTGCATTTGGGGGCAATCTGTTACACAGCAACAGCACAATACATGTGCCTGGAGAATGTGAGGAGAAGAGAAAAGGCATAAGGACGAAGGTCAGAGGGTCAAGACCCTAGGGTGTGTGGTTCGGAGTTGGATCTCCCAACTGTTGTGAGAATCGTGGCTTTCCTTCAGCTTGAGATGAAGAGCCATTGCAAGGGTTTATTCTCGGGGGAACGACATAAATGGCTTACCCATCTGATGACTGTAAAAGAAGGTAGGATTGGGACACTACACTACAAATTATTTCATATTATGTGTGATAGTGCAGTAAAACTTTTTCTTTCTCTTTTAAGTAGACTCCACGCCCAACACAGGGCTTGAACTCATGACCCTGAGATCAGTAGTTGCCTGCTGTACTGACTCAGCCAGTCAGATGTCCCCAGAAAGGCCTTTTCTTTTTTTCTCCCTTGCCTCTAATTTCTGTCCTTAATTATCCTGTGCTTTCAAACAAGTATTCTATGGCTATTTCAACTATAATCTTTAAGTGGACCTAACATTCTAGTATCCTCTATATCTTGATGCCTCATTCTTCTTCCATGCGCCAACCCAGAAACAATATTTTGGACTTCAGCAGAGCTATTTTTAAACCTCCGTAAAACCTGGACACTCTTTCTTTTAGAGGGTTACCTTACATAATGTTAAATGTATTAAAATGCACCCACATCCCGCATTTAATATATATGATAGACTGAAATTAATAATACAGTATATGTTAATTAACTGAATTTAAAAATAAATTTAAAGAATATAGATGATAGAATTATGTACATTGAGCTGCAGATGACCAGCAAACATATTTAAAAAAAAATTTTTTTTTAAGATTTTATTTATTTTTCAGACAGAGACAGAGCACACAGACTAGGGGAGTGGCAGGCAGAGGGAGAAGCAGGCTCCCTGCTGAGCAGGGAGCCCAATGTGGGACTTGATCCCGGACCCTGGGATCATGACCTGAGCTGAAGGCAGCCACTTAACCAACTGAGCCACCCAGGCGTCCCAAAACATGACATTTTTTAAAGACATATAAGTTTATTCATTTTAATTTTCCGAGATTTTTTGTATTTTGAAGCCATACCTATGTGTGAATATGTATACATGTCGAAAGGCGTATGTGTGTATATACATACACATTTCAAGTGTCAGCCATTTCTTTAAACCCTTAAAAAGGTCAGAGACCCTCAGCACTGTGTTCACAGCACCCGAAAGACAAAATCCCCTGGAACTAGGTTCTCTATACCCTGTAGAAGTTTCTCAACTTGATACACTTGTCATTTGGGGCCAGATGATTCTCTGTTGTGGGAGCTAATGAAACGTGGGGGGTTTAGCAGCACCCATGGCCTCTGCCCACTAGATGCCCATAGCACCTCCCCCATCCCTGGGTCGTGATGCCCCAGAACGTCTCCAGACATTGCCAAATGACCCCTAGGTGTCGTGTTGCCAGATAAAACACAGAACTTCCAGTTAAATATACATTTCAGATAAACAGCAAATCATTTTTATTCATATGCCCCAAATGCAACCTTTGGGACATATTTAGATGAAAAGAATATTCATTGTTTATCTGAAATTCACATTTAGCTGGGTGTCCTTTATTTTTATTTGCTAAATCGGACAACCCTACTTGGAGGGCCAACTCATCCCCAGCTGAGAACCATTGCCCTTGATCTTAATTCCCATCCTGCACCTTCTCTCCTCTTTGTTCTCCACCAGCTTGAGATTTAACGGCATATTATTTATTATACTAGCTAGCAAAATCAAAGAAATCTGTTTTCTTAAATTTCAGGAGCTTTCTGTGCATGAATGCAATTAATGCCAATGTCAGTACCCATTTACACAGAACTCAACCAACAAGTATTTCTTGAACCCCTTTGGGCGAGGCACTGGGCTGGAGGGATACAGGACAAATCTAAAACATAGTCCTTAACTTAAGTGAGCTTCAGTTTTGTTGGGAGAAAAAAATATGATATACGTGAGGTGACCTGCAATACACAATAATATACTATTAAGCTTTGAGTTGGGTGGTACAGACTATAAATGTTCTGAGAATCAGGAGAGAAGAACTATAGTCATAGCCGGAAGAGGCAGAGATGGCCTTAGGGCAAGGTGTCTGGGGCTGGGCTTTGAACACCAATTGTAAAACATAGAGTAGGTACTCAGTTCAATAATTACTTGTTAAATAAATGGATAAATGGAAAGGGTGCCTGGGTGGCTCAGTTAGTTAAGCGTCTGACTCTTGATCTCATCTTGGGTGTTGATCTCAGGGTCTTGAGTTCAAGCCCTGCACCGGGGTCCATGCTGGGCTTAGAGTCTACTCAAAAAAAAAAAAATCAATGGATGGATGCGTAGTAGGTACTAGAGTGAATTGTTTTTAGTTCCCCATCACCACATATTGTATCCATGGCCCTTCCCTAGCCCCTGCAGCTCAAGGGAAGGAAGACACAAGGAAACAGCACAGATAACCCAGAAGTCAATCAATCATCAGCTCCCTGGATTTCAAAAACGGGCTTTGGAAACTCATCACGGAAGGACGACTTTTAAATACCCCCTACAGTCCTGTAATTTACCTCTGAGAATCGAAAGTCAAGTCCCAAAGGGCTCAGGGCATGAATTCCAGCAATGATTAATAGATTTGTGGAGAATCAATGAAGACTGAGATTACGTTGCCCTGAGAGGTAGACAGAGGGAGGTGAAATGGAAGACGAAGACAGAACAGAGAGGTCCCTGGGGCTAGAAACAGAGAGATGCCTCTGGGAAGGAGTTGAATGAGCACTGAAGGGCCCCAGGTCCTCTGGACTGAGCACCGGACCTCACCAGCGAGGAGGAGCTAGGTCAATGTTCAAAGATGGCGCAGATGACTGCCTAAGCCAACACCATCCTTGATCCCCGTGCAGGATCTACATGGCAGTTCTCATCGCCTGTGTGCTCATTTTCCAGCAAGACGGACATGTCTGTGGCTCTGACGTGGCCCAGCCCACTAAGTTACCCCATGTGCACCAGCCCTGTTTTCCCAACCCTGGGGGAAAAACAGAAGGGAGAGCCTTCAGAGCCTCTACTGACCGAAACCAGCACAGGAATGAATACTAACCAAGC
The DNA here is from genome assembly GCF_023065955.2 of Ursus arctos. NCBI lineage: Eukaryota > Metazoa > Chordata > Mammalia > Carnivora > Ursidae > Ursus > Ursus arctos. The sequence continues at coordinate 77,414,035 of NW_026622874.1, read as the reverse complement.
CCCCGCCCCACACGCACCCTCAAAAGTGCATTTATGAGCAGAATTCTAATTTAAAAAGAAAAAAGGCAAAGACACAATATCCTAGGAGGGGACACATGGGCAAATGTCAACGTTCTGAGAGGACCATGAAGAAACCAGTCTACGGGAGGGCGAAACAGGGTGGGGAGGAATAAATTGTCGATTTTCACTTTTAAGATTTGTGAGTATTATTCATCATTCTTCATCCGCATTTGCAGTTAAAAATTGCCTCCTCAGCCTTACAATTGACCATTTTTTACACTTTTTTTCCTTGTAAGAAGTTTTTCATTTCTTCAGGTGAAAGCATCATTGCTCCAAACTGTTGAGAAATGACTCAAGATGTATATATCGTTTTTCTACAATTTCTCCCAGAGGGTAAAATAAACCGCGCGCAATCATTAACTCTATTCAAAATTTTCACACATCACCTGCAGGAAATTCTCTAACGCTACTCTCACAAATTCATTATTGGCCCAAAGCCTGGAAATCGTGGTTCATTTTCCTATTATTTATCATTATGGAGTAAAAACAGTCTGCAAAAATGTGACAGATTATAATTTCTGCCTGGTGGGTTTATATCTTACTGTTCAGTATATTAATGTAATATTTCATGTTTCTTTATTAAGACCTCTATTATTAAAGCGTTTTCTCTGGCATTCAACCCCAGCATAAACGGATCCCCCCGCCCCACTTTCCTTTAGTAGCAAAAAATTAAAATAAAACAAACTGGCCAAAACGTACAAGGACCTGTACTGACATACTTTTTGTGTGTGTGTAAGAACATTCTCCTGATCTTCAATTTGGAAGCTTGCTATTAAAGAAATCAAGTGAACAGGGAATACTTTCACTTTGGTTTAGTCATTTTTATTTCCATTTTCCAGTTTACAACTCTTACACAGAAGATAGTCAGATAGAATGATACATGAAAACTTAACAAACCTGAACTTTACATGGAACTTAATTCCATTTGATCAATCCCCATTCAAATTCTAGAACTAAAAGACAAGCGTTGTGTGCCACGAAGGGAATTCTCTCTCCCATACTCCCAAGTTCACTTCCTGATGGCTACTTACTATTCCCATTATACCCACAATAGTTGGTTTTTTAAATTTTAATTCCAGGTAGTTCATATACAGTGTAATATTAGTTTCAGGAGTACAATACAGTGATTCAACACTTCCATTCGTCACCCAGCGCTCATCATGGCACGTGCGCTCCTTCTTCCCCATCACCTGTTTCACCCACCTCCCCCCTGGGAACCATCACTGTGATCTCTGTAGTTAAGAGTCTGTTTCTTCATGTGTGTGTCTGTCTCTCTCTTCTACCCACAACAGTTTGATTATTTTTTAATAATTTATTTAAAAAATTATGTATTTGAGAGAGAGAGAGCACATGCATGCGGGGAGGGGAAGAGGGAGAGAATCCCAAGCAGACTCCCCGCAGAGCTTGAACCCAGTGCTGGACTTGTTCCCAGGACCCATGAGATCATGACCTGAGCGGAAACCACAAGTCCGACGCTCAACTTACAGAGCCAACCAGGTGCCCCACAACAGTTTGGTTCTAATACTGAAACAACAGAAAGGAACCTAAAATGAAGACGCAGGAAATACAGAAAGAGTAACCACAGAAAAGATCCACGTGACCTTAAGGCACGTCAGTGTGTACGTTCATAAACAGGATAGATGTACAAATGTTCGCCGAATTCAACTCCAGAACAATGCAACACATTTTTCAAATGCATATTCTCAGGGGAGAATGAACACATTCTCATGGAATATGGTCAGGAAAATCTGTTTCAGTCAAGACAGTAGGAAAGAATTTGAATCACAAAAGAAGAAAATAGCAGGTCTCCAGATCAAAGGAGCCAAGTCCTCACTCGATGGTGGAAAAAGTAGCCTTAGTAACTTGAAGTTCAAGTTTGCCTCCATGGGATTAGTAAGAGGAACCTTAATACTGCAATTTTTTTCTTACTCATGCTCAAAAAGAATGGCTTTTGAGCAGCCAGTTGGGAAAAATTTCAATTCTAAATTTTCAGCTCTATGAGAGTACGTACGTATGTAGATACATAGGAAGTAAGCCAAACGTTTGGAAAGAATTCAGGGACAAAGAACACATATAAACAGATAATGACAACTTGTATCTCAATCCAAAGTGAGGGCATAAATTTCATATTTGCAATAAAGATGATTAGGGAAGATGACAGGATGTCTCATTTCCTTTACATATTTCCCAGAATATTCATACCATCAATAACACAATATAGGCAGAGTCATTTGCTGTACTTTTTTTTTTTTTTTAAGATTTTTACTTATTTGACAGAGAGCACAAGCAGGGGGGCAGCAGGCAGAAAGAGAGGGAGCAGCAGGCTCCCCGCTGAGCAGAGAACCCAGCCCGAGCCCTTAACGGTCTCAGCTCCAAAAGGGCTTACGGTCTAACTGGAGTCCATTCTCAGCCCCCAACAGTCACAGAATTCACAACATACGTACTCTATCCGCTGTCAAGCCGGAGTGAACTTGCCTCATTCTGTTATTTGGCAATTATCTGGCTATCCGGTTGAACTGCTATTTTCAGGTTATAGAGATTTGTGGTCCTCATAGAGAGGCTGTGGATTAGGGTGGATGACCTCCTACGTTATGATTTCAGGGGTCCCAGAATGTGATGTTCAGTGTAATTCTGTTAACAGTTAGGAGCTGGTGGTCATTGCCCACAGACAAGCACAATGCGTGAACCACAAACTGTGAAATACGTACATAAACAAGGGGGGTATTGGTCAGTGTCTTCCAGAGAAACAAAGCCAATAGGATGTACGAGAGAGAGAGAGAGAGAGAGAGAGATTATGAAGAATTGGTTCACATGATTATGGAGGCAAATCCCTCTACCAGGTGACTTGGATGCTGGACACCGAGGAGAGCTGATTCTTTAGTTCCAGCCTGAGTCTGAAGGCCTGGGAACCGGAGCTGATGGTGTGTCCCCATCTGAAGTCCAGCAGCCTTGAAACCCAGAAAGAGCTAATGTTTCCATTTGAGTCCAAAGGCAGGAAAAAAAGCCAGTGTCCCAGTCTGAAGTCAGGCAGGAAGAAGTTTTTCTACCTTCAGGGACATCAGCCTTTTTTCTTCTACTCAGGCTTTCAACTGATGAGATGAGGCCCACCCACATTAGGGAGAGTAATCTGCTTGACTCATTCTATTGATTTAAATGCTAACCGCATCCAAAAACACCCTCAGAGAAACACCCAGAATGTTTGACCAAGTATCTAGACCTCCCAGGACCTAGTCAACTTGACACATAAAATTAACCATTACAAAAGGTTTCTCAGTAATTCAGAGAGTCCAACTACCATAATTCTACCTAGTCTCAAAGACAAACAATCCAGCCTTGTAGAGGTGTGAAGAGATGCCCTTCTGAGGGACATGTGCAAGTTGGGTATGGGGACCCAAAGCCCCCAAGTCATAAGCATCCCTAAGAAAACATAATTGTCTGAGCCTGGGGTTGGAGTAGGTGATGGTCTGGGCTGTGCTGAGCTTAAGACAGAACAGCTGCCTGCATATGGGGATGAAAACGAAAGTGAGAATAGTCCAAGGGCACCTGGGTGCTCAGTCATTGACACCTTTGGCTCAGGTCATGATCCCAGGTCCTGGGATCGAACCCCATCCCCCCAGGTCAGGCTCCCTGCTCAGCAGAGAGTCGGCTTCTCCCTCTCCCTCTGCCCCTCCCCGCTGCTCCCTCTCTTTCTCTCATATAAATAAATACAATATTTTTTTTAAAAGGTGAGATCAGTGCCAACTTCTTAGCACCAGCAAAAAAACAACAGATGAGAATTCCACCAGCTACGTTACTTCATTCAACACTGTGAACAGAGTTTCTGCTGTGTGCTGGACCCTTCAGATACAAATATAAATAAGAAATATATTCTCCCCTCCAGAAGCTCACGGCCTGGTAGGAAACACAAATATGCAAATAGATCATGACCAACCGTTATGGAAAGTTCACAATACATTGTGACGATCCTTGCTCGGCTGGTCTGAGCCAGTGGGAAGTGGACAGCATAACAGAAAGCGTATCAGAAGTCTTCTGCCAAAGATACATCCTCTTCTCTCCACCCCTTCCCACCCCAGCAGTAGTTCCTGAAATTCCATCCGGAGATTTGTGCTAGCAACTAAAAAATAAAAAATAAATAAATAAAACCCTCAGCTAGAAAAGCTCTCATCCACATCGTAGTAAAATTAGTTTAATAAACTATTTCTCCACATCTAGCTGAAATCAGCCACACGAAGAGGATGGGAGTTTTGAGTGGCAAGGGTAGGACCAATTTGGAAGACACAGCATTATAGCTGGAGAGAGTGCAGGAAAAGGGCAGCAGGAGGAAAGAGAGCAGCTCTGAAAAGAAAATGGGCAATGCGAGGTCTAAGTCTTCGGGTGCAAGAATCCATTAGGTTCCTAATACTTTCAGAAGATAAACCTGGTTTCAAACGGGAGCCGCCTGCGGAATGTTTACTCACTTCAAAATTCTCCCTTAGAGCTGATCCAAAGAGGGGGTCCCTGCTACCCCTCTCTGAAAGCACGGCCACCGTGCCACTTCAGGGCTCTGGTCCCTAGCCTCACCACAGTGATGCTGTCCTGGAGTGTTTGGGTGGTGGTCATGGCTGGGGGGAGGAGTCGAAGGACAGAGGGGGTTTGATGTGACCATTCGACAGAGAAAGAAGAATATATGCATGAATTAAAGACTCATTTAAGGAAAGACAGGCTTACCGGGAACTAGGAAAAGAAAAGCTTTTAACTGATATATATACCCAAAATGTTACTCAATTATTAATTACTCTCTTGTGTTCAGTTGGTTGGCTGCTGTTCACAGCTCTTCTTGTCACCTTTAAACTCCCAGTACATACTTGATCTTTGAACGACAGATTTCCCCTTTCATTGACTGCCATCGATAGTATTAAAAGGAAATTTTTCAATTTTTTTTTAAAGTAGCCTCCATGCCAGCGTGGAGCCCAACGTAGGGTTTGAACTCACAACCCTGAGAGCAAGACCTGAGCTGAGATCAAGAGTCAGGTGCTCAGTCACCAACCGAGCCACCCAGACACGACTTTATTTCAAAAGTTTTAAAATTGCACTTTCTGCGATTTGGTTCCTTTAGACTCTAAACATTATGGGTAAAACCAAATTGAATGTAGCCGATGTAAAGTCTAAATATTCAGGCACAAGAATCTACTAACCTTCTAGTACTTTCAGAAGACAAACCGAATTTCCGAATGAAAGTCGCCTCCAGAATGTTCGTTGCGTTCGGGATAGAATGTGTTTTGGGACACGCTCTGTAGACATTCACGTAAAATTCCCCTGACCTAGAAGTAAAGTGCCCACACAGGGAAAAATATTTCTGAGAGCTTTAAACAAATCCTAAGGGATGCCAATCCCTGGAAGAAGAACAGTCAACAAAGAATCAAGCAATGATACGTGAGTTAGAAATTGTAGTTCTGGGGGCGCCTGGGTGGCACAGTGGTTAAGCATCTGCCTTTGGCTCAGGGCGTGATCCCGGCGTTATGGGATCGAGCCCCACATCAGGCTCCTCCGCTATGAGCCTGCTTCTTCCTCTCCCACTCCCCCTGCTTGTGTTCCCTCTCTCGCTGGCTGTCTCTGTCTCTGTCAAATAAATAAAATCTTAAAAAAAAAAAAAAAAAGAAATTGTAGTTCTGGGTGACGCATCTCAGTGGCAGAGCCCACCTGCCTTTAATTAGGTTGGCTGTGGTTACCCTAGCGGCTCCGGTTATTTACACGCAACCTCAATACCACAGTGAAATCTCTATCTACAGATCTTATTGTGAAAGAAATGAAATACATTTTTTCTTCAAAGTATTAAAGAACCAAAATTATAATTAAGGAAGTCCTAGAACGAGAAAATGTTCTTCTCTTTGAACTACATCTGTATCTGTACCTTCTGTTCATGAAACATCATCCGTACAAATGAGGAAAAAGTTTCCTGAAGCATCCTTCATGCGTATGACCCTTTAAAGGCCAAATTCGCTGACTGTATAGCGGGTAAATATTAATTACTTTGGGGGTACCTGCGTAACTTAGTTAAGCATCTGACTCTTGATTTCGGCTCAGGTCATGATCTCAGGGTCATGAGGTCGAGCCCTGCGTCAGGCTCAGCGCTCAGCGGGAGTCTGCTTGGGATTCTGTCTCTCCCTCTGCCCCTCCCCCACCCCCTCTCAAATAAATAAATCTTCAGGGAAAAAAATCCATTACTTTGTCTACCAAATCACCTACTGCACCTATTCTGAGTAAATATTTTCCCATGTTTCTCTCCAACTTGGTATCAGAACATTTTCAACATATGCAAACTCTCCTATTGCCTAATTCTGTCTCACCCAAACATGATATAGATAAAAGGGAATCACCTTTATTATTTTTCCTACAAATGAAAAAGACCGAGAAGTTGCAGATCATGCATGATGTTTAAATCCAAGTAAGCAGGCTAGGAGCATTACATTATCCAAAGTTGAGGAACGGTTGATGGAAATGTCCCTCGATGCTGGAACTTTTCTTGGCTTTGTCTTTCAAGATCTCATCCCCTCTGCTCCTCCATCCCCCTTCCACTTTACAGACCTTTAGTCTTGTGACTTTCCGTTCTTCAGGACCCAGCTTAGGCATCTCCTCCAGGAAGCCTTCCTTGATTACCCAGAGCACCATGATTTCAAAGTACTTACTGCTTATGTCACTAACCTGCAGCTGGGTGGCTTTGCTTGGGTAACACCCAAGCTTTCCATTGACCACTTGTCACAAGCACTGCTCAAGTGCTGAATGATGAATTGGACAAACTGTCCGGAGAACTTGATTATCAGTGTTTTTACTTCTATTCCCAAGTAGATCGCGATTCTTTCCACACAGTTATCATCATGTTGTTTATCCTCTTTACATCCCTATGCTGGCCATTTAATAACATTTGTTGCTTACTTACATAAGCTTAGGGTTATGGTTATTTGTTACGGTTATACTGGTGGATGATAAGAATGGACACATCCATTTGTGTGGAAGGAAAGATCTCCCCTGGACTGAGAAATCGTTTCTAAGTTATCTAAGTAAGAGGCCTATTTCCGACCCTGGAAATGGAAACCAGGTGTCCAGTAAGATGGGACTGGGGCACTCTTAATTGTAATGGTAGCAGGGCCAGGACGACGGCCTTCCTGGTGGTGGTGGTGAGTGGTGTTATCAGTGACAATCAGGGAGTCAGAAAAAAGGAATGCTGGGAGGTGCTGTTTGAGCCACAGGATAACTAGCCCCAAAGCCTGGACCTAGGACAGGATTCGCGATCCCTGAGTTCAAGCTCACTCAGTAGAGGATAAGAATTCGGTATCCTATAAGCTCTTTTAAAAAAAAGCTTTTGAAACAGAGGATCATAGGGGAAGAGAGGAGAAAATAAAACAAGATGAAATCAGAGAGGGAGACAAAACATAAGAGACTCTTAAGCATAGGAAACCATCTGAGGGTTGCTGGAGGGGAGAGAGGTGGAGGATGGGGTAACCGGGTGATGGACATAAAGGAGGGCATGTGATGGAATGAGCACTGGGTGTGATAAAAGACTGATGAATCACTGACCTCTACCTCTGAAACCAGTAATACAGTATAGGTTAATTGAATTTAAATTTGAAGAAATGTTTAAAAAAAATTTTTAAATGCTTTGGCATTTCTCAAACTCCCCTTTCAAACTTCCCTTTTGTTTTCTACACGTATTAGGTAAAGTTGTTTTTGAAAATCCAGTCTGTCTCAACTCTGTTCAGGGAAGTGAACGATAGGTGCTTGCCTGAGAAGCGCAGGGCCAGAGGAACATGGCAACAACATACAACCAAGTTAGAGACACCTCGCCGAACAGGAAAATCTGGAGAAAGGGTGGGGGCCCCTTGCTCGGTTCCAAACCCTGAAGGTTCAGAGAGCGTTTTACCAAGATTGGCAGCATTTTAAAATAGACAAATGTTGCATTGCTGGGAATACCTTCCAATTCTCACACGAAAACACAAAAGTACTATTGCGGAAAAATCAGAAGTGTATTACTTGCAAAAATTCTGAGAATTCACGCTATATATATTCTCTACAGCACAGAGCAGCACATTATCGGGTAAAGACTTATGAAGATTTACTCGTTTATGAACAATAAGCCTTTTTCCTTGACGGTATAAACAAGGTCTGTGTTCCCAAACACTTTAATACGAAATGCAAACACTGCTCTTCCGTCATAACGTTGAACTTCATCAAAGAGATTGCCAGGTAGTACTTTCGCATAGTTACTCGGGATACACTTTTTTAATGACAAAGTTGGCTTAGGTATTATGAAATAGCTTTTCCATTGTATTAATGGCTTTCAAAACAATGTAGATAACAAATTATTTTAGGAGCTATCTAGAAATTTCCTTACTATTGTCCCCAAAATGTAAAGTATATTAATACCTACTAAATTCAAATAAATCATATACGTAGACATTATATACTTAGGACCTACATAAATTTATATTACAAATTATGTGCATAAAAAATTTAAGGATACATTCTTTAATTAATCTTACATACAAATTCGCAAGATCAATGTAATAACATTTCAGTGCTTCCCATCTTAAAATTTGTGCAAGACTCCACTGGAAGCAGCGACATTGTGGTACAATTCTTAGGTGACGTTTGCTGAAACTTCTTGAAATATTCATATCATTTTTAGACCCACTGGTTTTGAGGTCAGACAAACTGAGTAAATCTGAAAGTCTGGATCAAGTTTCTCATGTCTAGCTTAAAGATTACTGATAAAGATTGGGAAGTATCAATTTTTTTTAAGTAGGCTCCACACCCAGTGTGAAGCCCAAAGTGGGGCTCAAACTTATGACTGGGCGATCAAGACCTGAGTCAAGATCAAGAATCAGATGGGGCGCCTGGCTGGCACAGCGGTTAGGCATCTGCCTTCAGCTCAGGGCGTGATCCCAGCGTTACGGGATCGAGCCCCACATCAGGCTCCTCCGCTGTGAGCCTGCTTCTTCCTCTCCCACTCCCCCTGCTTCTTCCTCTCCCACTCCCCCTGCTTGTGTTCCCTCTCTCGCTGGCTGTCTCTATCTCTGTCGAATAAATAAATAAAATCTTTAAAAAAAAAAAAAAAAGAATCAGATGCCCAACCAACTGGAGCCAACCAAGTGCCCCTGGAAAGCACTGATTTTTAGAAATATAACCTCAGTGTGAAATTTGGGGTAACTCTTTTTCCTGGAAATCTATGGAATAGAGTTTTTCCTTCCAGAGGAAGAAAAATTGTTCATTTTCTTAGAAACTTCACTCAATATAGGTCTTTTAGAAGCCAGAAATTTTTCCTATGTCTAGAAAACGAGGTCCTTGAGTCAACTGAATAGGCTCAAAACTAGACACATTAACTAAAAAGTGCTTAACTCTGAAATTACAAAAGTAGAAGATGTCCGTAAAAGATATTCCATACGGGACACACCAATTAGATACTATTATTTTTTTGACAGCATAAAATGTACTTCCGGAACTGAGTGTCAGCACTAACAATAAATTATTATACAAAGTATTCTGAGAAAAACGAATTCGGTTATTCAATCTTCTCCTCGACTGAGCTCTATGTAAATAGAAATTTACTCTAAGGACTACTTTTGGTATAAAAGTTGAACTGACCTAAAAGTGTTTGGGGGGATAACCTGAGATTTTAGACATGAAATGTAAATGATCAAAACAAGTTCTTTAAATCAACCGGCATTAAAATATCGGCATAGAAATCAGAACAACTGCCAAATGCCATGATGTCACTATTACCAGTATTAACCAAATAACGAGAGGAGTAAAAATAGAAGAGAAGTGAGACTTTCAGACCAGAATGGGGAAAAAAAGAAAAGGATAAAATTATACATATTCCTGGATAATGGAACAATGGCGTCTATGCAAGAGTCATTCTCCAAAATGGAGCACATAACTGGTAGGTTGACTCTTTTATCTGCAGGGAATCCACCGCATTAAAAAAAAGAAGAAGAAGAAGAAACAAAGAAAGAAAAAGAACATCGTCATTGTCAGGGAATCCTTGGCTTCTCATTTCTCGGGGGGCCTTTCCAGCGCCCTGGCCTCCTGTACGTGAAGGAAGGCGAAAGCCGACTCGAACGTGCCATCGCCGCTCTGTTGTGAAAAGCAGAGGAAGGTGGCCCACAGGAAGCCGCAGAGTCCGGTGTAAGCGGTCCTCCAGGGAACGGGAACCAGGCCGAAGTTGGTCAGCTGTAACAGAAAGGAAGAGTGTGCTAGGGTCCAGGTCAACGGCAGCCAGGAAATCAGCGTTCCGAGTAGTTGGCAACTCACCTGCACAAAAGGCCAGTACATCAGACCGCTCTGGAACACAGAAAAACTCGGTCAGGACGCCTTTCAATCACACACACACAAACAAGCCCAAAGATTAATACCAGGCGGGGAGAACGCAGAGGTGAGATTGTGTTTCAGACTAAGCCGATTACATCAGATTCCTTCAGATCTCTCGGTGGAAGAGGGTGGGAGCCGTGCGAAGAGCTTTGAGGCGTGAGGCGATTACAGTAGTCGTACTCACGGGTCCAGACTGAAAAGGCTACCAGAACTAGAACCACTTCTGTTAAACCTCCGCTTTCAGAATAACATATATGTATACACTGTCGTCTTCCTGTTAGCCCAAGCAAATGCTACGGGAATATACTTATAAAAGGATCATCACTAAAGCTTTAAATTTATCATTCTTCAAGGAATGATTTGTTAGTAATATGTCCTACTGGGTGTCCAGGTGGCTCATCAATTAAGTGTCCGCCTTTGGCTCAGGTCATGATCCAAGGATCCTGGGATTGAGTCCAGCATCGGGCTCCCTGCTCAGCGGAGAGCCTGCTTCTCCTTGTCCCTCTGCCCCTACCCCCTGCTTGTGCGCTCTCTCTCTCTCTCTCTCAAATAAAATCTTTTTAAAAAATAGAATATCCAAAGGGAGACTCCCAAGTGCACAGAGGAGAGCCCAGAGCTAGGAATATTAGATACGGAAGAAACTGGGTTCATACCAGGCTCTCTAATCAAGCTTGATCAAGGAAACCAAGAGCACAAATGTTAGGGGTGGGAAAACAAGAAGCATCCAAAAAGAATCTCGTAACACAAAAGGCTTTCTTGTAGCCTAGAGGATATGTGAGTGGGAGTAGAATTGCTTTTTTTTTTGTGGCTGAGGAATCAAGCCCCTGCCCAATCCCCGTTCTTTGGATGAAGGTAGTAAGGACATGCCTAGTGTGTTTGTTGTTGACATGTCGGTGCTGCTTGAGTTTTTGGTTGGTCGGTTTTTGTGCGGATGGCATGCAATTTCTGTCTCTCCACCAGCTACAATAGGGGGGCGCAGGTATATTACCTCTTAGAAATTTATCTGATAATTACTTCGTCTCTTTTACACTTTTTGAAAACTTTAATTTGGAAACAATTTCAAACTGATGGAAAAGTAACAAGAATAGTTCAAAGAATACCCTTTACCGGTTGTCACCCACAGTTAACATTTTGCCCGTTTGTTTTATTATTTCCTGGCTCGATCCATCTATATCCATCCATCTTTCTGTTTCTCTGAAGCATTTGAGAATAAGCTGCACACAGAATTACCCTTTACCCCTAGATACTGAAGTATCTATTTTCTAAGAATAATTATATTCTTTTACGTAACTACTGCAGAGTTAGCAACTTCAGTACATTTAACAACGGTAATGAGCCTTTTATTTTATCCACCATCCTTCTGCCATGTTTGTCAATCGACTCTCTGATGGTCTTTATACCATTTGTTTTTCCTTTTAGTACAGGATCCAGTCTAGGGTCAGGTAGTGCATTTAGTTGCCATCTTTTCCTCAGCCTTTTTTAAACCTATTACAACACTAATATTTTTGAAGAATACAGTCTGTTCCCCCTCCCCCAAATAACAACAACAACAACAACAACAACAGAGCTTTCCCTTTTTGGGGGGAATTTTGTAATACACAAGAATGTCAGCTAAACTTATTCTATAGCAAGAAATAGTGGAATATATTATTTACCTTAAATCTCTTTTTAATTAAAAAAATCAAACATTTTAGATAAAATTAGTCATCTCTGACGCTTACTGCATGAAATAGAAGATATTATTACTTTTTAAAAAAGATGATTTTATTTATTTATTTGAGAGAGAGAGAGAGAGAGATGACGGGGGGGGCAGAAGAAGAGGGAGAAGCAGACTCCCTGCTGAGCAGGGAGCCCAACACAGGGGCTCCCACGACAGAGGCAGACCCTTAACTGACTGAGCCACCCAGGCGCCCCTCCCTTTGGATATTCTAAAGGCATCCAGAATTCAACATTTCTCAAACTGAACTCATCTATCTTTTTTTCCCAATTGGCTTGCTACATCCTAGCTCAAGTGACAAGCCACCACTCATGGAGTTACTCAAGCCAGAAACCTGTGGGTCATCACAGATGTGTCCTCGCCCACTACCCAACCACCAATCCCTTACCCAGGGCTACCAATGCTACCTCCTGAATAGCTCTCCAGTCATTCCTATTCGCATGCCCTGTTTCTTATGTGAACTCGGTCACAGTAACCCTCTAGCTGGTTTCTCCCGCCACTATTCCTGACGGTCAGGATCCCCGGCATGGCGTGCAACTCCCACCGAAGGTGGCCTGTGTGTCTTCATTAAGGGAGGAGAATCGGAGACATCTGCACATCCCTGCTTAAAGCCCCTTTCTTCCCCAATGCTGCTCGCTTGCTCTTTTTTTTTTTACCGGTAAATGTATACACCTCCATAGGATCCATGACATAATGGGACAACTTGTTCCTTTTTCCAAAATAAAGCAGAAGACAATCACATTTGGATGTCGCAACAGGCTCACAATTTCTGCCCCAAGAGAAGTAACAAGTTCTGAATACTCTCTCCCCTTAAAAGAAAGAAGGACTTTCCCCGAGCATGTGGCTTCCACGCTCCCTATCATCTACCTCCAGCCATCAGGTGGGCGATGCTGATTCTGGGGCTCAGTGTCACTCAACAGAAAATGCCAGAAACAGTACTGGGCAATAGCGGGGTGTGGCTTGGCGCTGCTTCTGATAAGGAATTAAGTACAAGTGAAGCCCAAGGCCAGTCTGTGTATATCCTGCAATCCTGAAAATTCACTTCATGGGGATTAATAAAAATCAAGCATCCTGGGCCGCCTGGGTGGCTCAGTCGTTAAGCGTCTGCCTTCGGCTCAGGGCATGATCCTGGGGTCCTGGGATCGAGCCCCACATCGGGCTCCTCCACTGAGAGCCTGCTTCTTCCTCTCCCACTGCCCCTGCCTGTGTTCCCTCTCTCACTGGCCATCTCTCTGTCTGTAAAATAAATAAATAAAATCTTTAAAAAAAAAAAAATCAAGCATCCTCTAGGCCAGAGATGGAAAGCATCCCTGATTTTGCCAGGCCTTATGGATAATGCTCAATAAACCTTCATTGAATAAGTTAATAAATATTTGTCGGACTGGAGTGCGTATATTTGCATTGAGCAAACAGTACAACAGGTGATGTACTTTAAGCCTAGAGGTAACCTTGGGGGACATTATCCTCCACAAGGACTTAGCAGAATGTACACCTGGGAACATTGGTCCCAAATGGAAACGATTCCATTCATCACTCAATGTTCTACTTTTCCTATTTTGCAATAACCTCTTTGGCTCCAAAATTCACTAAATAAACTGTAATCACTAACAAGAGTAAATTTTAAAAGCAGGAATCATTAGGAACATTGACTAAACCTCAGAGACGCTCACGTGTCTCCTAACGTAGAGACATTCTTAAAGCTTCTTCTCACTTCTCTTTCAAAACAAACTTAAGAGCTCCCCGTCAAAATACTATACCCTTGTGCCAACCAACTGGAGCCTAGTTTAAGAACAGTTTTCTTAAAATGTATTCAATGTTACAAATAGAGTAAAAAATCTTAGTTACCTTTTCAAAAGTCTTGTCTTACCTTGTACGTATTCCAGAATTTCTGTTTCAGGTCCAAAAATATGTCATCCTTTTCCTGGAGAATACTCATACCTATTTGTAAAAACACACACCACAGGAATCTTGCACGATTCAGTAGAAGAAGACTGTATAACAGTTCAAGTTTTCTCTTCTAATATGCAAAGTACCCACCAGTATCTCTCGTTCATTACGTCCCTTCTGACCTAACAGTGAAAACAACATGACCTCCATTCTAAAACTAGATAAATCTTTTTAAAAAAATAAATAGAATTAAAAAAATAAAACTAGCTAAATCTTAAAGGAATGATAAATACGAAGTGAAAATAGCAGGGTATAAAAGTATATATATATAGAGAGAGAAAAAATATATATATAGAGAGAGAATTCACAGCATTCAGATAGCAGGACGATCAGTGGTGACTTTTCTTCTCTGCCTTCCAAACTTCTTGTAAAATGTTTAAAATTTAAAAAATTTAGAGGTGTCTGGATGGCTCAGTCGGTGAAGCGTCTGCCTTCAGCTCAGGTCATGATCCCAGGGTTCTGGAATGGAGCCCCACATCGGGTTCCCTGCTCAGCCGGGAGTCTGCTTCTCCCTCTCCCTCTGCCCCTCTTCCTGGCTTGTGCTCTCACTCACACTCTCTCGCTGTCTCTCAAATAAATAAACAAAATGTTTAAATAAATAAATAACATTTTAAAATTTTAATTTCCTTCTTAAAAAAAAAAAAAAAGGCTGATGGACCCTGAGTATTCTGGTAACTACTAAGTTCCCATCAGCATTCTCATTAGAATGATTCCAATCAGAATTTGAAAGCAAGAACACCAGTTCAGCCTTTCTAAAAACATTCAGAAAACTCTGTATGTTCAACAACCCTGAAAAGAAATTCAGGGAGCAAAGACAAAATCCTCCTATTTTAGGAAGCAGTAAAAATAAAAGTGCTTTAAAAAGTCTCCTTCAAATCCGATTAGGAGGAAGGGGAAATAAGAGGGGGCTTTAGTCAGTTGCAAGGAATTCTGAAGATTTATAAGAATACCCAGGTGCATATGGGTAATATCAGGTTTCACCTACCAAGCACTAATGAGGCGCTAAGCACTTTCTGTGCCTTATTTCATTGGACACCCGCTCCCCCCACCCCAAACAACCCGCTGAGGTTGGGAGTTACAGAGGCAGAAACGAAGCTCAGGGAGGTTAATATCGGACCAAGTCCAACCGAGGTGTGGATTCCGAGCCAGACCTCTCCATCACAATCCGAGCTCCCTAAGGTGGCCCCAGCACAGAGAATCATCTGATATAGGCAATTTCCAAGTTGGAAATGCCTTGAACAAACATCCATCCCACCCCACCCCCCTTCACTTTCACACGAGGAGAGGAGGAGAGAGAAATTGGGCCAGAAATCTAAAAAGCAAAACAAAGCGGCCCTCTGGGTAGGAATCCGTGTCAGGAGCCTCGAACTTAAATCACAGGCCTCTTGGGGCCCCTGTGTCTCCAATCCCTTTCTGGCTTCGGACATAAGGACCACACTCAAGATAAAGAACAGGGCATGGATTATGTTATCTTCGGGAAAGTCACTTAACCTCCTTCGAGACTCAGTTTTCTTATCTGTAACACAGGAATAACAAAGAGGGTCTGCCTCACTGGGTTGTTTGAGGATTAAATGGAAACCCTATTCCCGAAGGCCCAGCCCCTAGTCCCAACTCCTTCACCCGGGTTCAAGGCCATCGCAGTAATGGACCTGAGGGGCCTCTTTGCAGATGTGGCCTGGAAGTCACCTTGGGACCAGGCATCCGGCAGCACCCCCCCCCCCAGGTCCTTCATTTCCCTGACCCCACTGACCCCATCGGCCCTGTGGTTGGCCAGGTCCTTCATGCTTCCTGTGGGCTTTGTGAGGAAAGGAACTGGGTCTGGCTCCCCAAAATAAGATCCAGAGGGCAGTGTAGGTTTCTTCAAGGCTCTGATGTGACCCCCATGACCTGGTTTAGAAGGCACCAGAAGCCACTGAAAAGAAGACCTTCTTGGGTCTTCTCTAGACCTTCTTCTCTATCCCTTCTCTATCCCTAAGGCCTTCCCTAGACCTTCTCTATTCCTGAACGCCAGATCCAGGGCCCTAGGATTTTCTTGGGTAATTGGTGACGGTCCCCCACCCCCCCTTTGCAGGCTATCCATACTGCTAGGGAGGATGGAGGCTACAGAGCCCCTCCCATTGTTTTTGGTATTTAAGGCCCTAAGGAAGATTCCTGACGTCTGGCCTTTAGCCCTAGGGTGATTTTCTGAGGAGGGGCCTCCCAGGACTTCAGAGGCAGCGTTCTCCAAGGCAGGGTCCAAGGTCCACTCACATTTTCTTGGCTTTTCACAAAGGGAAGGGAACCCCAAAGGAAAATCTTGTTATCAAAGCAGGACTAAGGCCTTGAGCATGAAGTTTCTGGGGGAATCTGTTCCTACCTCTGGTTCCACCTGCTCTGCTCCCATGGGCCCGCAGGCCCCCCCTCCCCCCCCCCCCCCCCCCCCGCATTCCGTTGGTGTGTTGGAAAGGAGTGTCTGCCAGTGGAAAGGAGGCCCATAGCCCCAGGCAGGGATTTTTCCTGGGGAGCAGGACAGCCCGGTCCCACAACTGCGTCACAGGGGTGACAGCCACCATGGCTAGGGGCTATGATTGCCTGGACATTTCTGTGAACCTTTTCTAGGGGGAAATGGACCCCCAGCCCTGCCTCCCTCCAGTTCCAGCGGACGCCGCAGGCCCCCCTGAAACCTCCAGCCACGGACTATACTGAACACCGGCGTCCCAACTGCGATCCTGGATCCTGGACCCTGGCCCATTCATCCCCCGCCTTTCCAAGCACCACCTCTCAACTTCTCCCACTTAATCTCCCGTTCCCAGACTTCTCAGCTCTGGCACCTCGACCCTGGCCTTCTCAGGAGACCCCCTGAAATGCTGCCCCACCGCCACCCCACAGCTTCCAGCCCTGGTCGGGCCTCAGAGCCCCTGGCTCCCGCTCCATCCCAGACCCCTGCAGCCCCCAGATCCGGGAGCCGCCAGCCCCTGCCTCCAGTCCCCCCAACCTTAGATCCTTTGGCGCCCCTCAGGGAATCTCGCCCTGGCCCCTGGTCCCCGCCCCGGCCCCTCACCGGCATAGAAGGCCGACACGGCCACGGGCCCTCCGATCGCCTGGTCGCACAGCACCTTGGCCAGCACGGTGCGCGGCGCACGGCCGGGCAGCGCGCGCTCCAGCAGGCGCAGCCACACGTAGTTGAAGTTGGCGTGGAAGGTCACAGCCACTGTGGCCACGCGCCGCGTCTGCTGCCAGTCGGCCGGGCCGCCCCGTAGCCGCTGCTGCAGCGCGTCGCCGGCGGAGAAGAGCGCCGCGTAGAGCAGCACGTTCGTGGGCCACGGGTAGCGCCGGGCCGCGCGCAGCAGCGCTGGCCACCAGCCCGCCATGCCCGCGCGGGGGGCGCCCGCCTGCTACCGCGGCGCCGGCTCCCTGGGCCACGCCCGCCCGCCGGCCCTGCCCTCCGCGCCGCCTCCGCCACCTGCACCTGTCCTCCCGGATGCTCCAGACCCATTGGGCACCCCCGCGCACACCCAATACGCGCCGTCCAATCCCGTGGCCACTAGCCATTGTAGGGCTGAGCATTTGAAATGTGGCCGGTCCACGGAATGCATGATCCATTTCCATGAAATGTCCAGAATAGGCCAGTGCATAGCGACAGAAAGTAGGCTAGGGGTTGTCAGAGAGGCGGTGGGGGGGGGGGGATGCGAAGTGACTGCGTGTGCGATTCTTTGAGGGGTGAATTCTATGGTATGTGTATTATATCTCAAAAAAAAAAAAAAAAAGGTTGAAAGAGATGGGAAGAAAAAGAAGGGGGAAAGAAGGGATACCAAAATCCGGGTACCAAGAGGGCGGTGTATGTTAAATGTTTATATGCAAGGAATTCACCATTCCAAAGCACACAATACGCTGTCACATCACTTAGGAGACAAATCCAGAAGTTGAAATGCAAAGCCTTTCGTGAATGGGAAGTGAGGCTGGAGGGACCTACTGCCTTCTCTTCAGTGTGTGACTCACTGAATATTGCCTCGAAAATTCAGGGACCTCAACCACAGGGGACCTCTGCCACAGGTACCATCTCTGACCCCAAGGAACTCAGCCCTCCTTGCTTCTTTCCCTCCTTGTTTTTTCTTCCTTCTCTAATACATCCAAACCTATTCTCATTCTCTCTCTCCTATTTATTTACCCTGTTTTATTTCGTTTTAATTTTTTTAAAGATTTATTTTATTTGTTTGAGAGAGTGTGTGCACACAAGCAGAGGGAGGGGCAGGAGGAGAGGGAAAGAATCAGGTGCCCCTCATTTTAATTTGTTTTAATTTTAACTTTTCATTTCGAAATGATTCGAGACTTAGAAAAAAGTTGCAAAAATAGTACAGAGTTCCCATATAGGCATCACCCAAACTTCCCCAAATACTGACATCTTGCATAACTGTAGTACCATGATCAAAACCAGAAAATAATTACTGATGTAATACTATTGCCTAACCTACAGACCTTATTCAAATTATTGCCAGTTGTCCCACTAAAGTCCTTTTTCCAGTCTGGTATCCAACCCCGATGACTTTGCATCGCACTGACTTGCTGTATATCTATCCCTTTAGTCTCCACTCTGGGGGACTGACCAGTTCCGTTGCAGACTTCCTCCACTTGCCCACCTTATTGTCATGGGCTGAATTGGGTCCCTCCCAAAATTCATATGTGGGAGCCCTAACCCCCGGTATCTCAGAATGTGACTTTAGAGATAGGGCCTTTAAAGGGATAACTGAGTGAAAAATGAGACCCTCAGGATGCGACCCTAGTCCAATCTGACTGGTGTCCTGGTAAGAAGAGGGAATTTGGACACAAAGAGGCACCAGGGCACTGCATGCACAGAAGAAATACGGTGTGGGGACCCAGTGAGAAGGAAGCCACCAGCAAGCCAAGGAGAGAGGCCTCGGAAGAAACCAGCCCAGCTGACACCTTGACCTTGGACTTCTAGCCTCCTGAACTGGGAGAAAAATTTATTTTTTAACCCGCCTGGTCTGTGGTATTTTGTTCTGGCAGACCTACTCGCGTAATACACCCATTCTCTTCAATTCTTGGGAACCTGCCAATTTCTGTGTTCTTTGACCCTTTCTAGTTGCTCAAAGTCAGCAGCCAGGCATCCCCCCCCCCCACCGCCTCATCCTGTTGTCACATAATCATTTCTGACTCTGACCCCCTGTCTCCCTCTTAGAAGGACCCTTGTGATTATATTCAGCCCACCTGGATAATCCAGGATAATCTCCGTATCTCAAGATCCTTACCTCAAGGGTCATCTACAAAGTCCCTTCTGCCACGTAAAATAACGTATTCGCCGGTTCTGGGGATTCAAGTGTGGATGTCTCTGGAGGGTCATTATTCAGCCTCCTGCACCCCCTTTATCATGTCTTCTTTCTCTGTAACCCTTCTGATCTCTTCCAACAGCAACTGATCCTGTTAGCTGAAGTGAAACTGCCCATTTTCTCCATGGGTGTAGATTAGGGCTATCTGCTTGTCCAGCACTTTTGCATTCATTCCCTCAACAGATCAGTATGCCTGAGCGCTATGATATGCCAGGCACCAGACTACATGCTTGTGGCAAGGATTTATACTCTCCACGCCTTTTTAAAAATCTAATTGCAGCCTGGAGGAAATTATGGCCTTCATTATGAAACAAAGAAAATTTCCCTGATGATTCCTACACCGTTTCCTTGACCAAATTTATTAGAATAATAGAGCAAAATTGGAGACCGGAAGCAGGAAAGTGGGGGTGGGGAGGGTTTGGGTGGTGGCCAGGTGAAATATGGGATGTCCAGTTAACTTCGAAATTTCAGATGACAATGCATCACTTTTTTAGTGGAAGTATGCCCCGTGCAATATTTGGGACAGACTTTCAAAAAAATTTTCACTCCTCACCTGAAATTCAAAGTTGACGGAGCACTCTATTTTTTAAATTTGTTTGGCTAAATCTGGCACCCCCAAAGGGCGGTGCTGACGATCACCGAGAGCCCACTACATGTGTCTGCTACCCGGAGGCACCCAACACATTAGCTCATTTACTCCTGCTAGAAACCCAGTGAGGGAGGGGCCCTGCCAACAATCTGCAAGGACATATATCCTCCAAAATCTATGGTGATCTTTATCAAGCAGCTCGACATATTTGCTTAATGGGAGTTGAAAGAAAGATAAATACCAGCAAGGCCGAGACAATTTTACATGGGTGGTTATATACTTGTCTCTTCTTAAAAACAATTAAAAAAATCCGATTATTAAGGACAGCCTATTACTCAAGCAAGTGCTGAAGGATGTGCCTGGCCTTCAGACAAGAGGAGGCGCTCTCAGATAAATGAGTTCATTACACCGATGAAGCATTGTCTCTGCAAGCTGTGATGCGGAGCCCTCCGGCGAGAAGGAAGTGGCACATTCCGTGTGACATTAATACCCCTGAACAGTGGGGGATAGCTGGGGAACACGGCGCCGTGTTAAAATGTGAAAGAGGAATTTCATGAGGAAGGCTCTCAGCAGGGAATAAACACTGATGCGGGAAGTGAGTTTCAATGTCCAACAAAGGATCACATTAAAAATACATTAGGATGCTTACAATGAAGCTTATTGTAACAGCGATTGTTTCATTTTACTTAAATGAATCGGGGCTTCATAAGAACCACCCTGTGGGCCCCGGTGTCTAAAATCTTCTATCTCCTCTTGAAAATTTCTCTGAAATGTCTACTGACAAACGGAAGCCTTCTCTGCTTAAAAGGCTGCAAGATAGGTGTGTTTTCCAAAGAGCAGAGGAAGCAATCAGTTAAGGCTACCCCTCAAAAATAAAAAAACAGTGGGGTGCCGGGTGGCTCAGTCAGTTAAGCATCTGCCTTCAGCTCAGGTCATGATCCTGGGGTCCTGGGATCGAGCCCCTTGTTGGGTTCCCTGCTCAGCAGGGAGTCTGCTTCTCCCTCTCCCTCTGCTCCTCCCACTGCTCATGCTCTCTCAAATAAACAAATATATTTTTTTTTAAAGTCATTGAAGCTCCTCAAATCCTTTCAAGATCACCTCTAAGACATCACTCGTTTCTGGGTATAGGGAGAGAGTGGGAAACCGTCTTCTTCTTTGCCACCTGAAATGAGGCTCAAGGGAAGTTGACAGGGAAAGTATGGGAACCTCCCTCTTTCCTTCGGCCACCCACCGCTTCATTCCAGAACACTTTCTCTGGAATCTCTCCAGCAGGGATCCAAATGGAAGGGGGTGCGTTGACTTGAAGCTGGGTGTGCCCAGCAGGAACCGGGTCTTTGCTTAGTGTGGCTACAGATGAGTTAAAAGAGCTATACTTTATGCAAATTATACTACCCTAATTACTACTACTCCCACCCCACCCCTTATTTGCACTTTCAGGGACCAGAGGTCAACAGCCACAGTCAGGAAGTGGATGGTCCACCTTGTGACGGATCATCAGAGGGTGAATAGTAGCCCAGCCCTAGGTCAGAGTGCCTATGTCATTCACGTCACTTCATCTCAATTTGCAGGTATTTTATCACCTCATGTCATCACCAGAAGGGTGAGTACTGGACAGTAAGATATTTTGAGAGACCACATTCACGTAACATTTATTATAGATTAGTTAGAATTGTTCTAGTTTATCATTAGTTATTGTTGGGAACCTCTTACTGTGCCTGATTTATAAATAAAGCTTTATCATAGGTATGTATGTATAGGAAAAAACATAGCATATATGTTTTCAGTACTGTCCGAGGGTTCCAGCATCCACTGGAGGGGCTTGGAATGCATTCCCCTGGGCATAATGGGTGGGAGGGACTGCTGTATGACTTACTCTTTAAAAGTTATTTTTGGGGCAACTGGGTGGCTCAGTTGGTTAAGTGTCTGCCTTTGGTTCAGGTCATGGTCTTAGGGTCCTGGGATCCAGCCTCAAGTTCAGCTCCTTGCTCACTGGGGAGTCCACTTCTCCTTCTACCCCTCCCCCTGCTTATGCTCTCTCTCTCTCTCAAATAATACATAAAATATTTTTTAAGTTATTTTTATTTGGATAGGCAAATGGGATTGAAATTATGGAGGTAAGAGTAAGGGCCACCACCACTGCTTACTCTCTGTCTGAACATGCCCTGGGAGACACAGGACAGGTGCTCCAGCTGGAAAAGGTCGGAAGGGAGGTTAAAGGGAAGAGGCTGTAACCTGTTTCCCACCAGAACCTCAGTTTCTCCTTTTAGCAGAAACAATGTTAAGCAATTCTGTCATGAAATCATTACAGCTCAGCTCTAATGTGGAAAAACCATGCCTAAAAATGCTGTCTCTATGACCTGGGCAACTCTCATATCCTTGATGTTGACGCAAATTAAGTGAAAGGTGCTTGGATCAATGCGATGGGTTTTAGAACATTTCCATGTTGGCCGGAGCTGATACAAAACACTGACGCTAAAACTGCATCTGTGTTTTGCTCTTGGTCAGAAGTTTGGATCACTTCCTCATCCTTCCATCCTGCCCTCAATCGAATACTAAAACATGGCATGGATTTCTCCACAGGGATGGTGGACTTCAGATTCCAACCTACAACTTGGCATTTTGAAATGGTGCCATTTGGAAGAAATATTTGAAGTAGAGTGTTTCTCTGGCTCAGAAACTCTGTTTTCACCAGCTTTATTTTAAGTAACTCTTCTGCCCACAGTTGGTGTGGGATAATAGAGCAATTAAATTTATTTCATTAATTTCCCATTGTTAGGTTTTGGGAAAAAGAAATAGCTTTGCAAGTTAAGTCCTCCTAAAATGCATTTAAAAGGGAGGAAATTTAAAATTCTGAAATCATGGAAAACCCAACATTAGAGGTAGCTTTAAAGATAGTGCCTATTCAAAATGCAAATGAATTTAAGAATTTCCACATAAAAGGTGGATTAATTATGGAGGCTTTTCTTCTCCAGTTATGTTTTTCTTGAACCTCTGAAACTCGAGTTACTATAGGAAATGTATGACTCCACTAATATGTGGAAGAAATAACTAATTAGTAGAATACCGATCCAGGGAGGAGTTCAGTACTCTCTCCGTCTGATCCCATAGGAGAGAGAAATCACATCGTAATTAGAAAGGGAAAACAGGGGGACCTGGGTGGCTCTGTCGACTAAGTGTCCGCCTTTGGCTCAGGTCATGATCTCAGGGTCCTGGGATGGAGCCCCGTGTTGGTCTCCTTGCTCAGCAGGGAATCTGCCTCTCCCACTCCCCTGCTGCTGTCCCTTTTTGTGCTTTCTCTGTCAAATAAATAAATAAAAATCTTAAAAAAAAAAAAACGGGAAAGCGTAATACAGTTGATTCTTATTTTTCAAAGTAGTTATATTCTATAAAGTTGCTATGAACACTTAAATTAGCAGCTGTTGAACCATGACTTTTCCAGGGTGAGGGTACCTTGGAGGCTCTGGTCCCAGCATTTTCATCAGCTGATCAACCCATACCCCTTGCTTTGTGTTTCTGTTGAAAACGAAATAAAATAATTTATTCACATTGAGCTCTCAGCCTACGACATTATAACTCATGTCTGAATAAAGCTTATCTACAGGTGCTTTCTACTGAGGGCACGAGACAGACGGCCTTCCTGCGCTCAGCGCTTAGCACTATGCTTAAGGGCCATTTTCAACAGCGAATACACTCATAGCACAAAAATGTGGAAAACGTGGCCCTACGTAGACTGTGAAAGGGACACTTGTTTACAGTGTGAGAGCTGCACCATGAAGGCACAGTGTCGCCTGGATCCGCGACAGAATGCGGCCCGGAACACGCTCGCCAATCGACTTAATGTTGTTGCTGCCGCGCGCATGCGCATGCCTTCAAAGGACGGCAAACGCATCAGGAGTATAGATTTGGGGTAAACTCTTGCAAGTAGTTGAGTTTGCAAATATGGAATCCACAGATAATGGGGATGGACTCTACGCAGAATTGTTAATGGAGAATTGGAATAATGAGGGTTTGGATAATAAGAGAAGTCTAAAGAGTCTAGAAAGAGCAGGTGTACGGGACAGCCCTACCGCCAGGACTGAGATAAAACGCCCAAGGACCTTTCAGCCCCACGCCCAAAACCCTGCCTCCAGGGAAGGGAAAGGGGCTGGAGCCTGAGTTCAATCGCCGATGACCAATGATTTAATCAACCACACCTGTGTGATGAAACCTCCATAAAAAACCAAAAAGCATGGGTTCAGAGAGCTTCTGGGGTGGTGAACACATGGAGATTTGGAGAGAGTGGAGCTCTCAGCACGGAAATTCCACATCCTTGCTCCATACCTTGCCCTATCCATCCCTTCCATCTTGCCTTACATCCTGTTCTAACAAGCTCTAGTAAGTAAGCTGTTTTCCTGAGTTCTGTGAGCCCCTCTAGCAAATTAATTGGACCCTAGGAGGAGTGTTTTGGAACATCCAATGTATAGCCAGTGGGCTAGAATCACAGGTGACAACCTGGACTTGCAATGGGCATCTGAAGTGGGACTGAACATTTGAGGGATGGGACATGTTCTCTGGGTAGACAGTGTCAGAATGGGGTTAAATTGTAGGACACTCAGAAAACGGCTTGGTGAGTGGAAAACCACACATCTGGTGTCAGAAATGAAGTAGTATTGTAACAGAGAGTTGAGAGTAGAGGAGATACCCTGTAGTTTTCTTAACATTTAAGACCAGCTGCAGGAGCTGGGCACTGGAGACGTCACCAGGAAGAACCTGGAAACAAAACCCTTTCTTCCTGCAATGTCTCCCTTGCGCCCTCTACTGACAAAACTTAACATCGCACCAGCTGGTGGAGGGAAAGTATTTGAAGGGCCCAGATCCATCGTTACACAGCAGGCAAACATAGTGGATTTGGAGCCAGTAGATGATAAATTGCCAAAATGCATTCTGCTCAGTATCATTGAAACCTATAAAAGGTTTAATAACAATTTGAAATTCTATCAGTAATGAATAAGAGTATTTATTTTTTCCCACTTTAACAGTGGATATTATTTTTTTCCAGATTTTATTTATTTACTTAGAGAGAGAGAGAGAGAGAGCGAGCACAAGTGGGGGGAGGGGCAGAGGGAGAAGCAGACTCCCCACTGAGCAGGGAGCCCGACCTGGGACCTGATTGTAGGACAATGAGATCATGACCCGAGCCGAAGCCAGACGCTCCACTGACTGAACCACCCAGGTGCCCCTAACAGTAGATATTATTATAAAAAAAACAAAAACAAAAAAACCCCAAAACTTTGTTACTTTGATAAGCAAAAATCCTATCTCACTTAAATGTGCATTTTTGATCAGTAGTAATAGTTGATTTTCTGTGTGTTGATTGACCATTTGCACATTTTTTTACTTTTTAATTACCATAGGTTAATGTTTTTATTCATTATCCTTTGGAACACAACGTTTCAGAGAAGGCTGAATTATTTCATAAAACTTAAATAAATCTGAAACAAATGAGGTGAATTTACGCTATGTTCTTTTTGCCATGTCAGCTAAAATATTCAGTATCATCTAAAGTTTTACTTTAGGGAAGAAAGAGTCTCAAACATTAGTTGAAATGTAGCTTAAAATGTCGGTTAAAAAGTTTCTTTCATATGGCTGCATCAATCTTAACACATCTGCTTCAGATTTTCCAAGACCTCATGCCCAACCCCGCTCCTGTGGTATTTGGATGATGATAGGTCTGAGAATGGCGAGAACTGCTCAAACATCAAAGAAAGGTCCTTCAAGAAATAGAAAAATCAATGGCGATGCCTTCCTCAAGGTCTTGAAAATGAATGACAAATTGTCCTTGGTAGTGGTTGGTTTGGTTTATTTTCTTTTATTTCCAGCTAATTATCAGTGAACAAATATTCTCCATGTTTTGGAGCAGAGATTTCAAATTTACAGCCCAAGGGGTGGATTCATTCACAATTTACTCTCTATTCTCTTATCCAGCTCTATTTTCCTGATGGCACTTACAACCACTTAATGTTATAGGGCTATTTGCTATCTGTCCATTCCAATGGAATGTAAGTAAGACCCACAAATGCAGAGTCTCTCCCAATCATTGTACCCCTGATTCCTAGAACACTGCCTGGCATAGAGTGGACTCTCAGAAAGTATTTGTTGAATTAATGCATTCAATAAATTAATTCAATAAATAAATCAATGCATTCCCTGAACTCTCACCATATCTCAGACACTGGGCTATGGAGACTTGGGATGTAAAATTGCTTGCTTGGCCCGTGGAATGTCTTTAACCTGTAATACTCATTACAACCAGTTGGAAACACTGGAAATGCCTGGAAATTAAATCTGCACGTTGCGTCAGCGTGTAGATTCATTATCCATCCATCTGCTCATTCTGCAACC
This sequence comes from Ursus arctos, assembly GCF_023065955.2. Classification (NCBI taxonomy): domain Eukaryota; kingdom Metazoa; phylum Chordata; class Mammalia; order Carnivora; family Ursidae; genus Ursus; species Ursus arctos. The sequence goes on along the minus strand of NW_026622874.1, from coordinate 77,387,673 downwards.
ATTTTTGGAGTCTACCTGCTAGTTCCTGGGGACAAAATAATAGTATGGACAGACTCTGTCTCTGCAGAAATAGCATTTATAGTCTGTCAAGGGAGACAGACATTAAGCAGACAATTACAGTTGTGCTAAGTTCACAGCAGCAGAAGTGCGGTGCCTGTATGAACACTTACGACATTTCCCTGAGAAAATGATACTTGAACTTCTATCAAGGAGGTTAGAATGTTAACAAGGGGAAGGAAGGAAAGAATAAACCAGTTAAAGAAAACCATTTCTCCGGAAGGAGTTTGCGGTATTAGAGGCACAAGGGAGGGCGCTGGGGTGGCTCAGTTGGTTAAGCATCTGACTTCAGCTCAGGTTATGATCCCAGAGTCCAGGGATTGAGTCCCACATCGGGCTCCCTGCTCAGAGGGGAATCTGCTTCTCCTCCCTTTGCACCTACCCCTAATCCTTCTTTCTCTGTTTCGCTCACTCTCTCAAATAAAATCTTTAAAAAGGAAGAAGAAGAAAAAGGAAGAAATGAGAGCTGAGATCCAAGGAGGTAGAAGGAGGCCACCATATTGGTGGGCCATGTGAAGGATGCACGCTTCCCTCCTTGAACAACCCAAGGCTTCTAAGCACAGGGTCTGATTTCTCTGTTTAACAGACTATTCTGGTGACTGTGTTCAGAATGGTTTGGCTACAGAGATAGCTTAGGTATGGCATGGTCAGGGTGTGCAGATGGAGAAGTGGACAGCCATGAGAGATATTTAAGAGGTATCTGCGTTGGAAGAGGTTGGGGAAAGAGAAACATGTGAGAAAGACACCCGTTTCCTGGCTTGAACCACTGGGCGCTTGATGGTGCCTTTCCTGGAACAGAGAATGTCAAGGAGCCCCTCGTTGTGTGTGGGCAGAAGAGGACGAGTTCGATGCCCATCTATGAATGTGCATAACTGGATCACAAGTTTCAGAAACATGGTGACCCTTACGACATGTGATACACTCTGATATTTTCTTAGCAACTTTATTGAAGTATGTTTTTCCGTATAATAAAATATATTCGTATTACATGTACAGTTCAATGAGTTGTGACAAATGCACATACCTCTGTCTACCACCACAATTAAAATTAAAATTTCAATCACCTCCCCAAATCACGCATGTGCAGTTAATTCCCCTGCATCCCTGGCCCCAGGCTTTCTGTCATTACAGGTGAGTTTGCGCTGTGTGGAATTTCATGTCATTGGAATTACACAGTGTATGTGTTCATTTATATTTGGCTTCTTTCACTCAGCATAATGTTTCTGAAGTTCGTCTGTGAAGGGAGCCCGCAAACTATGGTGTCTAGGCCAAATCTGGCCTGCTATTTTTATAAAAGACCAAGGGCTTACAAAAAAAAAAAAATCCAAGAGCTAAGAATGGCTCTATATTTTCAAATGGTTGGAGGGGGGAAAAAACAGAAGAAGAATATTTCATGATGTGAAAATTGTATGGAATTCAAAATCCAGTGTCCATAAATAAAGTTTTATTGGGACATAGCATTGACTCATTTGTTTACATATTGTCTATGACTACTTTCATGCTCTACAGAGTTGTGACAGACTGAATGGTCCCCAAAGCCTAAAAATATTTACCATTTGCCACCCGGACCTTTACAGAAAATGCTGACTTTCATGGTGTTCTACGTGTCAGTAGTTTGTTCCTTTTTTATGGCTGGTGTCGCATGGATAGGCAACGAATACTTTTCTTTTTGCCTGTTGACAGACATTTGGATTGTTTCCTAATTATCCTGACTCCCTATAATGTGCCATGATGTTTTCTATTCCAATGCAGTTTTTCAAAATTGCTAGTCACGACCCAAATTGATTTCACAACTCGTCAACGAGTTGACTGTCAGTTTGAAAACAACACTGGTATCGATGTTAAGGGAAAGAGCGGAGGACACAGGCAGGGGGAGTAAAGTGTTAGGGCTGAGTGCTGAGGACATCCAACAATTAGATGTTGGATAGAGGGGACGCCTGGGTGGCTCAGTTGGTTAAGCATCTGCCTTCAGCTCACGTCATGAGCCCAGGGTCCTGGGATCGACACCTGCCTTGGGCTCTCTGCTCAGTGGGAGACTGCTTCTCCCTCTCCCTGCCGCTCCCCCTGCTTGTGCTCTCGCTCTCTCTGCCAAATAAATAAATAAGATCTTTAAGGAAAAAAAAAAACCTTTAAATGTTGGATAGAGGACGAAGGATAGAGAAGAGGCAGGCAGCACTACGAGAGATTTTGATCTTGGGAAGCAAGGGGAGTCTTGGTTTCAAAACGGAGGCGATTATCTGAACCTAATGCAGCGGAGACATCGTGTCACATGGATGGGGATGATTTTAGTGAGGTTTGGGTGGAGGGAAGCCACTGAAGCCAGATTGAAATGAGTTGGTGGTGCACATGTGAGGAAACTCGAGACCATCAGTGTAACTGGAGGAGGACGCGGATGATCCCCACGGGGCGTTTTTGTTTTTTTGTTTTTTGTTTTTTTAAAGATTTTATTTATTTATTTGACAGAGAGACAGCCAGCCAGAGAGGGAACACAAGCAGGGGGAGTGGGAGAGGAAGAAGCAGGCTCATAGCAGAGGAGCCTGATGTGGGGCTCGATCGGATAACGCCGGGATCACGCCCTGAGCCGAAGGCAGATGCCCAACCGCTGTGCCACCCAGGCGCCCCTTTGTGTGTTTTTTGATGTAAAAACCACAAGAATGCTTGAAGAACGTTAAAAGGTGAGTATAACCTGACTTTTCAGATCAGTAAACGAAAACAGCACGAAGTAAAGCAACTGGCCCGACTCCAGTCGCTTTTCTGTTTGAAGAGCCCAGATTTATTTGGTCTAGAATCTGAGTTCGTACAGTGTGTTCTATGAACCAAGGGAAAGCTGGCCCCTGTGTAATCCAATATTTATACCTTTGCTTTATAAGTCTGCCGTTGAAAGAATACTTTTATAATCTTTTGTAGGCTTCTTGGGAGGAAAACGTGATTATTCATTATCCGAGATTTGTGAATAATAAGAAATTTATCTACTTTTATATTGGGGGGGCTCTGGTCATACAAGGTGTTTATGGAGGAAAATCACTAAGCATGCTAAATATTAACACTAGGATCTTCTCATCAAAGGCGGAAACCCCACACTGATGGACAGTCTGCAAAGTACTTGTCCTGTACTCCTGTCTGTTGTGAGATACTTGAAGACTAAAGAACTATTTGAGAGCACACTATTCCAGACTTTCTTTTTTCTTTTATGTTCTATTTTTTTTTTTAATTTTTAAAAAAGATTCTATTTATTTATTTGACAGAGCACAAGCAGGGGGAGCGGCAGGGGGAGAGGGAGAAGCAGGGAGCCGGATGCGATGCGGGGCTCCAACCCAGGACCTAGGATCATGACCTGAGCCGAAGACAGACGCTTAACCAACCGAGCCACCTAGGCGCCCCTATTCCAGACTTTCTAAGGACTTTACTGAGAAAATTTGTCAAAATATGAATAGGGTAATATCATTAAATGATTTAGAGATGAAAGGATATCATCTGCAACCAACTAGGAAATGATTCAGAGAAAAAATATGTGTATATTCGGATTTATGTATTCATTAGAGAGAACATAATAACATGCGGTGACATGTTAACATTTGGGGAATTCGGGCAAAAAATTTAAGAGAATTCTTTGTACTCTTCTTGCAACTTTCCTACAAGTTTAAAATTACGTCAAACAACAACGAAAAGGTGATAAGAAATCATATCTTGGCAAACTTCCTTGGATATAAAAATATCAGTGGCATAAGAAAATTCACAGCTTTTCTCATTTAGGTCAGAATTAACAAAGTAAAGAATGTTAGCACCTGCTAACAACACAAAAAGAGAAAACCAGGTACCGCATGCCTCTTGATGAAGAGAATAACAGCCATCTCTGAATAGGTCCGCAGAACTTCCAACCTGAACCTGATTAAGCCTTAGAGTCCACTAGCAATTTGCAGCAAAAACAGAGAACAGAGGCAAATCCAGACTAAGGAAAATTCTAGAACAGTAACCTGATGTCTTCAACAAATCAAATGTAAAGGGGAAAAAAAGATATAGGAAAACCTATAGATTAAAAGTGACTATATATGTGTATGTATATATAAAAGACTATATATAGAAACTATATTAAGAAACTACGTATATTTATAGATATATTTTATAGTGTTTATGGATGCACATTTGGGTGATAAAACTGCAAAGAAATTGTAAGGACATGATTGCTGTAAAGGTCAGAAAGTGGTTATTTTTTCTTGGGGTGGGGGGAACTGGGATTGTTTCAGGCAGGGGCTCCTGGAGGCCTTATGGGGGTGTGACAAGGTTCCCCTCGTGGAGGGGACGGTGATTATAGGGTGTTAGGGACAATTCATTTCTTTTAAGTTGTTTCCTATATTTTAACAATAAAACCTGTTTTTGTTTTTGTTTTGTTTTGTTTTTTAACTATGTTTATGTACTTGGCGAAACTAACAAAGCAAGGTCTCAGCGTTGCCACCTCAAGTCGCCTTTAGGAATTGCAGACTTCTCTCTGAAATTGCCCGGTAAGGTTTAAAAAATGATTGAAATCTATTTTTCACAGGTAATTTACTTTTTTTAATTCATAAGAGAAATGCATGAAAATGGTAAAAATTCAGATAGTGCAAAAGAATATAAAATGGGATACTGCCGATTTCTTTTCCCTCATCTCTAAACTCCTCCTCTCATTCCATAGTTTTCACCTTCTACTTTGTAAAAAAAAAAAAAAAAATCTTTGTATCTGTTTCTTAATTTAGAAAGAATCTATTGCTTCCCATACTCTGAAAAATGGAAAATTTGTTGCCATTTGCACCAGCTCTCCTATCCTCTCCACCTCCGGATTTTTGTTACTAAATTTTATTTCTCCTGGAAATAAAAGCAAACACTCTTTATGCCTTTAAATATTACACTTAAAACTTTGAATCTTGGTTTAGCGCTTTTAGAGAGTATTTACTTACACTCCGAAATGAAGTTGAAGACATTGATGATTCCACTTACATTCCTACTGACCTTGTCCCTTCCCTCCCACTTTTTGGTGATTTATTAATTTTACAGTGCCGTGGTGAATAGTAAATATATTTTCCATATGTGTCACTTGGTTGATTCAAAAAGTTAAAGGTAAAAGCAACATCTCAATATGGTTATGTAAATATCAATCAGGACACTACAAAAATCATGTGAATGGACTCAAAGGGAAAAATAACCACAAACTTTTTTTTATTTGGTTTGCTTTTTGCCTATTAATCAAGGAAAGGTCTGTATCCACACGTGTAAGCCAAATGTTCTCACAATGACTGATTTCATGTTTTGGCTTCCTATGGTATTTTTTCTCACATGTCTGTACTAGCTCATAGAATGCTGAGTTATAATTTATCAGCTTACATATCTGTCCCTCCACAAGCCAAATGATTTTAATAGACTTGAGTATAAAATGAAAGCTATGGACCATACATTTTCCCCAGATAAATGCACTCACAAACAACATTTGGGGTATAGTTTCAGGAGTTTCACAGGCCTTCCCCTGGGTCCCAAAGTAAAAACCTCTGCTCTTAACAGTGTTTCCTTAAAGGCAAGGATCGTATCTTATTTTTGTATTTCTAGCACCCAACTGTCCAAGGTGGCAGCCGACAAATATATTTGGGTGCATATTAGTGTCTGTGCTGCCTAACCCAGCACTATTTGGGTAAATAGTAAACAAACCAGTTATTCCCACTTTTTCATGGGGGAATAATTTTCATGTTTTAAAGTTTACTTCTAGACTAGAAAAGGTTAGTTTCATCTTTCTAGTTTCTGTTCTGTAGAATCTACAAAATGCAAAGATATTTGGAGGTGGCTTTGGAAATTATGAATTTTTAATGATATCCATACTGAGATGTTCAGGGGTGAACTATATTGATGTCTACAACTTTGAAGTATATCAAAATAGAAGACATATTGATGAATAGATAGACGCTTATGAAATAAAGCAAATATAGGGAAACGTTCATTGTAGAATCTAGAAAGTGGGCATGTGGTTGTTCACTGTACAATTCTTTCAATTTTTTCTAAATGTTTGAACATTTTCTTTTTCTTTTTTTAAAAGAGATTTTATTTTTTTGTCAGAGAGAGAGAGAGCACGAGCAGGGAGAGTTGCAGGCGGAGGGAGAAGCAGGCTCCCCCGCTGAGCAATGAGCCTGACGCAGAACTCCATCTCAGGACCCTGGCATCATGACCTGAACCAAAGGCAGCGGCTTAACTGACTGAGACACCCAGGTTCTGAACATTTTTGTACTATGTCCCTGAACATTTTCTTACTAAGTTGGAAAAAGTGATTTGTTTCGCTCAAGCAGAGGTACATTTAATTTTGATCTTGGAAGACATAAATAGACCTAAATCTTTCCTTCTGTTTGCAGAACTGTTTGGAGAATCTTAATAGTTCCCACGGTACAGTCTGAACCGGCACCCAAGGCTTCTTTTAGTAGAAAACAATTTTATTAATATAACTGGGCAATTTACCAAACACAAGTTAGATAGCACAAAACATGTAATTACTACACTGAAAATGTGACCCAGTCATTTACATAGATTTCAGAAGAGATGCGCACAAAAGAGGAAAGGGGATGGTTTTGTGGTTGTAACGTCATCGGTCTTTGGTGAAGTGTGCTACTGGCTCCAAACGTGGTAGACTACTCTATTTCAGTTTTCCTCATTAAAGGAATTTAATAAGCAAATTAAATGTATGCCCTCTCCCATTCGTAAGAAACACATCATGATTATACGGCAGGGGTGGAAGCGGTTATGGAGGCAGTATGTGTAGTGGACAGGCGCTGCAGTCAGAGTGCTTGGTCTCGACACTACCTGAACTGGCACTGGGAAATGGATAACGATCTCTCCATCATAGGGCTGTTGCATTCTAAAGTGGAATAGGAGCAGCTGACTATTATTATTATTATCACCTGACAAGTCATAATTATGGCTTGACATAATAGAGGAAGCTGGACCAGCTGTCTCAAAGTCTTTTCCGTCTGGAATCCTGCGGTAAGATCTGAGACAATTACTCCAGATCGCACCAGCCCCTTTTTTGAGCACGCGTCACTTGGGAACCTAACACCTGAACCCGCCGCAAACCCCTGGGCACCTAGTAAACTGCCTATCCTGCGCATGCGCGGGGGGGCTCGCCAGCCCCGCCCTTCCGCGGTGCGTGGCCTGTTCCATTCCTGAGGGATGTTGACAGTGGGGGAAACTTAGAAGCCTGGGCCCGGAAGTACAGGTGCGTCACTAGCATTTCCCGCCTCTCAGTGCAAGATTGGTCACTTGCGGTTATTATATGTCTACCCCGACGCCTGCGACAGACTTCTGAAAGTTTGGAGCGGCTCCACCGTGCCGCCCCCCCTCACCTGGGAACGTTAGGGCTGGCCGGCGTGACGGCCAGGTACGGAAGCCCAGAGGGCCCCGCCCACCCCGAGGGGGCCCCGCCCCGCCTCCCCAAGACCCGCAGATTTCCCACCCCGCGGCGACGCCAGGCTGCTCCTCCTCGTCTCCGCCCCGCCGGCGGCGGCCGCGGGGGACGTCAGCGCTGCCAGCGTGGAAACCGCGGCGGGCCGCGGGAGGCGGAAGTAGCGCCCAGACCGCGGAGCCTCCATCGGGCTCCGCCGGCCGCCTCAGCCATGGACGCGTCACTGGAGAAGGTCCGTACTCGGGCTGGGGGGCGGCGCTGCGGCCCGGGGGCCTCTCGCCCCCGGGGCGACTGTTTCCCGGTCGCGAGCTGCCATTGTGACCGGGGAGGGGCCCGGGGGCTAACTGGCCCTGCCTGAGGAGGCCTGACCGCGAGGGCGTCCGGCAGGGCGCTCGCGGCTGAGGCCTGGTCACGTCACGGGGCCGGGAGTCCCTCGGGTCCCCGTGGGCCGAGAGAGGCCGGGCCGCTTCTGCCCGGAGCCCAGTACGGGGGCCGCGGGGCCGACCTTGGGGCCTGCCCGAGCTCGGCTCACCCTTTGGGATGACAGAGCTAACCCCTTGCGGCCCCAGAAGAGCCTGGACAGAAGTCCCCGTGGTTTCGGAGCCAACTGCAAGCGTGTAGGTTTTCTGTGGTCTCCAAGTTAGGGGGGAAACAATCTTTAAGCGGTGGTTTTCCAACTTAAGCGTAACTAGGAATCACCTGGGGCCCTCGGTAAACACCCAGATATTCGGCTGTCGGGTCGGACCCTCATGGTGGAGGGACGGGGATGTGCCTGTTTAACAAGTTCCCCCACGTGATTCTGACGCTGTAGTTTGTGAACACCTGTGAAGACCATCCCCCCCCGACCGAGGTCAAGTAAGGCGTGGGTCTCCTGTAGATGGTGAATTGCGTTTTGGGGGTTGCTACTCCACAGCTTGTGGCTCCCCCTTTCCGTGGAGGGGGGGGATCCTACATCCCCTTGATAGCCTTGCTTTCCTCTAGTCCGCCTTGAGGGAAGCAGCAGCGGGATGTCCCTGGTTGACTGCTCAGGCAAGGGGAATGGGTTCTAATTGTCCCGGATTTAGGGCTCGTAAATGAGAACCAGTGCTTGGATCCCTTTATGGATACCTGTCTTCAGAACCTGGCATTCTGCCTGCCCTCTAAGTTCTTTTTCCTCAAGCTTGGGAGCCGGCTCGTGCAGACCCAGCTCTTCTGTGTATGCAGAATTTGGGAGCAGTGCAGCCTTATTTTGATTTTGAACTGGCAGAAATGACATACTTTGTCGTGGTGGTGGTGGTGGTGTTTAGTGTGGCAGCTGCTGTAGATTGGTTTCCTTGTCACTGGAAAGTTGAAGGGAGTAATTGTACCAGTTCAGCCAGTGCACAAAGTGGTATAGCTTACACCTCAGGTTTCGCATAAATTGGGTGGAAGGCAGTCAAGAAAAGAAAAAGATAGGGGGGCCTGGGTGGCTCAGTCGTTAAGCATCTGCCTTAGGCTCAGGGTGTGGTCCCCACGTTCCGGGATCGAGCCCCGCATCAGGCTCCTCTGCTGGGAGCCTGCTTCTTCCTCTCCCACTCCCCCTGCTTGTGTTCCCTCTCTCACTGGCTGTCTCTCTGTCAAATAAATAAATAAAATGTTTAAAAAAAAAAAGATAATGTTTTTAATGTTAAGTGTTTTTCTGGGTAGGAATAAAGTCTTTCCAGGCTTTTGATTAGTACACAGTGTCTACCTTGTGGTACTTGAGTTACAGGCTAGGTTAGTGATTCTCAACCACGGTTGCAGTTTTGTTCCCTAGGGGACATTTGGCAGCTTGTTTGGAGACCTTTTTGATTGTCACAACTGGGGGGGGGGGTAGGGAGGTGCTGCTGGCATCTAGTGGGTAGAGGCCAAGGTTGCTGCAAAACATCCCACCTTGCACAGGACACCTTCGATACCAGAGAATACCTTCTTAAAATGTTAGTCGCGCTGAGGCTGAGAACCCCTGGTCTAGATCATAAGTGTAACGCCAGTAGTTGAATATAAAATGATGCTAAGATTGCCTCTTCAGTGTTGTTTTCTGTCCAGTTTCATAAGACAGGATGGGCTTTGTGTCTTTTCAGTTAGAAGCCTAAAGAACTGGCGTGATATTTCTTCCAAGGATAGTTTTTTATAGGCAAATCTGCAAAAACAGAGTGGTTTGGAATCCCACTTTAAATACTCCTTTTCTGGCATTTAATTAGTCAATGATACTGGTTTCTCCCTGTTAATGTTAATTGATGGTAAAAGATCGTAAAAGTGAAGATCTGAAGAGGTGCTGAAACTCGAGAATGCTTCAGTCTGGAGCATTCATAAAAATGGCAGTGATCTTTGAGGAATTCAGAATGTGTGGGCTGGAAGTTTCTGCCTTAGGCCAGTGTGGAAATTCTGAATGTAAGTTTTTCAGAACTAAGACTGTGTCTTATTTTTATATTCCCTGAAGCAATAGAGGGCCTCACATGTAATGCACAATTTCTGTTGGTGCTAAGTGGGCAGAAAAGAAAAAGAATTGCTACAATATGAATGTTGAGGATTTCATGTTCTGAAAAATAGTTTGAATCAACGTAAAAACATAGAATTGTGTCCGTTATTCCTGTTTCTTTGAGGAATAGGCTATTCTGGGCTAAATTCTACATTGCTAATATAAGCTAGTGAGCAGTTCTGAATGATCCCGTTTAAACTGATTCTTGCATAATTTATACTGGCTACAGAAACCACGATGTTATTTGATTCCAATCCTCTAATTTCAAGTAATTGCTCTCTCTAAAATGTAGTAGTCCATCATCATTTAGTAGAATCATTACATTTCCTTTGGTCCAAATATAATTCCGTACTCGTTTGCGTTCTCTTTAGATAATATGTAGATGTGAGGCCTGCGATGACAGAGCCGTTTTCTTGTCTTGATTGCTTTTCTTTCACAGTACTATCCATTGCATATGAAATTAGTGGGGTCTTAAGAAAGCAAGACAGGTCAGTGAAGGGGCAAGGCATTCAGACTGGAGGAGCAGGTGTAGGAGCCTCAGCCCCCAGTACTCTGTGTCCACCTCATAAGGAACAAGGCCCAGTCACATAGTCTCACAGTGTTTACTTACGTTAATAATCAAGTTTAAAAAATGCCACAGGAAGTAACTATTCTGATGTTTTAGATCTTAATAAGTTAACACATCTACATACACTTTTTAGTAAAAACCTGCTACTTTAAACTTGTACAGCAGCCTAGACCTTTTCCTGTTGCTTGGGAAAGCTCATTCTTCCTGGGTGTTACGTTTGGACAAAGTGTATTGCAAATTATTTGCATGTACTTTAATTCCAGCCTTGAGTAAACTTAAACTCAGCCCTGCTGGCCTTCTGGGCCGGATAATGCTCTGTTGTGAGAAGCTGTCCTGTGCGTTGTAGCACGTTGAGCAGCATCCCTGGCCTCTACTAGTAGCATTTCTCACAGTGTGAGAACCAAAGTCACCAAATGAGAAATTGTTCCCTGGGGGTAGGGGAGACTGTCTCTGGTTGAGACCCACTGACTTAGAGAATCTGGAGCTGCACTGTTCAGTATGGTAGCCGCTAGCCCCATTTGGCTACTTAAATTTAGATTAGTTAATATTAAATAAAATCTAAAATTCATTTCCTCAGTCGGCATATTTCAGGTGCTCGATAGTCACCGTGTGGCTTGTGGCCGCACTACCAGACAGTGCAGTTGTAGAACATTTCCATGACCACAGACGATTCTCTTGGGCAGCACTATAGAGTGGGGCTGGTTCACTTGTTGCGTGTTTAATTCTTGTCTCTATGAGAGGCAACTGTGACCCTGCTTCTGATTGAAGTCATTGCAGCTTAGCCCATTACTTGTACTCATTCTGAGCAAACCCCCACCACTTTGGACCTGATTTTGGAAAATTTTTCATCCTTGAAAGTTTATAAGAAGCAATAGGAACATGACTGGAACATTCCTGATTATTACTGAGAGAGACTACCAGAATTTCTATTCCTGTTTTTTATTTTAAAAGCTAACGAAAGGAACCCCTATTAGACATGTTTGAAATAACCTTCTTCAAGTGAAAAAAGAAAATGAATGAATGAGTCAATGAAAGAAAGAACCATTTTCTGTGGTCTGAGTTTGTAGACCTTACATAGAAAAGGGAACAGGAGATGATAGCCTGAAATTTTACCATTCGTTTAAAGCTGATCCCTATATCATCATAATGTAAGGGTTTTGCATACAGGTGTGTGGTGGCTGAAGTGGTAAATGATTACCAGATGCTGGGTGTCCGGGAAAACATGGTACAAAGTTCCTGATCCTAAAACTTTATGGCCTCAGTGATTTTTGGTTTATTCAAGATTGCAGAGGCAGTCAGTGACAGAGCTGTTGATGATCCCGAGTCCGGTGTGTGTGCCACCATATCTAGGATTATGAGTTAAAATTATAGAGAGGAGTTGCCTGAGTTTAATGTCAGCTGTTTTCACCTAAAGCAGTAGCCTGCTTTGATTTATATTTTTTATTGAAGGCCAGCTGTGGTCAGAGCCCAGTGCTGAGAGAAACACAAGGTAAGACCTGATCCTTTCAGGAGGTTATGTTCTGGTAGGGTCATGCATGTTTAGACAAATCTTTGTATAGCAAGGTGGGGTAAAAAGTATTAAGGAAAAAATGGGGAATGCATGGAATTGAGTGACCAGGAAAGATTTTTATTTTTATTTATTTTTTTAAAGATTTTATTTATTTATTTATTTGACAGAGATAGAGACAGCCAGCGAGAGAGGGAACACAAGCAGGGGGAGTGGGAGAGAAAGAAGCAGGCTCATAGTGAAGGAGCCCGATGTGGGGCTCGATCCCATAATGCCAGGACCACGCCACAGCTTAACCTCTGTGCCACCCAGGCGCCCCAGGAAAGATTTTTATAGAAGAAATTCTTTAGGTAGAATATCAGAACCATGGCTTTTCTAGAGTTTTTTAAAAAGATAAATGAAATGTAAATGCTTACTTTATAATACGATTGTGCCTTGTATTAATTGCTGGTAGAAAATAAGGGAAAGGAAACCTGTTTCACATTTGAAGTTAAATCAGATGTTAAAAAATACGTTTCCAATCACTTTGAAAATGTCCAAACTCTAGCTTACATCTACTTTTTCCAAGTAAGATTCAAAATGAAAATATTCAGTATTTTTAATTTTTTTGGTTTGATTTCTGTTATTGCAGTTGTATTTTGCTTTATTAAATGCTAAGTATTTAGTTGCCTTAAAATTGGATAGTCCTTGAAGTCTGTCCTGGGACCCTGTCCACTTTTTATTTCTGTGGAAAATGCATTCTGAGTTTAAAAGGACTGAGAGAGGAGTACACTTGTCAAATATAACCTTCTTCCTATATGTTGAAAAGCAGAAACAACAAAATAAAGCCTTCACTTTAAAATGCAACTCCGTGGGGTGCATGGGTGGCTCAGTTGGGTTGAATGTCCGACTTGATTTCAGCTCAGGTCTCTACCTCAGGGTCATGAGTTCAAGTCTGGTGTTGGGCTCCCTGCTGGGCATGGAGCCTACTTAAAAAATAAATGCAACTCCATGACATTGAACATTTAGCTCCAGTGATCTCAGGATCCTAGTGAGACTGAATTACTTATTAGACTGGACATTGTATTAGGTGGACTCCTCTGAAGTTGTGGGTTTTGTGCATTAAAAACAGTTGAATGTAGGCGTTTCACACAGTTCAGCTTTAAAGGTCTGAAGATACATAGATAACACACAAAGGCTTCGGAATCGATGGGTTCCTTTCCTCAGAAAGATAAGGCTAGCCCCATGAGTTCTACAGAGTTCCAGTTCAGTATGGGACAGAGTGATATTGGTGAGGATAATGGATATCTTTATCTTCTGATTCCATCCCCAGCGAGTCCTAGGAAGCGCTCCCTAAAAGAAGCACATCTCAGTGAAAGACTTCTATTTTCAAGTGACGATGGCATGCTTTTCTGTAGGCAGTTTTTTTGTGTTCCAGAATAAGTGTGTGATTCCAGATGAACTAGTAAACGTCTTAGAAATAGAGCTTGCCTGGTGTGCGGTACTTTTCCATCTGTGTAGTTGTTGGGAAGCATTTATTCATGGTATATATAAAGCCTGAATGAATTGATTCTCCAGAAAAGTGGTCTCTAGGAATACATTTGTTGAAATTTAGACTTGGATCCCTAGCATTCCCACATATCTTAAGGTGAGTGATTTGAACGCCCTTTTTTAACCCTCTTTATGCTTCTGTGACAGGTTTGATCTGGTGTTACTCAGTGCTGCCTCCTTATCTCTACCAGATTCTAACTTCTCTGCCGTCTATTTTTGTCCCTTCTTTTCCCCATATGTTCTTTTTTGCCTCTTGATGAATTGGTAAGATTAAATACTAATGCCCCATGCAATATTTGAATATCCTTCTTCAACTAGGGATATTAAGCTACCTAATGAGCCAGTGATCACAGTATGTCTTCGTGTTCTTACAGACACACTCAAGCATAGAGTCCGTGATAGTTAAAAAGGTTTTCCAAGAGTATCCAATTCTTAGAAGACACAGACAGTAGTGTCTAGTTCTTGATGAAAAACTTTTCTGTTGAAATCAGGCAAAAGTATCCACAATGTAGACATTGAGATTCCAAAAAGGCAGGCCAGGTTTGCTATATCAACTTCCCAGAGAATCCCTGTCAAAAAGTTTCTCTTGTCCTTGACCTGAAAGGAACAGCTGTGGTCCTGGAGCAGCTGCTGCTGTGTGCTTGGAGCTTCTCAGAGATGTGTAGTATTGGGGTACTTGTTGAACTAGTGCTGGATAGCAGGCACATTTATGTTTTCACTCAGGAGGAAAATAAATGATTTTGAGAGAGTTGATGATCGTTGCATGATTGTCACTCTCCAGGATTTACCTTGTTTAGAAAGATTGAAAGTCCCCAGTACTTCGTATGTAAGAAACACAGGATTTGGGGGCACCTCGGTGGCTCGGTTGGTTAAGTGGCTGCCTTTGGCTCAGGTCATGATCCTGGAGTCCAGGGATCGAGTCCCAGGATCCAGTCCCAAGTTGGGCTCTCAGCTCAGTGGGGAGTCTGCTTCTCTGCCCCTCCCCTGGCTCCTGCTCTCTCTCTCTCAAATAAATAAATAAAATCTTTTAAAAGAAAAGAAAGAAACAGGATTTCAGAGTTTTTTCTGATTGCTTTGATTGATTGAAGAAAGGTGGTTTTTTTTTTTTTTTTAAGATTTTTGTTTGTTTGTTTATTTGACAAAGGGCAGCAGCCAGGTGGGAGGCAGAGGGAGCGGGAGAAGAAGACTCCTTGTTGAGTAGGGAGCCCGATGTGGGGCTCGATCCCAGGACCCCAGGATCATGCCCCCCTGAACCAAAGGCAGATTCTTAACCGACTGAGCCACTCAAGCACCCAGGTGGTGATTTTTTCTTTTAACGTGTCTGATGCGTGTGTTGTAAACTAGCATTTGATGACACAGTCTTCTGTCCATTGTGAGCAGCTGGTATTCTCATATGCTTTAGTTCTTTGCCAACAGTCTTAGAACTCCCCAATTATGAACATTCCTCCCCTGAAGAAGTTTATTGAAACTACAGTATCATTTACTTCTATTGATGAATTTTGAGATTTTTATATTTTAAAATTACATTTTGGGCTTCCTTTTTCCCTCTCCTCCGGGGGCTGCTTCTCTTTAAAGGGTTAGCTCTGTACTTCCCAAATAGCACTTATTCATGTACCATCTTTGAATTTTGCCACATCCGTTGTACCGTTTGCACTAGTATTTGCTTAATATTTCTTCTAAATGACTTTAAATCAATTCACCCACCTTTTTTAAATTGAGGGACAGTTTATGTATAATAAAAATACCCACCTTAATGATACATTTTGAGTTTTGGCGATTATATACAAACCTGTCACCACCAGCAAGATCAAGATATGGAACATTTGCATCTCCCTTAAAAGTTCCCTTGTGCCTCTCTACAGTGAATCCTGGATATGCTTTCTGTTCCTATAATCTGCCCCGCCCCCTTTTTAACTTAGATTTTGCTGAACAGTAGTGTCTATGAATTCAGGGTTCGAGGTGTTATTTTCTTCCCTAATTCATGAAAGTAAATACATGATTTTTGTTGTCACACTTGGTTTGACTGAAGAGAATGTATACAAGAGCTCGATTAAGCATGCTCGAAAGCTGAGAACATTTTAAAAGTGACTAGAGCAATAGTTCCCACATTTTATGCCCCAACATTCTTTTTCTACTGCAGTTTCCACTTTTGAAAGGTTCTTATAAACAACTTCTTGGTAAATAAACTTTATTAACAAATGATTGTTTATCTGGTTGTTAGTAACTACCACCATCCATACTACAGGTTACATCCTGTGTATGGGATGTCGGCTCACCTTAGCAGGTCATGACCAGCAGTTTTTAAAAAATGAAATAGAACAAAACAATAAATAGAGTGTATTCCAAATAAGGGTAGGAATAGTGCCAGTGTTAACTTTCTACTGAATTGATAAAATTCTAGCCAAAAGCAAAAATGATTTTTTCATTAATCCATAACAGCCCTGTTCCAGATAAATTTAGAACTTCCTACTAGCCTTTAGAAAACTTGAGAATTACTCCCTGACTACTTTGACTATTTTACCTTGCATTTGACTGTTCCTCTAGCGTTTAAATTGAGAACTTTAATTGGTGGTGTTTTAACATTACAAGTCCAATATTTCTTCTTCTGATAGTGGCAGGATATTTTACAATTCCACACTGACTGAAAGTGATGAAAATCAACTAGTTAAAAATGGCTCTTAAATGTTTATACAATGAACGGTGGAGCTTGTTTTACAAAATGAGCTGTTTCAATTCTGTGACAATTACTGTATGAACAATTGAATGGTTCTTCTTAGCCTTGAAATTGCATTAAGCCATACCACACGTCTTTGTTAGATATAATTGAAGCAAAAATACTGAATCCACTTCATTACACAGCAGAATCAGCCATAACTGAAATATAATTTATAAATTTACAATCTAATGACTA
The DNA here is from genome assembly GCF_023065955.2 of Ursus arctos. Lineage (NCBI taxonomy): Eukaryota > Metazoa > Chordata > Mammalia > Carnivora > Ursidae > Ursus > Ursus arctos. The sequence continues at coordinate 77,371,216 of NW_026622874.1, read as the reverse complement.
ACAGTCTAATAGCTGTCTGTGAATCCTCAGTAATGAGCATTTAATGGTTTTGTGATTAGGTACACACACTCTGTAAATGCTTTGTTGCATCGTTTTGGTTGTTTTTTTAACAGTATGATTGCCGCAAGCCTCTTTAAGGCTTAGGGACCCAGGGTGAGCAGAGGCCATGGGTATCCAGCTCCCTTTCCTAGAAAACCACCTGAAAACCCCACACTCACATACTTTACAACCTGGACTGGCTTGGTTAGGGTCAACAATAGAAAAGGAAAGCAATAGAAAAGAAGCAGCTGAAGACCCCTGGCCTCGAAAGGGTTGGTTGGAATCTGTTGACCATTTCATTAACAGAGGGACCTTTTTTTCAGAAGTTGTTTCTGGTAGGCCCCGGATTTTTAGTCAGGTCACTTTACTCAGTATTTCAGTGAGGGGAAAATGGATTCAGATGTGTTTGTAGGTAGGAAAAGAAGTCTTAGCAAGACTTGCACTTCAAGTGCACTACTTGCAAATTATATGTTGTCTTTGATTTTACCTCGTAGCTCAGACAGCCATGACCAGAGACATTTGCATGGGCTCTGCTAGGTGGAACAAGGGCGTGAGCTCTAGAGTGAACATTTTAGTTTTAGTGAAGGCCAGGGTAACTGCACATCCGGGTTGGCCCAGGACTGTCCCTGTTTATACCTATTGTCATGGCTTAATTATTAATAGTGCTTCCTTCACTGTTGAAAATGCCCTGGTTTGCATGGCAAGTTTTTGGTCATCTAGTTGACACTGAAATTTTCCCAATAGGGAGAGCCTTCTGATATACTTTTTATCTAGGTGAATACATTAAGCAAGTATCATCTTTAAATCGAGGCCTGGGCCCCTAGGTGTTTCAGTTGGTTGAGCATCTGACTCTTGATCTCAATTCAGGTCTTGATCTCCGGATCATGAGTTCAAGTTCTGCCTTGGGCTCCATGCTTGACATGGAGCCTACTTTTAAAAAGGTGAGGGGAGGCCCTAGCTCTAATTAAAACTCTTGAGTGCAGGGCTTTTCCAAAGTGTGAGTTGCTTTGTTTACTTATTTGATAAATTTGAAAAGCCGTGTTGCGTAGTGGTTAAGAGCACTAGTTTTAGGGTAGTACAGGCTTTATTTTAAATTTTCGCCCTACACCCCAATGTTTATAGCAGCAGTGTCCACGATAGCCAAACTGTGGAAAGAGCCCAGATGTCCATGACAGATGAATGGATAAAGAAGACGTGGTGTGTGTGTGTGTGTGTGTGTGTGTGTGTGTGTATATATATATATATATATATACACACACACAGTGTAATACTATTCAGATATCAAAAAATTGAAATCTTGCCATTTGCAGCCACATAGATGGAACTAAAGGGTATTATGCTAAGTGAAATAAGTCAGAGAAACAGTTATCGTATGATCTCATTCATATGTGGAATTTAAGAAACAAAACAGAGGATCACAGGATAAGGGAGAGAAAAATAAAACAAGATGAAATCAGAGAGGGAGACAAACCATAAGAGACTCTTAATCATAGGAAACAAACTGAGGGTTGCTGGAGCAGAGGGGGGTTGGGGTGATGGGGAACTGGGAGGTGGACATTAAGGAAGACACGTGATGTAATGAGTGCTGGGTATTTTATAAGACTGATGAATCACTGAACTCTACCTCTGAAACTAGTAATACACTATGTTAATTAATTGAATTTAAATTAAAAAAAAAATAAATACTGGCCCTAAAGCATACTAACTGCCTTTGGGTTAGTCAGGAAGTAATGCATATAAAAGTATTAGTTGGCATAATGCCTGGAATATAATAAGCAGTCCAGTAACTATTAGTAATTATTAAGGATCACAAAGCTCATTGAGCCCTTTTTCCTTGCCAGATCCTGTGCTTGGTGCTAAGGATTAAAAAAAATGATAGGACGTTCTTCCTAGGAACCTAGCACAGAATACTGTCTTTTCCCCTTCAAAATCCTAAAACAGTCTTAATCTAAATACTGAATAATAGGGGCGCCTGGGTGGTGCAGTTGTTAAGCATCTGCCTTCGGCTCAGGGCGTGATCCCAGCGTTCTGGGATCGAGCCCCACATCAGGCTTCTCCGCTGGGAGCCTGCTTCTTCCTCTCCCACTCCCCCTGCTTGTGTTCCCTCTCTCGCTGGCTGTCTCTGTCAAATAAATAAATAAAATCTTAAATAATAAATAAATAAATAAATAAATACTGAATAATATCTTTTTTTAAAACAGTCTACTTCTTAAAATTTATTTTAAAAAGATTTATTTATTTGTCAGAGCACAAGCAGGGGGAGCAACAGGCGGAGGGAGAAGCAGGCTCCCTACTGAGGAAGGAGCCTGATGTGGGACTTGATCCCAGGACCCTGAGATCATGACCTCAGCCAAAGGCAGATGCGTAACTGACTGAGCCACCTAGGGGTCCCCTGAATAGATACCTTTATACAAACTTAATTTTTCACTCGTTTAGGTTTGTGTCTGGCCGTTGCCCTGCTGTTGTTGATTAACAGCTGCCTTGTCTGGCACCGTAGCAGGTACTGAGGGTAAGAAATGTGAATTAGGTAAGCACGGCCACCCTCACTAGAAGCCTATGGAGACATGGTTTTTAGTTTTAAGGAACCGATTAACAAATAGACGTTTTTCCTAGATCGTTCCTTGACAGGGTGTATTATTATCCTGCAGCTGGATAACACTATATTTTGGATTTATCCAGTTAACACAGGCCCTTGAGGTTGTGTGGCATTGGAGTCCCATCATATTCACATTTAATTTACTGAAAGATAACTATAAATGTTATTTTCCCTAGCCACCCACTTTCTGCCACCTGCTCCACCCTTGACTGCACTTCCTAAAAGAGAGGAGGGGCCAGCAGAATTTAAACGTAAGCCATTCGTTTGAATGAGCGTGTGCTCTACAGAGAGACTCACTTGGGGAAACGCAAAGCTGCATTTTCCTCCTGCCTTTCACAGCGTTAAGCGTCTTGTCACCACATTGTTCATAAGAAGTGAATTCTAAACTAAGTCAACTGTTTTGTCTACTCTCAACTGAAAAACTGTTCCAATCCTGTAGGAAACGTTAGCTGTGTTGCACTTAGAGCCGGTATGTTGATACCCATTATGCTGTCCCTTCCTAAGGGGTTTCAGAGATAACATGACAGTCCAAGAATCAAGCTGACTTGAGACCCCTAGTCCTACAAAAACAGTCAAAATTAGTAGGAGTCTGAATCACTGCCTTCAGGAAGCTTATAATCTAATTGGAGAGAATATACTAGAAAGATCATCTCTAAAACAATTCACAGTCAAGGATGTTAAGGAATCCTAAGGTTAAATGACATTTGCATTTTAGAATGGCCCCAGTTTCACGTGTTCTCTTTCGTTGTCCCCATAAATACAATCCTTGTCAGGCAGCAGGTCCAGATTCTTTGGTTTAGCAAAAATGGTATTGATACGTTTAAAGAGAATACAAAAAGTTTCTTGGAAGTATTGAATTGTGATTTAATAGCTAGAGAGAGAAAAGGCAGAAGGACATTTCAGACAGGGCAAGTGTTAAAAGCATGAAACATGGAAGTTTGGTTGATCAAGCAGAACTGTTTATCTTTTCATTTGGCCAGATGATTGGAAACACCCTGGAGGGTCACAGGGGATGAGGATAATAAGGAACATGACCAGTGGACTGAGGAGTTCAGATACATTCTCTTGACCATTGTCTGTTTCTCATCCTACTCAGAATCGTTAACTGAGAACACTGAGACCATCTGAGATTGCTTTCTAACCCATCTCACAGTTACAGTTAAATCGTGAACTATATTGGAAACACCAGTTTTAAAATGATTTTTCTGTCCTGTGTAAAATCATATTGGATGTGGCTACGTGGTTATTTTGCGGTCTGTTTTGGGAGTCCGCGTGATAGGTCAGAAACAGGAGTCAGGAAACCAGGTTTCTGGCACCGCTCTGTCATCTCTTAACTCTGTGATCTTAGGCCAGTCACTTTACCTCTCTGAGTCTTAGTTTCTACACTTCTCAAACAGTACACCAAAGGTTTACATGTCTGTCTTTCTGTCTTTCTCTTTCTTTCTTTCTTTCTTTCTTTCTTTCTTTCTTTCTTTCTTTCTTTCTTTCTTTCTTCTTTTTCAGTGATTTCTTCTATAAGTGAAAGTTAAAACTCTTGTTGTTATAAAACAAATGTGATCTCCTTAATGGGGGGCAGGGAGCTAAAAGCCCCAACTGCCTACCCATCCCTACTTCCCCAAAGTTCTTCCGGGGAGTCTTAAGACTCAGAAGAACACAAGTGGAAAATCCCTGGAGTAAATCCCGAAAGTTAACATTTTTCCACACTTACATGGATAAACCGAGTAGCATTTCTTAAAAACAGTTTTAAGGAGACGGGTGCCTGGGTCACTCTGTCTGTTAAGCAAGTGTCCAACTCTTGATTTTGGCTCAGGTCATGATCTCAGGGTTGTGAGATCGATCCCCGTGTCAGGCTCTGCCCTGGGCATGAAGCCTACTTAAGATTCTCTCTTCCTCTCCCTTTCTTAAAAAAACAAAACAATACAAAACTATTTTGAGGAAAAAAAACAAAACAATACAAAACAATTTTGAGGAGTTACTGCAGTGCTAACTGTAACACAACCTATTGTACACTTACTCCATATAAGATATGATAAGGTACAGGAGGCAGTCTGAAGGGAAAAGTGCGTAAATACACCGGAAGGAAGAGTTAAGAGGGGGACAAAGAAAGTCTCTTAACTATTTATAACCCAGCTTGTATTGAGATTCAAGACAACCAGATCGTCTGCCTTAAGACTGCAAGGGAGATTAAGAAGAAAGAAAGGAAAATGAGTTTGTTTAATTTTGTAAGATTTTTAGAAATTTTGTCTTATTTATTTTTTGAGCGGGAGCTAGAGGTACACTTGGTACTAAAATCTGAAAAGAACAAAAAGATGTGAGCTGAAAAGACTCCCTCTGACCTGATGCCCATCCTTCCAGTTCCCTTCTCTGGAGGCAGTCACCGTGACCAGCTGTGTAAGCTTGCAGAGTTTATGGAATCACTTCTGGATTTATGAGGATATTGGTTTCCTGTGGCTACTGTGACAAATGAGCACAAACCGGGTGCCTTAGGACAACAGAAATGTCTTGCCCCACAGTTCTGGAGGCTAGAAGTTTACATTCTGTATCACTGGGCTGAAATCCCTCCAGAGGTTCTAGGGGAGAGTCCCTTTCTTGTGCCAGTTTATGTTGCCTGCCAGCACTCATTCCCTGGTTCGTGGCCCCGTCACTCCAGTTTTTGAGACCAGCACCTTCAGATCTCCCTCTGCTGCGTCTTTACATAGCTTTCTCGTGTGTGTGTGTGTGTGTGTGTGTGTGTGTGTGTGTGTGCGTATGTATGTAGTCTCCTACTTCTCTCTTAGCTGGATACATGTGACTGCATTTAGAGCTCACCGGGACAATTCCGGGTAATCTCACCGTCTCTAGATCTTTAACTTAATCACATCTGCAAGGACTTTGCCATATAAGGTAACATTCACAAGTTCCAGGGTATTACCATGTGAATCTCTTTTGGGAGGCCATTTTTCAGCCTACTACAGCAATAAAACAAATAGCATACTATACATATTTTTCTGAACCTTGCGTCTAAGAGTGTAAAACTGGAATAATCTAACATTAATTCAAGACTGGTTAAATAATGATATATCCATAGAGTGGAATATGGTGTTACCACTACAAATGAAGTGGATATATACTGACATGGAACCATGTTCACTAAAAAGTAGAAAAAAGCAAGTTGCAGAGGTTCATAGGGGTAAGGTGCGAGTTTGGACAGATGCATGTCAAACTTGAGTGGCTTCCCCAGGGGAGTAGGACTGGTGGACTTTTTTACATTACATGTTTGTACTTTCGAATTTTAAAATCAGATGTATTTTAGGGGGGCCTGGGTAGGTAAGTCAGTTAGGCATCTGACTTTTGGTTTCGACTCAGGTCATGATCTCAGGGTCATGAGATCGAGCCGCATGTTGGGCTCCATGCTCAGCGAGGAGTCTGTTTAGGATTCTCTCTCTCTCTGCACCCCTCCCCCCATTTGCACATGCGTACTCTCTCCCTCTCTCTAAAATAAAGTTTTTTTAATTTTAATTTTTTAAGATTTTATTTATTTGACAGAGAGCACAAGTAGGCAGAGTGGCAGGGAGAGGGAGAAGCAGGCTCTCCGCTGAGCAGGGATGACGCGGGGCTCCATCCCAGGACCTTGGGATCATGACCTGAGCCAAAGGCAGACACTTAACGGACTGAGCCACTCCGGGGCCCCTAAATAAAGTTTTTAAAAAAAAATTTAACAAAGATAGAGAACCTTTAAAACATGTACTTTATAATAAATCCATATGTTATATAATAAATTCAGAAAAAAATTTGAGCTTAATCTTTCTGGATGAATTATGTTGCAGAAGTAATATGGGATTATTACAATTTAACTTTTTTTAAATTTGTTTCCCAGATAGCAGACCCTACATTAGCTGAGATGGGAAAAAACTTGAAAGAGGCCATGAAGATGCTAGAGGACAGTCAGAGGTGAGCCTGGAACAGAAGTGACCCTATTAAACGTGTTCAGCCTGTTGTGAAGCTGGTGGCACTGGTTTCCTGCTGGTAAAAACACCTCTTGGTTTCACAATGTCACGCTTAGCTTAGCTTCATCTGAATTTAAAGATGGTGTTTGTTTTGGCTAGAAGGTACTTTGTAATTATAAGATTTTGAAATTGAGGGGCAGGACTCATAATTTTCAGTTCTGGCTGTTAAGAGTTTCATTTACTTAATATACTGACTTAAATGCTGTAAATACTCCTTACTATGTGTTTAGGTCATATAGAGCATCAGCTAACCAAGAAATGGGGTAGAGTGTTATTTGTTTCATATTCTTTTCCTGAAATTCAAATTATACCCCAAACTAGGGGGTTTCTAGGGCAACGGGGATGGGGGAAGACATGTGATAAATGTATTTCAAATCCTGCATCAGTTACTAAGAGGTTGAAGGCAACATCGTCACATGTTTGCATGTTCAAATGTTAGAGATTTGATAAGATAGAACAACTAGTCTTTTATTTCCTTTAAATTAGAAGAGCAGAAGAGGAAAATGGAAAGAAGATAACAGGAGATATTCCGGGGCCACTCCAAGGCAGGTAGGTGGCAATGAAGATACGTACTTTAGTTGGATGTGTGTTTTCTTTAAATCGAGATTTTCAAACCATTGTTGATTGACAGTTTTAGTTGTGATAAGCACAAAGCAAATTGAGAGTCCTGTGCTGTGTAACATCAGAAAACAGAATGCCATTGGCTGGTTGGTGATAATGCCGAATCTGCCTGCTTCTCCCCCTTTCTCATTCAGGATTTAATTTAATTTCCCATTCAGAATTTAACAACCTCATGACTCAAAAGCGATACACAAACTTATAACTCGACTATCACACTTAGTTCATCCTTGGAACCCATAATCTATTCAGTAGACTGTGCTTTATGGTGAGAGGTACGTTAATTTGATAAGATGTATCATTTTTATAATACAGTAAAATGAAAATGTCAACTTCGATCATTTGTAGGGAGAGTGATTTATTTATTTTTTTGACAACTAAAGCAAATCTGTCAAGTCTGTGTGGTTTAAGCTAGCAGGAGAAATATCAGAGAAAAATAAGTAGCTGTGTAACTGAAATGTTCACAGGATGTTAGCACTCAGTCTGGAATTAAGGGAAGCCCAGCTTCCCTCAAGCTTTTTTTTTTTTTTTTTTTTTTTTAATAACCAGGAAACTGCACATAGGTAAACAGTACAACTCCCTTCAATTGTCCTTTGACCTGAATATGAATATATACAAGGTTGCAAAAGAAAAGCGTGGAGGAAGGATCACAGTGTGTCAATAGTGTAACTATCTAACACACCCAGATACTAATATTTAAGATAGGCGCTCCTGCGTGTAGCCTGAACCGTGCTGATTTGAAGCCCTCTGGATGTGAAGTGGGCTCTGCAGCTGAGAGCACGAACCAAATCCTATCAGTCCCCTCTTCCCACATCTCCCGAAAGGAATGAGAGGGTTCTACTAATCCCGCAGAAGTTTTCCCTGCAAGAGATGCTAGCAGGAACAACTCTCATTCTCAGAATGGGAGGGCATTAAACCCATGGGGCAGGAGTGTCGCACTTAGCAATGCTGAAAGCCAGCGTCTGCGATAGCGCTTTGCCAGGCACACCGTTAAACGTGTTTCATGCCCTGATTGTGTCCTCACAATTCTGCAGTGTAGGGGCCTAGGGAGTTTCAGCAGCTTGCTCATGGTCACGTGACTAGCACCCACTCTCTCCACCACGTCCAAGAGCCAGAGCCCCTCTCACGTGAGGGTCAGTACCTTGGGGAGGAGGGGTATTGCGGCATTGTTTTGACAGTGCTGTTTTTCAAAAGAGAACTTTTTATTAGGCACATTCTCATTAACGGAGTGATAATATTTTTACATTACAGTTATTACAAGTTGCCTTGCCATTGCTTACTACTTTAGCCATTCACATTCTTCTCCTAAGTTTTCAACCCCTCATATAATAAGCGTTTAATAACATATGTAGGATAGAACTAAATCTGCACTCTGAGTGGATCTCCAGTTTCCCTGTTTGGGAAAGAGGTGGTGATAAACGGTGTTTGCATTACGTGTGTAAGTCTGTTAGAGCAACCAGACAGGACTCCTGCGTGGAAGGAAACTAGCCATACCAGTGACATTGCAGTGTTCTTGCTGCTTTTGTGATCTTCCAGCATCTTTAAAAACTTCTGGTTCTTTTAACACGCTTATTAAATATTCTCCTTGGATTCAAATGAACAGGTAGAGAAATAGTGCTGAAGTATTACTGGTGAAATTTTCAGAAATCAGTCTCCTCTTTGGGTAGAAGATTTAATAATTACATGGTTATATTGAGAATTCAGTTAACCTGAGGTTTGTTTTTAAAAGATGTCTAGCGTATCTCAAGCACCTTCTTATAGCTACTGAATTTAAAAAAAAAGAAAACAGCTTATCGAAGCTGGTTTAAATGAAGGAAATAGAGTGGTGAGGGATGTGCGCTATTTCCACCTGTCCATCAGCTCTCTCCTTTTTCTGCAGTGGACAAGACATGGTGAGCATCCTCCAGTTAGTTCAGAATCTGATGCACGGAGATGAAGATGAGGCGCCCCAGAGCACCCGGTAATGCGGGATGGTTGGCAGCTTCTCTTTGAAAGTATATGTGTTCTTGATTGCGATGGTGATTGCATTCCTTTGTTTTGGTAAACAGCATTCTTACAGGTTGCCAAAACAGAGAGCTCTGTTTCCTGCAGAGTTACCTATGATATTAAGAGTGTTCATTTCTTCCTTTTCAGAGAGACATTTAATATATTTTAGGTCACCTATTTCTCAAAAGGAAGGCACTCACTCAAACTAAATCCTGTAGTTTCTCTGGCATCGTGTGTTAGGGGCTGGCAGGGGGCAGAGAACACCGCTGTGAGCTCTGCTGCTGGCTTCCGCTTCGGGCTTCCGCTTCGGGCTGCTAAGAATTGCCGCAGCTGAATCTGTTGGTGGCCGGTCCCGTTGTCTGTGAATCATCCATTTATTTTTATTCATCTAACTTAGCTATTTATTTGGTTTCATGGTTAATTGTTTTAAATTTAATTTTGAGGGAGATAAGTAATGCATTCTCCTTTTTCAAATTTCAAAAGATAAAGAGTCCACGGAAGCCATTTTCAGTCAGTGATGTGATGGCACGTGTCACCTGAACCCAAAATTGATGTGAATTCTAAAATTACAGAGGCCTTAGATGAAAAGGGGAATTTCCTTCATACTCTTCCCCTCCCCACCTCACCCCCAGCTTGTTCTCGTGTATTCTTCGGAGATACTTCCTATGTATGTGTACACAAGCAAAGTGTCTGCATTCCCTCCAGTGTGTAAATACTCTGTTACGTTGTTCTGTACCTTGCTTTTTTCATTTAGGTCTTGGAGTTTGTCGTTTATCAGTACACAAGGAACTTTCTCCTGTAAGAGCTGTTTAGTTTTACTTTGGATGAATGAACCATATTTTATTTAACTTGTCTGCTGTTCATGTTTACTGTCGCAGATGTTGTTGCTGCCAGTAACTCTGTACGTGTGTCATTTATCATACAAGCAAGTGTTTCTGGAGATTAAAGTCCTAAAAGTGGGATTTCTGGGCCAGATAGTTTGTATAATTGTCATTTTGATAAATAATGCCAAATTTCCCTCCATGGAATTATGCCAGTTTACAGCCCCACCAGCAGTGCATGAGAGTATCTCTTTCCCCACACCTTGCCTGCAAGGCTCCTAGCAGACGTAAGGACTGTTGCCAGTCTGCAAGGTGAGAGATGATATGTCAGCATAATTGTAGTTTGCATTTTTCTGAATCAGGTTAAATGTCTTTTTTATGTGTGTTAAGGCCCATTTATACTTCCTTTTCTATGAAATATATCCTTTGCCCAATATCCTGTCCAATTTTTTGGTCATCTTCTTAGTGATTTACACTTAACTCTTTGTGAGGGAAATTAGTCCTTCCATTTTAATTATGCATAAAACAATACCTGGTTCCCCTTGAATTTGCCGTATTGTTATAAACAGCTGTTCAATGTGGGGAACTGATCGTCCTCTAATGATATTTTGAAAAAATTATTTTCTGCCTTGTGTATCTCAGCACTATGCTCTGTAATTCTTACAGCTGGCATTTAATTAAAAAAAAAAAAGGAAAAAATTAGTTTGTATATTTAGTGGATATTCAATAAAAATAAGGATATTTATCTCCTACGATTTGAATTTTTTTTTAAAAGATTTATTCATTTGAAAGAGAGAGAGCACAAGCATGGGGAGAGGCAGAGGGAGAGGG